>NC_136412.1:177351754-179751754 GCF_051521515.1 Lactuca serriola | reverse complement strand
TCTTCCTTAGGCTAAAGTCTGAAACAGCCTCCGAACTCATCAACTTCATCAAAGGAATTGAAGTTCTCATCAAACTACATGTTTGGCGTATCTGAAGTGATAATGGTTCGGAATTCACCAATGACACCATTGAAAAATTCCTCACCGAGAAAGGAATTGATCACAACTTCTCTGCTCCTTACACTCCACAATAGAACGCTGTAGTCGAAAGACGCAACAAAACACTAGTAGAAGCTGCTCGATCCATGCTTAACTTTGCAAATTTGCCACTCTACCTCTGGGCCGATGTCGTATCAACTGCTTGCTTTACTCAGAATCGGAGTATCATTAATCGACGCCTCAATATGACACCGTATGAAGCCATGAATGGTCAGAAACTAAGAATTTCTTTTCTTCACGCTTTTTGGATGTTGATGCTTCATCAAGAATATCAGCTTACCAAATTCCAAGATGAATTGGAAGAATTTGATAGAAATGAAATTTGGACTCTCGTTCCTCCTCCTCAGAATCACCCAATTGTAGGTACGAGATGAGTATTTCGGAACAAACTAGACGATGCAGGAGTTACTATTCAAAACAAAGCAAGACTGGTTGCCAAAGAATTCACACAGTTTGAAGGACTTGATTACGACGAGACCTTTGTCCCTGTTGCACGTCTTGAAGCTATCAGAATCTTCCTTACTTATGCTGATCACAAAGACTTCAAAGTTTACCAAATGGATGTTAAGAGTGTTTTTCTAAATGGTGAAGTGGATACTGAAGTATACCTTCAACAACCTCAAACCACTTCTACAAGCTCTGGAAAGTTGTTTATGGCCTCAAGCAAGCTCATCATGCCTAGTACAAGACGCTCACTGATTTTCTCAAGCGCTCCAGATTTCAAAGAGGTATTCTCGATCCTACCCTATCCCATTTACAGTTACCAAAATTGTCCCTATGTTTTAACCAACTAAAAACCATAGACAAAATATTATGTGCCAGTTTGAAGTGATTTGTAAGTACCTTGTTGAGCTAAGCATCATTTATGGCCTTCCAAGCTTGCCACAGGAAACCATAGTAGATTGCAATGAAAATTTTCCTCTTTTTGGGACAATTCCCCCAAGACGCCCCAAAGTTAACGAAATTAGAAATTGTATTGAACCGTTGGAAAAAGATACCGTACCAATTAAAAATCCACTCCAGAGCATTAGAAGTGAGAGGGAATCCTAGAAGAAAATAGTTTGCATCATCCACCCTATTAGAGCACATACAACATGAAGTAGAAGTCAGATTTATGCCTCTCGTAGATAGGGCCACCGCCGATGGGATGTGACCCAAACAAGCACACCACATAATACAAATGCATTTAAGAGGAACCAGGTGAATCCAAACCGTGGAGTTGTAGATTGGAGTGGTCACCTTACAGTAGATTATAGCCCTTCAATCCCGAATGTAAAAAATTTCATCTCCCGGTATCCTAGATCTCCAAGAATCACACCCACTACCTCTCACAAAGTGACTAATCATATCTTCAAGTGTATCCAGATCCAACAATTCAATAGGATTACTTGGCTACCTCCTCCAATCCCACAAAACTTGTCTCCAGCCTATCACTTTGAAACGGAACAAGTCTTCCGCGGTTCCGCCTATCTAAAGCAAAAGAGATAGAAATTTGGAGGCAAGATTTCCGTCCCCCAGCCAAACATCTAACCAGAACAAAGGTTGTGATCCATCTCCCACATGAAAATCGAAAACAGGAGAAAAGTTGATGTTTATATCGCCAAGTACATTTATAGTTTTCACAATATTATTCCACTTTCCTGGTAATGATTTTTTGCCCATGCGACAGCCAGCTTCCGGTAACAACTGTGAATACCTAAGATAACGCGCCTCCATAAGTTATATTTTTCCTTCTCGAATCTTCACATCCATTTAGAAAGGAGAGCTAGATTCAGAGATAAGAGAACCCACCCGAGACCTCCTTTTTCTTTTGGTCTAAGGACAACCTTCCATGCAACCTAACTTATATTGCACTTTTCATCATTTTCGCCCCATAAAAAGCGCCTCCTTAATTTTTCCAAATCCTCAATAATAGATATGGGGGCCTTGAAGAGGGAAAAATAAAAAAGAGGGAGGCTTCACTCGTACCGACGCGACGAATGAATGTAATATTCATATGTGAATATAAACCACCACCACTGCAACCAACATTGGACCTCATTTTTTTTTTGCTGCAAAACCCTCCAGCATATCGGTGCGACCGAGGAATGTTTTATTTATACATGAATATAAAGTTAAGTATATTCTCATGTTTACCACCCCCCCCCCCGCCACCACAACAACCACTGCCACAACCACCGTCACCACCTCCGTCACCAACAGCCATATTCATATATGAAAAATCACTTGAGAAAAGATAGATATTTGTTTATATATGAATATATTAATATACTTACTTATATATGAATATATCTATTAAATATTAATAATTATATGATTATTCACATATAAATATATGTCATCGTCACCAACACCTCCCCCACCGCCAATGTCACCACCGCCGCCGTTGCCACCACCACCTCCGCCACCAACCACCATATTCATATATGAATAATCATGTGTGAATAGACCCAAACATATATATATATATATATATATATATATATATATATATATATATATATATATATATAATTTGTTCCGTCCTCCCGGTACACTGTAGCGCTTAAACGTCAGATTTAAAACATGTGGTCTAGATCTGTTTTTGCGTACTCGATTTTATGATTGTTCTTATTTGAATATTCTCTCTCTCTCTTTATTTATATATATATATATATATATATATATATATATATATATATATATATATATATATATATATATATATATATATATATATATATATATATATAGTCTTGCGAAGCTTTTAAGTTGAAAAAGACATTTACAAAAAATAAATAAATAAATAAAAAGACAAGTTGCAAAATAGTTGTCGTTTTTGTTTACATATAAATATAAAATGAATGGTGTTTATAATAAGATATTAAAGGATATTCTTTTGTATGGCCTTTATATATATATATATATATATATATATATATATATATATATATATATATATATATATATATATATATATATATATATATATATATATATATATAGAGAGAGAGAGAGAGAGAGAGAGAGTTAGGTTATTTTATTTTCACTATCTATTGTGCATGTATGATTGATTCTGAACCAATCATTTTTGTTGTTTTAAGAAAGTAATTAATGCATATTATATGTGGAATATATAATGGGTATTAATTACATTTTCAGCATTTAATATTCATTAATTATTTTCTTAAAACAACTAAAATAATTGGTCCAGAATCAATGATACATGCACACAATAGATAGTGAAAACATTTGAACCTATATATATATATATATATATATATATATATATATATATATATATATATATATATATATATATATATATATATATATATAGAGAGAGAGAGAGAGAGAGGTTATACAAATAAATATCCTTAAAATAACATAGACAATATCATTACATTATATTCATTTGAAAATTTCATAACTTTTTAATATTTAAGCTAATGACAATTATTCAATAGCTTTTTTTAGCTTATATATTATAATTATTCAATAGCATTTTTTAGCTTATATATTATAATTATTAAGTATTCAAACTTCAACTTGTTTTTTAAATACTACAACTCTAATGACTATTTCACTTATGATGAAACTTGAAGCATTTGGAATACTAAGCCTATATAATGTAACTTTTTACTATTTTATTACCATTGCAACACAAACTTTATGATTTAACTTTTTAAACCATATTTATTTGAAATTTCCACAATCTTTCAACATTCAACCAGTTAATCACAATTATTTAATTTGTTTTTTTTTTAATTGATTTCTTATCCTTATTAAGTAATCAAAATTGAACGTATCTTTTAAATACTACAACTCCAAAGACTTTTTCACTTATGATGAAACTTGAAGTATTTTAAGTACACGAAAGCCTATATAACCTAATTTATTACCATTGCAGCACAAACATTTTTTTTTCTTACATTTAGGTGTTACTATGTTTTTATATTTAGTGGAATTAACAAGTTAACTATATAGGAAATATGAATTGTTGTTCAATCAAAACTCACATGCCGACTTTACGTAAATCATTGTTATTTTTATATTTTGTGAGTTAAAATCCATTATCGTTGATGTCAAATTGTCAAGGACCACTAAATTTCCCTCGTAATAAAGATTATGCACAAAAAACAAGCTCATTAGCGTGGACGTGGGGGTGTTGTTCATCACTCATTAAACTTTTTAATAGTTATTAAATTACAATATGTTTCTTTCATGATACTAGAAAGCCAAGAAACACGTTCTAAACAAGTTTGAAAAAATTTAAACAATAATATTATTTGCTTTTTTTTGCTCACCATAGATATGAAATGAAAATAGAAATACTTTTTATGTCTATATAAAAAAGTTGGTTTTTTAGCTTTTAAAGGATCACCTAAAACAAAAAATTTGCCTCGTTAAACAACAAAACCACAAAATAACTTGAAACATGGATCAATGGGGCAACATTCAAATATACCTAAATAAATTAAACTATTATATCACATAGCATATTAGCACAAGGTATATATAACTTTCAATTTACATTAAAAATTACAAATATCAAAAAACTTATAGGTGCATTTTGCATTGTAAAGTCCATGAATATATTACATAAGTCATAAGTGTGCAACATCTAACCTTCTATATCCTCCAACTGAAAGTAATGTGTTTGTAATTTTATTAAAAACACTAATTTTCTAAACTTTTTTTTGAAACGGCCAAGAATTTTATAAATATACTCACGCTAGCAAGAAACTAGACAAGGGTCAAGGAGTTACAGGAGTTACAGTCAAGTACATATCAAGAAATAAAAAAGGGGGATACATTCCAACTCTCCCAACTACAAATTCATTTTTTACCCCTACATTTGAGTCATAGATAAACTAATGACTTAATATTCTCGACCGCTTGAATAGGGAAACATACAGACCTTTGAAATAGTTTGTTGTTCCTTAATTTCCAGAGAACCCATAACATTCCATAACAAATTGCAGTGAGCCTTTTTCTACGCTTTACACAGTTTCCACATTTAGAAGTAAAGTCAATGAACTCACTTACTGTGTTAACTGCCATATCATCAATCCCGCACCAGCTGAGAATTTTTCTCCGAACCATACTCGCAAATGGACAGTTGATGAGTATATGATCCACATCTTCCTACTGATTTACACATAGACCACAGAATATGAAATCAATAGGAATGTTTCTTCTGATAAGTGCCATAGCACAAGGTATACAACCCTGCACTGCTCTCCAAACAAAGCCCAACACCTTTATGGGAATTAACTTACACCAGCTGATCAAATTATGAGAAAAATTATTGGCATGTTTGAGTTCAATTAAATGCCTGAGGATAGGAACACTAAAAATTCCATCAGGGGCAATAGAGCAATATGTATAATCTGATCCAGGATGTAGCTGAACCGATCCAACATCCTGAACAAGGCTCGATAGACAGTTGTGTAACCCACAATTTGATGGGTTAGACTTCCAACACCAACTAGTACCACCAGTTACATTTATTCTTTCCTTCACCACACATCTCTTTTGAGCCTCTAGATCATAAAGAGCATGATATACCTTTTTTAATTCTAATGATCTAATCCAAATATCGTTTCAAAACTGGGTGTTGTCCCCAGATTTGACACATTGTCTAAATATGTCATTGATACTTATGCCCATAAATTCCAAGTCATTTTTTACATCTACTATGTTGTTCCACACACCACTGAGAGATTTCTTGGAGAGATAATCTTTCGGTTTGTTGAACATGTTATGAACTCCACATATAATCTTACTCCACAGAGCTGATGTATTATTCCTTAGTCTCCACCACCATTTAACCAGTAAAGCAATGTTCATAGCCCTAATGGAACCAACACCTAAACCACCCAGTTGTTTAGGGCTAGTGACTTTGTTCCACGAAACCCAGTGTATTTTATTTTTCTCATCACTCCCCCCCCCCCCCCCATAGGAAAGATCTTCTTATCTTTTCAAGCCTCTCAATTACACTTATGGGAGCTTTAAAAAGCGAGAGATAGTACGTGTGAAGATTTCCCAATACAGAAGTGATAAGAGTTAGTCTCCCCCCAAAAGATAATGTTTTTGCCTTCCATCTCGTGAGCTTAGATTGAAACTTGTTAATGACTAGCTGCCAATTCCTCACCAAGTTCATGTTAGCCCCAACGGGTACTCCAAGGTAGGTAAAAGGTAGACAACTAGCCTCACAGCCAAGTATCCTAGCAGCAGATGTAGTTTCACAACTCGATGCCCCAACGCCATATACCTTGGATTTTCTGAAATTTACCTTGATACTGGAGGCCATATGGAAGCAATGTAAGATACGGGCTAAGTTTTTCATATTCGATTTGCACCAATCACCCACAAATAAAGCGTCATCTGCGTAAAACAAATGCGATATTTTTTCTTCGATTCCTAAAATTCTTATCCCTTTGAATGTGTTTTTCTCACCAGCAGTCTTCATAGATACATTTAGTCCCTCTATTGTTATAATGAATAGAAACGGAGATAGAGGGTCTCCTTGCCTCACCCCTTTTGAGAGCTTGAATTCTTTAGTTGGGCTACCGTTGATAATAACTGAGGCACGGGCAGATGACAGGCATCCTCGAATCCACTTTCTCTACCTATTCCCAAATCCCATTTAATTGAGAATTGAGTCAATATACTCCCAGTTGATAGAATCAAACGCTTTGTCGAAATCCACTTTGAAGAGTAACACTTTCCTTTTTGTTTTTTGACCCAAGAACATATTTCATTGACAATAAGGGGTCCATCAAGTATCCTCCTGCCCTCCACGTAGGCTGACTGAACTTCATCTATTACACTACCAATTACTGTCTTTAATCTAGTTGCCAACACTTTGGAAATTATCTTGTATATGCATCCAATCAAGCTAATAGGCATGAAATCAACCAAGGTAGTCGGGTCCTTAGATTTAGGGGCTAACATGATGAATGATGTAACACTATGAATTTCAAAATAATTTTTCGCAAAATATAAAAGCATTTTTCATTTAATTTTCATGAAACATCAAGTTTAAATCCCAATTCACATCATACAAAATCCCAAGATCACGTATCATAAAAATCCCATGCGTGTGTACAGATCAAGCCGGCGCCTTCCCACGGTCATCACTAGTACCTGAAACAAACAACACTAACACTGTAAGCACAAAGCTTAGTGAGTTCCCCAAAATACCACATATAACACATATTAGCCACTTGAGGCTATAACTCTGTGGGTCCGTGCACCCAAACTCTGTGAACCCTCAGGTTCTAACTCTGGGAACCTTCCGGTTCCAACTCTATAAGCATGCACAGCATAAATCACATAGACATCATGCAGTACAGCACATAGCATACACATAACATACACATACTCTGTCACGTAACTCTGATTACCTACTCAAGGTAAAGTATAGTGAGAAGACTCACCTCGTATATCTCGATAACTCGCGAGTCCTGGAATCACTCGTGCTCGATCCTCCGAGCTATAATCCTCCTATAACATCATACATATCTAATTAACACTTTTACCACTAAGGTTGACTACCCCTATCAAGTCAACTCTGGTCAACGGTCAATTTTGACCGGACTCGGCGAGTGCACTAGAGCGACTCTGCGAGTCTATACGTGTTCACTAACTCTCTAGGATTCTCTTTTGACACGTCGAGTACTCCCCTGACTCGACGAGTTCCACCTGGCATGAATCGCGGGGCCACCACAACTCAACTCGCCGAGTCTCAAGAACAACTCGGCGAGTTCCAGCTCGACTCAGTCCACCTGTCAACCCTCTCTAACTCTCTCTGACTCACTGAGTCGACCCTTAACTCGGCAACACCACTCGTTAAGTGGTTAAGGACAAACTTCATGCTACTCGCCGAGTCTGTTCTTCGGACTCGGCGAGTCCATGCCATGCACCAACTCAATCTCACTTCTAAGGTCAGATCCGCTCCAACAACTCATAGATCTGGCCCTCCCAAGCACATTCATCACGTAAAGTTCATGTCTTGGTGCTCATAACACACCCCATGACTCATAAATGGTGTTTTGACCTCAAGCACAAAGACCCCAATCCAAAACCCCCATGGATTCATAAAAAGCTTGGACGAAGGGACACTCTGGACCTCCAAGGGTCCAGATCCAGAACCTAACTCGCTTAAGGGACCAAGGAAGCACTAGATCTAGCCACAAAAGGGCTCAATAAGCCCTAAATCAACATGAACATCAACATAACAGAGAATGGATCGAAGATAATACCTCAAACGTGATGTTCTGGACCTCAAACCTTCAGGAAGTGGCTCCTCCTGTTTCCCCTTGGCTATTGCTTCCTTTCCCTTGCTAGATAACACCTCCAAGGTCAATAATGGCTCCTTGACTTACTCCAAACGCTCAAGCTCACTAGGGTTTCACTCAGGGGACTGGTGAGCACAAATGACAGCCATAAGGCCCTTGAAATAGGTCCCAAACCCAAGAAATTAGGGTTTCATTAAACAGCGCGGACTCACCGAGTCCAGGCGCGAACCCGCGTCCAGAACCGCGATCCTACTTGGCGAGTTTGAGCTCCAACTCGCCGAGTCCCCTCACAAAACACCAAAAATATATTCATAAAAGATACCTGGAAATCCGGGCTGTTACAATGAGGAGTTACAACCTTTGGATAGAGTTCCAGAATTTTCAAATTTTCAAATAGCCCTCATCAAATCATCTCTTATGACATCCCAGTGTCGTTTAATAAACTTGAATGTTAGTCCATCAGGACTCAGTACCTTATCACCACCACAAGCCCATGTGGCCTTTTTGATTTCGTCTATAGTAAAGGGGGCCTCAATACGAATCGCCTCCATTATCGAGATTGTTTTGAAACGAGAATTCACAAGTTTAGGTCTGGAGGTCCATCTTTCCATTAACTTGTTTTGAAAGAAGTTAAACACCTCTTCTTTAATCTCCTCAACTTCAGTACTCCATCTACATCAATCTGAATCTTCCTGTTATAATTGTTAACAAATCCATGGTAGAATGATGTGTTTTCATCCCCATCCGTAGTCCACTTAATACGCGCCTTTTGCTTTAAATCCTCAACAGCAAGCCTTTCAAGTTCAAGGATTCTCTTTAGACAATTGCTCCTATTTTTAAGTTCTTCTTCAGTTAACAACCGATTTTCTGCCTCTTTCTCAAGTTTCACCACAGATGCTTTCAATGTTTCTTTTTCCTTATCTTCCTTATTGTGTTCTAATTTATGCCATTGACGAATAGCTTCTTTTACGTGCTTGAGTTTGGCAGCCATATATGCATCAGTTGGCCCATAACCTCTGAATTCAGGCCATGCATTCACCACCACTTGATCAATGCCATCCACCAATAACCAGGAATTGAAGAATCTAAATGGTTTAGGACCAAAGTCTTTTCTACCCGAAGTGAGTGTAATAGGACAATGGTCAGATAGATGTCTAGGATGAGCAGTTGTTGTAAGTGCACGACAAGAAGACAGGAAATTAGGACATACAAGGAACCTGTCAATTTTGCTTAATTTCGCATCAACCCAACTCATGTAAGTGAATCGTTCTCCACCCATGTTGAAATCTTGCACACCTGCTTCATGAATGAACCGGTTAAAGTCACGAGCGCTAACCTCACAAAATTGGGAATTGAATCTTTCCTCTTTGCACCTCACTACATTAAATTCCCCAAATATGAGCCACTTTCCAGACCAGTTATACATTATTTGCATCAGATCCCTCCATAGTGCTTTCTTCTCCAGTGGTGCTTGAGGACCGTAGATATTTGCTATGATAGTGTGCCCCAGAATGCCAACCCATGAGCCTATAACTATTAAGTAATGTCGGCTCTTGATAACATTTGACGTTCTAAAAAGTCTTGAATTCCATATTGAAACTAAACCACCAGATCGACCAGTGGAGTCCACCCCTTCGAAGCCCATCTCAGAGTCGTCCCAACATCCTTTCACATCAATATTGGAATAATTGGAGATTTGTGTTTCATGTAATCCCATGAAGTTAATAGCGTGTTGCATCTTCAATTTCTTTACCCATTTTACCTTGGCATCGACCCCGATGCCACGAACATTGAGTGACATAAAATTCATTGGTCTTTCTTGTGAACACCAGCTTCGCCAATGACCGCATTGAGGATACTGCAATCACCCTCAAATTGGTATCCGAGTTCTTCCCCAATTTTTATAGTTTAAGCTACTTCATCTTCACACGAGCTCTCTCTTATTTCAACAACAGAAGTTTGTTCGGGATTAGGGCTTTGATTAAGGTTTATGTTGGGCGCATGGATTTCATATGAAGGATTGAAGTGCATCGTAGAATTCAGTGGAATTTGAGACATGGATTGAATCATAGAAGTTTCACCGGTTACATCATGATACCTCTTTCTGTTTTTTGCTAAATTGTCTGAGTGAGGCTCCGTTGACTGCTCATCATGAGAAAAAATATTGGGCTGAGATTTCGGAAAAGGCCCAAAGCAACCCAATGATACCAGTTTACTAACTGGGCCAAGCTCACTAGGCTCCGAGACAGGCAATTTATCTTTTTTAGCATCAAATTTAAAAATTGGGAGAGGAATTAATTGTTCGTTATACTCCATTTCCCCATATTTGTTCTCTGGAATTTCAACCGCCTTTGGGGAACCCTCCACGTTAATTCCAGCATCATTTCCTACAAACTTCGATGACGTCTTTACGTTTCCAGGCGACCGTTGACTTACCAACCGGCGAGACATTCCCGCCTAAATCATTACCGGAACTATCCATTTCCGGCGTTATCTCCCCTTCTTCCATATCCAAATTTTGATTCGGACCGTCCATCCATGTATCGGAGATTCCATCGTCTTCATCATCTTCGTCTTCCACCACTGTTTCATCACCCTCCTCGTCATCTTTGTCTGAATCATCTTCGACTTTATCATAAGGGACAGGGTAAAACAGGGACCAATCGTCGTTATACTCAACAACACCAATACTGAATATTTCAGCGTTAGCACATACAGTAGCTTGATCATTAATCCATTTCTTTTCTGAAGTTAACACTCCAAGCTTACCCATGGAGTAATCTCTTCTGTTTCTAATGTCACTAAAGGGGGATATTACTCTTCCATATTTACTAGCAATCTTTGAAAAGTTATCTTCTCCCCATAACTTATGTGGGAGACCAATAATCTTTAACCAAGCTACTCTTCCATACTAAAATTTGTACTTATCTATTGTGGTTAACCACTTAAACCAATCGCTCCATCTGGTCTGGTCTTCAAGAAACTCTTTCGCCATCTTTGAACTATCAAATTCAAAGGTTAATCTTAACCCCCCCCCCCCCCCCCGGTACTTTGTTTTCTCATATAACACCATTGATGATGGCAAGTTTGCCATATGATCAATGCTATGTGCATCCCCGATTAATAATCTATTGTTTAACCAATTTCCCAATTCAGTCTGAGGATTTAACATGATCATCGGGGGTGAGGGTGGGGGAGGCGGAGCATGAGTAGGGGTAGGATTTGTCCCATGTTTCCCTGAGATTACTTGTGCAAACGATCTACCATCTCTAACCTCGTATGGTTTTTTGGAGGCATGACTCTGCATTGTATCCCTCCTTATTGTTTTGTACTGGGTTCTCTATGGTTTCCTTGGATGTTTTGAGATGTTGATCAGAAGACTTTTCCCATTACATTTGGTCCCTTGTATAAGTTTCTTTTCCAGTACCTGTTCATCTTCCACTACTTTGAATCTGACGAAGGCAAAGTTCATCCTTCGAGAGTCTTTCTTCCCCCCCCCCCCCATATATACATATGTCACCGTGCCATGCCTAGCAACTAGTCTCCACAGTTCCGATTTCGTTGTATCTCCTTGAAATCCATCCACATAGACCGTTGTAATACAGTTTACTTCAATGTGGTTGGTTCTTGTTTGACGTTTTCCGGCACCCTTCCGTCCAGTCTCCTCCTTCGTCCATGATCCGATAGTGAGCCTCGCTCTCGCTCTTACTAATTTTCTAAACATGTGTAACTTTTGAATGAATAAAAAAATAATTGGTTCCTATCCCATGAAGTACCTTCCGAGAGCATATCGGCACAATAAATAACGTTTCATAATTGATATAAAGATTTAAAAATTTTAAAGTTGTAAATAAATTTAAAATAAAATAAGTTAATGATATTATGAAACTATAAATTATGCATAATATTGTTAATGTCATTTGGGTATTTGAGATGTCAAACAAACTAGAAAAATATCTAAAAATTAGTTTTTTAAGTATTTAAAATAATCGAAATAAAAACTTTTCGAATTAATTAACAACTAATGTAGTATCACATGCACTGCATGGGTTAGATGGGTGTTTGTTACCTATCGGTTTTTGTCACAAGGGATTTTGTAGCCAAAGAAACATAAAAGTGGCTTCCATAAAATGTAGCCATGTTATGAATATAATTTCAAAACTGCCCACTACACACACATCAGACATAGTGTTTGAACTTTATTGCCTCTAAAACCTATTGAATCCCAATAATGTCTTTTGTTCATATGGTGTTGCTATACAAAGACATGCCCTTCACTCCTAATATGGTGTCCAAGGAGAACTATTTACGTATATGTGAATTCCATGGAGTCTAAATAAAGCATATAACGACAACTTTATGCATCTTTATTTTCTTCCGTGTTTGGGGCAGATAGTTGTTTCGTCCAAAAGTACATATGGTTCAATTAGTTTAGCCTTGAATCTTTTTCTCTCTATCCTTGGAAAAACAAATGATAATAAGCTCTAAAAGACTAAAACTTAAAACATAAAAGTTCAAAAAATGTCAATTAAACTGTAATTCAAAGCACTTCCATTGTTGAAGAGAAACAAATCTTGTGATTAGTTACTCTTCCATTGATTAGACAACGCTTTCTCTGCTTATTTCACCTCAATAAAACATGTGATTTGGAAAAAATGTGCCACGAGAACACACACACAAAAACAAATTTAAATACCGATCAATAAATAAAACCAAAATGAAATACAGTAAATGTACACCAGCTTTGAAAAAATCAACCGCAAAGCTATTGAAACAACCGACAACAGTCTGTTGAATGTCAAAACCGAGATTATCATGAGTTTTTGTCACAGAAAGTGGTGAAAGACTTTTATATTTAATAACTATAGGAAAAATGAAACATCAAGATTTAATTTACCAGAATTGTAATTACAGGACATCAAGCAATTAATTTCATGACTTGTAGCCAATTCTAAGGAGTTTATCGTTGGGACATGTCCATTTCCATCTATTTTTTGACTTGTACGTTCTGTGTTTTGATAAAAATTTCATAAATGTATTTGTATATAATAAATATGTATATTTTAATTTAATAATTAAATCATACCAGAGATGCAATTATAGGAAGAAGAGCAGTTTGGTGGAATGATAATTTGATGGTTTAGTTGGTTTGCATAGCATGTATATGTCCACTTGTTTATGTCTGGGATCTCTACAACTTAATATGTTCAAATTAAAGCAATAATTTGAGCTAATTTCATTATTGATGAAATGATGATCAAAAGATAATAATTACAATAATATGGAATAACAATTAGTACTAACAGACCACAAAGCTCCATGGATTCGGCCCTTTTCAAAATCTGATTCATGTACTCGTCCTAGTAATCACAAATTCACAACTAAACCCAATCATCATTAAACCTCTTCTTTTATGTGTTGTTAAGCATCCATCAATATCCTACTTCAACAAAAGTGTTGCTTTTAGTCAAATGCTAAAATACCCTTCAACAAAATGAAAGTAAAAATCTTTTGTAGTTAATAAGAATAGTTATTATTGAGTAACATAAGGTTCACATATTAAATTATGCACTTGGCAATGACATGAGGTGTTAATGATCCTAATAATAAATAAAATACTAATACTATAAACTTATCAAAAGGGAAAGTAATATATATATATAGACAAGATTGATAGCCAAATATGCTTAAAAATAAAAAGTCATTGAAATGATAAGAAATCAATTCTTATTTTTGTGTTAAAAGTTCAATTTTATTACATTACAACTATTCTTTTTTCCCCAAAAACAAAAGTACAGGACAACTTAATGGTAATGAACTTGAACTTGGGTAGTACGAAACTTTTTTTTTATATATTTTAGCTTATTAGTAAGTTTTAATAATTATTTTTAATAATCAAATTTGATTGTGTCTTAAAGTCTTTGTCTTTTAGGGCAAACAGGAAATAAATGATAGGTTGGGAGGTGAGGTAAAAAACTTTTATAATTTGCAAATTTTGGCTTTTCAGATTGCTTGTCATATTAAGCTCTTTAAAACACCCTCTGCAGCATAAAAATTGCAACTTGAATGGTTCAATCTATTCTAGAGGGAAAAGAAAATCCATGCTTCATTTTTCTCTTTTGATGCAGGTGAGTTTGTATTTGTTGCATGTGAGTTTGTTTATATTTCTTGGTCAAACCATCGACCTAGATGTTTATATTTTTTTGATGAATATGTATTTGTTGCAAGAAATTTTCTTTTGTATAGTTCTTAGGTAGATTATAAAATAGACAAACAATTGATGTTTCTAATTACAATATATAAAATAAACACTATTCGCTATGAAGCATAAACACAAACAGTTGGCATGCAAGTAATAACTATTCTTTTTAAAGCACAAAGACAAACATTTAGCATGTAGTTTTTAAACAAATAACATTTCCTAAACAAAAGGGCAACATTTTCATGGAAAAAAAAAGGAGAGCATTTAAACATATAAACTTCAAGTTCATTGATCATGAAAACTGGTATATTAAGAAAGAAATTCTTATCTAGGATATGAAATCTGAATTATTGTAGGTTATTGAAGTCATATGAAGAAATTGGTACCTAACAAATGTAATCCTCCACCTTTTAACATGGAATTGAATACAATCCCTCGATACACAAACATTTCTTAACTTTATGTCTAAAGAAGTAGTAAAGCCAATGATGTGTACTACAAATAAACATTACCCAAAATGGAGAGGATTTTACTGAAATAAGACATGAGTATAGCTCTAGACTTCTGAAGAATTTTTTCCCCCAATTTTCATGTCATTGGTAGAAATCTGTACATAGAGGAAAGTGATTTGTCACAAAAAAAAAAAAAAAAAAAAAAAGCACGAAAGGAAATTTATGCAAAAATAGTCTGGTTACAATACCTCACTATCATTTTTAATGCTAACAATGGTGGTATATCTCTATAAAAAAAACACAAGAAATACAAGTTTCTCTTAAGCATTTCATCGGGCAGGTGGTAGACAAACCTTGAAGTAGAAATTATGATAAAAAAATCACCTATAATGTAATTTGTGTATAAGAGCATCACACAAAGATATCACTGAAGCAAAGAACTTTAAAAAGAAATGAGTATTTTGTTTTCAATTAGGAAAAGTCGATTTGAAACGGCATGTGTACCATGGTCATGAAGAGTACAACAGTTATTTCCTAATAGGAAATTGTCGGCTAGTAACTTTGGTACCTGAATTGCGTGTCTTGTTTGATTGCAATTAATTCTTTGATAAAAATGCGACATACCAAAAAAGGGTTTCTTGAGAGAAGCTAGGGTTTTGAGAGGAGCATCATTGTTGAGGTAATTTTTGGTGACATGGGAAGTAGAACAACTGAATATGTGTGGGTATCGGATTCTTAGTGTCGGTCTTCATCAAGGCATTGCGTGCTGCCGCCCTTCTCCTCCAATAATATCCTCGACTGAAGAACAAAATTGAAACGACCTTTAAACAACAGCAAACATTAATAAATGAATCGATTAATCCCAAAATTGAAATCAACAAAGCACAGTGAAGGAGGTAATATTATGTTGAACCGATTGCAGAGGTAGGGTTCATCGTCATCGTTGGAACTTACCGTGTTCCTCTTCAGTAGGCGCAGTAGACGCAAGAACAACGATTGTAGGTTTTCTGGGTTATTCTGGAATGGGTTTTTGAAGAATCAAGCCAAGCATACCCACTGACCCACCGACATCGTCGACATTAATGGACACCTGATTAAGTCCAATACCTAAATCGAACCCTAGCACCCATCGACCAAGGCTTTTGAATCATAAAGACGGTGGGCATATGAAACACAAAGAGGAGATGAGCGGTGGTGAACTAATCTGCAATTCCACCGCAAAAAAATGGGAGCGATGGAAGGACGGTGTTTCTCAAAAGGCTTTTTTGAAAAGAAAAAAATAAAATTTGGCAAGACTAATTTCGAAAGCTAAGTTTTTATACAAAGAATTAACTTTTTGGAAAAATCAGTAAATTTGACTTTTTATAACTTTTTCAAAAAGGATTTTTGGGCAAAAGGATTTTTGGGCTGTAAAAGGCTAAGCCAAACACCCGTAGAATACCGACTAAGGACAAAGCACTACCGTAACAAGTTAAAAGAAAAAAGAAATGAATTTTTTTTATAGATGACATTGTTCATAAAGATACTCCTTTAGTTATATGTTTAATAGTTAAAGAAAATTGGAAAATAAATTAAAATAATTTTATATGGAATTACAAATTATGTTTACCTAAATAAATTGTATTTGTAAAAACCATCGTGATCGAAATTTTAAAATGACCAAATGAGTTATTTTAAAATTGACTTTGTATAAAATTATACATAATTTTGTTTATGTGTAACCCTCGGATATAAACAATTATAATCATACGCTTCAAGATAAATATTTATTTTATACCACGTTGATTTTGAATTTTATTTTGTGATATTATATTCAACAATTATAACAACCACAACGTATTGTTTTCATTATGTCTTATATTAGGACTCAAGATAATAATCATTATGTTTTATGTCAAAATTTTAATTTGACAAAATTGCAAAAATGTTCCTGTGGTTTGCAAATTTATGTGTTTTTGGTTCAAAACGAAACATTGATGCACCACTGGTCCAAAATTGGATCTTTCTATCGTTTTTGGTCCCTATCTACTTGAACAGACCATTATGCCCTTATAGTTTGTTTTTCCATTTATTTATTTATATTAGTGTTTTTAACTAATTGAAAATACAAACACACATACTCTCTCTCTCTCTCTCTCTCTCTCTCTCTCTCTCTCTCTCTCTCTCCCCCCGTCTTTGACTTGTGAAAGTCAAATGGACTTATGAGGAAACATGCTAAAGCACTTTTCTTCCCTGATCAAATTGAAGCCATATACAAGTGAATGAAAGAAAATTAATCAGTTCTTCTTTTCCTCCTCGTAAGCATTCACCACCTCCATCTTCTTGAAATGGTGTTAAATATAGGGCATAACCCTCTAAAGCCTCACGAATCTACAACCCAAATTCATCAGTTCTGAAACACCATCATTTCACCACCCCCTTACCCCACCATAGGACCACCTTGCACCACCCTCTATTGACCCTAATCACCACTAAATACTACCCAACCTTCACGTTTTCTGTTTACCTTTCTTCCTTCACTGTCGAGAACAAGCACCACCAAGTAGTGGTGGTGTTGTTGTTGTTGTAACCATCGAACACCACTAAAAACCACCACCGGTGGTTTTTGACCACTGTGAACCACACCAATAATCCACCACAAACTCCACCTTATATCCCCTATAGTTAGATTAATCAAACACCACCAAAGCACCCTCAAACACCATCAGTCGCCATCCACAGTTCCTCCAACTACCTCCTCTCACCAAGGTTGCCGGAAAAGCGAGAAAGAAGGAAACTCGGAAACCCACTGCCACCATCCTTCATAACTGCTATTGTCAAAATCCTTTCCCTTTCATCTCCAACTCGTCACTTTCGTCGAGCAGAAGCAGGAACGAAGCAGCAAGAGACCGTCGGAGCAGCCTCTTGTTGCACGTCGCCACCAGTTGCCGCTGCAAATTTCTGAATCAAAATCCAAATCCGGATAAATCATATCTAGCTGAGAGGATACGAAGTCGATTTCAAGGATCTGCGATTGACATTCCCCCACCTAATTTGAGCGGTCGATGACGGCGGCTTTAGGGTTCTTCAGTTGACGCTAACGAACCCTCATTCAACCTTCCTTCTTCAAAAAACAATCGTTTATTCTCTCTTCAAAATTTTCAAACAATCTTTGCACAATGTCCCCTTAATCCTAACCCGAGAGAGAGAGAGAGAGAGAGAGAGAGAGAGAGAGAGATGGGTGGGGTAGGGGTGGGGGTGGGTGTGGGGGTAGTAATTTCTTTTTCTTAGTTAAAATAATAATAAGTTAAAATGAAATATTTAAGGGCATATTGGTCATTTTAGGTGAGGTATGGACCAAAACCACATCAAAATACCAACCATAGGGACCAAAAGCACACAAAATATTTGAAATTGGACCACTGATGCACCAACGTTTTGTTTTGGACCAAAAACACATAAATTTGCCAACCATAAGGAGCATTTTTGCAATTTTGTCTTTTAATTTATATAAAAAAATTGATTTTTTAGACATTGATAATAAATTAGTTATTTATAATAACATATATTTATATATACTTTAACAACATAGTTCTATTTTTACACAATGTTAACACATACTAGAACAAAATGAACCTAAGACGATTCTGGTAAAATACTACATTTAACTCTAAAAAGGTAGTGTTATGCCTAAAACAACCCTTTACCAATGGTTGCATCTGGTGAAGTGCATTAGACCTAAGGCAACTCTTTTATTAGAAAATGCAACCGTTTATGAAAAATTTGCATGTGTTATACAAATGCAACCATTTATAATACAACCTTGTTTATATACTAACACAACTTTTGTATACTCTAATGCAACATTTTCTATACTTAAATGCAACCTTTACTAATGACATTGTGGTACAGATAAAATGCCTGTAACATCCCGAAAATTCATAAGTATTGTTCAAGGGCTAAAGTGTAAATTAAGGAGGGGACTCGACGAGTAGGTCTTCCGACTCGCCGACTCGGAGCGGGATTGGTCGCGGGATTAAGTGGCCAACTCGTCGAGTCGGTAGCTAGGACTCGACGAGTTGGTGCTGAAGAGAGAAAACCCTAATCCCGGGGGTTGTGCCCTATATAAAGAACATAACACCTCTTCCCCAACCTCTTTACATTCCCTTTGAGTTCCAGAAACCCTAGATTTGTGTGAGCTTTCCTTTGTGAGAGATTAGAGCCTTGGAGGAGGGAATCTTGGAGGGAAATTGAAGAGCAAGAAGATTGGAGTAAGGGGCTTTGTAGAGATTTAGCTTACTCTTCAGTTGGAGCTTTCTTTGAGGTAATGATCTGTTGTTTGAGCTTTTGTGCACCTAGATCTATCATTTGTGGGATTTTTGGGAGTATATCTAGTGCTATCTTGAGTTTGGAGGTTGGATATGAGGTTGCTACCTCAGATCTAGTGTAGTGATGATCCAAAAGAGCATAAAGTCCCTGTTCAAGAGTTGTTGATGAAGCCTTTTAGTCCCAAACCCTAGCCCTAGAGTGTATTATGCTTAGATCTCCTTGGATTCACGTAAAGTTTGCCACTTTACATGATGGATGGCTTGTAGAATAGTAGATCTATGGATTGGAGACCCTGCATGGCTTGGAAAGCCTCTGTATGGGTTAAGAGCTAGTGGTACTCGGCGAGTTGCATGAAGATAGGCAGCAACTCGATGAGTTAGAAGAACAATTCAGCGATTTGGTTGAAGATAAACAGGAACTCGACGAGTTGGAAGAACAACTCGGCGAGTATGTTGAATGTTGCCTTAGACTCGACGAGTCTGTTCTTGGACTCGACGAGTCTGGTCTTGGAGTCCTAACCTTTTTGGTTGAGCTGTGAATCGGTGAGTCAAGGGATGACTCAGTGAGTTGAGTGCAATTAGACTCAGAGTTGTGAGACTCAGCGAGTCTTGGGGCGACTCGACGAGTTGAGTCGTGCTATGGGAGTTTCAGAGCATAGGGACTCGACGAGTCAACTGGGTGACTCGGCGAGTAGAGATAGTCTTGGGTTGACCAGTTGTCTTCCAGGGGTATTTTGGTATTTATTGAGTTCAGTTTTTTGGTTATTGATCAGTGGTGAAGTTCGTGTCAGAGGTTGGAGCAGCGTGAGCTTATCTTTTCAGTCAGCAGTTGCGAGGTGAGTTATCCTCACTATATCAACAGTGTCTAAGGCACCAAGGTCGGCCCTTTATCGGATTGTAATCCGGGTACCGTTGTTATGTTATTGCTTTGCTATGTTTGCATCCTGGTAGTTAGGATGGTATATGTTAAACACCTGGTTAAGGTCGGTATCCTGGTATATAGAATGATGCTATGCTAGTGACCGGTTAGGTCGGTATCCTGGTTAGGATGATGTTATGTTATGTGATCTGCTAGATCGGCTTGATTGAATGTGAATTGTTATCTGATTGAATGTTTATGTGCACATGGTTGTTGGACTGGGGTTGGGTTGAGGCGGGTCCTGCTTTGTGCTGTAGGCCAACATACCTAGGGCGGACCGATTGTCCCAAAGGCCCAGTGAGCGGTCCGGATAGGCTGTAGGCCCCAAGAGGGCGGACCAGACGTGTCGAGGCTCGGTGAGTGGACCAGGCCGACTGAAGGCCCAGTGCAGGCGGACCAGTCATATTGTAGACTCAGAGAGTGGACCAGGTGGGTTGAAGGCCCGGTGCGAGCGGACCAACCACACTACAAACTCGATGGATATGGCTACACTCGGAGGGTGAACTAGGTGTACTGAAGGCCCGGTGCGGCGGACCAGTCACACAGTAGACCCGAAGTGCATGGTTGTTCTGTTCGGTTATGATATGTTATGCGTGGTATATGTGGTTGGTGTTTTGGAGGTATCTCACTAAGCTTTCGGGCTTACAGTTGTGGTTTAATGTTTTTCAGGTACTTCAGGAGACCGTGGCAAGGCGAAGGCGTAATCGTACCACTCCTCATGTTCTTGTTTTATGATATGGTTCTGAGAATACTTTGATAATAAATGTATTGAAAACCTTTTTGTAATAACTTAATGAAACTGGGTGTTTTTGAAAAGTTTAAATTGGCTTGGATTTTTAGAGTGTTACAATGCCACTAAAACCAAAAAAGTGTCACTAAAGGCTATCTCGGTAATCAACAGCACAAAAAAAAAGTGTCACTAGAAACAGTGCCACTATTTAGAGACACTTTTTATTTGTGTCGCTGCAACGATTTAGGTTTTAATGACACTTGTTTTATGCAACTAAAATAATTTTTCATTATAATGATACTTTTTTATGTCACTATAAAGTAAAAGTCATTACCTTGCTTTTAACAATAATTTTTTTTACCACAAAAAATTCCATATTTAAAAATTAGATCCATTATTTTATTGCAATATAAACTAAGGAAAATACAATTAAGATAATAAATGAAAAACAAAATATTATTATTTAAAATAAAAGTTAAAAATATAACTAGAATATAAATTCGATCCATATATGATCTATTACACCATTGTAATCTATTCCCACACATCTAAATGTATTACAATACCCCCAACCCCCAAGTACTGTATTCTAATACTGCCTTTAGACAAACAATCTTCCACTCTTCCACAAACATCACAAAGAAGTATAAAAAAAAACACCCACAAATTGTTATATGAATAAGAGACCAGAGTTAAATGTTAGATTTTATCAAATCATTAGTTTAAATTAAGGTTAAAATATCCAATTTAAAAGATTATGTAGAGAATCAACTATAAATTAAAATAAGCATACACATGGGGATACAACATAAGGTACGTACCTGTTTTCAACAAAGAAATTGTAACATCCTTATTTCACGGCAAAAAAATTTCATTTTTATTTAAATTCAAACTCCTCGACTATAAAAACCATTTATTCTCAATTACAATTAATGAAATCAGAGTATTACAATGAACGACAAATTTTCATTGATGTTAATGAGTGTGTACAATCCCGCATTCACCTTCCCATAATCACCGATGATACCTGAAACCATAAAAAACTGGGTAAGAAATCAGTTTAGTGAGTTTCCCCCAAAATACCTCATACGATAAACATATAAACATGCATAATGGCCCATAACCTCCCGGTTGGAATGCCCAGGCCCAATCAGTCCTCGGACTGGAAGGCCAAGATGCAACGGGTCCAATCATTCATCGGGCTAGAATACCCAAGGTTTGTGGACCTGCCCCCTCAACCCAACCGCTCTTCTAGAGGCTCCGTGCCTACGGCTTACAACTGGCCCACACCGGGTATCTTGGCCTACAACACAAAGTGGGACCACCTCAACCTACCACTACCATATGCCGACATATAAACAAACAAGGATCAAGTAGGCACATAATATAAGCAAACATCAAACATACAACTCACTACTGCCTAAAAGTCATCTCACAGCATACAGTCTTGCTACCAGCCATCCTTCATGAAATGCATAACCATAAGTAACCAGAGGTGAGATAGCCTCAACCAAACAAGGAATAGGAAAGAAAGCCTAGATTAAGAGTTCTCAGACTATCCTACGTGACCACAGACAGTCCCTAGGTCACTCCACCAGAGGATAACCAGCAAGTACAGATAACATACGGTTCTACACATCACTATGGAAATGCAATATATTCGATACCAGGATACAGATATAACGGGTCACTACATCATAATAGCATACTCGATACCAGGATATAGATCTAACATATCACTACAGCATAACAGTATACTCGATACCATGATATAGATCTAACAGATCACTACAACATAACAACATACTAAGTATCAAAATCCAAGGAATGCATGATTGTATATATTTAGAGGTGAGATAGCCACCAGACAGGTGGTTCTACTCTAGAACCACAATCAAACAAGGAACATGTAAGAGAGCCTAGACCAAGAGTCCTCGGTCTATCCTACATGACTATATACAGTCCCTAAGGCATCCTTCTACTAACAGATAACCAAAACTAATGGGTCAGAATTAGTGCCTTCGACCCACGGTATAATTAGGCAAAACTCACCTGAAATGAAGAAACCCGAGAACACCGTGATACGCTCTCTGCTACACTACTTTCTCCCGCGGATCCACTAACATTAGAACCCATAAAATCTTAATCACCAATCGAAATCCTCAAGTTTGTGGTCAAAAAGTCAATGGTCAACGGAGTTAACAAAAGTCAACATCTCTCCACACTGCGGGGTACGCCCAACGTACCATAGGAGTACGCCATCATACTCTGATAGTCTGATGTTTGACCAAGGAACGAGGCGTTGACCGTGTACGTGCAACGACCTCCAGGTACGACCAGCGTATGTTGCCCAGTCCCAAAATGTCATTAAGAGCTTATTCTATTATGCTCTTCCTTCCAAAACTCATATCTAAGCCCAAAATGATATCCTAAGTCCTAAATTTTCCAACTCAGCTACCCAAGGTGTAACATCCGGTCTCAGGTATGCAATTAAATTCAAGCCAAATTTCATATTTTACCCTTGGACTCGGCGAGTTGGAGGTCCAACTCGTCGAGTAGGATCGACTCCGCGTCGGGGGGGACTAAGTGACCTACTCGACGAGTCGGAAGACCGAATCGACGAGTAGGAGCTATCTGGGTGAAACCCTAATATTTAGGGTTTGCACCCTATTTAAGCAACATTATGAGCCTCCATTCCAGCCTGCATCACCTCCAGAGCATTAATCCTGAAACCTTAATCCTCCATAAGTGAATTTGAGCTTTCTTGGTTATTTTGAGTGTTATTTGGTGTATCTTGAAGCTAGTGAAAGAAGTGGAAGATAGAAGACTCAAGGAAGAAGGAGTAGATCCAGGAACTACACCCCATTCGCCATCTTTTCTGGTAATCAAGCTTCCAACTTGATCTTCTTTCTCTTTGATCTATTTGCCCCCATATTAAGAAGGTTTTGGCTCAAAAACCTTGGTCCTTGTTGTTGGAACGTCCCAAGTGGTTCATATCTCAGATCTAGGTCCTAGGAAGGGTTACATGGCATAAAGGTGCAACATTATGACCATGAGAACCCCCATGAATCTTGTAGACCTCATTTTTGGGTCTTTTGAGCTTAAGGACCCATTCATGGACGTAAAGTTCTTAACTTTACGTGTTATATCAACCCTAAAAGGCTAGATCTACCCCTTGGATGAGATGAGCTCAACAGAAATCGAGTTTATGGTCATGGACTTTAGGGGACTCGGCGAGTCGTTCTTGGGACTCGACGAGTCGGGGATTGGTTCCCCAATCCTTGTTGTTTCGGAGGAATCTGGTTGAGTCTAGAAGGGGGACTCAACAAATGGACGTGATTAAGGACCTGGAAATCATCGGACTCAGCGAGTGTATAAGCAACTCGGCGAGTCCAAGGCAATCTCCCAACCCATGAAGACGGACTCGGCGAGTTGTTCTTATAACTTGGGGAGTCATAGACTGGACACATTCATATGATGAAGATGAACTCGGCGAGTCAGTTGAAGATAGTCCCGATGTTATGATTGAAGGAGAACTCATCGAGTTCTTGCAAGTCTCGATGAGTAGAGTCGAGGATGGAGTCATTTCGAAAGGATGGGGACTCGATGAGTGGACCAACTCGGCGAGTCAAGTCAACTGGACTTTGACTTTGACCAGGATGTTGACTTTGGCCAGGGGTAAAATGGTCATTTTACCCTAGGAGTAGTTATCAGTTTTTGACTAAGTATCCTTATGGAATTTATAGCCGGGGAGTCACCGGACAACAGACAGGGATTTCTCGTTCGGATTTCTGCAGACAATCAACTTTATGAGGTGAGTTTACTTCCAGTAGGAACGGGTCTAAGGCACCAATGTCGGCCCGTTTAAGTAGTTATAGTATGTCGGGTTAATCCCAATGTCGGGGTTAGCCCGATGCAGTTCATATGTTTCTGGACTTCGGTCCGATGCCGGGGCGGTCCCGAGAAGTAGTTACGTATGTGTGATGTCTTTGTGATTCATGCATGTTGTATGTTGTATGTTATATGTTATGTGGTATGTGTACCGGGCTTCAGTCCGATGTATGTTAGTTTATATGATATGAGTTATGTGTTCCAGGGCAAGCCCGACGTATGCTAGTTTGAATGCTATATGTTATATGTTTCCGGGCTTCAGTATAATGTCGGGGCAACCCGATGCAGATTATGTGATTTTATTATTTGTTTATGATATATGTCATGTTGTGTATTTGTTAGGGTAAGCCCGATGCTGGGGTGAGCCTGATGCCTGATGCGGTCGGATGTCGGGGTGAGCCCGATGTCGTGCAGGAGTCCGATGTCGGGTAAGCCGATGTCGGGATTCGTCCCGATGCAGTTGGGAGTAGTCCCAGAGTATTGTTATTGTGATATGTTAATTGTATAGTATGTGGTAGTTTCGGGGAGCTCACTAAGCTTCGTGCTTATAGTTTTAGTTTTGGTTTCAGGTGCTTCTGGTAGCAAAGGGAAGAGCTCGAGATGATCGCATGGCACACACCACAGTCTTCAGCCTAAGAGTTTTACTCTGATATTTTGATATGATATTTGACATGAGATTTGATATGTGATAGATATTATGGGATTTTGAAACACATGGTTTATGATTTTTATACTTTGGCAATGATATTATGGTTTTAATAATACTTTACAAACGAATTTTTTGGGTTGTATTTTTGCGATGTTTCAAGTTGGTATCAGAGCCTTGGTTTGAGGGATTTGGGCACACTTTCGGACGTATCTGAAATCAAACTAAGGAAATGGTATAAGTTTTTAAAAGAAAAGACATGTTTATAAAAGGATTTTGAAAATAGAAAGGAACTTTGAAAAGAGAAAAGGGTGTGGTGCATGCAATCAACCAAGCTCAAGTAAGTACTCCTAAATTACACATACAAGTTTATACCATGTTATGATTATTAGCTTTATGCTAGAGTAGGACTAAGGATCTAGGAATGATGCCTTATGTGCCTGTTATATGTGTTTCAGCTTTATGAGAACTGCATGCTAGTACAGATTTGTTGGTATGATAGCCAGAGTAGTAAGTGCTTGATTATGTGAACTCGATGCTCGAATGCTGCTTGCTTTGTGCTTTTAGGAGTCTTAGATTATCTATTACTAACTAGTAATTGAATATGTTACGTTACATATTGCGAGGATTAAATAATTTTAGAAGGTTAGGTCTAGCTCTATTGCGCAGATCTTGTCTGAGTCTAACCGTTGTAGGGTAGGATCTCTCATTCGAAGAATTATCTAGTCTTAGTGATATGTTATAGTATTCACGAGCCAGTTAGGGGTAGGTACAGGGACTTCTTATGCAGTTGATAGCGGAAAGTGGGTTGGTAATTACTCTAGGGCAAGCCTAGGAAGAGTTTAGTATGAGCTCAGCAGTAGTAGTAGAATGGGACTTGGTGGAGTCGAGGCAGTTCTTTAGGAAAGTACGGATAGATGTGTAAGGTAGTATGGGCTCGTACTACTGAAAGCAAAGGATCCGTACTCGAATCAAGGAAGGCTAAGATAAGACCAGGAAACTTGTAGTGTATGTGATCCCTCGAGTTATATTAGTACTAACGTTTGTCATTATGTGTTTTCAGAAAGGTGGTTTTTACGCCCTAGAAGAGCAACTGGCAGTTCAGGTGCCGGAGAGGGATCGGGTTCAGGCTCTGGAGCCGAGCACCTAGATGAGCAGACCAGTGAGTTTATCTCCTCAGAGATCACTCGTGTTATACTTGAGCAGACCCCCGTGATCTTCGGATCGATCAAGGAGGGTATTTTGGAGCTTATGGATGAGAGATTGAGTACGTTCCACACTAAGGTGGTGGCCATGATGGGGTCGCGCACGCTCACCTTCATGGAGTTCAGGGCATGTGGAGCTCCCGATTACCATGGGGCTCGAGACCCCATTGCTAGTACCAGATGTTTGGCAGATGTCGCCAAAGCATTCCGCACTAGCAGGTGTCCCGAGGGGGACAAGGCTAGGCTTGCGTCCTGTCTTTTGAAGGACATGGCACGTGACTGGTGGGAGGAGGTCGGGAGAGCCATTAAAGATGACACAGTTCTAGATACGATGACCTGGGGTGATTTCATGACCAGGTTCAGGGCTGAGTTCGCACCTGTCATTGAGGTGCAGCAACTTGCTAGGGAGTTTCAGGACCTCCAGCAGACGACAGAGATTGTGGCGGAGATTACCGCCAAGTTTAGGGAGAGGGCCCTTCTCGTTCTGCATTATGTGGCAGACGAGGACATGAAAAAGGTCTGATACCATGAGATGCTGAGGAGTGACATTAGACAGTTTGTGAGCCGCTCCAACTGCAAGACGTTGGAGGACATGATTGATCGGGATCGGGAGAGGGAGTTGGATTTGGAGATGGAGAAGAAGAGGAAACCAGAGGGGGTTCAGTCAGGAGGCTCGGGCAAGAAGCCCAAGGTATCAGATCACAGATCTCGGAGTCAGCAGAGCCACGGTCGTTGTGGCAAATGCGGCAGGATGCACGATGGGACGTGCAAGGCAGGGAGTTCGGGCAACTACAAGTGCGGCCGAACTGGTCACATGAGCCGAGATTGCATAGCTACTACCACAACACCAGCATCAGACCTGATTTGCTTTCAGTGCAATCAGAGGGGACACAAGTGGTCCCAGTGCCCGAGTTTAGCAGCAATAGGGAAGGTGGTAGCACCTTCTCCTGACACTTTAAGGATTACAGATGGCCGTCAGGGCCGGGCGGAGGCGCCTACGCCGCAGAGCAAGGCTTTTCAGCTTATTACAGAGGAGGCACAAGCAGCTCCTGACGGGGTGACGGGTATGTATCTTTCTCTTATCTCTGTATTTGATATTGTTCTATTCCTCATGTTTATGTGTTGTTAATAGGGTCGTTCTTAGTGAACGGCATTTCAGCTATGGTATTGTTTGATTCGGGGGCTACCCAATCATTTGTGTCAATTGCACTTAGCAAACGATTCAGTAGAGCTCTGGGGGAGTTGGATTGCCCACTCGACATTGAGATAGCCGATGACAGGACCGTCAGGGTCGTGAGGGTTTATAGAGGATGTACACTGCGGTTGTTTGATGAGCAGTTCTCAGTGGATCTGGTTCCTATTCCCCTGCGAGGGAATAAGGTTATAGTGGGTATGGATTGGTTGAGTCCCAATGGGGAAGTGATTGATTATGAGCTGCAGTTAGTGAGGTTTCGCACTCCTAGTGGAGGAGAGTTAGTGATTCAGGGCGAGAGGCCACAGCGCGGACCGATTCTTTGTTCAGCGGCGAGAGCGAGGCACTACTTTTAGCAGGGATGCGCAGGATTCGTTGCCTATGTCATGGATGCTCGGGATAAGGGTAAAGCGTCAGTTGATGATGTACCAATAGTGCGAGAGTACCTAGACGTATTCCCGAAGGATTTGCCTAGGATACCTCCGGAGAGACAGGTTGAGTTCCGGATTGACCCGGTTCCTGGTGCGGCCCCGATAGCCAAGGCACCATATCGGTTGGCTCCTACCAATATGTAGGAGTTGTCTACATAGTTGCAGGAGCTGCTAGACAAGGGTTTTATCAGGCCGAGCAGTTCGCCTTAGGGAGCCCCGATACTGTTTGTGAAGAAGAAGGACGGGTCGCACCATATGTGCATAGATTACCAGGAGCAGAATAAGGTAACGGTGAAGAACCGCTACCCACTCTCGAGGATAGATGATTTGTTTGACCAGATTCAGGGAGCATCTTGGTTTTCCAAGATTGATCTACGGTCTGGATATCACCAGATGCGGTTCAGAGATGACGATGTGCAGAAGACCGCTTTTAGGACCCGCTATGGTCATTATGAGATTGTGGTGATGTCGTTTGGGCTCACCAATGCTCCAACCACATTCATGGACCTCACGAATCGCGTGTGCAGACCGATGTTGGGTCGATCTGTAATAGTATTTATTGACGACATCTTGGTTTATTCCAAGACTAAGGAGCAGCATGAGGATCACCTGAGGGAGGTGCTAGAGACCTTGAGGAGGGAGAGACTTTTCGCAAAGTTCTCCAAGTGTGAGTTTTGGTTACGCGAGGTGCAGTTTCTGGGGCGCCTCGTTAACCAGAAGGGTATATTAGTTGATCCGGCCAAGAGGAGGCCGTTATGGAGTGGGAAGTCCCGAGGTCTCCATCCGAGATACGAAGCTTCCTGGGTTTGGCAGGGTATTACAAGTGATTTATCCAGGACTTCTCCAAGATAGTAGTTCCGCTTACCCGACTGACCAAGAAGTCGGTGGTGTTTCGCTGGGGTCCTGAGCAGCAGACAACCTTTGAGACGCTCAGGCAGCGACTGTGCGAGGCACCGATTCTTACCTTGCCAGAGGGAGTGGATGACTTTGTAGTCTACTATGACGCTTCAATCACAGGTATGAGAGCAGTGTTGACGTAGCGGGGGCATGTGGTAGCTTATGTCTCGAGACAGTTGAAGCCTCACGAGGCTAACTACCCGACGCATGATTTGGAGCTGGAGGCGGTGGTGTTCGCCCTTAAGATTTGGCAGCATTACCTCTACGGGGTCCGATGTACTATCTACACGGACCACAAGAGTTTGAGGTACCTCATGGATCAGCCGAATCTGAACATGAGGCAGCGTCGGTGGTTAGATGTAGTAAAGGATTACGATCGTGATATCCTTTACCACCCGAGTAAGGCCAACGTAGTGGCCGACGCCCTAAGCCGCAAGGCGGTAGCGGCTCCGATCCGAGATATCTGTTTGAGGATGACAGTGATCACTTCACTGCTAGAGCAGATTAGGGAGGCGCAGGTTGAGGGCCTGAAGGAGGAATGCCAGAAGTGCGAGAGGATAATGGGTCGAGTAGCTTCATTTGATTACGATAGCCGATGATTGTTGACCCTACATGGGAGGATCTGGGTACCGTACTGGGGCGGTGTACGACAGGTGTTGATGGATAAGGCCCACAAGTCTCGGTTCTCCATCCATCCAGAGGCGACAAAGATGTACAGAGATCTTCGAACCGATTACTGGTGGCCTGCATGAAGCGGGATGTAGCATGGTATGTGGAGAGATGCCTGACCTTCAGGAAGGTCAAGGCAGAGCACTAGAGGCCCCACGGAAAGATGCGGTCGTTAGACATTCCCGTGTGGAAATGGGAGGATATCACTATGGATTTCATTACTAAGCTTCCAAGGACCGCACGTGGGGTTGATTCGATATGGGTCATCGTGGATCGGTTGACCAAGAGCGCCCATTTTATACCGATCCAGGAGAGCATCTCGGACGAGAAGTTGGCCGAGATATATGTGCGAGAGGTAGTGGCACGTCATGGAGTGCCTGTCTCGGTGGTGTCAGACCGAGATGTCCGATCTACTTCCAGGTTTTGGAAGCGTTTTCACGACGAGATGGGTACCCGTCTCCTTTTCAGCACCGCTTTCCACCCTCAGACGGACGGGCAGAGCGAGAGGACGATTCAGACTCTCGAGGACATGCTTCGGGCGTGTGTGCTAGATTTCGGTGGCAGTTGGGATACGTATCTTCCGTTAGCGGAATTTTCGTATAACAACAGCTATCACTCCAGCATAGACCGACCTCCTTTCGAGATGCTCTACGGGAGGAAGTGTAGGACCTCAATCTGTTGGGTGAGGTCGGTCAAATAGTCATGGGAGTATGGAGGTAGTACTCAAGACCACAGAGCGGATTAAGCAAGTCTGGAGCAGGCTCCAGGCTGCTCAGAGTCGGCGGAAGAGTTACGCCGACAAGCGGCGTTCGGACTAGGAGTTTCATATGGGTGATATGGTCCTCCTGAAAGTGTCACCCTGGAAGGGTGTTATCAGGTTTTGGAAGTGAGGCAAGCTAGGCCCCAGGTTCATTGGTCCATTTAGGGTTTTGGACCGGGTGGGTCGGGTTGCTTATCGATTAGATCTTCCAGCAGAACTCAGCCAGATCCACGGCACGTTCCATGTTTCTCAGTTGCGGAAGTGCTTAGTGGATGATTCAGCAGTGATACCCTTTGAGGATATTCAGGTTGATGACAGCCTGAATTACATCCGGAGACCCGTGTCGATTTTAGATCGCAAGTCAAAGGAGCTGAGGAACAAAAGGGTAGAGTTAGTGAAGGTGCAGTGGCAGGACCGCAAGGGTTCAGAGTTGACGTGGGAGCCCGAGGAGGAAATGAGGGAGCACTACCCATATTTGTTTTTAGAGACAACAGACTTCGAAGACGAAGTCTAAGACAAGTGGGGGAGAATTATAACATCCGGTCTCAGGTACACAATTAAATTCAAGCCAAATTTCATATTTTACCCTTGGACTCGGCGAGTTGGAGGCCCAACTCGTCGAGTAGGATCAACTCCGCGTCGGGGGACTAAGTGTCGGGGTAAGCCCGATGTCGGGGTTATCCCGATGCAGTTCATATGTTTCCGGACTTCGGTCCGATGCCGGGGCGGTCCCGAGAAGTAGTTACGTATGCGTGATGTCTTTGTGATTCATGCGTGTTGTATGTTGTATGTTATATGTTATGTGTTATGTGTACCGGGCATCAGCCCGATGTCGGGGCAATCCCGATGTATGTTAGTTTATATGCTATGAGTTATGTGTTCCAGGGCAAGCCCGACGTATGCTAGTTTGAATGCTATATGTTATATGTTTCCGGGCTTCAGTCCGATGTCGGGGCAAGCCCGATGCAGATTATGTGATTTTATTATTTGTTTATGATATATGTCATGTTATGTATGTGCCGGGGTAAGCCCGATGCCGGGGCGAGCCCGATGCCCGATGAGGTCGGATGTCGGGGTGAGCCTGATGCCCGACAGGAGCTCAATGTCGGGTAAGCCGATGTCGGGATTCATCCCGATGCAGTTGGGAGTAGTCCCAGAGTATTGTTATTGTGATATGTTGATTGTATTGTGTGTGGTAGTTTCGGGGAGCTCACTAAGCTTCGTGCTTACAGTTTCAGTTTTGGTTTCAGGTGCTTCTGGTAGTAAAGGGAAGAGCTCGGGATGATCGCATGACAAACACCACAATCTTCAGCCAGGGAGTTTTACTCTGATATTTTGATATGATCTTTGACATGAGATTTGTTATGTGATAGATATTATGGGATTTTGAAACACATGGTTTATGATTTTTATACTTTGGCAATGATGTTATGGTTTTAATAATGCTTTAAAAACGAAATTTTTGGGTTGTATTTTTGGGTGTTTCACAAGGCCAACGCTAATATTTACTAGCCTAGGGGAATTTTAAATACAAAGCGGAAGAATCGGTCGGTAGCCCTAGTAAAAAACCGTCTGCGTAGCCGACCCCGACCATCCCTGTCGAACACGTGCCTTGATCTAAGCTAGAACAACTCAGCTACCCAAGGCCAACGCTGACATTTACTAGCCTATGGGACTTGTTAACGTATCCCTCTAGGAATACATCAAAGACAATGAGACAATTATTTAAAGGACGGCCTAGCTAACAGTCGTTACCCGACATAAGTGTTAGGCTCGGGCCCTCGCCTTTGCAGCCTAGCACTTAGGTCACGGCGTTCTAGTGTCGAGGTCCATAACATGCCAAAATAGTACCAACCGCTCCTTGAAATGAGAAGTGTAGCGCTCAGAATACTGCTTCCCAGTGACTCTACACCAATAGCAGATAACCACTAGTGGAGTACGACCCACCAATAGGACGCCTCCACGTCCTAACAGTCCAAACGAGACAAAAGGTGATGTCGTGGACATGCTCCCCAGGCAACATGTATAAAAGGACCCTCCTTCTCTAAAAAAAGGGACTGCATCTCTCTCTTTCTCAAATTAAACCCTAATTCCCTCATACAACTACTGACTAGACCATCGAAGTCTCGTTCTGGGACCCCCCCCCCCCTTCCCCTCGGACGACGACTAACGTCGGATCTTTCTTTGTTGTGATTCTTAGGCTTAATTCAGGCAAAACCACTACTGACGGTGTTAAGCTCAAAAACATATCACAAAAAAGATAGTGTGACTTTATGGACACTTATTTTTGCGCCTATTAGGGGTGTGTAAAAAAACCGCAAAACCGAAAAACCGAGCCGAACTGGTCAATCCGAAACCGAAAAAAACCGAAACCGAAAAAACCGGATATCAACGGGTTGGTTTTTGGTTTTCATATTTAGGTATCCGCGGATACCCGAACCGAACCGTTTGATTATATATATATATATATATATATATATATATATATATATATATATATATATATATATATATATATAATATTATTTCATTAGTATTGTTTTGATCGATCTACAAGTCCAATAACCTAAACAAAAATCCATATCGACAACTCCAATTTTGTAATTATAAATTCATTTGCTTTTCTTGTTATTTTTATTATTGTATTTATTATACAACTTATAATATATGATATTTGAACTTCATTACGTTTTTTAAACTAAATTATGGTTTTTTTTTTAACTCTTTGACTTACTAATTTTAAGAAAGAGATAACTAAAATGGAGTTTGTAGTTTCAATTGAATTTAATTTTTGATATTTTACTGAGTACCCGTGAACCGAACCGTGGTTACCCGCTTTCATACGGTTCGGTTCGGTTCGGTTTTTTATCAATACGGTTCAGTTTCGGTTAGTGCGCATGAGGTACCCGCCCCGTAGTCACGGTTCACAATTTTATTACTATCCGAACCGAACCGCCCCGTGAACACCCCTAGCGCCTATGAGCCGATTTATTCATATATGAAAGAGTATACTCAACCATATTTATTTATAAAATGAAATACTACATTGATACTCTATTACATTTATTTCTCTATGCTAATTTCTAATGATGGTCGGTGACGAAGTTTTCCCATTTGTCACAGCAGGAGTCCAAGCCATGATGTAGGCTATGTTAGGTCAACAAAAGGAGGAAACAAGACGACTTCTATAGGAAGATAAAATAGAACTCACTACTCTGATTGATGAACCAGTTATGAATGATGGTCAATCGGAAAAAAGAAAACTATAACAGGACCGTCGATCGAGAAGAACCACAAGTGGTCATGAGGAACAACCCATATAGGGATTGTTAGAGATGGATTCCTAGACACGGACTTCAAGGCCTCCAAGCCACCAAGTGTTTCTGGGAATCCAAAACGAGTAGATGTGATCGATCGGATCTCTAAGACGCAAAAGGTGTTTGAGAGTTGTGACTGTAGTGATAAATGGAAGACCGTCTTCGTGGTTAGACAACTAAAGACTGGATTGTTAAGTTGGTGGAAGTTGTCGGCTGACACTATGCCAAAAAGTGAATCAATCAAGATGCCATGGGAAAAATTCCTAGAACAGTTGCAGAAGGAGTATTACTTGGAAAGAAACCTCCTGGAAATCAATAACAAATTCCATAATCTGAAAAAGGGGAAGATGAGCGTCAGCGAGTATGCTGCAACTTTTCCTGAGAAGATGAAATTAGTTCCTTACTTGGTCCCTACTGACTTATCAAATATTGAGAAGTTTGATAACAAATTACCAGCATATTATGGTCCGGCCGTGAAGCTAGCAACTACCTTGAAAGCAACCATTTGGGCGGCTAAGAATGTGGAAATCCAAATAAGAGATAAGAGTATGGAAAAATTTGAAATTGGGGAAAAGATGAAGTTTGAAGGATCTTCAAGATCCAATAAGAAAAGTAGATTTTCAAAGCCCAACCTCACCAACAATAAGCCTAGGGGTAGTAGTGAAGCGAAGTGGTGTGACAAGTGCCCACAACCGAACAAGTAAACATCTCTAACCCTCCTAGTTTCTCTCTCTAGGATTTCTCTTACACAAGTGCCCATACTTGCATATTCTCACATTCTTCCTAGGTCACTAGGAATTCCTACTTTACACTGCTCTCAACCGCAAAGGAAACATCTACCAATGTCAACTAACTACCTTACGAATACAATCACGTGCAATAAAAATCAAATAATCTTTCGACTGAATGATCCTGCACTACAACGATTGGACTCAGACAGAGTTGTGTAATAGAGCCAAATCAAACACTTTAAAACTATTTAATCTTTGTGGCATGCAACCTAACATATCGGCTTAATAGTTAGTTAACATCAATATAAGCCTCACATAGCACAAAGCAAGCAGCATTCAAGCAGCAACTCCAGCACACAACATAGCATCACAAAGATCAGGCAATTCTAAAACGTAATTCCTGAAGATACTTAGCCTACACACTATCATGCACCTCTAATAGTTCACATTTCAGTCACAAAAAGAATCTTGCCTAAGCATGCATTCTAGCATGCAACCTTGAGCAGATCCTTATTCTAACTTCTAGCATGCATATCATATTATGACACATATATCATATCAAAATGTATGGGAATTTCGGGAATCACTTATTTGAGCTCTGACTGATTGCACGCATCATATCCTGTTTTTTTCGTAAAAACTTTTAAGAAAATGTTTTTGTAAAAAGAAATTCTTTAGTCCTCGGTTTGAGTTCAAACATACTATAGAGTGCGCCCGAATCCCTCAAACTAAGGTTCTAATATCAACTTGTAACGTTGCAAATTTCAAACCAATTTTTTTTTCATTTAAAATTAAAATCATTTATTCTAATTACAACTTCAAAGATCTAAATAAAACATTTTGGTTCAAAACATTTATCAGAGTATAGACAAAAATTATTTAGTGCGGAAATCTCCGATGGATGCAATCCAATCATGTTGTGCCCTTTCTTAAATACGAGGAAATTTGAAACAATTTAAACTTAAAATTGTAAGCACAAATCTTAGTGAGTTCCCCAAGATACCACATACCATACATATCGGTAAAGAATGTGTGAATGATATGGTCCTCCCACAATTTCACAATCACTCGCTGATGCAGTTACAAGTGTCATTGTTCTCCCATGGTATTTCATACAAGTGACATGGTGCTCCTATGGTCTTCCATGCAAGAGTCACAAAGACAGCTACCATCTTACATATTATAGTGAGAAGACTCACCTGACACAATTCACGCAGAATAAAACCACTGGAGTGGTCAAATGGTTGTCCAACTCCCTGAGCTCCTACATCCATATTCATAATCTCTACTTAGCTCGCACCACGTGTATCACTTAATAATTCTTCATAATATTCTTCTTATTCATTGTTTTTATTTTTATAATAATCGAATCATACCTCCTTGTGTTTCAATCATTAGGTTAAGCCTATCTTACTCTTAACCATCCAAATAATCTAACTTTCAGATACGGTAGATTACTTACAATTAACCAACTTGCTGAATAATAAAATTTATGATACATTATTTAGTATTACCCAATAGCTACCAGATATTTATAATTTTAATCCATACCCCGTAAGTAGTTCGTAAAATCATCTTATAAAATAAGTAACCCAAAACATATTTTCATAAATATTTTCCAGCTTATTTAAATCATACTAACCATATATTAAAATTTAATTAGCCCATTACTTACTTAACTAATATATAGAATAAGCCTACTATTTGTTAGAATTTGTTAGAAGTCCAATTGTTTTAAAACAAAAGTTCATTAGCCCATTTACATATCCATTTATATAAGAGCAAAGCCCGATTTTTAAGTCCAAAATCCAAACCTAAAAGTCAAATTCGGTTAAAGAATGTACCTCTTCGGCTTTAATCGGGAAATGACCACCAAACACGATTAATCCACCGGAAATGATTTAGGTCGCCGGAGACCCCTTCTTCTCCGACCACCACTATCTCGGTCTCATTCACTTCATTTTTAGTCGCGGGAGACCGGAACCTCGCTTTCTTCCCCACTAATGTTGACAAAGGTTCAAAACAGTAGCTGGAAAACATGTCGCCAAGAAAAACGGGGTCAAAACCCATCAAATGATCTCTCTCTGACTTCGACGTCGCCAGAGAGTAACTACGTCAGATTTGGAGATGCGAGATATGGGAGAACTTCACTGAGAGCTCACTGAATCTCCCTTTCCTCTCAAGCTCTCTCTCCAAATGGCACATAGCTTTCCCCAAACCCTAAAGTCTCAATTAGAATGTATAAATATGTGAAATTTAGGCTAATAATCGATCGCTTTTGGGAAGAATCGGAAGTTGCAGGCTCCAAAACGAGGACCTCTCGCTGCAGTGTTTCTAGAGGAAGGAGACAAGGTGATTTCTAAAAATGGCAAAATTGGTCCTTAGAGTTCGTCTTTTGTCGCTTTCTACCCAAATTCGAGATTTACATGACAAAAAGAGTTTTAGGAATTACAATCTAACCCCTCGACTTAAATATCCTACACATACTAAATAAAATTGATTTATTATAATTAATGTTGTTATCATTAATATTATTATTATCACTACCTTTTTACTTTTATTACTAGATTATGACCCCACGTAAAACGCGGGGAAACATATAAAAATATACATGTAAATGTATAAAAAAGTTGGCACTATAAAAAAATAAAGTAACATAAACAGACTTAGCATTACTGCTAACATTTAAATGTTTGAAAAAAAACAAAGAAACTCTTGAATATCTATAATAGTTGAAGGACCTCTTTGTAAACATAACTTTTTGTTTTATTAGTTCGACAATCTTCCTCGTAATATATGAGTACCTTCAATCCCTTTTCACTTGTGACGCGAGAAACAAAAAATATATAACTAAAAATGAGTGAAGACAAGCTTATGCAAGTATAATCCAATATTTGATAATTATTGTCATTGACTTTTGTTAGTGGTCATAACAAAATAAACTACTATAGGGAATTGCCTCCGCTGAAAACATAATGAGATTCTTTCATTAGACGGAGTTAAATTCATGCAAGGTATATAAGTAGTCTCCATAAAGAATCTATCATATATGATTCAGGCTTCAATGACGTTTCTTCCAAGCCTAATAATCTATAATCTAGTACAATTGCATAGTCCTTTGGTTTGGTCGATATTACAAAGTAATATGACAGGAACACCTATTTTTAGTGTAAGTTTATGGTTGGAAATTCTAGATGCCTTAAAATTATTCAACACAATTGAAGAGTAAATTGATTCCTCAAAAAAACCCGGTAACTCTGTATCACGTAAAAAATTTGAACTCATATGTTTTCCCTTCATCTTTCATCAATCCTAAAATGTAGTCATTAGTAGCATCAAATTCTTCATTTGTAGGGACCAAAATAGCTTTATCTTGAAGATATGATTGATCATCAAGATGATTTACAAAGGATAGATAAACGATGGATACAATTGAATGAATATGGTCACCTATAGAGCGAACAACAACGTCTTCTGAAAATTCAATTTCAGCTTCACCATCATTAGGGCCGCCAATATTACCATCACCAATTTTAACAATCCATTCATCAAATGCTTTTGTCTCATCCAAATCTTAGTTATACAACCAAAATAAATCTCATGTTTACGTTTAAACGTAAAACTGTACATCACGCCGTAATTTGGACGAATATGATGCATGCACAGTATCCGAACAATTGCCACTTTGTATTGTTGGAAGAATTTGTCTAAAGCCATCTCCATATAAAATGGTCTTGCCTCCAAACGATTCTTAAAGATAAATACCTACAGAGCAATGATATCCTCTTTGTTGACCATATTTGATGTATAAACTTCATTGTCGTTGAATTGTTCGTCAGAGTTCACTAATACTTTTGTATTGGCACGCGATATCCCTTTAGACAATGCCACATAAAGTTGGCCATGCGTGAAACCGATTCTGGGAGATAAATACCTACGTTTGGAATTGTTTCTCCGTAAGCTTTATTGATTGCCATCGCGAAAAATAATTTGATTAGAAATTGTTTTCTTATCAGCTTGAATGGTAACATGTCATCTTCATGCAGACATATAGGAAACCTTGGACCAAATCTCTAAATAGTTTATTTTGACTATTAGTGATGTAACGATACCAAATAGTTTCTTTTGATGATAAGTTTCAGACGACCATTTAGGGGCTTAAGGTTTACAGGGAGGGTGTGTTGCAATAAATATTAGCAAATTGGTTAAAAAATGAGATTTATTTATGAGTGCAAATTTTCATATGTTCTTAGCAGGAACATGATATACTTTAAAGAACACGTAATATATTGTTCTTGTATCATCTCTTATTCACATATAAGTATACATTAATCCTAAAAAAAAATAGTTATTTTGTCAAAATATCTGTTTAAAAACTAAAATAATATGTGAAATTTATTTTAAAACGGGTAGATGCTAACACTCTTTTTCGTAATATGATTTTCATATATGAAAAACATAAACCATGATTACTTTTATAATTTGAAAAATTAAAACATGATTACTTTTATATATCTGACAAAATTTTCGTATAACAAAACTTTAGAACATAATTAATCGTTTAAAGATAATAATGAAATATTGAAATAAAGAATCAATTAATTGGTTGCTATCTTATTTTTATTTTTATAAGGTGATAATCTCGTTATGTCTTATTTAAAAACTTATATTATAATATAACTTATATATATATACAAAATAAATTAATATATTGTTATCATTGTACTTTTTTTTTTTTTGCAAATTTCAATACTAAAAACAAATTTTCCCTAGAAAATTGTCATATTAATGACCTACTTATTAACAATTAAATTTATATATTACATAAATGGTTCATGTGAACAAAAGTACACAAATGGTCCATATTTGAAATGTTTTTCTTACATAAATGGTCTATTACGCGAAAGAAAATGAAAATGTACTTTCCATTAATAAAATGTTTTCAAAAAAATCCTATTAATTATCTCTAATGTAGAAAAAAAATTCTAGATTAGCCAAAAAGAATACGAAAAAGTCATTTTTTGAAACTACGATGCTACTAATGAACTTCTTTGCAAAGTTTAATGCTATTACTGATTTTTTTTCCAGAAAACAATCGTTTAAATGAACTTCAATATACAAAAAATATAACTTTCCATATCAACTAAAAATAATCCAAAAAAGTCATTTTTTAAGAGTATGATGCTATATATGAACTTTTTTCTTCAAAGTTTAATATTAAAAGCAATTTTTTTTTCCAAAAAAAGTCCTAATATAAGGTTAAAAGAACATATTGTAAAATATTTATTGATCTACATGAGCAAGAATTAAACGTTTCCATCAATACCCAATAAAGTATATAAATCATGCTTTCTTCTGTAATGAATTCCAACGCCCCACAATGTGGAATCCCCTCAGTCACAGCATTCCATAACTCAAACTACATCCAATAATCAATATGAAGAGAAGCTGCAATAAAAAAATAATAATTGTCACCATCTTATACAAATATTAGAGATTATTGGGGTATTAGATAGTATAATAACTTGCAATTAAATATAATTTTCAAAAAAAAACTTAGTATGAGAAACTAACCAATGTGACCAAGGGTCAAAAAAGGCATTATAATTAAAACGTAAACAAAGAACTATTAGGGATGAAACATGAAACTTTAAGGAGAAACATACAAATTTAAACCGTGAAGGATAACAAAAATCGACAAGTATATTTTTTAAGTAATCTAAACCAATATATTTTTAAAGTAAATTAAACCGAGCCGCAAGTTTATCCCAATATTGTTCCCTTAAGCATTTCATCGAACAGGTAGTAGACAGGTAGATCAAACAAAATTTCCAAGTATCCAAATCAAGGTCTCAAATCCTAACACATCAAAAAAAAAAAAACGAAAAAAAAATTGTGATTTTAACAACCAAAAGCAAAGGATATGACACACACTGTGTATGAGTCTATCGTTTAAAATTTGATTGCTCGACTTATTGAGCAATTTGTCAAAAGTATGAAAAAAATGGGGAATCCCATAGAAATATCCGATTCAAATTTCTAAATAACACAACTGTGACAATTAATTTTCAAACCATAAAATTTGACACCCTCATAACATAAAAATCAAAATATATTTTACTTACGTTCACAAGAACCCAGATGAATTTGACCATTTATGTTGTTTGTCAACTCCAATTTCGACCTACAAGAAATCTAAAAAAAATCAAGCAACTTGAGTAACAATCATTTTAATGTTGTCACAAATTTAGCATAAATATCGATAAATAGTACAAATATTAGTTATCAAGAAATAAGCATATATGAGATGACTAAAAAGTTGTCAAGTAAAATTTGAGTTACTTGTTTTCTTACCTTTATGTGATGTATTTATAATTTCAGTCGTTCGACTACAAATCTAAATCGTTAAGTAAAAATCAAAACAACATGTTTTCCTCCATTTTCTTCTCCACTACAAAACTTAGGTTAGATATATTATGTAAAGAATTGAGGGAGACGGGGTATTTTTGTATTTTATTTTTTGTAAGATTTAATTGTCATTAATAGAATTCCTAATTTAATTTATTTTATTTTTGATGATATTTAATTGTCATTAATAGAATTCCTAATTTAATTCATTTTATTTTTGGTGAGATTTAAGTGTCATTAATGGAATTCTAATTTAAAACATAATATATGTTTTATAAAATCTATTGACAAAAATAAATGGGTTGACAAAGATGATGTCATCAAATAATCCAAAGGTGGAAAATATATGATTGAAATGCAATCAATGGTCCTGATTTCTTCAGTTTAGAATTAAAGGTTCTCTTTTAATAATATTTAGAGATTAATTTAACCTTTTACATCGATATAATGTCTTTTATTTAATTAATTAATTTGCCAAACTTATAAAACTTAGTCTCTAATTACATAATTTCTTGCTATAACTTATCAATCCTAATTCGAAATCATTAAATGGAAATGGCATCATCGATGATATTCTAATATACTTAGAGAGTAAGCAAGAGCATAGCAAGCATTTGCGCTAGATATTAGAAGTTTTAAGAGTAAATTACACGAATGGTCCCTATGGTTTAGAGTAATTTGTGTGTTTGGTCTCTAACTTATTTATTTAACTCGTAAGGTCCCTGGTGTTTGTTTTTGTTACGCGTTTGGTCCCTGCTGTTTGTTTTTGTTGCACGCTTGGTCCTTGTTTTACCTAAAAAAATTATGATTTAAATAGGGAAAAATGGTGGGATAGGTAAGGTAAGGTGAGGGTGGGTGGGTGGGGTTCGGGTGTGTTTATTTAAATAAATTAAAAAATCAAAGGGAAAATAGTCTTTTTAGATAAGACAGGGACCAAACGGGTAACAAAAACAAACAACAAGGACCTTCCGAGTTAAAAAAAATAAGTTAGGGACCAAACGCGCAAATTACTCCAAACCATAGGGACCATTCGTGTAATTTACTCAAGTTTTAAAGAAACAGAAGTTGTATGCAAAATTCTTCAAATGTTATTTTTGGATCCGAGAGGTTCAATTATTGGATCATGTAGTTAACCAATAAGGCATGACGGTTAACCAAACGAATATTGAAGTTGTGATGAAGTGGGAAAGAAAAAAAGTCTCAGTAAGATTCATAATTTTTTGGGATTAGCTAGATATTACTGAAGGTTTATCTAAGGATTTTCTTCAATAACTGTTCCATTAACAGCCTTGACCAAAAAGCGGCTACTTATACATGATTGAGAAGCTTTTGAGAAGCTAAATAAGCAATTACGTGAAGCGTCGATTCTTGATTTACCAAATGGAGTTGAAGGCTTTACCATCTAAGGTCTAAGTCCTGTATGGTTCTCCCGTAAAAAGAAAGTCAAATACAAGAAAAGAGTCCCAATGGAGGTTTGGAAATTAAAAAATGTTGACACCGGACAAGTTTTCAAGGTTAATGGACATCGTTTGAAGTCATTCTACGAAGGTTTTGATTCAAATGTCCAAGATGTCGTCCATTTGGACGCCCCAAAGTGTTAAAGTGAAGTTTGGAGGCGTGTCGCCAAAGACGTTAAAGAAGGGCATTTTTGGGAAGCATTGTGCTTTCGTCTTTTATAAACCGAATAAAATGATTTTGAAAAAAATTTTTGTTTTGAAAATGTTCATTTTTGAAAAATTTCAAGCTTTATTCTCACCTTTGGTCCAAACTTTTTGTTGTGTTTTTGAAACCGGGACTTTACAAGAATCGTTTTGGCCAAAAATTAAGTTTTTAGAAAATTTTCAAATTTTGAGGTGCAGGAAGTTATGCGGCCCACGTGAAAGTCCACGCGGCCCGTGTAAGGTTATGTGCGGTTTATGTGCGGCCCATTCCTTTCCCGCGTAAAAGAATCACCTCCAGCCCTGTTTAGCACACGCGGCCCGCGGGGCTGGTTTCAACACTTAATATTTTTTGAGCTTCAGTTCACGCGGCCTTTACGCGGCCCGCGTGCTTCGACCCAAAATTCTTATGAACCTTTTATGAACTCAAGAGGAAACCAATAATGTTACACGCGGCCTCTACGCGGCCCGCGCCCCGCCCGCGCTCCACACAACAACTCGATTTCCCCTAGATCTACCGGTCGGAATCCCGCGAGACCACCACCATTATTCACCATTTTTCCTCCTCTACAAACCCCTATGCTCTACCCCAACCCTCCGATTTAGGTCATTTCCGCCATTTTCTTAAGCATTAAGGACAATGCTTGTTCTTAAGCTTGGGGTGGGGCATTTCCCTTTCTTTTAATTTTTCATGCATTTTTTTCGTTAGGTTGTATATCATATTAGTTTAAGTTAATTTGCATTCATTTTTTTATTTTATAAAATTTCAAAAAAATTTTATTTTCTTTTTTTCCACTTTTTATTTTTGCATAACATTTAGATTAAGGCATTAGCATTCATGCATTTTTGTTGTTTGTTTATTCTCACCTCCTTGGATACCATGGAACAGGTTCATAGTTATTGTATCATTATTGGTCCAGGATCTTGTTGCTATCTCACCCATTGAACCGGGACCATTGGCTGCAGTTTGGGATTTCATACTTGGGATCAGATGCTAAAAGCTTAAAGGGGCAAGTGATCATGACCGGGTAGTTTCATGAAGAATTATGCATACAATACCAACAACTGTAGGATATACTATAGCAATGGATGTTCTTAGCCTTGCGGTCACTACCGCCGCTAGGATCACGCTTGATCATGTTTGAACCGTTAGGATGAAGCACTGGTGCTTGTCCCCGAGTAGAATCCATATCCGGTCTCTTTACATCACCATATTTTTTTGCGATTTTCTTAGAACTTTAGAGAGTCTTTTAGTCCACATTTGGACATTTTCATCATCTTTGAAAAATCACAAGTTTGAAAAGGAGCTTACATTACATCTTTATGCTCCACACATGGTCATTTTCACACTTAGACCATTCGGATTATATCACTACCCTTTCGGTTCCACTTTCACACTTTTGGGAACCAAATTACGAGTAAAAAGGTTCTTGTTAAAAATTTTGATTGTTGATACATTATGGAACATCCTGTTTAAAATATAGGGATTTAAATAATAAACTCGGGTACCCCAAGAAATAATAATTAGCTGAGAGTTGGTTTCGGGAAGCCAAACGACAAAATTTGAATCTCTAGGGGTTAAAGTGTGATTGTGGGACTTAATTTGTAAAGATTTTCATAAGTCAAGGGCTGATTGGTAACATTTTAGACTTGGATCGTAAGGATCTTCAGAAGGAGGGGTTAAATGGTAATTTACGGATCTTAATTGAGAATATTTTTTAGAGGGAGGGGTTGTCTTGTAAATGTTGGACTTGTAATGAAAAGGATTATTGGAAACAAGGGTTTAAAGGGTAAATTAGGGTTTTGTTTTGAAAGAAAAAGGAAGAGAGGGACTAAATGTGTTATTAAGGAAATTTGTTCAATGGATCGGGTATTTAATCTCTTTACCCGTCACCACCTAAAACCCTAACCCTACCTTAATACTTCAGCCGCCAAATTCACCATCCTTACACCCCCCCCCCTCTCTAGTCGCCGTTAATGGTGAATCACCGCAAGCTCGGATCCATTGCTGCATCACTGGCGTCGAAGTCAGAACCATCGTAGCCACCGCCATGTCAACAACCACTGCCGTCATCTTTTAGTGGAGGCTGAAGACGGAAACCGATGGGGTGCGCCATTTCAGTCGCGGGCAGGGAGGATTACGTCTCTGCCGACTGGGTTCGAGCATCGCCATCACCACCTCGTTGTCGGAGGTCGAGGGTAAACAGAAGGCCGTCGTGAAAAACGACGGGAGTCGGGTTTCGCCATCGAGAGGGGTTGCTTCTTTATTTTCCCCGATTTTCAGGAACCACCGCAGAGGTGGTTGTGTTTGGACTCAAGTCTGACGTGTAATCGTGTGAGTGGATGTGCTGCTGGGTTGGGATCAGGTGGAAACGACGCCACCACAGCGAGGTGGTGGCTATCATCGTCGCCGCCGCTGCTACTGTCGTTTTGGTGTTGTTGTCGCCGCCGTGAGCCGCCGGGGGGATGGTGGATGGACCTTTTGAGCAAATAAAGAGCATGTAGGTGTATGGTTTTGTTGTGTAAGGATTTTTGGCTGGAAAAAACCAAGAACAACCACCACCACCTTCGTGAGGTGGTGGCTGCCGCCATGCACCACCATGGGTGTGTGTTTCTTAGTGGTTGTGTGTGTGTTTATTTGAAATTCAGTCTTTGTAAAGTGTAACTAGAATTTGTGTTAATGAAAAGAAACCCTAACCACCACCGTGAGGTGGTGGCTGCCGCCTCCTGCCGCCGTGTCGGGTGGCGGTGTGCTTGCTTTGTTGTGATTGACTTGTTTGTGGAATGCTTGGCCAAAGTGGGCCCAATGAAGCCCTAATGGGCCCAATAAAACCATAATTGATCTACTAAAACCCTAATGGGCCCAATAAGGCCCAATGTAACCTAAAGGCCCAACCAATGGACTAATGAACTAGTATTGGGTTGGAAAACCCTAATAGCATAAAACCCTAAATTGTGGAAATCGATCGGCACACACACACGTAGGAATTATTTAATAACTTGAGATATTAAATAATAATCATTGGAAAATTAATCTATGGCAATAATGGACTTAATGGATTAAGTCCTTGTCGGATTGAGTCATTATTGGATTAAGTCCTTAATGGGTTAAGTAAGAAACACTTAACACTAATCATCATTTCTTGTGAAAACCCTAATTTTGGGATTATGGGATTGGACTTATCGGGACCCACATTTGGGAGATTGGAAAGGAATGGTGTATTAAGACCAAACACACCATATGACTTATTTATTAAAGTGAGGGACTTAATGGATTAAGTCCTTAATGGGTTAAGTGAGAAACACTTAGCCCTAGTTGTCATTTTATGTGAAACTCTAATTTCACTTGGGCCTTCCTATAGGGTTTTGATGGTTAGACTATTGATGGACCATCCAAGAACAAGTTAATGGACCAAAGTAATTAGATGGGCTTTAGGATAAGGCCCATGTGAGGACTTGGGCCCAATTTGGAAGATTGGGCCATATGTTGGGCCTTGGCCCATTACTTGACCTTTGGGCTTTTGTAGTGTGAGTTGGACTTTGAGCTTGGAACCCAATTATTAATTGGGTATTGTTTGATGTTGACGGTTCGGGAATCTGTCAATCAGCAGCTGGAGTGTACCTGCGGGACTTCAGCAGTGCCAGGTGAGTTCTCCTCACTATATCAACAGGGTCTAAGGCACCAAGGCTGGCCCTTTATGGATTGTATTCGGATTATTGCATGTTATGCTTACTGATTTATATCCTGGTAGTTAGGATGGTGATATGCTATGCTTTAGTGACCCGGTTGGGTCGGTATCCTGGTATATAGGACGACGCTATGTTAGTGACCTGTAAGGTCGATATCCTGGTTATAGGATTGTTGCTATGCTTTGTGATCTGTTATATCGGTTTGACTGTTATATATGCATGCTAGTGTTATATGATGTCTATGTGCACATGATTGTCCTGGTTATAGGATGATGCTATTTTAGTGACCGGTTAGGTCTGTATCCCGGTTATTGGGATGTTGCTATGATTGGTGATCTATTAGATCGCTTTGTCTATTATATGAAATGAGCTAGCATATGATATTTATGTGCACATGTTTGTTTGATTGGGGGTTGGGTTGAGGCGGTCCTACTTTGTGTTGTAGGCCAACATACCCGACGAGCGGTCCAGATAGGCTGTAGGCCCTGCGTGGCGGTACAGACGTGCCGAAGGCTCGAAGAGCAATCCAGATAGACTGAAGGCCTGTGAGGCGGTCCAGTCAGGCCGATAACTCATTATGCATGTTGTTATGTATTGGTTATATGACATGGTTATGTTTGTATGGCATTGGTATTTTTGGGAAACTCACTAAGGTTCGGGCTTATAGTTGTTGATTTCATTTCAGGTATTTCTGATTATCGCGGGAAGGTGAAGGCGTGATCGTGCACCTCCTCATATTTTCATGATTGATTATGGGGATACTCTGATTTCTGAACCATTTTGAAAACAAACTGTAATAACTTAATGGTTTTAAAATGTATTAAAAAGTTTAAATTTGGCTTGAATTTTATGGGCGTTACAAGTTGGTATCATAGCCTTGGTTTGAGTGAATTAGAGGAACACTCGTGTGAATCCAGTCTCAAATCAAGGAAAGGATTTTAAAATGAAATTTTAAATGTTTTCAAAATAAGTAGAGGAGGATGCAGGGTGTACGATCAGCCAGAGCCAGTAAGTAGACCCCAAAATACCATACGGTTATTTAATTATGTGATATGTTAGAACAGCATGCTAGTACTAGGCTAGGGATCTTCAGGAATTGCATGATAGAATTGCCTGATTACATGATGCATGCGAGCCTAGGGTTTCCTTATATGAGATTGACATCATTACTGTAGTTACTTGTGTATGCATCACGATTGTATATAATTAAGATCTTATAGCCTGAGAATGTTTGATTTGGCCTTATGTTCTATTATTTTGATTAGGGCTTAGGGTAGGATCGAATATTCAAAAGTCTATGGGGTCCAGCGTTATGTATGGCTAGCATACACTAGTGCTGCTGGGTTTATGGAAGTTTCATGGATGGGTGGGTTGTGTGAGGCCGGGAGGCCAGTTATGAGATATTTAGCATTCCTCTAGGAGTGAGGATTAAGTGCTCGCTATGTTTATGTATATTGTTAGGGAGTTGTGATGATACTTGAGACAAATATGGGTAGGTGTGGAAGGTAGTATGGGCCCGTACTACTGAAAGCACAGGATCCATACGCGTAGCATGGAAGTTACAACCCCTAGGGTTTGGTTAGGAATTGGCTCTTTGTCATTATATGGGTTATCAGAGACCTTTCCGGTGTGTTACCAGAATGGTGGTTACGAGACGTCTTGAGAGCGGATTCGAGTTAGGATCAGGAGCTGGCAGCCAGGATAGGCCAGCATTGTCAGTGGATCATGTCGGTGAGATCATCCGGGAGGAGGTGATCGAGATTTGTGCGGGGTCAGATTCTGGAGATGTTGGGTCTATCAAGACCGCCATGGTTGAATACCTTGATGAGTGTTATGTAGCCATTGTTGAGACGGCTGCTGCAACAGCTTCAACAGTTGTAACGACGACAGGGGGAGGAGCTGGTCGAGCTTTCCAGTATCGAGACTTGTTATTGGCACATATTCTGATGAGCAGAGGACTGCAATTATCTAGGATCAGGGAGATGTTCTGTACTTGTTACATTCTGCGGGTTAAGCGGGAGAGTCTGGCACATGCATTCTAGATTGAGGCTTCAGGGGTTTTACTCGAGGCCGGAATGTGAGTCACGGGGACTCCGGAAAGGAGTAATGATTATGTTCGGCTGGAGTTATGCATCTGGAATTAGAATGGTTAATTGATAGGGTTGGAATGTTGTTTTCTAGGGCAAGGAATGTGCCCTTTAAGTTTACGAGCTCGAAGGATTGAGCAGGCTTGTGATCCCAGGATCAAGTTGTATTCCAGCTCTGGGTTAATTGGTCGTCGGGATTGGCGACAGTAGTTTAGCGTTGGTAAGCGCGGGTGGGTCGATGTGGCATAAGTATTTTGGAGGTCCATTTCGCCTTGGATATCTTCGAACGGTAAGGATTGATTGTCCGATCTATTGCACTTTCGGGATTAGAGACTATGTCTTGGGTGTAGTTGTGGCCCGGTTTAGGGAAAAGGTTGTTTCATTAACTGCAGTTCAGAGGTAGATGATCGAGCTGGTGAGTGAGTCAGGGTGTGAGACCCTGAATGATATGATTTCTAGAGCCGAGAGCGGGAGATTTGTTGGAGCACCTTGGGAAGAAGGGTATTATATGGGAGGTCTGCGGACAGGGTCCCACATGATGATTATTCAGGATTGTCAGGATTCAGTGGTTTTAGTAAGCGTTATTGATTGGCGTAGGAAACCACAAAGGGAAGTAGCTCATTGTTGAGACATTAGTTGGAGTATCTATCTTTGGACTTTAAGATTTGGAAGTGGGATCATTCGAGCATTGGGGACTGTTGGTGTCCCTGGGATTCAGAAAGTGTGTAGCTAGTTACTAGAAGTGTGTGATCATTGGGGATTGGCTAGTAATGGAGCACTAATTGGTAAGATGGTAGTTGTATTTGGATCGATCGTTGGTATTGAGAAAGATTGGAAATTTTCCAATTTTCAGGTATTGTGAAGACTTGGTCAAATCTAAGTGGGGGAGTATTGTCCCCTGATATAGAGGCAGGATTGGTTTTGGAAATAGGATAAGTTTCGCATCGTTGTCATGAAGGAGGACAACCTAAGTGGCTGTTTGGTTTGTGGGTTGTGTGAATTGGGAGTTCGGTAAAACTCTGTCACGTTTTCCTGGTGCTTGATAGCAGAAGTCAGGAAACCAGGTTGGAGTTCTAGTCATGAATCGTGTTCAGTTCGATGTATTCGGTCGAGGGTGTGCTCGAATCTGAAGGTTTTTGATTGATAGATTGAGGGTTTTGTTAGCGGCCAGGGCTTGGCAGTACATTCAGCACGGGTGTGCGGGTTATTAGCGTACATGGTAGACACGCGGGTCAGGGAACAAACCACGGATTTCCGAGAGGATGGATGATCGACATGAGGCCAAGGGTTAGGCCGGGGTTAGAGTCCACGAAATGGGTCAGGAGTTCGGAACCCTAAGTGGGTGAGAACAGTTTGCATGGGAAAGATCACCAGGGGGTGGTCCCAAGGAGATGCTAAACAGTTTAGAGTGGTCCAGATGACTGAAGGCCTAGTGAGGCGGTCCAGTCATGCTGAAGACTCTGTATGTGTTTCTAGATTTATATACGAGTATTGAGTATGCTACTATGTTGTATCAACCAGTGGGTCTGTTCCCAAGTATTGAACATGTTGCTGGAGTAGACTGAAGACTCCGGTGTATTTTTGGTTTGATCGGAAGTTATCATTAGAAATCGGATGGGGGTACAGAGGATCTTGGTGATCTCATCAGTTCAAAGTGTTTCATAGGATTAATCTGCTTAGATCGGGTAATACTCCACTTGGGGACCGAGAGTAAATATGAATGGGTATCCTTCAATTTCAGGAAGGCTTGGGTTTAGAATGTTCTGTCGTTCAGGTTCAGGGAACCGGGTTAAACCTGGTTAAGCTAGTGATAATACTGTAGGAATGCCACTACAGTCATGAGACCAAGGAAGCAATGGATTGATTAAGTTTGTGTGTGATGTAAGGCTATCATTGGTCATGTAGCAATCACTTTTAGCCATGGGTTGGTAGCAACGGGATTTGACGCATGGATCCGATCGGTTGGATCAGGAGGTTGTTAGAGTCGCAGTGACATGATAACTAGTGGTGACTAGCTCCAGGGAAGGATTTCGTTCGGAGGTCGTGTGAGGCAACTATGTGGGAGTACTTTAGCTCGGCGACTGGGTCCGGGCACGATATTTCAGATGATTGGCGAACGAGATGAGGCCAAGCAGGTCTCAGTAGATTTTGGAAATCAGTCATGTGGCAGCATATTACTTCAGGCAGATCAGTGTGCAGGCAGTTTCCGCTTTTGGGCAGTATTGGTATTTGTGGTGGGTTGTTAATACAGACGAAATAATAGATTGCTTGGGTGATGCTAAGTGACCTGCAGGGATAATTGGGTCTGTGATTTTAGTTTTCACACCGGGGACACAAAGCGGACAATATTGTGATACGTGCCATAGGGGGATGTTACAGATGACTCAGTATGAGCAGTCTGCCAGGGAGCTACACCATCCCCAGACTTCAGATTTTGGATTGGGCAGATGTGATCATTTACAAGGAATTCGTTTATCTTCAGGTTTCGAAACTCTTCGAGGGTTGGATTCGGTTGCCATGGGAAGGCTAGGGTATTCTTGTAGTGGTGGCCATGTAAGTCAAGTTGTCTGGTGGGTAGTAAATGATAAAAGACGATTTCGAGGACGAAATCAAATTTAAGTGGGGGAGAGTTGTAACATCTCGTTTAAAATATATGGATTTAAATAATAAACTCGGGAACCCCGAGAAATAATAATTAGCTGAGAGTTGGTTTCGGGAATCCAAACGACAAGATTTGAATCTCTAGGGGTTAAAGTGTGATTGTGGGACTTAATTTGTAAAGATTTTCATTAAGTCAAGGGCTGATTGGTAACATTTTAGACTTGGATTGTAAGGATCTTCAAAAGGAGGGGTTAAATGGTAATTTAGTGAGAAAGCTCACCCCTGCCTTTAGATGATAAAGCCTTCTTTTACATCCCATCCCCTAGACAAATCAATAGGAAATGCTACAAGCCATTGTTGTTCTTTTGACGATGAACCACTCCGGTAGTGCCAGGTACAAGAAAGAGTGGAGTTGATTTACAGATACTAGTACCTGAATGACAAGTGACGAAAGCAAGAAAGAGTTACTAAAACCATTACGAATGACAAGTACACACAAGAATGACTCGATCGAGTCCCGAGAGACAGATAGAGCTTAACTAAAACATCCACCCGGTCATCCTTCCGCATCATCATCCGGCGATGAGAGGGATGATACGAGGATACCCTGATCGATTGAGGGAGACTGGTATAGGCAACAATTCGCATTACTCTTCATTCTTCCGTGCTCTAGCAATTGCGCTCCCTAGACCACTACCATGTAGTTAGGTAGGGACAATCAATCTGGGAATCTAGGAATGAATGGGGATCCCTATCAATATCCAAATGAAGAAAATAGAATGAAATAGATTACCTTTCTCTCACTCAATAGATGTATCTGGTCTGATACGGTACAGTACAATACGAGACAATGGAATGCAATGGGATAGATGGTAGAGGGCTGCCTGCGCCCAAAAGCGATGATTCACTTGTCCCCTTGTCCATAGGGACCTCGTGGCATACAACCGAAACGACTCCCGCTAGATAGCCACCCCTTTCTCTCTTTTTACAGCCTCGTGGACGGACGAAAGAAGGTAAGTTACAGAACGGGGCAGTGAAGGCTCGCGAAGTAGACAGCAAGCAAGAGCTTCTCAGCCCCTTATTCTGGGCACCAATCGATTCAATAGAAGGCATTAAGTAGACAGAGCGAGAAGAGAGGATATCCTTTATCCTGTTGCAGCTTTCATGAAGGCTTTCATTGAAGAATCGAAAGAATCTACCCAATCTAGGGCTGATATTCAAGGCTAATTGAGTTCTTGCAGCTAGGGCAGCATCCAATGTCTGGCTCGGTCTTCATCCAATGTCAGACTAGTTTAAAGCTGTTCAATGATGGCTGAATCAATGCCATCAGGCTTTCTATAATGTAAGGGTTCGAAAAGTCAGTTCAAGGGCTCAAATCCTGATATTTTATGCTTGAGGAATGTCTTTGCGGATGATATGCTAGCAGAAAACAAATTGATATGTCAGTATAAAACCTAAATAAAGAAGATCATAAATTGAGAATATTTTTTAAAGGGAGGGGTTGTCTTGTAAATGTTGGACTTGTAATGAAAAGGATTATTAGAAACAAGGGTTTAAAGGGTAAATTAGGGTTTTGTTTTGAAAAAAAAAGGAAGAGAGGGACTAAATGTGTTATTATGGAAATTTGTTCAATGGATCGGGTATTTAATATCTTTACCCGTCACCACCTAAAACCCTAACCCTACCTTAATACTTCAGCCGCCAACTTCACCATCCTTACACCCCCCCCCCCTCTCTAGTCGCCGTTAATGGTGAACCACCGCAAGCTCGGATCCATTGCTGCATCGCTGGCGTCGAAGTCAGAACCACCATAGCCACCGCCATGTCAACAACCACTGCCGTCATCTTTTAGTGGAGGCTGAAGACGAAAATCGATGGGGTGTGCCATTTCAGTCGCGGGCAGGGAGGATTACGTCTCTGCCGGTTGGGTTCGAGCATCGCCATCACCACCTCGTTACCGGAGGTCGAGGGTAAACAGAAGGTCGTCGTGAAAGACGACGGGAGTCGGGTTTCGCCATCGGGAGGGGTTGCTTCTTCATTTTCCCCGATTTTTAGGCACCACCGCAGAGGTGGCTGTGTTTGGACTCAAGTCCGGTGTGTAATCGTGTGAGTGGATGTGCTTCTGGGTTGGGATCAGGTGGAAACGACGCCACCACAGCGAGGTGGTGGCTATCGTCGTCGTCGTCGCTGCTACTATCGTTTTGGTGTTGTTGTCGCCGTCGTGAGCCGCCGGGGGATGGTGGATGGACCTCTTGAGCAAATAAAGAGCATGTAGGTGTATGGTTTTGTTGTGTAAGGATTTGTTGGCTGGGAAAAACCAAGAGCAACCACCACCACCTCCGTGAGGTGGTGGCTGCCGCCATGCACCACCATGGGTGTGTGTTTCTTAGTGGTTGTGTGTGTGTTTATTTGAAATTCAGCCTTTGTAAAGTGTAACTAGAATTTGTGTTAATGAAAAGAAACCCTAACCACCACTGTGAGGTGGTGGCTGCCGCCTCCTGCCGCCGTGTCGGGTGGCGGTGTGCTTGCTTTGTTGTGATTGACTCGTTTGGGGAATGCTTGGCCAAAGTGAGCCCAATAAAGCCCTAATGGGCCCAAGGAAACCATAATTGATATACTAAAACCCTAATGGGCCCAATAAGGCCCAATGTAACCTAAAGTCCCAACCAATGGACTAATGAACTAGTATTGGGTTGGAAAACCCTAATAGCATAAAACCCTAAATTGTGGAAATCGATCGGCACACACACATAAGAATTATTTAATAACTTGAGATATTAAATAATAATCATTGAAAATTAATCTATGGCAATAATGGACTTAATGGATTAAGTCCTTGTCAGATTGAGTCATTATTGGATTAAATCCTTAATGGGTTAAGTAAGAAACACTTAACCCTAATCATCATTTCATGTGAAAACCCTAATTTTGGGATTATGGGCTTGGACTTATCGGGACCCACATTTGGGCGATTGGAAAGGAATTGTGTATTAAGCCCAAACACACCATATGACTTATTTAGTAAAGTGAGGGACTTAATGGATTAAGTCCTTAATGGGTTAAGTGAGAAACACTTAACCCTAGTTGTCATTTTATGTGAAACTCTAATTTCACTTGGGCCTTCCTATAGGGTTTTGATGGTTAGATTATTGATGGACCATCCAAGAACAAGTTAATGGACCAAAGTAATTAGATGGGCTTTAGGATAAGGCCCATGTGAGGACTTGGGCCCAATTTAGAATATTGGGCCATATGTTGGGCCTTGGCCCATTACTTGACCTTTGGGCTTTTGTAGTGTGAGTTGGACTTTGAGCTTGGAACCCAATTATTAATTGGGTGTTGTTTGATGTTGACAGTTCGGGAATCTGTCAATCAGCAGCTAGAGCGTACGTGCGGGACTTCAGCAGTGCCAGGTGAGTTCTCCTCACTATATCAACAGGGTCTAAGGCACCAAGCCGGCCCTTTATGGATTGTATTCGGATTATTGTATGTTATGGTTATTGATTTATATTGTAACATCTAGAATTTCAGGTATTATATTTATTCATTTTATTTTGAGTTTTGTGGAAGAACTCGGCGAGTTGGTGCGAAGACTCGCCGAGTAGAGACGCGATTTCTCACCCGGATTAATGACCGGACTCGACGAGTCACATTGGTGGACTCGGCGAGTCTGCGTTGTTTAATGAAACCCTAATTTCTCGGGTTTGGGGTCTATTTCAAGGGCCTGATGGCCGTCATTTGTGCTCACCAGTCGCCAGAGTGAAACCCTAGTGAGCTTGAGCGTTTGGAGTGAGATAAGGAGCCATTGTTGACCTTGGAGGTGTTATCTAGCAAGGGAAAGGAAGCAATATCCAAGGGGAAACAAGAGGATCAACTTCCTGAAGATCTGAGGTCCAGAACATCACGTTTGAGGTACTATTTTTCGAACCATTCTCTGTTATGGTGATGTTCATGTTTATTTAGGGCTTATTGAGCCCTTTTGTGGCTAGATCTAGTGCTTCCTTGGTCCCTTAAGCGAGTTAGGTTCTGGATTTGGACCCTTGGAGGTCCAGAGTGTCCCTTTAGCCAAGCTTTTTATGCATCCATGGAGGTTTTGGATTGGGGTCTTTGTGCTTGAGGTCAGAGCACCATTTATGAGTCATTAGGTGTGTTATGAGCGCCAAGACATGAACTTTACGTGTTGAATAAGCTTGGAAGGACTGGATCTATGAGTTAGTGAAGCAGATCTGACCTCAGAAGGTCGTTTGGGGTTGTGCATGGAATGCACTCGACGAGTTGGTGTGGGTTGTTCAGTAATTTCGAACCAGGGTTTGAGTAACCAAGTCGGGTGAGTGACTCGGTGAGTCGGAAGGGACTTAGAGGAATCGGGTCCCCGTAGAGACTCGGCGAGTCCACGTCAGACTCGGCGAGTTGAGTTGACCGTTGACCGTTGACCGGAGTTGACCAGTGTTGACTTGATAGGGTTAGTCAACCTTAGTTGGGAAAGTGTTAATTAGAGATGTATTGTGTTATAGGAGGACTATAGCTCGGGAGATCGAGCACTACTGATTTTAGGGATTTGTGAGTTATCGAGATACGCGAGGTGAGTCTTCTCATTATACTCTAACTTGAGTAGGTAATCAAAGTTATGTGATAGAGTATTTGTATGTTATATGTATGTTATGTGTTGTACTGCATTATTTCTATGTGATTTATGTTGTGCATGTTTATAGAGTTGGAACCGGAAGGTTGACAGAGTTAGAACCAGAGGGTTCACAGAGTAGGGTCCACGAACCCATAGAGTTATAGCCTCGAGTGGATAATATGTACTATGTGTGGTATTTTGGGGAACTCACTAAGCTTTGTGCTTACAGTGTTTGGTGTTATTTGTTTCAGGTACTAGTGATGACCGCGGGAAGGCGCCGGCCTGATCAGTACACACACGAGATTTTTATGTTATCAGATCTTGGGATTTTTTTTATATGTTATGGATTTGAGTTTCAAACACTGCTGTTTTCATGAATACTAAATGAATTGTGATTTTATAAAATGCGAAAAATTGTTTTGAAATTTACAGTGTTACAAGTTGGTATCAGAGCCTTGGTTTTAGGGATTCGAGTACACCTTCGGGCGTATTTGAAATCAAACTGAGGATTTGAGAAATATTTTCAAAAAAGTAAAGATTTTGGAAAACGCGGAGCAGAGTCGTGTGTACGATCAGTCCGCGCCCGAACGGTGATTTCCCAAGATACCCTCATATTATGTGTTATGATATTCATATGATGTATTCTCATGCTAGAGTAGGCTAGGTACTCCTATTAGGACTAGAGTGGCCTGATTTGTGATGCCTTAGCCTAGGGAGAGGTGAGCTGCTATGAGATGCTTGAGAGTGAGTAGGTAGCAGCGAGGAGCTTATGAGAGATCTGTTAGAGAGTGGATTATGCATAATAGGGTACTTGGAACTTGGGATCCGAAGAGGAGGACTTGGGGTGTATTCTGATACGGTGTGGACAGTAGTATTGGACCCGTATTACTGAAAGTACCGGGGCGGTGTACAGCCCAAGTAAGAATCTTTGGAATGCCAAGGATCAAGGAGGGATGAGTTGTCTAGTGTGAGTATGCTCGAATGGATTCTAATTTATCGTATGTTGTATTTCAGAGGTAGATCATGGTGAGGACACATCTTATGCCTGAGAGCAGTGGGGCCAGTGATGAGGAGATCCGCCGGATCATCCATGAGGAGGTGGCTGCGGCCATCAGGGCAGATATACCAGAGATTGCTGCTCTTTCTGAGGCTGCTGTTGCAGCGGCCACCGCAGCTATTGCCGCCGCGAGGCCGCAGGGTGGTGATGCGTTGCTGTTCCGAGAGTTCAGCAACACAAAACCGTCGGAGTTTGACGGGAACCAGGACCCGGTGGCGGCTATGAGATGGATTTCAGACATAGAGGGGTGTTTCTTTACTTGCTCGTCTCCTGAGCATTTGAGAGTCCGGTTCGCGCTGAACCAGCTTCGCTTGGGAGCGAAGGACTGGTGGAAGTTTGTGACAGCGCACTTTACGCCTGCTGAGCTTGCGGTAGTGACCTGGGAGAGGTTCACTGCCATGTTCCGAGATGAGTACGTTCCCCAGGTGGAGAGGGAGCGTTTGGCCCATGAGTTTCTGACCCTCAAGCAGGGTACTGAGTCTGTTACGGTGATTACCAGGATGTTCCACGAGAGGGCGATGTTATCCCTAAGCACGTGTCTACTGATGTCACACCCCCAAACCAGAACGGCGGAAACGTTCGGGGGCGGAGGACGTCATATTCAGTATCATAACAGTTCATAGAAAGGAAAGTACACACCACCATACATATATAAAGGTTTTAAAAATGTTTACATCATTGTATTCATTACATTCTCAAAAGATAAATGCATAAACATCTTTCAAAAGAAGTAATTAACGCTAGCGCGTTAATCCCCAAAAGTTGATTTCCAAACCTGCTTAGCGGTTCCCTGAGAATACAAGTTATTTCAAAGAGAAAGTGTCAACAATTAAGTTGGTGAGTTCATAAGTGGTTTAGAAAGTTTGTATACCATTCCAAATTGAGTGTATGTTTTCCAAGAAAATCCCTTATTTTCTTATAAAAGTGTGAAATGCATGAGAATATATGTATTGAATAATATAGATAGTTGAATCAAGAAAATCCCTTATTTTCCTATTAGTTGTTTGTTTTGTATACAGGGAAAATCCCATATTTTCCTAAAGTAATACTTAGCCTAATGTCCCAGACTAAAAACCGAAAGCAAAAGACATGCTTTAGAAGGTTGAAGCATAGATTTATATAATAAAACCTATTAGAAGATTTCAGTTTGTTAGATGAAGAATAGTTTTAATAACTACTCATTCATCAATCATAAGTACTATAATAATTGTATATTCGATGAGTTTTATAACCATGCTAAACATAATATGCCTGTAGCGACGTTCTTCAGGCGTCGTAGCGTTATGAAAAACTGTCACCCCAAAGGACGGACTGTAGCTAACAGTCAGAGCGCGGGATCATGACTTCCCGTATAGATCTATACACATTTGACACGTTCTCCGAACGGGAGACTCTGGTTATAGACAGGACTTGTAGCGATACCTTCTAGCAAAAAGGCAGTATTTGAAGATGTACATGTCTCACGGATTCTCAACTAAGTCTGTATTAAAGTAATAGTTTTGTATGCAAGGATCATCCTTTCTCACAAAGTTTTGACAATGCATAAATCATAAGTTTTTTTTTTAAAATGTATTAAAACGGTTTAGCAACGAAGGATACTTTGGAATTACTAAATACTTTGTATAAATCTAGTGCATGCAAAGTATGACAAGATTTTTCACATAGTAGTAATAAATCACAAGTGATTCATTTGATAAAAACGAGTAAAGTGAAATTTTATGAAATACACGATAATAACCGTATGTTTACTTGTATTCTCCCCCTAAAAGAGTATAAAAAGCATTTAAAACGTATTTAAAGTGTGTTTGTAGGGGTATGAACTCACCTGAAGGTTTGAAGAAAGCGAGATGGAAACCGGGCAGAATTTCGTCTCGGGAAACGGATTTTTCTCGGGATTCTCGGGAATCTCGGGAGTAAAAACGATCTTCGGGACCTGGGCAAAAAGACCAGGGCTTCGGGTTAGCACGGGCACGGAAAACGAGGCAAAACGCAAGAAGAACGAGAGGAAATGAGCAAGTTTTCCCGAAACCCTCGCATCCCTTTTATAGGGGCTGAGAGGCCTCGGTACGCGGGGCGTACGGGCGTACACGGGGGGTACCCGTGCGTCATGCATGACCGAGTCCTCGATTGCCCCGGAGTTCGGATGGGACGGGGCGTAGCTCGCATAGGGGGCGACGTGGACGAACCAGGGCCTTGGATTTGAGTACGCGGGGCGTACGAGGGTACGCAGGGCGTACTTCGGCCCTATCTGCTGACTCCTTTCGGATATTACCAAGAGTTTATAATTAAATTTATATTTATTTTAATTAATAAACTTCTAAAATTCATATCTCCTTCATACGAACTCCGTTTTCGACGTTCTTTATATCCACACGTAGGTGAGACTAAGATTTACAACTTTTGTTTAGATTCCGTCGGCAAATTCCGAAATTATTTTTATTACTTATTTTTAAAAGGTCGGGGTAAGAAAATTCGTTAATAATTCATAACTTTTTCATGCGATGTCCGTTTTGGGCGTTCTTTTAATGTACGTTTGCAGTTTAACGATATCTATGACTTTCATTTAGACACCTAAGGTCAAAAAGTATTTTATTGAAACTTTGCGTTTTTACGTAACTTCGTATTGCCGATTTTTGTCGGAAAACTTAGAATGGTCATAAATTCTTCGTTATAACTCGGATTTTAGTGTTCTTTATATGCTTGGAAACCTTAAGACGATATCTACTACATAGCGTACTCCAAACAGAGCTTTTGAATATTTCATTTTTCGATGATATTCTAATTACTTTTTCAAAGAGGTTACAAGACTCGATTTTCAATGACCTAAAATGACGGGTTGTTACATCATCCCCCCGTTAGAGGGAATTTCGTCCCGAAATTTTAATACAAAAGAAAAGTTTTAGGGGCTGAGGAAGAGGTGTGGATACTTCTGTTGCATTTGATCTTCTCGTTCCCATGTGAATTCAGGTCCTCGCTTAGCATTCCAACGAACCTTTACTATTGGAATGCGACTCTGTTTAGTTCGCTTAACTTCCCTATCCATGATCTCGACGGGTTCTTCCACAAAGTTAAGATTTTCATTTAGTTCGATTTCATCGAGTGGAATTACAAGTGTTTCGTCGGACAAACACTTTTTCAGGTTCGATACGTGGAATATTGTATGTACTTTGTTAAGCTCGATTGGAAGTCGGAGTTTGTAGGCCACTGGACCAACTCTTGAAATGATTTCGAAGGGTCCAATGTACCTAGGATTTAGCTTCCCACGTTTTCCAAAGCGTATTATGCCCTTCCAGGGTGAGACCTTCAGTAGTACACGGTCGCCAATCTGAAATTCCAAGGGTTTACGTCTTTTGTCGGCATAGCTCTTTTGCCTATCCCTTGAGGATTTCAGTTGTTCTCGTATTTGCACGATCTTTTCAGTCGTTTCTCTGATGATCTCTGGGCCAGTGAGGGTGCTATCAGGGACTAGACCTTTTGCCAATTGCGTGTCGCCCACTTCTGTCCAGTATAGAGGTGATCTGCACTTACGGCCGTAAAGGGCTTCAAATGGAGCAGTCTTGATACTAGTATGATAACTATTGTTATAAGAGAACTCGACCAAAGGTAAGGGAACATCCCATGCTTTACCAAAGTCGATTACACATGCTCGCAACATGTCTTCCAAGGTTTGGATTGTTCTCTCACTTTGTCCATCAGTTTGTGGGTGGTATACTGTACTCATATCCAACCTTGTTCCCATGGATTTTTGCAATGATTGCCAGAATCTGGAAGTGAATCTGCTGTCTCTATCTGAGATGATGGACATCAGCACTCCATGAAGTCGTACGATCTCCCAGATGTAGGTTCTTGATAGTTTTTCCATCTTATCAGTTTCCTTGATCGGTAAGAAATGAGCGGACTTGGTTAATCTGTCGACGATCACCCAAATAGTATCTTGGCCACCCTGAGTTTTGGGCAGTTTTGTTATGAAGTCCATGGAAATCTGCTCCCATTTCCACTCAGGTATTTCAAGTTGTTGGAGTAGACCTGAGGGTTTCTGGTGTTCTATTTTTATCTTGGCGCAAGTCAAACACTTGCTCACATAGGTAGCAATCTCCGCTTTCATGTTTGGCCACCAGTAGAGTTGCTTGAGATCTAGATACATCTTGTCTGACCCTGGGTGTACGGAGTATGGAGTCATGTGTGCCTCGCTCATAACTACCTCTTTGAATCCACCAAACTTGGGTGTCCAGATTCGGTTCATGAGGTAGCGTGCTCCGTCACTCTTGATTTCTAAGTTCTTGTCCATTCCCCTAAGGGTCTCACCTGTCACGTTTTCGGGTTTCAAGGCCTCTATTTGAGCTTCCTTGACTTGCTATAGGAGGACTATAGTGTTGACTTGATAGGGTTAGTCAACCTTAGTTGGGAAAGTGTTAATTAGAGATGTATTGTGTTATAGGAGGACTATAGCTCAGGAGATCGAGCACTAGTGATTTCAGGGATTTGCGAGTTATCGAGATACGTGAGGTGAGTCTTCTCACTATACTCTACCTTGAGTAGGTAATCAGAGTTATGTGACAGAGTATTTGTATGCTATATGTATGTTATGTGTTGTACTGCATTATTTCTATGTGATTTATGTTGTGCATGTTTATAGAGTTGGAACTGGAAGGTTCACAGAGTTAGAACCAGAGGGTTCACAGAGTAGGGTCCACGGACCCACAGAGTTATAGCCTCGAGTGGCTAATATGTGCTATGTGTGGTATTTTGGGGAACTCACTAAGCTTTGTGCTTACAGTGTTTGGTGTTATTTGTTTCAGGTACTAGTGATGATCACGGGAAGGCGCCGGCCTAATCAGTACACACACGGGATTTTTATGTTATGAGATCTTGAGATTTTTTTTTATATGTTATAGATTTGAGTTTCAAACACTGATGTTTTTATGAATACTAAATGAATTATGATTTTATAAAATGCGAAAAATTGTTTTGAAATTTACGGTGTTACATATATCCTGGTAGTTAGGATGGTGATATGCTATGCTTTAGTGACCTGGTTGGGTCGGTATCCTGGTATATAGGATGGCGCTATGTTAGTAACATGTTAGGTCGATATCCTGGTTATAGGATTGTTGCTATGTTTTGTGATTTGTTAGATCGGTTTGACTGTTATATATGTATGTTAGTGTTATATGATGTTTATGTGCACATGATTGTCCTGGTTATAGGATGATGCTATTTTACTGGATAGGTCTGTGTCCCAGTTATTGGGATGTTGCTATGATTGGTGATCTGTTAGATTGGTTTGACTGTTATATGAAATTAGCTAGCGTATGATATTTATGTGCACATGTTTGTTTGATTGGGGGTTGTGTTGAGGCGGTCCTGCTTTGTGTTGTAGGCCAACATACCCGACGAGCGGTTCAGATAGGCTGTAGGCCCTGCGTGGCGGTACAAACGTGCCGAAGGCTCGAAGAGCAATCCAGATAGATTGAAGGCCTGTGAGGCGGTCCAGTCAGGCCGATAACTCATTATGCATGTTGTTATGTATTGGTTATATGATATGGTTATGTTTGTATGGCGTTGGTATTTTGGGGAAACTCACTAAGCTTCGGGCTTACAATTGTTGATTTCATTTTAGGTATTTCTGATTATCGCGGGAAGGCGAAGGCGTGATCGTGCACCTCCTCATATTTTCATGATTGATTATGGGGATACTCTGATTTCTGAACCATTTTGAAAACAAACTGTAATAACTTAATGGTTTTAAAATGTATTAAAAAGTTTAAATTTGGCTTGAATTTTATGGGTGTTACACATTACCTTCAAGTTTATCAAAAAACAAAAAAAAAAGAAAGAAAAAGAAAAAGAAGGAGAAAATGAATAGCATGCGAATTTCCAGCTGCAACTATCTTAAATAGGTGACCGACTCAATTATTGAACAAATTTTCCAACATTTTGGTCACCCGACATTTGATTTTCATTTGTATAGGCTTGTTTTATTGTATATAGATCGAGTTGTTTTTCGCAAATTGGTGATGTTAGGGATATTGTCGAGTCGGATACTACGGGAGGTTTGGGCCAACACTAAGTGAACCGATTCCTACAATAGTGCCTGAGCGATTAAACCCAATTACACATGAGAGTAGCTGGCAGACGTGAGATCAGAGTGTACACTTAAAAGAAGAGCTCCACACGAGCCCATCCAGCTGCTTTGTCCCTACTACAGATGTTCTTCATTGTATGCATGTTCCATTGGGTTGTGATTGCTCATCCCTTCTTACTCACCTAAAGGAGTTGTCATGGATGTGGTTTATGGTCCTATTGTCATCGGATGAAAAAGTAATGAGATAATAGCCAGATCAGTTCTGACCATGTTGACTAATGGTGATCAGGTTCCACGGTTCTATCCGTTCTTTTTATTTTCCTTAGGATAGTTCATCCTGAGTTCATTTTAGTCTTGTCTTACTTGAGGACAAGTGAGGTTTAAGCTTGGGGTGATTTGATAACATTATTTTATTTACTTCTTTTTATAGTTTATTTTAGCATATTTAATTCACAATTTAGATAATTTCCATGCATATTTTCCTTTTTTTTATCTTATGACCACTTTCGGGTACTTTCGATAGTTGTGAGCTTAATTGCAGATTTTAAGGAGACTAGCGGAGCGGGAATGTGCGGGATCTTTTGGAAGCATTTGGACTTGGAGGAAAACAAAGATTTTGGGTTTGATAGCGATGGAGGTGATGCATGGAGTGGGATTGTCAACTATTTGAAGGGTTGGAAGAATTAAACTTTAAATTTGCGAGATGCGGGAGATTTTCAAGTATGTGGGGATTAATGATCGGGCATTTACGAGAGCTTTGGAGGATTTGGAAAAGTCAAATTGGGCTCAAATTGAAGAAATATTGAAGAAAAATAGGCTAGAAGCTGATTAGACTCGAACTGGGCCAATGGAATAGTTGTGGGGGCCCAAATCTTGAAGGAGCCCAAAAACTCCGTCATAGTCACGCGGCCCGCGTAAGATTCCCCGCGGCCCGCATGCATTCCTGACAAGGGCAAATTCGGTATTTTATTTAGAGCTCTATATTGGGAAGGTTGGTGTGCCTCTTCAGCCTTATCTTGGATGTTCGATTTTGACACTTTCTCTCTGGAGTTTGGAACACTATTGAAGGCCAAGAACACCTCAAGAACATCTTCTTTTCACCTCTTGATTATTGTAAAATGTTTGGTACAATCCTCTCTAACTTTGTTTCTTTGAGTTTAGTCATGCTTGGCTAAACTAATATTGGTTGACTTTTGGTGAAATCCTTTGACTATTTGTTGAATGTTGAAGAATCCATGCACATGTTCTTAAATCTTTATGGGAATGTTTTGTGTTTTAACATCTTATCACTACTTGTATGTTTTAGTTCATGCGTTTAAATGTGTTTGTGGTCATTAGTTGGCTAATTTCTTGATTAAGTAAAGGATCCTCAAATTAGCAAGCAACAAATGATTTTTGTGTTGTTTTTGCTTCACATAATCATAAAAACATTTCCTCCAACATGGCGGTAAAAGCATTTAACCCCTCTTGGATTTGGTGACTTTTTGGTTCTTAATGCTAGTTTACTTTCACTAATTACATGCTTAATGGAAATTATGACTTTGACTAAGGAAATTGTTATGAGCTTCTCTAACCATTTTAACAACTAAGAAAAGTCTAGGTAATCTCAAGCTTCTTGGATTACTATAGCCAAATTAAGGATTTAAATCAAGTATTGCACCATTGGATTCTAATGATATGTTCATCAAAAGTCAAAGTGAGGAACCTTAAGTCAACCATCCTTCTCTTATTGATTTTACATCGAACTCTTATTTTTGTTGAAATTGTTTATTTAAATCTTAGTTTAATTCTAGTTTATTTCAAGTATTTCAAAAGACCAAACCCCCCATTTTTAATTTATTGTCATTTTACAAGTATTTTTACAAAGAGATTTTTCATAGGGTTATAAATTAAACCAATCTCCGTGGATTCGACCCCTTTACCACTATACTCTTTTTAAGTGTAAAAGATTTAGGGTTAGTAATTTTGTTGGCCTCGACAACCACCATACTCCATGATATATTTCATTGTACAACCAAAATCATCTTAATGTTGTTTAAATTTTGGAAAATTAGACATAATGAAAAACAAATCTTTTGTACAAAATAATGGTGAATAATTTTTCTCATACAGTCACTCTTCCTCACATTCCTTACATCACCGACAAAGGGAAAAAGGATTGACGACCTTCACCGGCGATTGCAACCCACCCTCCACCTTTGCCCAACGATTCCACAGTTGAACACCCCCTTGAGCTCATTGTTTTACTTCTCCCCTTCTCCCATCTGTTCAATTTGTTTATACCTCCCCTCTCCTTCTCTTTTCTACTTGCGACCATGAAAAACAACCTAGGAAAACTGTCGGAGAAACCCCCTCGCTGCCATTAAAAGCCGAAGACAGTAGCCTTGCTGCCTTGGATTTGGTCCCTTCTTGTCTCGATCGAGCACCACCAGACCAAAATCCACCATCACTGCCTTCGATCTCGAGTAGCTTCACCCCAAAGACCCCACCCATCTGCTACTGCTCCTTTTCTTCGTTCTGACAACAGCCAACCACGAAGAACGAGTTATAAGGGTCTCACCGGAGACGCCTACTTCCACCCTCCCCGCTGCCTTATTTTCTTACTGCCTTCCATTTGTGTAGGGCCGACTCCCAGATTTTAAGGACCCTATGCTAAGAAGAAAAATAGGGCCCTAAATTAATATATAAGGAATACAAACTTAAAAGTAGATAAATTAACTAAAAAGAAACATATGGAACTTAATAAAAAGTTAAAGGATTGATTATGTAACTTTTAAAAACTGATTTGTTAAACATATTAACAAGAGGGTTGATTATGAAATATAAAGCAAAAACTAATGGCTAAAATTGTAAGTTGAATTTAAGACTTCAAAATGTGGTGGTCATGAGAACCTACGTTGTTCCACAATAAGGTACGCACTTATACCAGTTAGGCTAGGTACACTTTATGTTAAACTTTGAATAAATTCATATATATTTAGTTATTGAATATATAATTTAATTAAAACTTGGGCCCTATTTTTTTCGGGGCCCTGTGCGGCTGCCCCTCTTGCCCCCCTCCCCCCCTAAAATCGGGCCTGCATTTGTGTTTCTACTTAATCGATTAGACGAAGTAGCTTCATCCTCTTTCCCTTTGCTACCACTGTCGTCGACGACTAGTGGTGCTACCATTCGGTGATCATTTCCCCTTCCCCGATATGTAAAGAAGACGAAGTCTTCACCCCCTTCCCCCCTTTTTTTGTACATTTGGTGGTTTTGGAAAAACTAGTCCCTATATTTGTGGTCTTAAATAAAAATCAGCCCTTTTATAGATATCATTACAAACCAAGCCCCATTTGATTAAGTCATTACAAAATGGTCCCTATACTGTTTTAAAAAATCAAAACTGTCCCTTTTAAATATATTTTATCATACCATAGTCCCTTGTGTTAGATAAATTACAAATATGCCATTTTTAAACCAGATATATTTCAAGACAAATCCCTTTAAATTAATATATTACAAAAATAATCTCGAGCTTTGTTTTAACTCAAAAAGACATCAAGATGCGGTATCTCATATGAAGCTTCACTAAAACCGAGTCCAGATCGAGATCCAGATCGAGATCCTACATCGAAAGTGAGTTTCTACGACCCCTCATTTATAGTTTCAGTATTTAAAGGATAATACATGCGTGTCTATTAAAGTTTTGATGATTTTCATGTTTTATACACAATATAGCATCATACGTGTGACAACCCGATATTTCGAAATCAATGTAATGACCTAAAAAGTCAAGAATTGTAATCTCTTTTGATATAATGAAATTATCATCAAAAATAAAATGTCCAAAGTCTCTACTGGATTTCATAAATGATAGATATCGTGTCAAGGGTTTCAGAAATATAAAGAACACTAAAATCCGAGTTATAACGAAGAAGTTATGATTTTTCCAAGTTTCGGATATAACAGTAGACAACTAAAAACTCGAAATAGAGATCGAGAGACTTTTGGCCGAAACAACCTAAATGAGAATCGAAGATCTCAACAATAGTAGTGCAACGGTAAAAAGTCTGACGGAAACGGACGTCAGATGAAGAAGTTATGGATTTATTACGGAGTTTTCATGTCCCGGCCTGTTAAAAATAATTAATTAAAAATAAAGTCAAAATTAGCCGACGAAATCTAAACGAGAGTTGTAGAGCATATTCTCACCTACACGTGCATATATAGAACGTTGAAAATGGAGCTCGTACGCGGAAGTTAGAAATTTTACAAGTTCGAGACACAAACTCCGAGGCTGTCAGGCTGGCCACGACGTGGTACTGTGACTGATGGGTGCTAGGGTTGTCAGCAGACGTCTCGTCCATGGAAGAGGATAGGATCAACACCACGACGTGGTGAAGAAGACCACGCCATGGCGCCCAAAAATAGGGATATAACTAGAAGCCGATGGTTTCAGGTTTAAGTGCTCATTTATTCTCTTTCTCATGCCGAAGCTCTGCGTTTAAACCCTCGAAGCCATCCCGAAGCCCCGGTCTTCACATCCAATTTCCGAAGGAAGGTTTTACACTCCCGAGATTCCCGAGAATCCCGAGAAATCAACTTTCTCAAGTCGAAGTTCTGCTCAGTTTTCGTCTCACCTTCTTCAATCTATCAAGTGAGTTCATACCCCTATAACTACATTTTCAAATGTTTTTACACACTTTTAAAGGGGGGGATACAAGTACACACACGGATATCCTCGTGTGAAAAACATCAATCTTTTGCTATACTTTTGTTATATAATAAATCATATGTGTTTTATAACTATCATACGAAAACATTCTCATACAACATATCACGATAACACTTTGTCTTTTTGGAATGAAACATGTTGTTATATAAATATCAAACACTTTATTTATATTTTGAGTATAAATGTTCAATAAAGTTATTATAAATGTTATACTTTATATACAAAGTCGACACTACACTAGGGTTTATCATACAAACGAATCACACATTTGGAAAAACTATAATACGAATAGTTTACTAGATATTCATGAGATTTTACATACTATAAGTACTATATCAAGGAAATACTTTCATATACAAGAACAAATGGACTTTTCATACGTAAATGTATTTGATACTAAGTTTTGTGAGACATTTAACTTCACGTACTTTCAAGTATGAAGTTAAAGTCTTGTATTATATACTATAATCTCTTGTAGGGAGAGCGTGATACTTGTGTATAGATCTATACGGGATTGACAATCCCGCACCTAAATTGTTAGCTACAGTTAGACCGGCAGGTCTAGGGTGACAAACGTCATAACATTCCAACGCCTGAAGAACGTTGTTACAGGCAGTCTGGGTCAATAGCATGGTTATAAAACTCACATGGAGTATTAAAAACACATTGATTTACGGGGTTATCAAATGCCTTAGTGATTTTATACATACATAAATCTATTATTATAGGCATGAAAAACACTATTGCATTACGGTTTTTTAACTTTTAAACTACCAAACACTTATGGAAAAATATTAGATTTCTAGAAGCAAACATTCAAAACAGTCAGGTCTTGGTAGAAGACTACTTTCATACTAGTAGGAAATATGGGATTTTCTAGGAGTTTTCAAACATCTACAAACAATTTTATTTAAATTTATACAAACATTGACATTAAATACTTATGAACTCACCAACTTAAATGCTGATCTACTCTTTCAAATCTACTTGTATTTCTCAGGGATTCAGTAATACCGGTAAACTTCAGCTTTTGGAGAAGTGACGCTAAGGCGTCGGTTTAAAACTCATTTTGTCATCATATTGTAATTTGTTTTGAAATAAGTATCATTCAACAATGTAACTTTTAAATTATATATATGATAGTTGTTTTACTTTCTTTACTATGTATTCAACTGTTACCATACTACATGAAGTCATCCGCCCTCGAACGATTCTGCCGTTCTGGTTTGGGGTGTAACAGATTGGTATCAGAGCATTGTTTATAGTGAACTAAGTATATCGAACCACATAGGATATACAAACTACAAATGCATAGGGACTAAAACTCTCTGACAAAACGTTGTTACACCTAAACCGCGTTTCATTTAACTTAAGTTATTGGGTCGAAAAAGCACAAATACATGCGTACAACGATTTATTTTCATAGTTAGAACTATACAAGAAGTATTAAGACGAGTTGGACACTACGACTAGGCCTCGGAATATGTAATCGGATTTGGGACGAATATAGCCTGATCAACTATATTTATCCGAGATCAGACTAATGTATGTCGAGGAATGGTCGTAGTGAGCAACAAGTCAAAACTTACCAAAATAACACTAGTATCAAACATACAAATTTAAATACTATAGGAGTATTTGGTAAATGCAATAGTTTAACCTACATATTTAGACTTACATGTTTCAAATTTTGGACAACTTTTATAACCCTATTCTCGTACAGTCGAAATGGCTGGATTCTATCCACCCGGGGATTCTTACTACCCAAATCAGGGCAATGGGGGATGGGTATAGGAGGACCCGAAGAAGATGAGGAACCTATAGAGTTGGAAGAAGGGGAAGACTCTGGGACAGACTCAGAGCCAGAAGTAATCAACCCACTAAGAGCAACTGATTGCAGCCCTATCTGAGATAAGTGAAATGAGGAAACAACAAGCCGCCTTTGATATGCGTCTTATGGAAGCAAAGAAATCAGACACGGAGTCGAGCTCCAAGCGCAACCTACGTCGCAAGTAGTACTTGCCCGAATCCCAAAAATTTTGTTATAGAATAGGAACTTGGCTAAAAGTATTACTTTTCTTTAGCTTCTGTATCGGAGACCCTTAGAAGGGTCGAAATTTTCCTAACTTCAAAATGTAACTCAACGTATGTTTAATATATATGAAGAAATTCCTTTGTTCGTTAATTCTTTGAATACAACTCAGATTCATAAATTTATCTATCACTATACAAAATTTTATTATGAATCAAGCTCTAAACCTTGGGTAGGTCAGTCAAATTCATAAATTGATGAAAATAGCAAATTTATTAACACACGACTTCCAATCATTAAAGACTTATGGTCTTCGTTCTATTTCTTTAGCAGCACGATGTTGCCCCGTAGATCTACACGCTGTGTCAACAACGCAACACCTCCACCACCACCACCTCCATCAATGGATAATGTCATCTTAATAGCTGCTGTAATAGCTGCAGTGACAACATAAATGGCACAGATGAGTAATAATGGGTCCGGAGGGGGAGTAAATAGCTCTATGAATGGCCAACATCAGGGTCGTTCAGGGGATTGCACCTTCAAGGACTTCACCAATAGCAAGCCCATATCTTTTAATGGATCCAGAGGGATAATGGATCTATCGCAGTGGATGGAGAAAATAGAAGCGATTTTCGAGATCTGTGCATGTCTGGAAGGGAGCAAGGTAAAGTTTACTGCTTGTACATTCTCTGAGAGAGCTCTGACGTGGTGGAATGGCCATGTCAAGTCACTAACTCTGGTAGTGGCTAATTCTATGGGATGGGAGAATCTAAAGCAAATGTTAATGCAAGAGTACTGTCCAAGGGGATAAGTACAAAAGCTAGAGCAGGAACTTTGGGGCCTTACTATGGTAGGCTCAGACATCACAACCTATACCAATAGGTTTAGTGATTTGGCAATCCTTTGCCCAGGGATGGTTGCTCTATAGAGCAAGAATATCGAGAGGTACATCTGGGGACAGTCACCCCAGATTCAAGAAAGTGTACTAGCTTCCAAACCAGTTACTTTCGATAGTGCCAAACAGTTGGCACAAGCTCTCGTTGACCATGGAGTCTGCCAAGGCTTCGCAACTGCTGTTCCGGAGCAAACCATAGGAAACAACAACAACAACAACAACAGTACCAACAACAACATCAAGAAGAAGTTTTGGAACAAGAGGAAGAGTCAGTTTTCACAAGAACATTCCAAGAAGCAACATATAGTGGCAGTCCATGTCGCTACTACCCCCACTGCTGCTCCTGCTACCCCTACACCAACAAAGCAATATGTTGGGAACCTACCGAAGTGCAACAAATGCAAATTCCATAACAACGGAAATTGTCGGGAGATGCACTACAACAACTGCACCAGGAAAAGGGCACACTGCCCGTTTCTATAAGGCACCGACATGACTAATCACCCAAGTCCCTGGAGTCGGTGTAGGCCAGGCGTGTTATGGGTGCAGTGAGGCCGGGCACTACAAGAGAGACTGCCTTAAGGCAAGGAATGCTGGTGGTATAGGAAGAGTGCTGGCAATAGGGCAGAACGAAGCAATAGCTGATCCCACGGTGGTTACAAGTACATTTCTCCTCAATAACGCTTATGCATGCATACTCTTTTATTGTGGTGCGGAGAGGAGTTTCGTGAGTCATAAATTTAAACACTTACTAAAACAGAACCCTTAATCACTCAATAAGATATTTACAGTAGAAATGGCAAACGGTAGAACAGAAAGCACAAACGATATGTACGTAGGCTGCACACTAACTTTAAACGAACATTCATTTCAAATCGATCTAATGCCGATCACTATAAGGAGCTTTGATGTCCTTATCGGTATAGATTGGTTAAGCCTGCACCATGCCGATATACTTTGTCACGAAAGGGCCGTTCGCCTAAATCTGTCAAACGGAGAAACTCTTGTCATTTATGGTGACAAACCCGGTACCAATTTACAAATCATCTCTTGCGTCAAAGCCCAGAAATACCTGCGTAAGGAGTACCATGCCTTCTTAGCCCACGTAGTAGATAAGGAAAATGAAGCGAAAGACCTCAAAGACATTCCAGAAGTCTGCGATTTTCCCGATGTCTTCCCTGAAGATCTTCTAGGAGTCCCACCAGAACGACAAGTCGAGTTTAGGATCGATTTAATTCCCAGAGCTGCCCCAGTAGTTAAGTCGCCGTATCGTCTAGCGCCAGCTGAGATGCAAGACTTATCCAGCCAATTAAACGAACTACTCAATAAAGGATTCATCAGACCGAGCTTCTCACCGTGGGGAGCATCGGTCCTGTTCGTAAAGAAGAAGGATGGATCTTTCCGCATGTGCATCGATTACCAGGAACTTAACAAGCTCACTATCAAGAACCGATATCCCCTACCACGCATTGACGACTTGTTTGACTAACTCCAAGGAGCGAGTTATTTCTTAAAGATTGATTTGAGATCCGGGTATCATCAGCTGCGAGTCTTGGAAGGAGATGTTCCCAAAACAACCTTTCGAACTCGTTATGGTCACTACGAGTTTGTAGTGATGCCCTTTGGATTAACAAATGCACCGACGGTGTTCATGGACTTAATGAACCGAGTGTCGTTCAATCCTGGACAAATTTGTGATCGTGTTCATAGACGATATACTCATCTATTCGAAGAGTAAAGAGGAGCATGGTCAACACCTCCGACAAATCTTGGAAATGCTAAGAAAAGAGAAGCTATACGCAAAATTCTCAAAGTGCGAATTTTGGATTCGAAAATTAGATTTCCTAGGTCATGTGGTTAGCAAAGACGGGATACACGTGGGCCCTTCCAAAATCAAGGCAATCGAGAACTGGTCAGCTCCCAGAACCCCGACCGAAATCCGACAATAGTATTAACTAAAAGAAATTTCTGAAGACTTTTTTGTTATTTAATTGTTTTTTGGTTTTGTTTATTTATGCTTTGGTTCGGTTGGCTCGGCTTAAGGTTGAACGTAGGGTTTTCGCTATCAAAATATTGACTGTAGGGTTTTGTTCCTTCCCCTTCCCCTTCCCCTGAGAGCACACTGTATAGCCATCGGCGCTTGTTTCTCCCATTGGACGCCAACGTAAGAGAGTTTCATCTCTTTCAGCCTGTACTTGTTGTCGTATAGGAATTCAATTCTATATATCACACTTGGTTTCCTTTTTCTGTTATAAATGTTCAGCAAATCTATATATGTAAAACATTCATCGGAAAGGAAGAATTAGTCTACAATACTAATTCGACATATAATCAACTTATTTTCTGCTTTTAAATATAATTTTTTGGTTTTGAAAACCTAACATAACCCTGATTTGGATTTTATTATACAGCTCCTAAGGTTTGGAACGTGCAACGATAGTAGCCACGATGGCATACCAAGGAGGGAACCTGAAGTCGACCTCCATTAATGGAGTGAAGATGTACACAGTAGCAGGACAACACAAATCACTGGCCACTTGGCTTGCGCCAAAGAAGATTAGAGCTCTTCGCAAAGACAAAAGTAAGGATTTGTGCATTACCCTTCTTTTCTTCACAACTTTGCATTTGAATTGCATCTGTATCATTTGTCACTAGTCTATTCATATTCTTCTTTGCTACCATTAACAACTTCATTCTCCTGCATATAGATTATCTGGAAAGGGTGGATTTGATACAAGACTTAAGATTTGAAACTGCAACAACTAGAATTAAAGCTACCCCAGATGGCGAATTTCTCATTGCTTCAGGTTATTGGAAACTTGTGATATGTTTTTCTACTCTATGCAGCTATGTGATTGACATATTTGGTTAGAATTGTCCTATAAACTTTGCTGACTATCAAGAGTTTTAGGTATTTACCCTCCTCAAATCAAAGTATACGAGTTAAGGGAACTATCATTGAAGTTCGAAAGGCATCTTATATCAGAAATAATCAATTTTCAGGTACCTTTTTTCTTAAGCATTGAATTGGATTATATCAAAAATTTGCAACATACTTTCATCTATTTGTTTATTATAACATCTATTTGAAAAACAGGTGTTAAGTGATGACTATTCAAAGCTAGCTTTCCTATGTGCTGATCGATCTATTTGTCTACATGCTAAATATGGAAGCCATTACAGTTTACGTATCCCAAGGTACTAAACCTTTACTCTTATAACATTTTTCTATGAACATAAATGTTACTTTTTCTTTAATCTTCTTTTGTTTCTTGCTTGTTTATTTGCATCATTAAAAAATAAATCCAATTTTCATATAATCCCCTGTCTCCAATTAAGCACAACAATTCCATTCTTGAGATAAAAAACCTCCCTTTTGCTTAAAGTTAATTACAACATTTGTTGTATACTTTTATAATAAAATATTGATAACATGTATGAAATTATGTGTACTTAACTTACTTTTAATTAATTATATATACATATACATATATATCTGACTCTGATATTTTCTTTTATGAACAGGATGGGGAGGGATATTATATATGATAACTGGTCATGTGACTTAATATGTGCAGCCTCATCTCCAGATTTATACAGAATTAACTTAGAACAGGTTTGTTAAAAAAATTGCAATTTTTCTCCCTTCATGTCTTTTACGGTTTTACCCTTGGTGTCTTTTTGAACTTTTTGATTCCACAATTTTCTTGGTGTCAAAAACAGAACTTTCTTGTTACCTGAAACATTATAAAAAAAAAACTCTGTTTCATATCTAAGGAATGTTGTTACTTTTTATGTTTTATGCTTGGAGTTAATTTTTATTTATTTATTTATTTATTATTTATTCAGGGACGTTTCCTATCGTCTCTTACAACACAATCTCCAGCACTAAATGTAGTCTCTAGAAGGTTAGCTTGACTTCATCCATAAACTTACACTTTTTTTTTGTGTACATTTTATTTATGATTAAATGTAAGAAAAGATGAAAGTATATTAATATTTATTTACTTTTTTAATGAAAATTCAGCAAGTATCATGGGCTAGTTGCTGGTGGTGGTGAAGATGGTGCTGTTGAATGCTTTGACATGAGAACAAGATCTTCCATTGCAAGGCTTAATGCAGTGACACCTGTCAATGATGGTGATCAGGTTATTTTTTTTACAAGTTATAATAATAAAAAACTTTATGGGTCTTATAAAGATTTAATTTAATCACACAATTATTTGTTGTGTTATTTAGGAGGTTACTGCTATAGAGTTTGATGGAGATGGAGGTTATCACATGGCTGTTGGAAGTAGTGGTGGAAAGGTATGTTTTATAAAGTCAAAGTCATTTTTTTTATTCTGATGATTTAGTTTCTTTTATCAATTTAATTAAATGAAAAGGTTTATTTCCATGAATTTTCAGGTTATGATTTATGATTTGCGTTCATCTTCTCCTATTCGAGTAAAAGATCACATGTAAGTTACCTATATATATATATATATATATATATATATATATATATTATAATATACTTCCAATTATAAAAATTAACTCTTGATATCTGACATTATTTTATAGGTATGGAAGCCCTATATTAAACATCAAATGGCATCAGACTTTGAACTCAGAGAAACCAAAGTTAATTACTACTGATAAGCATATTGTCCGAATTTGGGATCCAGAAACAGTAAGATCCTTTTTTTTTTTTTTTTGTTAAAAGTTACTTATTAAAATTTTAATGTCATAAAAAGTTAAATAAATGAAAATTGTATTTGGAAAATTTCATTACATTCCATGAACCACAATTTCACGTTACTTCAAGAATGATTCATTCCATTCCAACGAAGAAACAAACAACAATGGAATAAACAATTCCATTCCTTGGATTCAATTACTGATTTTGATTCCATTCAGGGGGAAGGAATGACAAGTATTGAGCCAACAGGTGGAGAAATTAATGACATGTGTGTATTTGATGAAAGTGGATTAATGCTATTGGCTCTAGACACAAGCCAAATCCCTTCTTATTTCTTACCAGCCCTGGGGCCCGCTCCAAAGTGGTGTTCATACATGGAGAATTTAACAGTATGTCTTACAAATATTATTTACTAACTTTGTATATTTGCATTAAACTCTCATTGATTTCTTTATTATATTTCTTTATAAATTTTATGCCTTTGTTGTATATATGTAGGAAGAGATGGAGGAAGATGCCGAAACTACTATTTATGATGATTACAAATTTTTGACACAAGATGATCTTGAAAAATTGAATTTGACAAATTTAATTGGCACAAATCTTCTAAGAGCTTACATGCATGGGTACTTTATTGATTTTCGTCTTTATAAAAAGGTAATTTCCTATTTCCTTTATGCTTTCTTATTAGTTATTATGGTTTTTTTTTTTCTTTAAACAAATTTGTTATTGTATGTTTAAAATGTGTTTTCAGGCACATGCGGCAGCTAATCCTGTTGTTTATGAAGAGTATTTAGAGAAAAGGAAAAAGGAGAAGGATGAGGAGGAGCGTAGCACGCGTATTACGGTTAGTATTTAAAGAAGGGCAAATTAGGAAATACAGAAAAATGAAACAATATAATCTTTTTTTATAATTCTGTTGTTGCAGATTAAGAAGAAACTCCCTAAGGTTAATAGGGTTCTTGCAAAACGTCTTCTTGAAGATGAGGAATTAGAAGCCATTAAAAAAGATACAACAGATGTTGCTGTTGCTGCTGCTGCTGATGTTGACACCACTAAAAAACCATCAAAGAAAAAGAAAGGACTCACTTCTGATGTTCTTCAAGATGAACGTTTCACTTCTCTCTTCAAAAATGAGGTATCATTATCATTATCAATAACATTTTTTCATTTTTGTAGCTCATGTTTTTTTATGAAAATGTTATCAGGATTTCGAAGTGGATGAAAACTCATTGGAGTATCGTGCTTTGCATCCTTTAGCTACACCAGTGCAGCCTTCATTAGTGAAGGAACACTTTGAGCCTTTTAATGAAGAAGATGAATTTGATTCTGATGAAGAAGATTCTCAGCCTTCAGATGATGATGAAACTAAAGATGGAAAGAAAACTCGAGCTCCAAGGTAAAAAAAAAATTATTATTTATTATTTTGTTTATCTGTTTGATAATTGCTGATTGAGTCAGACTCAGTCTCATATCAGAGGCTTCTCTGATTGTGGTATCAAACACTCTGAATATGACCCTATCAAACAATCCTTAAAGTCATGTACTCATGTTCTCATTATTATATACTAGGTGTGAAACCACGGGTTTATTAAAAATAAAAATTTAATATTAATATATATAAACAATAAATATTTTATAAAATAATGTTTTTCCTTAATAAAATGTAATCTTTTTAAGTATTTATGAATGAAATCAAATCACTTAAAACATTTATGAGAATTTATTATCAAATTAATGGAATGATAATCTTACATATATAACCCATTAGAATTTTTTGAAAAATTTATTTTAAGAAAATCAAGAATTCCCCAAAAAATGACAAGTGGAAAATAACAATTTTAAAAATCCTAGAAAATGACATTTGTCAAAATGAAGGAGAAGATGACAAGTGGCAAAAGTATTTTTATTTATTAGGTAGGATATTGAAACCAAATGATGTTAGCAATAGTATATTTTTAGGCTTTTGAGACTTTGGCCACAAAACTTTTGTATGTTTCATACTTTTGGCCACAAGATTTTCATATATTGGCAGATTTGGTCCTTGGACTTTTTGGGTTTCAGAATTTGGCCACAAGACTTTTATAAATTTGCAGGTTTGGTCCCTAGACTTTTGGGTTACAGAATTTGACCACAAAACTTTTATAAGTTCTTAGGTTTGGTCCCTAGACTTTTGTATATTGGCAGATTTGGTCCCTAGACTTTTTGGGTTTCAGAGTTTGGCCACAAAACTGTTATAACTTAACAGATTTGGTCACTAGACTTTTTGGGTTTCAGACTTTGGCCAACAAAATTTTTATAAGTTTGTAGGTTTGATCCCTAGACTTTTGTATATTGGCAGATTTGGTCCCTAGATTTTTTGGGTTTCAGACTTTGGCCAACAAAATTTTTGTAAGTTCATAGGTTTGATCCCTAGACTTTTGTATATTGGCAGATTTGGTCCCTAGACTTTTTGGGTTTCAGACTTTGGCCAACAAAATTTTTATAAGTTCATAGGTTTGATCCCTAGACTTTTGTATATTGGCAGATTTGGTCCCTAGACTTTTTGGGTTTCAGACTTTGGCCACAAGACTTTTATAACTTGGCTGGTTTGGTCCATAGACTTTCGTATATTAATATATAGATTTGGTCACTAGACATTTTGGGTTTCAGACTTTGGCCACAAAACTTAAGTATATTGGCAGGTTTAGTCCCTAAACTTTCATATGTTGGTATGTTTGGTCTGTAATATCACTCTAGTTAAAGTCTATTTATTTATCTCCATGAAAACAAGCTTTTCGAGAAGACTTATTTATTTTATAAAAAAAATGCAGATTGTATGAAGTGAAGGATGAGAGGCATGCAGAAGCATTTGGAAACAGGAGGTCACTTGCTAAAGAAGATGCTCTGCCATTAGAAGAGAGGGTAAAAGCTCTGGCAAATAGAAATCAAGGTTCAAACGCCTTAAACAAGATTAAATCTGGACCAGGTGGATCAAGGGAGATTTCATTCATATCTAGAAGCAAAGGGAAGTATAAGGAAGATGAGTTTGATGATCATGATGATGATGATGATGGTTTCAATCATCGTGAAAAGAGAAGGGGAGTGCATTCACTGGGGTTGAAGTCCGATAGAGGAGGATTTCAGGGTCGGGGACGTGGTGGTAGAGGGCGGGGAGGTGGCGGCAGAGGGAGGGGAGGTGGTGGAGGAAGGGGGAGAGGAAGAGGCGGTGGTGGAGGAGGTGGAGGAAGAGGAAGAGGAAGGGGTAGGCGGTGAAATGCAGCCTCTGAGATTAAATTCAGGAAGTGTCCAGTGGTTTAATGTGTTTTTATAAAAAAATTAGTAATGATTTTAAATATAATTTAGATAGAAGAAAAGATGAGTGAACACTGAAGATGCCTTTTTTTATAGGGTTTAGATGAGGCGATTTTGATGTATTTTTTGTGTTGATTATCGAAATTGTGTTTATGGTAATATGATTCTGTGATATAATAGTGATTCAACTTATTTCTATTGCATTGTTACATTTTTACCTTTGTTTTTATTTTTTATAGGACATTATATTTGAAAATTTTACTACATTCATATTAGGACATTATGTTTTATTGCTGGTTGCATCATTCTGATATGACATTTTTTTTTGTTGTTTTTCCATTGTTATTATTATGAGTATGGTTATTGTTAGTTTATTATTAAAAGACAAATCAAGCTAATATCATTTATTGTTTTTCAAGATTTTATTAACAATTTGATCAAAATGGTCATGATTTTTGCAAAAATCTCTACCATATCCGTTCATTGGTTTTTATTTAATTTAGTTTTTGTACGTTCACAACTTGATATCACAGGTCAAAAAAATACAACGTCCAAATTACATTCTATTTATTTGCTTAAAGTCATACATGTTTACATGTAACGTTAGATTACTAATAATATTATCTTATTATTCATGTGTACAACTTTTAGCGTGTAAAACACACCACAAAGCATGAGGTATTACTTGCAACTTGCTAATTTCCAAAGACCAAAGTCATAATGTGTACAACTTTTAGTACATTATTAGGTATTAAACTATATCCATAATAACCCATAACACAATAGAGAGAAAGAAAGAAAAGTTGATTTGAAACATGAACTCATAATCCACAAAAATTATAGTTCCAGTAACACTATTATAGAGTAAAGGCCTCAAGATAATTAAGAATTTGAAAAACATGGAAACCTTTTCAAGCAATAAATTAAAGTTAACAAAATCACTACTCCTACATACAACAAAACAAGCCTTAAAAACTTTTTCATTTGATGATTGCAGGTCTATTTGCTTTTCGTTTTGGTCTTGATCCACCAACTTTTTTCAATGTCTCTGTGGTCAATGCATACATCCTCACAGCAAATAACTCGTCTGGAAATCCCTTCTGATCCTGATGCACAAGGGTATATTAGTAATTTCACTCTAACCTTTAAACTATATCAGTTTTGACCTTATACAATAGGAATTACCTTTAACTTGTAGATATTGAGGCCACACTGATTAAAGAGTTCCTTGAAGTATACATCTGACCTTGTAATACTCTTATCTTCATTATCCAACACAAATCCTATATCCATATATATTTTGGATAAACAATGATGTATAAAAAGTATTTGGGAAAATAAATAAGTCTCATTTTCCTGACTTTTTCTCTATTAAGTCGTTCTTTCTGTATTAAGTAAAGAGAGACTTGCTACCTGATTTTGCAAGGTTTTCTTTCAAAACAAAAAATCCACCGGGTTTAAGGCCAGCCTACATATAATCAAATGTGGGAAAATTTGTAAAAAGTTAGGACATTGTTGTAATTGTGTAGATTTTTAAAATACATTGATGTTATAGGAAGAAAGGAAAGTGGGATGATATAATAAAAAAATCAATGAAAGTATTTATAAAACTACATATTGTTACCTTTGCTCTCTTGAAGAATGACACAAAGTCATCATCAGCAAGATGCCCAATGCACCATTGGACCCATATCACATCATACCTTTGTGTATCTGGAGTGAATTCCTGAAAGTAAAAATTCAAACAACAAAAAAAAATGCCATTAAAGTAAACTAAAGTAGTGTTTGGGATGATGGAATCAAAGAACACAAGCCAATAAAACATCATGATGGAATGTTGGAATGTAATGACTCATTCCATTCCTTCGTTATTCCATTCCTTTGTTATTCCATTCCATCCAACTAAACAGTATATTTTATGATTAACATTAATAGTTACCTGTAGTGGAGTACAGTAAAAGTTGGAAGCTTTGTGCTCCTCTGAGACTGATAGATTTTCAGGAGCCAAATTTTCACGAGCAGCCTCCAAGAAATGTGATACGGGTTCAAGAAGGTCAACCTAGAAACAATCAAGCAATTAATTTTACAAGTGATTAATGACAAAATGTGCTAAACATAAAATCAAAAATCCAAGAAAGATCCAGAAACTAGAGATGATAATATATCTTTTGAGCAAAGAATAAATAATGTACCTAAGTTATGTATATAAGGTACCAAGTGTTGAAAGTTATTACCTCATTAAAGTATCTTATGAGAAGATTCTTAGTCACCCTTCCAATTCCAGAACCACAATCTGCACAAGTTTTAGCCAACAAGGAATCTTCAATACACAACAAATTCTAACTGGAATTTGATGGGTGACACAAGCACATGAAAATTTGGTTGATTTTATATAAACCTGAAGAAGAAGAAGAAGAAAAGGAGAAAGAGAGCTAACCAAGAGCTACAAGATGCTGGTTTCTTCCGCCATTAGGAACAAGTTCAATTAAAAGGGTGTTGAGAAAAGCCTCACTGGCTTTGATATCAGGCTCATTCACATGTGCATATCCACCCAAAACTCCATCGACTGATGCATCCACGCCCTTTTGATCACGAAAAAAAAACAATTCTTTAGGGTTTATACGGATTTGTTATGTGAAACGAAAAGGAGGGCTAAACCTACTTGCCAGTAGCCAACACCATTGCGATACCAATCGAGCTTCTTTTGTGAATCGCCAACTTCTTCTCGCCACATCTCATCGGCGCTCTTGAATTCCCGGCCGTTGCTATCTAATCCACCGATCTCCATCTCGATTCGGGTGGTCGCTCTCGGTCTCACTCGGCACTTGTCGCGCGCTTGATGAGTTTCAGTTGCAGTTGCAGCCAAGTAAGAATTCAAACACAAGTTGCTGTTTGCACAAAGCATGTGTTTTTGGGGTTTCGACTCTCTCGTATTTCAATATTTCATACTCGGCAAGACGGCATTGCCCTGTTATTTTCCCTTGAATGATTTTTTTTTCTTTCTAAATTTAGTAATATTTTAATTTGTAATTCTATAAAATTTTGAAATTATTTCTATTTTATGATAGAAAATGTAAATGAGTTTATCTTACATATATAACCTTTTTCTTCTTCGTCTTTCCTTTTAAATGATTTAAGTTAAAGCAAAAAGAAAAGAAAAGGACAAAGATAAAGAAATTGCTTGAAATATGAAGAAAAGGGTAAAATATAAACATTTGTTTAAACAACATTATTGAGTACTTTTGACCAAACAAGACATTTTTTAAATGGCAAAGTGCACTAAAAATAAAATGACTTAGGTAGTTAGGTTACACATTATTACCGAATCAACATCGTTTATGTTAATATTAGACGATATTCGCTAATCTAAAATCACAAAATTTAGGATTCAATATAGTGGATATCAGTAACCAATACCATACCCGATACATGTACTATTAACTTTCGTTAGGTTCGGTACTCGATATCAGTTTTTTCATCCATTTCAGAACTAGACATTCTTTGAATGATACGGATTCGGTACCATGCTTGTCCATAATTGTTTTACACATTATTATATAGATTCTCAAAATATATTGATTTAGTTTAACAACAAAACAACAATAATAATACATTGGTCCCATACAAAATGGGGTTGGGGAGGTAGGATGGGTCGACAACCAATATCATTAGTAATTACAAAGGAAAACTGTATTTGTAAAAGACATTGACAAAACGAAGGACTATAAAGATAATAATAATAATATTACAAATTGTGTAACTTTGCATATGATCCCTATATATAAAAAGGTTAGCTTGTGATGATCTCTCCATAAGGAAACTAATGTTAACAATGAAAAAACACTAACGCATCTTTAAATAAAGAACCAATAAAATAAAGCAAATATGGAGGTAGAAAAGATAAGAAAAACATGAATGAACAAGTAGTGATAGTCTATAGATAACACTACTAACCACACATGTTGGAAGTATAGGTAGCTTAGGTAAGGTGTCATAAATTACAATGATGTAGTAAACATTAAAAACAATTATAATAGTATTTGGTATGCAATAAGCAAAGATTTATGAAATGTAGTATTATGATAAAAAAAAATCATGATTTGTTGCCACAAATGAATGAAATGGAGCATCTTTAAATATTACTAAAACAGAACCCTTAATTCACCAATGAAGCAATCAGGACCCTTGATTGCATTTCAATGCTATGTTTTCCACCATTAGATTAGATTGATGACATCATATTCTTCAAATAAAATTCAAACACAATTACATTTAATTATAGAATCTTTAATAATTATAGAATATTTAAATTCAATAATCACATTATCAGTTATACCATATCATTCTATTTATATATGAGATATGAGATATTAGTTTCTCTAATTAATATTGTTCCTAATTTAACTATCTTATTTATAGCTCCTGGCTTCAAAATTCAAACCGTTCAATTTTTTTTTATTTTTTTTTTTGAAAAAACTCATTAAATAAGCATATTAGTAATTTGGTCATTAACCTATAAAATCTAATCTAATCCTATTAAATTAGCGAAATATTTAAGAGTCAAAAATAAACTCAATATTATTTATAGTTTATCTCCCGGTATATCCCACGTAAAATAAATCAATTTGAGATAATGGTTTTGAATTTAAAACTCATTAATTAAGCAAGTCAATTAATTTGAAATTTTGATTCAATATAAATGATATCATTTTTTTCTAGATGAATACCCGAAAATCTCCAAGATAATATTTTAGGATCCCATTTTTTTTGGAAGATAATGATTTCCTTATTGAAAAACAACCTATATATACGATTACATTGAAGTTCTTCTTCTTACGATTTTGAATTGAATCTGAATCGTATGATTTACAGTACTCTTCTTTAACAGTCTTATTCTATAATTTTTTTTATAGGTTCTTTCTTTACTCTTTTCTCCTTCTACAATTTCTTATATTTACTTTGTTCTTATTACTTGTTATTATTATATTCTTGTTGAGAGGTCATGAAAAAATTAATCAATATACTTTTAGTATATTAGTTTCATTCATTTAGTTATAGAAACAAAATTATATCCTTTATATTAATTTTTTTTAATATGCTGACCCATGTTTGTCAAGAGAAAGCCATAAAAGTCGTTTTAACGTATGATGACAAAACTCGTGGAACGGACCAAAAGCAAGATGAATAAGTTTTTTGTTGTTACATTTCAACTTGCATAAACAAATATATATATATATATATATATATATATATATATATATCTTGTTCTAAGTTCTTCAATAATTCTTTTATACATATTATTATACTCTTTAGTTAAATTTTCTAATTTTATATTACTGTATTTGTTTATATCAATGACTTTAGTTTCAAAATTGACATTCAAGTACAAGACTTTACTTTACTGGTGTGGTGTCACTTATATTATTTGATCGTGAAACAAAGAAACTTCTAGAAAAACTGCACAAGAGTTGCTTCAAAAGTTTAATGATGTTATCGATATTAACTTCATTTATATAAAACTAATTTTTTACCTTTTGTCTATCTATTTTTATAACTATTTTTTTAGGAGGGTAATATGGAGATTTATTCATTTACTTTGAATGTACTTTTCGTTAAAAAGTTGGTGTTCAAATTCAAATTTCACATTATAATTTGAAGAACAAAGTTGATGATTATACGATCTCAAACTTCATTGTTGATAATACAATCATTGTTGAATTGGAAAAAAATTTAAAATCGAACAGGAAACATTCTTTTACGAAGAATACTACAAACATTACACTTATTAAATTTTGTTTTTTATATTTCAGTTGACCAACTAACATATTTCTATGTACTATAAATGTAGGCGCCAAAATCCAATTTGTTTAATGTTTTATTGGCAAAAGTCGGATCTCAAGACACATTAAATTCGAAGGTTTCAAAATATAATATAACTAAATCTAATATTTTAAAAACCTTAAAATATTATTAACTTTTAGATTGACATATGAATTTATTTTCTACATTTAGGATGTTGTTTCGTTTACTGGTGATAACGCCACACCCGCTTCGAATCTTTGATAAAAACACTATAACAAGTCCATTAACTAAGTGGACATCCTTTAAAAAAAATGTATGGACATGAAGAATTAAAACGCAACTGGTAAGATGTTTACGATGTTGATAATCTGACAACCATGTCCTCAAACAAACGACCATCAATATCAATGACAAATCGTACTTCTATAAGCAATTTCACAATATTGTATTTTTTTACTAGCTTTAAATTAACAATTACTTCTTTCACTTGCTTAAGATTATTGATTACTCATGTAGGTTTGTAATAAAATAAAATTTTGATAAATTGAAAAAGTTGTTCAACAAAACCTAATTGGTTATATATCAATTTAGGCTTCTTTTTGTGTTGTCATGTTTGTTGATTTGACTATGTAGGATTAATTTGAAGTTCTATTTCTCTACAGGAATGTTAATGTTCACATTCAAGTAGAAACAATCACAATTGGTAAGTATTCCAAATGATTTTTCACTTACATTAATCAAATCTGTTACTTTAAATGGTGCGTTCTCATAGAAGTCATACCGGTTGTCACTAAATAGATCTTCTAGCGGTCTATAGAAGAATCCTAGCGGCTCTATGAATAATTCTGCTGCGTTTTCAATGAATGATCACTCTATCAACATTCGTTCTCTAAAGTTCTTTCTCTTATTTTTTATATACATGTGTGTCACAACAATAAGGCAGAAAGAGGTGTTAGTAACCATTAAAGATGAAAAAGTAAGATATAATTTAAGAATATTATATAAAGTATAAATTGTGGATTTGTGATATTTATTTGTATGAAAAATATGTTGTTTGATTGCTAGGTTATATTTCAGGGTTTTTTTTTTTTTTTTTTTTTTTTTTTTTTTTTTTGTAATTTGATTTTGACAAGTTTGATCTAAATTTAATAATTGAAGCAGGTATGAAAAATATGTGCTAACGATTTTGAATTTGTATTGCCCTCCAGAAACCATTTGTAGCCTTATAGACTGTTCCTTCATATCTTGGTAGGTCTTAGCATTTCTCCAAATTTGGCTACAAAAAGTCATGGATTGTAACACCGTAAATTTTCAAAATAATTTTTCGTTTTCAAAATCACATAATGTATCACATCACAATTTCAAATCCATAATCAATATTGTTTTCAAAACAAATCCCAAGATCTCTACACAAAATAAACTCCATCGATGAGTGTGTACGTGTCAAGCCGTCGCCTTCCCACGGTCCTCGCTGGTACCTGAGACATCAAACACAACAACTGTAAGCATAATTACTTAGTGAGTTCCCAAAATACCACATACCACAAATACGCCACTCAAGGCTAAAACCGACCCTCTGGTCTAGATGTCTCGGCGGGACCCTCCAGTCCCGTAGCTCGTCGGACCCTCCGGTCCAGTCACAGCTCATTGGGCCCTCTGGCCCGGTCAGAATCGTTAGGCCCTCCGGCCCGGTCGGAATCGTTGGGCCCTCCGGCCCGGTCTATTTAACCATACAACATACAAATAACACATAGCACGAAATCTCTAAGACAACACATAATCTCATACATAACACATAAGACCCTCTGGTCAACTCGAAATACCACTCAAGGTAATGTATAGTGAGAAGACTCACCTCGCGTGTCTCGGTAACTCGTAAATCTCGTAATCACTAGTGCTCGATCTCCCGAGCTATCGTCCTCCTACAACACAAGCGTATTTCTACTTAATACTACTCGACTCTGGCTGACTAATACCACGAAGTCAAACCAGTCAACACTAGTCAACGGTCAACGGTCAACGGTCAACCCGACTCGCCGAGTCTGGCGTGGACTCGCCGAGTTCCTACGGGAACCCGATCCCTTTGAATCTCTTCCGACTCACCGAGTCACTCGCCCGACTCGGTTACTCAACCCCTGGTTCATAATCGTTGAACAACCCGCACCAACTCGCCGAGTCTGGGGAATGGACTCGGCGAGTGCATTCCATGCACAACCCCAAACGACCTTCTGAGGTCAGATCTGCTTCATTAACTCATAGATCCAGTCTCCTTAAGCTTATTGGCCACGTAAAGTCCAAGTCTTGATGCTCATCAAGCATTGAATAGCTCATGAATGGTGTTTTAGCCTCAAATACATTGATCCCAAGCCAAAACCTCCATGGATGCATATAAAGCTTTGGTAAAGAGGTGCTCTGGACCTCTATGGGTCCAGATCCAGGACCTTAACTCGCTAAGGGACCATGAGGACACTAGATCTAGCCACAAATGGGTTCAAAAGCCCTAAATCTACATGAACATCATAATAACATAGAATGATTCGAGATTGTACCTCAGTTGTGATGTTCTGGACCTCAAATCTTCAAGAATCCACCCCTCTCTTGCTTCCTCTTGGCTAGATCTCCTATTTCCTTGCTAGACAACAACTCCAAGATCAATAATGGCTCCTTCCCTCACTTGAATCACTCAATCGCTCTAGGGTTTCACTCTGGGGACTGATGAGTGCAAATGACGACCATAAGGCCCTTTAAATATGCCTCAAACCCGAGAAATTAGGGTTTCATTAAACAGCGTGGACTCGCCGAGTCCGGACGCGAACCCGCGTCCAAATCCGCGATCATACTTGGCGAGTCTAGGCTCCAACTCGCCGAGTCTCCTCACAAATCACCAAAATAAATAAATGAATAATACCTGGGAATCCGGGCTGTTACATGGATGCACTTCTTGAATCATTTCTCTAAACTGAATTTCATTTGTTAGTTGGATGCAGTGATGAAAATGCAAAATTTGTGAAAAGTCATTATTATTTATTAGTGTTAACATTTGGTAAATTATGAAATTAATATTATATTTTTGTTCATAACATGTTTTTTTTCTTGTAATAATTTCTTTGATTAGAAGATATGTATATGTGATCGGGTGTAGCCTGAAAAATCATATTTTAATTCTTATAAGGAAAAAGTACTTTATAAATTTACCAAATTAAAATATCTGATTTGATGTTTATGGTTATGATAATGCACTTAAACTGTAATCTTTATCAAAATTCTTTGCAAAATTTAATGTTGCTGGTACATATAATAACTTATTGTTGCTTTTGGTTTTACAGGGCCAATATGAAAAGTCATGTAAGCCTCCATGGAGGTTGGTACACCTGACAAAGTCAATTCATAACGCTACTACACAATATGTTTTAATCAAGAAGTCGCATCATGTTGTGATAAAACAAAGATCACGTGGATCATTTATGTTAAAAATTATTGTATTAAAAAACTAAATTACTCTAATATAAATATTAAATATTTTTATTTAATAAGTTTGGTTCAAAAAGTCTAAAAATAATCTAACAAACATTTTTTATTAAAATTTCACCTAAGACAATGTCACCTATTGATGTAATATGTATTTAATTTATGTTCTCCGCGTTTAACGCGGGTCATAATCTAGTTCCTCACCAAATATGAGTCATTTTTTTGGGATGATTTTTATTCGGTAGGAGAGGGTTTTTTTTAAGAAATAGAATGATATAAATATTATTCATGTAATTTTAAATAAATATTAATCTTTTTTAAAATTTCAAAACATAAATAGAAGTATTTCATTGTACTTATATTTTAAAATTTTATCATATCTAGTTTTTTTTTTTTTTTTTTTTTTTTTAAATTTTTTTTATTTTATTTTGTAACATTTCTTTAGATCACAAATATATTTTTTAAACTATTTCTAATACACAAAATAGGTATTTTAAACAAAATAAAATATTTTAGATGCAATTTATTTAACAATTTATAATTTATAATTACTTGACTAATATGTTTATAAAATAAATTTTTTATCTTTACTTATCAACTTTTACTTTATTTAGTTATATTTATTAATAATAAACTACTGAATAATAATTCATTCCATTCCATTAATTCGAGCCAATAAAAAATGATAATATAATGATTATTTCTAATGATAATTTCTATCACCTTACTAATTTCACTAATTTTGCCCATTTCATTCCTTCATACCAAATTCCTTCATAAGAAACACACATTTTACATTGTAATTTCTTGCATTTTGCCTTAGGTTATTGGCTAAAGATACTATAGAAATTTATGTAATAACTACATAGTTACACAATATATTATCTAGTCAAGCATCACAATGTTTAAAATAAAATTCCATACAATTAAAAAAACCTAAAATCACTAGACCATGTTTGGCCCTTATTACAACATTCTTATTTACTAAGAGCTTTTTAACCTACTCATGCTTAAAACCAAGAATCTCTTTATTGCCAAAAACAATACCCATGTGCTCTTTGTGATCTTTTCCTTTATCATTAAAAGCAATGCTGAACTTAAAACAGTCTTTAGAATTTGGGCTCTTAACCCTTTGAAGAACCCTAGAAATCCTTCCTTATTCCATATAGCATGTAATGCCCCAGATACCGTTTTTCTTGATTCCATTTCCGATTCCTCTTCTCTATCTTCACTTGATTCTGCAGCTTGAATCATCACCTTACATCTGTAACATAATTTATATCAACTTTGAATTAGAACCCACATATTTGATTTTTTATGTTACTGACATAGTTTGTTATTCACTCATTCCATTCCTTCGAGTCAACCAAACATGAAAACGGAATGGAATCATCCATTCCATTCCTTTGTGATTCCATTCCATTACTTATTTAGAATTTACCTGATAGCAGGGTAAGTCAAGCAGGTAGCCACACATTTTGATGCTGCCCCTAACAGAAAAGCCGAAAGGGCAGAAAGGGATTGTGGATTTCCCAACTTACCCTCCAGTAATCTTTCTTTCAGTTGATCAAATGCAGTGTACTACAAAAATTAAAAAATTAAATTAATTCATCATCATTTGTGTTTTCATGGTGTTATCTTAAGATAAAACAGTTTGTACAAAAGACGTAAATGCCCTCCACATACATATCATTTGACAAAATTACCTGAATTGCTGGATTTAAAGTAAGCAGAATCGATATGCCAAGTCCATCAAATGCCTCTCCCAAAGTTCCCTCTGAAAGGGTCTTTATTAGACCTTTGGACTTCCCAAAGTCACTTGTTTGCATCCTTGATGCAGCTGTATCCAAAGGCTGAAAAAAAAAACATCTCACATTTATATAGTTTTATTGTTATTATTAGGATTAAATGCAATAAAAAGAAAGTAGGATGCTATAATACATAAACAAAATGAAAGTACATTGGTATTTCTTGTGTTTATAATTGAGGGCTAACCATGGTTATTGCAACTGTACAAGCACCAGCAACAGCAGCTATAATCAAGTTAGCTTTTGTTCCAACAGATTTAAATCCAGAACGTTCCATATGCAGCTTCCTAAAGAAGCTATACCCATAAAAGTATATGAATGATGAAATGAACGATTGCAGGTTCTTTGTCCCTAGGCCTTGATACAAAGAAAGAACTTGACGTTTACGAATTGCTTCCCAGAGAACATCTGAAAGGTTCCTGTAGCAAATATGTATAATAAGCAACATTTGCATAGTAGGAATATCCACCAATAACATTTCTTTTAGGGTTTGTTATCAAGTTTGAGATATAATTAAGAAACATAATTCAATTCATAGCTCCATACTTTCGTCTATAAACCAGTCAATCTACTCAGAATCGTGAGAAACTCAAAACCATCAACCGTTGGCATAAAATACAAGGCAAAATCGAGATCACTGATCACAGAAAGAATCAACGAAAGCGTATGAGGATGAACTGGGAAATAAAAGGAAAACCTGTATTTTCTGAGATTAGGGGTGCGTAGTTCAGCTTGGTACTTGGTTTTGCAGGTATCTAAAGGGTATAAGATAGTAGTGCTAGCGAGAGATCCAATCGCCCCTGCTGTTGCATCCACCAACGATTCCATATCAAAGCCACCCATTAATCTTCGGTTTTTGTGAAAATTGATTGAAGAAATCTTCCAAAGTAGTTGGGATATTTTATCTTGAGCAAGATGAGATGGCGAATTAATTTATATACAGGGAGAGAAAGAGGTATGGAGACCGGAGAGTGATGTTGAGGCGATTGGTAAGGTGGGAGAATGGGGCTCTAGACACAGTAGAAACGAGTCGATTGACCCTTGCAGTCAACCAAGTTTGTGTAAATGTCAAATTGCATTAAACTTATGTACATTTTCATGGTTAGACCGACTCATTTTTATTTTTTTTCATGGTTAGAGTATCTCCGACTCATTTTTATTTTTTTCTTAAAAAATGTTTAAAAAATAGGAATACTCCATTTTTATCCCAAAAAACATATTCAATTTTTCGAACTAAGATAAAAAAAAACCAAAAATATATAAATGTGTAAAACGAGGAAGTAAAACCGACAATTCAAAGTTCATTTCCATTTTGGGGGAAATGAATAGTATAACACCATATTTGGTGTTATACTATTCATTTCCCCCAAAATCTACCCTAATAAATAAAGATAATTTTGACAAATGTCATGTTCTCACTGAATTTGACACATGTCATTTTCTAAAAGTTTTTGAATTATTTATTTTCCACTTGTCATTTTTATATTTTTTTCATTTTTATTTAATTTCCATCTATTAAATGTCACCTCATACTAATTAATGTGAATTAATATATATAATAAACCTTCCATTTGTGAATTCTTATTTCTAGTAATATATCAATGAATTCCATTTATGAATTTATATTAATTAGTTTTATTAGTTTAAATTAATTAAGACAAAATATATAAATGGTCCAGTTTACTTTAAAAAATACTTAATTTTTACACATTCATATTCAACATGATTATTTAAAACATGATAATGATTTTTTATTATTATAGATTGAATTACTTATTCATCATTTTATTTATATTTATTTCAAAATTTTAATTTAGAAAATACTTAATGTCTATACCTTGTATTTAACTTTTTTAATCAACCCGTGTAATACACGGGTCTCACACCTAATCTACTCTAATACTCCCTCCGTCCCAATATTATTGTCCACAAACAAAAAACACACAGATTAAGAAAAACATTAATTATCACTAACTTTATATAATAAAATGACAGTTTTGTCCTTACTTAGCATTTAATGTTCTATTAAATACTTAGTTGGTTAACTAATAATGAGGGGTATTTTGGTAAAAATGTTATTTATTTTTAGAAGTGGACTATTATTTTGGGACAAACCAAAAAAGAAAGTTGGACTATAATTTTGGGACGGATGGAGTAAATGAAAATGACTTTGCCACATGTCCTTCTTTCATAAGATTAGCCACATGTCATTCTGTCATAGTTTGAGATATATTTATTTTCCACTTGTCATTACTTTAATTTTCATTTTCAATATATCATTAATTTCCTTTCCATAAATTAAACCTACCATAATGACTATCAAATTTTAAATTTTAAATTTCAAATTCAATTCCAAATAAATTTACAGTTTAAACCTTTATGTTTAATATTTTGTTATAATTAACCCGTTTAGTACACACTAGACACATAATTTTAATTAATTTATTCTTTGCATGTTTTTTTCTCATAGTTTTCACTTATTTCAATTTCAAATTCAAATAAAATTTCTATTTAATCGTTCGTACTTAACATTTTGTTTTAATCAACCCGTATATTATACGGGTCTCATAACTAGTGGGGGAATAAATGAAGCAGAGTTGGAGAGGAATGAGGGAAGAAATAGGGAGAATAATGGAGAATGAGAGTGAGTTGGAGATGCTCTTAGAAAACTAGCATTAACTTTATAAATTATATAAGATAGTGAATTTTTAGTTTTATATCATCTAAGATAATTGATTCTTGATTTTTTTTTCTGTTTGAATCGATGACTGTTGTATAAGATAATTGTCTCCAAGTCAATAAAATGTATGGACTATATGCTAATTCCAATTCAATGAAAGATCCTACACCACTTTAACTCAAAAGGTCACAACTATATACAAGTCCCCACATTGCCATGAAACAAGTTAGATGTTTATTTTTTCAGAGGCAAAATGTATGTAGTATGCAGACTACATCTGCAGGTCTCTGCAGTAAAAGAGATATACCAAACGTTTGTAGTCTGCAAGAAGAAGACTGTTTGTTTTTTAAAGTCTGCAAAATGTAAAAAAAAAATAAATGACTTTTTAAACTTAAAAAGACTTTGAAAAAAGATTAATAAGCAAATTTTAACAATTTTCATTACATTATCGAGCAATAAAAATGATCATTTCGAAGACACTAATAAACAATTTTAACATATAATAAATCAAAATAACCATAATACATTACATTACAGAATTATCCTAAGTTATCCAAACATCATACTCCATGCTCTGAATCACATTCTTCATATGTGAAATAGTCATCACTTTGGTAACATGCACATTCTCACCTAGTAATATCTCCTTTCTTTCTTGCAGCAATAATCACTTGTAACACCTCAAATTTTAAACCAAAATTTTCATTTTTAAAACTTCCAAAAACTAGTTCATAACCAAATATCAAGTAGAAGTCAATCCCAAAACCACAAGTTTCATAGTTATTAGAGTACATAAAAGATCATATCCCAGTAATAAAATCCCAGTGCGTGTGAACAATCAGACCTTCGCTTTCCCGCGGTCGTGCAAAGTACCTGCCACATAAAAATCACCAACTATAAGCATAAAGCTTAGTGAGTTCTCCAATTAAGATACCATATATAACTCACCGTGAATAAACCAGTATGGGTTATCTGCAACCCTGGGACTATCAACAGTCTCGGTGAGCTAACAACATGCTCGGGAGGTTATCAGCAACCCTCAGTTTGCTAACAACAGTCCTAACTAAACAAATATTATATCAACACATAACATAACATAACATAACATAACATAACATAACATAACATAACATAACATAACATAACATAACATAACATAACATAACATAACATAACATAACATAACATAACATAACATAACATAATAGCTAGACCCAGCTGGTCATAATGTTACAACTATCCTACCACACATGTAAGAGTAAGTGGGGAGACTCACCTGATACTGATGACACAAAAACCTAGCTCCTGAACTGCCAGATCTAGACTCTGCCTATTCAACCAAATAAATTACCCTTAATTAATAATTAAGGCCCATAACCATATCACGAGTCCACGTCCTTAGCTAATCCCACTAAGAGCAAAAAGGACCATATTGCCCCTCCCTAGGTCCATACCCTAAATTTTGACCTAAAAGTCAAAATCAGCAAAGGTCAACAAAAATCAACCGAAGTCAACACCCAACGAGTACGTTGGGCGTACTGCTGGCCCTGCATGCAATGGGGATCTTTAGCTCTGCGCTGCACATAGATGGGCGTACGTACGGCGTACTCCTCAAACTTCCATTCTTCACTTCTTTTGGTATTAATCCATTAAGACAAGTACTCTAACTATAGATCTGAGCCAAACAAGGTCTCCTATTCCATAAAGTCGTGGGCTTTAAGCCTTTGCATGGCTATGGGAAGCTAGAACATCATTTCACCATTTTCAAACTACTTTAATCATGCATGGGACACAAAGGAAGATCAAGCAAGCATTTTTATCCATCTAGATGCCCTAAAATGCATGAAAGGACAACCTAAGCTCTTTGGAGAGTCACAAACTCAAAAAGGCCTAAACTTAAGTGTAACATCCCGAAATTTGTAGGTATTTCCGAATCCTCTCTTTTGCTATTATTTTGTCATTTGTAGTCCCTGGGGTTAGAAGAGTCGACCCATGAGGAGCCTAAAGGGCTAAAGTTGCAACTTTGAGAACAAGACAAGTATGCCAAATGTATATAAGGTACGCTAAGCGTACTAGGCGCGCCCTAGTACGTTGGGCGTACACTTGTGTACGCTAAGGAATACAACTGTGAGATCCTTTACTACCAAGGTAAAGAGAACGTGGTTGCGGACGCTCTGAGTCGCAAGTTAGATGGATCTTCTACTCCGGAAATATGTACGAGGATATCAGTGGATTCTCCACTTGTGTGCTTGATTAGAGAGGCTCGGGCTAAGGGTATAAGACCAGAGAACTGGAAACTGGAGAGGGTCAGGGGCGAGAACACCCGATTTGTGTAGGATAGCTGGGGATTATTGACCCAATGCGGTCGGGTATCAGTTCCGATGTTTGGTGGGGTTAGATAGATGGTTTTGGAGGAGGCTCATAAGTCTCACTTCTCTATTCACCCGGGAGCCACTAAGATGTACCGGGATTTGAGCTTGAGCTATTGGTGGCCATGCATGAAGCGATAAATTGCTTGGTATGTCGAGAGGTGCTTGACCTGCAGGATGATCAAGGCCAAGCATTAGAGGGCGCATGGAAAGCTGCAACCTCTAGAGCTTCCCATGTGGAAATGGGAACAGATCATGATGGACTTCATTACCAAGTTGCAGAGGATGGCGAAGGGATTTGATGCTATATGGGTCATCGTGGATCGATTGACCAATAGTGCCCATTTCCTGGACATATAGGAGAGCTCATCAACCGCGAAGTTGGCCGATATTTATGTCCGCGAGATCGTTGCTCGCCACAGAGTTCTGGTCTCTACTGTTTTTGACTGTGATGTTAGGTTCACCTCCCGCTTCTGGCAGAAGTTCCACGAGGAGCTGGGCATGCGGCTGCATTTTAGTACGACTTATCATCCGCAGACCGACGACCAGAGTGAGCGGACCATACAGACCCTCAAGGACATGCAGAGGGCTTGTGTCATCGATTTTAGTGGGAGCTCGGATTCCCACCTACCCCTGAAAAAGTTCGCCTACAACAACAGCTATCATTCTAGCATTGGTGCCCCACCTTTTGAGCTGTTGTATGAGCAGCGATGTCATACCCCGGTCTGTTGGGGTGAGGTTGGTCATAGAGTGATGGGACGGACGGAAGTAGTCTTGTAGACTACCACGAAGATTCAGCAGATTAGACAGCGGTTGCAGACCACTCAGAGTTGGCAGAAGAGTTACACCGACAAATGCCGATCTGAGTTAGAGTTCCAGGTAGGTGACATGGTATTATTGAAGGTTTCACCCTAGAAGGGTTTGATTCGCTTTAGAAAGAAGGGAAAGTTGGGTCCCCGATACATTGGACCATTTCGGGTTATTGCCAATATTGGCAAGGTTGCATATAGACTGGATCTTCCGGAGGAGCTCTTTCAGATACATAACACTTTCCATGTTTCCCAGTTGCGGAAGTGCATATTGGATGAGGATGCGGTAGTGTCATTAGATGACATTCAGGTTGACGAGCGCCTGAATTATGTGGAGTAGCCGGTGGATGTATTGGAGAGGAAGACCAAAGTTCTGCGTAACAAGGAGATACCACTGGTAAAGGTGCAGTGCGGCATCAGAAAGGATCCAAGTGGACTTGGAAGCCAGAGTCCGAAATGCAGGAGCATTATCCAGATCTATTTGCTACAACAGACTTCGAGGACGAAGTCTAGGTCAAGTGGGGGAGAGTTGTAACATCCCGAGATTTTCAGGTATTTCTGAATTCTCTCTTTTGCTATTATGTGACAACCCGAAGTTCGTTTCGTCATCGTAACCCGGTTCCGTTAATAAAGCCGTTACGTTCCAAAATTTTATGTTAACTTTGTTTTAATTTAATTTATTTGCGACTTCTATTTAAATTTCATAAGTGTCGGGATACATTTTAATTCATTAAAATATTTTCTATTTTCATTTAGAAAATATTTAGTTTCATCTAAGTCATAATCACGGTAAATTAATCGGGTGCGACCAAAAGCCTCGTCTAACGTCAGTATCGGGTAAAATTCCACCGTGTCCCAAACTTTGAGCATATATAAAGTTGAGAGAGCCTCATTTGAAGCCTTTTCCACTCTCTCTACTCTCTCTCTACTTTCTCTCTCTAAAACTCAAAATCAAGCCAAAATCATCCAAATCAAGCTCCAAATCATCAAGGTAACTATCCTAGCTCCTAGTATAACACCTTAGGCCTTCAAATTCATAAAATATATGAGGAATAGGACCATAAGCATGTGTTTACGGTCCTAGAACCTCCTTAGTCCGTGAACACATGTAATAAGGGTTTTTGAGCCATAAACCCTTCCAAACCTCATTTGGAGCTTAGATATGACTAAGGGAATTATTTGCATGGACTTAGAACACCTTTAACTCTTCATTTGGGGCTTAAGCATGAGTTTACAGCCCAAGCACATGCTTGGACCGTAAACACCTATTCATGAGGAGTAAACTCCTTTTTAGGTGTTAAAATGCCACTTACACACCTCATAAGCATTAGAATGAAGTCTAGAAGCAACCACAGGCAAGATAAGAGCCTTAAACATGCTAGAACAACCCCCATAGGAGCTTACGGCCGTAAACCCCCCAAGAATGGGTTCTTAGGCCGTAAACTCCTAAATCATGGTCAAATGGTGCCTTAAACTCATTCCATGGCTTGTAGAATTAGCTAGAAACACTTGTAAAGACCTATGACCACCAAAACATCAAAGGATTGAGTGTGGGGGAGTTTACGGCTGTAAACTCCTAGTTTAATGCCGTAAAATCCATTAAATGGTCCATATGTGAGTTTAATCCATTCCAATGCCCTAGATTTGATACTAGCTAATTTTCCCAAGTGATATAAGGCCATTTAGCATCATAGAACACCCCACCATGAGTTTACAGCCGTAAACTCATGGGTAGAGGGTCATTAGGGCCGTAAACCCTCTTATGAGTTTACTCTTGAGGATTAAACTCCATATCCAATCCTTATACGTCCTTAGATGTCACCCGGGTCACTCCAAACACTTGATTTGAAGTGTTTTCGCGTTTTAGAGTGTATAATAATATCTAATTAGTGATTCAAAGTCTAATTAGATACATTTGTATATCATTTCATATTACATAGGAACCTCACGCATTATCAAGCCCCGATCTGACACTTAGCATCCTAGACGACACGTTCTTCGACTGGTGAGTTCATACCCCTACGCCTTTTTCCGTGTTTTTCAATGTTTTCAGGGGGGATACATGCAAACTATAATTGTTTTCAAAACCTAAAACTGATGTATTTCTATAAATATCTGGCTAACTTTTAGATATCTTTACCCCTTATGTATTATGCTGAGCATAAGGGATGTTTTATCGATTATAACTTCATGGATTTCAGTAAAGGAAACAATCAAATCAATCAAATTATTATGGGAATAATTTGGGATCTTTAGTTCTTATTTAACAAGCACAGATTTATGTAAAACTTTTAGATAAACTATGTCTAATTCAGTTTATCTCTGTTTAAGTTAGAGAATTTTGCCAGATAATTCCATTGTATTTAACTGTTTTCACTGTATTATGTTTCAAAACGATTAGTATGTTTGATAACGTCTGAAAACACCATGATTAATTTAATACTAGCTTGTGAGATTCGTCATTACCCTTTTGGGTTATCAGTAAATCCTCCCTGGAAGTGTAACCAGAGTCTCCAGGAGGGAGAGCGTGGAATTTGTGAATAGATCTATTCGGGACTGACAATCCCACACCTAAACTGCTAGCTACAGTTAGGCAGGCACGCCTGGGGTGAAAAGTTCTGGAAATCGTCTGACGTCTGACAAACGTCAAGGAGGTCTCGGTGTCGTATCAGCATGGTTACCCGACTCACAATACGTATTAATATAAGTTTATTCATGAATTTGATTTTATATCTATCTTCGACCTATAGTATCTATATCTGGTACGGGATGATAGTTCCATGGTTTTCAATCTATATCTAGTACAGGATGGTAATCCCATGATTTTCAATCTATATCTAGTACAGGATGGTAATCCCATGGTTTTCAATCTATATCTAGTACGGGATGATGGTACCACTGTTTTCAATCTTTATCTATCTATAGTTCCGTGTATAGCAAACTATTTTATATCTAGTACGGGATGGTATTCCCATGGTTTTATATCTAGTACGGGATAGTAATCCCATGATTTTCAATATATAGTTTTACGTATTAAAATATACACAGTTGTATTTAACGGAAATTCAGAACCTTAACTAAACTTTACTTTTAGGAAAATAAGAGTTTTTCCTGGGATGACTGAACTGTTCTTAACTAGATCGAGTAACTAAATGGATAACTCAATTATTCTTATAAGAAAATATGGGATTTTCTTGGATAACAAACTTTTCGGAAAACCAAAGGAAACTTGTACATTTTCAGAAAACGAACATCTTATGAACTCACCAGCTTTATGCTGATTTTCAAACTGCTTGTATTCTTAGGTCCACGTTAGACAGGTACCCAACAATCCTTTTGGCAAAGACAGAGTGCGTAGAATACACGTCTGTACTTTTGTTCGTATGATATATATATATATATATATATATATATATATATGTACGTATGACACTTGTAACATTTTGATTTCAAACAAATGTAATAACTTTATGTAATGTATTGCTTTGTGTTTACTACGCTTACTATGTACATTGGTTGCGATATTCATGATGTCCTCCGCCCCGGAATGTTTCCGCCTTCGGTTTCGGGGTATGACATATTATTTTTTCATTTGTAGTCCATGGGGTTAGAAGAGTCGACCGGTGAGGAGCCTAAGGGCTAAAGTTGCAACTTTGAGAACAAGACAAGTACGCCAAGCGTACACAAGGTATGCTAAGTATACTAGGCCCGCCCTAGTACGTTGGACGTACACTTGTGTACGCTAAGCGTACTCGAGTCAGATGCAAACCCTAATATTTAGGGTTTGGGTGCTATATAAACATCCTTATGGCTCATTTCTCCCTTCACTTTCAGCCTCCATACCCTAGAGACGTCCCAAAACCCTAGCCTTGTGTGTGAGTGTGAGTGTGAGTTTGTGTGTGTTTTGAGGACTTGAAGGAGAAGGTGTTGCACCAAATAGTTGGAGAAGGAAGGCAAGCTTGAAGATCTGAAGTTCTCTTGTCCTCTAGACGCTCCAGGAGGTAAAAAGCTTCTGCCTTGGCAATTATATTGAGTATATCTTGTCTTGTTTAGCTTCTTGGCACTTTTCTTGTCCCAAAAACCCCAATATTCTGCATGATGCATCTTGGACATGTTATGCCGTCCTTCCAGACCCTAGAAAGGGTCCTAAGTGATAAAAATGATGTCCCAATAGCTAAATGTGTCTCATGCATGGAGTAGGAAGGTCTTAATGGATTAAGACCATGTATTAAGAGCTTTCTGGACGTCCAAAGTCTTAAACTTCAAGACTTTATGAGTCTTAGTCACATTTGGTCGATGGATCTGAAGTTTCAGCTTAAGTGCTTAAGCCATTAAGCACTTATGAGAGTTTTGGTGCAGACTCGCGTACGTCTCGCGTACCAAGTCAATGGTCCCGTTTTTCAGTCAACATGAGACGGTGTACGCCCCACGTACCAGAGGAGTTCGCCTAGCATACGCCCTATGTTGGGCTTTTGACGAATTGGACTTCTGGATTGGGCTGCCTTTGGACTAATTGGACTTGGGCCTTGCTGGACTTTTTGAATAATTGAGTTTTGGGCTAGTTTTGATAATGGATCCTAGAATAAGGTCCAATTAGGGAGTTGGGCCCAATTGGGAAAATTAGGCCATTAATGGGCTTTGGATATATGGACATTTAAGATCATGGATTTGGCATTGAGCCTTGACCCAAAATAAAAAAAAGGCAAAATGGACTATGTGGACCTTTAGTCAAGATTGATATCCCATGTGTTGACCTAGTATTTGTTATTTTGAATAGTTCGCAATCTTCGGTGATACAGTGATCAGTGACTTTCAGTCCAGTTCAGCACTACTTGCGAGGTGAGTTATCCTCACTATACTAAGGGGTCGAAGGCACCAATGCCGACCCATTGGATCTGATATCCTAGTAGTTGGTGATATGTTGAGTATAAACTAGTTATGCATGCTAGTTGCTATGCCAGTTTGGTAGATCTGTATGACTACCTGTATTACTATCTGATATTCTGTATGTGCATTAGTTATGTTATATGTCGATATGTTATTATTGGGTTTTGAGCACTATAACACTCTTATGGTGAACATGCAACCCTAAATGCTTTGGATCTATGTTTTCTCTAATTATACATGCATTTTCTTTTTCCAAAGCATTCACCTTAGCTAGCATACAATTAAATCTATATAACATAAAAAAAACTTAGTTTAGATGCTTACCTCTTGAGTAGGGTAGAGTTCTTGACCTTTGAGAGCTTGAGCACATCAAGTGTGATGCCTCTAATGGTTCACAAACACCAATATACAAAAGGAGGCTTTAAGAGGATGAGTTACTTGACTCAAAGGAGGGTGTAGCCGATTTTGGCTCAGGGGAGGGGTCTATTTATAATGTGGCAAATGCTAGGGTTACACTTTGTAAACCCTAATGCTCCATGACTTTTCACATTCTTATGCTCCATGGGTTTTAACCTCCATGGACTATCCATGTATTATCTTATTGGTTTATCCCATCTACATAATCATGGATCATTATCCCACAATATAAGAATCATTGATTTACATAATCAATCCCCATATATTTAATTAGTGTCTTTTGACCACAAAATTAATTCCAAATTAATTATTGATAAATACTAATTAAATAATAATATGATTTAATATTAATCTACTATACTTGTAATATATTAATAAATCATAAATAACCTTATTCTCAAAAGTCCATCCTATCAAATTGAACTGGTGAAGGCAACCTAAAAGGACCATGCTACTATCGGGTCACATACATCCCAGTTATAGTTATGGGCTTAGACACCAAATCCAACAGTCTCCCACTTGGATAAGTCTAATAACTATAGCTGCCAATGTGACTTCAGGATCCGACTTAGCAACTGTAATCTTTCAAAATCCGTTGTTAACTCTGACCCAGTCAGTGACGCATCCTTTAGATAAGGGATCATATAATCCTCTATAATCAAGATATCAGCTGGACAAATACATGGAACAATGTCATACTTATTGTCCAACAGTTTGTTTCCCGATTTCCAATTTGTCTGACATAGAACATAACTGAACACATCAATTTAGTTCTGACTGGGCCCGACACATAAGTCAAAACAGAATCATTGAGGGGCCCAAGATATCGCTTTTAATCCTCTTAGGATAGAAGGGAGCAGATAAACTTCGACATTATATTCTTGTACTAACTACTCATTAAATCATGCACAACGATATGTTTTATAACATCAAGTTACTGATGCATTTTCGTATCATCAATGCACAACTAATTCATAGTCAACAACTCATATATCTCGTTTTGAAGAATTATATGATATTATCGTCTCACGATCACTCAAGATAAATTCCATGAAGTGACTCAAGTGATCGCGGGTTGATCCAATACTCAAATCTTATTTCAAAAGTACTCATGAATGGTGTAGCAAACCTGTTGCTATGCCTAACTCCTTAGACAATCTACAAGCCAAATCATGCAAAGTGAAACAATAGTAAATGATTGGTACGAGATAGTAACTTTACTTATAAATAAAACTCCTTTTATTTAATCATCAAATGTCAATTACAATTTAGCTATTACAAGTTTTGGTTTATCTAATCACTAAAACTAACATCGTCCCTTAGCCCAATGCCCCTTGCATGCTGCAAGTGCTTAACCCTAGTCAGTCCCTTTGTGAGGGGATCTGCTGGGTTGTCCTATGACGATATCCTCTTCACCACGAGGTGCCCTTATTTTACTTAATGTCTTATGAAGTGGTACTTTCTGTAGATATGCCTGGATCTTCCATGATCTCTCGGTTCCTTGGTTAAGGCAACCATCCCTTCATTATCGTAGAAAATCTCCACAGGCTCCATTATGGATAGAATTACTCCAATGTCTCCGATGAAGTTTTTCAACCATATCGCCTCCTTTGTTGCTTCGCTTGCTAATATGTATTCTGATTCACATATTGAATCAGTTACAGTCTCCTGCTTGGAACTTTTCCATGTCATTGCTCCTCCATTTAGGGTAAATATCCAGCCCGACTGAGAGCGGAAATTATCTTTGTCCGTCTGAAAGCTCACGTCGCTATACCATGTTACTCTCAAGTCATCACTCCCACCGAGGGTAAGGACCCAATCCTTAGTCCTCCGCAGGTACTTAAGAATGTTCTTAGCCGCAGTCCAATGAGCTTTACCAGGGTTCCCTTGATATCTACTGACCATTCTCAAAGTAAAGGCCACATCAGGACGAGTACAAGTCATAGCATACATGATCGAACCAACTGCGGAAGCATATGGTATATGAATCATTTCTGCTATCTCAGCCTTTGTACCCGGACTCTGAGTCTTACTCAGTTTGGTATTGCCTTGGATAGGTTTTCTTGGAGTTCTCCATGTTGAAACATTTCAACACCTCGTCCAAGTAGGTACTTTGACTAAGTCCTATTAGTCTTTTACTTCTGTTTCTCAATATCCTTATCCCTAGGATATAGGCGGCTTCTCCAAGGTCCTTCATAGCAAAACACTTCCCAAGCCAGGACTTGACCTCCTGCAAGGTTGGGATGCCATTTCCTATGAGTAGTATATTATTTATATACAATACCAGAAAGCTGACTATACTCCCACTATCTTTGACATATACACATGACTCATCCTCGCTTCTTGAAAATCCAAATTCTTTGACTTTCTAATCAAAGAAAAGATTCTATCTGCGAGATGCTTGTTTTAATCCATAAATGGATTTCTCAAGTTTACACACTCTATTAGGGTATTTTGCATTGTCAAAACCCTCTGGCTGACTCATGTAAACATCTTTAGCCAACTTTCCATTAAGAAAAACAGCTTTGACATCCATTTTCCATATTTCATAGTCATGAAATGCAACTATGGCTAGCATAACCCTTATAGATTTAATCTTTGCTACTGATGAGAAGGTCTCATCATAGTCAACTCCTGGAGTTTGAGTAAATCCCTTCGTAACCAGTCGCGCCTTCTATGTGTGTCCCATCCATGTCGGTCTTCTTCTTGAAGATCCATTTGCACCCTACTGTCTTACGACCTGGTACATTGTTAACCAAGTTCCAAACTTGATTGTCATACATGGACTGAATCTCACTATCCATTGCCTCTTTCCATTTAGCAGACTTGGGGATTTCCATGGATTCCTTGTAGTTGTTAGGTTCATCTAAATTTATTAGTGTGCTATCACTGGTAAATGTGTCACCCTCAGATGTTTTATGAAAGCCATAACATAACATAACATAACATAACATAACATAACGTAACGTAACGTAACGTAACGTAACGTAACGTAACGTAACGTAACGTAACGTAACGTAATGTAATAGCTAGACCCAACTGATCATAATGTTAAAACTATCCTACCACACAGGTGATCTCCGTCACCGTCTCAGAACCTTGCCTCAAGTCTAAATACTCTTGGGCCAACCTCTCTCGCTCTACCAACGACACATATCGGGAGCGGAACATCTCAAAGAGCTGCTCCTAAGTTACACCAACTCTCTGCTTAACATAATAGGTACTGGTAGCGAGTCTTTACCAATCCTTCGCTCCAGTACTGAGAAGGTTCAGAGCACACCTGATCTTCTGGTCAGCCGGACATAAACAAGTGAAGAAACATCCCTCCATATTAGATAACCACCTCATGGCAATGATCGGGTCCTACACTCAATCAAAAGTTAGGGGCTTTATATTGTCGAAGTACTGATACTGAAAAGCCCATCCCAATCCAATCCCTGCAGCCGCAATGGCCGTAGTGGCTACTGCATCAACAGTCTCAGACAACACAACATAACGTTCTTCAAAGTACCCAACCATGGTAGTCTTGATAGGCCCAAACATCTCTGGCAATTGAGCTCGGAACAGAGCAACAACCTTCTCCTTCATGATCTCCTTGATTATGTTATCTAACGCACCTGAATCACCCTGACAGCCAACTCCTGATCTTGATCCAGATCCTGCCTCAACTTGACATGTAGTCACCACATTGAAAAATAAACCAGGAGGATATCAGATAACAAGCATATCATAACGGGGAACCAAATCCCGACAAAGCCTTAGGGGTTGTGACTTCACTGTTATGCGTACAGGTGTGACACCCAGTTTTTGAAGTACTCGGTTGTGGACTCGGAGGCCAAGGGTATAGGAAATTCGGCCTTTTATATGTATCGGGTCTTATTTGGAAGGTTTTAGGCTTAGGGGTGTGGCTAGGAGCGTAGGGTTTCCCGCCTTCTTTTCACGGATATAAATTTCTACAGAAACAGACTTAGAAAGAAGAAGTTATAACACTTTAAAGTTATTGGCATTATTGGTCCTTAATGGAGAAAGATGGCAAGAAAGTACCATGCAAGCAAGGTGGTAGGCACGAAAGTACACCCAACGTAAGCTGGGGGTACGCCCATTGTAGAGAAGTAAGTGGACGCAGGTGTGGGAGGAGTATGCCCAACGTACGAGGAGTATGCCAAACATACGCTCAGAGTTGCTAAACCCTAATTTTTGGGGCTAAGCACTATATAAAGAACATAATGCCCTAGATATCAGCCTCCCTCTCATCCTTAGATAGCCACCACGAAACCTTAATCCTTCCTTGAGTGTTCTTTGAGCTTAGGAGGCCACTAAAGAGCATTTTAGTGTTGTGAATCAATTTTCCAAGCAACTGAAGAGCATAACAAGGTGGTGGGTGGTTCCATTTCAGTTCACCTTGAGGTATAAAGACTTGAACTTTCCTCAGGTATGCTTAGATCTAGTGTAGTGTGGTTTTGGAGTCTTTATGATCCCAAGAATAGAGCCTTATGGTTCAAATCCGATTCCTAGGCTTAGAGTTGCCCCTCTCAGTTCTAAATGAGTCCCTAAGGCAGAAAGTTTCAATCCTGGATGTCTTATTGGGTTCATGCATGAGTTAAGATCATTTTTATGAGAATAGAATTCCATTTTGGATTTTGGGCTTATTAGGGTCATTTCACGTCTTTGTTCAGGATCTTTCCAGGCGGATGTGCTGTAATGTGTTAGTGGAACCAAAGTGGGGGAGAGTTCTCCAAGGGTTCAGGAACAAAAGGAAGTGTGGATTTAGGATGAGTTCGCATTCTCTCTGGCCGTAAACTCCTTCTGGTTCATCAATCTCTACTCCTCACCCTAACACCTCTATTTATACTTGGAATATGGGTCGGATAACACATGGTCCGTAAATGAGTTTACGAGCGTAAGGTGTTTACGGCCGTAAGCTCAGCCGTAAACTAGACCATAAATTCATAAATATTACAGTAAAATACAATTGCCCAGAAAAGTAAAGTATAAACCATATTTTGACCTAACAAACAGGCATCATAAATCAGGCAACATTATCATGAAATCCTGAAGATCCCTAGCCTAGTACTAGCATGCTGTTCTATCAAAGCTCAAAAACAACTATCATGTATGGTATTTTGGGGTTACTTACTGGCTCCGGCTGATCGTACCTCCGCGTCCTCCTTTTACTCATTTTGAAAACCATTTTAAATTCTCTTTTGAAAACCCTCCTCGATTTGATACTGGAGTCACACGAGTGTTCCTCCAATTCACTCAAACCAAGGCTCTAATACCAACTTGTAATGACCATAAAATTCCAACCAATTTAAATTTTTCAAAAACAACCCGATCTCTTTAAATTATTACAAAAACGTTTTCAATACAATTTATTTAGAGTATTCCCAGAATCACATCACAACATAAACATGAGGAGCGGTACGATCACACCTTCGCCTTGCCACGGTCTCCTAAAGAACCTGAAAAACATTAAACCACAACTGTAAGCCCGAAAGCTTAGTGAGATATCCCCAAAATACCAACCACAGATACCATACATGCATAACATGCCATATCATATCAGAACACAGAACAACCATGCACTTCGGGTCTACTGTGTGACTGGTCCGCCGCACCGGCCAACAGTCCACCTGGTCCACCCTCCGAGTCTAGCCATATACATCGAGTCTGCAGTGTGATTGGTCCGCCCGCACCGGGCCTTCAATCTACCTAGTCCACTCTCTGAGTCTACAGTATGACTAGTCCGCCCGCACCGGGCCTTCAGTCGGCCTGGTCCACTCTCCGAGCCTCGGCACGTCTGGTCCGCCCTCTTGGGGCCTACAGCCTATCCGGACCGCTCGCTTGGCCTTCGGGACAACCGGTCCGCCCTGGGTATCTTGGCCTACAACACAAAGCAGGACCCGCCTCAACCCAACTCCAGTCCAAACAACCATGTGCACATAATCATACAATCATATAACAATTCACAGTCAACAAGCTGATCAAACAGATCACATAACATATCATCAACCTAATCAGGATACCGACCTAACCGGTCACTAGCATAGCCTCACCCTACATATCAGGATACCGACCTTAACCAGGTCTCTAACGTATACCATCCTAGATACCAGGATGCAAACATATCAAAGCAATAACATAACAACAAATACCCGAATCTCAATCCGATAAAGGGCTGGCCTTGGTGCCTTAGACCCTGTTGATATAGTGAGGATAACTCACCTCGCACTGCCGAAACTCTGAACTTGAAGAAGCAGATTCTTGAATCGCCGCCTCACCGAAAATCCCGAACTAGCCAACATAGCACAAATAATCATTAGGCTAAGCACAATACTCTATCAAGGGTAAATTGACCATTTTACCCTTAACTCATTCCGGCCCAACACTGGATAAGCTCTCAAGCCCACTAATGGCCCAAAGTCCGAAGCAAAGCCCACTATTGGCCCAATTTACTAAATTGGGCCCACCTCACCAAATGGACCTAAATTCATGATCCATAACAACCAATGGGCCCACAATACTCTATCCATAATGTCCAGTCACGGCCCAAAATCCAGCAGCCCGAATAACAGCCCAAACCCTAAGGCCCAAAATGAAAAACCCAACAGAGGGAGTACGCTGGGCGTACCCTCCCTGGTACGTTGGGCGTACACGCTAATTCTCGACTGGGGATCGGGGCGCTGACCCGCTACGCGGGGCGTAGTCATATGTTACGCGGGGCGTAACTTCGCCACTCATTAAGTCCTCATAACTTCTAAATGGCTTAAGCTCTTAAGCCCAAACTTCATATCCCTAGGCCAAATATGCCTAAGATTCATAAAGTCTCAAACATTATCACTTGGGATGTCCATAAAGCTCTTAATCCAAGGTCTTAATCCATTAAGACCTACATATCTCACACATGGAACAACCACAACCCTTGGGACCTCATTTTTCTCACTCAAGACCTCTCCAAAGGTCTGAAAGGACAGATAATCTCGGCCAACTCAAAACATGCATCAAGATGAGGACTTTTGGGACAAGAATGGTGTCAAAGCTTCACAACACATAGATCTACACAATATGAATGACAAGCAAGAAGCTTTATACCTCAAATAGGCTCCAAAGGATGATATCCTTCCAGATCTAAAAGCTCCAGCCACTCAAATCCTTCCTTGACAACTTCCTCTTTCTTCTTCTAGTCTTTCCTTTTCCAAAATAAGATTTTCAAGGCCAAACACCCCCAACAATGTAGGTGGAACGACTATCTAGGGTTTCTGAGGTTAAGGGAGAGCTTATGGAGGCTAGGGTATGAACCAACATGTTCCTTATATAGTGGCTGACCCTAATTTTAGGGTTTTAGAACTCTGAGAGTACGCTGGGCGTACCTTTAGTACCCTGGGCATACTCACCCTTGCACCCGCGTCCACTTATGCCCTTACGCTGGGCGTAATCCCAGCTTACGCTGGGCGTAATTGGCTTGTCCCCAAATTTCATATTTGGCCCTCTTATTCCACTTTCCCACAAAATGACCAAAATACCTTTCCTCGTAAATCCCGGGGACTCACAATTAGGTACTCTTAGGAACGGGGCGTTACAATTCTCCCCCACTTAAATTAGGCTTCGCCCTCGAAGCCTTCGGCAACTCTACTCCAGAACTTCTCCCGCAACGCACTACATGGAATTGACCAAACCAGGTTCCTCAAGACACAACCATCGAAACCCGAAACTCACTTTCTCCTTTCTAGCGGTGTCCCGACTACTGCCTCAAGCCGGCCACCGACTTCACCCTTTGATATCCACACTTATCAGATTCTACACTTATCAACCGAGTACCACTCCATGGCACTTTTCTCGATCCTGATCACAACAATCACTTGAATCTTACGAGCTAGCTATAACCCTAAACCACCGGGTTCCCTATCCGAGTCCAACCCTATCCATTCCATGCTGATAGATTGACACATTCTTCAGTCTCAGAGCAACTCCCATGAGTTCTCCTCTTGCAATCGCATGCACATGCTGCACTAGCTCTAGCACCCTCGGTTAGGAAAACCCGTCACACTGACAACACCTCCAATCATCCCCCAGGATGAACCACCACTACATACACAATTCCTTGATCAGGATCAAACTGGGAATCCAAGACTCCATCCCTGCACCCCTTCCGAGTCTCTTGGCTCTACACCCGCGAAATCCCTTCCACGACCTCAACAGTCATCCAATCCAGGTGTGATTCCATACCACTGCCACAATCATGCTGCTCAAAGACCATATTTGGATCACTCCAAACATAACTATGCACTGCCGTTTTCCCTTCCGTGAATTTACAATCCCTCTCGGAGCTACATTCCTCTCTCTTTCCTTACCAATGAAATCCACTTGGCCGCCCTTTCACTGTGACAAGTGCCACGGTGCTCGCCCAACGCTACAACACTCCCTTATAGCATAAACGCTATCCATGCAACACACATGCTCTGAATCTGCTCGCAAGGACTCTCAAGTCCATGCACCATCTCCACTAATCACGATCAATACCCGGGGCCAGACCTTCTAATGCTCACATCGCGACATACTCAACCCATTTCCTCGAACCGGTCTAACAATACCTGTAGAGTCTTAAGCATGACTGGACCTCCTTACCAGGCCTTCAGCCAATCTGGACCACTCTCAGAACCTTCAGCCAATCTGGACCGCCGTCCAGGGCCTCCAGTCTGGCTGGACCGTCCTCCGAGCCTTCGGCCTAACTGGTATGCCTACCGGCCTTCAGTCTATCCGGACTGCTCAACCAGCATTCATCATTCCGAGTTATCTCTCCGGGAAATCCTCCCATGCATACTGTTCTAGCCCTCTAGGGGTTCCGAACTCTATCTCCATCATACATACTTAATCCCGGCCTGATCCCAGGCCCTCCACAATCAATTACCCTTGGTCTGTATCCCGCCCCGCATGCCTGCCACTTACTCATACCAGCCTACGCTCTTGGTTGACAGAACACTGATGAATCCCAAACAGCTAATCAACCTCACATGCTCATCGATCTTCCGGAGAATTTTCCAATTCTCCCCCACTTATAGCACTGACTACCAATCACCGGTCGCCATCACCGACCTCCCTCAACAACCCTACACAACACAACACTTACACGCGAACTGCGTCCCGCAAGCACAAACAACCTTCACAAAAACACATATCAACACTGATCGACCCGAGCTCGAAAGAAACTGAATCTGTAGCTAACCTCTCCTCAGAATGAAGATGCTAACCATCCCTTAAATCAGACGCCATATTTCCACTAATAACCCACATGAATGATAACCAACGAAATTCCCAACACTAACCCATAACCAAACCATAACCCTCAAAGAACAACGATTACCACACCGAAAACCACACAATGAGACTAGCATATAAACAATATTCCACAATAATCACAAGATAATCAAGACATCAAGAAAGAAACATACCCTCAGCTGCATCCGGCACTGCTCTGACCTCCTCTGCTGTAAGCTGAAAAGCACGACCCTGAGCCCTTGGGGGCTCCACTCCACCCTGACCTCCACCTGTGATCCTCAAAGTGGCCGATGCTGGAGCCTGCACCGGTCCTGCAACAAGCTGTGGACAGTTGACCCTCAAGTGTACAACCTGATGACAATGATAACAAATCCTCAAATCCCGAACCAGGGCTGACTGCCGACAATCCCTCGCATAGTGCCACTCCTTTCCGCACTTGCGGCAAACACCACCGGACCTACAAACTCTGGTGTGACGCTTCCCACACTTCCCACAAGCGTGGCTGCTATGATCTCCTACCCTAGAATCAACGGTCCTGGACCGTTTCGGCGCCGGCTACGACTGCACCGGAGCCTGCCTCAGCTCTCGCAACTGCAACTCAATCTCTAACTCACGTCGCCTGGCGGCCTCCTGCAACTCCAACAAAGTCTCGCACCTCTGCGTAGACACAAACTGTCTAATATCTCTCTTGAGCATACTCAGATATCGGGACATCTGAGCCTGCTCCGAAGCGAACTCAGGGAAAACATCGCCTCTCAGTGAACATCCTGGTGATCTCCGTCACCGACTCCGAATCCTGCTTCAGCTCAAGGAACTCCTGTGCCAATCTCTCCCTCTCAACCCGTGGAACATAACGAGTGCTGAACATATCTCTGAACTGATCCCATGAAATCGCAGCCCTCTGCGCATCCGAATATGACCCCGTGGTCAATCTCCACCAATCCTTCGCCCCGAGCCTCAACAGGTTCAGAGCACACCTCACCCTCCGATCAGCAGGGCATGAACACATGAAGAAACACCCCTCCACATCCGACAACCATCTCATAGCAACAATCGGGTCCTGAACTCCATCAAAGGTAGGAGGCTTCGTATTATCGAAGTCCCGATACTAAAAACCCTGAGCAGCTCCTCCCCCTGCCGCTGCTACAGCCGCTGTAGCCGCCGCGGCAGCCGTCTCTATGAGAGCTGCATAGCGCTCATCAAAATACTCAACTATGGCGGTGTTGATCGACCCAAACAGTTCCGGCAACTTAGCCCGGAATAACGCAACAACCTCATCATGCAGGATCTCACGAATCCTCGCATCCAACTCACACGTGCTCATCTGACCAATAACCTCAGGCGGTACTGACCCGCCCGAAACTCCCTCTCCTGCTCCCGATCCTGACCCGGATCCACTCCCAGCATGCCTCGGATTCTCCATACTTAGAAACACCACAAAATCTCAGACACTTCCCGCTATCCCGGGAACCAACTCTCAACCCAACCCTAGAGCTCATGGTTTCCCTGATACGCGTATGGGTCCTGTGCTTTCAGTAGTACGGGCCCATACTACCTTCCACACCTACCCATATTTGTATGAAGTACTACCACAACACCCTAGTGAAAGACATACAAAACAAGCGCTCAACCCTCACTACTAGAGGAACACTGGAAATCTCCCACAAGGAAACCCTAGGCTAACAGACATCATAAATCAGGCAACATTATCATGAAATCCTGAAGATCCCTAGCCTAGCACTAACATGCTGTTCTATCAAAGCTCAAAAACAACTATCATGTATGGTATTTTGGGGTTACTTACTGGCTCCGGCTGAACGTACCTCCGCATCCTCCTTTTACTCATTTTGAAAACCATTTTAAATTCTCTTTTGAAAACCCTCCTCGATTTGAGACTGGAGTCACACGAGTGTTCCTCCAATTCACTCAAACCAAGGCTCTGATACCAACTTGTAACGACCATAAAATTCCAACCAATTTAATTTTTTCAAAAACAACCCGATCTCTTTAAATTATTACAAAAACGTTTTCAATACAATTTATTTAGAATATTCCCAGAATCACATCACAACATAAACATGAGGAGCGGTACGATCACGCCTTCGCCTTGCCACGGTCTCCTGAAGAACCTGAAAAACATTAAACCACAACTGTAAGCCCGAAAGCTTAGTGAGATATCCCCAAAATACCAACCACATATACCATACACGCATAACATGCCATATCATATCAGAACACAGAACAGCCATGCACTTCGGGTCTACTGTGTGACTGGTCTGCCGCACCGGCTAACAGTCCACCTGGTCCACCATGCATGCAAGGTGGTAGGCGCGAAAGTATGCCCAACATAAGCTGGGGGTACACCCAACATAGAGAAGTAAGTGGACGCGGGTGTAGGAGGAGTATGCCCAGCATACAAGGAGTACACCCAACGTACGCTCAGAGTTGCTAAACCCTAATTTTGGGGCTAAGCACTATATAAAGAACATAATCCCTAGATATCAGCCTCCCTCTCATCCTTAGATAGCCACCACGAAACCCTAATCCTTCCTTGAGTGTTCTTGGAGCTTAGGAGGCCATTAAAGAGCATTTTGATGTTGTGAAGCCACTTTCCAAGCAAGTGAAGAGCATAGCAAGGTGGTGGATCAAAGGAGAAGCAGTAGATCCAAGGTTGTGGTTCCATTTCAGTTATAAAGCCTTTAACTTTCCTCAGGTATGCTTAGATCTAGTGTAGTGTGGTTTTGGAGTCTTTATGGTCCCAAGAATAGAGCCTTATGGTTCAAATCCGATTCCTAGGCTTAGAGTTGCCCCTCTCAGTTCTAAATGAGTCCCTAAGGCAGAAAGTTTCAATCTTGGATGTCTTATTGGGTTCATGCATGAGTTAAGATCATTTTTATGAGAATATAATTCCATTTTGGAGTTTGGGCTTCTTAGGGTCATGTAAAGTCACCAAGTGAGTGACTTTATTGATTAAGACGTTGAAGAGGACTTGGATCTGTGTTTATAGCCGTTGGAATAGAATATTAAGCGTTTAATGGAAAAGTGACTTAACAGAGAAGTACGTTGGGCGTACATGAAAGTACGTGCAATGTACACACCATGTAGCTTGTACACTTGGCGTACAAAGGAGTACGCCCCGCGTACTCATCATATATGGCATTGGCATGTTTTGGGCCTCGGATTGGGCCATGCATTGGATTTTGATTCTTTAGGCCCGAGTGGGCCACTAGAAGTCAGATAATCCAAGAATATATTTGGGCTTAAGGTAAGGCCCATTAGAGGGATTAGGCCTAATTTAGCATATTGGGCCATTAGTGGGCTTAGGAAGCCTACTTGGTGTTGGGCCTTTTTATATTATGGTTTTGGGACTTAGATATAAACCAAGTTGGACTAGGGGTAAAATAGTCATCTTACCCTAAGGAGAATTATTGGTTTGGACTAATTACTATTTTGGGTAATGGTAGCTCGGGGGGTCGAGAGATTAGCAGTTCGAGGATCCGCTAGCTAGGGGTGAGGGGTTATTCGCAGGATTCTACAGTCAGCTTGTGAGGTGAGTTTTCTCTAGTAGGAGCGGGTCGAAGGCACCAATGCTGGCCCATTTATGTATGTTAGTGTATACCGGATTTAGATCCGATGCCGGGATTAGCCCGAAGTAGTTTATATGTTCTGGACTTTGGTTCGATACCGAGAGAGGCCCGAAGGAGGCTTATATGTATGCTACCAAACTACGGTTCGATGTCGGGTGATACCTGAGGAAGGAATGCATGCTTAGTTATACGTGTTGTCTTTGTGATACTTGTATGTGCATGGTAGGGAGATGAGTGTGGGTGGGGGCCCATATATCATCACTAGCTGAGTGTGGACGAGGTTCCATATCTTATTTGTAGCAGAATAGGGGCGGGGCCCAAGATAGGTGGGGCCTTGAGACTGGCAGTTATAGTGTTGTGTTTGCTTGTTATGTACTAGCTTGATTATGATTATATGTTTGCATGTGTTGCGGGCGGGGCCCAAACACAGGCAGTTTCTAGTAGAAATAGATTTGTATACCAAGCGGGGCTCGATGCCAGGCGGGGCCTGATGTCGAATTCGTCCGTTACCAGGCGGGGCCTGATGTAGCGGGCTAGGCCCAATGTTTGCACTATGTGATTATATCTATGGTATGTGGTAGTTTGGAGAGACTCACTAAGCTTCGTGCTTATGATTTTCAACTTTGGTTTCAGGTACTTCCAGTTGCAAAGAGAAGAGTTTCGGGATGACTGCATTGCACACACCAAGATGTTTTAACGTGGGAAGTTTACTCTGATGTTTTGAAACTCTGATAACAATGTTTGAGATATTATAACTTATGTTGCGATGAAATGGGTTGATAACTGTGGTTTTATTATTAAATTAAAATGAAAATTTTGGACCGTATTTTAGACATGTTACAAGTTGGTATCAGAGCCATGGTTTGAGGGATTCGGGCACACTTTTGGGTGTGTATGAACTCAAACTAAGGAATTGATATATAATTTTTCAAAAGAAAAACCATTTTTATAAAAGAATTTTGAGAAAAGGAAAGAGTTTTAGAAAAAGCAAAAAGAATTTTGAAAAAGTGAAAAGGGTGTGGTGTTTGTAATCAGCCGAGCTCAAGTAAGTACTCTCGAATTACCCATACAATTTTTGTTATGATATGCTTATCTGATTTATGAGAACTGCATGCTAGATTAGGACTAAGGATCTAGGAATGATGCCTTATGTGCCTGTTATATGTGTCAGCTTTATTAACTGCATGCTAGTACAGATTAATCAGTATGATGGCCTGATTAGAATATGCTTGATTATGTGCACTCAATGCTCGAATGCTGCTTGCTTTGTGCTTTTAGGAGTTCTAGTTGTCTTTTACTAACTAGTAAACGAATATGTTAAGTTACATATTGCGAGGACTAAATAATTTTAGAAGGCTATGTCTAGCTCTATTTCGCAGCTCTTGTTTGAGTCCAACCGTTGTAGGATAGGATCTCTCATTCGAAGAATTATATAGTCTTAGTGATATGTAATGATATTTGCGAGCTAGTTAGGGGGAAATAGCAAGGAATTCTTATGCAGCTGATGGTGGAGACTGGGATGGTTATTACCCTAGGGAAAGCCTAGGATGAGAGTAGTGTTGGGAGCAGCAGTAGTAGTAAGGGACTTGGTGGAGTCGAGGCAATCATTGAGGAAAGTACGAATATACGTGGAAGGTCGTATGGGCCCGTACTACTGAAAGCAGAGGATCCATACTCGAGTCAAGGAGGGCTGAGATAAAACTAGGGAATTTGTAATGCATGTGTGATTCCTCAATAGTGATGAGTATTCGGATGGTTGCTATGTTATTATGCAGTATGGTGATGCTACGGGGTAGACCAGTAGGCAGTTCAGGTGCCGGTGAGGGATTACGCTCGGGCTCTAGAGCCGGGCAGCTTGATGAGCAGATGAAAGAGTTTATTTTAACTGAAATTACGCACAATATTTTGGACCAGACTCCTGTGATCTTTGGTACGTTCAAGGAGGGAATTATGGAGATTTTGGACGAGTGGTTGGGTGCGTTCCGCACCGAGATGGAGGCCATGGTGGGGGTGCGCACGTTGACATTCAGGGAGTTTAGAGCCTGTGGAGTTCAGAGTCAGAGGGGCCACAAGAAGGCCCAATGTCTGAGTTTGGCGATAGCGGGTTAGGTGATAGCACCTGTCCCTACAACATTGAGGGTCACTGACAGCCGTCCGGGCCAGGTAGAGGTGCCTGTGGTGAGGAATAGGGCATTCCAGTTGGTTACAGATGAGACACGAGCAACTTTCGATGTTGCAGGTGCGTATCTTTGCTTTCCTATCAGTTTTTTATTTGTGATTTATTATTATTTTCTCACATCCATATGAGTAGTGGTATCTTAGGATTATACTTCCTGCTTATGTTCGGATTATATGCCATCTGCATACCATAGGTCTTAGGGTAGTAATGTGGGGATGTATCCGTATAAAGTGAATTCTCAGGATGCGGTAGCTATAACAAGTGTGATTAGAACACGGGAAGTGTTCCGATAGTCTTCAAAGGTCTTACTACTTTAGTGTCGATTGGTTTTGGGAACACTAACAGTGGTAAGCGTTGGTTACTAGCAAGATTGATCAATGGATAGTACGAAGGATTGAGGATCTTCCCAGGCGGATGTGCTGAAATGTGTTAGTGGAACCAAAGTGGGGGAAAGTTCTCCAAGGGTTCAGGAACAAAAGGAAGTGTGGATTTAGGATGAGTTCGCATTCTCATCAGGAAGGAAGGCAGCCCAAGTGGCTGATTGGATCGAGGAGTATGAGAGTTGGGAGTTTGGGAAACTTCTCGACGCAGGATTTCATGTCTTTGTTGGATGGCTAGCTTAGGAATCAGGATAAGGATTCCAATCAGGATGCGATCTCAGCTAGGAAGTTAGGTTGTATACATGATTGGAGTGGAAATTATTGTAAGACTACAGGATAGCCTTAGCATTCACTAGTAGCCAGACAACGGGGGGAATGTTGCAAGACTGTGGGTTGGCCGCAACATTCATTAGTATCCAAATAGCAGAGTGTGAGCAAGGCTCGTATCTCCTAGATAACAGGGTGTGGGCGAGGCTCGTATCACCTAGATAGCGAGATCAGATTCAGGAAAGGATAGATAGATAGAACTCGAGGGAGTTGTACCTGCATAGCCCTAGATAGGTGAGACCTGGGGGCAAGGCCACTTAGTAGTATGGTTTGGGTGAGACCTGTGGGCAAGGCCCGTGCATAGTAGCAAGGTAGGTGGGACCTGACAGAGACCGTGGGTTTGAGATATAGTATCGGAGATTCTAGGATTTATAGAGTCAAGAGTGGGAATGTGGATAGAGCAGTTTTGGTAGCTGAAGTTTTATACGGAAGTCGCTGGGAGTAACTGAGAGGGTAATTAGTGGTTCAGTAACCGAGTGGAAGCCAGTATTCTAGATAGTGGATAGATAAGTTTGGACCTGGGAAGTCCCGTTTCTTTTGGAAGGTATATAAGAGATAGCGTGATGTTCGGATAGAAGTAGTGATTGTGAGGGTTATTGTGTTGGGTAGCTTGCGGATCAGAAGGGCGAAGACACTTACAGTTGGATTGGATAATCTCAAAATAAATGATTTGACCCTGTTGCACAACTCTCGTTTGAGTCTAACCATTCCAGGGATTAATCTTCTACTCGAAAGATTATCTGAGCTTTCCGTCAAGTATACTTGTCCTACAGATGGTTATGCAGAGACAGTCTATCAGGGAGACAAACCAGCATGGATTCGATCTCTGGAAAGGCAGAAGTGAGTTGTGGAAGCTTGAAGTTCGTTTTCTTCGGGAAGGAAGTTAGGTTGGCGCTCAGTTGTCTTAAGAAAAATAGGTTACGCATAGAACAGTCAGTTGCATTCCACAGATCGTTAGTTGGACTTGGGTGCTAGTAAGGAGCGATTTCAAGGAAAAATTCCAATTTAAGTGGGGGAGAGTTGTAACACCCAGTTTTTAAAGTACTCAGTTGTGGACTCGAAGGCCAAGGGTATAGGCGATTTGGACTTTGATGGGTCTCGGGTATTATTCGGAAGGTTTTAGGCTTGGGGGTGTGCTAGGAGCGTAGGGTTTCCCGCCTTCTTTTCATATATATAAAGTTTGTCCGAAATGGACTTAGAATGAAGAAGTTATAACACTTTGAAGTTATTGGCATTATTGGTCCTTAATGGAGAAAGATGGCAAGAAAGTACCATGCATGCAAGGTGGTAGGCGCGAAAGTACGCCCAACGTAAGCTGGGGGTACACCCAGCATAGAGAGGTAAGTGGACGCGGGTGTAGGAGGAGTATGCCCAGCGTATGAGGAGTACGCCCAACGTACGCTCAGAGTTGCTAAACCCTAATTTTGGGGATAAGCACTATATAAAGAACATAATCCCTAGATATCAGCCTCCCTCTCATCCTTAGATAGCCACCACGAAACCCTAATCCTTCCTTGAGTGTTCTTGGAGCTTAGGAGGCCATTAAAGAGCATTTTGGTGTTGTGAAGCCATTTTCCAAGCAAGTGAAGAGCATAGCAAGGTGGTGGATCAAAGGAGAATCAGTAGATCCAAGGTTGTGGTTCCATTTCAATTATAAAGCCTTGAACTTTCCTCAGGTATGCTTAGATCTAGTGTAGTGTGGTTTTGGAGTCTTTATGGTCCCAAGAATAGAGCCTTATGGTTCAAATCCGATTCCTAGGCTTAGAGTTGCCCCTCTCAGTTCTAAATGAGTCCCTAAGGCAGAAAGTTTCAATCTTGGATGTCTTATTGGGTTCATGCATGAGTTCAGATCGTTTTTCTGAGAATAGAATTCCATTTTGGAGTTTCGGCTTATTAGGGTCATGTAAAGTCACCAAGTCAGCGACTTTATTGATTAAGACGTTGAAGAGGACTTGGATCTGTGTTTATAGCCATTGGAATAGAATATTAAGCGTTTAATGGAAAAGTGACTTAACAGAGAAGTACGTTGGGCGTACATGAAAGTACGCGCAGCGTACACACCATGTAGCTTGTACACTTGGCGTACAAAGGAGTACGCCCCCGCGTACTCATCATATATGGGCTTGGCATGTTTTGGGCCTCGGATTGGGCCATGTATTGGATTTTGGTTCTTTAGGACTGAGTGGGCCACCAGAAGTCAGATAATCCAAGAATATATTTGGGATTAAGGTAAGGCCCATTAGAGGGATTAGGCCTAATTTAGCATATTGGGCCATTAGTGGGCCACTAGTGGGCTTAGGAAGCCTACTTGGTGTTGGGCCGTTTTATATTATGGTTTTGGGCCTTAGATATAAACCAAGTTGGACTAGGGGTAAAATAGTCATCTTACCCTAAGGAGAATTATTGGTTTGGACTAATTATTATTTTGGGTAATGGTAGCTCGGGGGGTCGAGAGATTAGCAGTTCGGGGATCCGCCAGCTAGGGGTGAGGGGTTATTCGCAGGATTCTACAATCAGCTTGTGAGGTGAGTTTTCTCCAGTCGGAGCGGGTCAAAGGCACCAATGCCGGCCCATTTATGTATGTTAGTGTATACCGGATTTAGATCCGATGCCGGGATTAGCTTGAAGTAGTTTATATGTTCTGGACTTTGGTTCGATACCGGGAGAGGCCCGAAGGAGGCTTATATGTATGTTACCAAACTACGGTTCGATGTCGGGTGATACCTGAGGAAGGAATGCATGCTTAGTTATACGTGTTGTCTTTGTGATACTTGTATGTGCATGGTAAGGAGATGAGTGTGGGTGGGGGCCCATATCTCATCACTAGCTGAGTGTGGATGGGGTTCCATATCTCATTTGTAGCATAATAGGGGCGGAGCCCAAGATAGGCGGGGCGGGGCCCAAGATAGGCGGGGCCTTGAGACTGGCAATTATAGTGTTGTGTTTGCTTGTTATGTACTAGCTTGATTATGATTATATGTTTGCATGTGTTGCCGGCGGGGCCCAAAGACAGGTGGTTTCTAGTAGAAACAAATTTGTATACCAAGCGGGGCTCGATGCCTGGCGTGGCCTGATGCCGAATTCGTCCATTACCAGGCGGGGCCCGATGTAGCGGGCTAGGCTCAATGTTTGCACTATGTGATTATGTGTATGGTATGTGGTAGTTTGGGGAGACTCACTAAGCTTCGTGCTTATGATTTTCAATTTTGGTTTCAGGTACTTCCAGTTGCAAAGAGAAGAGTTTCGGGATGACTACATTGCACACACCAAGATGTTTTAACCTGGGAAGTTTACTCTGATGTTTTGATACTCTGATAACAATGTTTGAGATATTATAACTTATGTTGAGATGAAATGGGTTGATAACTGTGGTTTTATTATTAAATTAAAATGAAATTTTTGGATCGTATTTTAGAGATGTTACAAGTTGGTATCAGAGCCTTGGTTTGAGGGATTCAGGCACACTTTCGGGTGTGTATGAACTCAAACTAAGGAATTGATATAGAATTTTTCAAAAGAAAAACCATTTTTATTAAAGGATTTTGAGAAAAGCAAAGAGTTTTAGAAAAAGCAAAAAGAATTTTGAAAAAGTGAAAAGGGTGTGGTGCTTGTAATCATCCGAGCTCAAGTAAGTACTCTCGAATTACCCATACAATTTTATGTTATGATATGCTTATCCGATTTATGAGAACTGCATGCTATATTAGGACTAAGGATCTAGGAATGATGCCTTATATGCCTGTTATATGTGTCAGCTTTATTAAATGCATGCTAGTACAGATGAATTAGTATGGTGGCCTGATTAGAATATGCTTGATTATGTGCACTAAATGCTCGAATGCTGCTTGCTTTGTGCTTTTAGGAGTCCTAGTTGTCTTTTACTAACTAGTAAACGAATATGTTAAGTTACATATTGCAAGGACTAAATAATTTTAGAAGGCTACGTCTAGCTCTATTTCGCAGCTCTTGTTTGAGTCCAACCGTTGTAGGGTAGGATCTCTCATTCGAAGAATTAACTAGTCTTAGTGATATGTAATGATATTTGCGAGCTAGTTAGGGGGAAATAGCAGGGCATTCTTATGCACCTGATGGCGGAGACTGGGATGGTGATTACCCTAGGGCAAGCCTAGGATGAGAGTAGTGTTGGGAGCAGCAGTAGTAGTAAGGGACTTGGTGGAGTCGAGGCAATCATTGAGGAAAGTACGAATATACGTGGAAGGTTGTATGGGCCCGTACTACTGAAAGCAGAGGATCTATACTCGAGTCAAGGAGGGCTGAGATAAAACTAGGGAATTTGTAATGCATGTGTGATTCCTCAATAGTGATGAGTATTCGGATGGTTGCTATGTTATTATGCAGTATGGTGATGCTACGGGGTAGACCAGTAGGCAGTTCAGGTGCCGGTGAGGGATTACGCTCGGGCTCTAGAGCCGGGCAGCTTGATGAGCAGATGAAAGAGTTTATTTTAACTGAAATTACGCACAATATTTTGGACCAGACTCCTGTGATCTTTGGTACGTTCAAGGAGGGAATTATGGAGATTTTGGACGAGTGGTTGGGTGCGTTCCGCACCGAGATGGAGGCCATGGTGGGGGTGCGCACGTTGACATTCAGGGAGTTTAGAGCCTGTGGAGTTCAGAGTCAGAGGGGCCACAAGAAGGCCCAATGTCTGAGTTTGGCGATAGCGGGTTAGGTGATAGCACCTGTCCCTACAACATTGAGGGTCACTGACAGCCGTCCGGGCCAGGTAGAGGTGCCTGTGGTGAGGAATAGGGCATTCCAGTTGGTTACAGATGAGACACGAGCAACTTTCGATGTTGCAGGTGCGTATCTTTGCTTTCCTATCAGTTTTTTATTTGTGATTTATTATTATTTTCTCACATCCATATGAGTAGTGGTATCTTAGGATTATACTTCCTGCTTATGTTCGGATAATATGCCATCTGCATACCATAGGTCTTAGGGTAGTAATGTGGGGATGTATCCGTATAAAGTGAATTCTCAGGATGCGGTAGCTATAACAAGTGTGATTAGAACATGGGAAGTGTTCCGATAGTCTTCAAAGGTCTTACTACTTTAGTGTCGATTGGTTTTGGGAACACTAACAGTGGTAAGCGTTGGTTACTAGCAAGATTGATCAATGGATAGTACGAAGGATTGAGGATCTTTCCAGGCGGATGTGCTGAAATGTGTTAGTGGAACCAAAGTGGGGGAAAGTTCTCCAAGGGTTCAGGAACAAAAGGAAGTGTGGATTTAGGATGAGTTCGCATTCTCATCAGGAAGGAAGGCAGCCCAAGTGGCTGATTGGATCGAGGAGTATGAGAGTTGGGAGTTTGGGAAACTTCTCGACGCAGGATTTCATGTCTTTGTTGGATGGCTAGCTTAGGAATCAGGATAAGGATTCCAATCAGGATGCGATCTCAGCTAGGAAGTTAGGTTGTATACATGATTGGAGTGGAAATTATTGTAAGACTACAGGATAGCCTTAGCATTCACTAGTAGCCAGACAACGGGGGGAATGTTGCAAGACTGTGGGTTGGCCGCAACATTCATTAGTATCCAAATAGCAGAGTGTGAGCAAGGCTCGTATCTCCTAGATAACAGGGTGTGGGCGAGGCTCGTATCACCTAGATAGCGAGATCAGATTCAGGAAAGGATAGATAGATAGAACTCGAGGGAGTTGTACCTGCATAGCCCTAGATAGGTGAGACCTGGGGGCAAGGCCACTTAGTAGTATGGTTTGGGTGAGACCTGTGGGCAAGGCCCGTGCATAGTAGCAAGGTAGGTGGGACCTGACAGAGACCGTGGGTTTGAGATATAGTATCGGAGATTCTAGGATTTATAGAGTCAAGAGTGGGAATGTGGATAGAGCAGTTTTGGTAGCTGAAGTTTTATACGGAAGTCGCTGGGAGTAACTGAGAGGGTAATTAGTGGTTCAGTAACCGAGTGGAAGCCAGTATTCTAGATAGTGGATAGATAAGTTTGGACCTGGGAAGTCCCGTTTCTTTTGGAAGGTATATAAGAGATAGCGTGATGTTCGGATAGAAGTAGTGATTGTGAGGGTTATTGTGTTGGGTAGCTTGCGGATCAGAAGGGCGAAGACACTTACAGTTGGATTGGATAATCTCAAAATAAATGATTTGACCCTGTTGCACAACTCTCGTTTGAGTCTAACCATTCCAGGGATTAATCTTCTACTCGAAAGATTATCTGAGCTTTCCGTCAAGTATACTTGTCCTACAGATGGTTATGCAGAGACAGTCTATCAGGGAGACAAACCAGCATGGATTCGATCTCTGGAAAGGCAGAAGTGAGTTGTGGAAGCTTGAAGTTCGTTTTCTTCGGGAAGGAAGTTAGGTTGGCGCTCAGTTGTCTTAAGAAAAATAGGTTACGCATAGAACAGTCAGTTGCATTCCACAGATCGTTAGTTGGACTTGGGTGCTAGTAAGGAGCGATTTCAAGGAAAAATTCCAATTTAAGTGGGGGAGAGTTGTAACACCCAGTTTTTAAAGTACTCAGTTGTGGACTCGAAGGCCAAGGGTATAGGCGATTTGGACTTTGATGGGTCTCGGGTATTATTCGGAAGGTTTTAGGCTTGGGGGTGTGCTAGGAGCGTAGGGTTTCCCGCCTTCTTTTCATATATATAAAGTTTGTCCGAAATGGACTTAGAATGAAGAAGTTATAACACTTTGAAGTTATTGGCATTATTGGTCCTTAATGGAGAAAGATGGCAAGAAAGTACCATGCATGCAAGGTGGTAGGCGCGAAAGTACGCCCAACGTAAGCTGGGGGTACACCCAGCATAGAGAGGTAAGTGGACGCGGGTGTAGGAGGAGTATGCCCAGCGTATGAGGAGTACGCCCAACGTACGCTCAGAGTTGCTAAACCCTAATTTTGGGGATAAGCACTATATAAAGAACATAATCCCTAGATATCAGCCTCCCTCTCATCCTTAGATAGCCACCACGAAACCCTAATCCTTCCTTGAGTGTTCTTGGAGCTTAGGAGGCCATTAAAGAGCATTTTGGTGTTGTGAAGCCATTTTCCAAGCAAGTGAAGAGCATAGCAAGGTGGTGGATCAAAGGAGAATCAGTAGATCCAAGGTTGTGGTTCCATTTCAATTATAAAGCCTTGAACTTTCCTCAGGTATGCTTAGATCTAGTGTAGTGTGGTTTTGGAGTCTTTATGGTCCCAAGAATAGAGCCTTATGGTTCAAATCCGATTCCTAGGCTTAGAGTTGCCCCTCTCAGTTCTAAATGAGTCCCTAAGGCAGAAAGTTTCAATCTTGGATGTCTTATTGGGTTCATGCATGAGTTCAGATCGTTTTTCTGAGAATAGAATTCCATTTTGGAGTTTCGGCTTATTAGGGTCATGTAAAGTCACCAAGTCAGCGACTTTATTGATTAAGACGTTGAAGAGGACTTGGATCTGTGTTTATAGCCATTGGAATAGAATATTAAGCGTTTAATGGAAAAGTGACTTAACAGAGAAGTACGTTGGGCGTACATGAAAGTACGCGCAGCGTACACACCATGTAGCTTGTACACTTGGCGTACAAAGGAGTACGCCCCCGCGTACTCATCATATATGGGCTTGGCATGTTTTGGGCCTCGGATTGGGCCATGTATTGGATTTTGGTTCTTTAGGACTGAGTGGGCCACCAGAAGTCAGATAATCCAAGAATATATTTGGGATTAAGGTAAGGCCCATTAGAGGGATTAGGCCTAATTTAGCATATTGGGCCATTAGTGGGCCACTAGTGGGCTTAGGAAGCCTACTTGGTGTTGGGCCGTTTTATATTATGGTTTTGGGCCTTAGATATAAACCAAGTTGGACTAGGGGTAAAATAGTCATCTTACCCTAAGGAGAATTATTGGTTTGGACTAATTATTATTTTGGGTAATGGTAGCTCGGGGGGTCGAGAGATTAGCAGTTCGGGGATCCGCCAGCTAGGGGTGAGGGGTTATTCGCAGGATTCTACAATCAGCTTGTGAGGTGAGTTTTCTCCAGTCGGAGCGGGTCAAAGGCACCAATGCCGGCCCATTTATGTATGTTAGTGTATACCGGATTTAGATCCGATGCCGGGATTAGCTTGAAGTAGTTTATATGTTCTGGACTTTGGTTCGATACCGGGAGAGGCCCGAAGGAGGCTTATATGTATGTTACCAAACTACGGTTCGATGTCGGGTGATACCTGAGGAAGGAATGCATGCTTAGTTATACGTGTTGTCTTTGTGATACTTGTATGTGCATGGTAAGGAGATGAGTGTGGGTGGGGGCCCATATCTCATCACTAGCTGAGTGTGGATGGGGTTCCATATCTCATTTGTAGCATAATAGGGGCGGGGCCCAAGATAGGCGGGGCGGGGCCCAAGATAGGCGGGGCCTTGAGACTGGCAATTATAGTGTTGTGTTTGCTTGTTATGTACTAGCTTGATTATGATTATATGTTTGCATGTGTTGCCGGCGGGGCCCAAAGACAGGTGGTTTCTAGTAGAAACAAATTTGTATACCAAGCGGGGCTCGATGCCTGGCGTGGCCTGATGCCGAATTCGTCCATTACCAGGCGGGGCCCGATGTAGCGGGCTAGGCTCAATGTTTGCACTATGTGATTATGTGTATGGTATGTGGTAGTTTGGGGAGACTCACTAAGCTTCGTGCTTATGATTTTCAATTTTGGTTTCAGGTACTTCCAGTTGCAAAGAGAAGAGTTTCGGGATGACTACATTGCACACACCAAGATGTTTTAACCTGGGAAGTTTACTCTGATGTTTTGATACTCTGATAACAATGTTTGAGATATTATAACTTATGTTGAGATGAAATGGGTTGATAACTGTGGTTTTATTATTAAATTAAAATGAAATTTTTGGATCGTATTTTAGAGATGTTACAAGTTGGTATCAGAGCCTTGGTTTGAGGGATTCAGGCACACTTTCGGGTGTGTATGAACTCAAACTAAGGAATTGATATAGAATTTTTCAAAAGAAAAACCATTTTTATTAAAGGATTTTGAGAAAAGCAAAGAGTTTTAGAAAAAGCAAAAAGAATTTTGAAAAAGTGAAAAGGGTGTGGTGCTTGTAATCATCCGAGCTCAAGTAAGTACTCTCGAATTACCCATACAATTTTATGTTATGATATGCTTATCCGATTTATGAGAACTGCATGCTATATTAGGACTAAGGATCTAGGAATGATGCCTTATATGCCTGTTATATGTGTCAGCTTTATTAAATGCATGCTAGTACAGATGAATTAGTATGGTGGCCTGATTAGAATATGCTTGATTATGTGCACTAAATGCTCGAATGCTGCTTGCTTTGTGCTTTTAGGAGTCCTAGTTGTCTTTTACTAACTAGTAAACGAATATGTTAAGTTACATATTGCAAGGACTAAATAATTTTAGAAGGCTACGTCTAGCTCTATTTCGCAGCTCTTGTTTGAGTCCAACCGTTGTAGGGTAGGATCTCTCATTCGAAGAATTAACTAGTCTTAGTGATATGTAATGATATTTGCGAGCTAGTTAGGGGGAAATAGCAGGGCATTCTTATGCACCTGATGGCGGAGACTGGGATGGTGATTACCCTAGGGCAAGCCTAGGATGAGAGTAGTGTTGGGAGCAGCAGTAGTAGTAAGGGACTTGGTGGAGTCGAGGCAATCATTGAGGAAAGTACGAATATACGTGGAAGGTTGTATGGGCCCGTACTACTGAAAGCAGAGGATCTATACTCGAGTCAAGGAGGGCTGAGATAAAACTAGGGAATTTGTAATGCATGTGTGATTCCTCAATAGTGATGAGTATTCGGATGGTTGCTATGTTATTATGCAGTATGGTGATGCTACGGGGTAGACCAGTAGGCAGTTCAGGTGCCGGTGAGGGATTACGCTCGGGCTCTAGAGCCGGGCAGCTTGATGAGCAGATGAAAGAGTTTATTTTAACTGAAATTACGCACAATATTTTGGACCAGACTCCTGTGATCTTTGGTACGTTCAAGGAGGGAATTATGGAGATTTTGGACGAGTGGTTGGGTGCGTTCCGCACCGAGATGGAGGCCATGGTGGGGGTGCGCACGTTGACATTCAGGGAGTTTAGAGCCTGTGGAGTTCAGAGTCAGAGGGGCCACAAGAAGGCCCAATGTCTGAGTTTGGCGATAGCGGGTTAGGTGATAGCACCTGTCCCTACAACATTGAGGGTCACTGACAGCCGTCCGGGCCAGGTAGAGGTGCCTGTGGTGAGGAATAGGGCATTCCAGTTGGTTACAGATGAGACACGAGCAACTTTCGATGTTGCAGGTGCGTATCTTTGCTTTCCTATCAGTTTTTTATTTGTGATTTATTATTATTTTCTCACATCCATATGAGTAGTGGTATCTTAGGATTATACTTCCTGCTTATGTTCGGATAATATGCCATCTGCATACCATAGGTCTTAGGGTAGTAATGTGGGGATGTATCCGTATAAAGTGAATTCTCAGGATGCGGTAGCTATAACAAGTGTGATTAGAACATGGGAAGTGTTCCGATAGTCTTCAAAGGTCTTACTACTTTAGTGTCGATTGGTTTTGGGAACACTAACAGTGGTAAGCGTTGGTTACTAGCAAGATTGATCAATGGATAGTACGAAGGATTGAGGATCTTTCCAGGCGGATGTGCTGAAATGTGTTAGTGGAACCAAAGTGGGGGAAAGTTCTCCAAGGGTTCAGGAACAAAAGGAAGTGTGGATTTAGGATGAGTTCGCATTCTCATCAGGAAGGAAGGCAGCCCAAGTGGCTGATTGGATCGAGGAGTATGAGAGTTGGGAGTTTGGGAAACTTCTCGACGCAGGATTTCATGTCTTTGTTGGATGGCTAGCTTAGGAATCAGGATAAGGATTCCAATCAGGATGCGATCTCAGCTAGGAAGTTAGGTTGTATACATGATTGGAGTGGAAATTATTGTAAGACTACAGGATAGCCTTAGCATTCACTAGTAGCCAGACAACGGGGGGAATGTTGCAAGACTGTGGGTTGGCCGCAACATTCATTAGTATCCAAATAGCAGAGTGTGAGCAAGGCTCGTATCTCCTAGATAACAGGGTGTGGGCGAGGCTCGTATCACCTAGATAGCGAGATCAGATTCAGGAAAGGATAGATAGATAGAACTCGAGGGAGTTGTACCTGCATAGCCCTAGATAGGTGAGACCTGGGGGCAAGGCCACTTAGTAGTATGGTTTGGGTGAGACCTGTGGGCAAGGCCCGTGCATAGTAGCAAGGTAGGTGGGACCTGACAGAGACCGTGGGTTTGAGATATAGTATCGGAGATTCTAGGATTTATAGAGTCAAGAGTGGGAATGTGGATAGAGCAGTTTTGGTAGCTGAAGTTTTATACGGAAGTCGCTGGGAGTAACTGAGAGGGTAATTAGTGGTTCAGTAACCGAGTGGAAGCCAGTATTCTAGATAGTGGATAGATAAGTTTGGACCTGGGAAGTCCCGTTTCTTTTGGAAGGTATATAAGAGATAGCGTGATGTTCGGATAGAAGTAGTGATTGTGAGGGTTATTGTGTTGGGTAGCTTGCGGATCAGAAGGGCGAAGACACTTACAGTTGGATTGGATAATCTCAAAATAAATGATTTGACCCTGTTGCACAACTCTCGTTTGAGTCTAACCATTCCAGGGATTAATCTTCTACTCGAAAGATTATCTGAGCTTTCCGTCAAGTATACTTGTCCTACAGATGGTTATGCAGAGACAGTCTATCAGGGAGACAAACCAGCATGGATTCGATCTCTGGAAAGGCAGAAGTGAGTTGTGGAAGCTTGAAGTTCGTTTTCTTCGGGAAGGAAGTTAGGTTGGCGCTCAGTTGTCTTAAGAAAAATAGGTTACGCATAGAACAGTCAGTTGCATTCCACAGATCGTTAGTTGGACTTGGGTGCTAGTAAGGAGCGATTTCAAGGAAAAATTCCAATTTAAGTGGGGGAGAGTTGTAACACCCAGTTTTTAAAGTACTCAGTTGTGGACTCGAAGGCCAAGGGTATAGGCGATTTGGACTTTGATGGGTCTCGGGTATTATTCGGAAGGTTTTAGGCTTGGGGGTGTGCTAGGAGCGTAGGGTTTCCCGCCTTCTTTTCATATATATAAAGTTTGTCCGAAATGGACTTAGAATGAAGAAGTTATAACACTTTGAAGTTATTGGCATTATTGGTCCTTAATGGAGAAAGATGGCAAGAAAGTACCATGCATGCAAGGTGGTAGGCGCGAAAGTACGCCCAACGTAAGCTGGGGGTACACCCAGCATAGAGAGGTAAGTGGACGCGGGTGTAGGAGGAGTATGCCCAGCGTATGAGGAGTACGCCCAACGTACGCTCAGAGTTGCTAAACCCTAATTTTGGGGATAAGCACTATATAAAGAACATAATCCCTAGATATCAGCCTCCCTCTCATCCTTAGATAGCCACCACGAAACCCTAATCCTTCCTTGAGTGTTCTTGGAGCTTAGGAGGCCATTAAAGAGCATTTTGGTGTTGTGAAGCCATTTTCCAAGCAAGTGAAGAGCATAGCAAGGTGGTGGATCAAAGGAGAATCAGTAGATCCAAGGTTGTGGTTCCATTTCAATTATAAAGCCTTGAACTTTCCTCAGGTATGCTTAGATCTAGTGTAGTGTGGTTTTGGAGTCTTTATGGTCCCAAGAATAGAGCCTTATGGTTCAAATCCGATTCCTAGGCTTAGAGTTGCCCCTCTCAGTTCTAAATGAGTCCCTAAGGCAGAAAGTTTCAATCTTGGATGTCTTATTGGGTTCATGCATGAGTTCAGATCGTTTTTCTGAGAATAGAATTCCATTTTGGAGTTTCGGCTTATTAGGGTCATGTAAAGTCACCAAGTCAGCGACTTTATTGATTAAGACGTTGAAGAGGACTTGGATCTGTGTTTATAGCCATTGGAATAGAATATTAAGCGTTTAATGGAAAAGTGACTTAACAGAGAAGTACGTTGGGCGTACATGAAAGTACGCGCAGCGTACACACCATGTAGCTTGTACACTTGGCGTACAAAGGAGTACGCCCCCGCGTACTCATCATATATGGGCTTGGCATGTTTTGGGCCTCGGATTGGGCCATGTATTGGATTTTGGTTCTTTAGGACTGAGTGGGCCACCAGAAGTCAGATAATCCAAGAATATATTTGGGATTAAGGTAAGGCCCATTAGAGGGATTAGGCCTAATTTAGCATATTGGGCCATTAGTGGGCCACTAGTGGGCTTAGGAAGCCTACTTGGTGTTGGGCCGTTTTATATTATGGTTTTGGGCCTTAGATATAAACCAAGTTGGACTAGGGGTAAAATAGTCATCTTACCCTAAGGAGAATTATTGGTTTGGACTAATTATTATTTTGGGTAATGGTAGCTCGGGGGGTCGAGAGATTAGCAGTTCGGGGATCCGCCAGCTAGGGGTGAGGGGTTATTCGCAGGATTCTACAATCAGCTTGTGAGGTGAGTTTTCTCCAGTCGGAGCGGGTCAAAGGCACCAATGCCGGCCCATTTATGTATGTTAGTGTATACCGGATTTAGATCCGATGCCGGGATTAGCTTGAAGTAGTTTATATGTTCTGGACTTTGGTTCGATACCGGGAGAGGCCCGAAGGAGGCTTATATGTATGTTACCAAACTACGGTTCGATGTCGGGTGATACCTGAGGAAGGAATGCATGCTTAGTTATACGTGTTGTCTTTGTGATACTTGTATGTGCATGGTAAGGAGATGAGTGTGGGTGGGGGCCCATATCTCATCACTAGCTGAGTGTGGATGGGGTTCCATATCTCATTTGTAGCATAATAGGGGCGGGGCCCAAGATAGGCGGGGCGGGGCCCAAGATAGGCGGGGCCTTGAGACTGGCAATTATAGTGTTGTGTTTGCTTGTTATGTACTAGCTTGATTATGATTATATGTTTGCATGTGTTGCCGGCGGGGCCCAAAGACAGGTGGTTTCTAGTAGAAACAAATTTGTATACCAAGCGGGGCTCGATGCCTGGCGTGGCCTGATGCCGAATTCGTCCATTACCAGGCGGGGCCCGATGTAGCGGGCTAGGCTCAATGTTTGCACTATGTGATTATGTGTATGGTATGTGGTAGTTTGGGGAGACTCACTAAGCTTCGTGCTTATGATTTTCAATTTTGGTTTCAGGTACTTCCAGTTGCAAAGAGAAGAGTTTCGGGATGACTACATTGCACACACCAAGATGTTTTAACCTGGGAAGTTTACTCTGATGTTTTGATACTCTGATAACAATGTTTGAGATATTATAACTTATGTTGAGATGAAATGGGTTGATAACTGTGGTTTTATTATTAAATTAAAATGAAATTTTTGGATCGTATTTTAGAGATGTTACAAGTTGGTATCAGAGCCTTGGTTTGAGGGATTCAGGCACACTTTCGGGTGTGTATGAACTCAAACTAAGGAATTGATATAGAATTTTTCAAAAGAAAAACCATTTTTATTAAAGGATTTTGAGAAAAGCAAAGAGTTTTAGAAAAAGCAAAAAGAATTTTGAAAAAGTGAAAAGGGTGTGGTGCTTGTAATCATCCGAGCTCAAGTAAGTACTCTCGAATTACCCATACAATTTTATGTTATGATATGCTTATCCGATTTATGAGAACTGCATGCTATATTAGGACTAAGGATCTAGGAATGATGCCTTATATGCCTGTTATATGTGTCAGCTTTATTAAATGCATGCTAGTACAGATGAATTAGTATGGTGGCCTGATTAGAATATGCTTGATTATGTGCACTAAATGCTCGAATGCTGCTTGCTTTGTGCTTTTAGGAGTCCTAGTTGTCTTTTACTAACTAGTAAACGAATATGTTAAGTTACATATTGCAAGGACTAAATAATTTTAGAAGGCTACGTCTAGCTCTATTTCGCAGCTCTTGTTTGAGTCCAACCGTTGTAGGGTAGGATCTCTCATTCGAAGAATTAACTAGTCTTAGTGATATGTAATGATATTTGCGAGCTAGTTAGGGGGAAATAGCAGGGCATTCTTATGCACCTGATGGCGGAGACTGGGATGGTGATTACCCTAGGGCAAGCCTAGGATGAGAGTAGTGTTGGGAGCAGCAGTAGTAGTAAGGGACTTGGTGGAGTCGAGGCAATCATTGAGGAAAGTACGAATATACGTGGAAGGTTGTATGGGCCCGTACTACTGAAAGCAGAGGATCTATACTCGAGTCAAGGAGGGCTGAGATAAAACTAGGGAATTTGTAATGCATGTGTGATTCCTCAATAGTGATGAGTATTCGGATGGTTGCTATGTTATTATGCAGTATGGTGATGCTACGGGGTAGACCAGTAGGCAGTTCAGGTGCCGGTGAGGGATTACGCTCGGGCTCTAGAGCCGGGCAGCTTGATGAGCAGATGAAAGAGTTTATTTTAACTGAAATTACGCACAATATTTTGGACCAGACTCCTGTGATCTTTGGTACGTTCAAGGAGGGAATTATGGAGATTTTGGACGAGTGGTTGGGTGCGTTCCGCACCGAGATGGAGGCCATGGTGGGGGTGCGCACGTTGACATTCAGGGAGTTTAGAGCCTGTGGAGTTCAGAGTCAGAGGGGCCACAAGAAGGCCCAATGTCTGAGTTTGGCGATAGCGGGTTAGGTGATAGCACCTGTCCCTACAACATTGAGGGTCACTGACAGCCGTCCGGGCCAGGTAGAGGTGCCTGTGGTGAGGAATAGGGCATTCCAGTTGGTTACAGATGAGACACGAGCAACTTTCGATGTTGCAGGTGCGTATCTTTGCTTTCCTATCAGTTTTTTATTTGTGATTTATTATTATTTTCTCACATCCATATGAGTAGTGGTATCTTAGGATTATACTTCCTGCTTATGTTCGGATAATATGCCATCTGCATACCATAGGTCTTAGGGTAGTAATGTGGGGATGTATCCGTATAAAGTGAATTCTCAGGATGCGGTAGCTATAACAAGTGTGATTAGAACATGGGAAGTGTTCCGATAGTCTTCAAAGGTCTTACTACTTTAGTGTCGATTGGTTTTGGGAACACTAACAGTGGTAAGCGTTGGTTACTAGCAAGATTGATCAATGGATAGTACGAAGGATTGAGGATCTTTCCAGGCGGATGTGCTGAAATGTGTTAGTGGAACCAAAGTGGGGGAAAGTTCTCCAAGGGTTCAGGAACAAAAGGAAGTGTGGATTTAGGATGAGTTCGCATTCTCATCAGGAAGGAAGGCAGCCCAAGTGGCTGATTGGATCGAGGAGTATGAGAGTTGGGAGTTTGGGAAACTTCTCGACGCAGGATTTCATGTCTTTGTTGGATGGCTAGCTTAGGAATCAGGATAAGGATTCCAATCAGGATGCGATCTCAGCTAGGAAGTTAGGTTGTATACATGATTGGAGTGGAAATTATTGTAAGACTACAGGATAGCCTTAGCATTCACTAGTAGCCAGACAACGGGGGGAATGTTGCAAGACTGTGGGTTGGCCGCAACATTCATTAGTATCCAAATAGCAGAGTGTGAGCAAGGCTCGTATCTCCTAGATAACAGGGTGTGGGCGAGGCTCGTATCACCTAGATAGCGAGATCAGATTCAGGAAAGGATAGATAGATAGAACTCGAGGGAGTTGTACCTGCATAGCCCTAGATAGGTGAGACCTGGGGGCAAGGCCACTTAGTAGTATGGTTTGGGTGAGACCTGTGGGCAAGGCCCGTGCATAGTAGCAAGGTAGGTGGGACCTGACAGAGACCGTGGGTTTGAGATATAGTATCGGAGATTCTAGGATTTATAGAGTCAAGAGTGGGAATGTGGATAGAGCAGTTTTGGTAGCTGAAGTTTTATACGGAAGTCGCTGGGAGTAACTGAGAGGGTAATTAGTGGTTCAGTAACCGAGTGGAAGCCAGTATTCTAGATAGTGGATAGATAAGTTTGGACCTGGGAAGTCCCGTTTCTTTTGGAAGGTGGATTGGATAATCTCAAAATAAATGATTTGACCCTGTTGCACAACTCTCGTTTGAGTCTAACCATTCCAGGGATTAATCTTCTACTCGAAAGATTATCTGAGCTTTCCGTCAAGTATACTTGTCCTACAGATGGTTATGCAGAGACAGTCTATCAGGGAGACAAACCAGCATGGATTCGATCTCTGGAAAGGCAGAAGTGAGTTGTGGAAGCTTGAAGTTCGTTTTCTTCGGGAAGGAAGTTAGGTTGGCGCTCAGTTGTCTTAAGAAAAATAGGTTACGCGTAGAACAGTCAGTTGCATTCCACAGATCGTTAGTTGGACTTGGGTGCTATTAAGCAGCGATTTCAAGGAAAAATTCCAATTTAAGTGGGGGAGAGTTGTAACAGCCAGTTTTTAAAGTACTCAGTTGTGGACTCGGAGGCCAAGGGTATAAGAGATTTGGACTTTGATGGGTCTCGGGTCTTATTTGGAAGGTTTTAGGCTTGGGGGTGTGCTAGGAGCGTAGGGTTTCCCGCCTTCTTTTCATGTATATAAAGTTCGTCGGAAACGGACTTAGAATGAAGAAGTTATAACACTTTGAAGTTATTGGCATTATTGGTCCTTAATGGAGAAAGATGGCAAGAAAGTACCATGCATGCAAGGTGGTACGCGCGAAAGTACGCCCAACGTAAGCTGGGGGTATACCCAGCATAGAGAGGTAAGTGGACGCGGGTGTAGGAGGAGTATGCCCAGCGTATGAGGAGTACGCCCAACGTACGCTCAAAGTTGCTAAACCCTAATTTTGGGGCTAAGCACTATATAAAGAACATAATCCCTAGATATCAGCCTCCCTCTCATCCTTAGATAGCCACCACGAAACCCTAATCCTTCCTTGAGTGTTCTTGGAGCTTAAGAGGCCATTAAAGAGCATTTTGGTGTTGTGAAGCCATTTTCCAAGCAAGTGAAGAGCATAGCAAGGTGGTGGATCAAAGGAGAATCAGTAGATCCAAGATTGTGGTTCCATTTCAGTTATAAAGCCTTGAACTTTCCTCAGGTATGCTTAGATCTAGTGTAGTGTGGTTTTGGAGTCTTTATGGTCCCAAGAATAGAGCCTTATGGTTCAAATCCGATTCCTAGGCTTAGAGTTGCCCCTCTCAGTTCTAAATGAGTCCCTAAGGCAGAAAGTTTCAATCTTGGATGTCTTATTGGGTTCATGCATGAGTTCAGATCGTTTTTCTGAGAATAGAATTCCATTTTGGAGTTTCGGCTTATTAGGGTCATGTAAAGTCACCAAGTCAGTGACTTTATTGATTAAGACGTTGAAGAGGACTTGGATCTGTGTTTATAGCCGTTGGAATAGAATATTAAGCATTTAATGGAAAAGTGACTTAACAGAGATGTACGTTGGGCGTACATGAAAGTACGCGCAGCGTACACACCATGTAGCTTGTACACTTGGCGTACAAAGGAGTACGCCCCCGCGTACTCATCATATATGGGCTTGGCATGTTTTGGGCCTCGGATTGGGCCATGCATTGGATTTTGGTTCTTTAGGACTGAGTGGGCCACCAGAAGTCAGATAATCCAAGAATATATTTGGGCTTAAGGTAAGGCCCATTAGAGGGATTAGGCCTAATTTAGCATATTGGGCCATTAGTGGGCCACTAGTGGGCTTAGGAAGCCTACTTGGTGTTGGGCCTTTTTATATTATGGTTTTGGGCCTTAGATATAAACCAAGTTGGACTAGGGGTAAAATAGTCATCTTACCCTAAGGAGAATTATTGGTTTGGACTAATTATTATTTTGGGTAATGGTAGCTCGGGGGGTCGAGAGATTAGCAGTTCGGGGATCCGCCAGCTAGGGGTGAGGGGTTATTCGCAGGATTCTACAATCAACTTGTGAGGTGAGTTTTCTCCAGTAGGAGCGGGTCAAAGGCACAAATGTTGGCCCAATTATGTATCTTAGTGTATACCGGCTTTAGATCTGATGTCGGGGTTAGCCCGGTGTAGTTTATATGTTTCGGATTTAGGTCTGATGTTGGGTGAGGCCCGAGGGAGGCTTATATGTATGTTACCGAACTACAGTTTGATGCCAGCTGATACCCGAGGAAGGAATGCATACTTAGTTATACTTTTTGTCTTTGTGATAATTGTATGTGCCTGGTAGGGAGATGAGTGTGGGTGGGGGCATGTATCTCGTCACTAGCTGAGAAGGGACGGGGTTCCATATATCATTAGTAGCAGAGTAAGGGCGGGGCCCAAGATAGGTGGTGCCTTGAGACTAGCAGTTATAATGCTGTGTTTGCTTGTTATGTACTAGCTTTATTATGATTATATGTTTGCTTGTGTAGCAGGTGGGGCCCAGAGACAGGCGGAGCCTAGTAAAAACATATCTGTATACTGAGCGAGGCTCGATGTCAGTTTCAAGTTTTATATATGTTTCCTTGTAATGTACAAGCTTGATTATGGTAAAAACAATTTCAAAGTTATTATCAGAGTTTCAAGTTTTATATATGTTTATATGATTCTTGAAAATTGTTGATGTGGATTGTTCATGCTTATGAGTTCTGGTAGATCATAGGAATTATTTGCAAATTGTTTGTTAGTGTAATTCTTGATCTTAATGAAGTTGTATGGACTCCATAATTTTTCCTCAAGTTATGGATTACCAAAAGGTTTTCTTGTGTTACCTTGTTTTATGAGTTAATTTAGATTAATGAAAAAATTATGTGTTAGTTGTTTTCAATCTAAATTGATCTAAAAGTAGTTCATAAAATGTGTTTTTGTAACTTGTCCTCAAGATTATATGAAAAGTCACATTTATGACTCTTAAAACTCATAAAATTGCCATAGGTTTCAAAATGAAGAGTCTTTTTGTCATAAATAGTTTTATGAACTCCATAACTTGTACTCAAGTTATGGATGTTCAAGAGTCTCTTCATTAAAGATTTTTAAAACCTTAATTAAACTCATAAGTTATGAAAATCTAAGAGTTTTGAAAAGTTTCAAAACTTTCCCTCAAGTTTTGGAATTTGTAAAGTCTTACACACACTAGTACTTTAATTCCAAATCAAACCCTAGAATTTTAATAGTTTAAAATTCAACCCTTATACTATTATAATATTAAAAGTTAATGTTTATATATATATATATATATATATATATATATATATATATATATATATATATATACGAGTAAAGTCAATCTTACCATTAGTAGGTCTCATTCACAAAGCCAGTCTCTAGGGGGTATAAGGTTACTGCCTATAAAATGGCAGTTTAATTGGTACCACTCTGACCCACCGCTTCCTTGACTGGTGGAGGCTCGTTAGCCGAACGGGTAGGATATGACTCTAATTCTTCTTTCATTGAAAGTATAATGATAAATACTAAGTAACTAAACACTTATAAATTCCCAATCTTAGTTACTTAGGAAAATGTGAAATGGTGCTAACCCATGAAATTACACTTTGCACCCTTGTTAAGTCGTTAGTGGAGCGTGTGTGGTTAACCGACACACTAACATGGGATAGACAATGTGTGGCAAAGGGTAACTTAATGTTTATCATAAATTGGTGGAACATGTTTGGTTAATCGGTACATCGATTAGGTGATAAAGTTAAGGGTAACAAGTTAATTTGCATGGTTATTCACACCTTGTTTGTGATCCTCGGCATCCCTGTCACAAACTTGAGAGGGCACAATCGATATTTAAACATGCCATTGAAAGTTCAACGAATCTCAAAAGATCTAGGAGTTTCGATCCAATTAAAACTTAATAATTTATTTTGTTTTTCATGGTGGAAATTGGTAAATCGTCATTTACCTACCTTAAAATACTTTATAGCTTGGATTACGACATCCCTCTTCCAAGTTATAAAATATGTGTTGGGTCCTAGCCTTAATATTTTATATTCAGTGTTATATTAAGGACTTAAATCAACTAACTTGAATGTCTCCCACTATAGATGTCTGGTTTAGACAACTATGATCTTCCCAAATCACATGGAACAAGCTTTGCTAATGAAGATGATGTTTCATGGTTGGATAATGGAAATCATACTTCTCTTCCTCCACCTACTCCAATTATTATCCCTAACCCACAAGTTCTTGAAGAGTTCAAGGTCACTCAAACCCTATTGACAAGCAAGGTCTATGTGTGCTCACATCTTGGAGATGAAGTCACATGTTGACAAGCCGGGAGAGTTGGGTGTCAAAGTCTTGAGAAAGTCGGTTATTCAATCACTTTCTAAGTCACATAGTGAGTTCATTTGGGACTACTATGAAACAGACTATGACATGACCCTTAATGATCTTATCTATTTGCTTGGTGCTGCTGAATCAGCAATGATTTGGAGGACTAGTAAAGCAAATTTGATTAGAAGATCAACTTCCCAAACGTCCATGGAAATTGACAATGGTAACATTGATATCCAGAAAAACCTTCTCTTCCCAATGGAAAGGGATCGGCCATAGTCAAGTCATTTGACTTAATGGTAAAGAGAAAGGCTTAGTCTGGACAATCAAGTGTACCATTTCCAAAGAGTCTATATGTTTCTTTTGCCAAAAGAGGGGGCATTGGTTGTGAAGCTGCCAAATATACCTGAAAGTTCATAAGGATGGTAAAAGTCAAAAAGTTTGACTTTGCTTCAGGTAAAGTCCATTATCTAACTCTATTAAGTTCCTATTTGGAGATTCCTAATACATTATGTAATGTAATTGCATTTTGATATTTTGGAAAATCAAAGGAGGCTTAAAAGAAGAGTATGCTAATTCTGATCGTGAAGAAATGGATTTCGATCGCATGGTCTGAAGGTCAGAATTTTGAGCTGCTGCATAAGAGTTATGATATATTTCTTAGGAATAGACAACAACATGTTTTTCATATGTATTTGCATTGTAAGGGTAAAATTTTTCTGCATTTATTTTAAATATCCTTTCAATGGCATTTGTGAAATTTGTTGTTTATATGTTTCCATTTGATAGAAATATTGGAAAATGGATTTGATTCTTTCATTTGTGGTAGTGTCATAATTTTCCAAATAAGGAAAGATTATCAACACCCAAGTTTTAGTTGGATAGAAACTTGGAATCATGCAACTTGTATTGTATGATGAATGAGAATTTTTTTTTTTTATCTTTGGGAAAATAAGACTAATTCCTTGTTCACATGTACATGTGAGTCAAATGAAAGACTAATAGGATTGGGTACACTTGGTTGTGAACTTGTCATGTCCACCACAAAATCGATAAGACTATTCGTCATGATTTACTAAAGTTAAGTAAATACGGTTATGCTTACAAGTTTTAGTGTAATTCTGAAACATTAGAAAAGTTTCAATGTATGGCAGGACAAATAAGAAGAATCAAAAGAGGCAGAAAGATAAAAAGTTTCTCCAATCTGAAGAGATGGGAGAGTACTTGAGTATCTTGTTTTATGATTATCTTAGTGATTATGGAACCATATCACAATTGACCCTTTAAGAAAACCTTAGTGCATTTGTTTGGCTAAGGAGAGGAATCGTGAAGTGTGGAAATGGTCAAATCAAAAGATAAATCATACTTCATTCCAAAACAAGTCTTAGAGTCATACTCTAAGATAGTAACATGAGTGACATAATTTTAAGAAAGGTTTATAATACTTATCAAATGTAGAGTAACATGTTTCTTACTCTTGTACATTTGAGATCGGTAAGTTGTGATATTTTGGATAAGACAAAAACCAACTAAGACCAATTGGAAGAAATGTTTATCTTGATAAGAATCTGCACTAACTCTTGAATAATTTGTTTTGTCAAGGAATGGTTCTTGACAAGAGAATCTTATATGTCAAGAGGTCAGTGGGAGTCTTGAAAGATCTTGAGATAGTTTCAAGAACTAATCAAGAGTATTGTTAATCACTAGCCCACGACTTGAGGCTTGTAACCTATCGTGTTGACATATTCTTATTTCTGTGTCTATTCTAGTTAAAATTTGACTATGCTTGTGAGTTCTATGAGTTCTCAATTGTTTTCATAACAACTTGGAAGCAATGGTAGGCCCTATGCTGCCAGGTGGCAAGAAATTAAGATTAAACAAGTTCAATCCATATGAGTTTGGATTTGTCACTAACCTTGTCTTATGATTATGGTTATGACAAATTCACATGGATAGGAAAACTTACGCCATAGAAAATTTAAGCGTCATAAGGTTTCTCTTCGATTCATGAAAATGATGGTGAGGAAATGTTTTCACTAGGTAGATTTTAAGTAGATAGCAATTGTGATATTTGCATTCTCATGTCGTTAGTGGAGCGTGTGTGGTTAACCGACACACTAACTAGTGAGAATGGCAAAAGGTCTAAACACATGTGAGCTATCTAAGGAAAGGTGTATGATTTTGATAAAGTCTTATCAAAGCAATCTCGTATCGGAAATCTGAACCTTGGTAAGAAAATCAATAAAGTATTGATTTCTAGAAGTCCAGTTGATTTCTGGGAACATGTCAAAGCTAGTGGGAGCATAAGTGTTATGTTGGTAAGATAATAATCATTACGCTAGTGGGAGCATGATTATTATGTTTAGTGTTGCAAGCTAGCAATGTTAATTATAGAAAACAAAAGTTTCAATTCGCCTTGAAAAGTCCTTTTGCTATAATTAAGGGAGAGGATTTTATACTTCATTCAAATTCTACAAGCTTAGATTGAGATTTTAATCAACTTTAGTCAAGGATATATATGAACGTTATGTTGGAATGGTTCAACATAAGGAAATTCTATATATGTTGCGTTCTTAAAATTTGATTATGATTACAACATCCCTCTTCATAGTTCGAATTGTGAGAACATGGAAAATAAACATTTTTATAGCATGAATCGTGTCCCATATGCTTCGGGTATAGGATCGATTAGATCCATTCTAAATTTTCCAAATACTTAGGGCATTAAGAGGGAAAAAGTAATAGAACCGGATATGACTAAAATGATTAAGCAATTATCGAGGACTATCTGAGGTTTACCAAAGATTGGTTGCTCGTGGACAATTGGAAATATAATGTAAACTTTGGAAAGGACCATATTGACATATTTTGAAAAAAGGCAACTCTTGTTCAGAAGTGATGGTCAAAATGGAAATGTGGAATTGTTTCCTTAGGTGGAAGTTATTCTTTAAATCTGTGTAAGATTAGAGAACTTAATGCAAGAAGACTGTTCAAAGGAATGTACTTTAAATTTGAGACTTCGTTTCCATGGAATTGCTCTCCATTGGAATACTCTGTAATGGTTGTTGCCAAGTCTTTGTGACTTGGGCATAGTCATTACAAGGGGAACATTGCATATAAGTTTAGAATCTAATAGATTATAGTAAATGGTAAGAGATTGGTATTATTACATTTACAATAAGGATTTGGATTGTGAAATGAGTACCATTGAAATATTGTCAATCGATCTGTTTCACAAAGTAAGGATCATAAGACAAACATAGTGTGCATACTTGGAGTATGGCATAGCTATTGTTTAAGACAAACATAGTGTGCATGCTTGGAGCATGGCATAGATATTGTTTTAATTCAAGTATTAAGTTGATAAATTGAAACATTATACAATGAATAATGAGTAATAAATATGGTGCTTAGATAAAAGGGTTTTTATTTACACTTAAAGTGTTGGGGCCATATAAGATTAGTATTATTCTTGTGTTTCACTTTGCATGTTTTGACTTCCCAAATAACTAGGTTATTCAAACCATCCACAGTCGATCATACATTGGAAGTAGGTTTTGAGGCAAGACTATCATGAATGGGTCTGTAGTCTATCTAGGTGGCTAGACTTAGTTGCAGTATTCATGAGTGCTTCTGGAATAAGCTTCGAGTATTGGATTCAATCCACACTCATTTGAATCACTTCATGAATTTTATCACGAGTGAATCATGAGACGATAATATCTTATATTCTTCAAACCTAGAGATATGAGTTGTTGACTATGAGTTGGTTATACATTGATTGCACGAAAATGCATTGGTAACTTAATGTTATAAAACGTGCCTTTGTGTATGATTCAGCAAGTAGTTAGTACAAGCATATGAGTCGAAGTTTATCCATTCCTTTTACCCTTAAAGGGATAAAAGCGATATATGTGGGCCCCTCGATGATTTAGTGATGACCCCCTAAGTGCTTGGCCAAGCATGAACTGATTTGATTTGTTCAAATTAGTCGGTCATCATAAATCGGAAATTGGGAAACAACAAATGGACAGAGAGAATGATTATAATCCATGTCTCAGTCTATATGATATCTAGAATGGAGGAATATATGATCCCTTATCTAATGGACGCATCATTGATTTGTTCAGAGTTCGACAACGGCTTTAAGAGCTACGATTGCTAGTCGGGTTATGAAGTCGTACTTGCAATAATAGTTTTAGACTTATCCAAGTGGGGGACTGTTGGATTAGATGTCCAAGCCCATAACTATTATTGGTATGTACTTGACCCAAGAGTAGCATGGTCCATTTGGGTTGCATATTATCAGGACAATTTGTTAGGATGTAATCTTGAGAGAAGGTTATATATGATTAATTAATATATTATAAGTACTAATATATTAATATGAAATCATATGGTTTTAATTAGTATTGATCAAGAATTAATTTGGAATTGATTTAGCGATCAAGAGGATACTAATTAAATATATGGGGACTAATTATGTTAATTAGTTATATTTTTATGTGTTGGGCTTATGATCCATGTTGGACCAAATTTATGTATGGATACATAAAGGGTTGTGCCACATGAACTGATGTGTGCAAACTCACTTAGTTTTAAACCTACTTTTAATTATAAAATAAACACACAAAGGCAGTGAACCTATCAATTGTGGTATAGCTAAATAAGTAGGGTATCGAACACAGGGAATGGTAAATTAAAACTAAAAACAAATTCTATCTAAATTAATTAATAAGTAGGGGGTTTTCTCTAGTTTTACAAGACTAGAAAACTTAATAACTAACACTTAAACTAAAAGCTAGAAAAGCAAATAATTTACTAGATTCAATAATGAGAAGGACTTCTGTTTAGTTCGACTCAATTGGTCCTATGGTTGATATTATGGTAATGGTGCAATGGATTAACTCTTTTGTTGGTTACCGATTCAAGTGATTAGATTCGCGTTCACTACACTAATCCTTAGTGAATAAACTAACTCAAACAGTGATCAGTTGTCTAATTTAATTAAATTCACTAGATTAATTATTCGGGTTAATTTAGACTTGCAATAGTTAACTAATTTGGTCCTTTAGTTAACTTCTTGTTGATGGTCATCACACAAGCTCACACATGAATTTACTCAATTTTCTTATTAGTTCTAGTTTCATGTTCATTAATCCTAGACATATGACAAAGTGGTCATATAAACATATGAGGTTGATAATCAAAAGATGTTCATACTATTTAATTACCTTCCTATTAACAGAAAATTAATTATCATTCACACACAAGGTTTTTTAGCAAGCTAAAAATAACAAAAATCACCAACATTGAATTAATCCTACCAATAATCAAACCATAGTCTCAATTTTGTATCCCCACACAGAAGTTTAAGAGTTTTAGCTCATGATTAAAGTAAATAACAGCAAACAAACGAATTCTAACTGTCTAACCATAATGAAAAACAAAAGATTAAGTAGAATGATGAAATTTGCCTCAAATCTCCTTTGGAATTGGATTCTAGCTTGTATCTTCGTTCTCTAGGGTTTTTCTGGTTCTTCAATCGCAGCTAATCTCTTCATAAGGGTTTTAGAATTCTCCCCTGTCGATCTGAGAAGTTATCTTTATATTTGCGAAACGACTCGTCGAGTCAGGTGCCGACTCGCCGAGTCCATCTCTCAATCCCCGTATGCGATAAGTCTCTGGGTCTTTGAGTCTTTATCTTCTCGAATATTCACTTGGACTCTCCGAGTAGACGACCCTACTCGCCGAGTAGGTGTTGTTTTTGGTGTTTTTCTTCTTTGTTCAATTCTCGAGCTCCCAACCGCTTCTCCTGCTTCCTTTTGCTTCCGAGCTTCACTTTTGGACTGAAAACATAATTCAAACACTTTTAAGTACCTTTTGTCCATGATATGCAATAATTTAGCTAATAAATGATAAAAAATCTATACTTAATATGAAATAAATATGCACATATCATGAACCATGGATCACAAGACCCATGGGTATGGATTTGGGTTATATCCATGACCCTAGAAATCCCACATATAAGTACATACTTCATTGCCCAAAATCGCCACTTGTGTATTCTTGGAGTTCATGGTGTTTTTGGGTGCATGGATATTCTATCTCAAGGTCCTCCTTTGTCCATGATGTGTTGTGATTCCACTTGAGGCTTCCACACTATTGGGGCTAAGCTCTTAAGGCTAGATACATCAAGACTTCAAGCTCCACCATAAGGTATGTTATCCTAACTAGATTCTTGTGTAGTATATGACAATTGTATGCTAGTTATAAGTTTAATACCTTGGAAACACCATTACATGTATAATTAGTGAAAACATAGATCCAAGGTATTTAGGGTTGCATGAACACCTTAGGAGTGTTAGAAAGCTCAAAACCCAACAATTATAACTTATGTTTTGATGAAATGGGTTGATAACTATGGTTTTATTATTAAATTAAAATGAAAATTTTGGACCGTATTTTAGAGATGTTACAACATGTCCTATGCTCTCATTAGTACATGCCCATACTACCTTACACACCTACCCGTATTTATCTCAGAGAGTCATCATAATAACCTAACAATACTTTCTAGCATACTCATACGCTCAATCCTCACACCCTAGAGGAAGGCTATATATATATCTCAAAACTGGCCGGCTGAACCCACACAACTCATCCATGAAACTTCCACTAACCCTGCAGCACTCGTGTATGCTAGCTATACATAATTATGTACCCTATAGACATTCGAATATCTGATCCTACCCTAAGCCCTTCATTAAACTAGAATAGGAAATAAGGCCAAACCAAACATTCTTAGGCAATAAGATCTTAGTTATGTATAACCATGATGCATACACTAAACAACTACAGTAATGATGTCAATTCCATTAGAGAAGCCCTAGGCTATCAGACATCATATAATCAGGAAACTCTATCAGGCAAAGCCTGAAGATCCCTAGCCTATCATTAGCATGCTGTTCTAATATATCACAATACCAGAGAACAATATGGTATTTTGGGGTCTACTTACTGGCTACGACTGATCGTACTTATTGCATCCTCCTTGATTATTTTGAAAACCATTTGAAAATCATTTTAAATATCTTTTTCCTTAGTTTGATATTGGATTCATACAAGTGTTCCTCCAATTCACTCAAACCAAGGTTCTGATACAAACTTGTAACACCCATAAAATTCGTGAAAAATTTAAACTTTTAAGCAAACCCAAAAACATCATTGTTTACAAATTGTTTTTAAAATGAGTTCAATATCAAAGTAATCCTAAATTCATCAAAACAAAACATGAGGATGGGCACAATCACGCATTCATCTTCCCACGATCCTTAGAGGTACCTGAAAAATAATCCAAAACTGTAAGCCCAAAGCTTAGTGAGTTCCCCCAAAATACCAATATATAACAAAGAGCACAAATATAATAACAAATCAACCGTTGGGTTTAAATACCCCAGGCCCCTTAACCATCGGGTTGGAATGCCAACATACTATGGGTCCAATCAACCATTGGGTTGGAATACCCCAGGCCCCTCAACCATCGGGTTGGACTGCCAACATACTATGGGTCCAATCATCCTTAGGATGTAATACCCTAGGCCCTTAACCATCAGGTTGGAATGCTTTGGCCTGTTGGCTTAGACATAAAGCGGTGAAGCCTCAACCACCAAGTAATCATGTGCATATAATACAGATAACCATACTATTAACCAGCTAGGAAAGGAGTAAACAGATCTTACAGATCACTAATCATATCATCATAACATATACAATAGGATATCAATCTAAGGGATGACATTGGTGCCTTCGACCTGCAAGTATAGTGAGGAAAACTCACCGTACGAGCATCACAGTACTGATAAGGTCTAACTTCGAATCTCAGCTCATAACTCAAATGCCTAAAACCACCATGTGACCAATTCCATCAAAACCGAATAATACCCAAATACCCTTAAAAGTCAAACTTGGACAAACATGGTCAAACTTGGTCAACTCAAGGTCAACTGGTCAAAATCCATAAACCCACTGAGTTAACCCAGCCGAGTTAACCCAACCGAGTTAACACAAAAACAGCTGAACCATGCGTGTACACGGGGGGTACTCTGGAGGTACGTGCAATGAATAGAAGCTTCGCATTTGACTGAAAAATGGGGATGTTGACCTAGTATGCGGGGTGTACTCCCTTCTACGCGGGCATACCCTCGCAGAGTCCAAAACCTCAATAAGTGCTTAATGGCTTAAGCACTTAAGCCCAAACTTTAGATCCATGGTCCAAATGCACCTTAGAGTCATAAAGTCTCCAACTTTATGACTTTAGACTTATAAAAAGTCCTTAATACATGGTCTTAATCCATTAATACCTTCCATAAGAAGCATGGAGCCAAACTAGCTAGAGGGACCTCATTTTTATGGCTTAGAACCCTTCCTAGGGCTTAAAAGGACAACCCAAAATGTCCAACACCAAAAATGCACAACAATGGGACTTTTTGGGAAAAAAGAACATCATAAAGCTTCTAAGATGAGATATAAGCAAACCAAGCATAAAGGTAACAACTTTTTACCTTCTGGAACTTCCCAAGAAGATGATGATCCAAGATCCACAAGCTTGCTTTCCCTTCTAGACTCCTGGATGCACTTCCTTCTCCTTTAAGCAAACAAATAACACACTTTAAGCTCAAAACACTCTCTTATGGGGGTTAAGGTTTGCTAAGGACGACTCAAAGGCTTGGAGGCTGAAAGGGTGAGGCTAAATGATCCATAAAGGTGTTTAAATACTCCTCAAACCCTAAAAATTAGGGTTTCACCCGGACATTAGTATGACCAACGTACATATGTGTACGCCTAGCGTACTAGGGCACACCCTATTACGCTTAGCGTACTCACATGTACGCCCACCGTACTACTCCCGCTCCCAAAATTACCATTTTGCCACTAGGGCTTCTTAGGGCTACATCTTTATAATCCAAGGACCCAAAATGACATACTTTAAAACCAAAGGAAGGATTTGAAAATACCTAAAACCCGGGATGTTACTACATACTTGGTTAAAGAGTCAACAACTACAAAAGTTAGCGTAACTTCCTTGGACGTCGGTAATTTGGCAATGAAATCCATGGTTACATCATCCCATATGGCATTTAAGGTGGGTAACGGTTGTATGTAACCCGTGGAGCTTGTGTAGGGTACTTAGTTTATTGGCAAACCAAACACCAACCAACAAACTTGTCAATTTGCTTTCGTATTCTCTTCCAATAAAATAACACATATTTATGCGACTGGATGTACCCTGGTTCAATGGGTTGATCGTATGGAAAATTATCTTTCTAGATTATATGAATATGTATGTTGTTCTACTTTAGAAGGTATTTCGATCCCAACATGTATATTCATTTTGGTGTTGTTGAGAATAATGAAACAACTCTTTATGCTAACAAGAAAAAATTTAGGATGAAAAAAGGTGCCTTAGAGAGCTTCAGTGTGGTCTTCCTCTTAACATTTATGTGCATGTTCAAAACTCTAAGTCAGCATAGGAATGGAATCGATTGAAGGATTTGTATGAAGGGACAAAAAAGAAAAAAAGAGTGTTATCGCAAACTTTTTATTAGGATTTCTTAATTTTAAGCAAAAAGAAGATGAATCATTAGGTTAAATCTTCGAAAGGTTTACTATATTGAGCTACAAGCTTGAAAGAAAGTATATTACCAAGGCTCAACAAGAAATAAATGTTACTTTCATGCAAACTTTAAGTAAGGAATGATAATTCATTATTGTAATGGTAAAAGGACATGAAAACATTGATCCTTATTTATTGATAGAATTGTATGGTGTGCTTAATTAAGATGAAGATAATATGATGGAAATAATTGTTGAAATTTTTTTTGGTGGTCCTTCAGCATTGGTGTTGAAAGATGATCAAGTGAGGTCAAAACGATCACATATAATGTTTTTCTAGAGAGAGAAGGAGGAGGAGAGAGTGAATAAGAGTGTGAATATGATGAAGATCGTGCTTTAATTGCAAATAATCAAGCCAAAAAGTTTTATCGAAAAATAAATTATGGATCTTCAAATTATATAAACAAATCAAAATTTTTAAAGAATCATGTTGGTGGTAGGAATATTGAAAGTTTAGGTTTAAAGTATACTTCCGAAACCAAGTCTTTAGAAGGTTCAAAGTATGAAAATAAACTTTTAGGAGATTCGCGATTTGACTGCAACTTGTTGGATCCCATATGAAATGACATGTGCGGAATAATAGTCAGAATCATGAATCAAACTATGACATGAAAGTAATCTGGTCAAAGTTCATGTATCTTATTAAATAAGAGTGAAACATACAAAGAACCTTGGGTTTTTCTCTACCAATTTGATATTGATGCGGATTAGGAGTTTTTGGGAAACTTAAGCTAAAACTAAGTGTCACACCCATGGCCAACGACAGAAACGCCGGACTGTGTGACGTAGTCATGGATCATAGTTATTGAACATACATTGAAAATTACAACATCAATATGAAAATATAAACTTCTATTATTACCAAAATAGAGATTACATTGTTGTTTTCAATTATTACATTACAAAAATACAATACAAGCCACAATTTAACATTTATGAAATATAATGCGATAAATAAAAGTTCCATAGGTCTTTAGTGTGTGTGTTCTTCTAGATGCTTACGATCTTGAGAATACATGCATTTTAAAGATATGTCAACAATAATGTTATTGAGTTCCATAAGTTTTGACTCTGTATACCTTTATAACGAAGAGTACCTATTTGAGGTGTATAAGTGCCTACCTGACTTATAAAGAAAAAAAAGATACTCGCAACCGTACAAGTATGTGACAACCCGATATTTCGAATCTATGTAATGACTTGAAAGCGGCAAGTATTGTAACCTCTTTTGATGTAATGAAATTAACTTCGAAAATAAAATGTTTAAAAGTCTCTATTTGGTTACCTACTATGTTAGATATCATTAAACTGTGATCGTACATAAAAAGAACATCCAAATCTGACTTCGTATAAGGAAGTTATGATTTTTCCAAGTTCGGCATAGCGGTAGACAGCTAAAAACTCGAAGCACAGATCGAACTACTTTTGGCCGGAATCACCTAAATGAGAATCGAAGGTCTCGACAATGGTTTTCCAATAGTAAAAAGTCTGGCAAAAACAGATGTCGGATAATAAAGTTATGAATTACTAACAAACTATTCTTCCCCCGACCTTTTAAAAATAAATAATAAAAATAATTTCAAAATTTGCCGACGGAGTCTAAACGAAAGTCGTAGAGCGTAGTCTCACCTACGCGGATATAAAGAACGTCGAAAACGGAGTTTGTATGAAGAAGATATGAATTTTTGAAGTTTACTAAATAATAAAAATATAAATTTAAATCAAATTACGGTATTATCCGAAGGAGGAGTCACCGGTCCAGTCCGAATTACGCCCAGCGTACCCTCGTACGTCCAGCGTACGCGAGGACTAGGCCTCAGATTGTCCACGTCGCCCCCTATGCGAGACTAGACCCCCGTCCCATCCGAACTCTGAGGCAGTCAAGGATGCGGCCACACATGATGCACGCGTACGCCCAGCGTACCGAGGTAGTCCCCACCCCTATAAAAGGGATGTGAGGGTTCCGGGGAATTTTCTCAATTCCTCTCATCTTTCTTGCGTTTTTGCCTCATTTTCCATGCAATAAATATCCCAAAGCCTCGGTTTCCATACCCAAGTCCCGAAGGAAGTTTATGTTCCCGAGATTCCCTAGAATCCCGAGAAAATCCGCTTTCTCTAGTCAAAGTTCTGCTCGGTTTTCGTCTCACATTCTTCGATCTATCAAGTGAGTTCATACCCCTATAATCTACACTTTTAAATGTTTTATAAATGATTTTATACGCTTTTAGGGGGGGGGGATACAAGTAAACACACAGTTATTATCGTGTGTTACATAAAGTTTCATTATACAGTTTTTATCAAGTGAATCATATGTGATTTATAACTACTATATGGAAACTTTCGTATGCAAAATGTATCACGATAACATCTTGTCTTTTGAAATGAAATATGTTGTTATATATATATATATATATATATATATATATATATATATATATATATATACAAATCAAACACTTTGTTTATATTTTATGTATATGTGTCCAACTTTGACACTACACAGGTTATACTTTTCAAAACAAGTGAGCATTTCACTAGGTTTAATATACAAACGAAACACACTTTTGGAAAAACTATAATAGGTATAGTTTTACGAGAACATGACGATCTTTTACATACTAGAAACACTATTTCAAGGAGATACTTTCATATACAAGAACAAACGAACATTTTCATACGTAAATCTGTTTTATACTAAGTTTTGTGAGACATTAAACTTCACGTACATTCGAGTACACATTTCAAGTCTTGTATTATATACCAGAATCCCTTGGAGGGGGATCATGGTCTTTGTGTATAGATCTATACGGGATTGACAACCCCGCGCCCTGACTGTTAGCTACAGTACACCATTTGTGGTGACAAACGTCAGAACATTCCAACGCTTGAAGAACGTTGTGTATAGGCCGTCCTAGTCAATAGCAGGGTTATAAAACTCACGTGGAGTATTAAAAAACACATTGATTTACGGGGTTTTTCAGAGGTCTTGGTAACTTTATACGTACATAAATTAACTACTCTAGGCATGAAAAACATTATTGTGTTACAGTTTTGGAACTTCTAAATTGCCACCTACATACGGAAAAACATCAATTTTCTAGAAACAAACATTGGTCTTGATAGACGGCTACATTTATACCAATAGAAAATATGGGATTTTCTAGAAGTAAATAAACAAAAACAAATCATTTCATTTTAGTTCATACAAACATTGTCATTAAATACTTATGAAACTCAACAGCTTAAATGTTGATCTACTCTTTCAAAACTACTTGTATGTCCCAGAGAATCAGTAATTACAGGTAACAAACAGCTTTTAAAGAAGGGACGCTGCGCCTCTAGTTTAAATTCGTATATTGACATCATATTGTAATTTGTTTTGAACATGTACCTTTCAACAATGTAAACTTTCAATTATATATATGATGGTTATATTGCTTTCTTTACTATGTATTCAATCGTTACGGTACTACATGAAGTCATCCGCCCCCGAACGTTTCCGCCGTTCCGGTTTGGGGGTGTGACAGATTGGTATCAGAGCATTGTTTATAGTGAACTAAGTATATCGAACCACGTAAGATATACAAACTATAAATGCTTAAGGGACTAATACTCTCTGACAAAACATTTTTACGCCTAAGCCGCGTTTCGTTTAACTTAAATTGTTAGTTCATTTAAGTACAAATACATGCATACAACAACTTATTTTCATGATTATAACTATACAAGAAGTATTTAGACAAGTTGGACATTACGATTAAGCCTCGATGTATGTAATCGGATTTGGGACGAATATAGCCTGATCAACTATATTCATCAGAGATCGGACTAATATATGTCGAGGAATGGTCGTAGTGAGCAACAAGTCGAAACTTACCAAAACATTATGAGGATCAAACGCACAAATTTAAATACTATAGGAGTATTTGGTACATAAAATAGTTTAACCTACATGTTTAGTCTTACATGTTCCAAATTTTGTTCAATTCTTATAACCCTATTCTCGTATAGTCAAATGGCTGGATTCCATCCATTCAGAGACCCCTACTATCCCAACCAAGGCAACGGGGGATGGATCGAAGAGGATCCCGAGGAAGACGAAGAACCCATAGAATTGGATGAAGGGGAAGACTCCGATACTGACTCAGAGCCGGAAATAATCAACCCACCGCCCGCACAACCTCCCGTCTCCGTGAGAAACTTTCAAGGACCAACTCCCGTGTGGGGGAGCCATCTTCACCATTGGAGCCAACAACAAGGTCTACGCCCTCCCTACGACATGTGTAGAGACTTCTACGATGTCAGAGGAGGAAGTTCAACCGATCGAGCACTCCCAGTTATAATTGGCAAGATAGCCAACCAGAGTTATCAATCCGGAGTGCAAGCGGCCCGGATCCGCGAGGTCAATGTGGAAGTTTAGGTACACACTTCCGACATCCGCCGTCTAAACAAATTGCAAGGGAATGATCAAGATCGCATCAACACCCTTCAAGCACAACTAAATACAAACATCACAGAAATGCTAGAAATGAGAGAATAATAGGCCGCTTTCGATAGGCGCCTTATGGGGTTGAAACAGCCAGACACGGAGTCAAGCTCCAAACGCAACTTCCGCCGCAAGTAGTACTTGCCCGACTCCCAAATTTTGTTATAAGTTAGGACCTCGGCTAAAAGTTTTATTTTTTCTCAAACTTTGTAACCGGAGACCTTTAGAGGGGTCAAATTTTCTTGATCGTTGTATCAGCTATTATATTAATATAATTGGCACGCTATTACTAGTACATTGAGTATTTCGTTCAATCCTTAAAATGTTAAGGAGAAACCATATGCTTGTTTCATATATCCAGAGTTACAAATAACTTTCATTCTTCTATCATTAAGACTCATACTATCATCTGTTGTTGAACTATGGTGATTTAGTTCATGAGACACATTCATTTTCTATGCAATGGAATTCTTATCCTTATCTTTTCAACCTATAGTTGAAGGATGCCTCCGCGTAGAAACCCGAGAAGAAACAACTGTGGGGAAGCACCGATACCACCACCGCCTCCACCTCCTCAGTTCAATGCTGTTATGTTTCAAGCAGCAGTCACATCAGCTGTGGCGGCTGCCATGTCACAGATCAATACTCCTATTACTGATGGTTCGGGAACTGGCACAGTTCCGTCCAACCATGGCGAGAGTCATGGGCACTCCCGAGAGTGCACCTATAAAGACTTTACGAATGCCAAACCCTAAATGTTTAATGGAACTGGTGGTGTGATGATTTTGAGCCAGTGGATTGAAAGTACCGAATCAGTCTTTGAAATCTGCTCCTGTCCCGAGCACAGCAAAGTCAAGTTTGCCACTTACACACTTACTGACAGGGCTTTAACTTGGTAGAATGGCCACGTTAAGGCACTTACTCTAATAGTGGCAAATTCAATAAGTTGGGAGAATATAAAGATCATGCTGATGAGAGAGTACTGTCCATGAGGAGAGGTTCAAAAACTTGAGCACGAACTCTGGACTATTAGGATGATTGGTACTGATATATCAACTTATACCAACAGATTCTGAGATCTGGCAATCCTTTGCCCATATATGATTTCTCCTGAGAGCAAGAAAATAGAGAGATACATTTGGGGACTGTCGCCCCAAATTTAGTCAAGCGTGTTAGCTTCAAAAGGGAAAGAAGAAGAAGAAGAAGAAGAAGAGAGGATGGAATAAAGGGAAGGGTGGGTCTTCCCAAGAGCCCTCGAAGAAACAACTGGTTACAATGAATGCTGCTACTATACCTACTGCCGTTTCTACAAATCCTTACCTAGCAAAGCCTTATGTGGGTAACCTTCCAAAGTGCACCAAATGCACTTACCACCACAATGGACCTTGTCGGGAGATGCAGTGCTCCAACTGCAATAGAAAGGGACACACTGCCCGTTTCTACAAAGCCCCTGTAAAGCTGATCACTCAAGTTCCCAATGCTGGTGTGGGCCAAGCTTGCTACGGTTGTAGCGAGGTGGGCCACTACAAAAGAAACTGCACAAAGACAACAAATACCGACGGAGTGGGACGAGCTTTGGCTATAGGCCACGAGGAATCCGTAGCTGATCCTATAGTAGTTACTGGTATGTTTCTTCTCGATAATTCATATGCATGCATACTATTCGATAGTGGAGCAGAGAGAAGCTTCGTGAGCCAAAATTTTATTCACTTACTTAAAAATAAACCTCGCACGTTAGAAAAATCATTCACTGTAGAAATGGCAAACGAAAAAACGGAAAACACTAACTGTATATACATGGGTTGTACATTAACTTTAGACGGTCATTCTTTCCCAATCAACCTCATGCCGGTCCAAATTAAAAGTTTCGACGTCATAGTCGGCATAGACTGGTTAAGTCTTCTTCGCGCCGACATCATGTGCTTTGAGAAAGCAGTTCGTCTTAATCTCCCTAACAATGAAACAATAGTGATTTACGGAGACAAATCCAGTACAAACCTTCGCATCATTTCGTGCATCTAAGCTCGAAAGTGTTTGCGGAAGGATTGTCATGCATTTCTTGCACACATCGTCGATACGAGACAAGAATTGAAAGGCATTAAGAGCATTCCATAAGTATGCGACTTTCCCGATATCTTTCCAGAAGAACTATCGGGATTACCAACACAGCGACAAGTCGAGTTTCGAATCGACTTAGTTCTAGGGGCTACCCTAGTAGCCAAATCACCTTATCGTCTGGAACCAACAGAGATGCAAGAACTTTCCAGTCAACTTAACGAACTCCACCAAAAAGGATTCATTAGACCAATCTTCTCACCTTGGGGAGCACCGGTCTTTTTTGTAAAGAAGAAAGACGGATCGTTCCGTATGTGCATTGACTACAGAGAATTGAACAAACTTACTGTCAAAAATCGTTATCCTCTGCCCCGCATTGACGACCTGTTTGATCAACTTCAAGGAGCAAACTACTTCTCGAAGATAGATCTACGATCCGGATATCACCAATTACGAGTACTAGAGGAGGATATTCCCAAGACAGCCTTCCGAACTCGTTATGGACACTACGAATTTGTAGTGATGCCGTTCAGATTAACCAATGCACCAGCAGTATTCATGGACCTAATGAATAGGGTTTGCCGTCCTTACTTGGATCAATCCGTCATCGTCTTCATAGATGATATCCTTATCTACTCCCGAAGTAAGGAAGAACATAGTCAGCACCTACGAAAAGTCTTAGAAACATTACAATCGGTGAAGCTCTATGCGAAGTTCTCTAAATGCGAATTTTGGATTCGAAGATTCGAATTTTTGGGCCATGTTGTTAGCGAAAAGGGAATACACATGGACCCCTCCAAAATTAAGGCCATTGAGAACTGGTCGGCACCAAAGACACCTACAAAGATTCGCCAATTTCTAGGTCTCGTCGGCTACTATCGCAGATTCACAAAGAACTTTTCTAGCATTGCGAAACCTCTTACTACATTAACCCAGAAAGGCGTGACCTTTGACTGGGAAACAAAACAAGAGAAGGCGTTCCAAACACTGAAACAGGCCTTGTGCACCGCACCGATACTATCCCTCCTCGAAGGGATAGAAGATTTCATAGTGTATTGCGATGCATCAAATCAAGGACTTGGTTGTGTCCTTATGCAAAGAGGGAAGGTTATTGCCTATGCCTCCCGGCAGCTTAAGACACACGAATTAAACTATACAACACACGATCTTGAGTTAGGAGCAGTGGTATTTGCTCTGAAGATCTGGAGACACTACCTGTACGGAACAAAGAGTACTATTTTCACCGACCATAAGAGCCTTCAACACATTTTCGATAAGAAGGAGCTCAACATGCAAAAACGACGGTGGGTCGAGCTACTCAATGACTACGAATGCGAAATTCGTTATCACCCTGGCAAGGCCAATGTAGTAGCTGACGCCCTCAGTCGAAAAGAATATACTGGTCGGAGAGTCAAATCTCTGACTATGACTATCCATTCCCACTTGTCCACACAGATTAAGGAGGCTCAACTTGAAGTTTTGAAACCTGAAAATGTGACGAGTGAATCCCTGAGAGGAATGGAAAAGAATCTAGAAATCAAGGGTGGTGGAGCATATTATCTCATGGACCGTATCTGGACACCGAGACATGGTGGCTTCAGAGACTTGGTCATGACCGAAGCACACAACACAAGATATTCCGTTCACCCAGGTTCAGATAAGATGTATCTAGATCTTAAGAAACTGTACTGGTGGCCTAACATGAAAGCAGAAATTGCTACCTTCGTAAGTAAATGTCTTACTTGCGCAAAGGTTAAGGTCGAGTACCAGAAACCCTCAGGATTACTACAACAACTGGAGATACCAGAATGGAAATGGGAACAGATTACTATGGACTTCATAACCAAGTTACCCAAGACAATGCGTGGACTCAATACCATATGGTTCATCGTCGACAGGTTGACCAAATCCACGCATTTTCTACCAATCAAGGAGACTGACAAGATGGAAAGGCTTAAAAGAACTTACATAAGGGAAATAGTACGACTGCATGGTGTTCCAATATCTATTATCTCCGATAGAGATAGAAGATTCACTTCAAGGTTCTGGCAGTCACTACAAAGTTCCCTGGGGACTAGGCTGGACATGAGTACAACCTACCATCCACAAACAGATGGAAAAAGTGAGAGAACGATACAAACTTTGGAAGATATGCTGAGAGCCTGTGTGATTGACTTTGGAAAGGCATGGGATATCCATTTACCCCTTGTCGAATTTTCATACAACAATAGTTATCATACGAGCATAAAGGCTGCTCCATTTGAAGCCCTCTATGGCCGTAAGTGCAGGTCCCCTCTGTGCTGGGCTGAAATTGGCGACACACAATTAGATAAAGGACGAATTCCTGAAAGCACTCTCACCGGTCCGGAAATCATACGAGAAACGACAGAGAAGGTCGTTCAGATTCGTGAACGATTGAAAGCCTCTAGAGACCGACAAAAAAGCTACGCTGATAAAAGGAGGAAACCTTTGGAATTCAAGTTAGGAGACTGCATTCTATTGAAAGTCTTACCTTTGAAAGGCTTGATACGCTTTGGAAAGCGTGGAAAGCTAAATCCAAGATACATAGGGCCTTTCGAGATTCTCGCCAGAATCGGCCCTGTAGCTTACAAACTCAATCTACCATGTGAACTTAGTAACGTACATCCAACTTTCCACGTCTCGAACTTGAAAAAGTGTCTGTCCAATAAGACTCTCGTTATCCCACTCGACGAGATCGAGATCAACGAGAGCCTTAACTTCGTGGAAGAATCGGTAGAAATCATGGACCAAGAGGTCAAACAAACGAAACAAAGTCGCATACCCATCGTGAAGGTTCGCTGGAATGCCAAGCGAGGACCTGAATTCACATGGGAGCGCGAAGATCAGATGAAACAAAAGTACCCACATCTTTTTCCCTGATTCACAAGTATCTTTCTTACATTAAATTTCGGGACGAAATTCCCTCTAACGGGGGGATGATGTGACAACCCGATATTTTGAATCTATGTAATGACCTGAAAGGGGCAAGTATTGTAACCTCTTTTGATGTAATGAAATTAACTTCGAAAATAAAATGTTCAAAAGTCTATATTTGGTTACCTACTATGTTAGATATCATTAAACTGTGATCGTACATAAAAAGAACGTCCAAATCTGACTTCGTATAAGGAAGTTATGATTTTTCCAAGTTCGGCATAGCAGTAGACAGCTAAAAACTCGAAGCAGAGATCGAGCGACTTTTGGCCGGAATAACCTAAATGAAAATCGAAGGTCTCGAAAATGGTTTTCCAACGGTAAAAAGTCTGGCAAAAACAGATGTCGGATAATAAAGTTATGAATTTCTAACGAACTTTTCTTACCTCGACCTTTTAAAAATAAATAATAAAAATAATTTCAAAATTTGCCGACGGAGTCTAAACGAAAGTCGTAGAGCGTAGTCTCACCTACGCGTGGATATAAAGAACGTCGAAAACGGAGTTTGTATGAAGAAGATATGAATTTTTAAAGTTTACTAAATAATAAAAATATAAATTTAAATCAAATTTCGGTATTATCCGAAGGAGGAGTCACCGGGCCAGTCCGAATTACGCCCAGCGAACCCTCGTACGCCCAGGGTACGCGAGGACTAGGCCTCGGATCATCCACGTCACCCCCTATGCGAGACTAGACCCCCGTCCCATCCAAACTCCGAGGCAGTCGAGGATGCGGTCACGCATGACGCACACGTACGCCTAGCGTACCGAGGTGGTTCCCACCCCTATAAAAGGGATGCGAGGGTTCCGGGGAATTTGCTCAATTCCTCTCATCTTTCTTGCGTTTTTGCCTCGTTTTCCGTGCAATAAATATCCCGAAGCCCCGGTTTCCATACCCAAGTCCCGAATGAAGTTTACGTTCCCGAGATTCCTGAGAATCCTGAGAAAATCCGCTTTCTCTAGTCAAAGTTCTGCTCAGTTTTCGTCTCACCTTCTTCGATCTATCAAGTGATTTCATACCCCTATAATTTACACTTTTAAATGTTTTATAAATGCTTTTATACGCTTTTAAGGGGGGGGGGGGGGAATACAAGTAAACACATGGTTATTATCATGTGTTACATAAAGTTTCATTATATACTTTTTATCAAGTGAATCATATGTGATTTATAACTACTATATGGAAACTTTCGTATGCAAAATATATCACGATAACATCTTGTCTTTTGAAATGAAATATGTTGTTATATATATATATATATATATATATATATATATATATATATATATGTATGTATGTATACAAATCAAAGACTTTGTTTATATTTTATGTATATGTATCCAACTTTGACACTACACAGGTTATACTTTTCATAACAAGTGAGCATTTTACTAGGGTTTAATATACAAACGAAACACACTTTTGGAAAAACTATAATAGGTATAGTTTTACGAGAACATAACGAACTTTTACATACTAGAAACACTATTTCAAGGAGATACTTTAATATACAAGAACAAACGAACATTTTCATACGTAAATCTATTTTATACTAAGTTTTGTGAGACATTAAACTTCACGTACGTTCAAGTACACATTTCAAGTCCTGTATTATATACCAGAATCCCTTGGAGGGGGAGCATGGTGTTTGTGTATAGATCTATACGGGATTGACAACCGCGCACCCTGACTGTTAGCTACAGTACACCATTTGGGGTGACAAACTTTAGAACATTCCAACGCTTGAAGAACGTTGTGTATAGGCCGTCCTAGTCAATAGCAGGGTTATAAAACTCACGTGGAGTATTAAAAAACACATTGATTTACGGGGTTTTTCAGAGGTCTTGGTAACTTTATACGTACATAAATTAACTACTCTAGGCATGAAAAACATTATTGTGTTACAGTTTTGGAACATCTAAATTGCCACCCACATACGGAAAAACATCAATTTTCTAGAAACAAACATTGGTCTTGATAGACGGCTACATTTATACCAATAGAAAATATGGGATTTTCTAGAAGTAAATAAACAAAAACAAATCATTTCATTTTACTTCATACAAACATTGTCATTAAATACTTATGAAACTCAACAGCTTAAATGTTGATCTACTCTTTCAAAACTACTTGTATGTCCCAGGGAATCAGTAATTACAGGTAACAAACAACTTTTAAAGAAGGGACGCTGCGCCTCTATGTATTCAATCGTTACGGTACTACATGAAGTCATCCGCCCCCGAACGTTTCCGCCGTTCCGTTTTGGGGGTGTGACAAAGTATGTGTTCATTGTGTGTAAGTGTTTACCTAACTTATCAACACTTGCAAAACCCTACAAGTGTGAGTGCATGTTTATTTGATTTGTATATTTTATAAAAATGTACCTTTAAACCTTTCATTGTGATATCTTGATTATACATATATATATATATATATATATACACACACACACACACATAACCTTTCATTGTGATAATCCTGATTATAAGTTGTTACCTAACTTATCAAATATAAACCTACTTGTATATTCGTACAAGTGTGTGTGATGTGTATAAGTTCTACCTGAATTATGTGAATTCATACTTGCAATTCCATACAAGTAAGTGTGTTGTGTATAATTATTTACTTATAAAAAAGTATAACTTTTACAACAACAAAAGTTAATATGCTTCGTATAGATATATAAGTATGTATTTTACTTATATAATATATTGATACTTATCTATTGTCCTAAGTATGTGTTCAAGCTACATATCATCCTTTTCAACTCATATCAGTGCTTTTAGAGTGTACTCCGGGTCTATCATGAGCCTATAACCAAGATATATGACTAGATCAAGCCTTTGTATAACACTGCAAGGTGGCATACCAAACAACATCACCAACGCTTCATCGACGTCGTGAAAGAGATAGAGAATGAACATTTATCACCCGTTTGGACTATTCATATGGAGGTTGTAAGTAGCAACCATGGACGAGGGTGTCAACCGGTATAGATCCTTTCACAACGTTCCCCACTCCTTTAAGATTAGCAGTTATAGTACAGAGGGTTTCACTATGTTTTTATTCTTAGTTGATGATAAGACACTCATATAGTTATCTTGTGTTTAAGCAGTTCTAAAAGCATGTGATTTCGTGTCTTAAACCTTAAGTTATAAAGTTTACTAGACTTATTGTTTATTCGTTGTATAAAGCTATAATAAGTTTTTGAACAAATTTGAGCAGTGTAACGACTATATTTTGACCCAAACCAAGTTTTAACCAATGTAAAACCAACAATACCAATATACGTACAAATTCAAAATAGAAGTATATGTATCATTTTTATTGTAAATGATGACAACAACTATTTTTATAACGACATAACTATAATAACTAAATTTTATACATAGTTATAAACCGTTGTTTAATATTTATAAAGCGATTAATTATTAAATATAAACGAAAGATGCACTCTCCCTCAAAAACATTAAAAGCTTAAAAGGTACAGTACAACTCACATTTGTTGTGTGCTTTATCGTTGCATTGTTAGGATTGGAAATCGAGATTCGAAGCGTGACTCGGGATTTTATGAAAGACACCTCGTTTTTACAAAATGTCACTCTAGGGTTGTAGATTGGCAAAAGCAAGTCGGAAAAGCTGTTCAGTGTAACTTCCGGATCCTAGAGGTATTATTTCTTATTAATTTATTTTCTTTTGCTTGTTTTAGGAGACCACGACGTAGTGGAAGGACCACTATGACGGGGCAACGTATGATTTGGACGCGGGTTTCATTTAAGTTACTGCAGCGTGACATTCTTGTTAGCATCTTGGCAAGCTTTGGGACATCACTTGAAGATTCTATGGACCTTTGTTATGTGCCAAGATCCAAATTTTATGCTTCTATATTGCTAGATCTAAGGTTTTGTCCTATTTTCTTCTAGAATGAGCTTGTGGGATCTAAGGTTTCATTTAAGCTACTGCGGCGTGGCATTCTTGTTAGCATCTTGGCAAGCTTTAGGACATCACTTGAGGATTTTATGGACCTTTGTTATGAGCCAAGATCCAAATTTTATGCTTCTATATTGCTAGATCTAAGGCTTTTTCCTATTTTCTTCTAGAATGAGCTTGTGAGAGTGGAAGGATTCCATAAAGTCAAAAAATTAATGGATCTTTGAGGTCCCTCTTAGGTCATTTGTTGCAGATCTGGATTTTCTTGGAAGTTTGTGGCCCCATGCAAGTTTAAGTTCTTTTTCTCCCATGTTTTGACTTAAAAAGGGAAGAGACATGCATGCCCATAAAGCACCAACTTTTATGGTCCTTTTGGGGTAAGATAGCATTCTGGACAATGTGGTTGAATAATTTTAATGATTAAGAGCTTATTAGTTAAGTTATGCTTCATGATGTCTTAAAGGACATAAGTTTAAAGATCTTTTCATATTGGTGTATCTTAATGGATAAAGTTGGAAAATTTATCCATTAATACCTTAAAAAGGACCAGATCTGAGCTTTGGAGCTCTTGAAATTGGAAGAAAACAACTTAACCCGTTAAGCTGTTCTGACCCAGTTCCCACGCGTAACGAATCGAGAATCATCGACTATTTTAGCACTTTGAGCACACGACGTGGCAAAAGGGAGGCCACAACGTGGAGGTTTGCTGTTGGCAATTTTGACCTTAGCTTTGACCATTGACTTTTGACTCGTTGACTTTTAGTCAAATTTCTATTTTTAGAAAGGTAGCCTAAGAGTTTACCTTGTATGGATATCTAGGTGGCATTTAGCACATGTTCTAGGATTTTGGTAGCTATTGACTATTGTCAGCACTGTAAGGTGAGTCTTCTCACTATATTATGTAGGATGCTAGTTGTGTTTGTGACTCTTGCATGTATATGTTGGGGTAGGCCCATTTATATGTATGTTGGGCAGGGCACATTTCTTATATGTTGGGTTGGGTCCATTTGGTATATGTTGGGTTGGGCCCATTGGTTATATGTTGGACATATCCCATTTGTTATATGTTGTTTTGGGCCCATTTTTATATGTTGGGCTATGCCTATTTATTACATGATGGGCGGGGCCCATTAGTATGATATGTGGTATCTTGGGGAACTCACTAAGTTTTGTGCTTACGGTTTTGTGGTTTAACATTTTCAGGTACTTCCAATTCTAAAGGGTAGGGCCTAGCTTGACAGTACATCATCCCTTTTATGATTTCTGCATCAATGTTTATTATTTGACTTTGATGAATGTGGTACATTTTTACTATGATTGGTTTTGAAACATGTGATGTATTGATTTGATGGGTATAAAAACACAAATTTTTATCAGTGTTTTTGGGACCTTACACTCAGAATCACCAGAGTCAAAGGAATTTTCGTGGTCAAATTTGAATTAGATGGTGCTTTGCCCAACTAAGATTTTATTCACCATTAATGGTTTATCTAGAATATTCCACCTAGACCTATCAATGGAGCGGGTTTGGAACGAATGGACATTGATCGAGACCCTTTTAACAAATTTCAAAATCCAATCCAAACCCATAAGGTTTTGAATAATTAAACCCATAATCTTATCCACCAAATCAACATATCTCCAAACCCGGCCTGTAACCCGTATGTTTTTTTGAATAATCAAACACAATTTACTTAATTCTTAAAATAATATTTCTTAAATAAGAAATGTCTATTATAGCTTAATTTTTTAAAATAACATTTCTCAAATAAAATAAATGTTGATTTAGAAAGCGCATTATGTACTCAAGGACTTTCGATTGGAATTAAAAATCACTACTACAATAACTCCCAATTGATTTATACTGTTGATTGCATTGATAGAGTATAGTGATTGCAAACTTTCTTCTGGTTGACAAATGTTTCTATTCATTTATAAATGGAATTGATGATTTCTTGATGAAATATAAAAAGAATGACATCATGACTCTTGGCAGAAGACTGGAAGTCTAGAAGTAAACTTCTTGAGTCCTAGGTAAAATCGGTTTGGCCTTTGTCCTTTTAAATTTTGATAGAAATTAAAATTAAACGTTAAACAATATACAATATAAATGTATAATTCTAAAATTTATATGGGGTGGGTTATAAACAAATCAAATTAGTGATGATCCATAACCGACCCTTTTAATAAAAGGGTTAGAGAGTACGAGTTGTTAACAGGTAAATGATCAAAAACTACGCTCCAAAACCATATAATTCTTATTGATTTGGATCAGGGTCAAAACCTGTTCCATTGCTAGGTCTAGTTCCTACCGATAACAAATGCATATTGGGTGCCATTAAGAGCATAACTTATATCTTTTAAGTGTATCAGTAAGGACCTTGGAAATAACCTTCTAAGTGCACCCAATGGGGTTAATACGACATAATATTTTAAGGAGAGTGGATATTTGACCTTGGTATTGAGTATAATAAATAGAGTAACTTTCAAGAATAGCTCCTATGGTTTAGGGTAATTTGCACGTGTGGTCCCTAACTTATTTTTTAACTCGGAAGGTCCATACTGTTTGTTTTTATTATACGCTTGGTCCCTATCTTATCTAAAAAGACTATTTTGCCCTTGATTTTTTAATTTATTTAAATAAATACACCTCCAACCCCACCCCCTCACCTTACCTTACCTACCACATAATTTTTTCCTATTTAAATAATAGTCTTTTTAGGTAAGACAGAGACCAAACGAAGCACGTAACAAAAAAAAAATAGTAGAGACCTCCCGAGTTAAAAAAATTAGTTAGGAACCAAACATGTAAATTACCCCAAACCACAAGGATCATTCGTGTAATTTACTCTAATAAATAAGGACTTACACCCACGAGTAATTGTGCAATTTGATTAAAAGTCTTCGAAGATATTGACAAAATCCCTTACAAGGAGGTGACAATAGGTTTTAATGAACTTGAACATGAAACCATTAGGGTTAGGGATGTCAAAAACTTTCGTGGAATCTTGATTCCATACGTGATTAATTTTTTAAAAAATTCGGGGGCGTGGGCGGGAGTGAGATTAAACCCCGTTTTATTTTCAGGACCGAGGGCGGAAGTAAGTATTTCCGTCCCGTACTCCCGCAGGGGACCCGATTGTATATTTATATAAAAATTATATATATATATATATATATATATATATATATATATATATATATATATATATATATATATATTATCTAATTTTAAGGTTTCTTAACTTTCTTCCACTTCACAAAATACGATAATACGATAGTGAATTGGTCATATATTTTTGGACATGTATTTTTTTTGTAATGTTGGATTTTTCGTATTTTATATTTATGATTTGTTGGATTTGTCGTTTTGTAACGTTGGATTTTTAATTTTTTAGTTGTCAAAAAACTAGATTTTAAGTTTTTAAAGTTATAAAAATTTTTTAGACCAAAATATAACAATTGTTTTTAGCAAAAAAAAATCGATTTTAAGCCTATAAAACGAGGGCGGGGGCAATACTTGATTTCGGGGGCGGGGGCGGAGGTAGCTATTTCCGCTCTCGTTTGGCGCTGTTGACATCTCTAATCGGGCTTAAGGCCTTATCGCTTCTATAACATCAATCTGCTTTTATATATTTAATCACAAAAGGAGAGTCAAGGGAGGAGCTTCTCTTCCTGTTAGAGGGATATGAAGAGACCTCTCATGAGTTTCGGTATACTCTAGATTTATTCTTCGAATTTAGAAGAGAATAATCTAAGTACTCCGTCCTTGATGGTGGTAGGATCCGAAGACCATAAGAGTGATAATTAAACAATTTATCTTGCCTCGAGAGATATTGCTAATAATGAGTTTTTGGAAAAAATATGGAAATGTTATCACCTTATATGACCCATTTTACATGAGATTTGCGTTTTAAGGTTCAATGTCTTGACAATTTCCAGATAAAACATGTTTTTCCCTCCAATATACTATATCAGACGACGCTTAGTTGGTAAGGGGTTTAATTTCAATAGTACACTCAATGCCACTATAATTTTTCCAACAACTCATTTTGTTTTCTATCTTCCAGATGAACCACAAATCGTCTCATAATTTTAATAGCTGGCCTTGCTTACTTTTGTTGAAACTTTATATAAAAAAAGTAACCTTATGAAATTTGTCCCACATTGAAAGCAAGAAAAAAACTTTTTTTCGATATTAGTCCTAATACCAAACCAAAATTGATAAGGCTTGACCGAAAAGGATTGGACCGGAACTATGGTGATTATAAAAAGTGATCATAATTAGGCTTTTAATAATATATATAATTAATGATTAAAGATAGGGTCTTGGGCCTTAGGCCTTGAGACCACTCTTTACTGAAGGCATTTTCATATATATTAAATCCAAATTTGACTTTTTATTAATAATTAAATTTGTTAAATTCGATTTTAAATTTTTTAAGAATTATTTTTGGTTTTTAGTAGTTAATGCAGGAAAGATAGTTACTAACGGTCTATTGGCAACCTATATAAACTTCGCCAAAGAAAAATTTGAGGGTTAGAGAAATACATATCATATGTTCTTCAAATTTTTGTATTTAGTAATCAAGATGGAAGCATACAGAAATTCGTTAGATTCAATATCAATTTTGGAATTGATAGTTGTATCTTCAAGGCAGATTATTGGCGTGAAATTTATGCCATAGATCATTGTAATTGAAGATCTGTATCACATCAGTACATTTCATGTAAATTGATTCATTTTAATACATATTTTGATTTCATTTATTTCTATTATTGTATACTTTTGTCATTATAACAACCTTCAAAATTTTACCTTTTAGAGCCATATTCTTCTAAAAAACGAAATATAACAAAACTTATAGTTTTATGTTCTGAAAATAGTGTTCATCCTGTCTAAAAAAAAGTCCTTTTAAACCACGTGTGCATTATGCAACCATTTTATTTGAAAAAGTCAAATTACCGATATACCCTTCTTCCTTTCTTCCACTCGTAACCTGCATTTGGAAATTGAGGGCGTGTTTGGCTTAGCTTTTAAAAGCTTAAAAGTTCTTTTCCAAAAAGTTAAAAAAAATCAGGAAATCCTGACTTTTCCAAAAAGTTGTTTTTCCTTGTATTAAAACTCCAAAAAGTTACTAGTTTGTCGAACACCTTTTTTGTTTTTCTTTTCTTTTACAAAAAGGACTTTTGGCTGTGAAAAGCTAAGCCAAACACCCCCTGAATATACAATTACAAATGGAAATTAAGGTCCTCATAACTTGCTATTTTCAGCGAATTAATTACATTATGTATGATGATTAGCAGGAAATCAGGAATTCCTAAATTACTGATTGTAGCTATCTCAAAAAATCAGTAAAATAGTTTGAATTCTATTAAATCAGGTGTCGCGATCAATTTCAAATTTAAATTCGATGGTTCATATATACCTCCATTTTTCTCCATTTTATTCTCTTCTCATAAAAAAAATTAATAAAAGGCTCAAAGAAGTGCACAAGGTTAGTAATATACCATTTGGTTTTGGCTTTTTACCTATCGATTCAATGAAAGCTTTACTCTACTCAATCATGTGCAAGGTTTCTACACATTGTAAACATTAACATTTTTCAAAATATTATAACTGTAGATAAGCTTGAAGACTTTGTTCCACTGACTCCCTGTTCCCCCGCTATCTCTTCAAAACTCTCACGCTTCCTAATGAATCCATCGGTTCAAAACAACACAACTTCTCTTCCTCCTTCTCTCTAACCTTAGAAGCAACCATTCACAACCACCACCACCCTCTACTGCTACCGTCGGCTTCTCTTTCATCAACCACGTAACAGAGATCGAAGCAACCAAAAATCGTTTGTTCTTGTTCAACCATCCGTTATTGCTTTTTATCTCTACAGTTTTAAAAACATATTTCGTTCTGGATAAAGATGAACAAGATCGGGAAAAAGGGTTTTTTACTATTGGCCTTGCTACTGGTTGTTTGGAAACCAAGGGTTTGTTTCTTTTTTTCTGGTTGTTTTTTCTACAAGCTTTCCAAAGAGGTAGTTCCAAGCCCTTACCAAGGTCTCTCTCTCATGTGTGTTTTGATTTTGTGGTTCATCTCTTATATTTCAGGTTTTTCTCAAATTTGGGCTTACCAAATGAAATGCCTAAGAGAAAATTATAACAAGAAGCGTATTTTGATTCCTTTCAAACACTTCAAGTAACTATAAGCTTAATTGTCAATCTGTTATGAGATCTCAAGAAAATCACTCATGTTACCCTCCATGCTCTGCCTTTTTCCCGGTTTTGTGCTCTATGACTCCACTTCTATGTGGTTTGAAGGAAAGAAGATACGAGAGAAACGACATGGAGAACTTCAAGAGAGGATGAAAGCCTTTGTGAAAATCTAGATGATGGATTCGATCTACGACTCTCAATGGTATGGTGTTGAAAACACGTGAATAAAGTTTTTCCTCTGGGATGAGATGAAAGGGTTGATTAATGATTTTTTATTAGGATAGTTTTTTTTGTTCTTTTTTACAGGAGCAACTTGCAGAGTGAAACCCTTCCAAGACGACCAATTTGATGGAACTGTATAGTCTGGATGTTTTTTTCTTCTCTTCTTTACACCTTTTTTTATGTTTTATTTTATTTTATTTTCGAGCCCTAATATATAATCTTCAGAACCACTTTATATTTGATGAAGACGATGATGGGAGATAGGGATGTAAGTCTTTAACTTGGCTACCTGGCATCATTCTTATCTCTCTTTTTTTAACGTTGTTTAATTTTTTCCCTTCTTTTGACAGTTTTAAGTTGTCTTTCCGGTAATAGTTAACATGTAAAGCCTAAGAAATAAAGCTTATGTTTATTCATAATTAGGTGATAACCTTTGAATATAATAATATAATGAAGCCAAGCATGTTTTTTATTTTTATGTTAGTGTTCGTACTTATTTTTTTATAGACCTGCATAGAATTCGACATAAAAATCAGAGCATAAGCAAGATTGTGCTTTGAGTGTGTAAAATTCAGAAAAATAGATGATGTTTTGATCTAGAAAGTTGTATTGTGATTTGTTTTACTTAAGTTTCATAAGCAGTTATAGATTTTGATGTTGTTTTTTTAAGCAGGGAAAGATTAGAAACATCTTCCACAATTTAAGGAGAGGAGGTCATAGTAATGAATCTATATCAGACAATAAATGTAATTTGGTTCTTCCGTTGACAATTCCTTTTAGATTTTTTTTTCTCTAAAATCTGCCAAGATATGTGATGGGCTTGAACGTTTTACTTTTTGTTTTGCAGGTCCACCAATGTTAAAAAGCTCATGACAAGTGAGCTTTCCATGAATGTAATCGATGTTTACCCTCAAAACCATTTTCTTTTAAAGCTCAAATTTGGGAATTGATGGGAACCGAGACCGTTAATGTCACTGATGTTGGTTACTTGGTTCAAAATTTGTATTTATAGTCAAGTTTCATAAGATATGTGCATTGTCCCATGCTTATCATATCTAATTTGAACCGTTACATAATATATGAAATAATGGTGCGGAAACATTGGTTTATTTGCTTAATTTGAAAGGATACTTGATGTCACGTATAGTTTGCCTCTACCATATGTTTTTACATTAAAGCATTTTACTTTAGCATCTGGTGTAAAACACCACCTGATGGGCTAAACCATGTATGGGTATGTTTGCGAACACTTTCCTATTCCATCACTTTGGAAGGCATATCGTCTGAAAACCATGTATGGATTGTCTAAATTTGAAAAACATGTTTACAACCAATATACTCTATTTTTACCTATACAACTATTAGTAAAATATGTAAAGTACGTTGTTATTGTGAGTAAAGCATTACACGCAGGTGAAACTAAAACTTCAAAAAACATATTGTATCACAAAATTATTGATCAAACTTCCGCCGCAACGCGCGGCCTAAAAACCTCGTTCATGTATAAAGTATTATGATGCTTTCTCTATTCTGGAAAATAATATGTGAAATTTAATTTTGTGTACTATTTGTATTTGATTTGTGTTGAGTATGTGTTTTATATGTAATATGAAGATTCAACTGATTAGTGTTCTGGTTATTTCAAAATTTGTAATTTTTGAAGTTCGTATTAATTTTCTTGATATCAATTATTTTTTCCTTGACTTTTACTTCCATATTTGAAGCTTTGTATTTGATGTTTAGATTGAAATAACTGAATGATAGCGTTAATAAGAAAAAAAAACTAATGTTACGTTGTTAAAATGTGACAAGTTTGATTATGCACACTAAGTGCTCGATGAAATGCTCGAATGAGATCTTATAGATTTTCTATCTATTATTGAATTAACAAAAAAAAAGTTAATGACCATAATAGTTATATAAGAACTGATTTCAACCTTAATTCTTATTATTAACGAGAAATCCTCATGAAAGTCCCTTTAAATTTTATATTTTCAAGCCATATTGTCTCTATTTCCTTTAGATCCATCATACCACTTTATTTGGTTTTTGCTTCCTATTTTACATCATTAAACCTATTTCGAGTTTTTAATTTATAGTTGATAATATGAATTTCATTTTAGGTTGGTGATTAGCATGCCTTTTGATGAGATATATGCTAGTTTTGAACAGAATGGACTCTTTGAAGGCTGTGATAATTATGAGTTGCTGAATGTATAAGGTTGGGTCATTGATTAAGATAATACCACTCGGCAAGGTTTATTTATTTTTTCATCTGTAACTTTTGCCAAAGATCTTTTCATTATCTAGGACTGTATGTCATTAAGTTGATTAATGGCGTAATAACCTACAAATTTCTATGTTTATTTGTTTTATCTCTGAGTTACATTCCTCACATTTTCAGAGTCGGTCCAAATATATATGGGGCCGGGGGCGTAAAGAAAAAAAAAAGCCTATTAAAGACAAATATAATAAAGATTAAAAAAAATATCATTTATTATTCAGTATAAATACATTCATTTAGAAATAACAAACAAACTAAATTGTTTATCTTTTGAGTTAGTTTGAGTTTGAACCAACTTTAGGCCCTAAAAATCATTTAGGTAATAATTTTTTTATTATATATATACACTAAATAGCCGAGAAATTTTGGGCCCCTGGAGACGTGGACCCGGGTTGCCCACCATCTGGACCGGCCCTACACATTTTATGTACATGTGTAAGAGGTTCTTAGTTCAGATCACAAATCAACTTCTTGGATTAATGCGTAGAGATCGACTCAAATAGATGTAACTAAAATCGTGTACGTGCATGTCTATAGCCATAAGATTATGGATTTATGGTATATTGTTTTTAAGTCTCAATTACTTTTAAAAAAGTGATGAATGGGTTTTTTTTGTAAATTTTTTGGTGAAATTACAACTCTTGTAATATATGAAAAAGTTTGTATTATATTTTCAAATTTTGAAATATATGGAGACTAAAAAATAAGTTTGTAGCTTTAAGTGATTTCATATTGAGCTCCTGTCAAATAAATGGTGAACTTGTAAAAAAATGAAGAAAACTATTATTTGTTAAAAAGATTCAATCGCAAGTGTTACATTTGGTTGTTATATGAAATAAATGATAATCATCACTAACCGTTAAACATGTAACAATAGTCTATAGCTAGAGAATTGTTTTATTTATAAACACAGTTCTTGTCCTAACTAATCAATAGTGGAAAATGATCCATATTAATTAAATTTTACAAAATGGATACATGTTAACTGATATATAGTACTCATTCCGTTCCAATATTATTGTCCACAAACAAAAAACATATAAATTAAGAAAACATTAATTACTATTAACTTTATATAATAAAATGACAGTTTTGTTCTTATTTTGCATTTAATGTTCCATTAAATGCTTAGTTGGTTAAGTAATAATGAATGAGTATTTTGATAAAAATGTTATTTATTTTTAGAAGTGGACTATTATTTTGGGACAAACCAAAAAGGAAAGATGGACTATAATTTTGGGACGGAGGGAGTAAATTTGTCACTATTTTAAAAATAAAGAGTCTATGCCTTATACCCTGAAGTCACTGCATGCAAACCTTCATCATCACAGGAGTTGAATAGTATCATAATTTAAACATGAGTTATTGTACTTGACTTATGAATGCATAAAAAAGTATATCGATAATTTTTTTTTTTTTTTTTTTTTTTTTTTTTTTTTTTTTTTTTGCATTTGGCCATTGTTTGGGAAAAATACAATAGGATGTTGTTTTTTATATGTTTTTACTTATCTGTTTCTTAGTCAAATCCTTTTAATATGCAAGTAAGATGTTTTAGAATTTATATGTTTTTAATGATGTGACTCTATTCATATTTGACTGTTTGTGTTTGTGTGTACCTTTATGTGACTCTATTTGTAATCAATGTCATTTGATTATTTTGTTTTTCTATTCAAATTTATATTCATTCTATAAAATCATAATTCTATTAAATATTTATACATACGTAAGGATATATCGGATAATAATATATATGGAAGATTTTAAATAATCAATATAAAAGTCTAAACACAACTTATATTTTATTTATTTCATAAAATTTTATAAATCTTAAAATTTTCATTATCATTCTTAATTATCAATATTATTTTTCCTTTTTAGCGGTGGCTTTTACGGGTTGTATCATAGTTTTTAATAATATTTTTCATTTTTCTTTGGTTGATAGTAAACATATCAATATTTTTTTTGTCCCTATCATTCTCATAACTATCATATATATTTTTTTGTCCTTATCATTCTCAAAATTATCATATTTATTTGAACAATTCTCTCTCTCTCTCTCTCTCTCTCTCTACATATATATATATATATATATATATATATATATATATATATATATATATATATATATATATATATATATATATGGTTAGGTTCATGTGAGACGGCTTAATTTTGGAAAACCCTACGACGCATTTTTTTATTTTTTTTATTTTTTATTTTTATTTTTTTTAGTTAATTCAAGTTACGAAAATAATATTTAAAAAAAAAGAATTTTTGGATTTTTCCATTTATTTTGCATTTTAAAATTATTTTTTAGAATATTTACAATGTAATATTCTATTAGAATATTTCACGTATTTAAAAAAAAAACGGGATTTTATTTATTTATTTTTAGTTAATTCAAGTTCCGTAAATAATATTTAAAAAAAGAATTTTTAGATTTTTCCATTTATTTTGCATTTTAAAATTATTTTTTAGAATATGTACAGTGTAATATTTTATTAGAACGTATTTTAAAAAAAAAGGATTTTTTTTAATTTTTATTATTATTATTTTTTATTTTTTTAGTTAATTTAAGTTCCGAAAATAGTATTTAAAAAAAGAATTTTTAATTTTCCATTTATTATGCATTTTAAAATTATTTTTAGATTTGGTCTCACGGTTTTAAAAAATTAGAATAGTTTCAAATGAGCCTGAACCTATATATATATATATATATATATATATATATATATATATATATATATATATATATATATATATATATATATATATATATATATATATATATAGGGAAGAGTTATATGTAAAATGAATCATTAGGGCAACACATATTTGAACCAATAAAAACATGACAACACATCACTTCTACAATAACTTCCACAATACATTATTTGTGAAGAAAGAAATGAACACGTGTCATTTGATTATTGGTTCCGGTAGATGTCGACCTAGTTATTTGTTTTCCATAGAACTCATTCCTATATATATATATATATATATATATATATATATATATATATATATATATATATATATATATATATATATATATATATATATATATATTGAATTACAATATTAGTAGTTATTATTTATTTATAATTGACTTTATATATTGCTGACGCTCAATGCTATTACGATTAGCCAAGTTAACGATGACTACTAGCCGCATAACATATTCGTATGGTCTGGCGTTCTTCAATGGACGTTGAGAAACCGAAAAGTTGTGAAAAGTAATTCGAGTAACAACAAAAAAGTTGTGATTAAGGGTGGCAGTGGTACTAACGTGGTAAATATCAAAACCCGGCGTGGAAATCTTGCTTTCAGTCATACAAACAATAATCTAATGAGCAATCAACACAGTCTTAGTAGATAAAGGTTAACTACAACAACACTGACGTACTAATGCCAGCTTTTATCTTAAGGTTTGAATTTTATATTCTTTAAACGAGATATATTTTATCATAATCTTTTTATATTGTAAGATTATATTTGGAAATGATTTTTTAGCTATAAAATAGTTTGGTCATTTGACATAAAAAGTGGAAATGACATGCCCATAAATATATTAGACATTAGGTGTAAGACCCGTGTGAGCCGTGAGTTTGTTTGTTTGTTATTTTTTTTTTTATTTTTTTTAATGTATTTTGTTAAACATTATATGTATAATATTTTACAAAAGTGAATTTGGAAAAAATATCAATATTAGCCGTGAATGAACCAATTTTTGCAAAGTTTCTGTAAATTATCGTAAATTTAAAAATGATTGGCCGAAAATTTTGTTTTTCAATTAGGAAAGTTGATGTGAATTTAAATTGAATTTAATACATTAATAGACAAATTACGTGAGAATTTATGGAGACATTTAAGTTTTTTTATTTTCCTTATTACATTTTTAGATTAGCTTTTTTATAATTTAATAACAAAGCCAAAAAACCACGATTTGGAAAGCGGATTTAATGAAATTTAAAAAATTTAAAAAATGTCATATGAAATATTAAATTAGGTGATGACATATGACAAAAAACTTTTATTTATTAGGTATTGTAATATAATTACTTTTTTAATAAAACCATCCTTCTAAAATACTGTTTTTAAGGAAAAATGAACAATAATATATAGAAGTGAACATTTTAACACAAATTACTCTTGTGTTAACTTGTATTTTAGGTAGTACGCACAATAAACACAATAAATTTTATATACATTAAAAATAAGATTGTACACAAAAAAACCCATACCCGATCATATAATTCGCTTCGGTTTGTGTTTATACAAATAAATTAGTACGTTTAAGTTGGGACTACATTAAGACATTGGTATGCTAAACCGGAGCTACCAAAAGGAATATGTGTATGTCCTAGTCATGGCTGCCAGATTTTGATGATATATTTACATATGAAAGAATTTTCAAGTAGTTGTCATTGTTTAGTTAATTCTTATGCTAGATATGTCATTATGATATTATGTTGAGATTAGCAAATGGTTCAAGGGTAGTGCTCGTGTGATGTCAATGAAGAATTCGTACTAATGAGAATACTTATAAATGGGAATAAATGAGATTGGAACATGTAATTATGCTTATGCATCATGATGCACTTTAAGTGAGATACACGTACGGGTCATGTGAATGGGAATATATATACATATGCAACAGAAGCATTAGCACCAGTTGGTGAAGGCTTGAGAATCTGTTATGATGCACCTATAGACATCACTTTCCATACTTATACTTATATAACATATTATTGTTGATAGGAATGTAAGACTAACGTTGTTGAAGTTTTATATTGAAATGCATATTAATATAATATGTTGCAACACAAGGAAATACAAGATTTTTGCACATTAAGCTTGAGTTACTAGTTTATCGTTGATCTCATGTATTACAAGTACAAGTATCGGTAACAATAGATTGGATTATTAGAATATTATATCTAGAGATGTAAAGAGCAAGTAACTGGTGATAGAACTATCAAGACCATAACATCACTAGCTTTTATAAATATAAAAAACGACTTCACACAATATAATAATATAAACGAAACTAAGAATACAATATTTAACTCTAAGTTTAGTCTGCCTAGCGGCTATTGGGTCAAAATGGCGAACTAGTCTCCACAACTTAAAAATCTCCTACTTGGAGGTTGATCAACCGAACAACTGTCATCTAATCAAGAACTTTGTAATACTACACCTCTCTCTAGTCCGTGCCTTCTCTTCAAGTACCTAGAAGGCTAGTTGTCACACCTCCAAACCAAGGATAGTGGAAACGTATGGGGGTGGAGGACTTCATGTATAGTATCACAACAACGAGTATAATAGTGCTCAAAGTAAATACAACCATTATAAATATAATCGAGAAAGTTACATGGTTTTATAAGAGTACATGTTTCAAAATCGATTACAATATAATGACAAAATGTTTTGGTTAACGCCGAAGCATTCTATCCTCAAAAGCTAGTTGTCACCGGTTTTTATTGATTACCTGAGAATAAAAGTAATTTTGAAAGAGTGTCAACGATTACGTTGTGAGTGCATAAGCTTTTGTATATAGAGTAGAAATCCTTTCTTTGAAAATGTAAAGTATACACAAGGAAAATCCCATATTTTCCTCATAAGTTGTGTTGCAGTCTTAAGACCCAAAACCCGAAATATACAAGTATTTTACCACACTTATAATAGTGTATGCAGTTTTATAAAAATAAAACCCCTTTTTAAACATAGAGATCCCCGTAAACTATGTGTATTGTTATTTCCCTATGTGATTTGTTATAACCATACTGTTTGACATAGTAGCCTGTGACGACATTCTTCAGGAGTCGGAATGTTATGACGTTTGTTACCCTAGACTTGTCGGTCTAGCTGTTGCATGAATCTAAGGTGTGGGTTGTCAATCCCAATATAGACCTATATACAAGTGTGACGCTCTCCCTACAAGAGACTCTGGTTATAACTATAGGATTTTTAACCAGCACTCTAAGAGTACAATGAAGTATTGTCTCACAACCGGATTTAACGAGTTTACGTGTAGTGTAATTGGAAAACCTTTTTGTAGTAGGAGTATAACCCTCCTTAGTAAGTTTGTAGAGTTGATGTAACATAAACTATAACTATTATAGTTTATCATGAATGCGTGTAGTAATGAAAAACCCGTTTGTAGTGTGATTTGAACCTTTTCATAGTGAATGGTAACATAGTAAGCCATAAACTATACATAATGGTTCATCTTGTATGTTTGTAATGACTAATAACCCCTATAATGCATGAATATTTCTATTACTTAGGTGTAACTTAACAGAAAACATAAGTAGATATGTAGTCATCTTAAATAAACACTTTTCTCAACACATTACAAAGTGTTAATCAATTTGTAATCTGTTTGTAACAAGTTTTACTTTTCTGTCACTGTTTTGTAAAAATCACAGAAAAATCATTGTGAGTCAAAATCTTTATCTGTAAACTTCGAAAGTTCAGAAAATGTGTCTAGTATACTCTCCATTTTTATTATGATTTTTAATGATACTTAACTACTGTCAAAATGACCATTTTCACTGACTGGTCTGAAATCCTTGCAATAGTGATCGACAATTTTGTAAAAATCACCATAAATTGTGGAAAAATCGTATGAACATGTGCATGTAGTCATTTTAAAGGTATAAACCTGAACTATTTGCATATTGAACAGATTTGAAAGTTATGGAGTTTAATATGGTCAAAATAGATCGTGATTGAGCCATAACTTTTCTGTTGAAAGCTATCATTTGAGTTTAAGCATGTTTTGATGTTATGACTTGTATTCTCCCCCATGAAACTAGATAAAAACGTGAAAAGAAGGGGGTATGAACTCACCTTGAGTGATTCCCTGAGATGGATGTTGAAGAGAGGAGGTTTCCAAGTCAAGAACACTTGGAGAATGCTTGAGGATTTGAAGATCTAAGAACAAATATAACGATATTTGCATAAGAAATCCATGATTTGAGTGTAGGAGTGTAGAATATTCAAGAGTGGAAATGAAGAACATACCAAAAATGAAGGAAGAGCTCGTGACTTCCTGGAGTTCTTGGTTCTAGGGAGGAATAATTGAGAAGGAAAAAGAGAGAGTATTTGTTTTAAGGATGTGGTGAATGATTCTTTTGGGGAGTGTGTGAGATATAGATCTTTTAGGTGGATTTAGAGTAAGTAAATCAAATGGGGTGCTGGAAAATGCATAAAAGAACTGTGATTTGATATGGTAAGGAGTGAATAGTGACATAAAGTGGGTATGGTGTCATATCTTCTTGGAAAAGTCAACCAACCCTTAGGTAATGTCTCGTACAAAAGATATTACCTATGGTAAAGATTTCCCCAAAATATGATTAAAATATGAATTTATGGGGTCTTATATGTCAAAATACGAGTTTGGGTGAAAATCCCCTGTCAAAATCATCAAAAATGGGCTTAAAACGCGAAATTGGTCAAAAACCAGGACCAAGAGGTAAACTTGCGAAGTTTTGGGGGTCAGAAGCGAGGGTCTCGGTCCATGAGGCTGAGAGGCGAAGGTTCTTGGATAGAACCGAAAGCAGCTTCAGTCCAAAGTGGGTGGAGCCGAACCAAAGGTGGATGAGCCGAAGGTAAGCTGGACCGAAGAGAGGCCGAACCGAATGCAGTGTCTCGGATCGAAGGTTGATCCTAGCCGAAGGGAAGTTTGGTCCACAAGATAGTTTCGGTCCTAGGGTGAGTTCGATTCTAAGAGGGGCTTTGGTTCTTAAGAGTGTTCGACCCTATAAGGCTATTTTTCACATAATCTTCCCGTTTCAAGCGGTTTTTGACTGGGTTAAGGGTCGGGATGCCCTGAGTGATTATAAAAAGTTATGAGAGGATTTTGGGAGAGATTTGGGAGAGAGAGACATAGAGTGAGAGAGGCTTTGTTTATGACCTTTGTTCTAGTTTAGCCTCATAATTCAAGGTTCGTAAACCCCATTATGCCTTGTCATGAATGTTTCACACCCCCGAAGGGTATTTATTCGTGCTTTATAGAGTCTTTACCTCACTTACCCTGGTTAGGGTTTAGAATTTCTGAACTTTAGAAACTTCTGAGCGATAATTTGCATTATGATAGAGAGTTGTACATAAGAAGACATAGAATATAACCTATCATACAAGCACTACATGAGTTTATCGGTTTGAATTTTTGACTTTTGTTGACTTTGACTTGACCAGAATTTGATGGTTGTCACATCATCCCACCGTTAGAAGGAATTTCGCCTCGAAATTAGCGTTTTGACTGGGACTTTAAGGGTTGGGCAAAAGATGCGGGTATTTTTGTTTCATCTGGTCTTCGCGTTCCCAGGTGAACTCGGGTCCTCGCTTAGCGTTCCATCGGACCTTCACAATGGGAATGCGACTTAGCTTTGTTCTTTTGATTTCCTGGTCCATGATTTCTACCGGTTCATCCACGAAGTGGAGACTATCGTTGATTTCAATCTCGTCAAGAGGGGTAACGAGAGTCTCATCGGATAATCACTTCTTTAAGTTAGACACATGGAATGTAGGATGTACATTATTGAGTTCTGGCGGTAGTCGAAGCTTATATGCTACCGGGCCAATCCTAGCGAGGATATCGAATGGTCGAATATATCTTGGATTCAATTTACCATGTTTACCGAAGCGTATTAAGCCTTTCTAGGGCGAGACTTTTAACAACACTCGATCTCCAACATGGAATTCCAAAGGTTTTCATCTGTTATTGCATAACTTTTCTGTCTGTCTCTAGAAGCCTTTAATCGTTCTCGGATTTGGACAATCTTCTCGATGGTTTCTCTAATGATCTCCAGGACATTGAGGGTGCTGTTAGGGACTTGTTCCTTTGCTAGTTGCGTGTCACCCACTTCAGCCTAGCACAACGGCGATCTGCACTTGCGGCCATAGAAGGCTTCGAATGGGGCAACCTTGATGCTAGTGTGATAACTGTTATTGTATGAGAATTTGATAAGCGGTAAATGGCCATCCCAAGCTTTACCAAAATCTATCACGCACGCCCTAGGCATGTCTTCTAGCGTCTGAATGGTCCTCTCACTTATCCCGTCAGTTTGTGGGTGATAGGCTATACTCATGTCTAGCCTAGTTCCCAAAGATTTCTGGAGTGACTGCCAGAACCACGAGGTAAATCGACTATCCCTGTCAGAGATAATGGACTTTAGCACCTCATGCAACCTCACGATTTCCTTGATGTATTTCTTGGTCAGCTTCTCTATTTTGTCGGGCTCCTTCATTGGTAGGAAGTGTGCGGACTTGGTCAGCCTGTCAACGATCACCCAAATGGTATCGAGACCACCCGTTGACTTAGGAAGTTTGGTTATGATATCCATTGTGATCCGCTCCCACTTTCACTTGGGTATTTCCGGTTGTTACAACAGACCCGATGGCTTTTGGTATTCGATCTTGACTTTGGCGCAAGTCAGGAACTTACTCATGAAGGTAGCAATTTCGGATTTCATGTTCGACCACCAATAGAGTTTCTTGAGGTCCAGGTACAACGTGTCTGAACCGGGATGAATGAAGTAGCGATTTTTGTGTGCTTCGTTCATGGCGACGTCCCTGAATCCCTCAAACATGGGTGTCCAGATGCGATTCATGAAATAGCATATTCCGTCACCCTTGATTTCTAGGTTCTTATCCATTTCTCTTAAGGCTTCACCTGTTACGTTCTCTGGTTTCAGGGCTTCTAGCCGAGCGTCTTTAATTTGTGTAGACATGCATGAATAGATTGTCATGGTTAACGAATTTAACCGACGGTCCGAGTTTCCTTTCGGATGAGGACGTCAGCTACTACATTGGCTTTGCCCGACTGATAACGAATTTCGCATTCGTAGTCATTTAGTAGCTCCACCCATCGTCTCTGCATCATGTTGAGCTCCTTTTGATTAAGGATGTGCTGAAGGCTTTTATGATCGGTAAAGATGGTACACTTCGTCCCGTAGAGGTAGTACCTCCAGATCTTCAAAGCGAACACTACTGCCCCCAGCTTGAGGTCGTGCATGGCATAATTGACCTCGTGTGATTTTAGTTGTCTCGAGGCGTAAGCAATGACCTTTCCTCTTTGCATCAACACACACCCGAGACCTTGGTTTGATGCGTCATAGAAGACCACAAAGTCTTCAGTTCCTTCTGGTAGGGATAAAATCGGAGCGCTGCACAGAGCCTGTTTTAGCTTTTGGAATGTAGCTTCTTGCTTTTCTCCCCAGTTGAAGGTTACTCCCTTCTGCGTCAGGGTGGTAAGCGTTTTAGCGATCTTGGAGAAGTTTTTGGATGTACCTCCTGTAGTAGCTGGCGAGGCCTAAGAACTGACGGATTTCTGTAGGCGTCCTTGGTGCCGACCAGTTTTCAATTTCCTTAACTTTGGAAGGATCCACGTGTTTCCCTTCCTTGCTAACTACATGATCGAGGAAACGCACTTCTCGGATCCAAAATTCGCACTTTGAAAATTTTGCATATAACTTCACCGTCCTTAGAGTCTCCAATACTTGTCGTAGGTGTTGGCTGTGTTCTTCTTTACTCCTCGAGTAGACCACAATGTCATGTATGAAGACAATTAAGAACTTGTCTAAGTAAGGTCGGCACACCTGGTTCATTAGATCCATGAACACAGCGGGTGCGTTTGTTAATTTGAAGGGCACCACTACGAACTCGTAGTGACCGTACCGGGTTCTAAATGCCGTTTTATGAATATCCTCCTCTTGAACTTGTAGTTGATGGTGTCCTGACCTCAGATCAATCTTTGAGAAGTAAGTCTCTCCTTTGAGTTGGTCGAACAAGTCGTCGATTCGGGGCAAAGGGTATCAGTTTTTGATGGTAAGTTTGTTTAAATCGCGATAATCGATGCACATGCGGAATGATCCATCCTTCTTCTTCATGAACAGGACTGGTGCTCCCCAAGGCGAAAAGCTCGGTCTGATGAACCCTTTGCTTAGCAGTTCGTTTAGTTGACTGGACAATTCCTGCATATCGGCTGGTGCTAAGCGGTATGGCGCTTTGGCTACGGGGGTAGCCCAATGGATTAGATCGATTCGAAAATCGACCTGTTGTGTGGGCAGGATTCCGGGAAGGTCTTCTTGAAATACATAAGAGAAATTACAGACTTCCAGAATATCCTTGATGTCTTTCTTTTCTTTCTTCTTGTCGACTACATGGGCTAAGAAGGCATGGTATTCCTTACGAAGATACTTTTGTGCTTTGACGCAAAAGATGATTTGTAGGTTCACACCAACTTTGTCGTCATAGACGACAAGAGTTTTGCCACTTGGAAGATTAAGGTGAACGGCCCTTTCGTAGCATAGAATGTTAGCACGATTTGAGCTTAACCAATCAATGCCAATGATGATGTCAAAAGCTTTTTATTGAGACGGGCAATAGATTGATTTTGAATTAGTGATTGTCTAGAGTGAGGGTACACCCTGAGTATATGTCGTTAGTGCTTTCTATCTTTCCATTTGCTATTTTTATGACGTATGTATCTTTTAGTGATTGTGGATTCTGTTTTAATCATTGTTTGAATTTGTGGCTAACGAAATTCCTTTCCGCTTCACTATCGAATAATATGCATGCATATGAGTTATTGAGGAGAAATGTACCAGTAACCACCGTGGGATCTTCCATTGCTTCTCCTCGCCCTAAGGCCAAGACCCTTCTGACACCGCCGGTATTTGTGTTTTTAGCTTTTGGGCAGTCCCTATTGTAGTGCCCAGTTTCCACACAGCCGTAACATGCTCGACTTGCTCCGACATTGGTGGCCAGGTTAACTTGTTGAGAAGATGACCTGCAGAAACAGGCGGTATGCCCTTTCTTGTTACAATTGTTGCAGTGCATCTCGTGACAAGGGCCAATGTGATGAATGTTTCACTTGTTACATTTGAGAAGATTCCCAGCGTACTACCTCAGGGGAGTTGGAGCGGCGGCAGAAGTGGCAGCACGAACTGCCACTACTTGTTGTTTCTTGGCGGAATCCTGGGCCGGTTGGTTTTTCCTGTTGTTCCAGAATTTCCTTTTGTTGTTTCCCCCTTTTTCTTGCTCGGAGGTGGCCACCACGGTTCCATGGCTGGCACAATGATTGATGAGTTGTTGTGCCAATTGCTTGGAACTGCCAAAAGTAGTCGGCTTTGAAGCCAACACGTTTCCTTGAATTTGGGGCATTAATCCCCAGATGTATTTCTCCACCTTTTTGCTTTCCGTGGTGACCAACCTGGGACATAGTATGGCCAGATCGCTGAATCTGGTTGTCTAAGATGCGATGTCAGAGCCCATCATTTTAAGGCCCCAAAGTTCCTGTTCTAATTTCTGAATTTTGCCTCTTGGGCAATATTCTGCTAGCATAAGGACGTTCAGATCATCCCAGCTCATCGCATTCGCCACCGAGAGAGTTAAAGATTTCACATGACCATTCTACCAGGTATGGCGCAGTCAGTGAAGGTGCAAGCTGCGAATTTAACTTGGCTTGCTTCCGGGAAGGCACAAATTTTGAAGACTGATTTAGTCTTCTCAAACCATTTCATAAGCGCTATGATGCCCTGGTTCCATTGAAGGATTTAGGTTTTCCATTTGAAAAATCTTTATAGGAACATTCATTTCAACGTCCCCGACTATCCCTCTGATTAGAGGTAGTAGCACCATTTCTTGAACCACTAGCGCTGTTTGTACCAATTTGTGACATTGCAGCTGCCACCGCTACTGTTACGGCAGCTTGGAACATGGCGGGGTCAAATTGTGGAGGTGGTGGTGGAGATGGTGGCGGAGGGGGTGGGATGTTGTGAGAAGGCCTGGGATTTTTCCGCGGTGGCATAATTCTTCCACAAATTTAAAAATTTTGATAAGCCTTTAATAGTAGTGAATAGTTGGTTTTTATTGAACTAAAATTGTTTACGTTATGTTCTGAATTTTAAAATAATTGCAAATAATTCATGCTGGAGAGTTCATATGTTTTTGCCCATGAATTTAGTAGTGTCTGAGTACAAACTTGTGACTTAATCCATGCTAGGTCCTTCTACATCTGCTTAGTGTATGCTTGTTATATGCAATTAAGATCGAATAGATCGTTGAATCTAGTGGGTCTGCCCCAAGTCCACAACCAAACAAGGAACAGGACCTAAAGCGAAACCACCATTTCTAAACCGATAGAATCTTAATTGCATACAACTTTATTGCCTATATCAAGTAGCTATAGACTCACCATAAGCAATGACATATATTGTTTATGAATTTAGTGATAACACCCCCACTGAAATATAATACGCACACTATTTTCATCGATATGATTTTTGCAAATAGAGTTCGGAAAAATTTGACCTTGACGCAGGTCTACATCACGTCATTGTAAAGAGAAGTTTTTTTTGAAGGCATTAAGCTCCTTCGATCAGTGTAACCACATAATCGTAGAATTGTACATACACATAGAAAAGAGTAGCTCCAACGCATACTGATAAACCTAATTTATAAAGATTTGTGAGTAGTGTGGACACTACTCATGGCGACTAGTCCCTTGCGGTCCTTAAGACGAGGTCGAGGCTCCTTGTAGCTCTGCTAATCGACGCTCGACTATGAGTACTCTCTCCTCGAGATCCAGGTGCCTTTCCTGATACTCCTTTACCTCCGTCCGTGCAGTGGAAAGGTCCTCAATAATTCGGTCCCTGGGATAGTGGTCTCTTTCCAGGTTTCGAGTGCGCACGTTGGCAACCTCCTCAACAACACTTAGCTCTCGAACTCGGTTGGCAGTTTCCCTATTCTGATCCCCAAGGTTCGTGATTTGTTGGATCACGACTGGGAGGGCCTTGTCAACCGGTCCTTCGTGGTTGACGTCATAGTACCCTCGTTGATCTCCAAATGGTGATCGTTGTCACTGTTGACAGCTCCACCTCTTGATTGCTGTTGCCCAATGGGGCTTAGGTCCATTGCAACCAAATCGGTTCGCGGGAACCCTGGATATGTAAGGAGGTTTGATGACATCTGGTTCCTCCTCCAACTCCTCCTCATCTTCTTCTTCTTCCTCCCATTCTTCTTTGAGTTCTTCTTCGTCAATTTCTTCTTCTTCTTCGCGTTCTTCCTCCTCGGCCTCTTCGGGGTCTTCCTCGGGTTCCTCATCGAATACATCCTCGGGATCTTCTTCCGGTTCTTCTTCTATCCAACCACCGTTTCCTTGGTTCGGAAAGTAGGGGTCTCCGAGTAAATGGAATCATGCCATGACGTATGTACGAGAATTGGGGTGTAAGAGGCACATAATGAATCTAGAGGTATTGTACTATAGTAACAGAAAATACTCCTATAGTATTTTAAATGTTTTGTTTGATTCTTAATGTAGTTCTACTAAAAGGAACAGACAAACTTCGACTCATATGATTGTACTAACTACTCATCCAATTGTACACAACAACACGTTTTATAGCATCAAGTTACTGAAGCGGTTATGTACTATCAATGCACAACCAACCCACAGTCAAAAACTCACATCTCTTGGTTTGAAGAGTTATATGATATTATTGTCTCATGATCACTCAAGATAAATTCCATGAAGTGATACAAGTGAGCGCGAGTAGGATCGAATACTCAGACCTTATGAGCACTCATGAATGTTGCAACAACCATTGCTATGTCTAATACAATTCAGACAGATCTACAAGCCAAATTCATGATAGTCTTGATTCAATACCTACTTCCAACGTATGATCGACTGTGGATAGTTTGAATAATTATTCTGGAAGTCAAAACATGCAAAATGAAACAATAGTAAATGATTGACTCAAGACAGTACCATACTAGTAAATAAGAAGCACCTTTTATTTAAGCATCAAATGTTAATTTCATTTCAACTATTACAAGTTTCAAAAGCTATCTAATTATTAAAACTAATATCATCCTTCAGCCTGATGTGCCTCGCATGCTATAAATGCTTAACCCTACTTAGACCCTTTATGAAGGGATATGATGGGTTCTCATCTGATGATACCCTCTTTGCCACGAGGAGTCCTTCTTCTATTCCATGTCTAATGAGGTGGTATTTTCTGTCGATGTACCTAGATCTGCTGTGATCCATTGGTTCCTTGGCTAAGGGAACTGCACTCTCGTTGTCACAGAAAATCTCCATAGGCTCATTTATAGTTGGTACAACTCCAAGGTCTCCAATGAAGTTCTTCAGCCATATTGCCTCCTTTTCTGCCTCGCTTACTGCTATGTACTCTGATTCACAAGTTGGATCAACTACTGCCTTCTATCCTATCCTACATGTATCTGCATCTAGGATCTCATCAAAAGCTCCATTCCAAACTTTTCCAAACCACCCACATAATGCTCCTCCTCGTTCATCTTATTCATCACCTCCTCTAACCACCATCCTTCACCGCCTCCTCCGATTTTCATGGACCCGATCCGCTACTCCAGCCTCCGAGCAGAGCCCTCAAGTTTATCAAACCACTCGGTGGTCTCGAATCTCACGTGATGCGCGTCAGCGAGGACTTGAGCCCGAAGAGGGATCTGTAAGAACCTCAATATTTTCTTATCGACCTTCTTCATCTTCCACGACAACTATAGGTTCTTGTAGACGTTCCAATGGCTGGAGACGAGGAATTTTCCAGCCAGTTCGAAGCCGTCATGGAGAGCTTTGGAGAGAGTATCGCGCTGCATCTGAGATGTCGGGGTTAACTCCATACCGGAGTACTTGATCTGAGATACGAGCTTGGTTGCGTTATTCCTTAAGGATAAACAAAAGGGATTCAGTAGTTGTTGAGGCAGATTTGGGTTTGTAGAGAATAGGAGAAGGAGAGAGTGAAGGTTGTCGGCTGGTGGAGAGGATAAATCTTATGGTGAAATTCAAGCAGGGTTTGAGATACACAAAAGGGAAAACACATGAAGGAGAAGAAGGAGAACACACGAAGGAGAAGGAGAAAGGAGGAGACGCAACAGGAGGGGTTTTAATTTTTTTGGGGATTCCATTTCCCCTTATCCACTAAACGCACGCTCACTAAAATTATATAGTGACACTTCTAGAGGACGCGCATTTAACATACAACGTCCTCCATGTTTTTCATTTTTTTTCTTATGACACTAATTTAAGGGCATGCAATAATGCGTGACCTAAATTCTTAAATTTTTTGAAGAGAGGACACTTTTTTAATGTCACTCTCTTTTGCTTAACATAAATCAATGAGTGTCGTGGTTTGCACGTAATAAAAGGTTCTTTTTCTTGTACTGAATGATATCTATACCCAACTCCTCAGGTAAGTTCACATTCAACTTTAGCAACCGGTCCACAAACCTTTGCATTTTCTGCAAGTGGCCCGTGATGGGTTCACCATCCTTCATTCTAGTTGTTATCATGGAAGAGATGATTTCATACCTCTCTTGACGAGCACTCTGATGGTATCTTTCCATCAGGTCCTAGTGCATCTTAAAAGGGTAGAAGTACTCATAGGACTTTTGGAGTTCTTCCGACATAGTGACAAGTATGATACAAGCTACCTTGGTGGCATCCTTCTTATGTGCCCTAAACTCAACAATCTCCTCAGGAGTAGCAGAAGACTCATCAATTTCCTTAGACTCCTTGTCTAGGACATATTCCTTGTCTTAATAGAGAGTGACCATCCCGATGTTCCTAATCCAATCATTGAAGTTGGAACCATTAAAGATGACTCTCCCACAAAGGTTTATGAGAGAGAAGGAGCCAGTAGGGTTTGAGCCAGAAGCAGTGTTGGAAGACATCTGAAAAGAAGGACAAAGTTTAGATTAGATAAAGAGTCCTTAATATAACACCCGATATGAAATATTAAGGCTAGGACCCAACAAAATATTTTACAAATTGGAAGAGGGATGTTGTAATGCAACTTGCAAAATATTTGAAGGTAGGTAAATGACGATTTACCAATTTCTACCATGAAAAATGAAATAGTTATTATGTTTTAATTGGATTGAAACTCCTAGATGCTATGAGATTCATTGAACAATTCAATGGCATGTTTAAATATCGATTATGCCCTTCAGGTTTGTGACTGGGATACCAAGGATCACAAACAAGGTATAAATAACCATGCAAATTAACTTGTCACTCTTAATTTTTATCACCTAATCGATGTTCCAGTTAACCACACACACTCCACCAATCTATGATAAACATCAAGCTACCCTTTGTCACCCTTACTATTCCATGTTAGTGTGTCGGTTAACCACACACACTCCACTAACAACTTGGCTAGGTGCAAAGTGTAATTTCATGGATTAGCATCAATTTCACATTTTCCTAAAGTAACTAAGATTGGGAATTTATAAAAGGTTTAGTTACTTTATAAATATCATTATACTTAATGAGAATTATAGTCCTTTCCTATCTGTTCGACTAACGACCCTCCACCAGTCAAGGAAGCGATGGGTCAGAGTGGACACCCATTAAACTGCCATTTTATATGCAGTAACCTTATACCCCCCCCCCCCCCCCCTTATAGACTGACTTCATGAATGAGGCCTAATAACAGTAAGACTAACTTGATCTTATACATATATATATATATATATATATATATATATATATATATATATAGATATATATAAAACTTATAATAGTATAAAGTATAAGGGTTGAATTTTAAACTATTAAAATTCTAGGGTTTGGAATTTAAGTATTCTAAAGTGACTTTACAAATTCCAAAACTTGAGGGAAAGTTTTGAAACTATTCAAAACATTTCATTTCTATAACTTATGAGTTTTAATGACTTTTAACGAAAAGACTTTTGGAATTCCATAACTTGAGGACAAGTTATGGAGTTCATTAAAAGGCATTTAGATAAACAATTAAACTAACATGAAATGTCAAATAATATCTATGATCTAGCAAAACTCATAAGCAAAGATAATTCACATCAACAATTTTCAAGAAATCATATAAACTAATTTAAAACTTGAAACTTTGACAATTATTTTCTAATTGGACAAGCATGATCATTGCCATTTAAAAAAGCAGGTTTCATAGTTCCAAAACCAAGTTATGGAAATGATCCCAATCCAATTGCTAGCCAAAACTCGAAATTCTGCTCACAGATGCATCACCGTGTGGTGGTAAAAGCTGCCACGTCGTGGTGGGCAGACATAAATGAAATTGGCATATTTTCTCACTTTGAAAAACAATATAACATTAAGTATAATAGAAAACAAGCCTAGGCTTTGATACCATTGAAAGGTTTTGAGCATTCTAACACTCCTAAGGTGTACATGCAACCCTAGATAACTTGGATCTATGTTTTCTCCATTATACATGCAAACATAAAATTTTCCAAGGTATCATCCTAACTAGCATATTGTGAAGTATATATGATACAAAAATCTAGTTGAATGACATACCTTTTCTTGTAGCTAGATTCCTTAAGCCTTTAAGAGCCTAGCACCCCAAGTGTGATGCGTCAAATGCTTCACACAATACCACCAACAATTGGAAGAACTTGAGAGAAGTTTACTTGCACTCAAAATCGGCTAGCCTTCTTTCCTTTCACTTAAGTGTCCATTTTGGTAGCTATGGGGTCCTTTATATAGTGTGACACAACTAGGGTTACACCATGCAAACCCTAATGTGCATGACTTTCCAAATTCCTCATGCTCCATGGGTTTTAACCTCCATGGAGTATCCATGGGTCACCACATGGGTTTAGCCCAACATAAAGAATTATGGATCATAAGCCAAAATTAATTCTTGATCAATACTAATTAAATAATATGATTTCATATTAATATATTAGAACTCATAATATATTAACAAATCACAAATATCCTCTTCTCAAAAGTCAATCCTTACAAATTGTTCTGGTGCCATGCAACCCAAATGGACCATGCTACTCTCGGGTCAAGTACATACCAATTATAGTTATGGGCTTAGACACTAAATCCAACACCTTCTTCATAATCATCCCCACTATTCTCTTTATCAGTGTCTACTTTACCATCATTCTCATCACCCTCTTCAGAATCTGAGTATTCAACCAGATAGGGTTTCTTAATCCATCTCTACATCCTCATAGTTATAGGCAAATCTCCTTTAGATGAAGTAGTGTTAATCATTTTTGTGGAAAGAGCATGGATTGGAATGATAATCCCATGACTTTCAACATAACCTCCCTTATGAGATAAGATTAGTCCTAGCCAATGAGGATAGGGAACATGCAATGGCTTCTTGTTCTTAGTAATTTAGTCAATCCTTTGATCAAGAAAAAGTTGAGACAAATCTAGTCTTTTGTTGTAAAAAATAGAGTATAAGATCCTTTACTCAAAAAGATTTAATTGATCTAAACTCCTAGTCTTGTGTCCAAGACATTTTCCAATCACACATGTTAAGTACTTCCATCCTACATTAAAACATTGATGAAGAGTTTTCTTGTATGGATCATGAGTAAGGCCTTGAAGGTTGAAATTATACCCTATTTTTCACGAACAGATTTGCAACTTTCCTCAGAAGAAGTTTTAGAGTAGCTTTTAAATCGACAAAGATGAAGAGCTGCTCCAAAGGATTCCACATCAACAATAACCCTATATTGACCATCTCCAATGATTCCAATGATGGTTTGATCATTAGTGTTAACATAGGAAGAATAGTATAACTCAAATACTTGTTTAGGGTAGAATTGATCCGGGAAGTTGCACAATGCATATCGAAGAGGACAACTCTTGACATAGTTGACGAAATCTTCAATTCCTGATTTTACGAACTGCTTTGGGATTTCATCTGAGAATGCCACATTTTTTCGATTGAATGATGATGGGAAAGTCAAGAGCATGAGGACCTTTGAAGAAATTGGCGTTGGGGGAAAAATCGTACAGAGGCTTTGACATGGTGAAAGCTTTGAGGAAGATGAAGGTTAGAAGTCTTTTTGAGAGAGAGAGAGAGATAGAGAGAGAGACAGAGAGCCTAATTGGTTGAATTGCTTGTAAAAGTGACCCAGGATGAAGAATTCCCAATATATATCCAAAAAAGTTTCTTCCCTTTTACGTAATCATGAATGACGATATATGCATCATAAAAATCTCGTATCCCATGATAATGATGGATCTTTCAGACATCATCCAAAAAGTTACCGTTGAAACAGGTGATGTGTCACCAGTTGTAATGAACATCAGCATAAACGATCATCGAGTGCCTTGAAATGTTATCTTTGTGATGTCTCCTAATAGTGTGGGTTTAAACTACTATTCACTGACATTTTATTTCAAGATCTCATCAGCGTGTGGTTTCATACGTTGAATCATTAATCACTTTTTATTATAAGAAAAAGGAAAGAGTGGTATAATGTGTGTGATAAGTTGTGATGTTTTACCTTCACCATTAGCATAGATTTGTCAAGCTCTCATTAGCATATGGTACATTACGTTGAATCATAAAACTTTAAAGAAGAAAATAATGGTAAGAATGGATTGGTGCATGTTATATTCTATGGTACATAGACTGTTAGGTCCAGTTTAGTGTTGCGTCTTTTGGGCTCGTTAGCTAGTCCAAGTTTTGTCTCCGGTATGGGCCTGTCCATCCGTGAGTACGTTATAGGGTTTATTATAAATAGATGCTTGCATGCATTCTTGAATGTAATGATTAGAAGATTAAATGTTTTGATAGAGATTTAATAAGCGTACAAGTTCTTATCTTTTGTAACCCTAGAATCCTCTACAGCGGAAGTTCTTTATCGAGCTCTGCTAAGGATTGAGTTAATCAAATCATTCGACTCATTCAGATCCACACTTGTGTTTTTATATTACTGTTTCTACTTTATTGATTTACCTGTTATAAAGATCTAATCGATCAAAGAGTTTTCAATCTCATCAATTGGTATCAGAGCGGGAGGCTGTGTAATTCATACACATCTCTTCTATGAAAGAAGCGATTAGGGTTATTCCGCATTAACTGATATTTATTGAGCCGTCACTCCATAATTGACGTATCTTATTATTTATTCGTTTTTCCCTAATATTACATATTACAATTCTGATCTTTCAAACAGGTTAAACGATCAAGCATGGACGAGTCTCAATCTAATCCTATCAACATCTCAAACAGTATTGGATCAACGACAAAGATTCCTATTCTTTACACCCAGGATTACGAAGTTTGGGCGCATCATTTTGAAGACTATGTCATCGGATCTGAAGATAATGGGTATCTTATTTGGGAAGCCATTGTGTCTGGACCATTTGCTCACTCAGGAACATCCAAAATCATTAAAACTCCGAAAGAGTATAATGATCTGTTAAAAGATGTAAAAGACGTTGCTCAGGACGAAAAAGAAAAGTTTCAGTGAAACATTAAAGCATTGAGACTGATCTGATTCGCTCTTCAATCTGATACATTTAGGTTGGTGAGTTCCTGCAGTACCGCTAAAGAAATCTGGGATAGGCTGCGAGAGCTGTATTCCACAGATGAAGATTTAGAGCACTCTATTCAGACTTTACTTTTGTCTGAGTTTGGAGAATTTAAGCAAAATTCTGATGAGACCATCACTCAGACGTTTGATCGCTTCAAGCTGATTGAACAGAAGGTTACCTTTTTGAATGGCCTAAGATCTGAATGGAGAGCTGTCATATCTACAGTTAAAGCTCATGAGCAGTTCAAGTCATATTCATTGGCAAAGTTGGTGGGAATTCTGAAATCCCAAGAAAAGATTGTCATGCAAGAGAAGAATGTGGTCTCAAGTTTGGGGTCCTTGGCACTCCTGTCTAAAAGCAAGAATGTAGTGGAAGATGAAGATCTGAACCTGGAGGACTACGATCTTACTTCAGAAGATTATGCTATGATGGTGTCCAATCCAAAAAGGTTCATCAAGAAGAGGTTTCCTACCAATAAGAACCGAAATTGGTAGGGAAGCTACAGTTCAGAAAAGGTAAGCGAGGAGCCGAAGACTGAGGAACCAAAGAAAGAGGCGAAGGTTGAAGGAGATTCTGGTGTCAACTGCTACTACTGTGGAGGAAAGAATCATTATGCCAAAGACTGTGTTCTGAAGAAAATGGCAGAAAAAGATGAGGAGAAAGATGAAGAGACAATCTTGATGAAAAAGCTGGAAGAGATCAAGAGGAAGAAAGCTGCTACTAACCCTTCTATGAATGCTCTTATTGTACAGGGTTCGACAGAGGATGACGAGTTCGGTGGCGTGCAGGTATGGTCGACCGACTCAGAAGATGATGAGGTGAGAAAGCCTTTGCATGGAAAGGCGTATGTTGCAAGAGGTGGAGAAAGCAGTGGAAAGTGTCTGGTGGTGACTGATGTATCTCACATAAGGGGATACAATACTGATGGTGGAAACAAGGACACCAAGGAGCGAGAGGACTTATGCTTCACTGCAAAACCTCTCAGTGTGCAGATCAATGAACTCGATGAATTGATCAAGAAGGTACAATCTCTTTTTATTTCGTTCAAAGTTCCACAGAAATCATATGAAAAGGAGTTAAATAACTTAAATTCAAGAATCTCTAATCTGGATAGTTGTTTAACTCAAACACGGGTCACCAATTCTAACCTAACTGACCAAATAAGCAGGGTGTCATCCAAGAGTGAGGAGCGAAGGATGTGGATTGAGCAGATGGAGTCGGAGCTGATTAAGTCTAAGGATGAAAACATTTATTTACAAAGAGACAATTTGAAACTTTTAAAACAAAGAAATGTTTTCTGTTTGATTGCTAAATGACTTTATGCTAACATCACTCAACTGCATCTGAATTGTGAAATAGGGCAGAAAATACATCGCATGATTTTACCCTTCCTTGAGTTTAAGGAGGATGAAATCGATGCTGAAGCATACAACTGTGAAAGTGTTGTATCGTCTGATGATGTGAATCCCACTTACATGTATGGTCTGGACAAAATAGAATCTTTCATAATGTCCAAATACCATAAGGACATGCTGAAAAATCTTTTGGATGAAAACGATAAGCTGAAACTAAGGACCGAAACCATACAAAAATTCGACTCATTGAGTGCCAATTTAAGTTCAGAAAATAAAATTGATGTTGAAAACGCATCTGACCTTAATGAGGACGATGATATGAGTGAAATTTCTGTAGAGGATGAAGTCGACTGTTCTGAGTTTGTCAAGAGCGAACCCGAAAACCACAAAAATCTTATTTCTAAAAATTCTGTGGAGTTCGCTCGTTTGTCCCAAAATAAGTCCCCGATTCTTGAAGAAAAGGCTGTTGTGTACCAAAAGGTGAGAACAACACCAAATCAAGTTTATAAGGTCACAGGAGTAACCGAGCATCAAACAGCCGAACTCACTGCCATAGTGAACGAAGATAATGCAGATGGCTGTGATGAGTTTTTCTGGTCTGCTCCTATAGATAATGCCGACGAAACAATTGGCCTGTCAGAACGGACGTCCTGGAAAACCAAAGGCAGATATGTACCAGAGCCGCTGAACAAGCCTGACAACTTTGACGTGCCAAGCACTAATGGTACAAAAGAAGTTCCTGTAGAAGAAGTCACTTCCACAAACGAAACATCATCTGTGAAAAGTGAACCGGCTGACAAGAAGCAGAAACAAAAGGCTAACATCCACAGACAACCGAAACAAGTGAAAGATCAAAAGCAGCAGAGGAATCTGAGATACAAAAAGAATCTCTCAGAGCGAAAGCAGTTTTGGCGATCTCAAAACGCCCATTTCTCCTATCATGATAAAGATTCAAAGCAAGAGAAAAAGGATTTCAGGCCGCATGAGGAACAGAACCGAAAGGATAGGTTCGGTTCAGAGAGCAGCAACAACCGAAAGGACAGGTTCGGTTCAGAAAGCTACAGCAACTGAAAGGACAGATTCGGTCCCGAAAACAACAGCTACCGAAGATCCAGGTTCGGTCCCTCTGATGACTATAAACAAAAGGGTCACTTAGAACCTCAAGTCAGGAAAGACTCTCAGTCCAAATTCTCTCATTCTCGATCCTTTTCTAAATCCTATTCTGTTCCGGCACGAAACTCAAAATCTTCAACGGATTTGAAAGGAAAAGCGAAGATTTCCTCTGTCAAGAATAACCAAAAGCAGTCTAAGGCCCAAACGCCAAAATCTGAAACCAAAACGACTGTAACTAACCCTAACAAAATCAAAGTTTTCACTATTAAGAGGAAAGATGAAACAACATTAATAAAAAGAACATATCTTATTGATGTTTCTCTTACTATTCCATATTCCTGTGAAAGGCTCACGTGGACCCAAGAAACTTTAGGTTCCTAAATCTGCTTAATTTGTGCAGGTTATTAGTGACGAGCAGTTCGACGAAGAATGGTATATTGACAGTGGCTGCTCACGTCACATGAGAGGAAGGAAGGAAGAGCTAAGAGAATTTAGATCTCTTTAGAATGGTGGGAATGTCAAGTTCAGGAACAACTCCTATGGAACAATAAAGGGTTATGGGATGATAACCAATGGAGACTTCACTATAAGAAAGGTGGCGTACGTTGAAGGGCTACAACATAATCTCATCAGTGTGTCTCAACTGGTAGGAGGTACCGGTCTTAAAGTTTCATTTGACGATGAAGGTTCAAAAATCATAGAGAAGAAATCAAAAAGGGTGATTCTCAAATCAGAAAGCAAAGGCGAAATATTTCCTCTCAATCTCAAACCAATCAAAGGAAATCCAACTATATGTCTTTTATCTAAAGCTCATTCTGACGAAATCTGGTTGTGGCACCGAAGGCTCTCACATCTCAACTTCAAAGACATCAACAAGCTTGTCACAGGAGGCCATGTTAGGGGTCTCCCATTGCTCAAGTTTGATCGAGAACATTTGTGTGCTGCTTGTGAAATGGGGAAGCAAAGTCGTCAAAGTCATCCATCCATTATAAACACAAAAGTTGTTGAACCACTTGAGTTGCTTCACATTGACTTATGTGGTCCGTCATCAATCGAAAGCATTGGCGGTAGCAAGTATATTCTTGTTATTGTTGATGATTTCTCACGTTTTACATGGGTGTTCTTTCTGAAGCACAAATCTGAGGCGACTCTCAAGCTAAAGATGTTTATTAAGCAAGTTGAAGTGCAACTGAGAAAAGTCGTTCGCAACATCAGGAGCGACAATGGACTGGAGTTCAAGAACAAAGAATTTGAAGACTTTTTGGCAGAAAAAGGAACCAGTCACAACTTCTCAGCCCCCTACACGCCTCAACAGAACAGAATTGTTGAAAGACAAACTGATCCTTGTGTGAGGCGGCCCGAACAATGCTAAGTTTCGCTTCTCTTCCTTTGTATTTTTGGGCTGATGCTATTGTTGCAACATGTTTTACGTAGAACAGGTCTTATCTCAACAAACGATTTTCTCTTACTCCTTATGAGATCATCAACAACAGGAAGCCGAACGTAAAATTCTTCCATGTGTTCGGTTCACGATGCTTCATTTTCAACTCCAAAGAACATCGTAACAAGTTTGATGTTAAAGCTGATGAAGGAATTTTTCTGGGATACTCTCTTATTTCAAAAGCATACTGGGTCTTAAATAAGTGTTCGTGGAAGATCGAAGAAACATATTATGTGACTTTCGATGATAGCTACGTCAAAAAGCTAAAGGCTACTGAAGAAGCAATTGGAGAGATTTTCACTCAAACAGGCCAAGTCACGGCCTCGATTGCTAATCTGTTCGATCAGTTTGTGGAATTATTCGATGAACCTGAGAAAGCTACTCTCTCGGAAGCCAAGGCAACAGACAACAAAGTCGACCATCTTAAGCAAATCGTCGAAGATGCCGCCAAACGAATGGGTGAAGGAGAACAAGTTCCAAACGAACCTCCTAAGCATGGCGCTTCAGTTGAGGGGGAGAATCCACCTTCTTCAAAACAACCGAGCTCACAAGTTGAGGGGGAGAATTCCATTCCAGTTCCACCCGAAAGCTCAATTGCACCCGAAAGCTCAATAGCACCCGAAAGCTCTTCAACACCCGAAAGTCCTGTAGCACCAGAAAGTCCAGCTACACCTGAAAGCTCATCAATCGAGGGGCAGAATTCCGATATGTTCTACGACGATGATAGTCAATCTGAATTAGAAGAAATGGTCAATGCTGAATTGGATCCATCCTATGATCCAAATTACCCTCCTCTTGTTAAATGGACCAGAGATCATCCTGTATCTCAGATAGTGGGAAATGTCTCTGAAAAGGTCCTGACCCGATCTCAACCGAAGGCAAAGCAAACATCTCTATTCTCCAAAGTAGAGTTCTGCATGTATAATTCTTTTGTATCAAAAGTTGAACCGAAGACAGTAAATACTGCTCTTGATCATTCTGACTGGGTTCAAGCTATGCAAGATGAACTCAACGAGTTCGAAAGAAACAAGGTATGGCGCCTTATTCCAACTCCTAAAGATGCCTCAGTTGTTGGTCTCAAATGGGTATTTAGAAACAAAATGGACAAGGAAGGCAATGTGATTTGAAACAAAGCTCGTCTCGTGGTGAAAGGATACTGCCAGGAAGAAGGGATTGATTATGAGGAAACTTTTGTTCCGGTAGCGAGGCTGGAATCTGTTCGAATATTTCTGGCCTATGCTGCATACAAGAACTTCGAGTTCTACCAAATGGACGTGAAATGCGCCTTTCTGAATGGAGAACTTGAAGAAACAGTTTACGTGGAGAAACCTCCGGGTTTTGTTAATGAAAAGTACCCCAATCACTGTTATATTCTGGACAAAGCGGTTTATGGTCTGAAACAAGCACCTAAGGCATGGTATGAAACGCTAACCAAGTTCTTAAAGATGTCAAAATTCAAACAAGGTTCGGTTGACCCAACCTTCTTTCGTAAGAAGGAAGGTAACCACCTTATGCTTGTTCAAATCTATGTCGATGATATCATCTTTGGCTCAACGAATCCTAGCTTAACAGTTGAATTCAGAAAGCTGATGGAGACTAAATTTGAAATGAGCTCAATGGGTCCGATTAACTTTTTCCTTGGTTTAAATATTAGACAGGGACCCGAAGGCATCTTTATCAACCATGAAGCATACACCAAGACTCTTCTTGCTAAATTTGGCATGATGGGAGACTCAAAGGTTAAAGTTCCAATGGCATTCGGCACCAAGCTCACACCATCCTTGGAAAAACCGGCAGTCGATATTACGTTATATAGCCAGATGATTGGTTCTCTAATGTACCTTACTGCTAGTAGGCATGATATAATGTTTTATGTGTTACTATGCTAGGTTTCAGGCGAATCCTCGTGAACCACATATGCTTGCCGTGAAAAACATTCTCCGGTATCTGAAACGAACCACCTCTCTCGGTTTATGGTATCCATCAAACTCAGGTTTCTTCGTTCAAGCCTACTCAGATGCAGACCTTGGAGGTTGTGGTTTAGACAAGAAAAGCACAACTGGAGGCTGCCTGTTCCTAGACGGGAAGTTGGTTAGCTGGCAATCAAAGAAACAGACATGTGTGTCTCTATCTACAGCCGAAGCAGAGTACATCGCAGCTGCCTCCTGTACATCTCAAGTGATTTGGATCCAAAGCCAGCTCCAGGACTTTGGACTCAATATGAAAAAGATCCCACTATATTGCGATTCAGAAAGTGCAATTAGGATCTGTCATAACCCAGTGCAACATTCCAAGACCAAGCATATATCACTGAGGTATCACTTTATTAAGGATCATGTGGAAGATGGGAACGTCGAAATTCACTTTGTTCGAACCACTGATCAACTGGCTGACATCTTCACCAAAGCTCTTCCTGAAGCATATTTCAATAAAATTCTACAAGGGCTAGGAATGATGGAATCGGAGTCAGTACCAAAGACTACTTCTCAAAATTAAAAGTTGGAAGCGAAATGTACCGAACGTTCGGGTTCGGGTTACATATGTGCCGAAATGAACCGAACGCTCGGGTTCAGGTCATGTTCTGGTATACTGAAATGAACCCAACGCTCGGGTTCGGTCCTATTATCTAATCTTCGCTTATCACTCAAAGGTAGTTTCTTTAGTTGTAAACCTTTTGTATCCTTTTCTCAAATTCATTTCTCTTATTTTCAAAGTTCTTTTCTTTTTCAAACTTATTTTTTTTGCAACCGAAATAGACCGAACGCTTGGGTTCGGTTCCAAATTTTTTTTAACTGAAATAGATTGAACGCTCGGGTTTGGTTCCAACAGACTACATTGGTCTCACAAGTACTTCGTTCGATTTCTGTCTTATATCAAGATCAGGAATTCTGAATTGAAGCGAAAGCCACCCAAATTAGCCTGATTAAAAGAAGCCTTTCAACACTTCTCAATAAGTGTCTGATCGTTATTCAACGGGAAACCACCCAAACACTTTAAAGTCTCTCTTGACTTTGAAGGAAGAGATTCGTGCCCGGGATCCATTGTTTCGTGTCTTTATTGACATCACAAAATCCCTCATATGTGTTGCTTTATTTCTTTTTCTTTCACACACTAAGCACGGAAATCTTTTTGATTTTCCAAAATTCTGGTTTCATTAATTACAAGGCATATTTTTTTCAATGGGATTTGAAGTTATAAACGGGTTGTGGCTCATATTGATCCACGTGGTTAATTTTGCTTTAAGATGACGTTAACTCTAAGAGGATAAGATGTTGACTCAGGCGGGAGTTCAATCGATTTGATTTTCAAACGGCGCTTGAAAGCCAGGCGTGCGAAGTGGAACCGTTTGCTGAGAGGATCTGCCAAGACCGAACATGCCATCTCGCTTGCTGATCTTCCCAACTTGAATCCACACGACTGGATTATTTTGCACAACATCCTTCTTACAAATGAAGCAGAATATGGTCCGATCATTGACCACTTCAAGAGGATGCTTGTCTGCTACATCATGGAAGTTGCCAAGATGGATCAGGAGATATCGAGTGTATTCAAGAAAAAGCCTACTATATCTCCTGTTGGCTCTGCTAGTGATCTCAACATGATGCAGATGGGGAAGATAGACCCGAAGAGAAACTCTGTTATGTTTACCAGAAACAAAGGCCAAAAATGCCTGTTCGCTTTGGCAGACAAACATCTCTATACCACTGCATGCCTGGAACATGTCTTAGGGATCATTCATCGGTGCAAGCAAAACTCAGCAGATGACAAGAAGTACTTTGATGATATGATTCAATGGTACATTCGCTTCAGACAGACAATCCTCGCACTTATCCCACGTCTGTTTGATACAACCAAGAAGGTTCCATCAGCTGGTCCAAGCAAAAAGAAATAATAGTCTCGCTCCAAATTGACGCAAAGGGGGAGATTGTTAGGTCCAGTTTAGTGTTGTGTCTTTTGGGCTCGTTAGCTAGTCCAAGTTTTGTCTCCGATATGGGCCTGTCCATCCGTGAGTACGTTATAGGGTTTATTATAAATAGATGCTTGCATGCATTCTTGAACGTAATGATTAGAAGATTAAATGTTTTGATAGAGATTTAATAAGGGTACAAGTTCTTATCTTTTGTAACCCTAGAATCCTCTACAGCGGAAGTTCTTTATCGAGCTCTGCTGAGGATTGAGTTAATCAAATCATTCAGATCCATACTTGTGTTTTTATATTACTGTTTCTACTTTATTGATTTACCTGTTATAAAGATCTAATCGATCAAAGAGTTTTCAATCTCATCATAGACTAACCATCAACACAAATTTTCAAACTTTTATCAGTCTGTGGTATAACATAGTGAATCATTAAGTTTTATTAAGAAAATAAAGGAAAGAATGGTTTGTTTCAGTCACGCTGAGGTGAAATCAGCGTGAATCATAAACAGTTTAACTCATCAACAAGAAGTGGTTTAGACTTTTGTATCATAGAGTAAGTTGCGTTCTAGAATCAAAGGCTCATCTTTAACTCATAATGGTACCATGTCATACCTTAGACTAGGAGGTCAGGGACATGAATAACCTTTTTTCATTTAAGGACCAGAAAAGTAAATCTTACACTGACAACTTTGCAATCAAGGTAAGCCATTGGGTTACGCTTAATGCTTCAGCGGAACATGAAAGTTGATGCATACGGAAAACATGCTTCTAGGGATAGGTTCAGGTAGGATAGTTAATTAAGAATAAGAACCCATGCCTTTTTATCAATTTTTTATTTGGACCAGGCAATCTCACTTAGAAAGTTTAGACAATGTTAGACAGTCAGCGTCAGTAGGTGACTCAATGTTCTTAACAGATGCTCTCGCTAATGGGAAACTTAGAGAGATCTAGTCACATACAACAACATCCTTCTAGGGATGATAATTTTTTAAAATTCGCATACTAGGCTTAGACCTACCACCATTATATATATTTTTTAAATGGTAAAAAATAATAAACAATAGAAGAATACAAATAAAAGAGTTAGCCAAACAAGAAAATAGTTTAAACAACAAAATATGTGCAACTTTTTCAAGAAGGTGATAAAGACTCGATCCATCAAATCTTTGGATTTGAATAGATATAAACGCACTTCCATTTTACGAGATATCTACCACTTGGAATTTAGCTATAAAAAAGAACAAAAAAAATCAATCATATCACAAAACAACACAATTCATATTTAAACACACACACACACACAAAGAGAGAGAGAGAGAGAGAGAGAGAGAGAGAGAGAGAGAGAGAGAGAGAATGCCTTTAACAGTTGAGATTTTCCAAGTTGATTCCAAGCTTTATGTTCACCAAGAACCAAAGAAGAACATGAACCAATCTTTGTAACCAACGAGTTAGAAGGATCCAATCTTTGTAACCTTCGAGTTATGAGAGTCACCACGACATTACTCAAAGGTTCCATTCATTAAGATCCATGAAGGAAGAAAAAGAGGGATCACTGTCTTATTGAAGATACCGTTGGATCTTTGAGGTGATGAAGAGTTAATGATAAGGTCCTTGGAAGTTAGGCGTGGCATGCCACACAACTCTACTTCATCTCACTATAGCCTAAATAGGTTGTTCAAGATAGAATAGATATGTGTCCAGAAGAGCACTTGGTGGCACAATTATCCCTTATCTAGTCAGCATCAACGTCAGTGAGAGGGAAATTCGTGTTGAAGAATAGATGTAGATTCATCGTCAACTTGAAATTTCAAAGAGGGTAATGCATTCAAGGAATGACACACTGATCTTAGTTAGTTAAGATCAACTTTGAGATGGAGACAGAAGGCCCTGACACATACAGAGGAAAGAGAAGAATGAACATTGGAAATTTTAGTAGCAAAATGTGTATGTACAATGTATACTCCTTTGGAAATGTAATAAAAGGATGAGGCAAAAAATAAAATAAAGTATCAATGTCTAAACCAAAAAAAAATCAAACCATATAAATTTCATTGTCCCTTAGTGCAGAAAGCAATTTTTTGTTTCCAGAATCAAACACCTTTCCCTCGTGACAGTCGAAAAGAACTTTATATCAATCATTACAAGGTTTACTGATGGAGATGAAGTTTCCTTTCAGACCCTTGACATAAAAAACATCTCCAGCTTGATTGTCTTACATTCAAAAGTTCCAACACCTGTAATAGCTCTACCACTATTGTCACCAAAGATCACCATTGTATCGTCCTTTTCTATAAAATCTATTAAGAGAGACTGGTAACCAGTTAAGTTTCGAGAACTTCCATTTTCTAAGTAACAAGTTTGTCCAAGATTTGTACTTAATCCTTTGACAACATGAGAACTGTTAGCATTAAATATGTCGTCATGGGAATCATTGATAAGTGTCATAAGGCCCTTGACATTTAACTCCTCATCTTTAGATGTCTCCTCTTCTTCCACCTATTCTTCACTCTTTTTTTGCAACAACTGCTCTTGGTAGAGATATGCTTTCCTTATTCATATGGGACACAAGCTCTTTGTACAAAACTTCATAATTTATGGACATTGAGCTTCTTTCTTCTCTTTGCAATCCCAAGAAAAATGATCACGACTTCCACAATTAAAGTAATTACCTATGTTTCTCTTCTTTAAAGTGGATCTCATTGATGAACTATTTCCTTTAAACAGAGGTCTTCGAACCTTGTTTAATCTGCTTTCATCATAGCATTTGATAATAAGAGCATCGCTAGCAACAAGTTCATTAGTGAGATATTCATCAGTTTCCTCACCCTGATCTGAATTATCTGATTTGCTGATGTGCTTCATTGCTTCTTTTCGAGACACTATAGCAACAGACTTTTCCTTGCTTGATTCCTTCATGATTTCTTTACGAAGAACTTTGGTCTCTTCATAATTTCTCATATTCCCAAACAAGAAGTTCAGATCCATGGTGTCGATATTTTCACCATTCTTAAGAACATCAGCATGATGTTCCTAGATTTTCCCAAGAGAATCAAGAAATTTCATAACCAACTGAGTTGATTTCTGAGGACTCCCAGCCTGCGCATATCAGCATATCATTAACCAAGCAGTTAAACCTATTAAAGGTTTGGGTAAGTGACTCACCTTGTTGAGAAAAGAAATGCTCATATCTTCAATTGAGGTTGTTGATGGTTGTGGCCTAAACTTCCATGGTACCTTCATAAGCCGCTGTTAGTGTATCCATCATCTCTTAAGCTAACTCACAATTATGTACTAGATGATACACATGGTAGGGAAGAGAGTATATAATACCATCCCTGTCCTTCACATCAAGACTAAGAAGTCTCTTGTCATTATCATCATAAATTTTCTCTGGTTTTACTTCGGGGGGGGGGGGGGACAATGGGAGCGTTGTTGGCAATGGGTTGGTACATAGGAAGATGGGTAACTTTTTCAACAATATTTATCATCTCATTATCAATGGTTTCAAGAAAACCATTGGATTGTCTTCCACATAGAGACGTTGTGTTCATCAAATGGAGGAATTTTGTTGAGACCAAAGGATTTCGGATTTGACATTATTACTTGAGTATATCACATACGACAAACCTAATCTAATACCAATTGAAGGTTTATATCGATCGGATACACTTCAAGTATAAAGAACGAAATAAAACTAATTAAAAAGAAAACAAAGAATAGAAAGTAAATAACATAGAGAGTTCTACAAAGTGTTCTTTCACTCAGAAAGGATTTTTTCTTCACCAAGAAGACAGGTTGTCACAAAGATGATTGACACAAAGCTGCAGCATTTAACTCTACATTAGGGTTTACCCTAATGTAGATTATATACTAATCTATACATGTGAATCCCATGATTTAAGGAATTTTATCTTATTTATACTAAGAACTGATCTTCATAACAAAGATACTAGATCCGTTATCTATTCTATACTTATCTATATCATTACCTAATATACAAAAGATTACACAGAATAATTATACTAAGCGCTAATATTGATCAGCTTTATATGCTGGAATTGGTTGTAGAGTAAACGTTGACGCTGACGGATGTGTAGAGTGTTTGACTCATTAGATCATTAGGTATGACCTTACAAAGGGCAAGATTTGAATGATGCGTGTGATAAGTTGTGGTGTTTTAGCTTAACCATCAACATATATTTTTCAAGCTCTCATCAACGTATGGTACATTGCACTGAATCAGAAAAGCTTCAAAGAAGACATTAAGGAGAGAATACAGTTTTTCAGTCATGTTGAGGTGGAATCAACATGAATCATAAAACAATGTCAGCTCATCAACAAGAAGTGGTTCAACTTCCGTAACACACAGTTGAGTTGCAATTTATAACTTTGAAGTTCACTGTTAATTCGTTCAATGGTACCATGGCATACCTCAAACTAAGAGGTCAAGGACATGAATAACCCTTTGTTATATAGGAACAGAAAAGTATCTTCGATGTTGATGACTATGCAATCAAGGTAAGCCACTGGGTTATGCTTGATGTTTCAACAGAACATTCGACTTGATACATACGACAAGCATGCTTCCAGGGATAGATTCAGGTCAGGGACGATTAACCAAAAATAAACACTCAAGCCTTTTTATAATTTTTTTATTTGGACTAGGCATTCTCACTTTGAAAGTTTAGACTATGCTAGACAATCAACGTGAGAGGGTGACTCAATGTCATCTTAGCAGATTGTCTCACTGATGAGATATTTAGAGAGATTTAGGCACATACAACAAGATGCTTCTAGGGAAAATGCCTCGTCAATAGTTACATACTTGGCTTGTGAAAAGCCACCATCAAAATGATTAAAAATGGTACAAGACAAAATATATAATATAAGAATACAAACAAAAGAGTTAGTCAAATGCGGAAATATTCTAAAAAGCAATATTTGTGCAGCTTTTTTAGAAAGGAGATAAAGACTTAATTCATCAAATCTTTTGAACTGTATGGTGATAAATGAACTTCCTTTTTCTGAGAAATCTATCCCTCAACACTTTCTATATAATAATGAACAAACAAGTTCAAATATATTAAACTAAAACACAATTCATAGAACCAAATAAAGAGAATGCCTATAATCGTTGAAGTATTATAGATTGATTCCAAGCTTCATGTTCACCAAGGAACAGAGAAGTTCATGAACCAATCTTTGTAACCAACGAGTTAAAAGATCCAATCTTTGTAGCCTTCGAGTTATGAGAGTCACCAAGAAAAAAGTCAAAGGTTCCAGTCATTGTTGTCCATGATGGAAGAGATGAGGAGCATTGTCCTATTGAAGAGGTCTTTAGATCTCATATAGGAATCGGTGTTGCAGTCACATCATCTATGGAAATTAGTCATGCTACATCTCCTAGATTCACTTTATTCCATTGCAATAGAGATAGGTTGTCCAGTAAGAAAGATATATTTACCCAGAAGAACACATTTTGGCACAGTTCTCTCATATCTGGCCTCATCAATAAGATGCTTCATGTCAATCAGCATCAGCATCAGCTCAAGGAGTGAGTCATTTGCACTGCAGAAAATATGCAGAGCCAGCTTCAACTAGCTCTAATATGAAGATGATACACCGAAGGAATGACACACTGATCTTTTCTAGAAAAACAAATCAGTTAAGATCAATGTTGAGATGAATACCGAAGATCCTGAGATATGGAAGGTGAGAGAGAAGATCATATATGGACAATGTTAGTAGTATAATGTATACTCCTTTGTTAAGAAAAAGTAGAATTGTATAAAAAAAAGTAGCTTATGTTCAAAAGTTTTAAGGTAGCGAAGCATAATGTTAAAAAAAAGTAGAATTGTATAAACAAATAAAATCAAAGCATATAAATGTTGTTGACCCTGATTATAGTGAGCACAGTTTTGTTCTTAGAGTCAAAAACCTTTCCTTTATTACAATCAAAGAAAACCTTGTAACCAGCATCACAAAGTTGACTGATGGAGATTAGATTGTGTTTTACACCCTTAACATAGAACACATTCTTTAGCTTGAATGCCATGCACTCAAATGTTCCAACGCCCATGACAATTCCTTCACTATTGTCACAAAAGACCACCATCGGACCAACTTTCTCCATAAAATATGTTAAAAGGGACTTGAGACCAATCATGTGTCTAGAGCATCCATTGTCAAAGAACCAAGTATGTTCTGGATGTTGACTTGACTCTTGGACAAATTGAGAGATATTAGGGTTGCACATGTTGCGATCACAATAAGGGGAATGATTAACAAGAGTCATAAGACCCTTAAGATTTATCCCCTCATCTTCAAAAGTGTCCTCATCTTCCACCCATTCTTCACAATCCTCTTGTTTTGAAATGAAGGTTTTTAGCAAAGAGATGTTTTTTTGGATTAGTGTCGAATTCCTTAACTATATTTGGTATTACTTGACCCGGTTGAGCATGATCCTTTTGGGTTTCCTTCACCAAAGCAACTTGACAGGATGATTTATTATGAAAGAGGATACTATGATTTATTAATATGTTATGAGAATAATATATTAAAAGAGAAATCATATTTTTTTAATTAATATTAGTTAAATAATTAATTATTGTAGCTAAAAGAGATTAATTAAATAAAGGGGACTAGAATTGCAATTATAAGATAATTGGATTTTGGGTTGTGAAATCCTAAGGAATAAGGGGGAAGAAAATGAGGAGGTGTAGCCCATGTTATTTTCGTCCAAGGGACTTGTTTTGGAAGGTTCGGCCACTTGATCCCTTGGAGTCTTATAGCCGAAATTGTGTCCCTCATTCTATCTCTCCTAATCTTCATCCTCTTGCTTGTGGTGTCTGTAAGCCATTAGAGGCATCAAATTTGAGGTGCTTGATCTCATAAGCTTTGAAGAGTTAAAAATCTTGCAACTACTTGAAGGTAACATTCATACTTTGTTATTTATGTAGATCTAAAATTTTGTAGTATGCTACATTAGGTTATTTAATTCTTGGATGAATTGCATGTACAGTAGATAAACCTAGATCCAAGCATTAGGGTTTTCGCATGAGAACATAGGATTGTTCTTTTGTGTAAAAACCATCAGTGGTATCAGAGCCTTGATTGGTTTCTATTGTATTTGATGCCTTGTATGTTCATCTTGCTTGCAAAATTCGTTTTTTGGTACTCTACCTGACAGACTCGACGAGTCACTAGATGGATTCGGCGAGTCAGCCCAACTCGGCGAGTCCATGTAGTGACTCAGCGAGTCCGGATGTCAGACAAAGGGGAAATCAGGATTTCCCACCTGTTTTTCTGAGGGATAATTGCCAAAACATTTTTGATTGATAAAATTCTGATTTTTATGATATTGGGTGATTATTTTTGCCTAAATAAAAGATAATTTCAAATTAATTGAATAATTATTTCCTTATATGATAAAATTTGATTATTTGAATTATTTGTTGAATTATCATGCAAGAAATTAGATTAGGTCAAAATTAGGTAACCACCGATTAATTGTCTAATTGTATTATTTGAAGTTTAATCTAGAATCTTCTTGATAAGTTTTGAAAAACTTTCAGTACTTACCATCATGTTTTGAAATTTAATTTTTTGATTAAAAGTTAATTTTGAATTATTTAAATTTCAAACATTAGAATTTTACAAGTTTAAAGTCCACCCTATACTATTATAATATTATAAGAATATATATATATATATATATATATATATATATATATATATATATATATAACTTAAACTGCTAGTCTTACCATTAGTAGGCCTCATTCACGAAGCCGATCTATAAGGGGGGGGGGGTATAAGGTTAAGGCCTATAAAATGGCCGTTTAATGGGTGTCCACTCTCACCCACCGCTTCCTTGATTGGTGGAGGGTCGTTAGCCGAACTAGTAGGATAGGGAAAACCCCTTTCCTCATTAAAAGTATAATGAATTATAAAGTGACTAAATGTTTTAAAAAATTCCCAATCTCAGTTACTTTAGGCAAAAGTGGATTTGATGCAATTCCATGAAATTACAATGTGTACCCTTGCTAAGATGTTAGTGGAGCATGTGTGGTTAACCGGCACACTACTTGGGTTCTAAGAAAAGGTGGCAAAGGGTGACTCGATGTTTGTCATAGATCGATGGAGTGTGTGTGGCTAACCGGCACGTCGATTAGTTGACTATAACATTAGGGGCACCCTGTATATTTGCATGGTTATTTACACCCTGTTTTGTGATCCTCGACATCCCAGTCACAAACAAGGGGCATATCGAGATTTACACATGCCATTGAAAAGTTCAATGAATCTCAAAAGGATCTAGGAGTTTTCAATACATTTAAAACTTAATCTCTTTTACGTTTTTCATGGTGGAAAATTAGTGAATCGTTGATATGTGTATTTTTATATATATTTTTATGCATTATATATTAATACTTTGGCCTTTATTATTCTCATTTAGAACTAAAAAGTACTTATAATGCTTTGAATTATGTTTTGCAGCTGTTCATTGTCGATAAAGCACAAAAGAAAAGACTAAAGCGGAAATCGGGCCTAGAAGCTAAAAGAAAGGAAAAATGCTGGAGGATCCAATTACGCCCCACGTAATAAACTTCTACGCCAAGTGTAACGACCAAATTCAAATTACGCCCAACGTAATATTAGTATACGCCCCACGTAATGGCTGGCATCGGATAAACTCAATCGCGTATAAATCCTTAGTACGCTCAGCGTAATCCGACTTACGCCCAGCGTACGTAAGTCGGTTACAAAGGTTATAAAAGTCGATTATCAGCTAACCAGAGGGGGGAATTCGACTTCCAACTTAATTTAGTCGATATTAAACTTATGTTAAGCCGTTTTGAGGGTCTAGAAGGCGGCCAGAAGGCCGTTAAACTAACGGGAGCGGAGATCGGAAGGGTTGGAGAGCGGATACGTGTCGGTAGTCATATGGGTTGTTAACGTGACCATGTTTAGCATTCCATTGTGTTACTATTTTGTATTTAGTTTCTGATTTGGGAGTCAAAACCTTTTACTTTGTTTTTATGATTGAATGAAGCTTTGATTATTAGACTAATTGCTATAGTGAATTGTTTATTTATGTTTAATTTATCTTGCCAAGCTTGTTAAAAGATCCTTACGTATTAATGATAATTATTTGCTGTTAATTGTTAAGTGAATTGAGTTGTATCAACATCTGCTTGATTGCTTTTCTCTTATGATTTTGATGACCATCGAGATTATAAGTCTAGGAATAACGAATGTGAAACTAGGATTAACTTGGGAATAAGTAAGTTAATGTGTGAGCCTTGTTTGATGACCATAAACAAGAGGTTAAATTGAATTAGTAATTTGATTAACTATATTTACAAGTCTTGCTTGATACGAACTGAACACTAGGAAGCATGTTAGTTTAAACAACTGATCATTGTTTAAATTGACTTGTTTGCTAAAGGATTAGTTATAGTGAACGCAAATCTAATCATTTTAGGAATCGGTGAACATGAATAAATGAATTTGTGTATGTAATTGTCTATGTTTTTAAGGTGTAATTTATCTAAACCAAAGTACCTGAAGAGATTTGCTTTCCTGTTAGTTTATCGAGAGTTGTTAATTGTTAGTTTGAGATTTATTGAACTATTTCTTTATTATTTTCGTGATCTGTAACTTATAATCAAATATATTAACTTAATTCACCACCGTTCTCTGTGATCGACACCCGACTTACCTAAGCTATACTGTAATCTGACTAGGTACACTGCCTATAAGTGCATAGTTATTCTAAGTTTGTTAGGTTATAAATATTAAAATTAGTGGGTACTTTTGTGCACATCAAGTTTTTGGCGCCGTTGCAGGGGAACGGCTTGTCATTAATTTAGTTTATTTGATTATTCGTTATTTGTTTTTAGTTAGTTTTTATTTTTAGTTTGAATTGCGTTGATATCATTTCACTTGTCGGGAAGGTTGTTGTTGTTAATTGCAGGAATTTGGGATAATACACATTGCTTGACTTTACTTTTTGCATGGGTTTCGAGGATGAAAGCGATTAGGGAATTCTTGACCTGGTTGGCCTACTACTTTGTTGATTTGTCCAACTCAATCGATGAGGCGTAGTATAGCAAGGCGTATTGTGGTGGTTAAGTGGAGGACCGAGCTCTTGCTGTTCTTGACTAGTTAGGTCACTTCTTGTTCCGCTTTTAGTTAAAGGTGCAAAGAAAACAAAGGAAATATTCTAACGGGTCCCGAAAGTGGGTGTTTTCGCAAACCAATTCTTGCATGCAAAGGTTTTTAATCGACCATTGTTGTTTGATCTTGACAAAGATAAGTGATTATGACGTCTCATTTTTTTCACTCATCGGGAAGTCATCAGTTGCTGAAGCAATTAAAAAGAAAAATAATTAAGTTTTAAAGTCCCTTAATTAAATAGTTAAAAGAAAAGAAAAGAAATTTTAATTAAAAGAAAAGGAATACTTCATTATGCCCAACGTAAGTTGAATTACGCCAAGCGTAATAAACCCCAGATCGCGGATACACTTTTCATGGAGTTGGGGTTACGCCCAGCGTAACCTTGTTTTACGCCCAGCGTAACTCAGCGACCAGGTTATATCTTTTGACCCTTGGCTTTTTTGTTACTTTTTCACAATTCCTTCCTTCGCACACGAACTGTGACGGCAAACTCTCTCCAAGAATCTCGATTTTTCTTCTTTTCCTGTAAAATTCGACACACAGGTATGTTTTCGGGCACTCAATGTTTTGCATTTGTGTTTAAATCGATGGAATAAGCTGAAAAATGCCTTTGTTCGAAATCTAGGGTTTATAGGGTTCTTGAATTAGGGTCGATTTCGCAAATATATGTTCTGATTACCACTTGAATAGACCGATTTCTATCAATTAACTAAACCCTAGGACTTAATTTGTCCTTAATCCCGTGATACATCCATCAATTTGAGCTCGGGGACGTACGCCAATCGTACGTCCTGTAAACTTCGATTGACTGCCCTATAAAGATTCCCAGTAAAGGGTTTGCTAATTTGGAATAGACAAGGAGATTACAGGGGATTGATTTTTAAAGGAGTCCCCGATTTTTTTCCCTACTGCCTTGGATACGCAGTTATATGTTAGATATGGTCCCGTTTTCTCTACTACACTGCCTGCGTATATGCGTAAATTGAAAGCTTTTTCATGAGTATTGATTTTAGAACACGCCGAACACAGACTCATGAACCTGGACGTACGCCCAACGTACTGTCCATATCCAGCTCCAATTTTTTTGGTTTAAAAATTTGTTAATGCTATTATGTTTTGTTTGGTTTTGTGTTTATTTGTGCAGATTATGGCCCAAAGAACTCAACGGACCAACCCACCCGAGGATGTGACGGATCACCGTTTCTTACAATTTCCGCAAACGCGGAACGATGCAACCCGGGCACGATATGTCAACAGTTTGAGTTTGCTGCTCACCAAGGAGATCGACATAGCACCCTCATTTGACTGGGACTTGGCGACCCGGACTGGACTTGCTGCACTGATCCAAGATTTTTTGCAATACACGCACTCGGATGCGAGTGGTGTGGATTTGATCGTGTGTCAGGGATGGGCACGATTGTTCAGGATCCAGGAGCCTGTTTATCGGGAATTTTTGCTGGGGTTCTACGCTACAATTTCCTATGATCCTAGGAAGGCACCCGATGACAGGACAGCTTTTGCCTTCAGACTGGGGGGAGTGAGCCGGGAATGCAGTGTCATAGAGCTTGCGACTCGAGTGGGTATATACACAGCAAATGAGACGAGGAGTGTCCACTTCCCAGCATTCCTTGCTGATTGTCTTACGGAGCAGCCAGATGACTATAACGAGAACACTTTTTGGGCCGAGATTACGGGAGGAGTTTATACGCCATCTACTGCACGGGGTAGGATGATTCGATCTAGTATCTATAGACTACTACACCGGTTGATTTCCATGACTCTTACGCACCACAAAACAGTGAGAGAGTGCCTTCGACAAACTTGTATTTCCTATGGGCACTTGTTACCCCAGGGAGGCACCTGAACCTTCCAGTTGCTTTAGCTGCATATTTGGGACGAAGGGCCAGGGGACTTCGGGAGGATAGCCCGATATGTGGAGGGCATTTTATCACGCGGTTAGCCCGATCATATCAGTTGTTGACGCGTGAGATCACGAGATCGATGGTGTTCCACGATATGAGGCCGATGAGCCTTCAACTGTTGGAGTCGATGCGTGTACTCGAGCGGGGCGGAGATGGTGTCTTGCGAGTACGAGCAGATGATGTGGCGGACGAGGAGGGTGCCGCCGAGCTACAGCCGAGACGGGTCCAGCGGTGTAGACCTGCTCCTCGGGGAGCGCAACAGGGACCTGAGCCGAAGATTGATATGCACTACCTAGCTCAGGGCATTGACCGTCTTGACATGAGGGTCCAAAACCTTAGTGAGTATGTTGCACATGTAGACATGCAACAATAGTGGTATGGGGATGCGTTGAACGCGTTCTTTGCCCACCAGGGGTTTCAGTACTCGGCTCCCTACCCACCACCATTCCAGCCACGACATGATGAGGCCGGTACTTCTGGGACACAGCATGATGATGATGGAGATGATGAGTGATTTAGTTATCCTTTTTATTTTTATTTTTGTGTTTTTTGTGTTATTTTTAGTTTTTTATTTTATTTGGTATGTAATTAAACTTTAATTTTGGATGTTTTACTTTTGTTTTCCATGTTGATGCTCTTTGGTTGTTTAGATTTCTGCAGAATTTTCGCCCTTAGAAAGCTGGCAGTAAGTTCAGCAGCTAGGTCCGACTGTTGCTAGAGAGAGAGAGTCGTGTGAGAGTTCGAAGATTATAGTCAAGACCCACAATTTGTCATAAGTGTGGGGTGCATTTTGATTTCGTGAGCGATTGTTTAGAAGATTGGCATTTTTACGATATTTTGACTCTTATGATATAGATGAGTTGTTCCTACACCATAGAGTTTTATTTTGACGCGAGGAAGAAGTATCATCCCGACTGCCATGACATGGTTGACACTTTCCTATGTTGTGGGGGATTTTTCATCGCGATTAGAGATGTCATTCTTGACGAGACGATGTGGTCGACACTTTCCCACGTCATGGTTACTATACATTGCATTTGTTTGCAATCTTTTGCACCACATTTTTGAAGTCGGCAGTCTTGATTTTATTTTTCGGCAAATTCAGAAGCAGCAGTTCCAGTTTCCAGTCTTTCAACAATATTTGGAGCAACTTGTAGCAGCCCCATTCGATCTCGCCACAACTATCCTGGGGAGTCTGTTCCTTTTTCTCCCTTTTTATGTTCTTAATTTGTTTTAGCATACAATGAGGGCATTGTATGAAATAAGTGTGGGGTAGGGGGTCGGTAAAAGTAAATTAAAATTAATAGTAAATTATGAAATAATAGTTAGGAAATTGCTAGATTTAGGAAATTTAAAAATTTTAAAACTTGAAATAATAGTTTAATTTAGAAAAATCTAGTGATAATTTAAATTTTGCTAATATTGTATGAAATGATCTGATGAGAACTCAAATGTTTAGTTGAGCCAATACATGTTATAATGCATTTGTGGCCTCCCTTATTTTAGTGAAATCATGGAACAAAAACATAACCCCGCTTGGTTTGAGGGATGCAATATGTTTAGCAGCCTAAACCTGAAATTTATCCAGGAAAATTATTATCATTAACCAATAAAGGTTGAGGTTGAGCGCCTCTGCTTAAACATGTAGGTTTTGAGTGGAAAAATTGAGGTACATGTAACATAAAAAAAAGAGAGAATTACGAGTAAAGTTGAAGAATTTTGGAGCAAATAAAGTGAAGATCAAAAGATCAAAATTCCAAGAAATTCAAAAAGTTGAAGATACCAAAAATCAAAACAACAAAGGTGGTGAATTCAAAAAAATCAAAGATCAAATGTCAAAGAAGTGAAGAATTCCAAAAGAGCTCCATAGTGGTATCATAAATTGTAATTCTAGATTATGTATGCTTAGGTTGCTCAACTAAAAATACCTTGAGGATAAGGAGGTTTTCTGCGGATGGATTCGGAGGGTTGCATAAAATGAGCATTGTTCGGAAAAAGTGGGCAAGTGTTTATGAAGATTATGAGTATTTAAAGTATGGGGGGGGGGGTACTTTAGGAAAATTTTAGACACAAATTCATGCGTTGCGGTCTTAACATAATGGCTGAGTTTTAAATGGATTGTTTAGTGCGATATTGGTAAAATAAAAGTAAATTTGCTTGGGGGCAAGCAAAGGCTAAGTGTGGGGTATTTTGATATGTGTATTTATATATATATTTTTATGCATTATATCTTAATACTTTGGCCTTTATTATTCTCTTTTAGAACAAGAAAGTACTTATAATGCTTTGAATTATGTTTTGCAGCTATTCGTTGTCGATAAAGCACAAAAGAAAAGACTGAAGCGGAAATCGGGCCTAGAAGCTAAAAGAAAGGAAAAATGCTGGAGGAGCCAATTACGCCCCACATGAAAAACTTCTACGCCAAGCGTAACGACCAAATTCAAATTACGCCCAGCGTAATATTAGTTTACACCTCACGTAATGGCTGACATCGAATAAACTCAACCGCGTATAAATCCTTAGTACGCTCAGCGTATCTGACTTACGCCCAATGTACATAAGTCGGTTACAAAGGTTATAAAAGTCGATTATCAGCTAACCAGAGGGGGGAATTCGACTTCCAACTTAATTTAGTCGATATTAAACTTCTGTTAAGCCGTTTTGAGGGTGTAGAAGGCGACCGGAAGGCCGTTAAGCTAACGGGAGTGGAGATCGGAAGGGTTGGAGAGCAGATACGTGTCGGTAATCATATGGGTTGTTAACGTGACCATGTTTAGCATTCCATTGTGTTCCTATTCTGTATTTAGTTTCTGATTTGGGTGTAAAAACCTTTTACTTTGTGTTTATGATTGAATGAAGCTTTGATTATTAGACTAATTGATATATTGAATTGTTTATTTATGTTTAATTTATCTTGCCAAGCTTTTTAAAAGATCCTTACGTATTAATGATAATTATTTGCTGTTAATTGTTAAGTGAATTGAGTTGTATGAACATCTGCTTGATTGCTTGTCTCTTATGATTTTGATGACCATCGAGATTATAAGTCTAGGAATAACTAATGTGAAACTAGGATTAACTTTGGAATAAGTAAGTTAATGTGTGAGCCTTGTTTGATGACCAAAAACAAGAGGTTAAATTGAATTAGTAATTTGATTAACTATATTTACAAGTCTTGCTTGATACGAACTGAACACTAGGAAGCATGTTAGTTTGAACAACTGATCACTGTTTAAATTGACTTGTTTGCTAAAGGATTAGTTATAGTGAACGCGAATCTAATCATTTTAGGAATCGGTGAACATGAATAAATGAATTTGTGTATGCAATTGTCTATGTTTTTAAGGTGTAATTTATCTAAACCAAAGTACCTGAAGAGATTTGCTTTCCTGTTAGTTTATCGAGAGTTGTTAATTGTTAGTTTGAGATTTATTAAACTATTTCTTTATTATTTTCGTGATCTGTAACTTATAATCAAATATATTAACTTAATTAACCACCGTTCCCTGTGATCGACACCCGACTTACCTAAGATATACTGTAATCTAACTAGGTACACTGCCTATAAGTGCATAGTTAGTCTAAGTTTGTTAGGTTATAAATATTAAAATTAGTGGGTACTTTTGTGCACATCAATCGTCATTCACTTACCTTAAAATTATTTGCATGTTAGATTACGACATCCCTCTTCTAATTTGTAAATAATGTTGTTGGATCCTAGCCCTAATTTCTCATTTGGGTGTTTAATTGGGGATTCATTTCTAATCAAACTTGTCTCTTTTCTATTTCAAATGTCTAACGTGAACGACAACGCTTCTGGTTCCTCTGGCTCGTTCTCACTCATGAACTTGTGTGGGAGAGTGATCTTTCACAGGTCCAATTTCAATGATTAGATCCGCGATATTCGAATGGTCACTCCTTACGAAGACAATGAATATGTCCTCGATGAGAAGCTGAAGGAAATCAACATCAACACTGCCTCTGCTGAAGAGATCGTTGCCTTCGAGGCCCATGAGCGTGATGCTACGAAAGTTCATTGCATCATGCTAGCGACTATGAGTACAGAACTCTAGAAGTCCTATGAGGACATGTATCCCTATGAGATGCATCAAGATCAGCTGGGCTGGTATCACCAAAGCACTAGGCGAGAGAGGTACGAGATCATCACTTCGATGATCATTGCCAAAATGGGTGATGGAGAGTCCCTTACTGCTCATCTGCAAAAGATGCAAAGATATGTTGATCGCCTACTAAAGTTAAATGTTAACTTTGATGAAGAGCTGGCAATTGACATCATCCTTCACTCTTTTCCTGCCTGCTACAACGAGTTCTGCATGACCTACCACATGAACAAGGAAAAGGTCACTTTAAGAAAGCTTCAAGGCTTGCTGAGGACTGCTGAAAGCAACCTCAAAGACAAATCTGTTACATCAACTCCTACTTCTATTGTTGCCCCAGTCTTGGTAATTGGACAAGGAAAGGGTAAGAAGAGGAAGGCTCCCTCAAAGAGCAATGGTAAGGGAAAGTCCCATGATGGTACCTCTTCTAGTGTAACCAAGGCTGGTTTTCCTAAACCCAACTCCAACCCCAAGGAGGCAGAGTGCCACTACTGGCACGAAATAGGGCATTGAAAATGAAGCTTCCCGAAGTATCTGCAATATATCAAGGATGGAAAGATCAAGCCGTCCTTCGCAGGTATTTAAATTATTAAATCTAATGATTCATCGCATGCTATTTCATTGGTTCTTGATACATGATGTGGTTTTCAAATTTGTTCTGATTTGTTAGGGCCTAAGAAGAAATTGGTATGTGGAGCATGGGAAGATAAACTTAATCATGGGGAACAGAAAATCATCGCCTGTCACCAATATTGGAGTTTACTCTTTAGTGCTTAGTAATGGATTTGGACTAGATTTACATAACTGTTGTTATTCACTAGATATGGCAAGAAACATGATTTCTTTTCATGGTTTATATAGAAAAGGATTTAGATATTCATTTGATAATGAAAAGGGCTCAATTAATGCTTATCTTAATGGTGTTTTCTATTTTGAAGCATTCACTTGTAATGGTGTAACATCCCAAAATTCAAGTCCAAAAATTTCATTTTTAATTAATTAACTCATAAAACATTCACTAGAAAATATTGTATAAACACGTCATCTCATGAAATCAAGTATCATGTTTGAAACCCTCAACATAAACAAATAACATATCAGAGTACCATCCCAGAAAACGCCGTGCGGAAAATCCGATGTGTGTGTGATGCTATGCTACGCCGCTGACTCTTTCCGCTTAGACGAAGAGGTACCTGAAACCAAAAACTGAAACTATAAGCACAAAGCTTAGTGAGTTCCCCCATCATACCACATACCATACAATACCATCGGTATCTTTCAACCGGTAATCGTCATCGGTATCTTTCAACCGATAACTGGAGACTATTCCACCCCTTATCACTAGCATACAATAACAAGATATAAGCATACAGTTACTAAGGACCACTATCAGAGAAACTATCCCTATCATGTATGAAACATAACATACAGATATAACTCATAACCAAACACATACCAGACCAAGATAATTATCACAAAGACAATCATCTTCTAAGTACTCCTTATTGGCGGGCCGGCATTGTGGCCTTAGACCCACCCCTACTGGTAGGTAACTCAACTCGTACAGGTAGTTGCTGATAATCAGTGCAGGAAACCTCCGTCCGCTGCTGCTCCGGAAATCCTCCGGCTACAAAACCCCACAAATACTCAGTTAGAAACTGATTTCTATACTCTTAGGGTCAAATGACAATTTTACCCCCAACCAATTCAAGTCAAAGTCAACTTCCAGTTGACCCGTCTCGCCGAGTTGGGACAACAACTCGTCGAGTCCCTCACTCTCTACTCGTCCTCATCTGCGACCCTACTCATCGAGTTGGGTCGTCAACTCGACGAGTTCTTCTCTCATCCGAATGCCCCATGAAAACTCATCCGACTCGCCGTGTTGATGAACAACTTGTCGAGTTGGCCTTCATCTGATGAACCAGATCTGTCCTCAACTCGCCGAGTTCTAAGGAGATTGCCTTGGAATCGCCGAGTCCAGTCTTGACCAATTCCATACAGTTGATTTAAATGAGATCTAACACACCAAAACCATAGATCTGGCCTCCTAATGTCAACTTCATATGTAAAGTTCCAAACTTGATGCACATGCATGGGGTTTTTAGCTCAAAAATCCACATAAAGTGTCCTACAATGTGCATGGGGCTTTCATGGCCCTAAATTTGGAACCTTTATGCCATGAAACCCCTCTTAAGGCCCATATCTGAAGTCAAAACCCACCCCACACTCCTAATATCGAAATATGACTTAGCACTCCAAAGAAATCCCAAGCTAAGGATGAATAAACACATAGATGAGTCAAGACAGGGGCATTATACCTTGAAGTTGCTGAAGATGAAGTAAACTCCCTGGATCTACTGTCCTCAACTCAAGTTCCTAGCTCATTTCTTCCTTCCAAGCTTTACTATCACACAAGAACACCAAAAATGGCTTCAACAAAGCACAAACGGCTAGGGTTTTGATGAGAAGTGTTTGGGAGCATAAAGGGGGAATGGAGGCTGCATAAGGTTGTTTAAATAGTGTGCAAACCCCTGGATTAGGGATTTATTCCAAACAGCAGCTACTCGCCGAGTCCAGGACCCGACTCGGCGAGTCCATGACTTAACTCCGCGCCTCATCCCGCTTCTACTCGACGAGTTGGTACTTCTGATGGGTTTTAGCCATAAGAACATCCTATGTGCTCATACAAACCCTGATGCTTGGATCTAGGTTTCTCTATTCTACATGCAATTCATCCAAGACTATAAACCCTAGATCTAGCATTTGATAATCAATATAACATATAAATTAGGGTTTAGATCATACCTTGATTGTTATGTAGCAATAACAATCTCAAATCCTCCTTGTATTGACTTTAGAAAGCTTAGAGTCATAAATGTCACTCCTCTAATGGTTCACAAACACCAAGAGCAAGAGGATGAAGAAGAGAAGAGAAGGAGGCTGCCCAAAACGTGTGGAAACCCTAATAAATTAGTTCACCACGTTTTTGAGCCATAAGGGTCCTTTAAATAGAGAGTCTATTAGGGTTATCTAACAAGGAAACCCTAATTTGGATGCTTAAGCCCTAAGCAACCCATGGACTCTTTCCTTAACAAGCCTTGGACGATTTCTAATGGGTTTTCCCATAGAATTCGTCCAACCTTATATTATAAGGTAATCCATAGCCCAATTGCAATAATCTTATAATTACAATTCCAGTCCCTTAAGTTTAATTAATCTCTTTTAGCCACAAACTTAATTCTTATTAATTCTTGACTAATATTAATTAAACAATATGATTTCTCCTTTAATATATTATTCTCATAATATATTAATAAATCATATTTAATCCTTTCTCTCCATAGTTCATCCTATCAAGTTTCTTTGGTGAAGGAAACTCAAAAGGACCATGCACCATCAGGTCAAGTACATACCAAAATACTTATGGACTTAGACACTAATCCAACAGTCTCCCACTTGGATAAGTCTAATAACTATTCTGCGTATGACTTCAGATCCTGATCTGCAATCGTAGCTTTCCAAAGTCGCTGTCAACTCTGATCCTATCAGATACGCGTGTCCTTTAGATAAGGGATCATATATTCCTCCATTCTAGATATCGTATAGACTGAGACATGGATCTAAATCATTCTCTCTGTCTATGTGTTGTTTCCTGATTTCCGATTTATGACGACTGACAACAGACTATAATTGAACACATCAATTTAGTCCCGGCTTGGCCAAGCGCTTAGGTGCCATCACTAAATTATTGAGGGGCCCAAAGATATCGCTTTTATCTTACTTTGGATAAAAGGAGCGGATAAACTTTGACTCAATTCTCGCTTGCACTCACTCACCGAATCACACACAACAATATGTTTTATAACACCAAGTTACTGGTGCGTTTACATATTATCAATGTGTAACCGACTCGCAAGATACCACTCACACATCTCGGTTTCAAGAATATAAGATGTTATCGTCTCACCAATCACTTATGATAACAATCCATGAATTGATCAAGGTGAGCTTGGGTTTAATCCAATGCTCAAATCATATTCATAAGCACTCATGAACGTTGCAGCAAACATTTGCTTATGTCTAATACTCTTTAGACAATCCACACACCAATTCATGACAATCTTCATTCATACCTACTTCCAACATATGAACGACTGTGGCCCGTTTGAATAATTTGACTGTTCTAAACCAATTAAATTATTCAGGAAGTCAAAACATGCAAAGTGAAACACAAGAATAATACTAATCCCATATGACCTCAAACCTTTGAGTATAAATAAAACACCTTTTATTTATCACCATATCGATTACTCATTATTTGTTGTTTCGGGTAATCAACTTCTTTCTTGAATTGTTATAACACTTGTCCCATGCTCTTAGCATGCACACAATGTTTACTTATGGTTCTTACTTTGTGAAATAGATCAAATGAACACATTTCCAATCATACTCATTTCACAACTCCTAATCCTTTTCACAAGTGAAAGAATATCAAATTCTTGCCACTTATAGAATATGCTAGATTCTAACATTTTATGCAACGATCCTTTCGTAATGTCACTGCACTAAAGTCACAATGACTATTGCCAATGAAATTACAAAGCCCTCTATCGGAAATTGTTACAATACAATTCCTTAGATGTGATGTCTCTCACTTAAAGTACATTCCTTTGAACATCCTTTTGCATAAAAGTTTCTAATCTAGACATTGATTCTCAATATCCAACTCCCAATATGGAAAATTTTTCATATTTTCCATATGACAAATCATTCTTAATAGAATCTTATCTATTCATAATAATGTCGATATGGTCCATCCAATACTATACTTCCAACTACTCACAAGCGACCAATCCTCGGCGAGCTTTGGATTGTCCTTTGATAGTTGTTTAATTATCTTAGTCAAAACCGATTCTTGTCCTTTTCCCTCTAAATGCGCTAGACATTTGGAAAATTTTAGAATGGTCAAATATTACAACATTTGCAATCGATCCTATACCTGAAGCGTATGGGACACGATGCATAATGTCTTACATAAAGATTTGATACTTTATCAATCTTCTGCCATAATATTTTATGTGCTACGTTCTTATAATTTGAATTATGAAGAGGAATGCCGTAATCATGATCGAAATTTAAGAACACACTATGTATCCTTGACTAAAAATATTAATATTCCAAAACCTAAGCCTTTAGATTTGAAATGAAGCATAATATTCTCTCCCTTAATTATAGAAAAACAACTTTACAACTCTTACAAGTTTGCAAAGTATGACTCTTGTTTTCTATAATGAATATTGCTAACTTGCAATACTTGCCTTAATAATCATACAAGCATAACATTTATGCTCCCACTATCACGATGATTATTATAAACATAATATTTATGCTCCCACTAGCTTTGACATGTATTCAGAAACAGCTTAACTTTCAGAAAAAAAAAACAATGCCTATTGAATTTCTTTAAGTTCATATTTCTAATACTCAATGCTTTGATAATCTTTTATCAAGCCTTCTTAAACTTATACACCTTTGACTTAGATAGCTCATATGTGTGTCTAAACAATTCAGACTAATTGCGAAATCTCATAATTCGAATCATGGAAAGGGATACCGTAACCATAATCGAATTCGAGAATCCAATTTTCACATTCACTATCTTCTTAAAAACATCTCTCTTAGTGAAAGCATTTCCTCACATTCATTTTCATGAAGGAGGTAATCTTATGACACTTAGATTTTAATGGTGTATGTGTTCCTATCCATGTGAATTTGTCAAAACCAAAGCTTACGACAAATTCAAACTCATATGGACCGAACTCTTAAACTTGATTTCTTGCCTTATGGTAGCACGATTGCCCACCATGTCTTCCAAGTAGTTAAGCAGCTCATCCTTTCCTATCAATGTACTTTTCATTGACCAAGGTCCTTGCCTTTTATGCGTTCAAATGAGAACTCATAGAACTCACATGCATAATTAACTGAATTGGAACGGCACAAAAACAATATAATGTCAACACGATAGGTTGTAAACCTCAACTCGTGTGCTAGTGATGATTGATAAGGTTTATTCTTGATTAGTTCTTGAACTTTTGAAGACCATTAAGACTCCCACTGACTCCTTGACATATAAGATTCTCTTGTCAATAAACATTTCTCGACAAACAAATATTCAAGAGTTAGTGTAGCTTTTATCAAGACAAAACACTTCACAAGACCATTAAGACTCCCATTAAATATTTATATTAATATAAGCTTTCAAGACCAATTTGACTAGCCCAATCACCAAATCCAACCCAATCCCTCTAGTCCAAACCTTTGATCTAATTAGTAAATAACTAGTAGGAGGCTTTTTAAGGGAGTATAAGTTTCCTCTTTCTTCCAATGTGGGACAAGTCCCAAAGAGAGTGTTTTCCATTTAACAAAGTTCCAACAAGTTTTCCATTTGACTAATATTAATTAAACAATATGATTTCTCCTTTAATATATTATTCTCATAATATATTAATAAATCATATTTAATCCTTTTTCTCCATAATTCATCCTATCAAGTTTCTTTGGTGAAGGCAACCCAAAAGGACCATGCACCATCGGGTCAAGTACATACCAAAATAGTTATGGACTTAGACACTAATCCAACAACTTCAACTCGCCGAGTCCAAGACCAAGATTGCAAAAAAAATAAAGATTTAATAACAAAATACGTACCAAGAACCAGGTGCTACAAATCTCCCCCACTTATTTTAGACTTCGTCCCCGAAGTCTGCTACTCGATCCTGGAACAGCTCTCGGTAATGCTCCATCATCTCATCCATCGACTCCCATGTCCATTCCGATCCCTTCCGGTGCTGCCATTGCACCTTTACCAGCTCAACCCTCTTGTTTCTCAGATCCTTCGACTTCCGGTAGGGGATCGCTACAGGCCGCTCGCTGTAATTCAGGCTGTCATCAACCTGAATGTCCTCCAAGGGTACCACTGCCGAGTCGTCCATCAGGCACTTCCGCAGCTGGGAGACGTGGAAAGTACTATGGATCTGACTGAGTTCGGCTGGCAGATTCAACCGGTATGCCACCCTGCCCACCTGGCCTACAACCCTAAACGGTGCAATATACCTGGGACCCAACTTGCCCCGTTTCCTGAATCGGATGATGCCCTTCCAAGGCGACACCTTCAGGAGAACCATATCCCCGACCTGGAACTCCAGGTCTTATCGACGTCTATCGGCATAACTTTTTTGCCGACTCTAAGCAGTCTGAAGTCTGCTCCGGACCTACTAAATCTTCTCTGTCATCTGGAGCACTACTTCGGTGCTCCCCATGATCCTCTGACCAACCTCGCCCCAACATATCGGGGTCTTGAACCTCCTCCCATACAACATCTCAAAGGGAGGACGGTCGATACTCGCATGTTAGCTATTATTTACAAGAACTCCGCCAACGGAAGGTAGGTATCCCAGTTACCTCCGAAGTCTAAAACACATTCCCGCAGCATGTCCTCCAGAGTCTGGATTGTCCACTCGCTCTGGCCATCCATCTGCAGGTGAAAGGCGGTGCTGAAACGCAGACGAGTACCCAATTCGTCATGGAATTTCTTCCCAAACCTGGAAGTGAACCGCACATTCCTATCCGAAATCACCGAGACTGGCACCCCGTGCCGCGCCACCACCTCCCTGATATAGATTTCGGCCAATTTCTCGGCCGAAATGCTCTCCTGAATCGGGATAAAGTGGGCGCTCTTGGTCAATCGATCGACGATGACCCAGATCGAATATACTCCTCACGCGGTCCTGGGAAGCTTGGTGATAAAATCCATCGTGATGTCTTCCCATTTCCACAGCGGAATATCCAACGGATGCATCTTGCCATGCGGTCTCTGATGCTCGGCATTGACCTTCCTGCAGGTCAAACACCGCTCCACGTACCATGCCACATCCCGCTTCATGCAGGGCCACCAATAGTCCAGACGAAGATCCCTATACATCTTCGTCGCCCCGGGGTGAATGGAGAACTGGGATTTGTGCGCCTCCTCCATCAGGACCTGGCGCACGCCTCCATGATAAGGGACCCACACCCTACGGTGAAGAGTCAACAAACCTCGGCTATCATAATCGAAGGAGGAAACCTGTCCCACAATCCGCTCACTCTTCTGATGTTCCTCCTTCATAGCCTCCCGCTGAGCCTCCCAGATCTGTTCCAGAAGCGGAGTCACCACTGTCATCCTCAGACAGATATCCCTGATCGGCGCTGCCTTGTGGCTAAGCGCATCGGCAATGACATTGGCCTTCCCTGGATGGTAGAGGATCTCACAATCATAATCCTTTACCACATCAAGCCAACGACGCCACATCATATTCAGATTTGGCTGGTCCATGAGATACCTCAAACTCTTATGGTCCATGTAAACCGTACAACGAACCCCATAGAGATAATGACGCCAAATCTTGAAGGAGAATACAACAACCCCTAACTCCAAATCATGCGTCGGGTAGTTCGCCTCGTGAGGCTTCAGCAACCTCGATGCGTAGGCGATGACATGCCCTCTCTGCATCAATACCGCGCCCAAACCTGCGATGGATGCATCGCAGTACACAACAAAACCCTCCATGCCCTTTGTCAGGGCTAACATTGGCGCCTCGCACAATCTCTGTCTTAGTGTCTCGAACGCGGCCTGCTGCTCAGGCCCCCAGCGATACACCACCGACTTCTTAGTCACTCGGATGAGCGGAACTGCTATCTTCGAGAAGTCCTGAATGAATCTCTGATAGTAGCCTGCCAATCCCAGAAAGCTCTGAATCTCAGATGGAGACCTCGAAACCTCCCAACTCATCACGACCTCCACTTTGGCCGGATCTACTGAAATCCCGTTATGGTTGACAAGGTGCCCAAGAAACTGCACCTCGTGCAACCAAAACTCACACTTGGAGAACTTAGCATACAAGTTCTCCCTCCTCAAAGTCTCCAGAACCTCCCGCAGATGCTCCTCCTGCTGCTCGCGTCTTGGAGTAAACCAAAATATCATCAATAAATACTATCACAGACCTGTCTAACATCGGTCTACACACGCGGTTCATGAGGTCCATGAACGCGGCAGGAGCATTGGTGAGCCCGAAAGGCATCACCACAAACTCATAGTGGCCATAACGTGTCCGAAACGTAGTCTTCTGCACGTCCTCCTCTCTGATCCTCATCTGATGATATCCTGAACGCAAATCAATCTTGGAGAACCAAGATGCTCTCTGTAGCTGGTCAAAGAGGTCATCAATCCTCGGGAGTGGGTAGCGGTTCTTCACCGTTACCTTATTTAGCTCCCGATAATCTATACACATCCGATGTGACCCGTCCTTCTTCTTTACAAACAGAATCGGGGCTCCCCAGGGTGAACTGCTCGGTCTAATGAAACCCTGATCTAAGAGCTCTTGTAGCTGTGTAGACAAGTCCTGCATCTCGGGAGGAGCCAACCGATACGGTGCCTTGGCTATCGGGGCCGCACCAGGGACTAGGTCGATCTTGAACTCCACCTGTCGTTCCGGAGGTATCCCAGGCAACTCCTCAGGGAAGACATACGCGAACGCTCGTACTACGGGCACATTTCCCACCGTCGCCCTACCCGTTTCTCGGGTATCCATGACATACGCAACAAAACCTGCCCAACCCTGCTACAGGTAACGTCTAGCCCTTGCTGCCGAACATACAACTGGTCCTCGCTGTGGCCTCTCGCCGTGAATCACCAGCTCTCCCGACTTGGGGTCTTGATTCGCACCAACTGCTGCGCGCAGTCAATCACTGCCCCATTGGGGCTTAGCCAGTCCATACCATTAATAACCTTGTTCCCTCGCAAAGGTATGGGAACCAGATCCACCAGGTAGCGCTCCTTGAATAATCTCAGCACACAATCTCGGAATACCGTGGATGCTCACACTGATCGGTCGTCCGCATCTCTACCTCTAGAGGGCAATCCAACATGCCCGAAGAATCGGAAAATCTCTTGCTGAGCGTAAGAGAAACAAACGATCGGGTAGCGCCCAAATCAAACAACAGCTGAACTGGGAAGCCGTTCATATGGAACGATCCTAGACAGAGCACATATCAATAACATAAACATCATAAAAATAATTCAGAGGGAAAGAATCATACCCGTCACCACATCAGGTGCAGCGCGTGCCTCCTCGGCTGTCAGCTGAAATGCTCGACTCCGCACCACTGGAGCCTCTTCCTTGACCTTCCGGCCCTCTGTAACCGGCGCCGTCGCTGAGACCGGCGTCGCTGCTGGCGCTGCTGTCAATCTTGGGCAATTAGCCCTTTTATGGCCCCTCTGATTGCAATGGAAGTATATCAGGTCTGTCATCTGTACCGCAGGGGCGGGGCAGTACAATCCCAGCCAAAATGCCCCACCTTGCCACACTTATAGCAGCCCGAACCCAGCCCAGTGCGACAAGCTCCCTCATGTGACCGACTGCATTTCCCACATCGATCCCGTCCTGCCTGGCCTTTCGTCCTACCATCAGATCCCTTGGGCTTCTTCCCCAAAGCCCCAGTCGTTAGTGCCTACACTGCCTTCCTCTTCTGGACATGCTCCAGATCAATCTCCCTCTCCCTATCCCTGGAAATCATGGAATCCAAGGTAGGGCAAGCTGAAAAACTAACATGCTCCTGAATGTCATCTCATAGCATGTTATGGTAGCGGGTCCTCCTCATATCCTCATCTCCTGCATACTGGGGCACCAACAATGCCCTCTCCCGGAACTTGGCGGTGATCTCCGCCACCGTCTCTGTAGTCTGTCTCATATCCAAGAACTTCCTGGCCAGCCGCTGAAGCTCCACAGCTAGCGCAAACTCTGCCTTGAATCTGGTCACAAAGTCTGACCATGTCATAGCCTCAACAGCCGAGGCTCCCAATGAATCACCAACAGACTCCCGCCAATCTATTGCCCTGTCTCGCAAGCATCCTACTGCATATCTCACCTTCGACCCCTCCGGGCAGAAGCTCGTCAGTTGCGCAGACTGAATGTCTGCGATCCATCTCTTTGCGGCAATGGGGTCTTTCACCCCATGGAAATCTGACGCACCACTCCCTCGAAAGTCCTTAAAGGACAGTGTGCGCGTACCCATCTAGCTAGACGCCATATCACTCCTGAATGTTCGGAGGCGATCCTCCATCAGCTCAACAATCCTATCCTTGATCGACCCGAAAATGATAGGGGTCGACTCAAGGATGCCTCTCGTGATCTACGACGCGATGAACTCACGCAGCTCGTTATCATCCTGCTCGGATCCCTCACCCGAGCCTGATCCCGATCCTGATCCGGAACCTCCTACTCCATGTCGTGTGGTCACCATGCTGAAAATTAACGCATAAATTTCAGGATCATACATATACTCGAGAGATCTAACACACTCTCCAAGGTTCCCGGTTTCATCTAGGCCCTCCTTGATTCGAGTACGGGTCCTCTGCTTTCAGTAGTACGGGCCCATACTACCTTCCACATCTACCTGTACTTTCCTCAAGGATTGCTTCGACTTCACCAAGTCCCTTTTACCGATACCCTTTCCATTCACCTCATCCTAGGGTTCCCTAGGGCACTCTCTGACCTACTTTCCGCCATCAGCTGCACGAGGAGCCCCTATTACTTCCCCCTAACTAACTTACAGGTACTGTTACATATCCGCTCCTTAGTTAGTTGGAAATAGCCAGAACCCCCATAGCACAAAGCAAGCAGCATTCGTGCATGGAGTAACCAAATCAGGCATAACCTATACATGCCATCCTAGTGCTGACTAAATAGTCCTAGCATACAGCTCATACAACAGGCATATAAGACATCCTCCTAGATCCTTAGCCCTAACTAGCATGCAATTCACAGAATCATATATCAGGAACACCAGGCATCCTCCTAAATCCTTAGTCCTATTCTAGCATGCAATTCTGAATCAAAGCCATATAGCATAACATAACAAGTATGAGTATATTAGGGAAAACTTACTAGAGCCCGACCGGTCACATGTATCACACACCTTGTCTTTCTTAAAATACTTTTGTTTAGATTTTTAGAAACCATTTTATTGTAAAAATCTTTTATCCCCTCAGTTTGAGTCCAGACACCCCCGACGGTGTGGAGAATTATTTGGATAGGGAAATCAAGACGTTTCGATCCGATCGAGGTGGAGAGTACCTATGTCTTGAATTCCACGACTACCTCAAGGAATGCGGAATCGTTTCGCAATTGATGCCAGCTAGGACACTGCAACTGAATGGTATAGCTGAGAGACGTAATCGAACCTTGCTAGACATGGTTCATTCCATGATGAGTCGTGCTTTGCTACCTATCTCATTCTGGGGGTATGCGTTAGAGACTTCCGCCTATATCCTTAACTTAGTTCCTACTAAGAAGGTTGCCAAAATACGTCACAAGATGTGGAAAGGGAAAGCTCCCTCATTGGCACATATCAAGGTTTGGGGTTGCAAGGATTTTGTAAGACGAGAGACTCACGACAAGATTGAACCTCGTAGTGAGCGGTGTATTTTCATCGGCTACCTGTAGAAGTCCTTTGGATATCTCTTCTATATACCGAGTGACAATGTTGTCTTGGTTGCGAGGATAGGGGTTTTCCGAGAGCGAGAACTCATTAGCCAAGGGGACAGTGGGAGGCAAATCGATCTTGAAGAGATTCAAGAGTTGAGTGATGAAGGAACCTCTAATGATGGCGCTCAACCCAAGGAGGAAACTTCGGTTGAACCGATTGACGAGTCCTTACTGATGGTTTTTGGACAAACAATCCTATGTGTGCATGCAACCCTAGAATTGGATCTAAGTTTTCACTATTAGATACACAACGTTATGAACACATAAAGAAACCCTAATATGCCCTAGTATTTTCAAAATACACATAGAATATTAGATCACATACCTCTTGTTGTTATATTGCAATAACAACTCAAATCTTCAAACCCTATGTCTTGAAAGCAAGTACCACAAGTGTAGTACCTCTAATGGCTCACAAACACCAAGAGAAAATGGAGAGACAAGAGATAGAGGGAGGAGGTATGAAATCGGCCCTAAGAACCCTTTAGGAAGGCATGGATGAATTCATGTGCCAAAGGGGTGTTATATAGGTGTAGAGATTAGGGTTTCAGTCCTTATCCTTATCTAGGTTCTTGCCTACCAAGTAACAACAAGATAAACTTGAAAACCCTTTATCCTTTATCCTTTGGACGATTTCAAGGATATCTTATCCGTTGAATTCGTCCAACCTATATCTAGGATAACCATTACCATATTTTGTAACTATCACATAATTACAATTCAGCCCCTCTAGTTTAATTAATTACACTTGATTTCTAAATTAATTCTTAATTAATTAATGACCAATATTAATTAAACAAATATGATTTCTCCTTTAATATATTATTCTTATAACATATTAATAAATCATAATAACCTCTTTCTCTATTATTTCTCCAGTCAAGTTGCTCTGGTGAAGGCAACCCAAAAGGAGCATGCACAATTGGGTCAAATACTTGACAAATATGGTTACGGGCTTAGACACTAATCCAACAGTCTCCCACTTGGATAAGTCTAGTAACTATAATAGTAAGTACTACCTGATTAGCAATCGTAGCTCTCAAAGACGCTGTGGAACTCTGATCTTATCAGAAACCTGTCCTTTAGATAAGGGATCATATATTGCTCCATTCTTGATATCGTATAGACGTGAGACATGAATTGAAATCATTCTCTCAATCTATGTTTTGTTTCTCGATTTCCGATTTACGACGACTGACTAATTAAACAAATCAAATTAGCCCTAGCTCGGCCGAGCATTTACGTTTGTCATCACTAAATCATCGAGGGGCCCACATATATCGCTTTTATCCCACTTTGGGTAAAAGGAACGGATAAACTTCGACTCAATGTTTGCTTGCAGTCACTCACCAAATCGCATACAACAATAAGTTTTATAACACCAAGTTACTGGTGCGTTTACATATTATCAATGTGCAACCTGTTCGCAAGATACAACTCACACATCTCGGTTTCAAGAATACAAGATATTATCATCTCACGAATCGCTCGTGACAAAATTCATGAAGCAATCTAGGTAAGTGTGGGTTTAATCCAATGCTCAAAATCATATTCATAAGCACTCATGAACGCTGTAGCAAACCTTTGCTATGTCTAATACACTTTAGACAATCTACAAACCAATTCATGACAATCTTCATTCATACCTACTTCCAATGTGTGACCTACTGCGGACCGTTTGAATAATTCGATTATTCTTAATAAACTCAATTATTCTAGAAGTCAAAACATGCAAAGAGAAACACAATGATAATACTTAATCTTATATGACCCCAAACTTGTGAGTATAAATAAAACACCTTTATTTAATCACCATATTGATTACTCATTATCCATTGTTTAATGTTTCAGAAAATCAACTTTATAACTCGAATCATAACCACAATTGTCCCATGCTCCAAGCATGCAAACTTTGGTTTCCTATGGTCCATACTTTGTGAAATAGATCAATTGAAAAACTTTTCAAAGAAAACTCATTTCACAATCCCCAATCCTTATAATTAGTGTAAGAATACCAAATTCTTGCCATCTTTTAGAATATGTCAAATTCTAATATTTTATGCAATGATCCTCTTGTGAAGTCATGGCACAAAAATCACAAAGACTCGGCCAACGAAATCACAAGGTACTCTATCAAAAAAAATGTTACAGAACAATTCTATAGATGTGATGTCTCTCACTCAAAGTACATTCCTTTGAACATCCTTTTGCATAAAAATTTTCTAATCTAGACATAAATTCTTAATTTCCAACTACCAATTATGGAAACATTTCCATATTTACCATATGACAACTCATTCTTAATAGAATCTTATCTATTCATAATAATGTCAATGTGGTCCATTCAATACCATACTTCCAACTACTCACAAGCGACCAATCCTCAACGAACTTTAGATCGTCCTTTGATAGTTGTTTAATTATCTTAGTCAATACCAATTCTTTTCCTTTTTCCTTCTTAATGCCCTAGACATTTGGAAAATTTTAGAATGGTCAAATATTATAGCATATGCAATTATTCCTATACGCGAAGTGTATGCGACATGATGCATAATTTCTTACATGAAGATATGATACTTTATCAATCTTCTGCCATAATATTTTATGTGTCACATTCTCACTATTCGAACTATGAAGAGGAATACCTTAATCATAATCGAAATTTGAGAACACACTATGTATCCTTGACTAAATTTAGTAACGTTCCACAATCTAAGCCTTTAGGTTTGAAATGAAGTATAATATTCTCTAGCTTAATTATAGCAAAACAACTTTTCAACCCTTACGAATTTGCAAAGTATAACTCTTGTTTTCTATAATTAATATTGCTAACTAGCAATACTTACCATAATAATCATGCTCCCACTTACATGATGATTATTTCTTTACTAGCATAACACTTATTCTGCCACTAGCTTCGACATGTATTCAGAAATCAGCTGAACTTCTAAAAAACAATTTCTTAAGTTCATATTTCTAATACTAGATGCTTTGATAAGACTTTATCTAAGCTTCTCAAACTCATACACTTTTCCTTGGACAACTCATATGTATATGTCTAAACGATTCTAGGACTCATATCAATAAGTCTAAAATGTTCTGACCCATTTTCCATTTCCCACAATTCCAACTATGAAGAGGTATGCCATAATCGTAGTTGAATTTGAGAAACCCAAATCATATAATGTTATCTTCAAAATCTCTCTTAGTGAAAGTGTTTCCTCACAATCATTTTCATGAATGAGAGAAACCTTATGACAGTTAGATTTTGTGGTGTATACATTCCCACCCATGTGAAATTCGTCATAACCATAATCACAAGATAATGTTAGTGACAAATTCAAACTTCTTATGGATAGAACTTGTTCTTCTTAATTTCATGCCATTAAGGGTCCCACCATTACTTCCAAGTTATTGAACCGCCCACCCCTTCATTTCAATGTACCTTCCATTGACCAAGGTGCCTTGCCCCTATACAACCCATTGAGAACTCGTACAACTCACATGGATAACTAACTCAATTGGAATGGCACATAAACAAAATTAGTGTCAACACGATAGGTTGTAAACCTCAAGTCGTGTGCTAGGGATGATTGATAAGGTTTATTCTTGATTTGTTCTTGAAACCTTTCAAGACCATTAAGACTCCTACTGACTCCTTGACATATAAGATTCTCTTGTCAAGAAACATTTCTTGACAAACAAATATTCAAGATTAGTGTAGCTTTTATCTAGAAAAAATACTTCACATAATTGTCCTAGTTGGTCTTCGTCTTATCCAAGACATCACAACTTACCAATTTCAAATGTGCAAGAATAAGAAAATCCTTTTTCCAAATTCAACATTTGATGAATGTTATAAACCTTCTTAAGACTTGTCACTCAATTCCCAATCTTGGAGTATAACTCTAAGACTTGATGTTGGAACGAAGTATGATTGACTTCTTGATTTAACCATTTCCACAATTCTCGATTCCTCTTTTTAGACATACAAATTGTACTAAGACACTCTTAGAGGATCAATTGAGATAAGGTTCTTAATCATTAAGACTTATCATAAAACATAATAGAATGTACTCTCTCTTCTTCTTAGAATAGAGAAACTTTTATCTTTCTGCCTACTTGATTCTTCTTATTCGTTTTGCTATTGATTCAAACTCTTTCAATCAACTTAGAATTATACTCAATCTTATAGGTGTAATTATATTCACTAAAGTTTAGTAAATCATGACGAATATCTTTGCCACCCTTGTGGTAGACTTGATCAACGTACTACCTAGTGTATTTGATCTCCTAGTCCTTCAATTGACACTTTGTCATGGAATTAGTCCAAATTTCCCAAATGTGAAACTTTCCATTCATCATATAATACTTGTTATACGATTCCAAGTTCCTATTCACTTGAAACTTGGGCGATGAGAAACTCTCCCTATTTGGTAAACTCTAGACACTTCCATAAATAATCGAATTAAGAATCAAATCCATTTTGCTAATAATAGAAGTACACAAACATCAATTTTTCATATATGACATTGTAAGGATAAACAAATAAGATAAAACCAAAATTTATTGTATTCATAAAAGCAGCGGAAAACATGTCCTAACAATGCAAAATTCAATTGAAAAACTATGTAATCAAATACTCCTAACAAATCTATCATAACTTCCTAAGCTCAAAATCTGATCTTCGAATCCATGTGATCGTAATCCTTTTCTTCGTGATCAGACTCATCTTGCTCTGCCATCAAACTTCCTCTCTTTTCTCTAATTCTGCAAAACATTCAAATGTAATCTTATCACATTATGTATAAAGAATAGGAATTTAATGGAGTTAGATAGTGGATTTTATACCTGAAGTAGGGCCATACTTCTTGACTCTCCCATCTCTTAGACTCTTCAGGTCGTTTGGGCAGCTTCATATCCATTGCCTTTTCTCTTGGCAGCAGAAACATGTGGGTTCTTCTGGAATGTCCACGGAAGCATGGTTGGTTGAATTATCAGACAAATATGCTCCATTACTTTGCCAAATCATTTCTGATTTAGCATCAATAAGCATGTAAGTTAAGTCAATGAGGGTCGCGTCAAGATCCATCATATAATACTCTCTTATGAACTTATCATATGATTTAGGGAGTGACTGAAGAACCCATTCCACAGCCAACTTATTGGGGAAAGACGCACCCAGCATAATCAACCTATCAATGTGTGATTTCATCCCTTGGACGTGAGCACACACGAGTTTACCATCTTCATGTTCCATTGCCAATAGGATTTCGGTGATCTTGAACCTTTTAAATCTTCATTCTTATGGGTCAGGGAGAACAACGGGGGGAGGAGAAGGAAGTGAAATCAAGCTAGTCCACATTGATCCTTCACTTTGGAACAAGCTTTCACTTTCAACAGGAACACCTTTTCCTTGGGATTCGGGAAGACCATGGTTAGAATCAGACATCTACAAACGGGAGAAATTTCAAGTTAGTTGATTGAATCCTTAATGAAACACCCAAATGAGACATTAAGGCTAGGATCCAACAACATTATTTACACATTAGAAGAGGGATGCCGTAATCCAACATGCAAATAATTCGGAGGTAAGTGAATGACGATTCACTAATTCTTCACCATGAAAAACATAAAGGCTTAAGTTTTAAATGTATTAAGAATTCCTAGATTTCCTTTGAGATTCATTGAACTTTTCAATGGCATGTTTAAATCTCGATATGCCCCTCTCGTTTGTGACTGGGATGCCGAGGATCACAAAGTGGGTGTGAATAACCATGCAAATGTGCATGGTGCCCTCATTGTTACAGTCACCTATTCGATGTGCCGGTAAACCACAAACACTCCATCGAACTATGACAAACATTGAGTCACACTTTTCCACCTTTGCTTAGAACCAATTAGTGTGCCGGTTAGCCACACACGCTCCACTAACTTCTTAGCAAGGGTGCAATGTGCAATTTCATGGGATTGCATCAATTTCACTTTTTGCCTAAAGTAACTAGGATTGGGAATTTGTAAAAGCGTTTAGTTACTTTACATAGATTGATTATACTTATTAATGAAGAAAGGATTGCCCTATCCTACCCATTCGGCTAACGACCCTCCACCAATCAAGGAAGCGGTGGGTAAAAGTGGATACCCATTAAACGGCCATTTTATAGGCCATAACCTTATACCCCCCTCCCCTTATATATCGGCTTCGTGAATGAGGCCTACTAACGGTAAGACTAGCATTTTAGTTATACATATATAATATTAGACTTTTAATGTTATACACATTATTAGGGTGTATTTTACACTTTTAAAATACTAGGTGGTTTAAAATTTTATAAATTACACTTTTAATAAAATATAAACCTCATCATTATGGATTTATTAACTCCCTTTTAATTATACACTTAATTAATTTAATAAAACCATAAGGGTGTAATCTGAACTTTTTCAAAATTAGGGTTTTAGAATTTAACATTTTTCAAAAATAAACTTTTAATCAACCAATTTAAATTCCAATACTTGAGGGCAGGTTTTGAAACTTTTCAAAACAATTAGGTTTTAATCTCACTTTAAAATTTTCGAAATTTAAGACTATTTAAATTAAAATTTTAAATATTAAAACTCTTGATTTAATAATTATCTTGAATTAAACTATTAATTTAAATTATTAAATCATAAGGGATTAATTAAATCATGAAGGATAATTACGAATTAAACAATTAATTTATCCTAATCCTTTTAATCCCTCTAAATTTCGAAAATCATGGGATAGGATAATTCAAAGTCTTTAATTACCGTCTATAACCATTAAAGGATAATTACAAGATATAGGATAATCCAAATCCCTAAAATTTAGGATCTTATCTTGGGGAGGAGGCTAATCTCGAAAATCCTAGGGTTTGCAAACCCTATATTTCGAAATCTTGAGGCTAAATGAAGGGATTTGAAAACCCTTTCAAATATTCTACAAATTAGGGTTTATGAGCCCTAATCTCGAAAATCCTAGCCTCCTAGGTTTTATTGGAAATAAACCCTAATATGTCAAGTTCATACAATTGTATAATACTTAATTGAAAACAAGTTAACCAAAGTCTCTGATACCACTGATGGTTTTTGGACAAACAATCCTATGTGTGCATGCAACCCTAGAATTGGATCTATGTTTTCACTATTAGATACACAACATTATGAACACATAAAGAAACCCTAATATGCCCTAGTATTTTCGAAATACACATAGAAGATTAGATCACATACCTCTTGTTGTTATATTGCAATAGCAACTCAAATCTTCAAACCCTATGTCTTGAAAGCAAGTACCACAAGTGTAGTACCTCTAGTGGCTCACAAACACCAAGAGCAAATGGAGAGACAAGAGAGAGAGAGAGAGAGAGAGAGGGAGGAGTTATGAAATCGGCCCTAAGAACCCTTTAGGAAGGCATGGACGAATTCATGTGCCAAAGGGGTGTTTATATAGGTGTAGAGATTAGGGTTTCAGTCCTTATCCTTATCTAGTTGCTTGCCCACCAAGTAACAATAAGATAAGCCTTGAAAAGCCTTTATCCTTTATCCTTTGGACGATTTCAAGGATATCTTATCCCTTGAATTCGTCCAACCTATATCTAGGATAACAATTACCATATTTTGTAACTATCACATAATTACAATTCAGCCCCTCTAGTTTAATTAATTACACTTGATCACTAAATTAATTCTTAATTAATTATTGACCAATATTATTTAAACAAATATGATTTCTCCTTTAATATATTATTCTTATAACATATTAATAAATCATAATAACCTCTTTCTCTATTATTTCTCCAGTCAAGTTGCTCTGGTGAAGGCAACCCAAAAGGACCATGCACAATCGGGTCAAGGACTTGACAAATATGGTTACGGGGTTAAACACTAATCCAACACTTACCTCTTAGACGTTCCGAAAGAGTTAGGGTTCAACCCTGGTTTTATGGGTTTCATATTACTATAGAAGGGTATACATTCATTAGTGATAGTACATTAGTGAATTTGGACGAACCTAATAGCTACAACGAAGCCATGGCAGGCCCGAAGTCTGCAAAGTGGAAAGAGGCGATTGAAGAGGCCTTAAGATCAATCAATTTATCAAACAATTACAGAAAATAAGAACAAGAGGAATTCACGAAGAAAAGCTTTCACTAAGAAAGATAATCTCACAAAGAGATTATCGTGTGCACAAAGCAGCAATTAGGGTTTGTGAAAAGCGTAACAATTCACAAACCTATACAAAAGATTATATACTGCTATTCTAGACAATCCCTACAAATCAGGGATACGCTTAGCTAACTAATTAAGCTAACTATGGAAACAGGATAAATACAAGATTTGTTACATTGCACTGAATAAACTAAACTATTACAAACTGAGCTGCTGACACACTAATGCTGATACTGAGATATGCGCTGATGCTGAGTCTGTTTTAAACATTATCATATTTCAAGGTTTGACCTTACAATCTCCCCCAAAATGATGATGTTCAAAACAAACTAAATTAAAACACCTCTGGAAAGGAACTCTTCATACTCAGCTTTAGCTTCTATTTTAACTGGCCAGTAAGGACTATCCAGCAACTCCTGTCTTCTGTTCAGCAGCTCCATGGCAATAAGGATGTGAAATTCTCCGGAGAGATCTTGATAACTCATGCACATTTGCCTTAAGCCAACGAGATGAGTGGTTGGAGCCTTTGGAATCTCAGCAGTTCGCTGAAAACACATCTTTCAATTTTTATCAAGATAGAACATCCCGTGTTCAGGAGCTGAGATAAACTTATGCTGAACCGGATCAACACTGATAGGAAGAGAATTGTTTATTCCACCAGCACTAAAGTCTAGAACCAATATATCTTCACCATCAACTTGGAACTTGGTTCTTCGAGTTCTAGGAACAGATAACCTTTGGCCTTGATGCTGAGGTCATTCTTTGGGAACAAGATCCAAACGCTGAACTTTCTTGATCAGCAAATGAAGAGCACAAGTCAGTTCTGAAGAGTGAGCTGAGGTTTGCTTGGATGCTAGTTCAAGTAGTTCCATCCATTCAGAATATCCATACCTGATCAGCTGATCCCTCTTGACAACTTCAGTGTATGAATGTTGAGGACCTTGACGAGTGATCAGCAACGTAAGGATTTTTTCATTTGGTGGTTTGGAAGCTTTGAATTTGATGATCTTATCACCACACATTCGTCGATTAAGAACGTATTCAAACCTCTTTCGATCGATCCGGTCAAGAACACTATCAGTCTTAGGCTTGCTTCTGCTATGAGAAGGTTGAGAAGATTGATATTTGGACTGAAACTCCAGGAATTTCTGCATTTGAGCTTCAAAAGATCCTTTGGCCTGAAGTTTGTGCTGAATAAGAGATTCATTAGCTTGAGCAATGTTCTTTAGAAGCTGAGCTTGATTAGCTTCATCAAGAATTTGCTTAACTTGATCAAGAGACATGTTCCATTCAGCGGCAAGATTTGAAAAGTTGACTATGGACTTGGGTTTCTTCCCAGGCAGAGAAGTATCAGTTTGAGAATGAGCCAAGTCAGTATCTGCTACCTTACGCTTCTGAGATAGGGGATGAGATTCTTCACTGGAAACGTCCGAATCTTCTCCTTGGACAGGAATAATGGGATCAGCAACAGGATCGACTGATAGCAGATGAGATTCTTCAAGGTCATCTGAACTTTCTTGCTGAACTGAAATAAGAGGATTAATGAAGTTCATATCTAGTATTTGACATTCATCATCTGGTTCATCATGCTCTTCATCATGCTCACTATCTTCAATCAAATTTTCAGTAGCTGTTGGACTATTATGCCCCGCAGAGTCAGACTCATGCATTGGCGTTGGTGATTCAGGCTGAATAATGGTGTTGTCAACAGGTTCGGTGTCTCTCTCATTCAATTCACCATCAGCATTATCATCAGCATCAGCATCATCATCAGTATCTCCCCCTTTTTGTGCATCATCAGATTGGGGACTAGAGGGAGGAGTATGCAGGAGAACTTCCTTTAGCTGGTGAACATCAGCCTCAATGCGTAGAAGACGCTGATTCATGTCCCGAGTCAGTGTCAAAAGTTCAGTAAATGCTGAGGCCGGAATCTGAACAACTGAAGTAGCTGGAGCTGCTGGAGAGCTAGGAGGCATTACCGGAGAATATTGGTCCCCATGAGCTGGATTCTCCCCCTGAGAGGGATGCTCCCCCTGGGATAGTTGCTCCTCCTGAAATTGTTGCTCCCCCTGACTCAGTGAATCCTTTTGAGCTGAGGGAACATTAGCAACTGAGTCGATATGATGAGAAAGTTGAGGAGAGAAATGACCACCATCATGTGGTTCATCCTCTTGACCGGCTTGATCTACATGATTACCATCAATGCCTCCTTTATCAATGTTAGCGGTGAGAGAAGGGACAGTGTATGGATTTGCAATCCATTCTCTCATCCTATCAGAGATTCCAATGTCAGTATCCAGAGGATCATCTTGATACATGCGAACAGACATGCGAGGGCATTGGATGGGATTTCCAGAATGCGAGAAGTAGTCTGCAGCGAAAAATTTGTCGAACACAAGAGCAATCCAGCATGGAAACGGAACATGATCAGTGCGTACATTTGCACGAAGAAGCTGAACAAGCTGATCAAAGAATAGAGCCCCATAATCAAGTCTTTTGTTGAGAAGAAGTGAGCAGACGACTTGTTGCTCATAATTACTCAATTGATCACCACTTCGAGACTTGTGACCCACACACTTGCACAGGGCACCGGTGAAGAATTTCCATCCCAGGGTCATACATTGGCGCAAAATAAGAGCCGATCGAGCACCAGCCTTTGAGTGATCATATCCCAGTTGATCAAACATACGTTTACACCGTTCAATAGAAGGAGGTTCAGAGAAAGGTTCAAAGATAGGTAACCTTAGGGCAGCACTGAGAAGTTCTGCGGTGATGAAGACAGAGTGTCTTCCACGGCCAATGGTACCGGTAATGGCATTGTTGTCATCATTGACAGTAGCAGTGTAGTAGAACTCACATACTTGTTCTGGGAAGAACTCTGATGGAACGTCACTGATTGCGTATCGTAGGCGACAGGAGGCTAAGAAATTGACAAAATCATCGAGTCCAAGACCTCGATGAACCTCGGGAATATCAGGGTTGAAAACAACGTTTGTCGCCTTGATGTAAATTGGAAGAGGAGGAGAGTTTGGAGCAGGAACTACCCTTCGTGAAATGGAAGAGAAGGTGAACAAAGAGGCAGCCATTAGAGAGTTTTTAGGGTTTTAGGGTTTTGAGTATATGTGAAAGAAGGTTAGATTGTGGAAGGAAAGTTTGAAATAGGGAGAGAAGAGGTTTAAATATGGAATTAAACGGGCCTTTCAAAAAGGTAATGATTATCTTCTTTAAAAGAAAAACGGCGTATTGTAACAACCTGTCAGATAAAAAGTAGCCATTAAAAAGTAGCCGTTGGGTAAAAGAGCCGTTGACTGAAGATGAAACGTCAATCAGTGTTTGCGGAAGCGCTAAGATCAGAGTCACAAAAATCACATGCTAAAAGTATATCTCCGTCAATTCAAGGTACAACTTGCTCAATTGAGGCTAGCAAGGAGATTGGTGCGTGTGATAGATACTAGTTGCATTATCTAACCATCGACACAGAGTGTTGTGACTTTATCAGTGAGTGGTTTATCTTACTGAATCATTAGACACTGAATGAGAAGAAGGTGAAGAAAGGATTGTTGCGTGTGATAAACCTTGGTGTTTTGGTCTAACCATCGGCAAGGATTTTTAAACTCTCATCAGCGTGTGTTTTGTCACACTGAATCACAGAATCAGTGTAAGAGTGGTAAGAAGGGATAGTTGCGTGTGATAGATCTTGGTGTTTTGATCTAACCATCGGCAAAGAGTTTCAAGTTGTTATCAGTGTATGGTTTAGTACAGTGAATCATTCAACTTTAGTTTAGAAGACTTGAAGAAGAGAGAAAGAAGGGAGATCAAACCAAGTACTCAGTATGCAAATATCATCAGCATGCCATCATCAGCACAATGTACATCAGCTTATAAGACAATACCAAACATTAGCACAATTAAACAGCAAAATTAATTACAAGGTAATCATTCCAAGTTCTCCAATAATGTAAGCAGTTGTTTGAGAATCCAGTGCCTTAGTGAAGATATCAGCAAGTTGCTCCGAAGTTTTGACATGTTCAAGAACAACCTTTCCCTTTTCAACATTATCTCTGATGAAATGATGTCTGATTTCGATATGCTTCGTCTTTGAGTGCTGAACAGGGTTTTGTGTGATTTGAATGGCACTGGTGTTATCACAATATATAGGAGTCTTTGAGAACTTGATCCCATAGTCGAGAAGCTAATTTTGAATCCATAGGAGCTGAGCACAACATCTCCCAGCTGCAACATACTCAGCTTCTGCAGTCGAGATGGCTACTGATGTTTGCTTCTTGCTAGACCAGCTGATGAGACGATTTCCAAGAAAGTGACATCCACCAGACGTACTCTTTTTGTCTAAATTGCATCCTGCATAGTCTGAGTCAGTGTATCCAAAAAGTTCAAATGCTGAGTCACGAGGATACCACAGTGCTAGGTTTTGAGTCCCTTTCAAGTATCGAAAAATACGTTTGACGACCATGAGATGAGATTCCTTTGGATTAGCTTGGAATCGAGCACAGAGAATGGTTCCAAACATGATATCAGGACGACTTTCCATGAGATATAAAAGAGATCCAATCATTCCTCGATACAGAGAGTGATTTACATCAGTTCTAGTTGGATCAGCGTGTATCTTATCAGTCTTGGACACTGGAGTAGACGCTAGTTTGCAGTCACTGAGAGAATACTTAACAAGCAAGTCAGAAATATATTTACTTTGGCAAATAGAAATACCTGATTTTTGTTGCTGAACTTCAAGACCTAAGAAAAAGGTCATCTTCCCCATCATGCTCATTTCGAACCTTTGAGACATGATCTCTGCAAATTCCTTGCTCTGATACCAATTGAAGAGGCCTTAAGATCAATCAATTTATCAAACAATTACAGAAAATAAGAACAAGAGGAATTCACGAAGAAAAGCTTTCACTAAGAAAGATAATCTGACAAAGAGATTATCGTGTGCACAAAGCAGCAATTAGGGTTTGTGAAAAGCGTAACAATTCACAAACCTATACAAAAGATTATATACTGCTATTCTAGACAATCCCTACAAATCAGGGATACACTTAGCTAACTAATTAAGCTAACTATGGAAACAGGATAAATACAAGATTTGTTACATTGCACTGAATAAACTAAACTATTACAAACTGAGCTGCTGACACACTGATGCTGATACTGAGATATGCGCTGATGCTGAGTTTGTTTTAAACATTATCATATTTCAAGGTTTGACCTTACAGCGATGGATAGCGAGATTCAGTCCATGTATGAAAAACAAGTTGGGAATTTGGTTGATAATGTGCCAGGTCGTAAGACAGTCGGGTGCAAGTGGATATTCAAGAAGAAAACTAACATGGATGGGAATGTGCACACTTATAAGGCACGATTGGTTGTGAAGGGCTTTACTCAAACTCTCGTAGTTGACTATGATGAGACCTTCTCACCGGTTGCAAAGATAAAGTCTATTAGGGTGATACTAGCCATAGTTGTGTTTCATGACTATGAAATATGACAGATGGATGTCAAAACCACTTTCCTTAATGGGAAGTTGGCTGAGGATGTGTACATGAATCAGCCAGAGCGTTTTGTCGATGTGAAGCACCCCAATAGAGTGTGCAGGCTTGAAAAATCCATTTATGGGTTGAAGCAAGCATCTCGCAGATGGAATATTTGTTTCGACGAGAAGGTCAAAGAGTTTGGTTTTCTGTGAAGCGAGGATGAATTATGTGTATATGTAAAAGCCAGTGGAAGTATAGTGAGCTTCCTCGTATTGTTTGTTGATGACATACTACTCATAGGAAACGACGTCCCAACCCCGCAGGAAGTCAAGTCCTAGCTTGGGAAATGTTTCACTATGAAGGACCTCGGAGAGGCTGCCTATATTTTGGGAATAAGGATAGTGAGAAACAGGAGTAAAAGACTAATAGGACTTAGTCAGGATACTTACTTGGACAAGGTACTAAAGCGTTTTAGTATGGAGAATTCCAAGAAAGGGGAGTTACCAATCCAAAGCAATACCAAGCTGAGTAAGACTCAGTGCCCGAGTACAGAGGCTGAGATAGCATAAATGAGTCGAGTACCTTATGCTTCCACAGTTGGCTCAATCATGTATGCTATGAATTGTACTCACCCTGATGTGGCTTTCGCCTTAAGCATTGTCAATAGATATCAAAGGAACCCTGGTAGAGCCCATTGGGCCGCTGTAAATAATATTCTTAAGTACCTTCGGAGGACCAAGGAATGGTTTCTAGTCCTCGGTGGGAGTGATGACTTAAGGGTATGAAGGTATAGTGACACTAGTTTTCAGACTAATCGGGATAACTACCGATCATAGTTGGATAGGTCTTTACCCTAAATGGAGGAGCAGTGACTTGGAAAAGTTCTAGGCAGGAGACTATAGCTGATTCAACGTGCGAATCATAGTACATTGCAGCGAGCGAAGCGTCAATGGAGGCAATATGGTTGAAGAAATTCATTGGAGATCTTGGAGTTCTGCCAGCCATACATGAGCCTATGGAAATTTTTTCTGTGATAACGAAGGTACGGTTGCCTTGACCAAGGAACCGAGGGATCATGGCAGATCCAGGCATATCAATAATAAATACCATTTCATTAGACTTCGGGTAGAAGAAGGACTCCTTGTAGTTAAGAGGGTATCGTCAGAGGAAAACCTAATAGATCCCCTTACGAAGGGATTGAGTAGGGTGAAGCACTTGCAGCACGCTAACCGCATTAGGCTGAATGACGATATTACTTTTGATTGGATAGTTTAGAAAAGTGTAATAGACAAATTGTAATTAACATTTGATGATTAAATAAAAGAGTGTTATTTATGAGTAAAGTTAATGTCTTATGTTAATTATTTACCTATTGTTTCATTTTGCATGTTTTGACTTCCTGAATAATAAGATTATTCGAACTGTCCATAGTCGTTCATATGTTGGAAGTAGGTATGAAAGAAGACAGTCATGAATTGGTGTGTAGATTGTCTAAAGTTTATTAGACATAGCAAAAGTTTGCTGCAACGTTCATGAGTGCTTATGAATAAGATTTGAGCATTGGGTTAGATCCGCGCTTGCTGGAATCACTTCATGGAATTTATCTCGAGTGATCGCAAGACGATAATATCATATAGTCTTAAAACCTAGATATATGATTTATTGTTTGCAAGTTGGTTATGAATTGATAATGCGTAAATGCATCAGTAACTTGATGTTATAAAACGCATTGTTGTGTATGATTGAATGAGTGAATGGTAAATGCATATAAGTCGAAGTTTATCTGTTCCTTTTATCCTAAGAGGGTAAAAGTGATATATGCGCCCCTCAATGAGTTGGTTTGACTTATGTGCCGGGCCCGGTCAGGAGAAAGTTGATGTGTTCAACCTAGTTCTATATCGAACAAATCAGAGATCGAGAAACAAATTGCTGGAAAATAAGAATGACTTAGTTCCATGTGATTTCCTACACGATATCTAAAACAGAGGACTATATGATCCCTTATCTAAAGGACAGGTTACTGATCAGAGTTGACAGTGGCTTATGAGAGCTACGATTGCTAATCAGATCCTGAAGTCATACTTGAAAATTTGTTTATTAGACTTATCCAAGTGGAAGACTGTTGGATTAGTGTCTAAGTCCATAACTATATTTGGTATTACTTGACCCGGTTGCGCATGATCCTTTGGGGTTGCCTTCACCAAAGCAACTTGACAGGATGATTTATTAAGAAAAAGGATACTATGATTTATTAATATGTTATGAGAATAATATATTAAAAGAGAATCATATTTGTTTAATTAAAATTAGTTAAATAATTAATTAAGAATTAATTATTGTATCTAAAAGAGATTAATTAAATAAAGGGGACTAGAATTGAAATTATAAGATAATTGGATTTTGGTCTGTGAAACCCTAAGGAATAAAGGGGACGAAAATGAGGAGGTGTAGCCCATCTTATTTTCGTCCAAGGGCCTTGTTCTGGAAGGTTCTGTGGACTGCTTAAGGCCTAAGCTATCCAATTAGGGTTTTCACTAAAAACCCTAGCAACTCAAGTATAAAAGGACCCCTAGAGCATCAATTTTCGTCGACTTGATCCCATGGAGTCTTAGAGCCAAAATTGTGTTCCTCATCCTCTCTCATAATCTTCATCCTCTTGCTTGTGGTGTTTGTAAGCCATTAGAGGCATCACATTTGAGGTGCTTGATCTCATAAGCTTTGAAGACTCAAGAATCTTGCAACTACTTGAAGGTAACATTCATACATTGTTATTTATGTAGATCTATAGTTTTGTAGTATGTTGGATTAGGTTATTCAAGTCTTAGATGAATGGCATGTACAATAGAGAAACCTAGATCCAAGCATTAGGGTTTTTTCATGAGCACATAGGATTGTTCTTTTGTGTAAAAACCATCAACGTTCTCCTCGTCTAAAAGCTTCTTGTACAAGAGTTTATAGTTCCCTAGACTTTAAGCTTCTTTCTGTTGGGTTTTGAGCACTATAACACTTCTTAAGTGCACATGAAACCCTAAATGCTTTAGATCTATGTTTTCTTTAATTATACATGCATTTTCTTTTTCGAAAGTATTCAGCCTATCTAGCATACACTTGAAGCTATATACAATCGAAACATAGTTAGGATGCTTACCTATTGAGTAGGGTAGAGTTCTTGACCTTTGGAAACTTGAGCACCGCAAGTGTGATGCCTCTAATGGTTCACAAACACCAAAATGCAAGAGAAGGTTTTAAGAGAATAATCTTCTTGGCTCTATGGTTGGTGCAACCGATTTTGGTACATGGAGGGGGCTATTTATAGTTGTGGCAAGTTCTAGGGTTACACTTTGCAAACCCTAATGATCCATGACTTTCCACATTCATATGATCCATGGGTTTAACATCCAAGGACTATCCATGGGTTATATTATTGGTTTAGCCCACTTACATAATCATGGATCTCTTAGCCCATACTATAAATATCATTGATTTACATAATCAATCCCTCCATATTTAATTAGTCTCGTTTGACCACAAAATTAATTACAAATTAATTTGTGGATAATACTAATTAACTAACCATATTAATATATTATACTTATAATATATTAATAAATCGTAAATAACCTTATTCTCATAAAACCATCCTATCAAATTGCACTGGTGAAGGCTACCCAAAAGGACCATGCTGCTATCGGGTCAAGTACATACCAATTATAGTTATGGGCTTAGACACCAAATCCAACAGTCTCTGACTTGGATAAGTATAATAACTATAGTTGCCTATGCACTTCATGATCCGACTTAGGAATCGTAAGCTTCCAAAAGCCGCTGTCAACTCTGACCCAGTCAGTGACGCATCCTCTAGATAAGGGATCATATAGTCCTCCATTCTCAAGATATCAGCTAGACAAATACATGGAACAATGTCATACTTATTATCCAGTAGTTTGTTTCCTCATTTCTAATTTTTCTGACATAGAGCACAACTGAACACATCAATTTAGTTCTGACCGGGCCCGAGATATAAATAAAAAAAATCATCGAGTGGCCCAAGATATTGCTTTTAATCCTCTTAGGACAAAAGGGAACAGATAAACTTCGACCCATATGCTTGTACTAACTATTCATTGAATCATACACAGCATCACGTTTTATAACATCGAGTTACCGATGTGTTTTCTTACTATCAATTTACAACCAATTCATAGTCAACAACTCATATATCTAGGTTTGAAGATCTATATGATATTATGATCTCACGATCACTCATGATAAATTCCATGAATTGACTCAAGTGAGCACGGGTTGAATCCAATACTCAAATCTTATTTCAGAAGTACTCATGAATGGTGTAGCAAACCTGTTGCTATGCCTAACTCGTTAGACAATCATACAAGCCAACTCATGATAGTCTTCTTTCATACCTACTTCCAAAGTATGATTGACTATGGTTAGTTTAAATAAATCCAATTATTCTGGAAGTCAAAACATGTAAAGTGAAACACAAGAATAATACTAATCCTATATAGCCCCAAAACTTGTGGGCGTAAATAAAACACATTTTATTTAATCGCCATATTGATTAATCATTATTTATTGTATAATGTTTCGAATGATCAACTTGATACTTGAATTAAAACAACAGTTATCCCATGCTCCAAGTATGCACACTATGTTTACCTATGGTCCTTACTTTGTGAAATAAATTAATTTGATAACATTTCCTATTAAACTCATTTCACAATTCCAAATCTTAAAGCGTATGAATGCCAAACTCTTGCCACTATTTGAACGTATTAGTTCTAAACTATTATGCAAAGATTCCTTTTGGAATGTCTAGGTACAAAAAGTCACAGAGACTTGACCAACGATATTACAAAACTTTCCACTAGAAATTGTTACAAGACAATTCCAAGGAAGTGAAGTCTCAAATTCAAAGTAGATTCGTTTGAACATCCTTCTTGCATAAAGTTTCTAACTTTCTCAATATCCAACTCCCATTATGGAAACTTTTCCATAACTGTCATATGACTATCCATTCTTAATAGCATCCTATCTATTCAAAATTATATCAATATGGTCAATCCATCACTATATTTCCAACTATTCATAAGCAACCAATCCTTAGCGAACCTTAGACAAGTCTTTGCTATAATATTTCTATTTGCCATATTCTCGCAATTCGAACTATGAAGAGGGATTCCGTAATCATAATCAAATTTTAATAACACAATTAACATATCCATATATAGAACTTTCCTTATGTTGAATCTTTACAACATAAAATTCATATATGTCTTTGACTAAATTTGATTAAAATTCTCAATCTAAGCTTTTAGATTTGAAATGAAGTATAAGTTCATCTCCCTTAATTATAGCAAAACAACTTTTCAACCCTGCAACTTTGTGAATTGAAAACTTTGTTTTTCTATAAGTAACATTGCTAACTTGCAACATTTAACATAATAATTATGCTCCCACTAGCATAACAATTATAACATTTATGCTCCCACTAGCTTCCACATGTACTCATAAATGAGTTGGGCTTCTAGAAATCAATACTTAATGACTTTTTTACTAAAGTTCAGATTTCTGACATGAGATACTTCGATAAGCCTTTATCTAAGCTTACACACCTTTTATTAGAAAGCTCACATGTGTGTCTAAACTATTTCAGAACTTACATCAATAAGTTTCGAATGTCCAAACTTTATTTGCCATTTCTCACAATTCGAACTATGAAGAGGGATGCCGTAATCATAATCTAATTTGAGAATGCAAATACCATAATTGCCAACTCTTAAAATCTACTTAGTGAAAGCATTTCCTCATAATCATTTTCATAAATTGGAGAGAAAACTTATGACACTTAGATCTTATGGTGTATGTGTTCCTGTGACATCTCCAAAATCACGGCCAGAAAAGACCGGTTTTGTTTATACTTTATTTCAAAATCAGAGTAACCTTTTAAAAAAAGAGTTGCGGAATTTGTCCCAAAACAATAATATGATAAAGATTTATCAAAAGCGTTTCCTTAGAAATGTATTTCATTAAAAGACTCGGGATGTCATGTTCGATACAATACATAAGAATAAAGAATACAATATAAGCCTTACTACATTTTTTCATATCTACAGGCCTATATCCGTAATCCCTCATCCCAACACATCACAACTATGCTCGAGCGCCACTACCTGTAATACATAAAACTGACTGGGTCAGGCTTGGGAGCCTGGTGAGCACATAAGGTTTTCAACCCACAATAAATAAGTTTATTAATTTCATCAACCAACAATAACCCGATTACCCGTTCCCGTTATCCTCACATTACGTCCCTAAACACCTATCATAAGGGACTTATCCTAAGGATCATCATCGGGATGGACACTACTGCTAAGGGGTTTTCTTATCAATAAATTTCCTAAAGGAAACCATGTGGGGGATGGAGTACACCGGTGAACACATCATTCACAACACCTACAGGTTGTGAGCCTGACAACGTTCCACTGGACTATCTAGAAGAGTCCGTGGTCGTCATCTATACTCCGCTAGATGACTGGATCATCAACAACAACATCGAGGCCTCTCATCATTTTATTACACATCACCTATTACATCTACCCATGTTTTACCCCAACATTTTTGTAGATATAAAATACAGATACCGTTTAAATCATTTAAAACTTGTATAAAAACATTCATCCACCATAGATAGAAAGTATACATATAATATGCACACATAGCACGTAATATATAAAATACTTCATATCTATGTGTAAGATGAAAGTAACTATGCACTCACTTGAAAGGTGGTGACTCAGCACTCAGTCAGCGCTTCGATACTCTCAAAACAATTTTCCTTCGATAAAACCTAGTATCAATGCCACTAGGGTTTAGTCTAACGTCAACTGCGACTAATTAATAGTCTAGCTATTATTATTATTATATAAGCATTAAATAACACTTGATATAACTCATAATAATAGCCCAAATAATTATTTTAAGGACCTAATAACATTACTATAATTATTTGAAAGCTATATTAAAATTTGCGTAAGCGTAGCTCACTTACAGCGGATTTTACAAAAAACCGGGCTTTGCTCGGAGCAGCATTTCTGAAATCAAAAGATAAGTGCACAAGAATGTGTACTCGATCCCTTAGTACATCACTTGACTCACATTTACATGTGAACAAGGAATTAGTCCTAATTTCCCAAAGATGAGAAGGTTCTCTTTCATCACACAATACAAGTTGCATAATTCCAAGGTTATATCCTACTGAAACTTAGGTGATGAGAATCTTTCCTTATTTTGTAAATTTTGACACTACCACGTACGAAAGAATCAATTCCATATTGCTAACAATAGAATACAAACATCAATTTTCATAAATCCCATTGCAAGGAGATATAGAATAAGATACAAAATTTTATTTATTTATTTATAAAATGCGGAAAAGCTTTTTCCTTACAATGCAATCACAAATGAAAACTATGATATTACAAATTTCTAAGCAATCTATCATAACTCCTAAACAACAGCTCAAAAATCCAATCATGGAACCAAGAGATTGTAATCCATCCTCGAGATCAGATTCAGCATGCTCTTCTTTTAAGCTTCCTTTCTTTTATTCGATCCTACAAAACATCAAAATGTGTCCCTGTCACATCATGTATTAAGTATATCCAAATAGAAACTTAATAGAATTAGAAAGTGGACTTACCTAAAGTAGAGTCAAATTTTTTGATTTTACCTTCTCTTAGATCTTTCAGGTATTTTGGTCAGCTTCGCAACCAATGACTATTCTCTTGGAAATAAAAGCGAACATATTATTTTGGACTGCTACATGAAACAATCTCAGACTTAGCCTTTCGCTTTACCATTTGGTCAACCGGGTTGACAATGGCCGATCTGTTTCCATTGGGAAGAGAAGACTTTTCTGGACTTGCAATGTTTCCATTATCAGTGCCCATGGAAGTTTGGGGAGTAGATCATCCAATCAAGTTTGCTTTACCATTGCGCCAAATCATTGTTGGTTCAGCCGCAATTAGCAAATATGTAAGATAGATAAGGGTAATCTCGCGATGTGTCATATAGTAATCATTCATGAACTCAATATATGAATCAGGAAGTGATTGAAGAACCCAATCAACAACCAACTTCCTCGAGACAATGACATGCAATACTCTCAACCTATCAATATGTGGCTTCATCTCCAAGACGTGAGTATACATAGACCTTCCATCTTGATGTTTCATTGCAAGTAGGGCTTGAGTGACCTTGAACTTTTCAAGTCTTTTAACTTGTGGGTTAGGGAGAATAATTGGAGGAGGTGGAGGAAGTGAAGCATGATATTGTGGAATATTATCATCATGTGGAAAGCTTTTTCCAACAGATTCGGGAAGACCATAGTTGTTTGAGCTAGACATCTACAAGGGAGAAATTCAAGTTAGTTGATTTAAGTCCTCGATCTTTGAGATTTATTGAACTTCTCAATGGCATGTTTAAATCTCGAGTGTGCCTTTCAAGTTTGTGACTGGGATGCCGAGGATCACAAACAAGGTATGGATAACCATGCAAATTAGCTTGGTACACCGAATGTTACAGATCACCTAATCAATGTGCCAGTTAACTACACACAATCCATTGATCTATGATTAACATCAAGCTACCCTTTGCCACACATTTTCAGTCCTAGATTAGTGTGCCGGTTAACCACACACACTCCATTAATGACTTAACAAGGTGCAAAGTACAATTTCATTGGTTAGCACCATTTTCACATTTTCCTAAAGTAAGTAAGATTGGGAAATTAATAAAAGTTTAGTTACTTTATTTTTTTTTATCATTATACTTTTAGTGAGGGAGAACTAATGTCCTATCCTACCCGTTCGGCTAACGACCCTCCACCAGTCAAGGAAGCGGTGGGTGAGAGTGGACACACATTAAACTGCCATTTTATAGGCAGTAACCTTATACCCCCTTATAGACCGGTTTCGTGAATGAGGCCTACTAACGGTAAGACTAACTTGCCTTATACATGTATATAAGTATTTAAACTTTAATATTATAATATTATAAGGGTAGAATTTTAATTTTAAAACTCTAGGGTTTTATTCGGAATTAAAGTATTCAAAGGTGTGACTTTACAAATTCCAAAACTTGAGGGCAAGTTTTGAACTATTCAAGAAAATTTTGGAATCCATAACATATGAGTTTAATATAGGTTGTAATGAAAAGACTCTTGAAAATCCATTATTTGAGGACAAGTTATGGAGTTCATAAACTATTTATGGGAAAAAAGACTCTTCAAATACATAATCTATGACTTTAATGATCTTTTTTAAAAGAAAAACTTTTCATATTCCATAACTTAAGGAAATGCTATGGAGTACATTAAAGTTTATAAAGATCATCAAAGAAACTAACAAGGTTGTCAAATAATGTCCATGATCTCGATTAAACTCATATGAACAAGATAATTCATATCAAACAAATTTCATGTAATTAGCATAATCATATAAACAAATACAAAACATGAAACTTTGACAATTATCTCCTAAATTGGATAAACATGATCATTACCACATCAAAAATAGGTTTATAAGTCCAAAAACAGTTTAAGGTGATGATCCTAGTCCAATTTCGGCCTTAAAAGTCGATAAACTACTGTAACATCCATAAAATTCACACCAAATTTAAACTTTTTCAATCGTAAATAAAACCACATTGCATTGTTTACAAAATGTTTTCAAATCATTTTCCATCAGAGTGTCCCAAAAATCATAACATAAGGATGAGGAGCGATACGGTCACGCCTTCGCCTTTCCATGATCTCCTAAAGTACCTAAAACAGTAAACTGAAAACTGTAAGCCCGAGGGCTTAGTGAGCTACCCCCAAAATACCAATACCGTACTGACAATACCACAACAGTAATAATCAATCAATCAACATGCATACTGGGCCATCGGCTTGACTGGACCGCCCTACCGGGCCTACAGTCTATCTGAATCCATCTTGAGCCTTCGACATGACTGGCCCGCCACGTGGGCCTACAGTCTCCCCGGATTGCTCATAGGGTATGTTGGCCTTTAGCACAAAGTAGGACTGCCTCAACCCAACCAAAAAACAAATCACCATATGCGCATAGCTATCATATACTAGCATATACAAACATCAAACATATATATCTCACTTATCACAATCATAGAATTCTCCTGTAACTAGAGTACCGACCTAGCAGGTCAGTAACACACCAATCCCTACGGATCATAAAACCATAGCATACTGTCTACCTCGATTCCGAACTATCAAATCATAACCACATGCAACATACCATAACAATAACACCTAAAGGGTCGGCCTTGGTGCCGTAGACCCTATCGATATAGTGAGGATAACTCACCTCGTAGATGTCGACTTGGAAGGTAAACTCCAACTCTCGGATAACTCGACACCGACCCCACCAGCTATAACCATAGTTCAATATACGCATACATCTTTATCCTTATAAGGTACCCCATAACCCAATAGTCAACCCCTGATCAAGGTCAATAGTCCATGTTGACCTCAAGTCACCGAGTTCCTTCGAATCCCGATCAAACCTTAAGGCCACCTGTTGAGCTCCCTCCCTGCGACTGGATGGATATACTCGCGAACATATTCTTGGTTAAAACTCATCCGACTCTCCGAGTTGTTCTTCAACTCGTGGAATCTCATGACAATCTTCATTTGACTCGCTGAGTTGTTCAACCAACTCATCGAGTTCAATATCCATCTTCATGCGACTCGCTGAGTCGACCCTACGACTTGCTAAGTCCATTCAGTCCTCTTTCCATACAGGTCCATTTTGAGCCATGCAGCGGCTCCATATCACAGATCCAAGCTTCTAGGGCATGTTTATCACGTAAAGTTGCAAACTTTACGTGCATGCATGGCTTTAAAGGCTCAAAATGGAAAATCTAAGCTATTGATGGGTCTTTATGCACAAAGAGGACCTCAATCACGACTAAAGCTGCAACTTTATGCTTCTAGAATCCAAAGAGAGTTCAGATCTGAAGTTACAACTTTAGATCTGGCCCATAGCTCATCATACCAACTTGATATTCCATGAAAACCCTAAAACTCACCCAATAAAGGAGATATATAAGGAGAATGATGGATTGGGTACCTTTTGAATTTGATATCTGAGATGAGTGTTGATTCCCACACTCCAATTGCTTCAATCTCCTTCTCCTCCAAGTCTTCTCCCTCCAAGAACTCTCTTTCAAGCTTCAAACACACACACAAGGCACATACACACGAATAAGGCTCTCAAGGGTTCTTTGGAACTGTAAGGAGGTCCAAGGGAGGCTAAGGTCCCTTTAAATAGGGGTGCAAACCCCGAGAATTAGTGTTTCACTTGCCAGCTCATACTCGCCGAGTCCCATTATGAACTTGCCGAGTAGGTCACTTAACCCGCGATCCTTCTCACTGCTACTCGAAGAGTAGGTAAACCAACTCGTCAAGTAGGGCCTAATCCCAAAACTCATATTTACCATACCTGAGAATCTGGGCATTTCAACTCTGACCCACTTGGAGTGGAGTTCGCCCTCGAAGTCCGCTGGAATAAACAATGTCAGGTAATGCTCGTGCATCTCCGCCTCCGGCTCCCATGTCCACTCGGATACCTTCTCATGTTCCCATTGTACCTTTACCAAAGGTATTTCCTTGTTCCGCATAATTTTCTTCTTCCTTTCTAAAATCGCCACGGGCCTTTCCACATAGTTTAGGCGCTCATCGACCTGAATGTCATCCAACGACACCACTGCCTCCTGGTCCATAATGCATTTTCGCAATTGCGAAACATGAAATGTGCTGTAGATCCAGCTAAGATCCTCCGGAAGCTCTAGCCTATAAGCCACCCTGCCAATCTTGGCGATAATCCGGAACGACCCGATGTAACGGGGACCCAATTTTCCCCTCTTCCTGAAGCGGATCACACCCTTCCAGGGTGAGACCTTCAGAAGAACCATGTCACCGACTTGAAATTCCAACTCAGATCGGCGTCAGTCGGCATAAATTTTGTACTGGCTCTGAGCGGTCTGTAGTCGCTGTCTAATCTGCTGTATCATCTTGGTAGTTTGTAGAACTACCTCTGTCCGACCCATCACTCTGTGCCCAGCCTCGCCCCAACAGACTGTGGTCCTACACTTCCGCCCATACAATAGCTCGAAAGGTGGGGCGCCAATACTGGAATGATATTTGTTGTTGTAGGCGAACTCAACAAGAAGTAGGTGGGAATCCCAACTTCCACCGATATCAATAACGCACGCCCTCAACATATCCTCGAGGGTCTGAAAGGTCCGCTCACTCTGCCCATCTGTCTGCAGATGGAAGTCTGTACTAAAATGCAGTCGTGTACCCAATTCCTCATGGAACTTCTACAAAAAACGGGAAGTAAACCTGACATCTCGATTGGAAAGAATAGAAACTGGAACCCCATGGCGAGAGACAATCTCTCTGATGTACATATCGGCCAACTTCTCTGCCGACGAACTCTCCCGTATGGCTAGGAAATGGGCACTCTTGGTCAATCAATCCATGATGACCCATATAGCATCGAACCCCCTTGCCGTCTTCGGCAACTTCATGATGAAATCCATTGCGATCCTTTCGCATTTCCACATGGGAATCTCCAGAGGCTGTAACTTACCATGCGGCCTCTAATGCTCGGCCTTGACCATCCTAAAGGTCAAGCACCTCTCAACAAACCAAGCGTTATCTCGCTTCATACCAGGCCACCAATAACTCGAACTCAAATCATGGTACATCTTGGTGGCTCCCGAGTGAATCGAAAAACGAGACATATGAGCCTCTTCCATCACTATCTGTCGGATCCCTCCGTACATTGGAACCCAAACCCGAACGTAGCGAGTCAACAATCCACGACCATCCTGAACAAACCGGGCGCTTTCACCCTTAATCCTCTCCAACTTCCAGTTCTCTGGCCTCATTCCCTCAATCTGGGCGTCTCTGATTAAACGCACCAGTGGGGAATCCACTGCTATCCTCATACAACTGGCTGGGGTTGATGACCCAGTTCACTTGCGGCTCAGAGCATCTGCAACCACATTTTCTTTACCAGGGTAGTAAAGGATCTCGCAATCATAGTCCTTGACCACATCCAGCCACCTGCACTGCCTCATGTTCAGGTTCGGCTGATCCATGATGTGTCTCAAACTCTTGTGATCCGTGTATATAGTACAACGGACCCCGTACAGATAGTGCCTCCAAATCTTGAGAGCGAAAACCACCGCTCCCAACTCAAGATCGTGAGTAGGGTATCTTGTCTCATGCAACTTTAGCTGCCGCGACGCATAGGCTACCACTCGTCCCCTCTGCATGAGGATTGCCCCCAAGCCTGTGATGGATAAATCACGAATGAACACTACCGGAGGGTCTCAAACACCGGCGCCTCGCATAAACACTACCGGAGGGTCTCAAACGCCCTCTGTTGCTCAGGGCCCCACCTGAAATCCACCCCCTTCCTCGTTAGACGAGTGAGGGGTACGACAATCTTGGATAAATCACGAATGAATCTCCGATAATACGCTACTAAACCTAAGAAACTCCTGATGTCTAAGGGAGATTTCGAATTCTCCTACTGCATTACCGCCTCTACCTTGGCCGGATCGACCAAAATCCCCTCCTGGTTAACGAGATGTCCGAGGAATTGGACCTCTCGTAACCAAAACTAGCATTTTGAGAACTTGGCATACAGCCGTTCTCGCCTCAGAACCCTTAGCAGCTCCCTAAGATGCTCCTCATGCTGCTCTCGAGTCTTGGAATACACCAAGATATCATCTATGAACACAATGACCGAGCGATAAGGCATCGGTCTGCAGACTCGGTTCATCAGATCCATGAACACAGCTGGCGCGTTGGTGAGACCAAACGACATCACCACGAACTCGTAATGACCATAAGGAGTCCAAAATGTGGTCTTTTTCACGTCTTCCTCTCTCACCCTGACCTGGTGATATCGTGATCTCAAATCAATCTTGGAAAACCAAGACGCACCCTGCAGCTGATCAAAAAGATCATCTATCCTCGAGAGTGGATAACAGTTCTTCACCGTTAACTTGTTCAGATCCCTATAGTCAATGCACATCCTGTGAACCGTCCTTCTTCCTGACGAAAAGGATCGGTGCTCCCCAGGGTGAACTATTCGAACAAATAAACTGCTTGCCCAACAGCTCCTGCAACTGAGATGACAGCTCCTGCATCTCAGGCGGTGCCAGTCGGTACGGCGCCTTGGTGATAGGGGTCGCACTTGGCACTAAGGTGATCCTGAACTCAACCTGCCTCTCCGGAGGCACTCCGGGTAACTCCTCCAGAAACACATCAGCAAATTCCCTCACCATCGTGACCTCAGAAACTGAGAGCTGCTCTCTAACCCGCGTATCTACCACATACGCCAAATAATTGGCACACCCGTGCTGAATATACTGTCGAGCCCTGGATGCTAAACAAAACCCTGATCCCATCCTGGTGCCCTCACCATACACTACAAGTTCTCCCCCACTTGGGGTTCAAACCACCACCCGCTGTCCCACACAATCAATCATGGCGCCAAAACGGCTAAGGCAATCCATCCCTATAATCACACATACATCCCCCATGGGGATAGGAACCATATCTATCGGGAAGGACACACCAAAAATCTCTAACTCGCATCCTCGATAAACCAAAGAAGCAGATACCCCATGCTCGTTGGCGATCGAAACTCGCAACGGATACTCAAGATCATCTATCGGCATACTGAACCCTCTAGAGAAGGACTGAGATTCAAATGACTGACTCGCCCCCGAGTCAAATAATACCAAAGCGGGCAAAGAATTTACTAAAAACGTACCTAATCACACGTACAATCAATAAGCATAACACAAATACAATAACTGAGACAGAGAATAGAAACATACTAGCAACCACATCTGGTGCTGACTTGGCCTCCTCGACCATGAGCTGGAAGGCACGACCCTGAGCCTTCGGATGCTCCACCTTAACTGGCCTCCCATCTCCAATCCTCGCAGCAGTTGGCGCGGAACCCTGCGTTGGCTTGGTGGCGAGTTGCGGATAGTTGGTCTTCACATGACCAACCTGATGACACTGGTAACAAATCCTCATATCTGCAGGAGGGGCGGACTGAAGGCAGTCCCTGGCATAGTGCCCCTCCTTGCCACATTTGTGGCACCCACCTCCTGCTCTACAAAGTCCCAAATGAACCCTGCCACTCTTTCCACAAGTGCGGCTCTGCTGACCCCAGACCATGTATTAGCAGTCTTAGTCCGCTTAGGCTCCGGCTGAGACTGTGCCAGTGCCAGACGCTGCTCCTTCAGCTGCAGCTCTATCTCTCACTCACGCCGCTTCGCGGCTTCCTGAAGGTCCAGGAGGGTATCACATCGTTGTGTAGACACAAATTGTCGAATATCAGTCTTGAGCATACTCAGATAACGAGTCATCTGAGACTGCTCTGAAGTGAACTCCGGGCAAAACATAGCCCTCTCTGTGAACATACCGGTAATATCCATCACAGACTGCCCATCCTATCTCAAGGTCATAAACTCCTACGCAAGCCGCTCCCTCTCAACGCATGGGACGTAGCGGGTGCGAAACATATCTCTGAACTGCTCCCAAGTAATAGCAGCCCGTTGATCATCAGTATACGACTCAGTCGTCAGCCTCCACCAGTCCTTTGCCCCAAGCCTCAGCAGGTTCAGGGCACACCTGACCTTTTGGTCAGCAGGACACGAGCACATGAAGAAATAGCCCTCCATGTCCGATAACCACCTCATAGCCCTAATCGCATCCTGTGTACCATCAAATGTCGGGGGCTTAGTATTATCAAAGTCCCGGTACTGGAAAGCCTTGCCGACTCCTCCTTCAACCCCTGTCGCAGTTACAGCCGAAGTGGCTGCAGTGGCAGCTGTCACTGCTAGAGCTGCATATCGCTCATCAAAATACTCAACCATCGCGGTCTTAATCGACGCAAACATCTCTGGCAGCTGCGCTCGGAACGCAACAGCAATCTAGTCGTGCATGATCTCCCGAATCCTGGCATCCAACTCCTCTATCCCTATCTGGACCACGGGCTCGGGTGCTACCGGCACCTCGAACCCTCCATCTCCCGACCTCGATCTTGATCCTGATCCGGATCCTGAAGCAACACAGCTCATCACCACCATACTGAAATATATACAACTGATCAGATAAATAACATAATGTCGGGGGACCAAAACCCAAAAACCCTAGGGGTTGTGACTTCCTTGCTACGCGTATGGGTCCTGTGCTTTCGGTAGTACGGGCCCATACTACCTTCCACACCTACCCATATTTGTCTCAAGTATCACCAAAACGCCCTAACAATATCATCGACATAGGAAATGCGCTCAACCCTCATTCTAGGGGAATACCAAACACCTCGCATCTAGACTCACCACTTATCACGACTCTCACATCCATGAAACTTCCATCATCCCCTGCAGCGCTAATGCATGCTAGCTGCACATAACGCTGGACCCGATAGACTTTCGAATATCCTATCCTACCTGAAGGCCGAATCAACATTCTCAGGATATAAGGTCTTTATTATGCACAACCGTGATGCATACACTACACATCTACAGTTATGATGTCAATTCCACATACAAGAAACCCTAGGCTAATAGGCATCATGTAATCTGGCAAATCTGTCATGTGATTCCTGAAGATCCCTAGCCTAGCACTAGCATGTTTTTCTAACATATCAGAATATCAAATAGCCGCATAGTATTTTGGGGTTTACTTACAGGCTCCGGCTGATCGTACCCTCTGCATCCTCCATCCTTTATTTTGAAAACCATTTTAAACTTATTTCCGAAAATCTCCTTGATTTGAGACTAGATTCACACGTGTGTTCCTCCAATTCACTCAAACCAAGGCTCTAATACCAACTTGTAACATCCGTAAAATTCACACGAAATTTAAACTTTTTCAATCATAAATAAAACCACATAGCATTGTATACAAAATGTTTTCAAATCATTTTCCATCAGAGTGTCCAAAAAATTATAACATAAGGATGAGGAGCGATACGGTCACGCCTTCGCCTTTCCATGATCTCCTGAAGTACCTGAAACAGTAAACTAAAAACTGTAAGCCCGAGGGCTTAGTGAGCTACCCCTAAAATACCAATACCATACTGACAATACCACAACAGTAACAATCAATCAATCAACATGCATACTAGGCCATCGGCCTGACTGGACCGCCCTACCGGGCCTACAGTCTGTTTGAATCCATCCTGAGCCTTCGGCATGATTGGTCCGCCACATGGGCCTAAAGTCTCCCCGGACCGCTCATAGGGTATGTTGGCCTTCAGCACAAAGCAGGACCGGCTCAACCCAACCAACAAACAAATAACCATGTGCGCATAGCTATCATATACTGGCATATACAAACATCAAACATATATATCTCACTGATCACAATCATAGAATTCTCCTGTAACTAGAGTACCGACCTAGCAGGTCACTAACACACCAATCCCTACGGATCATAAAAGCATAACATACTGTCTACCTGAATTCCGAACTATCAAATCATAACCACATGCAACATACCATAACAATAACAACTAAAGGGTCGGCCTTGGTGCCGTATAACCTATCGATATAGTGAGGATAACTCACCTTGCAGATGTCGACTCGGAAGGTAAACTCCAACTCTCGGATCACTCGACACCGTCCCCACCACCTATAACCATAGTTCGATATACATATAAGTCTTTATCCTTATAAGGTACTCCATAACCCAATAGTCAACCCCTGATCAAGGTCAAAGTCCTCAGTCAAGGTCAATAGTCCATGTTGACCTCAACTCGCCGAGTACACCCAACTACTCGCTGAGTCCCTTGAAGCACAATCCAACTCGCCGAGTTCCTTCGAATCCCGATCATACCTTAAGGCCACCCGTCGAGTTCCCTCCCTGCGACTCGATGGATATACTCGCGAACATATTCTTGGTTAAAACTCATTCGACTCACCGAGTTGTTCTTCAACTCGTCGAGTCTCATGACAATCTTCATCGCACTCGCCGACTTGTTCAACCAACTCGTCGAGTTCGATGGCCATCTTCATGCCACTTGCCAAGTCGACCTTGCGACTCGCCGAGTCCATTCAGTCCTCTTTCCATACAGATCCATTTTGAGCCATGCAGTGGCTCCAAATCACAGATCCATGCTTCTAGGGCATGCTTATCACGTAAAGTTGCAAACTTTATGTGCATGCATGGCTTTAAAGGCTCAAAATGGCAAATCTAAGCTATTGATGGGTCTTTATGCACAAAGGGGACCTCAATCACGACTAAAGCTGCAACTTTATGCTTCTAGAATCCAAAGAGAGTTCAGATGTGAAGTTACAACTTTAGATCTGGCCCATAGCTCATCATACCAACTTGATATTCCATGAAAACCCTAAAACTCACCCAATAAAGGAGATATATAAGGAGAATGACGGATTGGGTACCTTTTGAACTTGATATCTGAGATGAGTGTTGATTCCCACACTCCAATTGCTTCAATCTCCTTCTCCTCCAAGTCTTCTCCCTCCAAGAACTCTCTTTCAAGCTTCAAACACACACACAAGGCATATACACACGAATAAGGCTCTCAAGGGTTCTTTGGAACTGTAAGGAGGTCCAAGGGAGGCTAAGGTCCCTTTAAATAGGGGTGAAAACCCAGGGAATTAGGGTTTCACTTGCCAGCTCCTACTCGCCGAGTCCCATTATGGACTCGTCAAGTAGGTCACTTAACCCGCAATCCTTCTCACTGCTACTCGACGAGTAGGTAAACCAACTTGTCGAGTATGGCCTAATCCAAAAACTCATATTTACCATACCTGAGAATCGGGGTGTTACAACTACACTCTGGATCACCAACTCGTCGAGTGCGGCATGTTGGTTGCATTTGTGCTTGGACTCGGCGATTCCATCAGTGGAGTCGGCGAGTCTACTGTCCAGACAGCCAAAAAATCGATTTTTAACGCATTTAACTACAAGTAGCATCACGTATAATTGAAAACAACCCTAGGCTCTGATACCAATGTTGGGTTTTGAGTACCATAACACATCCTAAGTGCACAAGCAACCCTAAATGCTTTGGATCTATGTTTTCCCTAATTATACATGCATTTTCTTTTCTTAAAGCATTCGCCTAGACAACTTACAATTGAAGCTATATATAATCAAAACATAGTAAGGATGCTTACCTCTTGAGTAGGGTAGAGTTCTTGACCTTTGGAAACTTGAGAACCTCAAGTGTGATGCCTCTAATGTTTCACAAACACCAATATGCAAGAGGATGTTATAAGAGAAAAAGCTACTTGTCTCTATGGTTGGTGCAACTGATTTTTGTACATGGAGGGGGCTATTTATAGTTGTGGCAAGTTCTAGGGTTACACTATGCATACCCTAATGATCCATGACTTTCCACATTCATATGATCGATGGGTTTAACCTCCAAGGACTATCCATGGGTTATATTATTGGTTTAGCCCACTTACATAATCATGGATCTCTTAGCCCATACTATAAATATCATTGATTTACATAATCAATCCCTCCATATTTAATTAGTCTCGTTTGACCACAAAATTAATTACAAATTAATTTGTGGATAATACTAATTAACTAACCATATTAATATATTATACTTATAATATATTAAGTGCGGCACTGGTAACAAGTTCATCAGTAATTTCTTCACCACTCTCTTCACCTTGATCTGAGTCATTTGATTCATTGATGAGCTTCATTGCTTCCTTTCATGAAACCAAAGGTAGAGACTTATCATTGCGTGTTTCATTCATGATGTATTTACGAAGAGCTTTGGTCTCTTTGTAATTTCGTATATTTAAAAATAAGCAATAAAGATCCACGACATTGACCTTTTCCCTGTTCTTAAGGACATCAGCATTATGTTCCCAGCTTTTTCCAAGAGAATCCAGGAACTTCAGGACCAACTAAGAAGAATGTGTGACAATTCCAATACCAAAGTTTTGCTCCTCGAAACAAGGAATGTTGTTGATACCAAAAGATTTGGTATTATAAGAAGTCGACACGATAAGTTGAATGCATCAAAAACCTGCTCCGATACCAATTGAAGGTTTATATCGATCGGATATAATTCAAGTGTAATTAACAAAGAACGAATTAACTAAACCAAATAAATACAAAAAAATAAAGAACACAAATTAATCACAAAGATCTTTTTTACCAAGAAAGGGGTTGTTCTGACAAAGGGAACAAATGTCACATAGACGGTCACCAAGACGTTCACTTTAGGGTTTCACCCTATGTTTTATATATACTAAACTATAATAGTATATACCATTAATCGAGGGATTGTATCTAATCTACAAATAAACAGATCCTTATCAAAAAGATATCAGATCTGTTATCTATTCTATACATATCCATATAATTTCCTAATATACAAAGATTACATAACATTACTTTATATACGATGATGCTAATAAGGTTTTGAGACGTTAGTGTTGATGCTAATGTTGGCGTTGGCAGTTAGTGTGTAAGGTGTTTGACTCATCGTATCATAAGGTGTGACCTTACAAGGTCAAACCCCTGATGACAATCTCCAATCTATAATAAGCCAAAATGCAGTTCGTTGTTTACCAGAGCGACGCATGTAGCACCCAGGGTATTGTCCTCTGTTTATTCTGCACCGATAGTAAATGATCACTAGTGGTGCATGATCCACCAATGGGACTTCTCCACGTCCTGATGGCCCATACGGGATCACCTTCTCTCTATCAAAAACCATAATCACCTTATTCTCAAGCATACACTAACTAGATCGCCCGAGCTTCTTTCCAAGACCACGTCTCGGACGTCGACTGCCGTTATCTCTTTAATGTTTTGATTAAAGGACTCTACATAGTGGAAATTTTCAAGTAACAATGTCAAGTCCAAAGCTCATATCACAACATTTGGCACCATCCGGGAATGTACTAAGAGTTATGCAACCTTGATACAACTCTAGATTTCGGCGATGATAGGAAAGGGACGTATGGCGTCCGATGGAGGAGAGACGAGTCCATTCAGATCCATGTCATCGCTCGATTTCATGCAAGCATCTGCATCATAGGGACAAGCCTCCACCTATACACTAGCAACACAAGCACTAGGTTTCATAACGGAAACTGTACCAGCAGCAATACCCGCCTTATGGCGACCGCCACTTGTCACAACAAAGCATCTGGTTACAACCACAACAGTAGCGCCTCAGATAACGGCGATTCAGTAGTCATAACCACTGACCATGCAGTCACAACTATCCACTTTGTAGTCGTATCCACTAGTTTCTCAGTCGCAATTGCTACCGCAGTAGGCGGGGACAAACACTTAGTCCCTAGGTACCATATTGTCTTGTGCACAAAATCCAATGTTGAACTATTAGTTCTCTCCGATAGCAGTCATGTCTCACATTCCGCTCCTCACTCATTAACCTCTTATGCTTAACCCCTACTTCCAGCCACTGCATGGGTCCATACCTCAAGTACCACCGTTGAAAGAATCCAACCCTCACTCTTCATCGGAATAGCAACTCAATGCCTATGGTCAACAGTCGTAGGGGTTGAACCTGTACTTGCTCCAGCATATAGGATCGAGCTCACAATTATAGAAAATAACACAAACAAGCTTAAAACAACAACCATACATCTTGCAAGCAATGATGTACAATCAATCGTACGGGAACTCGTATGATGCTTAACATTTCATAATGTATGGTGGTTTTTCATATCCAAGTGTGGAAAACCCGATGAGGAGTACAAGATGTACATTCTGTCAGGGGCTCTTCCATTATGAGATCCCACACATGGTGATGATACCAAACATCTGCAAGTATAATGGTATAACCAATCCAGTCGAGCATATCAACAATTATGAGTGGATGATAACGTCATTAAGGATGGACAAACGGTTCACTTGTATGTATTTCTCCGTTACACTATCGGGAAATGCAGGAAAATGGTTCAAGGCACTACGACCTGACATCATCTTGAGTTTAGAGCAGTTACGATACCTTTTCCTCAATAATTTCTTGCAGCTAAGAACGGGCAAAGAGATTCGAACTCAATAATAGCATGTAAGCAAAAAGAAGGAGAGTCGATAAGGGTGTATTACAACATATTCACTCTGGTAACGCAAAACATCCTGGGAAATGAGGAATTCCTTATAACCGGCGCCTTCCTCCAAGGCCTACTAAATGGCTCTCTATCGAAGAAGATGCAGGGGACGGTACCTCAATCAGCAGACGAGCTTAGGTATAGAGTCGAGAAGTATCTTAGACAGGTTAAAGGTGAAGAGATAGAAGAAGCCAATATAAAGGATCTTACCAATGCGTACATAAAATAGGAGGAAACAATCTATCGTCCTAACACTGGCCATCAACAGCGCCAGGACAGGGGCCACGACAAGCATAGCCAATACTCGTGACACCCGTCATGGAGATATTGTCCATTTGGAAAAGACGAACATAAGAGCCACTAAACTGGTATCCACGCCATCCAAAAAACTCATTTGAAAAAGCGAAAAGAAAAGGGAAAGTAATGTGAGTTTCACAAGAGCAAAACTCAAAATATTGGCGAGTGCACGGGGCTGAAGAAAGAAATAGAAAAAAAAGCAGCTAAAGGGTGACCTCTCTGATATTACAAAGGACCTGAGATCCAAGTTCGATGTCGATCAGAAGAATGACCAAAATCAAAGATAAACAGGAAAGTTCCCAGAGAAAAAGAGTGACATCTTCACCATAGTCAGGCCCCACAAAAAAGGCAAGCCCCACAAAGCAACAGATGACACTAAGGTATTATCTGGTAACATACTCAATATCAAATTATTGATAGATGACCCATGGCCACCAAATTGGTATCTCAATGATCCACTCTTAATCATTGTTTATATACAAAAAATGTAAGTTCACCGTGTCTACATAGACAACGGTAGTAGTATAGATATATTGTACGAACATTGCCTTAGGCAGTTGCCCACCTCTTGAAAGGAAGAGTAAATCCCCCTATAGGTGCAACGTAAATAGGCTTCACAGGGCATATCCTATGGTCGTTTGGCACCATATGTTTACCATTCACCTTAGTCGGTCACAATGGGAGGTATAAGATCACGCGAACGATCAAATTTTTAGTAATGAGTCTCCCAATAGAGCAGAAAATCTTATTCGAGAGACCGGTGCTTTTCCAGCTGCTGGCCATACCATCAACTATCCATGGTATTTTTCAAATTTAAAACATGTGTTGGGTCAACCACAATAGTTACATTAACCTACAAGCACATCACTGTCATTAAGTCATTGCCGAACTAGAGCTGGTGCTAGCACCGAAAAATTTAAAGGAAGATTTCCAAAAAGAAAAGCACATCATTCACCTGGATTACCTAGAGCAAACAATCCGAATAGGTTCTAGCCTATCATAAGAAGAAAAGCTAAAGCTAGTCTCCCCCTGATAGCATTACTCCAAGGTCTTCGTATGACAACCCACAATTAAGATAGGGGTCGATCGCGATGTAATTAAGAATAGCTTTAATATTCCTCTAGGGAGCACAAATATTAAACATAAAAAATATGGTTAAAGTGGGTGATAGAAGCAAGGAAATCAACACATAGGTGGAAAAGCTGGTGGATGTCGGCATCCTTCGGGAGGAAATTTTCCCTACCAGGATAGCGAACCTAGTGATGGTGAAGAAGCATGATAGATCATGGTGGATGTGCATTGACTATGCTAATTTGAACAATTCTTGCCCAAAGGATCCTTACCCCCTCACAGAGATAAATCAAAAGTTTGAATCCTTGGAAGGATTCTAGTTCAAGTGCTTCCTCTATGCCTACAAGAGCTATCCTCAAGTCCAAATGGAAAGAGAAGATGAGGAGAAAACTTCCTTTCATACTGGTTGTAGCACCTAATACTACCATAATATTCCATTTGCTCTCAAGAATATTGGGGCACCTTACTACCGCCTGATGCAAAAAGTGTTTGCAGACCAAATTGGAAGGAATGTTGAGGTATACGTCGACGATATGGTCATCAAAATCCACAACGAATCAGCATTGCTCCATGATATCGAGGAAACGTTTCAAATATTGACGAAGGTGATGGGTTTTATATATTACATAGATCTTATTTCGGAAGAATAACATAAACCCTAAGTTCACATGCACCCTAAACGATCTATGTTTTCACCATGATTTGCAAACAACTATTAAATATCAAGAACCCTCGAATTACATTGTTATTTTCAGAATTACTAAAAGGTTGTCAGAAAATACATACCATAGTTTATTATTGCAAATAAACTATTATTCCTTCCTTTGTAGGTCCTCAAAAAGGAAGCACTAGAAGTCTCGTGTCTCTAATGGATCACACCTAAACGCTCGAAAATTGGAGGCTAAAGAGGAGAGAGGATATGGAAGGGAATTTTAGAAATTCTCTTTGGAATGTGGTGAATTTCTAAATTCATATCCCAATGTGTTTATATAGGTGATAGGGAGGCTAAGGATAAGGCATGTTTCTTTAGATAAGCCCTTATACCTTATCTTGCTCCCTAAGGATTCCTAGGCTTCCTTAATGTCCAAGAAAAGCTCCTTAACCATCTTGAAGTCATCCCCACCTCATGGGAGGTTCTAGAATTGGTCAATGTTAAACTTTGGAACATTGTCACCTTTGGTCCTTCCATATTTAATTAATCCAATTATTCCCTAAATTAGTTTCAATTAATTTTTAATTAAACAATACTATTTATAATTAATATATTATTCTCATAATATAGTATTAAGTTATTTATTTTTATTTGTAATTAATTTATTAATCATATAATAAATTTGTAAATCAGTCTCTCTTTAAAAAGCAATCCAGTCAATTACTAGGCTTATGGGCAACCCAAAAGGACTTTGCTAATAATTCAAGATTATACTAATTTAGTTATTAGCTTAGACACCTAATCCAACAGTCTCCAACTTGCATAAGTCTAAAATTAAATTATAAGTATAACTTCTAAGTCAACCAACAAAGGGTGCTTTCTAAAGAAACTATCAAACTCTGATCCGATAAGGTGTTTGTCCTTTAGATAAGTGATCAAATCTTCCTCTGTTATTCTAGATATCATATGGATATGAGACTTGGATTAAAATCAAACTTATTGTCCAAAATTATGTTTCTCGGTTTCCTGATTTCATGATTTATGACGACTAAATTCAAACTACTAATTGAACACATCAATTCAGTCCTAGCTTGGCCACACACTTCAGATGTCACATCAAATCATCGAGGGGCCCAAAGATATCGCTTTTCCTGTTAGGAAAAAAAGGAACGACTAAAATTTGACTCATATTCTTGTATCTTCTACTCACGAAAGCATACATGACACTACATTTTATGGCATCGTGTTACTGATGCGTTTTGTAACACCAATGCACAACTGAATTGTAAATTACAACTCATATATCTCCATTTCAAGAATATAAGATATTATCGTCTCAAACTTACCCGTGATAAAATGCATGAACTAATTCTTTGAGTGTGGATTTATCCAATACTCAAAATCTCCATTTTTTAGTACACATGAATATTCTAGCAACACAATTGCTATTTCTAAACTCCTTAGACAATCTACAATCCAATTCATGTTTTGTCTAATTTCACTACTTACTTCCAAAAGTATGAGAGACTGTGGAATTCCGAATAATCAAATTATTCAGGAAGTAAAACAGGCAAAGTGAAACACTAGTAAACTAATTAACAATGGTCTCAACCCTATTGAATATAAATAATATTTATTATTTAATCACCATAATAATTATGACTTTAATCATTATATAATGTTCCGAGTAATCAACTAACCACTTGAATTAATTAACATCAGTTATATCATATTATGAACATGCATCCTATGCCTCTCTATGGTTCTTCCTTTGTGAACAGACCGACTGGACACTATTCCAATGATGTTAATTTCACAATTCCAAATTCTTGTCATTGTGTAAAATGTATTGGAATTCCAACATTACATGAAATGACCTTTTATCATTTCGAGGCTTCAAAGTCACAGAGACTAAGCCAACTATATTATAGAATGTTCCTTTGGAACATTGTTACTAGAAACAATTCCATGATAATGAAGGTCCAAACTCAAGGTACACTCCTTGAACACTTCTCTTGCATTAAACTTTCTAACTCACATGTAGATTTAATAATCAACCCCCATTATGGAAACATATCCATATTTCCATATGAACATCCATTCTGATAAAGAATCATCTCGATCAAGAATCATGTCACTATGGTCCATCCAAATTAACACCATACTTCCAACTGTCCACAAGCAACCAGTTTTTGTTGGTATAACCTTAAAATTTTCTTGATAGTTATTTAATAACTTTATTCATACAAAATTCCAGCTCTTTTCTCTCACAATGCTCTGAGCATTTGAAAATTTATAATAAGTGAATATTATAGCACATGTAATCGATCCTATATTCGAAGCCTATGGGACTCGATTCACTATATTTGATATTTGTTCAATCTCTTGCTATAATATTTTCATATATGGAATTTCCTGTGTTGAACCATTTCAACATGATATTCACATATGTTTATGATAGAGTTCTATTAGCCTATGCAATCTAAGCCATTAGATTCAAAAAGAAGTATGAGTGCCCTTTCCTTTAAGTCTATTATAGCGAAACAATTCCCAACATTTGCAATTTGCAAATTGAAAACTTGTTCCCTATAAATAGTATTCTTAACATGCAATAATGGAATAACAATTATGTTCCCATTATCTTTGGCATGTACCTTGAAATCAACTGGTCTTCTAGCAATCAATACTCTTGACTTTCTTATTGGAGTACAGATTTCTGTTAGGTGATGCTTTGATAAGTCTCCAACTAGACATAGCATATATGTGTGTTTAAACCCTTTCAAAACTTATAGATATATGTCATGAAAATTCAAACAATTCCTTGGCATTCCTCACAATTCGAAATATGAAAAAGGATGTCATAATCATATTATGAATTTGAGAATGCAATTAATACAAGCACTATTCATACTGTTCTTTATCAGATCCTTTAAACTCTACTAGTAAAAATGTTTCCTCTTAATAATTCTCATGAATTAGAGCGAAAACTTTGCCGCCTAGATTTTATGGCGCATACGTTCCCATCCATGTGAATCTATCATTTGCAACCAACAAGCATAAGATAAGGTTTAGGACAAACCAAACTAAAATTTAGCTTTCCTTCGTAGACTGAACTTCACAATTCAAAAATTCTAGCCCTATGGTAGCTCAAGGGCCTACCAATGCTTCAATGCTATTAGCAGCTCACCCATATTCATCAATGTACATTCACTAACCAACGTGCCTTTTGCTTTTGCAGCTAAATGAAAAACTCATAGCTCATAAGCATTGCCAACTCAACTATAAGTGCACATAAATAATAACATGTCGGCCAAACATGATAGGTTATCAACCTTAGGTCGCATGCCAATGATAACTAAAAGGTTTATTGTCGGCTGATTCTTGAAAATCTCAAGATCAACACGATTCCCACATGACTTCTTGATATATGAGTTTTCTCTTAAGGAACATTCCTTGACAAGATAAAACAAATATTCAAAAGCTCATGTGGATTCCCGACAAGAAATCACTTCATAGAATAGGTCTTAATTTATCCTATGTTTCTTGATTAATGAAAAACATCACAACTCTAATTCTATGTGTTAGAGTAAGAAAAACATTTTTACTCGACATATTTTGAGGTGTTTTCAACCCTCTTAGTTTGAAATAAGTTTCAAGATACGATTTTTAGTTACTACACCATGGCTCTACAACTTGATTTGGAATGAAGTATGATTCCTCTCTTGATTGAACTATTTATTTAACAAAATATGATTCCTCTTCTTAGTCATAAAATTGTACTAAAATGTTTTTCAAGGATCAATTGTGATATAAATCCACAATGACTAAGATGATCATAAAATATGATACTAAAGTATTCTCCTTTCTTCTTAGATTAGAGCATCTTTTATCTTTCTGCCTAATAGATTTTTGGTAGTCGTTCAGCTACTCTTTAAATATTTTCAAAGTATCAGAATTATGCTTAATTATATAAACACGATCATATTTATTGAAACATCATTAAATCATGACAAATAGAATTATCGTCCTTTGGGTGGATTTGAATACTCCATATAAACATTTACTAGATCCATTAGTCCTTCACTTGACTCATATAAACATGTGATCACTAAATTAGTCATAATTTTCTAATGAACAAGATTCTCATACATTATACAATATGACTTGTAGAACACCAGGTACCTGTCAAGTTGGTGATGAGTTTCTTTTCACTTGGTTAATTATGACAATATCACAAGAGATATCATAAGAATCAAATCCACAATTAATATTGCTAATATTAAAAATGTAACCAACACTTTCATAAATGCAATTGCAAGAAAATATATAAAATGAGGCAACCAGATAAACCAAAATTTTACTTTTGTAGAAATTAAATGAAAACTTGGAACTTGTCCTTACAACGCATAAAATGAAAAACTATGTTTCTTGACATCTCCTAAGAGTAATGACAATCTATTAAATTATCCCAACTCCTTAATAATAAATCAAAATTCTTATCTTCGAACCATGTGACCACAATCCATTTCCCACAATCAGATTTAGCTCACCTTGATCACCACATCATGTATTAAGATTCTATGAATAGGAACCTATAAAACAACGGAGTCAAATAATTGATGTACCAGAAGTAGAGTCACACGCCTTGACTTTACTATTTCTAAGATATTTCAGGTATTTTGGCCATCTTTGTTTCCAGTGTCCCTTCAGTTGGTAGTAAAACAAATGGAATCTTTGGGTTAAATACATGGAACGATCTCAAAACTAGCAGTTTCTCTTTACCATATGATCAAACAGTTTGATCTTAGACAACTCCTTTCCATTGGGAGGAGAAATATTTTCTGGACCACCATTGTCATCATGGCCAATGTCCACGGAGACCTTGGAATTAGACCCAATAAGCATCTCTACTTTAGATGTGCTCTTAAGCACTTCTGCTTCAACAACAATTAACATGTTGGTTAGATCAATTAGGGTCACGCCAATACTCCTTGGGAAACGACACCTATTCTATCCAACTTGGCAATGTACGATTTCTTTGCAGAACATGCGTACATACAAAGCTTCAATCTTGATGTTTATATGCCAATAGGGATTATGTAGTCTCGTATTTTTTACGTGACTCTGGGAGAGTCATACGAGGAGGTAGAAGAAAGATGATGTCTAGTTCCATCATTTCCTAAGGAAGAGAAAATAATTTCACCTTGACTTTAAATTGGAAGACCCTCTCCAGAATATTGAGGAAAACTATTTCCTTAAGAATAAGGAATACCATTTCTATCTTCATAAGATATTTTAAAAATAGGAGAAAATGAGAATTCAAGTTAGTTGATTTTAATCCTTAATTATTAACCCATAAATTTAAATTAAGGATAGGATCCAAATTTTCAATTTGAACTTTGAAGAGGGATGTCATAATCAAATTCGAATCTATTTTAGGTAGGTAAGGCTCTTACCAATTCAAATCTTGTGTAATTACTAGATCTTTGGATATTCATTGATTCTTATCAATGGCATGTTTAATCTCATATTATGATCTCATTTTTGTAACTGGGATACCGATGATCACAAATGAGATGTGAATAACCATGCAAACCCGCTTGACAACCTTGATGTCATTTACCATCTTACATTGATGTTCCGGTTAACCACACACACGTCATCAACAATAATAATTTTCAAGATGCCCATCATATCTCTTTATAGTACATATTAGTGTGTCGGTTAACCACACATATTCCAATAACGACATATAAAGCATGATGTGCATTTTCATGGATTAGCATACTTTTAATATTTTCCCTAAAGTAACTTAAAGTGAGATTTTAAAAATGGTTTAGTCACTTTATATCATTATACTTATTAATGAAATTATGTCCTATCAAATCCATTCGACTAACGACCCTCCCCCATACAGGAGAGTGGTGGATGAGAGTAGACACACATTCAATGGCCATTTTATAAGCCGCTTCCTTATACCGTCTTTATACCATGGTTTCATGAATGAGGCGTACTAGAAATTTGACTAACTTTTCTTGTACATATAATATATTAAACCTTTAATAGTAATAATATATATATATATATATATATATATATATATATATATACACACACACACATATATATAAGGTGTATTTTAAAACCTTTGAAAATATGAGGTTCAAATATTAATTATTTAAATTAATATTTAATTAATTAATACCAACCAATTACGATTTATCTTTTTCTTTTAATTAAATTAATTAAATCATTATGGATTAAATAATTATTTACTATTAACCAAGTAATAAAATAATTCAATTTAATCCTTATCATAAGCCTTTTATTTTTCGAAAAAAGGGCTAAGGTTTACTAGGTTTTAATTGTTCGAATTTTAAGGCTCTAAAAATAACAAACAAGAAAAACAATGCAAACCCTAGAAGCGATCCTTGAATTTAAAAATTAGGCAAGGGGCTAGGGTTTCTAAAACCCTTGTAGAATTTCAAAAATATAGGGTGGAGACTAGGGTTTCAAGGAACCTATCAAATTTTCAAAAATACCACCTTAGGATTTAATATCTATAAACCCTAATTTTGATGTATTCAACTTTGTGCAAGAACACTGAGAACAATGGCTCTGATACCACTAATGGGTTTTGTATGGTACACAAATCTTATTTTGGCAGAAAAACATAAATCCTAAGTTCACATACAACCTGAAGGATCTATGTTCTCATTATGATTTGCAAACAACTATTGAATATCAAGAACCCTAGAACTACATTGTTATTTTCAAAATTACTAAAAGGTTATTAGAAAATACATACCTTAGTTTAATATTGCAAATAAACTAGTATTCCTTCCTTTGTATGTCTTCAGAAAGTAAGCACCAGAAGTTTTCCAAATTCTCTTTTGAATGAGCTGAATTTCAAAGTTCATAACCCAAGGGGTTTATATAGGTGATAGAGAGGCTATGGATAAGGAAGGTTTCCTTAGATAAGCACTTATCCCATTTCTTACTCCCTAAGGATTCCTAGGTTTCCTTAATGCCCAAGAAAAACTGCTTAACCATCTAGAATTTGTCCCTACCTCATGGGAGGTTCTAGAATTGGTCAATGTTCAACTTTTGAACATTATCACCTTTAGTCCTTCCACTTTTAATTAATCCAATTAAACCCAAAATTAATTTCATTTAATTTTTGATTAATTTTTAATTAAACAATACTATTTCTAATTAATATATTATTCTCATAATATATTAATAAATTATTTATTTTGATTTCTAATTATTTTATTAGTAATATAATAAATTAATAAATCGGTCTCTTTCTCCAAAAAGCAATCTCGTCAACTATTAGGCTTAAGGGAAACCCAAAAGGACTTTCTAATAATTCAATATTATGCTAATTTAGTTATTATCTTAAACCCCTAATCCAACAGAAGGAACAGACGAAACTCAACCTAGGCAAATGCAGTTTTGGGGTGGAGGAAGGTTGATTCTTCGGTTATCAGATAACCAATGAGGGAATATCATCCAAACAGGCCAAATTACAAGAGTTTCTCAACTTCAAAAATCCCCACAACCTCAAGGAAGTGCAAGAGATCAATGGAAGATTAACAGCACTTTGCAAATTCATCACCAAGTCGGCCGAGAAATACCTCCCAGTTTTCCATACTTTGAAAGGATGGTTCGACAAAGACCAATTCAAATGGACACCGTAGGCTGACTGTAACACCCCAAAATTTAAGCCCAAAATTTTCATTTTTGATTAATTAATTCTTAAAACATTCTTTAGGAAATATTGTATAAACACGACATCTCAAAACCAAGTATCATGTATGAAACCCACAACCATGAATAAATGACATATCAGAGTACAATCCCAGAAAACACTGTGCGGAAATCATATGTGAGTGTGTGTGATGCAATGCTACGCCGCCGGCTCCTTCCCCTTGGATGAAGAGGTACCTGAAACCAAAAACTGAAACCGTAAGCACAAAGCTTAGTGAGTTCCCCCATCATACCACATACAATACAATACCATCGGTATCTTTCAACCGGTAATCCTCATCGGTATCTTTCAACCGGTAATCATCATCAGTATCTTTCAACCGGTAATCGTCATCGGTATCTTTCAACCGATAACTGGGGACTATTCCACCCCCTACCACTAGCATACAATAACAAGATATAAGCACGCATTCAGACATATCCGGGTACTGACCAACCCCTTCGTCGTACGGACCACTATTAGGGAATTTATCCCTATCATGCAACATATCATACAGAGATAACACAAACCAAACCAAGATAGATTATCACAAAGACAATTATCTTCTAAATACTCCTCAATGGTGGGCCGACATTCTGGCCTTAGACCCACCCCTACTGGATGGTAACTCACCTCGTATCTGCTGAACTATGTGGGAATCCTCTGACTGCTGCCTCGGCTGCTCCGGAAGTCCTCCGGCTAAAATTCCCACAAAACACTTAGTCAGGAACTGACATCTACCCTTAGGGTAAAATGACCATTTTACCCCTTGACCAAGTCAAAGTCAAAGTCAACTTCCAGTTGACCTGACTCGCCGAGTTGACTCGTCAATTCGCCGAGTTACTATCCTTTCATCAGGCCTCATACCCGTCTCTACTCGTCGAGTTAGGCGATGACTCGATGAGTTTTCCTTCTAAATGAACACCGACTGAATCCACATCCGACTCGCCGAGTTGTATGAACAAGTGGTCGAGTTCAACATCGACTGATACTCATGGTCTGACTTGACTCGCCGAGTTGTATGAACAACTCGTCGAGTTACTCTTCATCCTATGAACACGTTCTGTCCCTGACTCCCCGAGTTGATGAACAACTCGCCGAGTACCATGAAGATTGCCTTGGACTCGCCGGGTCCGTTCATGCACTCGTCGAGTACCATGAATTCCCAGAATACTTTGCTTAGTCCAGAACATTGGGTCACCCCATGGGACTCCCTAAAGCCCTTCCACACTCAACTGGTCTTGACGACCTTCACTGATATGGACCAAAACTCTTGGACTCGCCGAGTCTAACATATTCCTTACTAAGAACCTTGATTTCTGATGTACAACACTTAACCAAGTGATAGATACAGGCCCCTAAACTCGATCTAGCACGTAAAGTTACAAACTTTACGTGCATGCATGTGACATTAGAGCTTAAAAGGCTCTAGAATGGTTCTTTTGTTGCATGGGGCCTTCCTTGGTGCAAGAAGCAACCTAGATCTGACTTGTGGCTCATAAAATGACATACTACAGAAGCCCAAACCCCAAACCATGTTTGCAAACATGGTTGGCCACCAAAATAGGTTGATAAAAGCCCTAAATCACCCCAAAGAGGGATCTAACAAAAGAATGAGCAAGGTTCAGACTTTATACCTTCCAAAAACTGAAAATGATGAACCAAGTCGAATCCTTCAGTCCCCTCTTGATCCTTCTATGCTCTTCCTTCTTCCTTGAGACCAAAACTCACAAGAATCACTCAAAAAGCCTTAGATCTTCACAAAAATGGCTAGGGTTTGCTATGAGGAGTGTTTGGGAGCATAAAGGGTAAAGGAGGCTGCATAAGGTCATTTAAATAGGGTGCAAACCCCTAGATTAGGGTTTTTGTCCAAACAGCAGCTACTCACCGAGTCCGCCACTTAAATCTCGCGCCTCATCCCACTTCTACTCGGCGAGTCAGTCCTCCGACTCGCCGAGTCCAGGGCCAAAAGTGCAAAACTATAAAGAAGATTAATAACATAACACATACCAAGAACCAGGTGCTACAAATCCCCCCCCCCCACTTATTTTAGACTTCATCCTCGACATCTGCCGCTCGATCTTGAAACAGCTCGTGGTAGTGCTCCATCATCTCACTCACCGGCTCTTAATCCACTCTGACCCCTTCCGGTGCTGCCATTGCACCTTCACGAGTTCTACTCTTTTGTTCCTTAGATCCTTCGACTTCTGGTCAAGGATCGCCACAGGCCGCTTGATGTAATTCAGGCTGCCATGAACCTGAATGTCCTCCAAGGGTACCACCGCCGTATCGTCCACTAGGCACTTCCGCAGCTGAGAGACGTGGAAAGTGCTGTGGATCTGACTAAGCTCGGCTGGAAGATCCAGCCGGTACGCCACCTTTCCCACCCGGGCTACAACCCTGAACGGTCCGATATACCTTGGGCCCAACTTGCACCGCTTCCTGAATCGGATGACGCCCTTCCATGGAGACACCTTCAGGAGAACCATATCCCCGACCTGGAATTCCAGATTTGATCGGCGCTTGTCGGCATAACTTTTCTGCCGACTCTGAGCAGTCTGAAGCCTATCTCCGGACCTGCTGAATCTTTTCCGTCGTCTTGAGCACTACTTCGGTGCTCCCCATGACTCTCTGGCCAACCTCGCCCCAACATATCGGGGTCCTGCACCTCCTCCCATACAACATCTTGAAGGGAGGACGGTCGATACTCACATGATAGCTGCTAATATACGAGAACTCCGCCAACGGGAGGTAGGTATCCAAACTACCTCTGAAATCTAAAACGCATGCCCGCAACATATCCTCCAGAGTCTGGATGGTCCGCTCGCTCTGGCCATCCGTCAGCGGGTGAAAAGCAGTGCTAAAATGCAGACGAGTGCCCAGCTCGTCATGAAACCTCTTCCAAAACCTGGAAGTAAACCGTACGTCTCTGTCCGAAATCACCGAGATTGGCACTCCGTGCCGCACCACCACCTCCCTGATATAGATATCGGCCAATTTCTCCGCTGAGATGCTCTCCTGAATCGGAATAAAGTGGGCGCTCTTGGTCAATCGTTCCACGATGACCCATATCGAATCCATCCCCCGTGCAGTCCTGGGAAGTTTCGTGATAAAATCCATCGTAATATCCTCCCATTTCCACAGCGGGATATCCAACGGCTACATCTTGCCGTGTGGCCTCTGATGCTCGGCCTTGACGTTCCTGCAGGTCAAGCACCTCTCCACGTACCTTTCCACATCCCATTTCATGCAGGGCCACCAATAGTCCAGACGAAGATCCCTATACATCTTTGTCGTCGCGGGATGAATGGAGAATCGAGATTTGTGCGCCTCTTCCATCAGGACCTGGCGCACTCCTCCATGATAAGGGACCCACACCCTACAGTGAAGGGTCAATAAACCCCGGCTATCATAATTGAAAGAGGAAACCTGCCCCATAATCCGCTCACTCTTCCGATGTTCCTCCTTCATGGCCTCCTGCTGAGCCTCTTGGATCCGCTCCGGAAGCGGAGTCATCACTGTCATCCTCAGACAGATATCCCTGATCGGTGCTGCCTTGCGGCTAAGCGCATCGGCCACGACATTGGCCTTCCCCGGATGGTTGAGGATCTCACAATCATAATCCTTCACCACATCAAGCCACCGACGCTGCCTCATATTCAGATTTGGTTGGTCCATGAGATACCTCAAACTCTTGTGGTCCGTGAAAATCGTACAACGAACCCCATAGAGGTAATGACGCCAAATCTTGAGGGCGAACACAACAGCCCCCAGCTCCAAATCATGCGTCGGGTAGTTCGTCTGGTGAGGCCTCAACTGCCTTGACGCATAGGCGATGACATGCCCTCTCTACATCAATACCGCTCCCAAACCTGCGATGGCTGCATCGCAGTACACAAAAAAAATCCTCCATGCCCTCCGGCAGGGCTAAGACTGGCGCCTCGCACAATCTCTGTCTCAACATCTCAAATGCAGCCTGCTGCTCAGGCCACCAGCGATACACCACCGACTTCTTAGTCAGTCGGGTGAATGGAACTGCTATCTTGGAGAAGTCCTAAATGAATCTCCGATAGTAGCCTGCCAAACCTAAGAAGCTCCGAATCTCAGATGGAGACCTCGGAACCTCCCAATTCATCACAGCCTCCACCTTGGCCGGAACTACCGAAATCCCGTTCTGGTTGACAATGTGCCCAAGAAAATGCACCTCGCGCAACCAGAACTCACACTTGGAGAACTTAGCATACAAGTTCTCCCTCCTCAAAGTCTCCAGAACCTCCCGCAGATGCTCCTCATGCTACTCCCGCGTCTTGGAATAAACCAAGATGTCATCAATAAATACTATCACAGACCGATCCAACATCGGTCCACACACGCGATTCATAAGATCCATGAACGCGGCAGGAGCATTAGTGAGTCCGAAAAGCATCACCACAAACTCATAATGACCGTAACGCGTCCGAAACGCAGTCTTCTGCACATCCTGAATGCAAATCAATCTTAGAGAACCAAGATGCTCCCTGAAGCTGGTCAAATAGGTCATCAATCCTCGGGAGTGGGTAGCGGTTCTTCACCGTTACGTTGTTCATCTCCCGATAATCTATACACATCCGATGCGACCCATCCTTCTTCCTCACAAATAGAATCGGGGCTCCCCAGGGTGAACTGCTCGGTCTAACGAAACCCTTGTCTAACAACTCCTGCAGCAGTGTAGACAACTCCTTCATTTCAGGAGGAGCCAACCGATACGGCACCTTGGCTATCGGAGCCGCACTAGGGACCAGGTCGATCCTGAATTCCACCTGTCGTTCCAGAGGTATCCTAGGCAACTCCTCAGGGAATAAGTCTGCGAACTCCCGTACCACAGGTACATCATCCACCGTCGCCTTACCCGTTTCCCGGGTATCCATAACATACGCGACATAACCTGCACAACCCTGCTGAAGGTAATGCCTAGCTCTCGCGGCTGAACATAAAGCTGGTCCTCACTGTGGCCTCTCACCCTTAATCACTAGCTCTCCCCCACTTGGGGTCCTGAACCGCACCAACTGCTGCGCAAAGTCGATCACTACCCCATTAGGGATGAGCCAATCTATGCCTATGATCACCTTGCTCCCACGCAATGGAATGGGAACCAAGTCTACCAGGTAGCGCTCCTCAAATAACCTCAGTACACAGTCTCGAAATACCGTCGATGCCTGCATCGAACGGTCGTATGCAATCTCTACCTCTAGAGGGCAATCCAACATGCCCGAAGACTCGGAAAATCTCTTGCTAAGCGCAAGAGATACAAATGACCGGGTAGCGCCCGAGTCAAACAATACCAAAACTGGGATGTCGTTCACATGGAATGATCCTAAACATAACACATATCAATAACACAATCATCACAAAAAGAAGATCAGAGGGAAAGAATCATACCCTTCATCACATCAGGTGCAGCGCGTGCCTCCTCGGCTGTCAGCTGAAATGCTCGGCTCCGCACCACTGGAACCTCTACCTTGACCTTTCGACCATTTGTAACCTGCACCGCCGCTGAGACCGGCGATGCCACTGCTGCTGACGCTGCTGTCAATCTCGGGCAATTGGCCCTTTTATGGCCCTCTGATTGCAATGGAAGCAAATCAGGTCTGTCATCTGTACCGCAGGGGCGGGGGCAGTACAATCCCTGCCAAAATGCCCCACCTTGCCACACTTATAGCAGCCCGAACCCGGCCCAGTGCGACAAGCTCCCTCGTGTGACCAACCGCATTTCCCACAGCGGTCCCGTCCTGCCTAGCCTTTCGGCCTACCATCAGATCCCTTGGGCTTCTTCCCCGAAGCCCCAGTCGTTAGCCCCTCCACTGCCTTCCTCTTCTGGACGTGCTCCAGATCAATCTCCCTCTCCCTATCCATGGCAATGATGGAATCCAAGGTAGGGCAAGCCGAAAAACTAACATGCTCCCGAATGTCAGCTCGTAGCATGTCATGGCAACGGGTCCTCTTCATATCCTCATCACCTGCGTACTGGGGCACCAACAATTCCTTATCCCGGAACTTGGTGGTGATCTCCGCCATAGTCTCCGTAGTCTGCCTCATATCCTAAAACTCCCTGGCCAGCCGCTGAAGCTCCACAGCTGGTGCAAACTCCGCCTTGAATCTGGTCACAAAATCCGACCAAGTCATAGCCTCAACAGCCGAGGCTCCCAATGAGTCACCAACAGACTCCCACCAATCCCTAGCCCTGTCTCACAAGCATCCTGCTGCATATCTCACCTTCGACCCCTCAGGGCAGAAGCTCGTCAGCTACGCAGACTCAATGTCTACGATCCATCTCCTAGCAGCAATGGGGTCTTTCACCCCATGGAAATCCGAAGCACCACTCCCACGAAAGTCCTTAAGGAGCAGTGTGCGTGTACACATCTGGCTAGACGCCAAATCACTCCTGAATGATCGGAGACGATCCTCCATCAGCTCAACAATCCCCTCCTTGATTGATCTGAAAATGATAGGGGTCGACTCAAGGATGCCCCTCGTGATCTCAGACGCGATGAACTCGCGTAGCCCGTCATCAACCTGCTTGGATCCCGAACCCGAGCCCGATCCTGATCCTAATCCAGAACCTCCTGATCCAAGTCGTGTGGTCACCATACAGAAAACACACACATAAACGTTAGGATCATACATATACTCGGTAGTTCTAACACGCTCCCCAAGGTTCCCGATTTCATCTAGGCCCTCCTTGATTCGAGTATGGGTCCTCTGCTTTCAGTACTACGGTCCCATATTACCTTCCACATCTACCCATGCTTTCCTCAAGGATTGCTTCGATTTCACCAGGTCCCTTTACCGATACCCCTTCCCACTAACCTCATCCTAGGATTCCTTAGGGTACTCTCCGACCTACTATCCGCCATCAGCTGCACAGGAGCCCCTACCATCTCCCCCTAACTAACTTGCAGGTACTGTTACATATCCGCTCCTTAGTTAGTTGGAAATAGCCAGAACCCCTATAGCACAAAGCAAGCAGCATTCATGCATCGAGTAACCAAATCAGGCATAACCTATACAGTCCATCCTATTGCTGACTAAACAGCCCTAGCATACAGCTCATACAATAGGCATATAAGGCATCCTCCTAGATCCTCAGCCCTAACAAGCATGCGATTATCAAAATCATATATCAGGCACACAAGGAATCTTCCTAGATCCTTAGTCCTATTCTAGCATGCAATTCTGAACCAAGCCATATAGCATAACATAACATGTATGGGTATCTTGGGGAAAACTTACTTGAGCCCGACCGGTCGCATGCATCACACACCTTCTCTTTCGAAAAATCCTTTCGCTTAGATTTTTAGAAAACCATTTTATTGTAAAAATCTTTTAGCTCCTTAGTTTGAGTCCAGACACCCCCGAGGACGTGTCCGAATCCCTCAAACCAGGGCTCTGATACCAACTTGTAACATCCCAAAATTTAAGCCCAAAAATTTCATTTTTGATTAATTAATTCTTAAAACATTCATTAGTAAATATTGTATAAACACGACATCTCAAAACCAAGTATCATGTCTGAAACCCATAACCATGAATAAATGACATATCAGAGTACAATCCCAGAAAACACTGTGCAGAAATCATATGTGAGTGTGTGTGATGCCATGCTACGCCACCGGCTCCTTCCCCTTGGATGAAGAGGTACCTGAAACCAAAAACTGAAACCGTAAGCACAAAGCTTAGTGATTTCCGCCATCATGCCACATACCATACAATACCATCGGTATCTTTCAACCGGTAATCCTCATCGGTATCTTCAAACCGGTAATCATCAACGGTATCTTTCAACCGGTAATCATCATCGGTATCTTTCTACCGGTAATTGTCATCAGTATCTTTCAACCAGTAACTGGGGACTATTCCACCCCTACCATGAACATACAATAAAAATATATAAGCACGCATTCAGACATATCCGGGTACTGACCAACCCCTTAGTCCTACGGACCACTATCAGTAAATCTATCCCTATCATGCAACATATCATACAGATATAACACATTCCAAACCAAGATAGATTATCACAAAGACAATTATCTTCTAAATACTCCTCAATGGTGGGCCGACATTGTGGCCTTAGACCCACCCCTACTGGAAGGTAACTCACCTCGTATCTGCTGAACTGTGCGGGAATCCTCTGACTGCTGCCGCGGCTGCTCCGGAAGTCCTCCGGCTAAAATTCCCACAAAACACTTAGTCAGAAACAGACATCTACCCTTAGGTTAAAATGACCATTTTACCCCTTGACCAAGTCAAAGTCAAAGTCAACTTCCAGTTGACCTGACTTGCCGAGTCCCTATCCTTTCATCAGGCCTCATACCCGTCTCTGCTCGTCGAGTTAGGCGATGACTCGACGAGTTTTGCTTCTAAGTGAACACTGACTGAATTCACATCCGACTCGCCGAGTTATATGAACAACTCGTCGAGTTCAACATCGACTGATACTCATGTCATGAATTGGCTCGCCGAGTTGTATGAACAAATCGTCAAGTTACTCTTCATCCTATGAACACGTTCTGTCCCCGACTCGACAAGTTGATGAACAACTCGCCGAGTACCATGAAGATTGCCTTGGACTCGCCGGGTCCGTTCATGCACTCGTCGAGTACCATGAATTTCCAAAATACTATATTTAGTCCAGAATGTTGGGTCACTCCCCGGGACTCCCTAAAACCCTTCCACACTCAACTGGTCCTTACGAACTTCACTGATATGGGACCAAAACTCTTGGACTCGCCGAGTCTAACATATTCCTTACTAAGAACCTTCATTTCTGATGTACAACACTTAACAAAGTGATAGATCCAGGCCCCTAAACTCGATCTAGCACGTAAAGTTACAAACTATACGTGCATGCATGGGACATTAGAGCTTAAAAGGCTCTAGAATGGTTCTTTTGTTCATGGGGCCTTCCTTGGTGCAAAAAGCAACCTAGATCTCACTTGTGGCTCATAAAATGACATACTATAGAAGCCCAAACCCCCAACCATGTTTGCAAACATGGTTGGCCACAAAAAATGGCTCATAAAAGCCCTAAATCACCCCAAAGAGGGATCTAACAAAAGAATGAGCAAGGTTCAGACTTTATACCTTCCAAAGACTGAAAATGATGAACCAACTCGAATCCTTCAGTTCCCTCTTGATCCTTCTATGCTATTCCTTCTTCCTTGAGACCAAAACTCACAAGAATCACTCAAAAAGCCTTAGATCTTCACAAAAATGGCTAGGGTTTGCTATGAGAAGTGTTTGGGAGCATAAAGGGTAAAGGAGGATGCATAAGGTCGTTTAAATAGGGTTCAAACCCCTGGATTAGGGTTTTTGTCCAAACAACGGCTACTCGTCGAGTCCGAGACTCGACTCGCCGAGTCTGCCACTTAAATCCCGCGCGTCATCCCGCTTCTACTCACCGATTCTGTCCTTTGACTCGCCGAGTCCAGGGCCAAAAGTGCAAAAATATAAAGAAGATTTATTACAGAACACATACCAAGAACCTGGTGCTACACTGACAAAGCTCTATAGCATTTGAAAGAAGCTTTGAACCAAATCACAACCATGACGAGCCCCCTCATAGGAGAAACTTTGCAGATGTGCTTGGCAGCATCTGTCGAAGGCATATAATCGGTGCTAACCCTTAACAAATACTAGAAGCAATTGTCAATACACTTCGTGAGTAGAGCATTACAGGGTCCTGAGCTCAATTACCCAATCTTAGACAAGCTGGTCCTCGCATTAATCTATGCAGCCAGGCGACTCGGACGCTACTTTCAAGCACACAAGATTGAGGTTCTAACTTGATATCCAATAAAGGAAATCCTATTGAGCCTGGAGAAGTTAAGACATCTAGTGAAATGGGCGATCGAGCTTGGTGAGCATTGATGGGTTTTGTACAAACAATCCTATGTGTGCATGTAACCCTAGATTTGGATCTATGTTTTGTCTATTAGATACACAACTTTATGAACACAATAAGAACCCTAGCTAGTAGGTATATATTTCGAAATTTATATATAAGAGTAGATCACATACCTCTTGTTGTTATATTGCAATAACAACACTAATCTTCAATCTCTTAGTCTTGAAAGCAAGTACCACAAGTGTAGTACCTCTAATGGCTCACAAACACCACAAGCAAATGGAGAGGCAAGAGAGAGAGAGAGAGAGAGGAGAAAGGTTAGAAATCGGCTCTAGGAACCCTAGGGAATCAAGTGGCCAATTTCTTAAGGCTTAGGGTGTTTATATTGGGTAGAGATTAGGGTTTCAATGCTTATCCTTATCTAGTTGCTTGCCCACCAAGTAACCAAAAGATAAGCCTTGAAGGCCCTTATCCTTGGATGATTTCAAGGGCCTTATCCCCCCTGAATTCGTCCACCTCTCCCATAGGGCATCCATTGCCCTAATTTGTAACTATCACATAATTACAATTCAGTCCCTACAGTTTAATTAATTACATTTGATCACAAAATTAATTCTTAATTAATTATTGACCAATATTAATTAAACAAATATGATTTCTCCTATTAATATATTATTCCTATAATATATTAATAAATCATAATAACCTCTTTCTCTAATATTTCTCCAGTCAAGTTGCTTTGGTGAAGGCAACCCAAAAGGACCATGCACAACCGGGTCAAATACTTACCAAATATGGTTACGGGCTTAGACACTAATCCAACAGTCTCCCACTTGGATAAGTCTAGTAACCACAAATATAAGTAAAACTCGATTAGCAATCGTATCTCTCAAAGACGCTATCGAACTCTGATCTTATTAGTAACCTGTCCTTTAGATAAGGGATCGTATAGTCCTCTGTTTTAGATATTGTGCAGACAATCTCATGGAACGAAATCATACTTATTGTCCAGTAGCTAGTTTCTCGATCTCTGATTCATTTTACATAGAACTTAATTGAACACATCAATTCAGTCCTGACCGGGCCCGACACATAAGTCAAATCAAAATCATCGAGGGCCCCTGATATCGCTTTTATACTATAAGGATAAAAGAAACAGATAAACTTCGACTTATATGCATTTACTATTCACTAATCAATTATACACAACAATGCGTTTTATGACATCAATTTACTGATGCGGTTTCGCGTTATCAATGCACAATCAATTAGCAAGCAATAAACCATATATCTTGGTTTTAAGACCATATGATATTATCATCTTGTGATCACTCGTGATAGATTCCATGAAGTGATTCCAGCAAGTGCGGGTTTATTCCAATGCTCAAAACTTATTTATAAGCATTCATGAATGTTGTAACAAACCTTTGTTATGTCTAATACCATTTAGACAATCTACACACCAATTCATGAAAGTCTTCATTCATACCTACTTCCAACACATGAACAAGTGTGGATCATTTGAATAATTCAGTTATTCTTAATTAACTCAATTATTCAGGAAGTCAAAACATGCAAAACAAAATAATAGTCAACCAATTAACATAAGACAACAGCTATACTAATAAATAAAACTCCTTTATTTAATCATCAAATGTTAATTACAATTGTCTATTACTAAATTCTAAACTATCTAATCCAAACTAACATCGTCCTTCATCCCAATGCTCCTAGCGTGCTGCAAATGCTTAACCCTACTCAGTCCCTTCGTAAGCGGATTTACTGGCTTCTCCTCTGACGATATCCTCTTGACTACGAGGATTCCTTCTTCTACCCGATGTCTAATAAAGTGATATTTTCTGTCGATATGTCGAGATCTACCATGATCCCTCGGTTCCTTTGTCAAGGCAACCGCTCCTTGATTATCACAGAAAATTTCCATAGGCTCCGTTATGGCAGGTACAACTCCAAGGTCTCCAATGAAGTTCTTCAGCCATATTGCCTCCTTTGATGCTTCACTCACTTTAATGTACTCTGATTCGCACGTTGAATCAGCTACGGTTTCTTGCATGGAACTTTTCCAAGTCACTGCTCCTCCATTAAGGGTAAAGACCCAGCCCGAATGCGAATAGTATTTGTCCCTGTCGGTTTGGAAACTGGCGTCACTATACCCTCGCACCTTTAACTCATCACTTCCTCCGAGAACTAGAAACCATTCCTTAGTCCTTCGAAGGTACTTAAGGATATTCTTGACTGCGATCCAATGCGCTCTGTCGGGGTTCCCTTGATATCTACTAACCATGTTCAAAGCGAAGGCCACATCAGGGCGAGTACAAGTCATAGCATACATGATTGAGCCAACTGCGGAACCGTAAGGTACTCAGCTCATTTCTGCTATCTCGGCTTCGGTACTCGGACTTTGAGTCTTACTCAACTTGGCATTACTTTGGATCGGTAATTCTCCCTTCTTCGAGTTCTCCATACTAAAACGTTTTAGTACCTTGTCCAAGTAAGTATTATGACTAACTCCTGTTAGTCTCTTACTTCGGTATCTCACGATCCTTATTCCCAAAATATAGGAAGCTTCTTCGAGGTCCTTCATAGCGAAACACTTCCCGAGCCAGGACTTAACTTCCTGTAGTGTCGGGCTGTCGTTTCCTATGAGTAATATGTCATCAACATATAACACGAGAACACTAACTATACTCCCACTGGCTTTGACATATACACATGATTCATCTTCGCTTCGTACAAATCCAAACTCTTTGAATTTCTCATCAAAGAAAAGATTCCATCTGCGAGATGCTTGTTTAAGTCCATAAATGGATTTCACAAGCTTGCACACTCTATTGGGATGCTTAGCGTCGATAAAACCCTCTGGCTGAGCCATGTACACATCCTCAGCCAACTTCCCATTAAGGAAAGCGGTTTTGACATCCATTTGCTATATTTCATAATCATGAAATGCAGCAATGGCTAGCATCACCCTAATAGACTTAATTTTAGCAACTGGTGAGAATGTCTCGTTATAGTCAACTCTCGGAGTTTGAGTAAAGGCCTTCACAACCAATCGCGCCTTATACGTGTGCACATTCCCATCCATGTCCTTCTTCTGCTTGAAGATCCACTTTCACCCAACCGCCTTACGTCCGGGCACATTGTCAACCAAATTCCAAACATGGTTGTCATACATGGACTGAATCTTGCTGTTCATTGCCTCTTTCCATTTTGCAGACTCCGGGCCTGCCATGGCTTCCTTATAGCTGTTAGGTTCATCTAGATTTACTAGTGTACTATCACTAATATACGTGTCCCCTTCGATAGTAATATGAAAACCATACAACTGGGGTTGAACTCTAACTCTTTCGGAACGTCTAAGAGGTAAGGATTGGTCAATCGGTTCAACCGGAGTTTCCTCCTCAGGTTGAGCGCCAGCGTTAGAGGTTCATTCATCGCTCGAATCTTGAATCTCTTCAAGATCGATTTGCCTCTCACTGTCTCCTTGGTCTATGAGCTCTCTCTCTCGGAAAAACCCCTCTCCTTGCAACAAAGACAACATTGTCACTCGGTCTATAGAAGAGATATCCAAAAGATTTATGCGGGTAGCCGATGAAAATACATCGCTCACTACAAGGTTCGAGCTTGTCGTGAGTCTCTCGTCTTACGAAAGCCTCGCAACCCAAAACCTTGATATGTGCCAACGAGGGAGCTTTCCCTGTCCACATCTCGTGAGGTGTTTTGGTAACCTTCTTTATAGGGACTAAATTAAGGATATGGGTGGAAGTCTCTAAGCCATAGAACCAGAATTAGATAGGTACTGAAGCACGACTCATCATGGAACGAACCATGTCCAATAAGGTTCGATTACGCCTTTCTGCCACACCATTCAACTGTGGTGTCCTAGGAGGCGTCAATTGCGAAACTATTCCACACTCCTTGAGATAAACGTGGAATTCAAGACTTAGGTACTCTCCTCCTCGATCGGATCGAAGAATCTTCATTTTCCTGCCCAATTGATTCTCCACTTCTTGTTTAAACTCTTTGAACTTTTCAAAGGTTTCCGACTTGTGCTTGATTAAGTAAATATACCCATATCTACTATAATCATCGGTGAAAGTTACATAGAAGCGGTTCGCATCCCTTGTGGTAGATCTAAAGGGTCCACATACATAGGTATGTACGAGATCCAATGGACCCTCACCCTTTTCACAAGTTCCAGTGAAGGGTGACTTGGTCATCTTTCCAAGTAAACAAGACTCGTACACGTCATCGTCCCTAAGGTCGAATGAATCCAACACTCCATCCTTTTGGAGTTGGGCTATGCGTTTCTTATTGACATGTCCAAGACGATAATGCCACAAGCATGTTTTATCCAAACCATTGGAAGAATCCACACATAACACATCATTTCCTATGTTATCTACAACCATAACAGTTTCATAAATTCCTTTACAAGGCAATGCTTCAAAATATAAGACACCATTTAGATAAGCATAAATTGAACCTTTCTCATTATCAAATGAATATCTAAATCCTTGTCTAAACAAACCATGGAATGAAATGATGTTTCTTGCCTTATCTGGTGAATAGCAACAATTGTTTAAATCTAAACCTAATCCATTACTAAGAACTAAAGAATACACTCCAATCTTGGTGACAGGCGACGATCTTCTGTTTCCCATGATTAGATTTATTCTTCCAGGCTCCATATCTTTATTTCTTCTTAATCCCTGCAAATCAGAACATATGTGAAAACCACATCCTGTATCAAGAACCCAAGAAATAGTACGTGATGAATCATTAGATTTAATTGTGTAAATACCTGCGAAAGATGGCTTGATCTTCCCATCCTTGATGGCTTGCAGGTATTCCGGGTAGCTTCTCTTCAGTGTCCTATTTTGTGGCAGTGATGACATTTTGCCTCCTTAGGGTTTGAGTTGGGCTTAGCGGAGCCGACTTTCATTCCACTAATAGAGGAACCATCTTGGGACTTTCCCTTGTGGTGGCTGTTTGAAGGAGCCTTCCTCTTTTTTCCTTTCCCTTTCCCAATGGCCAAAACAGGAGCAACGAGTGGAGTGGGAGTTGATGTAATAGATTTTTCCTTGGGGTTGCTCTCAGAAATCCTTAGGAGTCCTTGGAGTTTGCTTAGGGTGACTTCTTCTTTGTTCATGTGGTAGGTCATCCTAAATTGGTTGTAGCACGAGGGCATGGAGTGGAGAATGATGTCGATGGCCAAGTCTTCCCCAAAGTTAACATTTAACTTGCAAAGACGATCAACATACCTTTGCATCTTTTGCAAATGCGAGGTTAGGGATTCTGCACTTCCCATCTTAGCGTTGATCATATTAGTAATGATTTCGTAGCGCTCTTGCCTTGCGCTTTGGTGGTACCTCTCCAGCAAATATTGGTGCATTTCATAGGGATACATGTCCTCATAAGACTTTTGGAGTTCAAGATTCATAGTGGCCAGCATAATGCAATGGACTTTCGTTGCATCACGCTCATGGGTCTCAAAGACGGCCATTTCTTTGTGAGTAGCGATATCCAGATTGATCTTTTCAAGTTTCTCGTCAAGGACATATTCTTTGTCCTTGTAGCGGGAAATCATGCGAATGTATCTTATCCATTCGTTGAAATTCGATCTGTCAAATGTCACCTTTTGACATAGGCTCATTAGTGAGAATGAACCAGCAGCAGTGTTGTTTGCATTTGCGTTAGACATCTGCAAATAGAAAGGGAAAAGTTTGATTAGAATTGAATCCATAATTAAACACCCAAAATGAGAAATTAGGGCTAGGATCCAACAACATTATTTACACATTAAAAAGGGAAGCCGTAATCCAACATGCAAATATTTTGGAGGTAAGTGAATGACGATTCACTAATTCTTCACCATGAAAAACATAAGGCTTTAGGTTTTAAATGTATTGAGAATTCCTAGATTTCTTGAGATTCATTGAACATTTCAATGGCATGTTTAAATCTCGATATGCCCCTCTTGTTTGTGACTGGGATGCCGAGGATCACAAAGCGGGTGTGAATAACCATGCAAATATACATGGTGCCCTCATTGTTACAGTCACCTATTCGATGTGCCGGTTAGCCACACACGCTATATCGAACTATGACAAACAATGAGTCACCCTTTTCCACCTTTTCTTAGAACCAATTAGTGTGCCGGTTAACCACACACGCTCCACTAACTTCTTGACAAGGGTGCAAACTGTAATTTCATGGGATTGCATCAATTCACTTTTGCCTAAAGTAACTAGGATTGGAAATTTTGAAAAAATGTTTAGTTACTTTATATATTTTCATTATACTTATTAATGAAGAGAGGATTTCCCTATCCTACCCGTTCGGCTAACAACCCTCCAACAATCAAGGAAGCGGTGGGTAAGAGTGGATACCCATTAAACGACAATTTTGTAGGCCATAACCTTATACCCCCCCCCCCCCCTTATAGATCGGCTTCGTGAATGAGGCCTACTAACGGTAAGACTAACATTTTAGTTATACATACATACATATATATATATATATATATATATATATATATATATATATATATTAAATTTTAATAATATAATAGTATAGGGTGTATTTTAAACATTTTAAAAATACTAGGGTTTTAATCTCAATTTAAAATTTTCAAATTTATCACTTTTAAATTAAAATTTTAAATATTAAAACTCTTGATTTAATAATTATCCAAATTAAACAATTAATTTTAATTACTAAATTATAAAGGTAATTATAAATTAAACAATTAAATTTATCCTAATCCCTTATATCCCACTAAATTTCGAAAATAGGGAGGGGATAATTCAAAATCCTTAATTACCATATTTAACAATTAAAAGATAATTACAAGATATACGATTATCATAATCCCTAAATTTTAGGGACTTATCTTTGGGAGGAGGCATGATCTCGAAAATCTAGGGTTCGCAAACCCTAGATCTCGAAATTTTGGGCAACAAGGAAATGGTTTGAAAACACCCTCCAAAATTTCGAACACAAGGGTTCAAGAAACCTAAAATCGAAATCCAAGCCTCCCAGGGTTTATTGGCCATAAACCCTAAAGTGTCAAATTCATACAATTGTATAATAGTAATTGAAAACAATTCAACCTGGCTCTGATACCACTGATGGGTTTTGTACAAACAATCCTATGTGTGCATGCAACCCTAGATTTGGATCTATGTTTTCTCTATTAGATACACAACTTTATAAACACAATAAGAACCCTATCTAGCAGGTATATATTTCAAAATTTATATATAAGAGTAGATCACATACCTCTTGTTGTTATATTGCAATAACAACACTAATCTACAATCTCTTAGTCTTGAAAGCAAGTACCACGAGTGTAGTACCTCTAATGGCTCACAAACACCACAAGAAAATGGAGAGGCAAGAGAGAGAGAGGACAGAGGTTAGAAATTGGCTCTAGGAACCCTAGGGAATCAAGTGGCCGATTTCTTAAGGCTTAGGGTCTTTATATAGGGTAGAGATTAAGGTTTTAGTCCTTATCCTTATCTAGTTGTTTGCCCACCAAGTAACCAAAAGATAAGCCTTGAACGCCCTTATCCTTCGACGATTTCAAGGGCTTTATCCCCCTTGAATTTGTCCACCTCTCCCATAGGGCATCCATTGCCCTAATTTGTAACTATCACATAATTACAATTCAGTCCCTGCAGTTTAATTAATTACATTTGATCACATAATTAATTCTTAATTAATTATTGACCAATATTAATTAAACAAATATGATTTCTCCTATTAATATATTATTCCTATAATATATTAATAAATCATCATAACCTCTTTCTCTAATATTTCTCCAGTCAAGTTGCTTTGGTGAAGGCAACCCAAAAGGACCATGTACAACCCGGTCAAATACTTACCAAATATGGTTACGGGTGCAAACACTAATCCAACAAGCATGACATAGATTATCGATCACGCATCGACATCAAAGCTCTGGAATTGGAAGACTTCCTAGTCAAGATCCCCGACACACTCAAGAATGTATCGACAATAATCTTCATAAATCTCTCAGAGCCGGAGGCAAGTCGTGACATCTGGGAATTGCAAACTGATGGACCCGCAAGCAAGAAGGGGTATGCAGCTCGCTTAATCCTCAAGAACCCTAATGGTGATGAAATCATGTACACCTTATGTTTTAACTTCCAGGTTTCCAATAATGAGGTCGAATACGAAGCACTTCTATCAAGTCTTCGAGTAGCTCAAGAAGTTGGAGCAAAACACCTCACAGACCTTAGTGACTCTCTTCTCATTACCAACCAGGTAAATGGCCCGTACGAGGCCAATCATTATAGGATGCCAAGGTACTTTAACATAGTACGAGAGTTGGATTAGTCATTCAAGAGATTCTAGATCGAGTATACCCCCCAGGGATAAAATTCGAGGGTCGATGCTCTCAGCAACCTAGCCTCAACATCATTCGATCACCTAACCAAAACGGTCCTGGTGGAAAGTCTCCTGGAAAGAAGCATTGATAAGAAACAAGTCAGCGTTATGACAATAGCTCCAAATTGGACCGTACCCTTCATAGATTATTTGATGCATGGGATTCTCCTAGATGATCCTACAGAGACTAAAAGGATCAAGATTAAGGCACCATAGTTCACCAAGAGATACACAACTATACAAGTGGGGATATTTGGCACCACGGCTAAAATGCATAACAAACTCCAAAGGACAATTGCTTCTGGAGGAAAGCCACGTAGGGGGAAGTTGGAGCACAAGAGAACGCATGGGCACTCCCCGAAAATAAACTTTGTCTTGAGGTATACTGGCCAAAGTATACAAGGGCCCACTAAAAGGTGCTTAGAGTGTCAAGATTTTCTCCTTTCCAAAACCAACCCTTCATGCCACTTACCAGTCTTAGCAGCCCCTGGCCCTTTCACCAATGGGGTATAGATATTGTTGGTTTATTCCTTATCGCCTCAGGTACGGCTAAGTTCTTGTTGGTTGCTATCAATTACTTCACCAAGTGGATCGAGGTCGAGCCCCTGGCCAACTTCACGGAGAGACAAATGATAAAATTAATGTATAAAATCATCCTCATGCGGTTTGGCACTCCAAGGGTGTGAAGAAAAACTAATCCCTCACTAGTTTACCTTCACTAATCATCCTCATGCGGTTTGGCACTCAATTTGAAGTAGTCCATTCAATAAATGGTGTGAAGAAAAACTAATCCCTCACTAGTTTACCTCGGTGGAACACCCCCAAACAAGATCATCATTAACGGCCATAAACATCACCTGATGAGGTCTAAGGGAGTCTGGGTAGAAGAACTTTGGTCGTGTCGCATGACCTCAAGATCCAGCACTAGAGAGACACCATTCAGTTTGACATATGGCATGGAAGTAGTTCTTCCATTTGAGATCTTGGCAGGATCACCACGAGTAACAAACTTCAAAACAAATGCCAATGAAATTGGGCAACTTCAAGACGTGGACACGCTCGATGAGAAACACAAATCCGCTAAACTGCCGACAAAGTTTGCACCGAAAATTACTATAGTAAATGTTCGCAGGTAAAGAACTTCAAGGTAGGCAAATGGATGTTGAGGAAAAACAAGTCGAGCCATGCACAACCTCAGGAAAAACTAAGTGTCACCTGGGATGACCCATACAATATTGTTGAAACACATAGAGATAGAACTTATGTTCTAGAAGTACAAGACGGGAGTCTTATCCCTTGAACCTAGAATGCACAAAATTGGCACCACATTTACTCCTAGAACAAGGAGAAAAGGAAGAACAAGACACGCTGAGGGCGAGGGCAATGTGATCCAAATCCAAGTGGATAATCACACCCCCATCAAATAGCTCTAGTGTTAGGCCCACTTTCATGTCAACATTTAGTCATTGATATTCTTGTTTGACAAAGTTGATGTCTCAAAAGTATTATCAATAGAATGATGAAAATTGACTATTTCAAAAAACAATTCATATGTTTTTTAATATCAAAGTTTGGTACCACTTCAATAAAAGGCTGTGCACATTTACCAAGTGACAATGAGGACTGATCATCCATGTCACTTGAGCAAAACCGTTGCAAGACTGCAACCATAGGTTTTAAAGGCTCATAACCTGTTCCTAAATGTGTTAATCTAATTCAGTGGACTATCACCTTTTCCTATGACATGAAAAAAAGGCTTCAAAGGCTCATAACCTTTCCTTTAATACAAGAATACCTAAGTCCTAAATGCCCCATGGTGACGATCTTGGCTCAACTTAGATGACTGGGACCAGAGGGAAAATCCCTTAGGCCTAACAATTAGAACAAAGTATTGAAATGGTAATCGAAAAAACTTACCGAAAAAGGAATACTGTAATAAAAAATGGACCAACTAGGTTCATGTGAAAAGGCCAGCCAAAGCCTTAACCCAAAAATATAGGCTCATGACTCAAAAAGGGGACGATGCTCAAGCTTACTAGGGTGAGCTCTCTGGCTAAAACCGAAAAATTATTACTAAGAACAAACAACTCTCATTAACCAAAAGAGAACATGCTTTGGGCCCTAAAATCCTACCAAATGAGTGGGAATCACACTCGACAAATTCCTAAGGCAAACACCAATAATTTTTGGTGAAAAAAACCCACAAAGTATACTACCTTAAAGGACCAACTCTAACCTTTAGGAAGAATTCAAAACCAAAATGGCCAACATAAACCACCTAGGATGAGAAGTAATGAATTTTTTTTTACCAAGAACAACTATAACATAAGCACCACAAGTCAAAGTGTATTGTTTTCCAGACATTCCCCAGTCTTAGACAAAGGCCATACTGTGCCAAAAGCAAAGCCAAATGTTGTTCAAACTTGTTTCTTAAACATCAAACAAGAGAGAAAGGATCACCTTCCAAGAGGACTGGAGGTAGGCCCACCTTCGGAGGAGCTACCTTCAGGTTGGTTATCTTTAGTATCAGCATCGCTGAATAATCGGTGGAGACCTTCAATATCAACCTCACCAAGAAGAAGATAGGAGGTAAAATCTGTCTCCATGACGGTTTTCTCCGAGCTGCATCGCCTGCGGATGCTCCATAATAGCGCTTGGTTCTCCAAGGGAAACTTCTAAGTGGCAACTTGCTCCCGAACAACTTATTTTCCGCCCTCCATGTTGGCATCCATGCACTCTGCCTTCATCTGTCTGATCCCTAGTGAGAACTAAGTGATCTCAATCACCCAGACTAGCACATCGATGACGCCATTCTGGAGGATTCAGACTACATCTTCCTCTAAAACTTTCCTCTACAACTAACTTCTTTCCCTACAACTTCACTCTCCTCTCTAGTTCCTCTTTCTCTACCTCCAAATCGTCCACCTACTGCGACAGACGCTCCACCTCCACATCCAAACTCATTACATGTTCATCCACATATGCTTTCTCCCCAGCCCATAAGTCGTAGTTGAAGGGTTTTGAGCATTCTAACACTCCTAAGGTGTATATGCAGCCCTAGAAACCTTGGATCTATGTTTTACTAAGATACATGCAAATTTGATTTTCCAAGGTTCTTAACCTAACTAGCATGGCATGGTGAACTTTTAAACATAATAGCTAGTTGAAGTACATACCTTTTATTGTTTGGATTCCATGAGAACCTTGTGAGCCTAGCACCTCAAGTGTGATGCCCCAAATGTCTCACGCAACACCACGACACTTAGAATAACCTTGAGAGAAGTTCACTAACACTCAAAATTTGGCTATCCCTCTTACACTTGCTTCTAGTCGCCGATTTTGCTAGAAATGGGGTCTTTATATAGTTGTGACACAAGTAGGGTTCCACCTGTTGGATAAGGTGTCTAAGTCCATAACTATTTCTGGTATGTACTTGACCCGACCCGGCATGGTCCATTTGGGTTGCATGGTACCATGCAATTGGATAGACTAAATGAGAGAAATAACACTTGTGGTTTATTAATATATTATAAGTTCTAATATATTAATAATATTATTTAATTAGTTTGATCAAGAATTAATTTAGAATTAATTAAGTGATCAAAAGATAACTAATTAAATATATGGGTTGATTATGTAAATGATCCATAAATTATATAGTGGGTTAAGAGGCTCCATGGATAGTCAAGTTGGGTTAAACCCATTGGATGCTGCATGGAGGCTCCATGGGAGTTACAAACCCATGGGTCATAGAAATGAAGAGTCATGACACATTAGGGTTTACATGGTGTAACCCTAGATGTGTCAACACTATATAAAGCTCATGTGTTCTCCCAAAATCGATTAGACAAGAAACAAGAGGGCTAGAGCCGATTTTTAGAGTGTTATACTTTCTCTCCAAGTTTACTCCATAGCATTTGGTGTTGTGAAAAGCATTTGAGGCATCACACTTGGGGTGCTAGGCTCACAAGGTTTCAAGGATCAAAATCAACAACAAGGTATGTAGTTCTATCTTTTATACAAGTTAAAATTGTTCCCCATGTATGCTAGATAGGATCATAGCCTTGGAAATCAACTTTGCATGATAATTAGACAAACATAGATCCAAGGTTATTAGGGTTGCATGTACACTTAGGAAGTGTTAGAATGCTCAAAACCCATTAGTGGTATCAGAGCCTAGGCTTGTTTGTTTGTTATTTGTGCTAAAAGGTTGAAACAAGTCGAAAAACTTGTTGTCTGCCTGAGGAACTCGCCGAGTCCATGGGGGGACTCGCCGAGTTCATGTGTATCTTCATCCTACTCGGCGAGTAGGTTCATGCACTCAGCGAGTAGGAGCCACACAATGCAGATTTTCGACTTTTGTTGCTGCAAATGGACTAGAAACATTACCCTAAACTGTTTTGGTGTTATAAAACTTGTTTTAGATGGTGTAATGTTTGTTCTAATCCATTTACAATGGCTAATATCAATTTTTCATGATTATATGTGTTCATATGGTCTTGAAACTTTGATATGGATATTCATGTTCTTGATCTTATGAATTTAGATGATCATAGGAATTACTTGTAACCTACTTGGTAGTTTAATTCTTGATCATAATGTGTTTTAATGGAGTCCATAACTTGTCCTCAAGTTATGGAAAACCAAGAGTCACACTTGAATTAAAAACCATTAAAAGAACACAAGAGTTAGAAAAATGAAGAGTCTTCATTTTAATACTCTAATTAACTCATAAGTTACAAGAAATGAAAAGTTTTGAAAGTTTACAAAACTTTCCCTCAAGTTTTGGAACAAGTAAAGTCTTGATTAAAACTTTAGTTCCAACCCTTAGATTTTTAAAAGTTAAAATTCTACCCTTATACTTATAGTATTATGATTTAATAATTACATATATATATATATATATATATATATATATATATATATATATATATATATACACACATATACATACATATATATATATATATATACATATATATATATATATATATATATATATATATATATATATGTGTATGTATAAGATAAAAGTCATATTACCGCTAGTACGCCTCATTCAAGAAGCCGGTCTATAAGGTGGGTATAAGGTTGTTGCCTATAAAATGGCAACTTAATGGGTGTCCACTCTCACCCACCGCTTGCTTGACCGGTGGAGGGTTATTATAAAGTAACTAAATGTTTTATAAATTCCTAATCTTAGTTACTTTAGGAAAAATGTGAATAAGGTGTTAATCCATGAAATTACACTTTGCACCTTGCTTAAGTCGTTGGTGGAGCGTGTGTGGTTTACCGGCACACTAACTTGGACTTAACAAGGAAGGCAAAGGGTGACTTAAGGTTTTTCATGAGGTTGAAGGAGCGCGTGTGGTTTACCGGCACAATGATTAAGTGAAAAACATTAAGGGTACCAAGTAATTTGCATGGTTACTTCACACCTTGTTTTGTGATCCTTGGTATCCCAGTCGCAAAACATGAAGGGCACACTCGAGATTGAAACATGTCATTGAAAATTTCAATGAATCTCATAGAATCTAGGAATTTCTAAAAGCCAAATAAAACCTAATAATTTATATTTCGTTTTCATGGTGGAAATTGGTGAATCGTCATTCACCTACCTTTCAAATATGTTATAACTTGGATTACAGCATCCCTCTTCTAGGTTATAATATATTGTGATTGGATCCTAGCCTCAATATTACATTTGGGTGTTTTATTAAGGACTATCCCTATATCTAAACTAAACCTTTTCCCTTCTTTTCAGATGTCTTCCAATAATGCTACTCCTAGCTCAAACCCTACAAGCTCCTTCTCTCTCATAAATCTCTGTGGGAGAGTCATCTTTGATGGATCCAACTTTACTGATTGGATCAGAAACATTAGGATGGTCACTCGTTACGAGAACAAGGAATATGTTCTTGACAAGGAGCTTAAGGTGCCTAAGCCAACTGTTACTCCTGAGGAGTTTGCTGAATATGAGGCACATGAAAAAGATGCTACCAAAGTGGCATGCATCATGATGGCCACCATGATAGCTGAACTCCAAAAGTCCTATGAGGACTACTATCCTTTTGAGATGCACTAGGATTTGATGGACCGCTACCATCAGAGTGCTCGTCAAGAGCGATATGAAATCATCTCCTCTATGATCACAATCCGAATGAAAGATGGCGAACCCATCACAAGCCACATGCAAAAAATGAAAAGGTATGTGGATCGATTGATGAAGTTGAATGTGAACTTCCCTGAGGAGTTAGCAATAGATATTATTTTGCACTCCTTACCTTCGTGTTATGATCAATTCCGCATGACATACCACATGAATAAGGAGGAAGTTACACTTAGCAAACTTCAGGGACCCCTAAAGACCGCATAATCAGGTCTTAAAGGTAAGTCGGTTGTGACCACTCCTGCTACTACTCCAAACTCAGCACCTGTCCTGGCAATCAGGAAAGGTAGAGGGAAGAAGAGAAAGAACCGCTCGAAGGGTACCAAGGGTAAGACTTTTGATGGCTCCTCCTCTAGCGGAACCAAGAAAGGTTTCGTTACACCTTCTTCTGTTCCCAAAGAGGCTGAATGCTTCTACTGCCACGAAAAGGCGCACTGGAAGCGTAACTGTCCAAAGTACTAGCAAGATTTGAAGGATGGGAAAGTTAAACCCAACCATGCAGGTATTTACACTATCTCATCTAATAATTCACTCTGTTCTAACTCTTGGGTCCTTGATACCGGTTGCGGTATTCATATTTGTTCTGAAATGCAGGGACTAAGAAGAAGTCAGAATGTGGAGCATGGAAAGATAAACTTGATCATGGCGAATAGGAAAGTGTCACCTGTCACCAAGATTGGAGTTTATACTTTGTTGCTTAGTAGTGGATTTACTTTAGAATTAAATAAATGTTGTTATTCGCCAGAAATGGCAAGAAATGTTATTTCCTTTCATGCTTTGTATAAACAAGGTTTTACCTTTTCTTTTGATAATGAAACTGGTGGAATAAATGCTTTCTGTAATAATGTGTTTTGTTTTAAAGCATTACCTTGTGATGGTGTGTATGAAGTTGTGTCTGTTGTAGATAACTTAGGAAATAATGTAATGTGTATTGATTCTACTAATGATAATAACTTGGATAAAGCATCATTATGGCATTGTCGTCTTGGACATATAAGCAAGAAACGCATAGGCCAACTCCAAAAGGATGGAGTCTTGGAGTCATTGGACCTAAAATCAGATGATAGTTGCGAATCATGCTTACTTGGAAAAATGACAAAGTCACCCTTCACTAGTTCATGTGAGAGGGGTGGAGGTTTGTTGGATCTTGTACACACTGATGTGTGTAGACCCTTCAAACATGCCACAAGGGATGCTAATCGTTATTATATGACTTTTACGGATGATTACAGTAGATATGGATATGTCTACTTAATCAAGCATAATTCAAAGACTTTTGAAAGGTTTAAAGAGTTTAAATAGGAAGTCGAGAATCAATTGGGCAGGAACATTAAGATGCTTTGATCCGATCGTGGTGGTGAGTATCTTAGTACTGAGTTCCTCGATTATCTAAGGGAATGTGGGATTGTCTCACAATTGACACCTCCCAGGACACCACAGTTGAATGGTGTAGCTGAGAGTCGCAATTGAACCTTGTTGGACATGGTTCGTTCCATGATGAGTCGAGTTACGCTACCAATCTCATTTTGGGGGTATGCCTTAGAGACTGCCATCCATATCCTTAATCTGGTCCATACAAAGAAGGTTGCCAAAACACCTCACGAGACGTGGACTGGAAAAGTTCCTAGTCTAGCCCACATCAAGGTTTGGGGTTGCGAGGCTTTCGTGAGACACGAGACTCATGACAAGGTCGAACCTCAAAGCGAAAAGTGTATTTTCATCGGCTACCCACAAAAATCCTTTGGTTACCTCTTCTACAGACCTAGTGAGAATGTGGTCTTTGTAGCAAGGAGGGCTGTCTTTCGAGAGAGAGAGAGAGAGAGTTTATAAGCCAAGGAGACAGTGGGAGGCAAATTGACCTTGAAGAACTTCAAGAGTCAAGTGGTGAAGGAACCTCAAACCCTAGCAGTCAACTTGAGGAGGAACCTCCTGTTGATCCAATTATACCTCCAGTTGTACCTCTGAGGCGTTCCACAAGGGTTAGGAATGAACCTGAGCATTACTATGGTTTCCATATTACTGCAGAAGGTGAGACACTTATTAGTGATGAGACACTAGTAGGTCTAGATGAACCTAACAGCTATGCGGAAGCCATGGCAGGCCCTGAGTCTGCTAAATGGAAAGAGGCAATGGAAAGCGAGATACAATCCATGTATGACAATCAAGTTTGGAACTTGGTTGACAATGTGCCAGGTCGTAAGACAGTTGGGTGCAAATGGATCTTCAAGAAAAAGACCGACATGGATGGTAATGTACACACTTATAAGGTCGACTGGTAGCAAAGGGCTTCTCTCAAACTCCTGGAGTGGATTATGATGAGACCTTTTCTACAGTAGCTAAGATTAAGTCTATTAGGGTATTTTTAGCCATAGCTGCATTTCATGACTATGAAATATGGAAAATGGATGTCAAAACCGCTTTCCTTAATGGAAAGTTGGTTGAGGATGTTTACATGAATCAGCTAGAGGGTTTTGTCAGCTCAGAGTACCCTAATAGAGTTTGTAAGCTTGAGAAATCCATCTATGTATTAAAGCAAGCACCTCGCAGATGCAATCTTTTCTTTGATGAGAAAGTCAAGGAATTTGGCTTTTCTAGGAGTGAAGATGAATTTTGTGTATATGTCAAGGCTAGTGGGAGTATAGTTAGCTTTTTGGTATTGTATGTGGATGACATACTACTCATAGGAAATGACATCCCAACTGTGCAGGAAGTTAAGTCCTCGCTTGGGAAGTGTTTTGCTATGAAGGACCTAGGAGAAGCTGCCTATATCCTAAGGATAAGGATCTTGAGAAACCGGAGTAAAAGACTAATTGGACTTAGTCAGAGTACATACTTGGACAAGATGTTGAAGAGATTCAGCATGCAAGATTCCAAGAAAGGAGAGTTACCCATCCAGAGTAACACTAGACTGAGTAAGACTCAGAGCCCGAGTACTGAGGTTGAGATAGCAGAAATGAGTCGGATACCTTATGCTTCGGCAGTAGGCTTGATCATGTATGTTATGACCTATACTCGCCCTGATGTAGCCTTTGCTTTAAGCATGGTTAGCAGGTATCAGGGGAATCCTGGTAAGGCTCACTGGAAAGCGGTAAAGAACATTCTCAAGTACCTGCGAAGGACTAAGGACTGGGTCCTTACCCTTGGTGGGAGTGATGACTTGAGAGTCGTAGGGTATAGTGATGCTAGCTCCAGACTGATAGGGATAGTTTCCGCTCTCAGTCGGGCTGGGTCTTTAACTTAAATGGAGGAGCAATCTCTTGGAAAAGTTTCAAGCAGGAGACAGTAGCTGATTCAACTTGTGAATCAGAGTATATATCGGCAAGCGAAGCGGCAAAAGAGGCTATGTGGCTAAAGAACTTCATTGGAGACCTTGGAGTTGTACCAGCTATATCGAAGCCTATAGAGATTTTCTATGATAGTGAAAGTGCAGTGGCCTTAGCAAAGGAACCAAGGGATCATGGGAGATCCAGATACATTGACAAAAAATATCATTTCATCAGACATCGTATACAAGAAGGACTCCTCGTGGCAAAGAGGGTATCATCAGATGAGAACCCGCCAGATCCCCTCACGAAGGGACTAGGTAGGGTTAAGCATCTCTAGCATGCTAGGAGCATAGGGCTAAAGGATGATATTAGTTTTAGTAGTTAGATAATTTTGAAATTTGTAAAATGTAATTGACATTTGATGATGAATCAAAGTTGGATTTATTTATGAGTAAAGTGTTACTATCTTTTGTCAATCATTTACTATATTTCTTTTGCATGTTTTGACTTCCATAATATTTATGTTGTTTTACATATTATTCAAAATTATCCACAGTCAGTCATATGTTGGAAGTAGATATGAAGTAAGACTGTCATGAGTTGGATGTAGAGGTCTAAGATGTTGGACATGGCCTCAACACTCATGAGTGCTCATAAGTTCTGAGTAATGGATTCAACCCACGCTTGCTGGTATCACTTCATGGAATTTATCTCGAGTGATCGTGAGATGGTAATATCATATAACTCTTCAAACCTAGAGATATGACTTGTTAACTATGAGTTAGTTATGCATTGAACGTATGAAACCGCATTGGTAACTCGATGTTATAAAATGTGCGTTTGTGTGTAATTTAACAAGTAGTAGAACAAGCATACGAGTTGAAGTTTATATGTTCCTTCTTGGATTAGAAGCTGATATCTGGGCCCCTCGATGATTTTGTTTTGACCTATGTACCGGGCCCGGTCAGAACTAAGTTGATGTGTTCAATTAAGTTCTTTGTCAAACAAATCGGAAATCGAGAAACAAACTGCTGGACAATAAGTAAGACATTATTCCATGTATTTGTTTGGCTGATATCTAGAACAGAGGATTTTATGATCACTTATCTGAAATGGCGTACCATCATCTTCTCAGTTCCGAGAAACCTTGAAAAGAGCTACGATTGCCGATCGGTTCCTGAAGTCATACTTGCAGTTATAGTTATTAGACTTATCCAAGTGGGAGACTGTTGGATAAGGTGTCTAAGTCCATAACTATTTCTGGTATGTACTTGACCCGACCTGGCATGGTCCATTTGGGTTGCATGGCACCATGCAATTGGATAGACTAAATGAGAGAAATAACACTTTTGGTTTATTAATATATTATAAGTTCTAATATATTAATAGTATTATTTAATTAGTTTGATCAAGAATTAATTTAGAATTAATTAAGTGATCAAAAGATAACTAATTAAATATATGGGTTGATTATGTAAATCATCCATAACTTATATAGTGGGTTAAGAGGCTCCATGGATAGTCAAGTTGGGTTAAACCCATTGGATGCTCCATGGAGGCTCCATGGGAGTTACAAACCCATCGGTCATGGAAATGAAGAGTCATGACACATTAGGGTTTACATGGTGTAACCCTAGATGTGTCAACACTATATAAAGCTCATGTGTTCTCCCAAAATCGATTAGACAAGAAACAAGAGGGCTAGAGCCGATTTTTAGAGTGTTATACTTTCTCTCCAAGTTTACTCCATAGCATTTGGTGTTGTGTGAAGCATTTGAGGCATCACACTTGGGGTTCTAGGTTCATAAGGTTTCAAGGATCAAAATCAACAACAAGGTATGTGGTTCTATCTTTTATTCAAGTTAAAATTGTTCCCCATGTATGCTAGATAGGATCATAGCCTTGGAAATCAACTTTGCATGATAATTAGACAAACATAGATCCAAGGTTATTAGGGTTGCATGTACACTTAGGAAGTGTTAGAATGCTCAAAACCCATCAACACCATCTAAACCCTAATTTTCATGGCTTTGCATATTCCATGATCCATGAATTTATAACTCCTATGGACTGTCCACGGGGCACCTTATGGGTTTTAGCCCAATTCAATAAACATGGATCATTAGCCCACTATAAAAGAATAGATGATTTACACAATCAACCCCCTATATTTAATTAGTTTCTTTTTGATCATTTTATTAATTCTTTGATCAATAATAATTAAATAATATTATTAATATATTAGAACTTATAATATATTAATAATCCTTAAGTGTCCTTTCTCTCATTTAGTCTAACCAAGTGTTATAATGTCATGCAACCTAAATGGACCATGCCAACCGGGTCAAGTACATTCCAGAAATAGTTATGAACTTAGACACCTAATCCAATAGTCTCCAACTTGGATAAGTCTAATAAGTATATCTGCAAGAATGACTTCAGCAACCGATCATCAATCGTAGCTCTTTCAAGGTCTCACAGAACTGAGATGATAATGATACACCATTTAAGATAAGTGATCATATAATCCTTTGTTCTAGACATCAGCCAGACAAATACATGGAACAATGTCTTACTTATTGTCCAACAGTTTGTTTCCAAATTTCCGATTTGTTTGACATAGAACTTAATCGAACACGTCAACTTAGTTCTGACCGGGCCTGGTACATAGGTCAAAAAAAATAATCGAGGGGACCAGATATCACTTCTATTCCAAGAAGAAACAATTATACTTTGACTCATATGCTTGTTCTACTACTTGTTGAATTATACACAAAGTCATGTTTTATAACATCGAGTTACCAATGCGTTTTTGTACAATCAATGTATAACCAACTCATAGTCAACAACTCATATCTCTAGGTTTGAAGACTTATATGATATTACCGTCTCACGATCACTCGAGATAAATTCCATGAAGTGATACAAATGAGCGTGGGTTGAATCCAATACTTAGAACTTATGAGTACTCATGAGTATTGTAGCACCTCTTGCTATGTCCAACAACTTAGACATCTACAAGCCAGCTCATGACAGTCTTGATTCATATCTATGACCGACTGTGGATAATTTGAATAATATGATATACCATAACATAATTATTCTGGAAGTTAAAACATGCAAAATGAAATGATAGTAAACGATTGATAAAAGATAGCAACACTTATACTTATAAATAAACAACAAATCGTATTTATCATCAAATGTCAATTACATTTAACAAATTTCAAAGCTATCTAACTACTAAAACTAATATCATCCTTCAGCCCTATGCGCCTCGCATGCTGGAGATGCTTAACACTACCTAGTCCCTTCGTGATGGGTTTGCTGGGTTCTCATCCGATGATACCCTCTTTGCCAAGAGGAGTCCTTCTATTCGATGTCTGATGAAATGGTATTTTCTGTCGATGTGTCTGGATCTTCTATGATCCCTTGGTTCCTTGGCTAAGGAATCTGCACTTTCACTATCACATAAAATCTCCATAGGCTCCTTTATAACCGGTACAACTCCAAGGTCTCCAATGATGTTCTTTATCCATATAGCCTCCTTTGCTGCCTCGGTTGCTACCATATAGCCTCCAAGCCAGGACTTAACCTCCTACAAAGTTGGGATGTCATTTCCCATGAGTAGTATGTCATCCACATGCAATACCAAAAAGCTAACTATACTCCCACTAGCCTTGACATATGCACAAGATTCATCTTCGCTCCTCGAAAAGCCAAACTCTTTGACTTTATCATCGAAACAAAGATTCCATCCGCAAGATGCTTGTTTCAATCCATAGATGGATTTCTCAAGCTTACACGCTCTATTAGGGTACTCTGTGCTGACAAAACCCTCTGGCTGAGTCATGTAAATATCCTCAGCCAACTTTCCATTAAGGAAAGTGGTTTTGACATCCATTTGCCATATTTTATAATCATGAAATGCAACAATGGCTAACATAACCCTAATAGACTTAATCTTTGCAACTGGTGAAAAGGTCTCATCATAATCAACTCTCGAAGTTTGAGAAAAGCCCTTTGCAACCAGTCACCCCTTAGAAGTCTGTAGATTACCATCCATGTCGGTCTTCTACTTGAAAATCCATTTGCACCTAAATGTATTACGACATGGTACATTATCAACCAAGTTCTAAACTTGATTTTTCATACATGGACTGTATCTCGTTTTCCATAGCCTCTTTCCATTTAGCAGCCTTAGGGCCTGCCATGGCTTCCGTGTAGCTGTTAGGTTTATCCAGACCTATCAGTGTGTTATCACTGATAAGGGTATCACATTCTGCAGTAATATGGAAACCATAGTAATGCTCAGGTTTATTCCTAACTCTCATCGAACGTGTCACACCCCAAAACCAAGAACGGCGGAAACGTTCTGGGGCGGAGGACGTCATGTACAGTATCACAACAATGTAAAGTAGTAAACAAGCAACAACATCATCCATTGCATTAATAATATAATTATTATACAAGTGTGTTCTATTAAATTTTGATAAACACTAAAGCATAAATCAAAATGAAAGATGAGTCTTGAACGAGCTCCATCTTCCCTAACCCTTGCGTCGGTACCTGTCTATGATGACCTGAGGATACAAGTAATTTTGAAAGCGAGTATCAGCTTTAAAGCTGGTGAGATCATAAGTATTTTAGTGTCTTAAATTGTATGTAAGAATTTGTAAGTTTTAAAAATGTATATGAACGGTAAGTGTAAAAATGTTTGTAAAACAACTGTAAACTTTTGAAAAACCCTAGAAATCCCTATGATTCCTACTATTATATAAAGGGTGTCTTCTACCAAGACATAACTGTTCTCAATTTAGTCTTCTACCAAGACTTAACTGTTCTCAATGTTCGTTTCTTGTAAAAGTGTGTAATTTTCCCAAGTGTAACTATCATTAACAAAACATAGTTTTTACATTTAAAGTTTAAGTGAAAAGATCACTAACTATATCTATAGGGAAAATTAATGTAGTACTAAAATGTAGCGCTATAAGAACTACTGCTGTACTAACTACCTTAAACCGGATTTATATTAAGGTTTTCATGTGATTAATTGCACCATACTATTGACTGGTAACAACGACATACGTATGGTCGTAAAAAGAAATGATGTTTGGCACCCGCAAACCTGCAGGTCCGGCTGTAGCTAGCAGCAAGGTGTAGGATAGTCAACCCAGTATAGATCTATACGCAAACTCACGCTCTCCCTACAAGAGACTCTGGCTAGAACTCGGGCCATGACATTTAAGGCATGCTCCGATACAGGATCACAATTTTGTTAACGTATTTATGTTTATGTAATGTTCTGAACTGTTCTAGCTGTAATGTACGTGCTCTCTATCTAGTAAGTATAGTAACGTACTGTAATGTTCTAGCTGTAATGTACGTTCTCTCTATCTAGCAAGCATATACTCATGAATGAACTGACTCATTGTATGATATTGCGTTCTAGTAATAGTTCTAGTATCTTCCTAAACTACCCATATGGTAGTTTACTAGTAATCTAACTGGTACGTATGGACATGGATGTATACCCTTGCTACCCAAGGGCATTGGATGAACTGGAAGGACTTTTATGACTATATATGTACACATGATATATAACTAATATTTAAACGACCTTCGGACGAGTACCTGATATTCTATCAGCCCACATCCAAATCGAGGAAAAGGACACAAGGTGGATAGCCTTCCTAAGTCTTTTAAACATTACTTATATAACCATACATATAGAGGCATGCAATTTATAATATAAAAGCATAAAATAAGTTTTGTAAAAACCTTTGAACATAAATACTTTCTAAGAAAAGATCGACTTGATGTCAATCTATAAAAGGGTTTTGAAGGCACGGGTTTGATAAAACGGTTTAGTATAAAGGAACATTTCTTTGAAACACATTTGTAAATAAGTTTGAAATTTAATATACAGAGTAAAATGTACAGTGTAATAAGGATTTTTAAACATATAAAGTGTTTGTGAAAATCATTTGAAGGAAACTGTTTGGTAAATCGGCTAATGAGTATTAAATCATTTAAATGCTGCTTCTTAATCACATGCGATTGATATAATAAGTAGCATGATTCTACTTGTATCCCCCCCCATAAAACAATAAAATAGTTAACAGATTCATTACGGGGTATGAACTCACCTGTTGTGGGTGTTACGGATGAACTGACGAGGTAGGACTGCTAGGTGTCAAGTGAAGAGTTTAGACACACACAATGGTCCTAATTACATATGAAGACATATGTATATAAACAGTTAGTGATTATAACATTAATTAAACATGTATTAATATCCTAATGCGAGGAAAACACTTTTGGTCAAGTGCTAGGAAGCCAATGGGTTGCGACAAACGAGTGCAAGACCTCTAATGGGAGTTTATGGTCAAATGACCATATGTTTTGGAGTTTACGGCCCAGGGGAGTAAACTCCTGGCCGTAAACTCTCTCTTAGGTCACAAAATGAAGCTTAACATTAATACAACTTAAGTGGTGAAGAGCTTCTAGTCTTAAACAAGTGTTTGGGCCTCTTTTTAAATCCATTTAGGAGTTCACGGACTTGGGACCACTCCCCCCATGAGTTTACGGCCGTAAACTCATGGTAAGGAGTACCATTTGATGTTTTGAGGTTCCTAACACTTCAAGGTTATGATCTATGTTGGGTTCTATGCATAAAGAAGGAGTTAGGGTGTCATTTGACCCCTTTATAGGGGTTTACGGCCCAAGAACTTGTCTTGGCCGTAAACTCCTTATCACTTGTGATTCCTTATGTTTTCTAGGTCATAAACACTTTAGGGTACATGTCTAGATTAGTCTCTTGGCTTAAGGAAGGTTTTTAAGACATTAAGGCACATAAACATGTAGTTCACGGCCCAAGAACCTCCTTGGCCGTGAACTCACTTTCATCCTTGTTTCTATTTGATTTTGGTGTCCCAAACATGTAACGGAGGGTTCTAGTTTGAGTTCCAAGACTTTGAGGGGCATTGGGACACTTTTGGCCCTTAAAATGGAGTTTACTCCCCAAGTGTTCTTGGGCGGTAAACTCCCAAATCTTGGGGTTTTGGTCCGATTTTCATGTTATAAAACACAATCTAAGCTATATAATATAACTAGATCGAAGTACTCACAATTTGGGATAAAAACCCGAAGATCCGTGAGAGAGAATTTTGGCTTTTCTCTAATTGGAAATGTAACTAATGAATTATTTGGTTCAAATTTCTATATATAGTACTGCGATTTTTGGCAGAAAATATTTTGATTCCCGGAATGAACTCTAATATCCTATAGTATTGGAATAACAGTGTTGCACAAAACCCTAGTGCATCCACTCTCCTGATATCTCCTTAAGTGTATATCCTGAAAAACTGCCAAACTTATACCCGAATTCGGGAATTTCACTGTAGTTGTTCTAACTTCCTTTGGCTTGATATGGTTTGTTCATAATGGAAATTTCGGGTTGTCACATCATCCCCCTGTTGAAGGGAATTTCGTCCCGAAATTAGAATTTAGGCGAGGAAGTAGGTACGAATGATCGAGTTGTGAGGAGGAAACTTCCTAATCGATTGGTTCTAGTGCTCCTAACTGAAATCTAGTCCTCGGTTGGTATCCCAACGAACCTTCACTAATGGGCAACGACATTGCTTCGTACGCCTGACCTCTCGGTCGAGGGTCACTACGGTTCTAATACGAAGGCGAGGATCTCGACAAGTGGACTTACAAGAGTCCTAACGGAAAGGTATGGTTTCAGGATCGAGATGCGAAGAGTAGAATGTACGTTACCGAGTTCGGAGAGTAGGTCTAGTTTTTGTGAGGCACAGGACCGGTTTTGGTAAGAATCTCGGAGGTCCTAACTATATTTGATTTAGCTTTTCACGCGATACGAAGCGTAATAAGCCATTCCCAGAGTGAGACTTCCTAAATAATTTGGTCTCTCACTCGGAATCTCCAAAGTTTCCTTTTCTTGTTTAACTTCCCAGTCAAGGGCCACTCCTTGCTGGGTCAAGGTCGAAAGGGTTTCTGTAATTTACGAGGAGTTATGGACGAACTATGATAGTAGGTCTGTAAGACCTGGAATTTGGCGAATGTCTGTCGGCGTCTCTGGTGTCAACAAATTCTCACTAGTTTTGACAACTTGAAAGAGTACTCAAAAATTCCCACATCACTAATAGTGTGTCTTAGGAAATTTTGACTCTTCAATTCCAAAACTCGAGTTCATAGAACTTTGCGAAAAGTATCACCGAGGGTGATGTTTCCAGAGGTTCCTTCTTACCACGTGGGTAGATAAGTAAGTCATTACATGGAGAAATGACGAACTGATCCAAGTAGGAAAGATGTACCTTACTTATTTAGCTCATGAAAACTATGGGCGTATTGGTCGTATCCGAAGGGTATCACTACGGACTCGAAGTGTCCGCATCGAGTTCGGAAGATAGTCTTCCGGACATCTTTCCCTAACACTCGAACTGGTGATATTCGGATCTCAGATCCATTTCTAAAAGTAATTCTTTCCTTGCGTTTGCTCAACCATTTCATCTATGCGAGGCAGAGATAACGATTTCTAATGAAAAATCTTGACGGAGTCCTCGATATCTGAGGCACATACGATGCAATCTGTCGATCTTTGGAAGAATATGACTGGGGTTCTCCAGGGTGAGAAGCCTAGTCTTCTAATTCAATTTCTGTGTGGTTTGCTAAGTTGTCTGTACTGTTCTTGTATCTCCGGAGTGTTTACACTGTAAGGCGATCTGTTTACGGGAGTCGTACTGGGTTCTAAGTTCATTCACATGACGATGCGATTACTAGTAGGCTTGGGCAGTCTCCGTCCTGAAGTTCATATTAGAACTTATACATGGTTTCACAATCACAATCTCATGTATACGAGTCGTATATAATTAAGATTGAAAAGGTAGTCGAATAACTGATTCTTCTTTAAGCTCACATCCCATCGAGGAAAAAGAAGTTAAAGTGGAATCATCAATTCTAAACCTGTAGAACCTTGATTATATATCACTCTTATGTATACATTCCTCAGTGATAGATCAACCACGTGAATCCTTAGATTAAACTTGACGTACTGCACGAGTGGTATTTCGGGGATTTCTTCGAAAAAGAGAAGAACTATGAGGTACTCCATGCATGAGTACTTCGGTGTTCTGATATGACGGCTTCGCTGGAAAAGCGATCTAGAAAAAAGAGATGTACGTATGAAGCTGATTGTTTCTTGATGACAACATGGTTTAGATAGCACGAAAGATAAGGATTTTGTGAGCGACTCTGGTTGACCCTAGAGGTACTTCGATTGTTCAAGAAAAGAGTAAGAGTATGTTCTCGAAAGGTTGAACTAGATCCCTATGATGCAGTCCTAGTAGGGATTGGAGGTATGATCGCGAAGGTTTGACCTACATCCCTATGATGCAGTCCTAGTACGGAATGGAGGTGAGTTTGTAGAATGGTCTTAGGACGTTTGTCGTTCAAGCCGAGGTATCATGGGTTGGTGAATAACAAGATCCAACCACTGAAAGAGACTTGGAAATGTCTCTGGAGTTAAATTACTATAGTCCAATGACTTGACTCAAGCATGTTCAGATGGACTCAAATGAAAGTATGATAAGAGTACTTGAATGAAGAATGACACAGAAGTTAGCCGACTGTCAATATCTTTGATATTCATGACGTAAAGATTTGGGAAAATGACCTTGCAAAGGTCTTACATCATCTCCAAAGAAGATAATTCTTGACAGCATAAGGACCTATCCTAAAGTACTTACAGTACAATATAATTTCATAGCAAATGCCACATCGGGCAAAGACAGAAAACGATTACTTTCTAACAAGGAAAGTAAGGTAGAGAATCTACTACTGGCGACGGTCATCCCTCAGGTGAACTCTCAGTTCATCCAGTTGACGTTCTACATCAAGTAGGTGTCTTTCGTACATTCTCTGGCGTACTTGGAGTCCTATGACTTCGGCTCATGATTCAGTTAGTGCTTGCAACAAGGTCTCATGGTCTCTCTCAGAACTCTCACGAGCATGTTCAAGGCGACTGGTGTGAAGCATATGCATTCATCCATTGGTATCAACTTCTGCGATACGTTGTAGGGCTGTCCTGCCCTGAATTTCGTTTCGGGCAACTCTATGGATCAGAATTGGTAGAACTCGGTATGCTGAGCTCCCTTCACTTACGTTGTAGAAACTTCGGTCTCCATTAAATGGCATGGGCTGATCTTGTCCTTGGCTCTATGTTTCCAACATTCCACCCATGGAGGCGTCGGGCCATGAAAAGTTGGACGAGGGTTAGGAATTTGAACGGGAGCTGCTTAGGTTAGGTTCTCAATCTCGGGTTCGGAGTTAGCATCGTTCGAAAGGTTTTCATCATGGTGATCATTCATAGGGTAGGATGATCATTCTCTGGTTCTTCTCCAAACCAACCAACAATGACCTCATTCGGGAGGTACGAGTTGCCGTGGGGATGGAGTCCAGCCATGTTATCTATGCAAGAATTTGGGGTAGGAAAATAATTGTTAGACGAACTATCTAGATAATTATTTAGAAAATCTTCATCAGTTACATCGCTATTTGTGAAGTGCATACCGGTTATATGTAATCGAAACAAGATAGGCCTTCGAATAAGTGACCTTAACTCCATATTCACACATTATAGGGGTGAAGTAAAATTTTCACAGATTCTAAGTCTATAACATCCTAATTACATATAGCATTTGTGTATCCACTTAGCAACTATCAACTTAGTAATGAAGATCCCGTTTTAGTTCTCAAGTATAACGTACTTATAGTAACACCAAATACTCCTATAGTATTTTAAATTTAGTGTTATGTTCTACTGTTCTCATTGTGGTAGGGTTGGTAAGATTTTAGACTTGTTGCGACCACACAATTAAACTTAGGCACATGCTAGTCAACCCTCGGATAATATAGGTGATCAGGCTATATCTTCCCAGTTTTGACCATATGTCTCTAAGCCCACTTGTGTTGCCCAACAACCGTAATTCTTTTGTACTGTCCTAGTGACATTGATTTTAGTAAGAATGCAAGCACGTATACTTAATTAAATATTTTAATTTTTAAAGTATAAACTCTTGGTCAGAGTATTTTTCATCCCAATGGGTTTATAGTTAGTATATCTTTTATGGGTTGATATAGTTAATTCACGATAAACAATGCTCTGATACCAATCTGTCACACCCCAAAACCAAGAACGACAGAAACGTTCTGGGGTGGAGGACGTCATGTACAGTATCACAATAATGTAAAGTAGTAAACAAGCAACAACATCATCCATTGCATTAATAATATAATTATTATACAAGTGTGTTATGTTAAATTTTGATAAACACTAAAGCATAAATCAAAATGAAAGATGAGTCTTGAATTAGCTCCATCTTCCCTAATCCTTGCATCGGTACCTGTCTATGATGACCTGAGTGTTGGAATAGTGTCTAAGGCTGCAACTATATTATGCAAGTATTTGACCCGGTTGTGCATGGTCCTTTTGGGTTGCCTTCACCATAGCAACTTGATAGGATGATTTATTAAGAGAGAGTAAATATTATTAATATATTATGGGAATAATATAAAGAATAATATATTGTTATTTGATTAATATAAGTCATAGGATTAATTGGAATTGATTTGGTGACTTAAAGAGGTTAATTAAATAAAGGGGTATAAACTGTCAATTGTTTGATAGTTAAGCTTAAGACTATAAATCCATGTAGATATAATAGGGACGGATTCTAGAAGCTAGGATAGCTTCAAAATCGTCCAAGGAGTTATCTATGGAATGGATTTGGATAGCCTTAAGAGAAGATTATCCAATTAGGGTTTAGGTTGTAACCCTTAAGGAGTCTACAAGTATAAATAGACCCCATGGCTAAGGGAAATTGGAACCTCTCCAAAAGTAAGAGAAACCTGGCCGATTTCCTCCCCTCTCCTTTCTCCTAAATCATCTTTCTTGCTATTGGTGTTTGTAAGCCATTAGAGGAGTGACATTTGTGACTCTAGAAGCTCCAAGACCACAAGATCAACAAGGAACTCAAAGGTATGGTTCTAGATCTGTTTCAATGTTGTTATTTAACCTAATTAGCCATTAGAAGTCTTGGATTCAAAGCATGTTTAATTAGAAAGCCTAGATCCAAGCATTAGGGTTTTGCATGCGCACATAGGAAAGTTCTTATGGCTAAAACCCATCAGTGGTATCAAAGCCTAGCTTGGTTTTCTTTAAATTGTTGCTTAATTAACTGAAACAAACCTGCAAAATTCGATTTTTGGTTTCTGAGTCATGGACTCGGCGAGTTCCAAAGTGGACTCGGCGAGTAGGCCTGACTCGGCGAGTCCCTTTGTGAACTCGGTGAGTCCAGGCGTCAGGAATGGCTAGATTCGGGATTTTTTCATAATTATCTTATGGAAACTTACCTTAATCAAAATAGATCAACCTAAATCCGATTTTTTGATATATATGACTATTATCTTGATCTAGTTAAAGGTATTTATCAACTAATAAAATATTTAATTTCCTTATATGATAATTAATTAATTATTTTAATTATTTTGGTAATTATCTTTCAAAGAAATCTTGAATAAAATCAAATATAGATAATTAGGATATTAATTGTTAATTGGAATTATTTGTTATTTGATCCTCTATGTTTTAAATGTTTAAAACTTGCCCTCAAGTTTTGAAATTTATAATTTGTGATTAAAAGTTTAATTTAGACAACTTAAATTTCAAAACCCTAGATTTTAAAAGGTTTAAAATACAACCCTATACTAATATGATATTACTAGAATAATATATATATGTATAACTAAATGTTAGTCTTACCGTTAGTAGGCCTCATTCACGAAGCCGATCTATAAGGTGGGTATAAGGTTGCGGTCTATAAAATGACGCTTAATGGGTGTACACTCACACCCACTTCTTGCTTTATTGGTGGAGGGTCGTTAGCCGAACGGGTAGGATAGGGCAACCTCATCCTCTCATTAAAAGTATAATAAGTAATACAAAGTAACTACACATTTTTTTTAAAATTTCCCAATCTTAGTTACTTTAGGAAAAGTGAATTGATGCAATCCCATGAAATTACACTTTTCACCCTTGCTAAGAAGTTAGTGGAGCGTGTGTGGTTTACCGGCACACTAATTAGTTCTAAGCAAAGGTGGCAAAGGGTGATTCATTGTTTATCATAGTTCGATGGAGCGTGTGTGGTTTACCGGCACATCAAATAGGTGATCATTACAATGAAGGCACCATGTGAATTTGCATGGTAATTCACACCCGCTTTGTGATCCTCGGTATCCCAGTCACAAACAAGAGGGGCATATCGAGATTTAAACATGCCATTGAATAGTTTCAATGAATCTCATTAGAACCTAGGAATTATCAATACATTTAGGACTAATAGTTAAGTTTTGTGATGGAGAATTAGTGAATCGTCATTCACTTACCTACAATTTATTTACATGTTAGATTACGACATCCCTTTTCTAGTATGTAAATGTTATTGTTGGATCCTAGCCCTAATTTTTCTTATTGGGTGATAATTAGGGATTCTTATTCTAATCTATCTTTGTCCTTTCTATATGTAGATGTCGAACGCTAACAACGCTGCTGCTAATTCTTTCATGTGGATGAGCCTTTGCCAAAAGGTCACCTTCGATGGAACGAACTTTAGCGAATGGATAAGATACATTCGCACCATTGCTCGCTATGAGGATAAGGAGTATGTCCTCGATGAGAAGCTCGAGAAGATCAACCCCGAAATCGCTACTCCGGATGAAATCACCGCTTTTGAGACTCATGAGCGAGATGCAACGAAGGTACATTGCATCATGATTGCCACCATGAACTCCGAATTCCAAAAGTCCTACGAGGACATGTACCCGTACGAGATGCACCAAGACTTATTGGAGAGATACCACCAAAACACGAGACAAGAGCGTTATGAGATTTTCACTAACATGATTTCCGCTAAGATGGGTCATGGAGAATCTCTTACTGTGCACTTGCAAAAGATGAAAAGGTATGTTGTCACACCCCAAAACCGGAACGGCAGAAACGTTCTGGGGTGGATGACGTCATGTCAAATATCACAACACATGCATATAGTAATCAAAGTACAACAAAACATTGCATTAACAGTAATAATTTTACATGGTTACATTACATAGTATCATAGTAATACAAGCAAAATATATAAAGTGCAGCAAGATACTTAAGCCATCTTCATCAGCAGCTCCGGGGATGTACCTGTCTAATTGCTAACCTGAGATTACAAGTTATTTGAAAAGCGAGTATCAGCATTTTTACAAATGCTGGTGAGTTCATAAGTATTTAGTGTCATTTAGTCAAATAACTTTAATAAGTAGTAGTTTAAGTGTTTTCAGTGCATCAGTGTTCTTTCCAGAAAATCCTATATTTTCTTTAAATAAAGCAGCCTTCTACCAAGACTGTTCAGTGTAATGTGGTAAGAGGTATTTTCCCTTAATTGCTATTATTATCAAAATACTGAATTTGATTATTAAAGAAAGCAAGAGACATCAGGGAATAACATATGCCTCAGCAGTGAGGACTGCTGACTAAGGCAGAGAATCATAGACTCCAGGAGGGTATCGAACTGACGACACGCCTGGTTCAGTCTAACAAAGGGGAGACATAGACCCCAGAAGGTACCAAATGAAAGGTACAGCTGGTAAGGTCTAAAACAGTGAATATAGACCGAAGACGATACCAAATGAAAGGTATCTCTCACAAGGTCAAAACAAAGACTACAGACCCCAGACAATATCAAATGAAAGATACAACTAGCAAGGTCGAAACAGAGACTATAGACCCCAGACAGTATCAAATGAAAGATACAGCTAGCAAGGTCAAAACAGTGTGACTCTGAAAAGCGACATCAGCATACAGTGTAAATTGCTGACGAAAATACTGTTACCTTAAAGCCATGAATTATAAGGTAACCCAGGATACTCGTAACCATACTGACTAGAGTTCCAGACGCCCTACAAGCATCTATATAATGTGACATTTGTCACCCCTTGGCTTGGTGAGCTGTGGACTGTAGCTAGCAGTCAGGGTGCGGGGGTGTCAATCCCGTATAGATCTATACACACAATGTCCGCTCTCCCTACAGGAGACTCTGGTTACCAACTAGACGACGGAGAAGGCTGTGTCCTGAAGATGCATCCCAAATAGTGGGTTTCTAATGAAAGTATAAAATAGAGGTAGAGACTCTTAACTGAATTGGCTGAAGTAACCCGTATGTCTAAGCTTGTATACATAGTATATAACTAATGAATCAAACGACCTTAGGATGGATATCCGATCCCACCAGACCACATCTCAACAAAGAAAAGGAAATAGGGCGGACAAACCTTCCTAAGTCCTTCACCCATTATTTATATGCGTCTACACAAGCACAGACATACACCTAACTATGTTTGAGTGGGTGTCAAGTAAAAGTGATTCTCGTGAAGTAGGAGTGTCTAACAAGTGAAGTAAGAGCGGTCGCAAGTGAAGTATAAGTGTCGAATAAGTATAAGCGCATCGCGAAGTGGGGACGACAATAAGTGAAGTAAGAGCGGTCGCAAGTGAAGTATAAGTGTCGAATAAGTATAAGCACATCGCGAAGTGGAGATGACCACAAGTGAAGTAAGAGCATATCAAGTATAAGTGAAGTAGACTCATATCACTAAGTGAGAGGGTGAATAAGTATAAGCGTCATCAGGTATAAGTGACTTCAGGTATAAGCGAAAGCATTACAGAGTAGGAGTATAAAATAAGTATAAGCGAAGCAGCAGTAACTAACAATTAAAAGTATTCATGAAAACCTTTGAAAACTTTATTACTCAGGGAAATCACATTTGTATTCTTCGATAAAATAGGTGTGAAAACCTTTAGAAATCTTTGGGAATCTTTTATAAATCAGTTTGAAAATGAATCCTTGATAAGCTATAAAAGTAAGAACTTGAACAATATAAAAACCCTTTTTGAAAGCCATTTACAGTGTCCTACTCGGTAAAACAGTGTACAGTGGTAAAATCTTGTGCATACGGGTTATCAATCACATGTGATTGACATGATAACTGGCATGTTTAACTTGTAATCCCCCCCTATAAAACATTTAAAAGCATTTAAAAGGTTCATTCAGGGGTATGAACTCACCTGGTGTAAGTAGGTCCGACGGAAGTGTCGTTTGGGCGTTCGGGGTCACGTAAGGACTTGAACACACACAAGGACCTATTTTAACATATGATAACATATGTTCACATACAATTAGCATATAAAATACTAATTAAACAATTATACACACTCAAAGGAGCGGAAAACACTTTTGGTTGAGTGTTTAGGGTCCCGGGTAGCGTTTAAGGGTGCTAAGGGTCTCCTATCAGTTGTGGAACTTTGCTAAACTCAAATATCAAGTGTGTGAATGGATTTATAGCATTAACATGGACCAATATTGGAGTTTATGACCCAACCTAAGGGAGTTTACGGCCGTAAACTCCCAAGGTCCTATTCATGGGTGTTTGATGCTTCTAGCTTGTTCCTTGATTTATTCTAAGCACTTTTCCCAAAAGGCATGATTGGATTTGAGGCTTCTAAGGGCTTTATAATGGAGTTTATGGCCTAGGAACAACTCCTAAAGGAGTTTACGGCCGTAAACTCTAAATCATTGAGTTTTGTGAAGTTTTAAGCCCCCTATGCCTTTCTAGTAATTTCAAATGAAATATGATGCCATTTTGGGGGTTTAAATCTAACATTTTCATGTGTTTTGAGGAGTTTACGGCCTAGACACTAGCTTGGGCCGTAAACTCCTCTTTACCCCTCCATTTCATGTTTTTAATCCCTCAAATCCTTCCTAGTATTTTATGGAAATAGCCTATGGTCATTTGGGGGGCAAAAACTAACTTTTGGGCATGATTTAGGGTGTTTACGGCCTTGACCATTGTCTGGGCCGTAAACTCCTTTCTTTAAATCATTTTGGAGTGTTTCAAGGGTCTAAACTCAAGAGGATAAGTCCCCAAATTATGTAATAAGCCCTAGGATAAGTTTGGGAGTGTTTTTGGGACCTTTATACAAGATTTTGAGGAGTTTACGACCTAAGCTTGTGCTTGGGCCGTAAACTCTTGTTTGAGTCCTAAATCCATGCGTTTTAATGTTAAAACACTCCTAGGCTAATACCTTAATTTATTTCCAAGCCTTTAGGGACATTTGGGGGTCATTTTGGCCTCTTTTTAGGTGTTTACGGCCTGAGGAGCTTAGGCCGTAAACTCCTTTTCCATTGCTTCTAAATCCAAATTTTGGGCTATAAACACCAATCAATATGTTTAGATTAAGCTAGGGTAAGCGGACTTACAATTTGGAAGCGTTTGGTTGCGGATTCAGGGCGAAAACGGGTCTAGAGAGAGAGTGTAAAAAGCCTCCCATTTAACTTCACTCACCCATATATAGGTTTCACAGTCGGAGCTCAGTGGAATTTTACCCGATACTGCCGTTAAACGGGGCTTTTGGTCGCACCCGATTTAGCGGTCGTAATAATGAAACTTGACATTTTCCCAATAAATGGAAATGTGTGTCCTGTGTTTTTATTTCCTTTCATCACGACTTAACGGCATGCTAAAGGTAATCAAATGGAATGTTTATTAAATTGATGCCCTCTAATTAACGAAACTTTTATACAGTGGAATATTCCGTTAACGGTAACGGGGAAATGTAACGGGGCAACTTGGGTTGTCACATGTGTCGACCGCCTTCGCAAGTTAAATGTTGACTTTGGAGAAGACTTGGCGATCGACATGGTGCTTCACTCTTTGCCTCCGATGTACAACCAATTTAGGATGACCTACCACATGAACAAAGAAGAGGTCACCGTAAGCAAACTCCAAGGTCTCTTGAGGGTTGCTGAGAGCAACTTCAAAGACAAGTCTGTTGCACTAACTCCTAATCCGCCTGCTGCACCTCTCTTGGCTATTGGTCAAGGAAAGGGAAAGAAGAGGAAAGCTTCATCGAAGAACTATCGCAAGGTCAAAGCCCGAGATGATGCCTCTTCTAGTGGGACCAAAGTTGATCCCGCTAAGCCCTGCCCTAACCCGAAGGAGGCAGAGTGCCACCACTGCCACAAGATAGGACATTGGAAGAGAAGCTGCCCAGAGTACCTGCAAGCAATCAAAGAAGGAAAGATCAAGCCATCTTTCGCAGGTATATACACAATTAAATCTAACGATTCTAATCATGCTATTTCCTGGGTTCTCGATACCGGTTGTGGTTATCACATTTCTTCTAATGTGCAGGGACTAAGAAGAAGTAGGGATGTGGAGCAAGGAAGGATCAATCTAATCATGGGAAACAGAAGATCGTCGCCTGTGACCAAGATTGGAGTGTATTCTTTAGTGCTTAGGAATAATTTGGTTTTAGATTTGAATAATTGTTGCTATTCGCCAGAAATGGCTAGAAACATCATTTCATTTCATGGTTTATATAGACAAGGATTTAGATTTTCTTTTAATAATGAGAATGGTTCTATTTTGGCTTATCTAAATGGTGTCTTTTACTTTGAAGCTATACCATGTAATGGAATATATGAAACTGTTATGATTGTTGACAACTTAGGAAATGATGTTTTGAATATTGATTCTTCCGCTAGTATAGATAAAGCATCCTTGTGGCATTGTCGTCTTGGACATGTCAACAAGAAACGCATAGCCCAACTCCAAAAAGATGGAGTGTTGGAGTCATTCAACCTTAGGGAAGATGACACATGCGAGTCTTGTTTACTTTGAAAGATGACTAAATCACCCTTCACGAGTACATGTGAAAGGGGTGAGGGTCTATTGGACCTAATACATACCGATGTATGTGGACCGTTTAGATCAACCACGAAGGATGGGAACCGCTTCTACGTGACTTTTACCGATGATTATAGTAGATATGGGTGTATCTATTTAATCAAGCAAAAGTCAGAAACCTTTGAAAAGTTCAAAGAATTCAAGAATGAAGTGGAGAATCAATTGGGCAGGAAAATCAAGATGCTTCGATCCGATCGAGGAGGAGAGTACCTAAGTCTTGAATTCCACGTTTATCTCAAGGAGTGTGGAATAGTTTCGCAATTGACGCCTCCTAGGACACCACAGTTGAATGGTGTGGCAGAAAGGCGTAATCGAACCTTATTGGATATGGTTCGCTCTATGATGAGTCGTGCTTCACTACCTATCTCTTTCTGGGGGTATGCCTTAGAGACTGCCGCCCATATCCTTAACTGAGTCCCTACTAAGAAGGTTGCCAAAACACCTCACGAGATGTGGACAGGGAAAGCTCCCTCGTTGGCACATATCAAGGTTTGGGGTTGCGATGCTTTCGTAAGATGAGATACTCACGACAAGCTCGAACCTCGAAGTGAGCGATGTATTTTCATCGGCTACCCGCAGACATCCTTTGGATATATCTTCTATAGACCGAAGGACAATGTTGTCTTCGTTGCGAGGAGAGGAGTTTTCCGAGAGCGAGAACTCATAAGCCAAGGAGACAGTGGGAGGCAAATCGAACTTGAAGAAATTCAAGAGTCGATAGATGAAGGAACCTCTACCGCTGGCACTCAACCCGAGGAGGAAACTCCGGTTGAACCAAGTGACGAATCCTTACCTGTTAGACGTTCCGATAGAGTTAGAGTTCTACCCCAGTTTTATGGTTTTCATATTACTACCGAAGGGGACACGTATATTAGTGATGGTACACTAATAAATCTTGATGAACCTAATAGCTATAAGGAAGCCATGGCAGGCCTAGAGTCTGCAAAGTGGAAAGAGGCAATGGATAGCAAGATCCAATCCATGTATGACAACCAAGTTTGGAATTTGGTTGATTATGTGCCCGGACGTAAGACCGTTGGGTGCAAATGGATCTTCAAGAAGAAGACCGGCGTGGATGGAAATGTACACACATATAAAGTGCGATTGGTTGCGAAGGGCTTTACTCAAACTCCCGGAGTTGACTATGATGAGACCTTCTCACCAGTTGCGAAGATTAAATCTATTAGAGTGATGCTAGCGATTGCCGCATTTCATGATTATGAGATTTGGCAAATGGATGTCAAGACCGCTTTCCTTAACGGAAAGTTGACTGAGGATGTTTACATGGCTCAGCCAGAGGGTTTTGTGGATATGAAGAATCCGAATAGAGTGTGTAAGCTTGAGAAGTCCATTTATGGACTTAAGCAAGCGTCTCGCAGATGGAATCTTTGCTTCGATGAGAAAGTCAAAGAGTTTGGATTTGTACGAAGCGAAGACGAATCTTGTGTATATGTCAAAGCCAGTGGGAGTATAGCAAGCTTCCTCGTTCTATATGTCGATGACATATTACTCATAGGAAACGACATCCCGACTCTGCAGGAAGTTAAGTCCTGGCTCGGGAAGTGCTTCTCTATGAAGGACCTCGGAGAGGCTTCTTACATTTTGGGAATAAGGATAGTAAGAGAAAGAAGTAAGAGACTAATTGGACTTAGTCAAAATACTTACTTAGAGAAGGTATTAAAACGTTTTAGTATGGAAAACTCAAAGAAGGGAGAATTACCGATACAAAGTAATGCCAAGTTGAGTAAGACTCAAAGTCCGAGTACCGAAGCTGAAATAGCAGAAATGAGCTGAGTACCATATGCTTCCGCAGTTGGCTCAATCATGTACGCTATGACTTGTACTTGCCCTGATGTAGCCTTCACTTTGAGCATGGTTAGGAGATATCAAGGGAATCCTGGCAGAGCACATTGGATTGCGGTGAAGAATATCCTTAAGTACCTTCGGAGGACGAAGGAATGGTTCTTAGTCCTCGGAGGGAGTGATGACTTGAAGGTGCGAGGGTATAGTGACACCAGTTTTCAGACCGACAGGGACAACTACCGTTCGCAGTCGGGCTAGGTCTTTACCCTAAATGGAGGAGCAGTGACATGGAAGAGTTCCAAGCAGGAGACCGTAGTTGATTCAACGTGCGAATCAGAGTACATTGCAGCGAGCGAAGCGTCGAAGGAGGCAATATGGCTAAAGAACTTCATCGGTGATCTTGGAGTTGTACCTGCCATAAAGGAGTCCATGGAGATTTTCTGTGATAACGAAGGAGCGGTTTCCTTGACCAAGGAACCGAGGGATCATGGTAGATCAAGACATATCGACAGAAAATATCACTTCATCAGACATCGTGTAGAAGAAGGACAACTCGTAGTGAAGAGGATATCATCAGAAGATAACCCAGCAGATCCGCATACGAAGGGACTGAGTAGGGTTAAGCACTTGCAGCATGCTAGGAGTATTGGGCTGAAGGATGATATTAGCATAGATTAGATAGTATTAGAAACGTGTAATAGATAAATGTAATTAACATTTGATGATTAAATAAAGGAGTTTTATTTATGAGTAATGTTACTGTCTTATGTTAATTGTTTAACTATTGTTTCACTTTGCATGTTTTGACTTCCAGAATAATTGAGTTTATTAGGAATAATCGAATTGTTCAAATTGCCCACAATCGTTCATATGTTGGAAGTAGATATGAATGAAGATTGTCATGAATTGGTGTGTAGATTGTCTAAATGGTGTTAGACATAGCAAAGGGTTGCTGCAACGTTCATGAGTGCTTATGAACTAGTTTTGAGCATTGGAACAAACCCGCACTTGCTGGAATCACCTTATGGAATATGATATAAAAGGATGATCGCAAGACGATAATATCATATAGTATTAAAACCTAGATATATGGTTTGTTATTTGTTAATTGATTGTACATTGATAATGCGAAAACGCATCAGTAACTCGGTGTTATAAAACGCATTGTTGTGTATAGTTGATTAATGAATAAGTAAATGCATATAAGTCGAAGTTTATCTGTAACTTTTATCTTAGAAGGTAAAAGCGATATCTCGGCCGCTCGATGATTTGATTTGACTTATGTGCCGGGCCCGGTCAGAACTGAATTGATGTGTTTGATTAAGTTCTATGTCAAATAAATCAGAGATCGAGAAACCTAAATGCTTGATTAACCATTCCATAGGATTGTCAGCATGATATCTAACAGAGGACTGTACGATCCCTTATCTAAAGGACAAGATTGATTAGATCAAAGTTTGACAGCGTCTTTGAGAGCTACGATTGCAAACCGAATTGTACTTGTGCATATAGTTGCTAGACTTATCCAAGTGGGAGACTGTTGGAATAGTGTCTAAGGCTGCAACTATATTAGGCAAGTATTTGACCCGGTTGTGCATGGTCCTTTTGGGTTGCCTTCGCCATAGCAACTTGATAGGATGATTTATTAAGAGAGAGTAAATATTATTAATATATTATGGGAATAATATAAAGAATAATATATTGTTATTTGATTAATATAAGTCATAGGATTAATTGGAATTAATTTGGTGACTTAAAGAGGTTAATTAAATAAAGGGGTATAAACTGTCAATTATTTTATAGTTAAGCTTAAGACTATAAATCCATGTAGATATAATAGGGACGGATTCTAGAAGCTAGGATAGCTTCAAAATCGTCCAAGGAGTTATCTATGGAATGGATTTGGATAGCCTTAAGAGAAGATTATCCAATTAGGGTTTAGGTTGTAACCCTTAAGGAGTCTATAAGTATAAATAGACCCTATGGCTAAGGGAAATCGGAACCTCTCCAAAAGTAAGAGAACCCTGGCCGATTTCCTCCCCTCTCCTCTCTCCTAAATCATCTTTCTTGCTATTGGTGTTTGTAAGCCATTAGAGGAGTGACATTTGTGACTCTAGAAGCTCCAAGACCACAAGATCAACAAGGAACTCAAAGGTATGGTTCTAGATCTGTTTCAATGTTGTTATTTAACCTAATTAGCCATTAGAAGTCTTGGATTCAAAGCATGTTTAATTAGAAAGCCTAGATCCAAGCATTAGGGTTTTGCATGCGCACATAGGAAAGTTCTTATGGATAAAACCCATCACTGAGGATACAAGTAATTTTGAAAGCGAGTATCAGCTTTAAAGCTGGTGAGATCATAAGTATTTTAGTGTCTTAATTTGTATGTAAGAATTTGTAAGTATTAAAAATGTATATGAACGGTAAGTGTAAAAATGTTTGTAAAACAACTGTAAACATTTGAAAAACCCTAGAAATCCCTATGATTCCTACTATTATATAAAGGGTGTCTTCTAACAAGACATAACTGTTCTCAATGTAGTCTTCTACCAAGACTTAATTGTTCTCAATGTTCGTTTCTTGTAAAAGTGTGTAATTTTCCCAAGTGTAACTATCATTAACAAAATATAGTTTTTACATTTAAAGTTTAAGTGAAAAGATCACTTATATTAAGGTTTTCATGTGATTAATTGCACCATACTATTGACTGGTAACAACGACATACGTATGGTCGTAAAAAGAAATGACGTTTGGCACCCGCAGACCTACAGGTCCGGCTGTAGCTAGCAGCAATTTGTAGGATAGTCAACCCAGTATAGATCTATACGCAAACTCATGCTCTCCCTACAAGAGACTCTGGCTAGAACTCGGTCCATGACATTTAAGGCATGCTCCGATACAGGATCACAATTTTGTTAACGTATTTATGTTTATGTAATGTTCTGAACTGTTCTAGCTGTAATGTACGTGCTCTCTATCTAGTAAGTATAGTAACGTATTGTAATGTTCTAGCTGTAATGTCCGTTCTCTCTATCTAGCAAGCATATACTCATGAATGAACTGACTCATTGTGTGATATTGCGTTCTAGTAATAGTTCTAGTATCTTCCTAAACTACCCATATGGTAGTTTACTAGTAATCTAACTGGTATGTATGGACATGGATGTATACCCTTGCTAACCAAGGGCATTGGATGAACTGGAAGGACTTTTATGACTATATATGTACACATGATATATAACTAATATTTAAACGACCTTCGGACGAGTACCCGATATTCTATCAGCCCACATCCAAATCGAGGAAAAGGACACAAGGTGGATAGCCTTCCTAAGTCTTTTAAACATTACTTATATAACCATACATATAGAGGCATGCAATTTATAATATAAAAGCATAAAATAAGTTTTTTAAAAACCTTTGAACATAAATATTTTCTAAGAAAAGATCGACTTGATGTCGATATATAAAAGGGTTTTGAAGGCATGGGTTTGATAAAACGATTTAGTATAAAGGAACACTTCTTTGAAACACATTTGTAAATAAGTTTGAAATGTAATATAGAGAGTAAAATGTACAGTGTAATAAGGATTTTTAAACATATAAAGTGTTTGTGAAAATCATTTGAAGGAAACTGTTTGGTAAATCGGCTAATGAGTATTAAATCATTTAAATGCTGCTTATTAATCACATGCGATTGATATAATAAGTAGCATGATTCTACTTGTATCCCCTCCCATAAAACATTTAAAATAGTTAAAAGATTCATTACGGGGTATGAACTCACCTGTTGTGGGTGTTACGGATGAACTGACGAGGTAGGACTGCTAGGTGTCAAGTGAAGACTTTAGACACACACAATGGTCCTAATTACATATGAAGACATATGTATATAAACAATTAGTGATTATAACATTAATTAAACATGTATTAATATCCTAATGCGAGGAAAACACTTTTGGTCAAGTGCTAGGAGACCAATGGGTTGCGACAAAGGAGTGCAAGACCTCAAATGGGAGTTTATGGTCAAATGACCATATGTTTTGGAGTTTACAGCCCAGGGGAGTAAACTCCTGGCCGTAAACTCTCTCTTAGGTCACAAAATGAAGCTTAACATTAATACAACTTAAGTGGTGAAGAGCTTCTAGTCTTAAACAAGTGTTTGGGCCTCCTTTTAAATCCATTTAGGAGTTCACGGACTTAGGACCACTCCCCCCATGAGTTTACGGCCGTAAACTCATGGTAAGGAGTACCATTTGATGTTTTGACGTTCCTAACTCTTCAAGGTTATGATCTATGTTGGGTTCTATGCATAAGGAAGGAGTTAGGGTGTCATTTGACCCCTTTATAGGGGTTTACGGCCCAAGAACTTGTCTTGGCTGTAAACTCCTTATCACTTGTGATTCCTTATGTTTTCTAGGTCATAAACACTTTAGGGTACATGTCTAGATTAGTCTCTTGGCTTAAGGAAGGTTTTTAAGGCATTAAGGCACTTAAACATGGAGTTCACGGCCCAAGAACCTCCTTGGCCGTGAACTTACTTTCATCCTTGTTTCTAATTGATTTTGGTGTCCCAAACATGTAACGGAGGCTTCTAGTTTGAGTTCCAAGGCTTTGAGGGACATTGGGACACTTTTGGCCCTTAAAATGGAGTTTACTCCCCAAGTGTTCTTGGGCGGTAAACTCCCAAATCTTGGGGTTTTGGTCCGATTTTGATGTTATAAAACACAATCTAAGCTATATAATATAAGTAGATCGAAGTACTCACAATTTGGGATAAAAACCCGAAGACCCGTGAGAGAGAATTTTGGCTTTTCTCTAATTGGAAATGTAACTAATGAATTATTTGGTTCAGATTTCTATATATAGTCCTGCGATTTTTGGCAGAAAATATTTTTATTCTCGGAATGAACTCTAATATCCTATAGTATTGGAATAACAGTGTTGCACAAAACCCTAGTGCATCCACTCTCCTGATATCTCCATAAGTGTAAATCCTGAAAAACTGCCAAACTTATACCCGAAGTCTGGAATTTCACTGTAGCTGTTCTAACTTCCTTTGGCTTGATATGGTTTGTTCATAATGGAAATTCCGGGTTGTCACAGAATGCCTCAGAGGTACAGACTCATCAGTCGGATGAACAAGAGTTTCCTCCTCAAGTTGATTGCTAGGATTTGAGGTTCCTTCGCCACTTGAATCTTGAATTTCTTCCAGGTCAATTTACGTCCCACTGTTTCCTTGTCTTATGAACTCTCTCTCACGAAAGACTCCTATCCTTGCTACAAATACCACATTGTCATTGGGTCTGTAGAAGAGGTAACCAAAGGATTTCTATGAGTAGCCAATGAAAATACACCTCTCACTTTGAGGTTCGAGCTTATCGTGAGTCTCGTGCCTCACAAAAGCCTCGCAACCCCAAATCTTGATGTGGTCCAGATTGGGAACTTTTCCAGTCCACATCTCGTGAGGTGTTTTGGCAACCTTTTTGGTAGGGACTAGATTAAGGATATGGGTGTCAGTCTCTAAAGCATACCCCTAAAATGATATTGGTAGCAAAGCTCGACTCATCATGGAACGAACCATGTCCAACAAGGTTCGATTACGCCTCTCAGCCACACCATTAAGTTGTGGTGTCCTGGGAGGTGACAATTGTGAGACAATCCCACATTCTTTAAGATAGTCAAGGAACTCTGTACTAAGATACTCTCCACCTTGATCGGATCGAAGCATCTTAATGTTCCTACCCAATTGATTCTCCACTTCCTGCTTAAACTCCTTGAACTTTTCAAAGGTTTCTGGCTTATGCTTGAATATGTAGACATATCCATATATACTATAATCATCAGTAAAAGTCACATAGAAGCGATTAGCATTCCTTGTGGTGGTTCTGAAGGGTCTACACATATCCGCGTGTACCAGATCCAACAAACCTTCACCCCTAGCACAAGAACCAGTGAATGGAAATTTTGTCATTTTCCAAGTAGACAAGATTCACAACTATCATCTGACTTTAGGTCAAATGACTCCAGGACTCCATCCTTTTGGAGTTGGCCTATGTGTTTCTTGCTTACATGTCAAAGATGACAATGCCACAATGATGCTTTATCCAAGTTAATGGATGAATCAATACACAACACATTATTTCCTAGGTTCTCTACAACCGACAAAGCTTCATACACATCATCACAAGGTAATGCTTTAAAATAAAGAACATCATTAAAGAAAGAAATAATACCACCACATTCATTATCAAAAGAAAAGGTAAACCCTTGTTTGTACAAAGCATGAAAGGAAATAATATTTCTCGCCATTTCAGACGAGTAAGAACATTTATTCAAATGTGATGTTACCCACTAGTTTGCAACAAAGTATAAACTCCAATCTTGGTGACATGTGAAGCTTTTCGATTCCCCATGATTAATCTTATCCTCACTTCTTCTTATTCCCTACAAATCAAAACAAATATGAATACGACAACCGATATCAAGGACCCCAAGAATTAGAATGAGGTGAGTTATTAGACAATATAGTGTAAATACTTGCATGGTTGGGTTTCACTTTCCCATCCTTAACATCTTGCAGATACTTTGGGCAGTTTCGCTTCCAGTGCGACTTTTCGTGGAAATAGAAGCATTCAGCCTCTTTAGGATTGGTAGAAGGAGTGACAGAACCTTTCTTGGTTCCACTTGAAGAGGATCTATCAAGGGACTTTCCTTTGGTACCTTTTGAAGGGTTCTTCCTCTTCTTCCCTTTGCCTTGCCTGATTGCCAAGACCGGGGCCGCAGTGGGAGTAGGAGTGGTAACAACCGACTTACCCTTGAGACCACTTTCAGTGCTATTCAATAGTCCTTGAAGTTTGCTGAGTGTAACTTCCTCCTTGTTCATGTGGTATGTCATTCGGAATTGATCAAAAGAAGAAGGTAAGGAGTGCAAAATGATATCAATTGCCAACTCCTCGGGAAGTTCACATTTATCTTCAGCAAACGGTCCACATACCTTTGCATTTTCTGCAAGTGGCCCGTGATGGGTTCACCATCCTTCATTTGGGTTGTTATCATGGAGCAGATGATGTCATACCTCTCTTGGCGAGCACTTTGATGGTAGCGGTCCATCAAATCCTAGTGCATCTCAAAAGAGTAATAGTCCTCATAGGAAATTTGGAGCTCAACTATCATCGTGGCCATCATGATACATACCACTTTAGTGGCATCTCTCTCATGAGTCTGGAATTCAGCGATCTCCTCAGGAGTAGCACATGACTCATCAAGTTCCTTAAGCTCCTTGTTGAGGACATATTCCTTGTCCTCGTAATGAGTGACCATCCTGATGTTCTGGATGCAATCCATCAAGTTGGAACCATCAAAGATGACTCTCCTACAAAGGTTCATGAGAGAGAAGGAGCCGATATGGTTTGAGCCAGAAGCAACATTGTTGGAAGACATCTAAAAAAGAAGAAAGACAAGTTTAGATTAGATATAAAGATAGTCTTTAATAAAACACCCAAATGTAATATTAAGGCTAGGACTCAACACAATATTTTATAACATGGAAGAGGGATGCCGTAATCCAAGCTATAAAATATTTGAAGGTAGGTGAATGACGATTCACCAATTTCCACCATGAAAAACGAAATAGATTATTAGGTTTTAATTGGTTTTGAAACTCCTAGATTCTTTGAGATTCATTGAACTTTTCAATGGCATGTTTCAATCTCGAGTGTGCCCTTCAAGTTTTGTGACTGAGATGCCGAGGATCACAAAACAAGGTGTGAAGTAACCATGCAAATTACTTGGTACGCTTAATGTTTATCACTGAATTGATGTATAGGTTAACCACACGCGCTCCACCGACCTATGATAAACCTTAATCCACCCTTTTCCTACCTTGTTAAGTCCAGGTTAGTGTGCCGGTTAACCACACACACTCCACTAACGACTTAAGCAAAGTGCCAAGTGTAATCTCATGGGTTAGCACCTTATTCACATTTTCCTAAAGTAACAAAGATTGGGAATTTATAAAAACATTTAGTTACTTTACAATCTTCATACTTTTAATGAGGATTAAATTCATTGTCCTACCCGTTCGGCTAACGACCCTCCACCAATCAAGGAAGTGGTGGGTGAGAGTGGACACCCATTATGCTGCCATTTTATAGGCAAGAACCTTATACCCCCTTATAGACCGGCTTCGTGAATGAGGCCTACTAACGGTAAAACGACTTGCTCTTATACATATACATATATATATATATATATATATATATATATATATATATTAACTTATAATATTATAAGGTATAAGGGTTGAATTTGAACTTGTAAACTTCTAGGGGTTGGAACTAGAGTTTTTAAAGTGACTTTACATGATCCAAAACTTGAGGGCAAGTTTTGTAACTTTCATAACTTTTTATCTTTTATAACTTATGAATTAATGGATTAATAAAATGAGAGCCTTTTCATTTTATGTAACCCATGTGTTTAATAATGGACTTTTAAAAGTGTGAATTTTGGCAATCCGTAACTTGAGGACAAATTATGGATTCCATTAAAACACATCAAGATCAAGAACTAAAGTAACAAGCAAGGTACAAATAACTCGTATGATCTTCTAAACTCATAAGTTCATGAATGTTCATATCAACAATTTCAAGAATCATAAACAAACCATACGAAACTTGAAATTTCGATATTAGCCATTGAAAATGGATTACCATAACCATTACACTATCTAAAACATGTTTTATAACACCAAAAAAGTTTAGGGTAATGTTTCTAGTCCATTTCCAGCAGCAAAAGTAGAAAAACTACACTCTGACAAGCAAACTTGTCGAGTGCATGAAATGACTCGGCGAGTTGGTTGAATATAGTCATGGACTCGTCGAATGCCCCCATGGACTCGGCGAGTTCACTCAGGCAGAAAGCAGCTTTGTCGATTTTCTTAACAAATTTACATCAAGTATCAAGTAAACAAGCCTAGGCTCTGATACCACTGAAGGGTTTTGAGCATTCTAACACTCCTAAGGTGTATATGCAACCCTAGAAACCTTGGATCTATGTTTTACTAAGATACATGCAAATTTGATTTCCAAGGTTCTTAACCTAACTAGCATGACATCGGGAACTTTTAAACATAATAGCTAGTTGAAGTACATACCTTTTGTTTTTTTGATTCCTTGAGAACCTTGTGAGCCTAGCACCTCAAGTGTGATGCCTCAAATGTCTCGCACAACACCACAACACTTAGAATAACCTTGAGAGAAGCTCACTAAGACTCAAAATTCGGCTAGCCCTCTTACACTTGCTTGAAGTGGCCGATCTTTCTAGACATGTGGTCTTTATATAGTTATGACACAAGTAGGGTTACACCATGTAAACCCTAATTGTCATGGCTTTCCATATTCTTGTTGGATTAATGTCTAAGTCTATAACTATAATTGGTAAGACTTGACCCGACTCGGCATGGTCCATTTGGGTTGCATGGCATCAGAACATTTGGATAGTGAGAAGAAGATATTTGTGACATTAATATATTATAAGTTGTAATATATTAATATGAAATCATGTTATTTAATTAGTGTTGATCAAGAATTATTTTGGACTTAATTTAGTGATAAAAAAGAGACTAATTAAATATATGGGGATTGATTGTGTAAATCATTCATTCTTATATATGTGGGCTTATGATTCATGATTCCTTATGTTGGGTTTAACCCATGAGGTGATCCATGGGTACTCCATGGAGGTTAAAACCCATGGAGCATAAGGAATGGGTAAAGTCATGGGTTACATGGTGTCACCCTAATATGCACACTATATAAGGACCCTATTGGTTGGAGAAATTGGCACTAGTGCATAATATGGAAGGCAAGCCAATTTCCAAGTATGATATCATATTTTCATGGTTATTCCAAGTGTTTATGATGTTGTGTGAACCATTTGAGGTGTCACACTTGGGGCACTAGGCTCTCGAGCCTCATGGAGTCAAGCTACATCAACAAGGTATGTATTATATCTATTTTATTACTCAAGTATCAAAGATTGTATGCTAGTTAGGGTAATACCTTGGAATATTCATATTTGCATGTATAATAGAGAAAACATAGATCCAAGGTATTTTGGGTTGCATGTACACCATAGGAGTGTTAGAATGCTCAAAACCCAACAGTGGTATCAGAGATAAGGCTTGTTTTCTGTTATACTTGATGCAAATTGCTGAAAATTGAAGATTTGACTTGTTTGGACAGGGGACTCAATGAGTCCAAGTTCAAACTCATCCAACTCACCGAGTTAGTTCATGCACTCGACGAGTTGGACCCCCTGACAGCATATCTTCGAGTTTTAAAGCTAGAATTGGTCTAGAATCATTACCTTAAGCTGTTTCGGGCTTATAGACCTGTTCTGGTATGGATTGTTCATGCTTATGAGTCTTGGTAGATCATAGGAATTATTTACAAAAGTTTTTGTTAGTTAATTCTTGATCTAAATGTATTTTAATGGAGTCCATAATTTGTCCTCAAGTTATGGATTACCAAAAGTTTTTTATGTTAACTTGTTTTATGAGTTATTTTAGATTAATGAAAAATATGTGTTTGTTGTTTTCAATCCAAATTAATCCAAAATTGTTCATAAAATGTATTTTTTTTTGTAACTTGTCCTCAAGTTATATGAAAAGTCACATTTATGAATCTTAAAACTCATAAAAATGCCTTAGGTTATAAAAAAATAAATAGTCCTTTTCTTATAGATAGTTTTTATGGCTCCATAACTTGTCCTCAAGTTATGGATGTCCAAGAGTCTCTTCATTAAAAGTTTTTAAAACTTTAATTAAACTCATAAGTTATGAAAATCCAAGAGTTTTGAATAGTTTCAAAATTTGCCCTCGGAATATGCAATCTTTTCCCCATGAATACTTTAATTCCAAGTTAAGCCCTTAGAATTTTAAAAGTTAAAATCCAACCCTTATACTTTATAATATTATAAGTTAATGATATTTATATATATATGTATAAGAGCAAGTCGTATTATCATTAGTAGGCCTCATTCACGAAGCCGATCTATAAGGGGGTATAAGGTTACTACTTATAAAATGGCAATTTAATGGGTGTCCACTCTCACCCACCGCTTCCTTGACTGGTGGAAGGTCGTTAGCCGAATGGGTAGGACAAGGACTATAATTCTTCCTTCATTAAAAGTATTAATGGTAAATACTAAATAACTAAACTCTTAATAATACCCAATCTTACTTACTTAGGAAAATGTGAATTTGGTGCTAACCCATGAAATTACACTTTGTACATTACTTAAATAGGTTAGTGGAGCGCGTGTGGTTAACCGGCACACTAGGTTGATTTAACAAGGTAGGCAAAGGGTAACTTAATGTTTATCATATTATCGGTGGAATGTGTGTGGTTAACCGGCACATCGATTGAGGGTAAATATTAAGGGTACCAAGTATATTTGCATGGTTATTCACACCTTGTTTTGTGATCCTCGGCATCCCAATCACAAAACTTGAGAGGGCACAATCTCTCAAACGATCTAGGAGTTTCAAATCCAAGTAAAACCTAATTAAATCATTTCGTTTTCATGGTGGAAATTGGTGAATCACCATTCGCCTACCTTCACATATTATATAGCTTGGTTTACGGCATCCCTCTTCCAAGTTATAAAATATTGTGTTGGGTCCTAGCCTTAATATTTGATATTGGGTGTTATATTAAGGGCTTTAGATCAACTATCTTGAATATCTACCAAAAAAATGTCTAGTTCAAACATTTATGTTCTTCCCAAATCTCTTGGAACTTCACTTCCTCCACCTCCTCCAGTTATTATCCCTAACCCACAAGTTCAAGGTCACTCAACCCTATTGGCAAGCAAGGTCTATGTGTGATGACATCTAGGAGATGAATTCACATATTGACAAGCCAGGAGAGTTGTGTGTCAAAGTCTTGAGAAAGTTGGATGTTCAATCACTTTCTATGTCACATAGTGAGTTACTTTGGGACGACGATGAAGCAGACTATGACATTACCCTTAATGATCTTATCTATTTGCTTGGTGCTGCTGAATCAGCAATGATCTAAGGACTAGTAAAGAAAATTTGATTAGGAGATCAACTTCCCAATGGACATTGACAATGGTAACATTGGATATATAGAAAAGGCTTTCTCTTCCCAATGGAAAGGGATCGGCCACAGTCAACTCCGTTGACCAAATGGTAAAGAGAAAGGCTAAGTCTGCGATAGTCCCATGTACCATTCCCAAAGAGTCCATATGTGTCTATTGCCAAAGGAAGGGGCATTGATTAGGAAACTACCTATTTACCTGAAAGATCATAAGGTTGATCAAGTCAAGAAGTTTGACTCTACTTCAGGTAAAGCCCACTATCTAACTCTGTTAAGTCTCTATTATGAGATTCTTATTACATGATGTTACTGGGTCACATGTTGATGTTTTAAGAATCAAAGAAAAGTGAAGAAAATTAAAGGAAGTATATGATGATTCTGATCACGAAGATGGATTTCGATCGTATGGTTCGGTGATCAGAATTTTGAGCTGTTGCTTAGGAGTTATGATATATTGCTTAGGAATATATAACAGCAAGTTTTTCATATGCTTTTGCACTATAAGGATCAGTTTTTCCGCAAAGTTTTATAAAATAATTTTTGATTTTATGTATCCTTACAATGGCATTTGTGAAAAATTGTTTCTTATATGATTCCATGGATAGCAATATTGGGAAAGATTCTCATCACCCAAGTTTATATTGGACCGAAACTTGGAATCATGCAAGTTGGATAGTATGATGAATGAGAATTTTCATCTTTGGAAAAATTAAGACTAATTCCTTGCTCATATGTATCTGTGAGTCAAGTGAAGGACTAAGGGATCGAGTACACATTCTTGTGCACTGATCAAGTCCACCACAAAAGATCGTTAAGACCATTCGTCATGATTTACTAAAGTTGGTAACTATGGTTATACTTACAAGTTTAAGTATAATTCTGAAACATTGGAAAAGTTTCAATGTATGGCAGAACGAATGAGAATAATCAAATTAGGCAGAAAGATAAAAGATTCTCAAATCTGAAAAGATGGGAGAGTACTTTAGTATCATGTTTTGTGATCATCTTAATGATTAAAGAACCATATCACAATTGGTCATCTAAGGACATCTTAGTGCATTCTTATGGCTAAGAAGAGAAGTCATGAGTTGTTGAAATGGTTAAATCAAGAAGATGAGTCATACTTCGTTCCAAAAACAAGTCTTAGAGTCATACTCCAACATTATAACTTGAGTGACACATCTGAAAGAAAGTTTATAACACTTGTCAAATGTAAGAGTAAAATGTTTTCTACTCTTGTACATTTGACATTGGTAAGTTTTGATGTTTTGGATAAAACGAAGATCAACTAAGGCCAATTGTTTGAAGAATCTGCACTATCTCTTGAATATTTGATAACTGAGTTTTATATGTCAAGAGGACAGTGGGATTCTTAAAGGTCTTGAAACATTTTCAAGAGCTAATCAAGAATAAAAACTTGTATTTCATCACTAGCACACGACTAGAGGTTGATAACCTATCATGTTGACATTTCTGTGCACCATTCCAGTTAAAGTTGGCTATATATTTGAGTTGTACATGTTCTCAATTTTTTGCATAACTACTTGGAAGCAATGGCAGACCCTTGTACTACCTGGTGGCAAGAAGATTGCACAAGTTCAATCCATATGAGTTTGGATTTGTCACTAACTTTGTCTTGTGATTATGGTTTTGAAAAATTCACATGGATAGGAACATATACACCATAAATTTTAAGTGTCATAACTTTTCTCTCTGCTTCATGAAAAATGGTAGTGAGGAACCCTTTAACTAAGTAGATTTTAAGTAGATAGCAATTGTGATATTTGCATTCTCAAAGTCGTTAGTGGAGCATGTGTGGTTATCCGACTCACTAAGATGGACTTGTGAGGAATGAAAAAGGTCTAAACAATTGAGATTATGATTACGACATCCTTTTTCATAGTTCTAAAATTGTCTAGACAAACCTGTGAGTTATCTAAGATAAGGTGTATGATTTTGATAAAGTTTTATCAAAGCATCTTATATCAGAAATCTGAACTTTGGTAGAAAGTCAATAAAGTATTGATTTCTAGAAGTCTAGCTAATTTCTAGATACATGTAAAAGCTAGTGGGATCATAAGTGTTATGCTCATAATCATCAGGTTAGTGGGAGCATGATAATTATGATAAGTATTGCAAGTTAGCAATGTTAATTATAGAAAACAAAAGTTCAATTAGGAAAAGTTGTTTCGCTATAATTAAGGGAGAGAAAATTATACTTCATTTCAAGTCTAAAAGCTTAGATTAAGGTTTTAATCATCTTTAGTGAAGTATATATATATATATATATATATATATATATATAGAGAGAGAGAGAGAGAGAGAGAGAGAGAATTTTATGTTGTAATGGCTCAACATAAGGAAATTATGTATATGGGTACATTATTTGCATTCTAAAATTTGATTATGATTATGACATCCCTTTTCATAATCTGAATTATGAGAACTTAGCAAATAGAAATATTGCAACAACAGATAGTCTATTATCATGTCTTTATATGAGACATCATGAATCGTGTCCCATATGCTTCGGATATAGGATCGATTGCATGTGCTATAATATTCATCGTTTCTAAATTTTCCAAATGCTCAAGGCATTAAGAGGGGAAAAGTCTAGAATTGGATATGACTAAAATGATTAAGCAATTGTCGAGGACAATCTAAGGTTTACCAAAGAATGGTTGATCGGGGACACTTGGAAGTATAGTGTTAACTTTGGAAGGACCATATTGACATATTCTGAAAAGAGGCAACTCTTGTTCAGAAATTATAGTCAAAATGCGAATATGGAGTTGTCTCTATAGATGGAAGAATATGTGTAAGATTAGAAAAACTTAATGCAAGAAGCATGTTCAGAGCAATGTACTTTGAATATGAGACTTTGTTTCCATGGAGTAGGTCTTCACTGAAGTACACTGTAATGATTGTTGACAAGTCTTTGTGACTTTGTACATATTCATTACGAGAGGGTAGTGCATATAAGTTTAAAATCTAACAGATTTTGATAAATGATAAGAATTTGGAATTCTTACATTTACGATAAGGATTTCGAAGTGTGAAATTAGAATCATTGAAATTATGTTCAATTGGTTTATTTCACAAAGTAAGGATCATAGACAAACATAGAGTGCATACTTGGCGTATGGCAAAGCTATTGTTTAGAAAAACATAATGTACATGCTTGGAGCATGGGACAACTAGTGTTTTTAATTCAAGTATAAAGTTGATAAAACCGAAAAAATGAATAATGAGTAATCAGTATGGTGATAAATAAAAAGTGTTCTATTTATATTCATAGGTTTTGATACCCTACTAGATTAAATTATTCTTCTGTTTCATTTTGCATGTTTTGACTTCCAGAATAAAATAGGTCATTCTTCACAAATGACTAAGTTATTCAAACCATCCACAGTTAGTCATATGTTGGAAGTAGATATGAATCAAGACTGTCATGAGTTGGCTTGTAGATGTCTAAGATGTTGGACATAGCAAATAGGTGCTACAACACTCATGAGTGCTCATAAGTTCTGAGTATTGGATTCAACCCACGCTCATTTTAACCACTTCATGGATTTTATCAAGAGTGATCATGAGACGATAATATCTTATATTATTCAAACCTAGAGATATGAGTTGGTTATACGTTGATAGCACGAAAACGCATTGGTAACTCGATGTTATAAAAAGTGCCTTTGTGTATGATTCTACAAGTAGTAGAACAAGCTATATGAGTCAAAGTTTATCCATTCCTTTTACCTTCGGTATAAAAGCGATATCTACGGGCCCTTCGATGGTTTAATGATGACACATGTGAGTGCTTGGCCAAGCAAGGACTGATTTGATTTGTTCAATCAGTCAGTCATCGTGAATCGGAAATTGGGAAACAAAAAATAGACAGAGAGAATGATTTATAATCCATGTCTCAGTCCATATGATATCTAGAATGCAGCAATATATAATCCCTTATCTAATGCACAAGTCATTGACGAGATCTGAGTTCAGTTACAACGTTAGAGTTCGACAAAAGCTTTTGAGAGATACGATTGTTAGTCGGGTTATGAAGTCATACTTGCAATAATAGTTTTAGACTTATCCAAGTAGGAGACAGTTGGATTAATGTCTATGTCCATAACTACAACTGGTAAGACTTTACCCAACCCCGCATGGTCCATTTGGGTTGCATGGCATTGAAACATTTGGATAGACCTTTTATGAGAAGAAGATATTTGTGACATATTAATATATTATAAGTTCTAATATATTAATATGAAATCATGTTATTTAATTAGTGTTGATCAAGAATTAATTTGTACTTAATTTAGTGATCAAAAAGAGACTAATTAAATATATGGGGATTGATTTTGTAAATCATTCATTCTTATGTATGTGGGCTTATGATCCATGATTCCTTATGTTGGGTTTAACCCATGAGGTGATCCATCGGTACTCCATGGAGGTTAAAACCCATGGAGTATAAGGAATGGGTAAAGTCATGGGTTACATGGTTTAACCCCAATATGCACACTATATAAGGACCCCATTGGTTGGAGAAATTGGCACTGGTGCATAATATGGAGGGCAAGCCAATTTCCAAGTCTCATATCTTCTTTTCATGGTTATTCCAAGTATTGATGATGTTGTGTGAACCATTTGAGGTGTCACACTTGGGGCACTAGGCTATTAAGCTTCATGGAGTCAAGCTACATCAACAAGGTATGTATTCTATCTATTTTATTACCCAAGTATCAAAGGTTGTATGCTAGTTAGGGTAATACCTTGGAATATTCATATTTGCATGTATAATAGAGAGAACATAGATCCAAGGTATTTAGGGTTGCATGTACACCATAAGAGTGTTAGAATGCTCAAAACCCAATAATTCCATGATCCATGGGTCTATAACTCCCATGGACTATACATGGAGCACCTTATGGGTTTTTGCCCAATTCAATAAACATGGATCATTAGCCCACTTTACAAGAATAGATGATTTACACAATCAACCCCATATATTTAATTAGTCTCTTTTTGATCACTTAATTAATTCCATATTAATTCTTTGATGAATACTAATTAAATATTATTATTAATATATTAGAGCTTAAAATATTTTACTAATCCTTAAGTGTCCTTTCTCTCATTTAGTCTATCCCAAGTGTTATAATGCCATGCAACCCAAATGGACCATGCCAACCGGGTCAAGTACATTCCTAAAATAGTTATGAACTTAGACACCTAATTCAACAGTAGTGCCCCTCTAACTTATGCTTCCCGATCTCAAGGCCCAACACCCTCTCCCTTAGCTCATCACGCTCAACCTTGACGGTAGTAAAGTCTGCCAAATCCGAGCTAATATAATGCAGACGCCCAACCACCACCACCAATTAAGGGGAAACATTGGTCGCCTAATACTACAAGTTGTTAGCCATATGGGAGTTGGAGAGGACCTCCAATGATTTTATGATGGCCAGAGGTAACGTGTGACGAATCCACTCATACGCAACTGAATGTTGTGTAAGTAGACACTCACGAGTAAGCATCCACTCTGGGAGAAAAACACCAGAAATCACCGGAGGTGAAGGGGGAGCACCCACATCAACAATGTCTCTTAACGGAAACAGTGTGAAGCTAGAGGACCTTGGAACTTTGACCTCTAGCTCTTTCCCGGGATTACCATCACCAAGGTAAATGTTGTCCTTCGGCTCTTCTTTTGGTTCAGGAGGCGATTCTATTGCCTTGGTGTCCATCCACTCTGACAAGCATAAAGCATCATCATCGAGGATAGTAATCAAAACATATGGTTCCCCTAGAAAGAAGTCCATATTGTGACTCTTGTGAAGACGTTTGCCACTAGTACTGGTACCAATGCCTCCGGTAAGTGGGGAGTCCACCCAAGCTATCTGTCGCTTCGTAGTTCCCTGACCGCCACCAACCGTCACCTTTTAGAGTTCTGAGGCATAGGGTCATCATAAGAAACACTCTTGACGAATGCATCCACCAATGTCGGATCAATTTAAGGACTAGGCCCTCCATTCCCAACAACAAGGGTTGCACCAAGCGCGAGGGCTCAATCAACACTAGTGGGCGTGGGAGGATCTCTGGCAAGGGTACCTCACGGTACTGGAGATTGCCATTATATTTTCCCACAGAACCATTTCAAAGGGAAAAATCCTCTCATGACCTACAAAGAAAAATAGTAAATGAAATGGGAGCACCTATTTTCTTGAAAAATATTTTTTTGGGTGGGAGGGGAGTATTTACCATCCTTCTACACAAAGTACTGGGGTATCATCCATCGAGCCCTTCATGCGGCACTCATCCCTACCGCAGATAGGATGTGATCTTCCCAGTCCTCCTTTTTAAAGCAGATACCCTCAACGCTTGTGCCACTGTTAGGATAGCACATCACAATTTAGGCATCCGGTCGGAGAAGATGGTCACCCGGGGGTAGCCGTAACCAACCAGGTTGTGATTTACCCAAAGTCACTTGTCTTGCATGTTTTTCTTGGGTGCTTTCTGGTTAAAAATGAACACATGAATGCCTCACCCCTGAGAAAAAGTATGGATGCCAGATGGGCTAGAAGAGTTGAAATAGGCTTTGAAAGCCCAAAACTAAGTCAACACTCTAAGGGCTCGACATGCCAATTCCAAACCCACAATCTTGTTGATGGCATTGGAAGTTAGGTCATGCACGGAGAATCCATATTGATGCATGTTCTTGTCAAAAAATTTGTTCGTTGGTAGCCTCATATCTATCTTGAAGATCATAATGGGTACTCCAACCTTGTACCCAGGTGGTCAAGAAATGTTCGCCCCCTTCCTGGGATATTGCACCCTATTTTCTGGCATAAAATCGAACTGGGGTTGAAGAAAAGATAAGAGGGTAAGCAAAGAAAATATAGAAGCAGTTGAAGAATGGGAACTGTAAAGAGTAAAATAGTCTGTGATAAGGAAGGTTTTAAATGCAAAGCAAGAATATCGAACAATTACCATGATGAAACCATATGTACAGACAGCTCCATTACATCAGTAGACGTCAGGGCCATCTTCGTCGAACACGTGTCTTGATCTAAGCTACAATAACTCAACTACGCCAGGCCAACACTGACGTCTAATATCCTAGAGAACTTGTTAAGATATCCCATTAGGAATATGTTAAAGATAACATAGTTTCTATCTTTAGGAGGACCTATCTAACATTTCTAATTCGGCCAAGCGCCATACCCAGGCCCTCACCCTCTCGCTAGGATCCTCATCCTTGGCACCCTCATGTCCAGTTCCAACCCCTGATGACAATCTCCATTCTATAATAAGATAAAAAAAACAGTTGGTCGTTTCCCAGAGCGACACATGTAGCGCCCATGGTGTTGTCCTCTGTTTATTCTGCACCAATAGCAGATGACCACTAGTGGTGCATGATATATGCATATCTATACATATCATTTTACATCATATCATAATATTTATAATTATTTTTATGTCCTTTATTTTTGAGAGAAAAACTTTTGAGAAACCCTTGAAGAAACGTTAGTACAAGATAATAGTTTTGGAATAAGTTAATCTCAAAGGATCAAATTAGCTCAAAAATAATAAGTTAGAAAGGTTAGATAGTTAGTTGTGGAAATATAAAGGAAATGTAAATGACACCAAGTTATATCAAGTAAACATCAAACTGATTCGTATCAAGGTTTGCATTCAAACACGAGTGAGTAAGTGTGAACAGTTTAAGATGAAGAGGATCTTAGATATTAGATAAGATAAAGATATGAGAAAATAATCGTTGTATTTTTAGTGAAAGTTCAAAAGATCATGAAAGAAATGTGTAAATACATGAAGAAGGGAGTCTCTATTTATAGAGTCCCATAATGTTACATCTGAAACAAAAAAAACTTATATTCTACTGACTTAAGTGACCCTGCGAGGTTCACTAGATAAAGTAATGCTAATACGCTAAGTCAGTTTACAAAAGTCATCATCAATATTCACTGCGATAGTGATTGCGGATCACTACGGTTTTCAAACCAACTTCTTCAGTTTTGACTGTGGTAGACACACTTCAGTTGTGGTAGCCATTCTAACTGTAGTAGATAAAAAACTAGACTACATATCCTTAAAGTTAAAGAGGGTCACTTTTTGTGTCAACATTTTCCCCCAAAGTAACCTCTTCAACTTTCTTCTTTACTTGTTGAGCTTCAGGAATTTGATAAGGATCCACCAGAATTTTCTCACTTTTCCTAGCCAATGGATTCTTCTAGTTATCTCAAACTTGACTTCATCTGTTGTATCTGGGATCTTTGAACTGAAGCCACGGTTATATACGGTTGCTTCTTGGTTAATCTATGCATTGCTGTCACAGGAATGAAGTATTTGAGATCACTATTGACTTTCTTATAAATAACTCCTAACTCCGGAAAGTTTGTTGCACCGAGTGACATTTCTTGATAACCTTCAATAAAGCTTGGTGAGGACTCAAACTCTGGAAAGTTGAGCTTCTTGGCCAGGACAGGATGAATATCAGCATCTATTTTCCCAAAATCACAGACCAATGCCTTAAGAAACTCACAAGCTTTCTCACAGGCAATCTTCATATTCGGATGATTTTCGGCTTTGATATGGAAAACCCTTGCAATCAGGAAAACTTCTTCGGGGTACATGCAGGGAAAGTCAGCCTGCATCCTGATATAATCATCTTCTCTCCTAGTGAGGGTATACTGAACAAAGTCAGTCTTCATAAATTTCCTCGCTTTATAATTCTTAACCCCTAATGGTTTGTCATTAGACCAAATCTTTTCAAAGTCTTTCCCATGCTTAGCATGAAACAAGTTTAAGCATTCAAGTTCAAGGTGAAGTATTTGATCATCTGGTAGGTTGAGATCAAATTGCTCAAACACGGGGAAAAACTTGGAATTCGGAGAGATTGGTATCTCCCAATACCCATTGGATGGAGACTCGGCATAGGTCAAGATAGGCTTATAATCATCATCAAGAAGCCTTCGGGTAGGATTTACCCAAGAGTTGATTAAGGACTCATCCATGGTTGTATCGAAACCATGTGCCCGCCATATCTATTCGGAAAATTTCACGACCCTCCAGTATCTTTTTCTTTGAAGAGTGGCCGATGAGTCTTGAGAATGAGCCGAGGACATTGTTGGCTCCATGTTTCAAAATTATGGAGGATTCTGATGAGGAGATTTTTGTGAATCTTGTTGCGGTGGAGTTTGTTGTGGAGATGGCACCGAATTTAATTATTTTGGTGATCGTTGCGGAGAGGGTTGTGGAGTTGGAATTCTTGGAGGAGTTTGATGAATAGAAGGAGTCTTGGAATGAGAATGACCTTGCTCATGATGATAACGCGGAGGGGTCTCACTTCCCCCTTTTGAGGAAGTAACAAATTGTTGCTCCTCAAACCATTGTTTAAGTCCATCAATTTTTGAAAAAACTTCATTAAATTGAGACATCATTGCATCTAGAGCTGCTGGTTGTTGGGGATTTCTTGATTGAAAAGGAGTTGATAGATTTCCTTGGTGAGCCGCAAAATCTCATCAATACTTGAATTTGCAGTTAGAGATCTCCATAAGCCATTGATTGTTGTTTGTAGAACTGTAAGGTTGGATTCATATGCATTGTGGGTTTCATCTACCAGTTGCTTGAAGTGAGCAAATTGTTTGTTAAGTGAAGCACTGAACTCATCCTTCAGTGTTGTAATTTCCTTGATGAGCTTCTCAGCAGTTGATATGAAGTCTTTATGATTTGCGATTCAGCGATTATCCAAGTCTCTGATTCCCATTTTGATTGCTAGACTAACTCTTTGAGAAAGCAACCTTTCCCTTGTCTCAAGAGTTTCCACCATTTCCACTAAAGACTTTTCTATAGGAACTTTGGTATTTGCTGGTTCCTTAGCTGTGACTGCGGCCAAAATCTGATCAACCTTGGCCTGGAGACTTAGAAACTCCTTTCATCAGACTGCAATCTTTTTCTTTTTCTTTGCTTTTGGCTTCTAGGTGGATTGTTGGGATCCACTCAACTCTTCGTCTTCAAACACCATCATGAATTCTTTTGAATGAGGGGGATGTTGAACATCTTCCAAGTCAATATCATCAAGGTTAAACATAGGACCCGAGCTAATTTCAATTGCGGTCCCGTCGTCTTTGGAATCATGGATTTCATCATTTTGAGGAGGCTTTTCTGAACCAGCACCACCTTTCATGACTTTGGCTTGGTGAACAGTTTCTTCCGTCTGGGACATCCATTGTTGAATCATCAAGATGTCATGGACTGTTTTTGCATTGCTGAAAGAGTCTGCACAATATTTTGCAACTTTTTGAAGATCCTTCTCTTTTTGTTGTTGTTTTTGAACTTGTTGAGCTTTCATGGCTTCCAACAGTTTCTTCCATCTGGTACATTCAACTAAAGTCAAGTCTGGCCTCAGGTCAATTTTGGCTAAGGCTGAAGAAATGCCCTACGGTGCAACAGGTGTTTGCAGTGTTTGTACGATAGGAAGAAATATGGAGTGAACTCCTCGCTCAAAATAGTGCAAGTGTGATGTCCTAGAGACCTTAGGGTGACTCAAACCAATTAGATCCACTTTGGATTCGACTGGGGGTGTGTCTCCATAGTGGGATGAAATAGATACACTCATTGTATCTGAGCGGTGAGATGGGGTATGAATGGGTGAGCCTGCGTTAGCTCCAACGACTACCAGAGTCTTTTGAGAGATTGTGGTATGAGTCGTGGTACACATATGGCTTTGATTGGGGGTAAGTTTAAGTTTCTTCCATCTAAACACATCTCCTGAGTTTAAGGACTCATGATGACAATCATCTATAACATTAACTGGGGGATCTTGAGTTTTAGAAGGAGAGTGATGAACCACAACAAAGGATTTTGCGGTCATGGACTTACGTTTCTTTTGAATGCCAGCACCCTTTTACACCATATTGATGGGTGATTTCTTTGAAGTCACAATTGAATTAACACTTTTGAATTTGGATTTGAGCCACTTGCTCTGCGGTTGAAGGGGGCATGTGTTGCGGTATGGATTGCGGTACTAGGAGGCACATGTCTTGCCGTATGGATTGCGGTACTAGGAGGAACCTTCATTGTGGTAGGGAATGCAGTAGACTGACTTTGTATGGGCGGGGAAAAGTGGTATGCATCAATACCACTCATTGTCATAATAGGGTCAACTACATCAAGAGTTGTGATTCCAATGGACTCCAAAATATACATTGGCAACCTCCTAAAGGGTTCAAAAATAATTTGATCTTTAAAGGTTGTGTACCTTTTCAGATCGCGAGTGAAAAACAGGTTCGTGTCGTTGCCCATATTGTTAGGGTGGAATTGTTGTAATAGTCGAAGTTTGTATTTGGAGTCTTCGAACGTTTTTGTAATGTATTTTACTAGGGAATAATATTCGAAGCATAATGTTTTAATCCTTAGTATATCTTTTGTACGCTTTCCTCTCCTATAAATAGGAGTGGTTACTAGTGTCTTAGTAACAAAGTTTTTATAGAATATTCATTGTACTCTGTAAACTTTGAAAAAGCGTAATATGAGCCAAACAGATTATATTTACATTCTATGTTCAAATCTCGCACTCATACTTTGAATTTCTTCTCTAATTCATTCAATAATTGATTCTTTGATTCTTCAATTGGTATCAGAGCAGGAATCATATCTCTGATCTGATTTTCACTCTATTCAAAAGGTTTTTGAATCAACTTTTTGATTCAAAAGTTTCCGCACTTTTTAATAGTAAAAAATTTCTTAGATCTAAGTCTGTGATTCGATTCTGCACTTAATTCATTAAATCGAGTGTTCTTAGAGTGATTGTGATTTGAATCATATAGTTTGTTGTCAAATTTTCAAAGTTTCTTCAAAAATTCTCAAGGTTTTGTTCCGTACAAAAATGGCGTCATTCAATCTGAATTCCATGACTTCATTTTCTCATCTTCTAGGATCATCCACCAAAATTCCTATGCTCATTCCTGAGTATTACGATCAGTGGGCTGATCGTATGCAGGATTATCTCAACGGTTTGGATGGAGAACTCTGGAACTACATCACTGGCAATCTGAATCCACCATCAAATGTTCAACCAATTGGTTCTTCCTCTGGTAATTCTGAAGTTGAAAATCAATCTGATCGACTGAAAAAGCTGTAGAAAAGGTGTGTAAGAGAGCTGATTGGAGCTTTGCCTTCTGTTATGTACAACTATGTGAGAAGTTGTACAACGGCAAAAGATATCTGGAACAATCTTAAGGAAAAATTTCAGGGAAGCGAGAAGACGAGGATTAATTCTATCAAGCAGTGTTTAGTGGAGCTGAAAGACTTCAGACAGAAAGATGGGGAATCAATTGAAGTCTATTATGATAGTCTGAATGAGTTGATATATCGATGCAATCGATATGGGATCACTAGATCAGCAATGGAATTCAATCTGATATTTGTCATGGGACTTTGAAAGGAATGGAGGAGTGTAAGTATGATGGTGAAGAACCAGTAGAGCTTTGACACATCTACATTGAATGACTTATATAACTAGCTTAAAATTCATGAAGGCGAAGTGAATGAAATAGCTGAAGAATCGAAGGCTATGTTGGAGGTCTACTAGCTTTCATGTCAAAGATTCCTGAGAAAGATGCTAAGAAGGATGCTTCGGATGAAGATAAAGGGTTCATCATGAACTCTGATGATGAAGCAATTGCCTTTTACTCAAACAATCGGGTGAAAAAGTTCTTTAAAAAACCTTTCAATCCAAAGGCAAAATCGTCTGAGATAAAAGGGAACTTTCTGAGTAAAAATGTTGGGGAAGAGAAGAAGAAGGAAGAGAAGATAGATACGAAGCCTGTTGAGGGAAAGAGTGAAAAGAAGCTGAAGGGAGATGCTGGAATTGACTGTCATTATTGCAATAGTGTGAATCACCTTGCAAATGACTGTATGCTTCGAAAGAAAGACAAGAGGAAGATGAAGGTGAAGAATGAGGCATACTACGCTGAAAAGTTGGAGGAGGTGCGTACTAAAGCCAACAATTAGTCCCTTGTTGCAAAGGGCACTGATGAGGAGGAAGATGGTACTTATCAAATCTGGTCATCTAGGTCAGATGATGAGGAGATGCGCAATCCAACCCATGGAGCCATGTTTGCAAAGATGGAGGAGGAATCAGAGGAGGATTCATACGAAGTGCGTGGAAGATGCTTCGTATCAAAGGCTGCTGGCAAATCACCATTGACAATAAAGGTAAGAAACATTCTTGAATCTTTTAATATTCCAGTACATGCTTATAATTCTGAATTAGTATCCTTTGATGAAACTGTTACTTATTTTGATTCGATTTTGGTATCTGCTAGCAATGAGGCTAAGAAGCTGTCAATGCAATTGCTTGAGACTCAGAAGAAGTTAGATTCGAAAATCACTAGGATAGATTGTCTAGAACTCCAAATAACGAATATCATGGTAGATAGGGACAATTTATCTAGTGATAATAAACTGTTATTAGCACAAAGAAACATCTAATGTAATGCTGCTTAGAGATTATATGGAAAAATAACTGAACTTCATCATTCGTGCAAAATTAGTAAAGAACAACATAGGAAATTACTGCCATTTTTAGCTTATGAAAGAGCTAAGGTAGATAATATTTCGTATGATTGTGAAAAAGAGATAGCTGATTTTGACAAAGTTCCGAATGACAAGTATAGATATGGAATTGTCAAAGTTGATGAATGTCTTGATTCAAATGATTTAGTTAACATTGTAAATTATACTTTGACTAAATCTAAACAAATTCACATTTTCAAAAAGACTGAGAATTCAACATCTGATTCTCAATCCAATTTTGTTGATATTGAAGATAACTCTGATAATATTAGTGAAATTAGTGAACTTGAAGATGTTGATTGCTCTCAGTTGACTATTGTTAATGTTGCTTCGAATTCTAAAGGGAAAGAAAAAATTAAGGATTTGATAGTTGAGAATGAAACTGATATAACCTCAACTTCGAAAGTTGGTGAAATGAACTTCGTGGATCTCAAAAATTACCAAACTGATGATAGTGATGATGAAGAGGTTGAGAAAGTTTCGAAAGAAAAGGCATCCTCAAAGAAAGAAGAAATTCCACGAATAATTGTTGACCAAGTGTATGGTGATACACAAAAATTCGAAGAAGTGATGAATGAAAAAGGTCCACATTATCTTGAAACAAACACGGTGGTTTTTCCAAATTTCAAATGCACAGATGATGTCATTTTTCCAAATCAAGTTTTTATAGCTAAAGGAAATGTTGAAAATATCAAACCAGAGTTAAAGAAGATGGTTGAGGAAGACAATTCAAAAACAATTGAGGAAGGTTTTTTCGCAAATCAAAACACAGTCGAAAACACCTTAACAAAGAATTCGTATATTTTTCAACGACAAAAACCACAAAAACAATGGATTGAAATATCAAAAGTTGAAAAGGAGAAAATGAAAAATGTTTAAAAGGAAAAAGAAAAAGTTGTCAAATTAAACTCTAAGGAATTTAAAGATCAAATTGACAAATTTTCAAAGGAAAACAACATTTCAAAGAGACAAGCAAGAAAGAAAATATTTTGGCAAAGTATTGAGTCTCAAAAGATGTCTAAATCAGAATCCACTAAAAATGTTTTCAAAGCTAAAAATGCTTCTTTTTCAAATACTCAACAATCATCTCAATCAAACCAAACAAGGTCTGAAGTAAATAAGCAAACAAAGTTTTCAAAAGTTTCTGAAACCAACAAAACAAGAGATTTTTCAAAAAGATCTAACATAAATCAAAAAGTTATTCAACGTCAAAGTTTTAAATCAAAAGTTGATACATCCTATGCTTACTCTTATGTCACAAAACCCAAAGTTGATTTTATTCCTCAAAAACCAAATTTTCCTAATTACACAAAGAAACAATGAGGAAGTCTCGGGAAAAAGGAATGACTTTAAGAAAGAACGTTGATCATTGGCTTGAAGCAAAAGGAAAAATATGTCAGTAGAATAAATATTCAAAAGAACAAATTCATGAAGCATATGAAAAGTATGTTAATAGTTCTTCGAATAGTAGCTCATCATCCAAGGATTCGAATATCTCAGTAAAAGTATGGAGACCTGTCACAAAAGCAAAGACAGTTCAATCACTAACTCAAGAGGCGAAGGGTAATGTCAGTGAACATTCGAAACTATCAAACACTTATGTTTCAGTTTCTTTAGATGATGAAATCAACTTAATTGATAGTCTCAAAACTAAAGTTTGTGATTAGGTTAAATGTTCTTCATTACATTCGAAGTTGAAATCTAATTTCCAATGACCCAAAAAGCCTTGAGTACCTAAATTTTTCCATTGATTGCAGGTATTATGTGACGAGCAATATGATAACAAGTGGTACATCGATAGTGGTTGCTCTCATCACATGACTGGGAAGAAGGAGAATTTAAGAGATTTTTGAAGTCTAAAAAATGTACGAGTAGTGAAGTTTGGGAACAATCAAAAGTGTCAAGTCAAGGGATATGGAAAAATCACAAATGGACAATTCACAGTGAATCGTGTTGCATATGTTGAAGGTCTTCAACATAACTTGATAAGTGTTTCTCAACTTGTTGTGGGCACTGGCAATCAAGTTCTTTTCAACGAAGAAGGAAGTATTATTTCGAATGTTAACACAAACGAAATATTACTGAAATCTAAAAGGAAAGGTGACATGTTCACTTTGGACATCAATCCAATTGGAGGCAAACCAGCTGTCTGTCATCTTTCAAAAGCTACATCTGATTTGAGCTGGTTATCGCATCGAAGACTTTCACATCTCAAATTTCGAAACATAAACAAACTTGTGGTACAAGATCTGGTAAGAGGTTTACCTATACTTAAATTTGATAATGATTCTTTATGTACAGCTTGTGAAGTTGGCAAGCAACATAAACAAGGTCATCCAATCACAATTGATTCGGAGATTGTAGCACCTCTGGAGTTATTACATATCGATTTGTATGCTCCTTCGACTGTTTTTAGTTATTGTTGATGATTTTTCGACATTCACATGGGTTTATTTTCTCAGGCTCAAATCCAAAGTTGCACAATTTATGATTGATTTTATCAAAAAGATGGAAACCACGTTGAAAAAGCCTGTTCGAAAAATCAAGAGTGATCATGGAACTGAATTCATAAACAAAATTCTTGATCCCTTTTTGGTGGAAAAAGGAATTTCTCATAATTTTTCATCTCCATACACACCACAACAAAATGGTGTTATAGAACGAAGAAATCGCTCATTATGCGAAGCGGCAAGAACCATGTTGGCATATGCGAATTTACCTCAATATCTGTGGGCTGAAGCTATTTCAACTGCATGTTTTACTCAAAACAGATCATTCATTCATCGTAGATTTAATATTACACCATATGAAATTCTGAATAATCGAAAACCTAATGTGAAGTTCTTTCATGTTTTTGGATGTAGGTGCTTTATTATGAATCTCAAGGATCATCTTTTGAAATTTCAAGCAAAAGCTGATGAAGGGATTTTTCTTGGATATTCGCACAATTCAGTGGCATATCGAGTGCTAAATAAACGAACACGAAAAGTGGAAGAAACATTTAATCTCACATTCGATGATTATTATGTTAAATCAAATGAACATAGATTTTCAAATAATCCAATTTTACAAGAAAATCACGATGAAACTGAATCTATACAAATGGATGATACTGATTATGATTTTATTTTTGGAATTTTAGATCATGCAGTTGATGCTGAAGTTCATGCTCCTGATAATAACATACCAAAATTTTCAAAACTTATTGATGATTCTCCATCGACTCCTCAAGCAGACGAAACTATACAGGATAGTCCACTGGAGGGGGAGCAATTGGATTCGAATACTGTGAACGATGAAGAGAATTCTTTCGAGGGGGAGAAAGACCAATTGAATGCTGAAATTGAGGGGAAGCATGTAGTTGAGGGGGTGCTTATTGTTGAGGGGGAGCATAATGTTGATGATGCATGTTCGAATGCAGGCTCAGAATATGATAAAATATTCGAAGATGCACTTTTGGACTTTGATCCAACATATCCACCCATGGAAAAATGGACAAGAGACCATCTGAAGGATCAAGCGATTGGGAATCCACAAGAGGGAGTAATGACAAGAGCTCAAATTCGTGCAAAGAATGAGGTATTGAATATTCATCAAGAATTTTGCATGTTTAATGTTTTCATCTCTAAAATTGACCCAAAAACAATTAAGAATGCAATGGAACACTCAGATTGGGTTGTTGCAATACAATCAGAGTTGTCTGAATTCGAACGAAACAAGGTTTGGAGATTAATTCCTAAACCTGAAAATGTTTGGATTGTCGGGTTAAAATGGATTTTCAAAAACAAAACCGACAAATATGGAAACATTGTTCGAAATAAAGTCAGGCTTGTTGTAAAAGGATATTCACAACAAGAGGGAATCGATTATGAAGAAATATTTGCCCCTGTCGCAAGACTCGAGGTGGTTCGAATATTTATGGCTTATGCAGCTCACAAAGACTTTGATGTTTATCAAATAGACGTGAAGTGTGCATTTTTAAATGGAGAGCTTGAAGAAACAGTTTATGTCAAACAACCCCCAGGATTTATTAACGAAGAATATCCTAATCATGTTTATATTTTAGATAAGGCAGTTTATGGTCTGAAACAAGCACCACGAGCATGGTATGCAACTGTAACATCATTTTTGAAACAATCTAAATTTAAACAAGGATCTGTTGATCCTACATTATTTCGAAAGAAAGTAGGGAATCATCTTATGCTTGTTCAAATTTATGTTGATGATATTATTTTTGGCTCGACTGACCCTGCTTTGTCTAGAGAATTTGATGATTTGATGAAAAGCAAGTTTGAGCTGAGCATGATGGGAAAAATCAATAATTTCTTTGGATTGAATATTCGTCAAAACAGAGAAGGGATTTTCATCAATCAGGAAAAATATATGAAAAATCTATTAGAAAAGTTTGGATTGACGAATAGCACAAAGCTTCGTGTACCAATGGCAACTGGCATAAAGCTAACACCATCGTTAGACAAACCTGCTGTTGATATAACGTTGTATAGGAGTATGATTGGTTCATTACTTTATCTTACAGCCAGTAGACCTGATATCATGTTTTCTGTATGTAATTGTGCTAGGTATCAGTCTAATCCACGCGAACCACATCTCACTGCTGTGAAGAATATTTTTCGTTACCTTAAAGGAACAACTTTGTTAGGATTGTGGTATCCATCGAAAACTGGATTCTTTGTTCAAGCATACTCAGATGCAGACTTGGGTGGTTGCAATCTTGATCGAAAAAGCACAAGTTGTGGATGTCAATTTCTTGATGGCAAATTAGTCAGTTGGTAGTCGAAGAAGCAAACGTGTGTGTCCATTTCCACAGCTCAAGCAGAATATGTGGTTGCTGCTACTTGCACTTCACAAATAATTTGGATCCAAACCCAATTGCGTGATTATGTAATTAATATGAAAAAGATTCCATTATATTGTGATTCTCAAAGTGCAATAATAATTTGTCATAATCCTATGCAACATTCGAAGACTAAACACATAGCTCTTCGTTATCATTTCATTAAAGATCACGTGGAGGATGGAAACATTGAAGTACATTTCGTGAAAACAACCGATCAGTTAGCTGATATTTTCACAAAAGCATTGGATGAAAAGTCATTTATGTGAATAATCGAAGGCCTTGGAATGATCGATGGCACTTCTGTTCCATGCGAAAAAGCAGAATGATGGGCGAAAAAGAATGATTCAGAGGCGCTAAATAAACGATAACATAAAGTCATTCAGCATTCAGCGGTTACTGTTAATATTCAACGCTTTGACCGCTTCGAATTCGCATGTTTGTCACTGATCTTCAGCGTTGAGTTAGTGGTTACTGTTCATAGTCAACGCTTCGAACGCTTCGAATTCGTACACTTGTTACTCTTTATGGAATGCCAACTATTCGTCTATTTGCAACAAATTCATTTTTTTTCCAAAAATCAAAAATCCAAAAACATTTTCTTTTGTTTTGTTTTTATTTTCGAAAATCCAAAAATCCAAAAAGATTTTATTTTGTTATGTCTTTATTTTCGAAAAATTCAAAAACAACAAAAATATTTTTATTTTTTTTAGAATTTTGTTGCAGATTATGGTGATGATTCAGAGAGGACAAAGCAAGCAGTATAAGGGTCAGGTAAACATTTTTTCGTATGAATCAATATGTTTTACATTATTCGAACTAGTTAGGATGTCCCTTGAAGCATGATGTTGCATGTCGACCAAAGCCTCCATGACTCAATGTTTGCGTACGAAAGCCTTAATGAACTCTTCCTACGAAGCTTTCTTCCCAATCAGGCTTGTATTCACATTAGTCTCTTGAGCTACTTGACTCTTCTCATATGAGTAAAGAGTTGGCTGTTTGGTCCAAATCATAACAGAGGTACATTTCGTGTCTTATACCAATCTTTTTCATCTAAACATTCTTACACAATCACACACAAAGACGTATGTCCGAGAGGTCTCTGATCAAACCCATTGAGACTTAGATATACAAAAATTATGTGTTAGTGATCTGACATCATGAGTCCGTGATGAAGGTGAAACCCAAACATCTTCCAACTTAAGGAATTGACGGGGAACATTGTTCCAAATATTGACGAAACTTTTGTTTCTGTACCAAAGTTCGAAACTCCAAATCATATTCAATTCGCATGCGTGGTCTTGATCAAACATTCGAAACCCATGATGTTTGTTACCCAACAAGATCCAGTACATCAATTTTTTTCCATGAATATGACTTCCGTGTGAGTTTCATTCGAATGTCCTGGTCATGATAAACATTTTCAAAGCTAACTTGTCACTGACTACACTGGTCATACAAGTAACTTTTGTTACAATTTATCACCTTATGTTTAGGTTGACATGTAACGAAATTTTAAACAAACCCAAGAATCACTTTTAAAAGAAGCCCTTTGATACTTATCAAAAAGTATTTGATTGTAATTCATGGGAACATACACAAGTTATTGATCATCTCTCTTGATGATTAACGAAGCAACCTTTGCCCGGGGTTTAACCGCCTTCGTGTCAAATTGCATTTTTGACATCACCACATTCCAAAAAAATTGAATTGTATCTTGTCTAACTTTCTTTAGAACACTGCACTCACGAAATCCTAGAGGTTTTGAGTAATACCAACTCAGGCTGATGATTTCAAACATCTGGCATATGACTTCGCTTTTCATCCCAAAAGTGAAAGAGCATTGACTCCATTCGAAGGGTTCTAATGGTTACAATTCAATAAAGGGGATACTGACAGGCTGTGTATCCGTGACATATGGTATTCTGCCCGATTTTCTAGGGACGTGACAGCTGCTTTTTGACGTATGGCTAACTTTTCGCAGTAATGGTCCGATTTTCAAGGTGCCACGCCGGATCTCATTAAATGCATCCCGCTTCAAATTCAAATCAATCAGGGTTACTTTTAAAAGGGGGTTCAAGAGTGTTTTATACGATTTCGCGATCAAACTCAAAAATTCCCAAATTCTCTGTTCTTCATCTTCTTCAAACCCTAATCATGGCTGCTGCTGCTCATGTTGATCCTTCTACTGAAGACATTTCCTCTGCACCAGTTATGAAGATTCAATCTACAAATTATTATGTGGAAGGTGCAATTTCTCAATGTCCTGAGGAATTCAAGATGCTTATTGTTGCTTTAAAACACTCTGTTTTATCCAAAGCGATGTTCAATTCCTTTTATGTTCTGGTATCATGGCTTTCTCAAGCAGGATCTACAGCCACATACAACAAAGCTTCTGATACGATTACTTTCCACCTAATCAATGAAAAAAAGCCCCCATTGACAAAGATAAGTGACTTTAAGAAGTCTGGCCTTCCAAAAGTCTGGAATTTCTTGTTTGGGATCCTTTTGCGTTGTTTAATCGGAAAAAAGTTGGGTTAGACAAGGGAAGGATGGAGGTTTATGCTATGGTGGCTGGTTTATACTATGATCTTCCAGCAGACTACACAGCTGTGGAAGGAATTTCAAAAAGGATTAGAGCTTACGAATGTTGTTAATGGCATTTCGTGTGCTAGGTACTGGAGCCTTATTTTGGTTCCAAATGATGAAGAGAAAGTTACTTTTCAATCGTATCACTTTTCGATGGAAATTGTTGATGATGCTGATGAATTTCCACATGTTGCTCGGATTCCTGACGCAATGCTCAAAAGGGTGGATCCTACGAATCCTGTTTTGATTGCTTATTAGAAAACGTTCGATCCATCTATTCCAACAGGAATTTTGTTGCCACGAGAAGAAACAAAATCGAAACAATACAAGAAGTCAAAGAAAGCTGATCCTACCTCACCAGGAAAGAAATCGAAGGGATCTACATCCTCCAAATCTGCAAAGAAGGTTGTTGAAGAAAATGTTGTTGTGAAAGTTGAACCAACACATGTGAGTGAGCCAATAGTGGAAGAGACTCAAGAGAAAGTGGTTATTCCTTAGAAAACAAGGATGTTTCGAAGAATCAAGATAAAATCAACTCAAAAACATAAGTCACCTGCACAAAAGTTGATTCGAAAGCATCAGATTTCTCATTAAGGATTCTTGATTCGAGAGGTACTTGATCCATTTTCTCCGAGTTCGAAGAAAAGAGCAGCAGAAGATATGGCAAAACACCTGGCTCAAGTAAAGAAAAAGAGGAAGACTCGAAAGATTGTTTTGTCTACTAAGTCAACAGAGGAGGATTAAAGGCTACCAGAAACTCCAAAATTCACTTCCCTCATTAGTTCTACTCCTGAGCAGACAATTGTCATACCACCCGAAGTTTCGATTGCCAAGTCAATTCTTGAGGAGGTGCGAACTTTAGACATCGTTGCACACGTATCTGATACAGATGCAAATGTTAACATGGGTGAAGGAGGTTCGAAAGATGCAGATCAAGGTCCATTCATCTCCATTCTTTTCGAATCATTGGTTTCTGTTACACCAACATCTACCATTCCTATTCCATCAAACGCTATCTCACCAACATTCGAACACATCCTCAATCAACCAATTACTTCAATGTTTTCATCTCAATCCACCGATACAACCAAACCCTCTTCACCAACAGAAACTGATCATGAAGGGTTTGGTGGAACATTCGAAGATCTGGAGTTTCATGATGAAGAAAAAGATTTTCCTGATCACATGCTAATGACCATGAAGCGATACAAAATTATGAATCAAAAGTTGAACTCCATCATTCAATCTCAAGCTGATCTTGGAGGGGGGTCATCACTTTCCAGTTTGGAGATTGATTCAATGTTGAAGCTGTGTGAGTCAAGGATTATCACCAAAGTTTCTGGTATGTTGAAAGCTTTTGATACAGTGCTTATGGAGAAAATTGATTTCACGGATCAGACCAATGAACTTCGAATTAAAAATCAAAGATCTGATTTTCTGGGAGAAGTAAAAGATCTACGAACCATCACAAAAGAATGACATGTTCTTTTTGTTCAAGAGATTAACAAAGTGAGGAAGGATGTGAATTTAAAATTTCAAGAGCTTAGAGAAGATATGCAAAAGGAAATTTTTTCTGTTCAAAATGATTATGCGTCCTTAAATCAGAAGGTCGATATCATATGTGATGTTGTTACTAAATTTGTCAAATTATATGAAGGCTTGAGTCCACAAATCACTCAAATCTCCAAGTCTGAAACTAAAAATTTTGAAGGAGTGATAAAGTTGTTGAAGGAGTTGAAGGAGATTTCAACAACACCTGTTTCGTCTCCGTTGATCACTCCAGAGTTTTTGTCATAGAAGTTTGTGCAGTTTGAAGCTATTCTAAACAAGCAGCTTGCTCCATTATTTCGCATTTCAAGTCTTCTTCCCACAAAAACTGCCCCTCCTGTTGTCACAGGGGTGCAAGGGGAAGAAAGGAAGTCAGAAGATGATGCAAAAGTTGTGGGCAAGGTTTTCCCAACAAACATACCATCAAAAAAGCCAGTGTTTGTGTCTGCTCAACCAGTGACTTCAACAATCGTAACATCATTGCCAATTACACGAACAATTTCGAAAGGAATTGTAATTGGTAAACCTTTAGAGTCTGGTGGGAGTGGTTCGAAGCCAACAGACGTAACTGAAAATTCTGCTTCGAAAGACAAAGGAAAATCAATTCTTGTGGAAAAATCTAAAGAAGAAAACAAGGATGAGGCTGAAACTGAATTGGAGAAAATGAGGCTTATTCAAAGCATCATGACTCAGAGAGCTGGTGATCCGAAGGGCATGGATAAAGGTGATCCAGCAAAACACTACAACTATGAAACAATCGAAGCCATTGTTGCCTTTAATCACATGTACTCATTTGAAAAGAAGCCAAAACAGAGTTATCTGGTTACAAACACTGATGCGTGCCAGTTGGATTTCCCTATTAATGAGATGATGTTTATCATGCCTCAATTTAAAGCAAAAGGGAATTTCAAAGAAAAGGATGAAGGAATCCATATGAAGATTCGATTTCATGCAGTTCTTGGCAAAGCTCCTGAGGATTTTTGAAAACAAAATCCAAAACATCAAATATATTGTGGCCAGAGCGGATGGAAAAACACACGAATTCACCATTGCAGATTTTACTCTGATGAACTTTTATGATCTTATACAAGTTGCATTGCTCCTAAAAGAAAAATCTTTTTCTTATCTGCAAAACTCCGATCCAGAGGAATTCAAACTTGGAGTTGCTCACATCAAAATTTTCATTGAGAATTACTATGAGTGCCTTGCACTGACTGATGTGGAGGTGGCTACTGCGAAGGGGATGGAAGTTAAAGTTCCAATGGTTGTTTCGTTGACTCAGACTGAGTTAAAGAAGTATGCTGATGGGGAAATATGTTTAAAACCATTTGGTATAGTTTTTTCTGGAAAAGATAAGGCTGGTAAAGCGAAGAAGTTTTTGTTTCAAGCTTATGAAGTGGAGAGATATTCTACATCTCAGTATACGAACTTGATTGTTCGTATGAACCACTGCAAAAAGAACAATCAAGGAGACAAGAAGGAATTGAAGAAAATAATTTCATGGTACACTGAAGTTCGAAGAATTTTGCTGTACTCCATAGCTCTGCTTACAAACTGAAGACTTCGACTTTTATTACAAAGGGGGAGATTGTTAGGGTCGAATTGTTGTAATAGTCGAAGTTTGTATTTGGAGTCTTCGAACATTTTTGTAATGTATTTTACTAGGGCATAATATTCGAAGCATAATGTTTTAATCCTTAGTAAATTTTTTGTACGCTTTCCTCTCCTATAAATAGGAGTGGTTACTAGTGTCTTAGTAACAAAGTTTTTATAGAATAGTCATTTTACTCTGTAAACTTTGCAAAAGCCTAATATGAGCCAAACAAATTATATTTATATTCTGTGTTCAAATCTCGCACTCATACTTTGAATTCATTCTCTAATTCATTCAATACTTGATTCTTTGATTCTTCACATATCCAGCACGGCATCCTTGTTCAAATCTGAGATGCAAAGCTACCAGAAACGAGAAAAAGTGAGCTCCGTTGCATCATCTCGTGGAGCTTACTTGGGAATGTACTAAAAGAAGTCGTCCCATAAAATATGATCGTAATTCACAGTGTTTCCGGTGTAGATGCTCCAAAAAAGTTCCAGGAGTTCGATCCCATTGTTTTTTGTTCCACCTGTTCATCCGGAGAGACTTCTATTGACAAAGTGGCACACAAATTGCCACACATCCGGAAGTTGATTCTTCTTGAACTCGTTGATTCCTTTGAGTTTCTTCTGGTAGCCCATTTAGTATAGGGTTGATAGCATGTCATTGGGGCTTAAAGAGTAAATCTTGTCGAGGGAAGAACCCTAAGATTGATTGCATTCAGGAACTTGTCTTTTGTGAGGACCACCAGTGAATCATCCACCAAATTGAGATTCACTTCTTAAAGGTTGTGGCTTTGTCAGAAAGAAGAGAATACACACTTGAATAGAACTGCCATTGGAACTGCTTCTGTGAAAGCATTAAACACGCCATACAGTGGATGCTATGGAAGAAATTTGATCATCAGTCTGATTACCTTGTTGCATGAAGGATGATCTTCAAAAATGGCTATGAAGTTGTTCAAAGTGATGGAAGGGGTTTGATCCTTGATGGTGGATTCAGAACAAGGTGGGCGAGCAGAGCCGGAAGCTTTTGATTGCTTCCTTGAAACACCAAATTTCACCATTTTTGTTAAAATGGTTTTAGAACTTGCAGAAAATTGTTCGAGCAAGAAGATGGAGAAGAGAAAGAGTTCATCGAAGGATTCAGATATTGTAAAATCTATCTTGGGAGAAATTGGGTGTTTTTTTACCTCCAAAATTCAAAAAACATTGTAATTAATTTACCTACATCTGTTAAAGTTAAACACCTTTGGGTTTTTACCATTATCAGCCACAATTAAATAAATCAAAGATAAAGCATTTTCGGGAAAAGAGGAGCATTTATTGCAACACAGAACCATTATCACACGCCGCCTGAATGTGGGGTTGAAAATTGTTTTAACCGATGTGAAAAATGGGGAAGTGGAAATGGATTTGACAACCAACGACCGGGTGATATCACTGGTTGAGGAAAAGATTTCGTTTATGGGAAAAATGATTCATTTGTTTTTATTTGAAAAAGGAACCTGTCAAAGGAAAGTTATTTGAAACATGACTGAAACTGTCATGTGCGACAAATTGAATGTTTGAAAGATTTTTTTTATTACACTCCATTAAATTGCACACAACGTTATTCACAGCTTTTATGAAGTTATGACTGTAGGATCATTTATTGTAACTGCGGTTGGATTTAGATGACTGCGGTGGTATGCAGTTAGACCGCGGCACCTTTAGCTTAAAGAACACTTGATCATGAAGTTAGAAATAAAAGAAATAGAAGGACCCAAAGAATATATTGGTCCTATATGATTTCGGTATACTAGGTATACTAAAAATAAATATGAGGAATATATTATTCTAGAACCGCAGTGAAGAGAATGCTTCAAGAGTTTTCTATTTTTGAAAATACAAGAAAAAAATCCTTCACACTTGGAGACCATATGAGGTATGTGGTAGCTATCAATTCAAGAAGAATTAAGGGTTTGGATTCATCATTCCTAGCATTTCCAAAAAGCCATTTAATTTTGTAGCATCAAGTTCCTTAGTAAAAACGTCCGCTATTTTGTCGTGAGTGGGAACAAATATGAGTTCGATGCTACCTTTGAGGATGTGATCCTTGATGAAGTAGTACTGTAGTTCAATGTGCTTCATCTTAGATTGATGAATAGGATTATGAGAAATCGCTATAGCACTCTCTAAATCACAGAAAATTGGTAGCCACAACATTTTTTAACCGTAGTCCATGAGTTGAGTCGTCATCCAAATAACTTGGGAACAACAGCTGGCTGCGGCCACATATTCCGCCTCTATGATAGACAACGAGACACAATTCTGCTTCCTTGAAGACCAACTGAGTAGTCTTCCTCCTACGAATTGGCATCCACCTGAAGTACTTTTTCGTTCCAAACGGTATGCTGCACGATCTGCATCCGTGAATGCTTGAAGGCTGAAGTCATTTCCGTAGGGTACCAGAGGCGTAACTCTTTAATTCCCTTTAGATATCTGAGAATTTGCTTGACAGTGGCCAAGTGATATACTTTAGGGTCAGCTTGGTACCGAGCACATAAGCCTGTTGCAAAGACAGTATCCGGTCAACTTGTGGTGAGGTACATCAATGACCCAATCATTCCACATTGAGAATTTGTAATCAACTGATTCTCCGATAGGATCAGCTGAAATCTTGTATCCGAAGGCCATTGGGACTTTAGCTGAGGAACAATTGTCCATTGAGAATTTCTTTAGCACCTTAGTGGTATATTTTTCTTGATGAATGAATATCCTTTGGGAACTTGTTTCACTTGAAGTCCTTGAAAGAAGTTGATCTCTCTATTCATGCTCATTTGGAATTTACTTGTCATGAGCTTTGCAAAATCATTCACCATACCCTGATTTGTTGATCCAAAAATGATATCATGTACATATATTTAAGCATCAAGTGATTACCATTAGCCCTTCTAAATAACATGGGATCAATCACACCTTTTTTGTATTCATACGTGACAAGAAACTCTAAAAGAGTCTCATACAATGTCCTTGGTGTTGGTTTAAGACCGTATACTAGTTTCTTTAGCTTGTAGAAATGTTTTGGAACTTCTAGACGCTCAAATCCTGGAGGTTGTTGCAAGTAAACTTCTTCCATCATTTCTCCATTCAGAAAGGCACTTTTTACATCCATTTGATGTACTTTGACGTTCATGTGTGCCGCATACGCTAAGAAAATGTGTATTGCTTCCATTCTGGCTACATGGGCATATGTTTCATCGTAGTCAACGCCTTCAAGTTGATTGTACCCCTTAGCAAGTAGCCTTGCTTTGTTTCTTACAATCGTACTGGACTCATCAAACTTGTTTTTGTATACCCATCTAGTACTGACGACTATGTGGTCTTTTGGCTTTGGTACCAATTTCCACACTTAGTTCCTTTCAAACTCAGCTAACTCCTCTTACATTATGGTGATCCAATCGGGTTCCATGACTGCTTCTTTTATGGTTCGGGTTCGACTAAGAACATGAAAGCTGCATAGTGGCAGTGGTCCGTTAAATCACTAGAGGATTGAGTTTGTATACATGCATATGGGTTTCCAATGATTTGACCCAGTGGGTGATCCTTCGTCCAAATATGAAGACAAGGTTGTTGGTGATCAGTGGCTGTGGTAGAGGGAATATCTTCAACATCAAAGGATTCTGCAGTTGGAGAAGGTAGTTCCCCCTCGACTTGGGAGCAGCCCGTATCTTGGATTGTAGGTTTTTAAATAGCAGTAGTTGAAGGAGGCTCCCCTTAAGTTAAGGATAGAAGTTCCCCCTTAACCAAAGATGGTTCCCTTGGATTGATAAGTGAGTGATAACCCTTGGATCTGATCTTGTTTCGATGTTCTCAACCTCTTCATCCTCAGAGTCTGAGGAAACATTTGATTGGATTGTGACTCTGTAGGTAGACACCGGAGCTACATCTTCTAGTACTAGAACCTCGATGGTTTCCATTTGAACCGGAGTTGAACTTTCCCACTCAACCGGCAAGGTGGAAGTATTGAGTGGCAAATCTTCAGATAAGTTTGGACCAGATACTTCAGCATGTTGTTGTTAAGCTACCAGAGACACCAGGATTTCGAAGAGATGAGTTGTCTCTACGGGAGCAAAAAGATCATCATAGTAGATTTCAACTATGTTTAGGGGACCGGAAGAGACTAGGATATCACTTTCCAGGATAGCTTTTGCTTCAGTCGACCGATCAGTGTTGCAGACATAATAGTCATCAAAATTGACATCAAAGCTTTCGACTATCAGTCTTGTAAATCGAATGAGGACCCTATAGGCCACTTTATTAGTTGAGTAGCCAAGAAAAATCCTTCATCTGATTTTAGTGTAAATTTGTTAAGGTAATCCTTGTTGTTGATCACAAAACATCTGCACCCAAAAATATGGAAGAATCGGACATTGGGTTTGCGGTTGTTGAGACCCGCATACGAAGTTATGTTAAGACATTTGCAAATGATGCTTTGGTTTTCAACAAAGCATGCAGTTTCCACTGCTTTGGCCCAGAAATAGAGAGAAAGGTTGGCAAAGTTTAACATCGATCTAGCTTCTTCGACCAATGTGCGATTTCTTCTCTCTACTACTCCATTTTGTTGTGGTGTGTAAGGAGATGAAAAGTTGTGACTGATGCCTTTGGAAACCAAGAAACTATTTAAGAGTTGATTAGTGAATTCGATTCCATTGTCACTTCTTATCCTTCTGACTGGTAGCTTGATTTGGAGCTCTATTTCTTTGATAAAGTTGATCATGACCTACGGTGTGTCAGATTTGAGTCTTAGGAAGAACACCCAAGTGGAATGAGTAAAGTCATCAACTATAACCAGAATGTATTTCTTGTGACGAAGATTGGCTACAGTAGATGGACTGCATGGATCAATATGAAGTAGCTCTAAAGGTTCAACGACTGAAGAATCGATAATCAGAGGATGACTTCCCATGGTTTGTTTTCCACACTTACAAGCTGGGTACAACATATCATTATTGTACTTCAAGATTGGAAGACCACGAACTAGTTCTTCGGTGACAAGGTTGTTGATGTATCTGAAGTTGAGCTAAGCTAGTTGGCGTTGCCACAACCAGGTAACTTCGGATACTACTTTTGACAGAAAACACAATTGTGGTTTGCCAATGATCAATGAGACATAAATAGGATCCATTGTCCCTTCAGCTTTGGATTTGATCAAGCAGGTACTTATATCATTCGTCTTTATGTAGCAATAGATGACCAGCTTTACATATTTGGCCCACACTAATCAAGTTATGCTTGAGCCCTTCTACATAAGCAACCTTTTGAATTGACAAATTTCCCGTGGTCAATACACTGTAACCCCTTATGATTCCATTTGCATTATTTCCGAATGTAACATGTCCACCGTTACAGATTGGCCTGAAGTCCCGAAGGTATTCTTATATCCCGGTCATGTGCAAGGAGCAGGCACTATTAGTTAACCACTCATCTTCTTGTTCCTCCTTGCACATTGCCTGAAAAACTAAACGGTTTGTTTAGGCACCCAAACAATTTTGGAGCCCGGGGTCACATGAGAAACTTTCTTACTGGATGTATGCACGTGGGTCTTAGGAACAGATTTTGTGTCAATTTTAAGACCTAGTCCTGGATGTTTCGTAACTTTTGGAATGTTAGGAGGTTGGATTGGACAAGATGTTTTTGGCAGATAAAATCCAAAGGAAACATTTTTATCGTTTATCCAAACACCTTACTTGGTCAATGGTCCGGAGGGTGCGGTTGAAGACTTGTGACTAGTCCATGGGTGAGATTTGACTGCAGTGCCTTTAGGATTTGAAAATTTTTTGGCTTGTGAATAGGTCCTAGGTTTTGACCGTATGACAAATTGATGTCATTTTGAAGGTTCAGGAGTTGGTAGAATACCTTTCCACTTTGGATTGTTTAAGGAATATTTTTTAAAAGACATGACTTTCTTTTGGAGTTTTGCAGGAGTGTTTGAAAAGGTTTTTGTCACTGTACATTCCTTTTTGTTTGATCCCATTATTAGCTATTTTTTCAATTACTTCAGACTCATTAAAAAGCTTTTCTATTAATTGATTCAAATGTACAATTTCTTTATCGGCAAAATCCCTTTGATTTAAAGAAATATTTAACTGAGTTTCATTCAACATCCTAGCATCTTCTTCTAACAACAGATCCTTTTCTAGCAAGGCAACCTTAAGTCTCTTATCCTCAAGTCTTCCTCTCACGTGATATAGCTCGTGGGACGCTATATTCTTTTCACCTAGTGCTTTGGTGTAGTCTGAAAGGACAGCGGCATACGTGTCATTAAGTCTAAGTAAGATTCACAATCATGTATATTGAAATTATAAGAATGGGTCATATTCTTACCTGTTCGACGATGCTGAGGGTGCCATCTTTGGCCATGTAGTAGTAATTCCTCTCCAACTTTGTCAATATTTCCTATTCAGTAGCTATAACCATTCAGATCTTCCCTTTTCCCTTGATGTTGTCAAAATCTTCATCTTCATGTCTGGATGACCATACTTGATGATCCCTCTTCACTTGAGCAACATATGCTCTTGCCTTTTCCTTTTCTTCCATCTCTTGGGCCATTCTAAGATAGAATGTCTTGTCCTTAACCATATTTTCTTTGCAATCTTTGGCAAAGTGATTTTCTTTATGGCACTTGTGGCAGATAATGATTTCACTTTTCTCTTCAGTTAAGGTACTGGAGTCTGATGGTTTGTTGGCTACGGGACTAATCCTAGCAAGGATTTCGAATGGTCCTATGTACCTTGAATTTAGCTTTCCACGCTTTCCAAAGCGTATCATGCCTTTCCAGGGTGAGACCTTCAGCAGAACACGGTCTCCGACCTGGAACTCCAAAGGTTTTCGTTGTTTATCGGCGTAGCTCTTTTGTCGGTCTCGTGAGGCTTTCAGTCATTCCCGGATTTGTATGATCTTTTCTGTGGTTTCACGGATGATCTCTAGGCCTGTGAGAGTGTTGTCGGGGACTTGTCCCTTGGCTAGCTGCATGTCTCCCACCTCAGCCTAGCACAGAGGGTATCTGTACTTACGTCCATAGAGGGATTCAAACGGCGCAACCTTGATGCTAGTATGATAACTATTGTTGTAAGAAAATTTGACAAAGGGCAAATGGGTGTCCGACGACTTACCGAAGTCGATGACACATGCTCGCAAAATGTCCTCCAAGGATGGATGGTTCTCTCACTCTGCCCATCTGTCTAAGGATAGTAAGCTGTACTCATGTCCAGCTTAGTTACAATAGCTTTCTGTAGGGACTGCCAAAATCTTGAGGTGAACTTGCTATCTCGATCGGAGATAATAGATACAGGCACATCGTGCAGTCGAACTATTTCTTGGATGTAGATTCGTATGAGCCGTTCCATTTTGAATGTTTCTTTTATTGGCAGGAAGTGGGTGGATTTGGTCAACGGTCGACTATTACACAGATGGTGTCATATCCACTCGGAGATTTGGGTAATTTGGTGATAAAATCCATGGTAATCCTCTCCCACTTCTACTTAGGTGTCTCTGGCTGCTGAAGCAAACCTGGGGGCTTCTGATATTCGACCTTCACCTTGGCGCAAGTCATACACTTGCCCACGAAGGTAGCGATCTCTCCTTTCATGTCTGGCCACCAATATAGTTTCTTGAGATCAAGGTACATCTTGTCCGAACCTGGGTGAACGGAGTATCTGGTCCTGTGAGATTCGTTCATGACAACCTCTATGTGTAACCACCGAACTTTGGGGTCCAGATTCGGTTCATGAGATACTAGACTTCGTCTCCCTTGATCTCTAAGTTCTTTTCCATTCCCCTCAAGGCCTCACTCGGCACGTTTTCTGGTTTTAAGGCTTCCAACTGAGTCTCTCTTATTTGTGTGGATAAGTGGGAATGGATGGTCATTGTCAGTGCCTTCACTCTACGACCTAAGCATTCTTTTCGGCTAAGGGCATCCACCACCACATTGGCCTTTCCGGGATGGTAGTGTATTTCACACTCATAATCGTTGCGTAGTTCTACCCATCTCCGTTGTCTCATATTCAACTCCTTCTAATCGAAGATGTGCTGCAGGCTCTTATGGTCAGTGAAGATTGTGAACTTGGTTTCGTAAAGTTAATGTCTCCATATCTTCAATGCGAAAACTACTACTCCCAACTCTAAGTTTTGAGTTGTGTAGTTGACTTCGTGTTCTTCCAGCTGTCTTGAGGCATAGGCGATAACCTTTCCCTGCTGCATAAGCAAACAGCCTAAACCCTAGCTGGATGCATCGCAGTAGACAACAAAGTCCTCCGTCCCTTTGGGCAGAGACAGGATAGGTGCGCTGCATAGGGCCTACTTCAATGTTTGGAACGCAGTGTCTTCTTTTTCACTCCAACAAAAGGGTACAACTTTCTGGGTCAGAGTGGTTAGGGGTTTGACAATTCGGGAGAAATTCTAGATAAACCTGCGATAATAACCAGCGAGGCCCAAGAATTGACGAATTTCTGTGGGCATCTTCAATGCTGACCAGTTCTCTATTGCTTTGATTTTGGAGGGGTCCACGTGTATGCCTTCCCCGCTTACCATGTGACCTAGGAAAGTTACTTTTCGAATCCAGAATTCGCACTTGGAAAATTTCGCGTATAGCTTCTCCACTCTTAGAGTTTCCAGTACTAATCTCAAGTGTTGTTTGTGATCTTCCTCATTTCTGGAGTAAACAAGTATATCGTCGATGAACACAATAACAAACTTGTCCAGAAAAGAACGGCACACCCGATTGATCAGGTCCATGAATACCGCTGGTGTGTTGGTTAGACCGAAAGGCATTACTACGAACTCGTAGTGACCATATCGAGTCTGGAATGTTGTTTTAGGAACATCACTCTCGTGGACTCGCAGTTGATGGTACCCTAATTTTAGGTCTATTTTCGAGAAGTAGTTGGCTCCTTGAAGTTGATCGAAGAGGTCGTCGATTCGAGGAAGAGGGTAACAGTTTTTCACGGTGAGCTTGTTCAATTCGCGGTAGTCAATGCACATCTGAAAAGATCCATCCTTCTTTTTCAAAAATAAAATCCGCACTCCCTAGGGTGAGGAACTCGGTCTGATGAATCCTTTGCTTAGCAGTTCATTGAGCTGACTGGATAACTCCTCCATTTCTCCTGGCGCTAGGCGGTATGGGGATTTAGCTACGGGGGTAGCTCCGGGGAATAAGTCGATGCGAAACTCAACTTGGCGCTCAGGAGGAATTCCAGGAAGCTCTTCAGGAAAGACATCATGAAAGTTGCATACTTCGGGGATGCTCTCGAGGTCCTTAACTTCCTGCTTCTCATTAACAACATGGGCTAGGAATGCATGACACTCCTTTCGCAGAAGTTTCTTGGCTTTGATGCATCAAATGATGCGAAGGTTTGAGCTGAGTTTATCACCATAGATCCTGAGGGTTTCTCCAGAGGGAAGATTGCGATGGATAGCTTTTTCGTAACAAAGGATATCGGCACAATTGGGGCTCAACCAATCCATGCCAATGATAACATCGAAGCTTTTTATGGAAAGTGGCATAAGGTCGATGGGAAATGATTGATCATTTAGAGTAAGGGTATAGCCGATGAATATGTTGTTAGTGCTCTCTTTCTAACCGTTAGCCATCTCGAAGGTAAATGTTTCGGTTAAAGGTTAGGATTTATGTTTGAGAAGATGCTTGAATGCATGAATAACAAAACTTATCTCCGCACCATAATCGAAAAGAATGCATTCATAAGAGTTGTCGAGGAGGAACATATCCGTAACAACGGTAGCGTCGGAAACTGCCTCCTCTTGCCCTATCGATAGTACTCTCCTTGTGTTGTCGGTTGTTGTTGCCTTGGGGCAGTTTCTCTTGTAGTGTCTGACCTCACCACAGCCATAACATGCTTGACCGACACCTGCTTCGGATACCTGATTGGTTGGTTTGACTGGTGTTCTGCAGCCTCGATCTGTGTGACCCTTCTTGCCACAGTTGATGCAGAGCATTTCACGGCATGGGCCGGATATGTGATGATGATAGCTACACTTGCTGCACCAAGGGAGGGTACCGATATATCTACTCGTAAGTGCTTGAGTTGTAGGAGCTGCGGCAGGAGTAGTGGCAGCGTGAACTCCCACCGTATGTTGTTTCTTGGAGGGATCTTGTGAAGAATGGCCCTTTCGTTGTTTCCGGAACTTTCTCTTCTCGCCACTCCCTTTCGCTGGTTCGGGAGTGACTGTCACTTTATCTAGATCAACCTCGTGATCTATGAGAGTCTGCGCCAGACACTTGGCGCTATCAAAAGTGATTGGCCTGGCAGCCAAGACATTCCCTTGAATTAGGGGCATCAATCCCCAAATGTATCGCTCTATCTTCTTGCTTTCCGGGGTGACCATTCCCAGGCAAAGAAGTGATAGGTCTTCAATGCTCTGTTGGTGAAAGTGCAAGCGGCAAATTTCACCTTGTTGGCTTCAGAACAAGAGCAAATTTCGAAGATAGACTCGATCTTCTCAAACCATCAGGTCAGGGCAATAACACCTCTGTTGCCGTCAAAAGATGTGGGTTTTACATTCATGAAGTCTTTATAGGAGCACTCCTTCTGATGCCCTTGACTAACTTCACGATTTTGGGAATGAATACCACTCCCGAAACCACCAGGATTTATCTGTGACAAAGCGGCAGTAACAGTTGCCTGGAACATAGCAGGATCGAACTGAGGAGGTGGTGGTGGTGTTGGATCCGTCGAGGAATTGTTGTTCTTTTTGTTGGATCTTTTCTTTGGAGGCATCTTGTTCTATATCAAGAAGAAGAAGATGGTAAGCCTCTTGCACTTTAGAATCGAGAGATATGAAACAAGGTATATCTCTAACCGATAGATAAAGTGTTCTACTAAGTGACAAACAAGAAGGAGTTACTAAAACAAGTAAACTATCGCTAAGAAAGAATGAGTAGCAACACTTTGAATGAATTTATGCAATGTATTCAACTCTGACTTGTTGCAACACCACAGTCACTCCCAAGCACATGTTGGTCATGTCTCGAATGAATATAGTTGATCAGGCTATATTGACCCTAGACCATATTTTGTTTTTGTTCTACTAATGATATTGTTTCTGGTATGTAGGTATACTTGTATACTTTTTGTAAAATACTTATATTTTAAAAGTATACTTTGAGTTCATAGTGCTTCGGCCCTTAGTGTTTATATTTTCATACTATGTATGGTTTGGTATACTTAGTTCACTATAAACAATAGCTCTGATACCAATCTGTCACACCCCGAACCGTCAGAAATAACGGCGGAAACGTCCGAGGGTGGGCGACGTCATGCGTAGTATCACAACAATCGTATCATAGCAATCAAAGTAAACACAACCATTACATTACAATAAGAATATTTACATTGATTTGAAAACATAGTATGTGTACATCAAAAGAAACAAAAGATAAAGACGAGACTCCAAAATGCTCCGTCTTCTCCAAAAGCTAGCAAAGGTACCTGTCTATCGTTGCCCTAAGAATACAAGCGGTTTTGAAAACGTATCAGCATAAAGCTGGTGTGTTCATAATCATGTTTTTGTATTGAAAACTAGTCACTGAATTTGTACAAATGGTTTCTTTTCATTATAAGTAAAATGTCGATTGTATCGAAAACCATTGTTATCAAGTTCTAAAATATGTATGCATGCTTTCCAAGAAAATCCAATATTTTCTAACATGTTTGTTGATTACTGTATGAAAAGTATGTTCCGTTTGAAAAACGTGGCTACCACCAGTATGTAGTGTATGTTCTATTTTGAAAACCCTGGCTACCACCAGTATGTAGTGTATGATCGGTTCAAAAAGCCTGGCTACCACCAGTATGTATAGTAGTTTTATTACTCAAATAAAACCAAGAGTTGGATCCCTGGAATACCCTCTAGTAAGTAGATAGATAGTTTCATTAATTAAAATAAAACTATTGAAGAAATAAATCCCGAAAAAAAGGTTAGTTGATACTATTGTGAGTTCGTATAACCATTCTAATATGACTGATGACCTCCTTGACGTTTCTTCAGGCGTCGTACGATTACAAAATTTGTCACCCTACGCGGGCCTGCCTAACTGTAGCTAACAGTTCAGGTGTGGGATTGTCGGTCCAGAATAGATCTATTCACAAATTTCACGATCTCCCTCTAGGAGACTCTGGTTATACTAAAGGTGAGGATTTACTGGTACCCCGAGGGGAATAACGAAGATACGTCTCACAATCCTGTATTAACTAGTTTACGTGTCGTTTGGTTGTTCTCGTGTTCGAAATCATTTGTAACGGTGTAGAGTATAAATAATTATACGCAAAATAATTATTTAGTAAGATACTCTAGTTTTCTGTGCATAGTAATGGATAAACTAAATCTGTCATAGTTTATGTGTTTGACTTTATATGTAGATTGAATCTGTAAAACCGGTAATGAATTCCCCAAACTATACCTATTATAGTTTGACTGGTAAGTTGTGTTCGTATACTATTCTGAAAAACGATGCAATTATGTTTAGAAAACGTCCCTTATGCTCCGCATATTACAAAAGGGTTAAGGTATCTAAATGTTTGATGTAAAATAGTTGTAATTGCATCAGTTTTTAAGTTGTGAAAACCTTTATGTGTGGCTTGGATTCCCCCCTAAAAACGTTTTAAAATCTAGACAAAACTTCAAAAATGGTCCCTATGGTTTCCAAAAATATCAAGTTTACTCCCTAAGTTCAAAAAACCTGACAGATGGTCCTTGTGGTTTCAAAACTTTTAACAAATGGTCCTTTGCGCTAACACCGTTAGCTTTTGACCGTTAAGTGAAGGGCATTTCTGTCTTTTCACTATTACAGGGACCATTTTTGAATTTTTTCCCTTATTTAAAAAAAAGAAAAAAAATTATTATTTAATATAGAAAAGGTCTCTCTCTCTCTCTCTCTCCATTTGCATCTTCACTTGCTTCCTCGAACAATCAAAATCCAATTCCTTAAACAACTCATTCCACTCTTGGATACCCATAAAAATACTTCTTCAACTATATATTATCATCAAAGATTTCAGTTTTTCAATCAACAACTGAAAGGAGGAATCAGAGCCCTTAAGTAGGGTGAATTTTCCTCTTGAAAAATGCTTAGTATCTTCAACAAAAACCTCCGGCGACTCTGGTCAAAGTTCCGGTGGCCGGTGCGCCACCATTCAAAACCGAAAGTCATTATCAAAAGGTTCGGGAAATTGAATTCCAGAACTCAAGATATATCAAACACAAATGGGTCAGCCACAATTCATCCAAATAATCATTTGGGGAAATCAGGAACCCCAATCTGAATAGCAACTTTTAATGTCGTTTTGTTCTCCATGGCACCAGCAGTTCCAGAGTTGACTGAAAAAGCTTTGACTATGGCGAAGACGAACAAGATTACAGTAGTACAAGCTTTGACTATGGCGAAGACGAACAAGATTATAGTAGTAAGGTACCATTAAATTGCTCTGTTTCTTAAACTAATTCAAGATCAAAATCAATGATTGATTGTCCCAAAAGTATATTAAAGCAATCACCATTGCATTCAAGCAGCTCCATGAGCAGTTCAGAAATTGTATCAGAACAGCAGAAATTCGCAAAATCAAATTTAAGAGTTTCAATCAATTTACCCGACAACGAGATCTCACTGAAGCGAAGTAGGCAGTTAAGCTTCGCCATAGACAAAACGGAAGAAGGCCCGAGTTCAAAAACTATTAATTCAAAGGGTATAAGTAGGATTTTTAAAGGGAATGGTGTTTTAAGATCACAAAATAGTTTTTTCAAAAGAATCTGAAAATCAAAGGGGGAAAGGTTATAGGTCAACAAAAACTATTCTTGAAGTTTTGAAAGAATTGGATGCATATATATTAGCTTTACAGGATGTTAAAGCAGAAGAGAGAGAGAGAGAGAGAGAGAGAGAGAGAGAGAGAGAGAGGGAGAGAGAGGAGAGAGAGAGAGAGAGAGAGAGAGGAGAGAGAAGAGAGAGAGACCTTTTCTATATTAAATAATATTTTTTTTCTTTTTCTTAAATAAGGGCAAAACTTCAAAAATCGTCCCTGTAATAGTGAAAAGACAGAAATGACCTTCACTTAACGGTCAAAAGCTAACGGAGTTAGCGAAAATGACCATTTGTTAAAAGTTTTGAAACCATAAGGACCATCTGTGAGGTTTTTTGAACTTAGGGACTAAACCTGATATTTTTGGAAACCACAGGGACCATTTTTGAAGTTTTGTCTAAAATCTATAAAAGCGTAGGGGTATGAACTCACTGTTTAACATTGGGTTCGTGTGTCAATCAAAAGGAGTTGTTGGGTGTCAGACGATGTCTCGGACACAAACGGATCATATTTAACATACAAAGGCACATATATGTATTAGATGAGGATATAACACTATTTTTTATAGAAGGAAACCACCTTGGGGACTAGGAAACACTTGAAACTAAGTGTTAGAATCACACGCGATTGAAGGTGGGAAGTTTGTGGCCGTAATCAGGAGTGTATGGTCATGAGTTTGCGGCCCAACATGGTTTACGGCCCAAGTGTTTGCGGTCCATGAGTTTACGGTCCAAGGGTTTACGACCCTAAACACTTGGTGAGAGGTGAGATTTTCGATGTTTCAATGTTCGTTCTGGCCTCTTGGAATTTTTCTAAGCCTTGAGCATGGCTCAAAATAGGGTTTAAAGGCCAATAATCGACCAAAAATGGATTTTACGGCCATTGAAGGGTGTACGGCCGTACATATGGGTTTACGGCCGTAAACCCATTTCATGTTCATGATTTGGGTTGATTTTTAGGTGAAAAACCAATGATTTCTTGTAGATATCAAGCATAGATGATAGTTACTTACTGTAAGAGGCTTCAAATGAGGTTTTCAGTCACCAAGAACTAGTGTGTGTTCTTGGTGTTCTTGGTGAAAGAGAAGATCTAGAACAAGATGAAGTTTATGAGATGAAACATGGATTCATCAATAGAAAATGAATTAAAACACAATCAAAGTGAAGAATCACTTACATTTTTTATGGTTCTTGATCAAACTCGAAATTGTAGAAAGAGAGTAGATAGAGAAAGTCCTTAGAGTGTGTAAAGGATGAAATGAAGGCCACTCATCCCTTATATAGGGGTGATTTTACGGCCAAGGGAACGGGTGGGGGTGTACGGCCATAAACCCGAATTTGCGTCCGTACACTCTTCTTGAAGGGGTGTTTCGTCCGGATGCTATGCTTTGACTTGGAAAAACTCGTTCTTGGACCAAAACTTCGATTGCATTGAGTTTAGAATTATTTAATTAGACCCGAGAAGCTGACGGAAAATTTAATAAAAATTAAATTTTATTAACGGTGGCGGGTTAAAATAATGGAATAAAATTCGGGTTGTCACAGATATGAGTACTGTGGAGTTTTGACCCATGGGGTTTCAGTTATCAGGGCAAGTGGTCCGCCCAGTTCAGCACAATTGATTCTTGTGCCTGAAGTTTTCCATAAAGTTTGAACAAGGAAAATGTATGGATCTTTCTATCTCCTTGTACAATCATCTTTGCGGTAGACCAATCTCTTCCCAAACCGTTGATAAAATGTAGGTTTGTTTCATGATTGCTTCAAACTGTACTGAAATTTGATAACTTCGTGATGATGAGATTGAATCGTTTGAACAAGTCATCAACACTTCACTAGGAAGAGCTTTAAAATTGTTAAACTCATTGAGTGTTGTGGTTAGTTTCTTATGTTGATCTTGTTCAGATCCTTGATAGAGATTCTTGAGCACATCCCAAATCTCCTTAGCAGATTTCTAGTTGATGAAGATGTCAAAGTTATCTAGAGCCACACCGCAAGAGATTTCATGGAAGGCTATGGCATCATTTTCCATTTTGTCAAGATCATCTTTGGTTAGTTGATTCATTGCAGCTGGACCTCCACCTAGTCTGGCTTGAGTACCATCTTCTTGAACAAGAGTAAGAATAGGGACATGGGTTCCTTCTTCCACAGATCTTCGCACATCTCTTCCGAGCCTCTTAATATACCTCTCTATTCTTTGAGACCACTTGTGGTATTCATTTGCAACAAGTACTGGTGCAATGTTTAAGCCTCCAATACTGTTGGAAATGTTCAATGATAAAGCTTGTCCACCTTTCCTTTGTTGTGTTTTTTTTATGAATTAGTTTTAGTGGTATAGAAGGCTTTTCAAAATCAGAGTTGTTTTTTGTTTAAAAAGCAACCACTTTGGCTCCGATACCAATTGTTGAGAGAAAAACATTTGAGAAACACTTGAACAAACGTTAGTACAAGATAATAGTTTTGGAATAAGTTAATCTCAAAGGATCAAATTAGCTCAAAAATAATAAGTTAGAAAGGTTAGATAGTTGTAGAAATTTAAAGGAAATGTAAATGACACCAAGTTATATCAAGTAAACATCAAACTGATTCATAACAAGGTTTGCATTCAAACACGAGTTAGTAAGTGTGAACAGTTTAAGATGAAGAGGATCTCAGATATTAGATAAGATAGAGATATGGAAAATGATCTTTGTATTTCAGTGAAAGTTCAAAACAGCATAAAAGTGATGTGTAAATACATGAAGAAGGGAGTCTCTATTTATCGAGTCTCACAAAGTTGCATCTGAAATAAAAAAACTAATATTCTACTGAATTAAGTGACCATGCAAGGTTCACTAGATAAAGTAAGGCTAATACACTAAGTCAGTTAACAAAAGTCTTCATCAATCTTCATTGCGGTAGTGATTGCAGATCACTACGGTTTTTAAACCAACTTCTTCAACTTTGACTGCGGTAGACACACTTCAATTGTGGTAGCCATTCCAACTGCGATTGACAGAAAATAGATTGTGATCCGTAAAGTTAAAGAGGGTCACTTTATATATCAACGTTTATAGAACAAAAGTTATTAAAATTGTTGTATATTGTGTTGTAGGGGTAAAAGATATGCTTGGAATGAAAAGGAAGTTGGAAGCCGGACACTGGAAGCTAGAAGTTATAATGAAGATTTAAAAAAGAAGAAAAAATGCACTCTCCACGTGGTGGTGACTTTCCCACGATGTGACAATTTGGACTTTCCCGGTTGATTAAGGAGACTTTTTGAATACGAGGTAACAACAAAGACCACGACGTGGTGATCTGTGTTTTGGGAAACTATAAATACATGTCACTCTCCTCCGAAATCAGAACTTTCCTTGGAAGCAACTATCGATTTTTGAAGCCCAAGTATCTGATTTAAAGCTTGGAGGTGAAGAAGTCGATTATAGCTTGGGAATTAGGAGCATTAAGGCAATACAACTCTAAAATTAAAACTTTCTACCTAGGTTTAATCATGTCTATTACACTGAAATTCATTTTTATGTGTTAGATTGATGAAATCATGGGCTAGAACCTTATGACTTTCGTTTAGTGTAGGGTTGCTTGACTCATTATGGTTTGGATTTAGTTTTATTGGTTATTTGTTGATTTAGCTTATTAAAGAACCTCCCATGCTTATGATAAATGCTTTCTCTATTTATTGCTAAATTTAATTTAGTTTGCATGACCACCTTTCTTAATAGAATTTGAATCTTATGATATTGTGAATTGCAAAATTGTAGGACTAGAGTTTTGAATAAAACCTAGGGTTAAAAAGAAAAGTGGGTAAATAATCATACGAGCTAATATATGACGACCAATCAAATATTAAATTGAGCTAAAAAATCAATTTAATCAATTCGTTATAAGTCTAAATTAACTCAAGCAGAACACTAGTAAACTTGTTAGTTTTTCCGTCTGATTACCAATTGAATGACTTGTTTGCTAAAGGATTAGTATTAATGAACATTAATCTAGTCATTTAAGGAATCCGTAATAAATGAAACAATAATCTATTGCACTTCCATAAATCAACCATAATAGAAAGTAAATCTGAACCTAAATGAAAGTCTCTCAATTACCATGTTTTAAATCATCTTTTTTTTTCTTACTTTTAGTTTAATAATTGCCTTAATAGTTGATAGTTAGTTAGTTTAGTTTGTAAAGTTTCTAGTCTTGTAAAACTAGAGAAACGCCTTTTCTAAATTTATTAGTAATTTAGTTAGTAGTAGATAAAAATTAGCTAAAATACCATTCCCTATGTTCGATACCTGTCTATTGTGTTATACTATTTTCCACAAGGTACACTGCCTAGGTTAATAATTAGTCACACGTGTCAAGTTTTTGGTGTCGTTTCTGGGGAACAGTCCATTTTTAGTTATTTTGAATCTGCTATTTTATTAGGTTTCTCTTCCTATTTTCTTTATAATTTTCAATTTTAGTATTTATGCTATTTTGCTTACCACGTTGTGGTGTCGTAACAGATTAATTTTAGTTTTTGTTTTTGTTATTTTTTACATGTTTTATTTGTTTTTGCTACAGTAGTTTATAACTCATGGATCAAATACACCTTTGATTCCTCCACTTGAAGACCCGGAGTCAACTTTTATAAAATGACGGATATGACCGTAGGAGAATCAAACACACCAAAAAATCACCTTTGAAGAATCTCAAATTGGTTTTTAGTAAGAAGAAGGGAAAGCAAGTAGGGGAATTCAGCAAAACCCTAAAAGACGAAGGAATTGAGAACAATCCTATGAAAGAGGACGTTGATTATGAAACAGACAAGGAAGAAAGCGAACCCGGATCATAAAAATAAAATGAATAAGACAACGAACACAACAACATCATGGCGGACATTGCTGGCATTTCAATGGAGCATACAAGAAAAGAATTTGTGACAACACCAGACCGGGTCTTGTGCAACCCACCATTCCAGCTACTGCCATATTTAAACTCAAAGGACACATCCTTTCCACGCTAAAAGAGATCCCATTCACTGGAAAAGACCATGAAGTTGCATACAAACATCTTAATGAATTCAATGAAATCGCCAACTACTTCAACATCCTGAATGCTCCACGCAAAACGGTGTTATTGAGAAGGCTTTCGGTCACTTTCAAAGGAGCTACCAAGGACGTATTGAATACATTACCACCAGGTGCAATAACTACATGGGCAAAGATGCATAAAGAATTTTTAGAACAATTTTGCCCTCCATCGATGGTGGCTAAACTTAAAAAGGTCATAGCTAACTTTAATGGGTGAGTCGCTATATGAAGCATGGGAGCACTACAAGGGATTACTTCATAATTGCCCCCAAAACAATCTAAATGTGCAGCAAGAAGTATCAATCTTCTATGATGGGGTAAATGTCACGACAAGGCAACTCCTTGATTCTCAAGGACCATTAACAAAGAAGAATCCCAATGAAATTAAGGAGATTATTGAGGAATTCGCTAAACATTCAAGAGAATACCATAACCCAAGGAATGATGTAGCATGGGGATCAGAAAATTCAGCTTCAGAGGACATGTCTGAAGTCTTAGCAATGTTGCATAACATGGATAAAAGAATGACTAAGATGGATCAAACAATGCATGTTATACGAGTGGGGTGTGAAAACTATAATGGGGCACATTTAAAACAAATTTGATCTTGATGAAAATGGAAACCGAAAGGTTAAAGATTTCTACTCGAGCGGTGATCGATATGATGAAGATTAGAGAAAGCCCAAGAAGAATTGGTTACCTTATGATGAGTACAAGAAATCCAAGGAAGATAAGTATGAACAAAAAGGAAGAGGCTTTTACCAGAGAGAGGAACCAACTCCTGAAAAGAAACCCGGTTTTGAGTCGATGCTTACCTGTTTTCAGCCGTATCCGAGAAAAGGCACAAGGAAATCGAAGCAGCAATTAGAGAATAGAAAGCTCTAATGAAATATCAACAAGTTTTAATAAGAAACCAGCAAGCTTTAATACTCAACATCGAAAAACAACTTAGGAAACTAGCTAAGCAATTTAATAAAAGATCATGAGGCAGACTTCCAAGAAACACCGAACAAAACCTGAAGGGAGCTCACATCCAAGATATAGCAACTAGAAGTAGGAAACTTGTTACCCATCTAACTCCCATTTATATAAACAACCCGGATGTTAAGAAGGAAATTCAAGAAGAAAGTCTAAGAAAGGAGTCTGAACAGTCACCACGATGTGCGGTAATACCATGACGTGGCAGGAATCTGAAAAGGAAAATGTTGATCATGTTAAGCCATACCATCCACCGCTGCCCTTTCCAAGTAGATCAAGACAAGAGAAGAATGTTGAAGACTACCTGAAGTTCTTTTGATCATTAGCTCAAATGCCAAAATATGCTAAGTTTCTCAAAGACCTCTTAACTAACCAAAACAAGATGGAAGGAATGTCTTAGGTGGTACTTAATGAAAGATGTTCAACTGGAATGTGTAATATGCTACCAAAGAAGATGGGTGATCCGCGAGGCTTAACACTTCTGTGTCAATTTGGAAATCTAGCAACTAGGCACACTCTTGCCGACTTGGGAGCAAGTGTTAACTTGATGCCTTTTTGTTCTTCAAGAAGCTTGATCTCCCTAAAGCAAGACCAGTCTGTATGTTCATCTATTTGGCAAACAAGATAATGACCTTTCCAAGAGGAATATGTGAAGATTTATTAGTGAAAGTTGACAAGTTTGTTTTTCCTGCAGATTTTATTATTTTAGATATGGAGAAAGATGAACAAGTCCCAATCATTCTTTGTCACACCCCAAAACCAAGAACGGCGGAAATGTTCCGGGGTGGAGGACGTCATGTGAAGTATCATAACAATGTAAAGTAGTAAACAAGCAACAACATCATCCATTGAATTAACAATAAAGTTTTAATACATGTGTGTTCTTTCTTAATGTACAACAATAAAAATGAATAATCAAAATAAGACGAGTCTTGTCTGTGCTCCGTCTTATCAAAACCTGGCCATCGTACCTGTCTAACTAATGACCTGAGAATACAAGTTATTTTGAAAGTGAGTATCAGCCTAAAGCTGGTGAATTCATAAGTATTTAAGTGTCATTGTCTTGTTGTGGAATGTTGTTATGAATGTCATGTAAATCTTTAAATGGAACAGTTGATATAAGTATGAAATGTAGTCTTCTACCAAGACCCGAATGTTTTTGTAAGTAAAAATGATAGATTTTCCTTCTTTTTGACTATTACAAACAGTAATTAGTCTAACTCATCGTTTATGTGAATGTATCACAAAATCAAGTAAAATAGGAAAAAGATATGATAGTCTTCTACCAAGACCTGAATGTTCTGTAAGTAAAATGATAGTTTTTCCCTTCTATTGACTAGTACTAAAGTACTTAGTCTAACTCATCGTTTATGTGAAAGTATCACAAAATAAAGTAAACAGGAAAAAGTACTAATGTAAGTGTTATCACTGGGTACTAGGACTAACACAACATCGCAATAAGCGAAATAAATATCCTATCACAAAATGAAGTAAATAGGAAAAGTACTAATGTAAGTGTTATCACTGGGTACTAGAACAAACACAACATCGCAATAAGCGACATGAATATCCTATCACAAAATGAAGTAAATAGGAAAAGTACTAATGTAAGTGTTATCACTGGGTACTAGGACTAACACAACATCGCAGTAAGCGAAATAAATAACCTAATGAACATTCGAAGCATGTCCATTTATCCTCTGTAGCAGCAGCAGGGGGCAGGAAGGGTTAGTCCCGTAATCGATCTACCTAGTATAAGTATTAACCGTAGGCATCCGTAGATGTTCATCAACCACTGGTGCTAATCAGTTGGGATTCGGAATGGTTAGTCCCGCCTAGTTATCCCAGGTACTGGGATAGACAGGACAATTTACACAAAAAGTACGAATAAATCTTCCTCGTAACTCTAGGTACAAGTATCCAGGTAAGTGAATACAGGATAATGCATCTATGTAACAGTACTCATGTATGGCATTCATGTAAGCTTGTTCATGTATCATGTAAGCATATGTAAACGTACTCATGTACCAGGTAAGTATAGGTATATGTACTCATGTATAAGGTAATGTACTGGTATAGACTCATGAATGAACTGACTCTTGTGTGATTCCTTGTAATATGAATAATGTTTTGTTTCTTCTAACTATCCCTATGATAATTAACTGGAATGTAATTGGTTGATCAAGTAGATTTATGCACCCTCGTTACACCAGGGTGTGGGAAACTGAACAAAGGATGAAAACTAAAACATCAATACATATATAAGAACATATGCATATAAGTGTAGTTTTTGCTCAAGAAGGTAAAAATAATGGTTTTGCAAGATATCTAAGAGTTTTGAACAATAATTAAGAGTGACTTGATGTCATTTTAATAAACATTTCAAAACTAATACTTTTTTTATCAAGGTATTTTAAGATAGAAAACCATTTCATGTATCACATTTTGAAGTATGTGAAATCTACTGGATGGAAACACAGTTATAAAATACATAAGAGTGATTTAATAACATATTGTTTTCTACTTGTATTCCATCCCATTAAAGCATTTAAAATTATTTAAAACATTGATTAAGGGGTATGAACTCACTTGTAGGTGGTGGTTTGGATGTACTGAACGGTGTCGGGTTGTGTAGTGATAAAGAACATGGTTTGGCATGCGGAATTAAAGCTTGCACAACTGAACATGGTAATTTGGGTGTTTAAGAGATATATTGAATGTATATGGTGTTACACAAAAATGATCAAGATCTAGACTACATAATTAACACACACTTACACACTCACTTCTACATCTCTCAAGCACACCTCTACAAGTGGACAAACCCACTATTTATAGAGGTGTTTACATGTCTCTCTCTCACTCTCTATCTCTCATGAGTCAAAAGGCAAATACTCCACATGCAAGTGGGTCTACACAAGTCAAACATTTGCAAAGTCATGAATGAATAACTTTGCACCCCCAACATTCTCCCCCTCAAAGTTAGGAATGAATGACCCACTTCAAATCTTCCAAAATCAAGCACTACACAGTTCGAGCCTCAAAGGTGACACATGTCGAAACGAACTTCAATCTTCAATTCTTCCATGACTCTTCAATTTGGGCCCTAGGATGTGAGACCATACAAACCGAGCAGCAACGAATGATCAAGAGTATTCCAAACTCCAAATAATCACCCAAAGTTGTGCATAAAAACACACCCCAAAAATCTTCAATAAACCAAACCCATTTCGAATACATCACTTCCGAACTTCCAATTGCATCATCTTGTAGGCTTCAAAACTTCAAGATCACTTCGGTCTTCAAATCCGCGTAATATGAAAAATTCAAGTTCGAATTTCCATATAAAACTTCTCCCCCTTTTTATAATCGAAATTTGATTATAAAACTCCAAGGAAAAAGAACGTGCTCTATTCGGAATTTTTCATGTCAAAACTCCCCCTTTAACATGTGGCATAAACATTATGCTTCAATCCGGAAAACCCAAAAAATATTCAATTTTTATTGTCGTTCACGGATCGCCTTTGACAAAATTTCTCAAAAATGGGTAGAAATTTTCAATTTCAAAATTCTGCAGTGACCCATTGCGCCCAAAACAGCCAAATATGCGAAACAAACTCCCATTTGCGAAACTGGGTAGAATGTGTAAATTCGCACAAACAGCAGGGACCAGATTTGAAAATTCTGCAATTTCATCATTTTATGACCCCATTTGCGAAGTTGGACCACTTATATTATTTCTTGAAAAGAGCAGGGACCAAATGCGAACATATTTGTTTTCTTCTTCATTGAACGATTAACAGGAATGCTTCGCACACCCTTCGCATCTTTCACTCACCCTTCGCATCTTTCACTCAATTAATCAAATGAACCAAATGCGAATGAACAACTTCCAGATATGCGAACCATGGATAAGAAAATACTTCGCATCTTAACTCCAAAATTGAACAAAATGCGAACTCATGTTTGAAACCCAAATGCGAATTTGATTTTATATGCGAACCCAAGTATCTCTGTAACCAAATGCGAATATCACATTCTCAAATGCGAACCCAAAATTTCAAATGCGAATCCAATGAAGATCCAGATGCGAACTTTATTGAGATACTTTTGCAAAATCAACGTCAACAACTCCAAAATCGAGTTTTCATTCTTTTGCAAACATCAATTTCCCAGTCCTTCTTGACTTCGCATTCTTCTTCACGAATCGTCCCTCAATCATCAACCCAATTGCGAATCCAAAATCAAAACTCATCTGTTTGTCGATCTTTCCCAAGATTACAACCAAAATCTACATCACTGTCCAGTTCGTCAACATCAGCCCAAATACGATCATTGAAATCAAAATCAAGCTTTTGATTTCAGTTAACGATCCAAAACAAAAACCGATTTCAATCTCCAAATCTTTAATCATCAATCATCGATTCCAATTTTAAGAATCTCCAAAATCGATTTTGACTTTCAACATAACAAAACAATTTCTGGATTTCAAGCAATATCATTGGATTTTGTAATCGGTTCTTCAACTCAAGCCATTAAAATGATTCGAAGATACAAACAACAACATCAGATTGAATCAAACACAACAGGAATTCTATTTTGACTTTTGTTTGACCATTTGATTCATTTGTTCTTCAGTCGATAATCTCCAAATAGAATTCAAAATTAACTCGAAGCATAGAGATCGAAATCCAATCAAATAATCGAATCCAAAATCAAACTTTATTGTCGATTTTCAACAATCAAAATCAAAAACAATATTACACAAAATCGAACAAAGAATTGAAATCGGAACTCAAGATCAAGAACAAAATCAATTTTAAGATCGACAATCTTACACGAAATCGATTCAGATTTCAAAACAAGCATTAATCGATTATTTTGAAACCATAACAAGAAATCGGCACTCAAGAACGATGAACAACAGATAATCATTTGGAATATCAATGTACAACTCATATATGCACAAGATGAAGACGTCTTACCAATGAATAATATCGAATGGATTTTAATGAATTGTTGGGCTCAAAAATTGGATTAGATGAATAGTAATCATTTGGGATCACTTCAATCATGAATAGTAATATCGAAATTTTGGATCACGAAAGATGAACAATAACACGTTTAAGATTTGCTTTGGGCTTTAAAAACAAACATGGATCTAATATGATTTTGGTATTTATTTGAATTTGATCTATGAAAAAACTTGATTGGATCAACAATGAGGTTTGAAACGAATTAGATCCAATGAATCAAAACGATCAAAAAACAAGAACGCAAAGCACAAATCCAAATATTACGAGAGATCATAGAGAGAGACTCACCAAAATTGTTCCAAATTGCGACAAAAATTGCCAAACCGAGAATCGTTCTTCAAAAGTCACGTTGATCGTGAAAACCAAGCTCTGGTACCAATTGTAGTGATAAAGAACATGGTTTGGCATGTGGAATTAAGGCTTGCACAACTGAACATGGTGATTTGGGTGTTTAAGAGATATATTGAATGTATATGGTGTTACACAAAAATGATCAAGATCTAGACTACATAATTAACACACACTTACACACTCACTTCTACATCTCTCAAGCACACCTCTATAAGTGGACAAACCCACTATTTATAGAGGTGTTTACATGTCTCTCCCTCACTCTCTATCTCTCATGAGTCAAAAGGCAAATACTCCACATGCAAGTGGGTCTACACAAGTCAAACATTTACAAAGTCATGAATGAATAACTTTGCACCCCAACAGGTTGTTAGGTGTCAAGTGAGGACTTGTACACACACTATGATCCTAATGAACATATAATCACACATATATGTAACCAATTAGTCTTAGATTACTAATTGAAAATGTTAAGACATTCTAGAACACAATTACCACTTTATATAAGTGTTATAAGCCCTAAGGATTGCATCTAAGTTGTTGTGGGACAAGGCACTTGGGTTTAGGGTTCCAAAGGACCCCATATTTGAGTTTACTCTCCATATAACCCCACGCAAGGAGTTTAAGGTCGTAAACTCTTGAGTTTACCGCCGTAAACTCCTAGGCTTAATGTCCTTTCTTGTTTTGAGGTTCTAAATGATCCCTAGAAGCATTCCAACTTGGTGGGTTAATTCTTGGAAGGGTTTAGGACACTAATAACCTCCTTTGAGAAGTTTACGGCCCCAAAGCCAATTCCATTTGAGTTTATTGTCGTAAACTCTTATGGAAGGGTGTTTTTGATGCTTTCAAGTCTCATGCACATGTAGGATAGGTTCTAGACTTTTACCTAAAGCAAATGAAGGCCTTAGGCACACTTTGGTGCCCTTCTTTCATGTTTACAGCCCAAGAGCCTTATTAGGGCCGTAATCTCTCAAAAAAAGAGGGGTTTTTGATGTGTTAGAGTCCTTGATTTAAGTGGAAGTAATTCTATGTGATAGTCCAAGGCTTTAGGTGCATTAAAAGCACACTTTGGTCCATGTTTTTGGAGTTCACGGTCCAAGATCTTCTTGGGCCGTGAACACCTAAACTTGGGTGTTTCTTTGTTGTTTTCTTGTCTCAATTACACCTATATACAAGACTAAGGTAGTAACATATCACGGGGGAAAGGCTAGGCATTGTTTTGGGAGTTTACTGCCCAAGAACACCTTGGGGAGTAAACTCCTAAATCTAGTTGTGCAGCTATGATATCTATGTTATAAACACATTAAGAGCTATATAACACTACTAGAGAGAGGCACTCACGAATTGGGATGAAAACCCGAAGATCCGTGAGAGAGAAAATGGCTTTTCTCTAGTTAGAAATGTAACTAATCAACGAATATGGTTCAGATTTCTATTTATAGTCCTGAGATTTTTGGCAGAAAATATTTTATTCCCGGAATGAACTCTAATATCATAGAGTATTGGAATAACAGTGTTGCACAAAATCCTAGTGCATCCACTCTCCTGATATCTCCTGAAGTGTAAACCCTGAATTATTCAAACTTATACGGAAAAGTCTGAAAATTTGTTGTGACTGCTATAACTTCTATTGAAGTGATATTGTTTGTTCAGAATGGAAATTTCGGGTTGTCACATTCTTGGAAGGCCCTTCTTGAGCACCACCCAAACCTTAGTTAATATTAAAGATTCCAAACTCACTCTTTGAAATCGGTCACTTTTGGAGTTAATAGAGCAATCCAACACTCAAGGATAAGTGATGATATGGCTTTCGCAATTGATGTGTTTAATTAGTTACTAGATACGGAGCTTGGTTGTTGGAAAGAAAAAGAAACTGAGGGATATATTGTAATAAAAGAAGGAGATTTTGATGTTGAACTTGATATACAAGAGTTAGAGAAACTAATGAAAGAGAGCGAGTACAACGAATTGAAAAAAAAAGGCTGAAGAAACACCACGACGTGGAACTAACACCACGACGTGGTCATCTAATTTTTCATGACCAGACAATAAATATTACAACAACACAATTTGGAAGGAGGCCCACATCGTGGTGGCTGATCAAATACCTAAAATTGAGTTGAAAGCTTTGCCCGAACATCTGGAGTAAGCATTTTTGGAAGAAGATCAACAAAAATGGGTCATCATAGCAACTGATCTAGATAAACATGAAAACAAAAGCCTAGTGGAGGTACTCAAGAAACGACAAAATGTCATAGAATGGAAGATTACCGACATCAAAGGAATTAGTCACACATATTGTTCACATAAAATCAATCTTGAAGAAGGGGCTAAGCCAGTGGTGCAACGCCAAAGAAGACTAAAACCGAAAATGCAAGAAGTAGTGAATAAGGAGGTAGTCAAACTCTTCGATGTTGGTATCATTTATTAAATATCCAATAACCAATGGGTGAGTCCGGTGCATGTGGTAAGTAAAAAAAAAAGAGGAATGACGGTACTCACTCACGAAGAAAATGAACTCATTCCAATAAGAACGGTAACTGGTTGACAAGTGTGCATTGATTATCATAAGCTAAATGATGCCACATGCAAAGATCATTTCCCTTTACCATTTATTGATAAAATGCTCAAAAAGTTATACGATCATCTCTGTTGCTGCTTTTTAGATGGTTTTTTAGGATACTTTCAAATTTCTATCGATCCTCAAGACCAAGAAAAAACCACGTTCACTTGACCAAGTGGGACTTTTGCATATAGACGAATGTCATTTGGATTATGCAACACACCAGCCACATTCCAAAGGTGCATGATGGCCATCTACCACGACATGATTGAAAATTTTATGGAGGTTTTCATGGACGATTTGTTGGTTTTTGGCTCCACTTTTGAAGATTTCATGTCTAACCTTGATCTAATGCTTGCAAGATGTGAAAATACCAACTTGGTTTTAAATTGGGAAAATGTCACTTTATGGTCAAAGAATGAATTTTATTAGGACACAAAGTATCAAAATTAAGTATAGGGGTGGACCACACACACTATAGCCAAGTTGCCACCTCCAATAAATGTAAAAGGGGTGAGAAGTTTTCTAGGCCATGCAGGATTTTACCGTCGATTCATCAAGGATTTCTCTAAAATCACAAGACCATTAACCCAACTTCTTTTGAAAGATGCTACATTTGATTTCTCCACAGAATGCCTTGAAGGTTTTTAACTATTGAAAGAGAAATTAACTAGTACCGCTATCATGATCGCCCCAAATTAGAGCCTTCCTTTTGAACTTATGGTTAATGCAAGTGACTTTGCAGTTGGAGCAGTTCTTGGATAAAGGGTTGATTTCAACTTATATATTATGCAAGCAAGACTCTAAATCCGGCTAAAGAGAATTATACTACTCCCAAAAAGGAACTCCTTGTTGTAGTCTATGCTTTTGATAAATTTCGCCCTTACTTAGTTTTATCTAAAACTATTGATTTTATTGACCATTCTGGCCTCAAGTATCTGTTTGCTAAACAAGATGCTAAACCAATATTGATATGATGGGTGCTACTTTTACAAGAATTTAACAAAGAAATAAGGGATAAAAAAGGAATTGAGAATGTAGCTGCCGATCACTTATCAAGACTAGAAAATCCAGGTTTGGAAGAATTGGACGAGAACAAGATTGGAGATGACTTTCTCAAAGAATATTTCATGGTAATCGTGAGAGACGTACCTTGGTATGCGGATATAGTCAGCTTCTTGGCTAGTGATTATCTTCCAAAAGAATTGACTCACCAGCAAAAGAAGAAATTGTTTTCAGAAGTCAAGTATTACCGTTGGGATGAGTTGTATCTCTTCAGAAGCTGTGCGGATGGAATGATAAGAAGACGTTTGTTCGGAAAAGAAATTTTGGATATTTTGAAACACTTCCATAACGGGCCCACCAGAGGACATAATGGATAACAGTATACGGCTAAGAATGTCTTTGATTCCAAATTTTATTAGCCTACAATTTTTAAAGATGGTACCCATTTTGTCAAAGAATGTGATTCACGCCAAAGGTCGGGAAAATTTCTTACCAAAACAAGATTCCTCAAAATTCAATAAAGGTTTATGAAATATTTGATGTTTGGGGGATCGACTTTATGGGACCTTTCCTGATGTCTCGAGGATATAAAAATATATATTGATATCAGTAAATTATGTATCTAAATGGGAGAAAGCACATGCATTACCTAAAAATGATGCTCGAGTAGCGGTTCATTTTCTAAAAAGATTAATTTCATGATTCGGTGTCCCAAAGGCTCTTATAAGTGATCGGGGAACCCACTTTGCAATTGAAAAATTAGCAGAGGTATTACAAAAATATGGTGAACACCATAGGTTTGTAGTACCCTACGATCCGCAAAAAAGTAGGCAAACTGAAGTTACAAATCTAACATTAAAAAGAATTTTGGAGCGTTTAGTTGGAAGTAATAAGAAGAAGTGGTTGGAGAAGCTTGATGATGCATTATGGGCATTTCGTATGGACTTAAAACACTTGCTGTTATTACACCATCTAAGTTGGTATATGGAAAACTTTGGCAGTTGTCAGTGGAAATCGAATATAAAGCGTTTTGGGCTCTGAAGATTTATAATTCTGAATTAGCTGAACTTCATACCAACCGTTTGATGCAAACAAATGCTCTTGAAGAATTGAGAAATTGTGCGAACTCTAGCTCTTTAATTTACAAAGATAAAACTAAGAAATGGCATGACGCAAGGTTAAATGTACATAAAGATTTTCAAGAAGGGAAAAAGGTTCTACTTTTTAATTCAAGCTTAAAACCTTTTCTCGAGAAATTACAAACTCGTTGGGATAGGCCATTTATTGTGAAAAGAATTTTCCCACATGGGGCCATAGAGTTAATATCGAGAGATGGAACTCCCTTCAAGGTTAACGGACATAGGGTAAAGCACTTTGAGGAAGGCATGCCAAATGAAGAAAAAGAAAGGGAATTTGTGAAATTTGCACGAGCCGAATCAACGTAAAGCGGGATGGAGTCCGACTCATGACTACCCAAAAAGAAGTGTTTGCAGGAGGCAACCTATGGGTTTGGGTTTGCATTTTCATTCCTTTACTTTTATTTTCTGTGTGTTTGTTTATTTTTGATTTTTCATTCCTCTGAATTTTTATATGGGCTATCTTTTTGCTAAACCAAGATTGATACGATGGATGATACTTTTACAAGAATTTGACATAAAAATAAGGGATAAAAAAGGAATTGAGAATGTAGCTGCCGATCACTTATCAAGACTAGAAAATCCGTGTTTAGAAGAATTGGAAGAGAACAAGATTGGAGATGACTCTCTCGAAGAATATTTGATGGTAATCGTGAGAGAGGTACCTTGTTATGCAGATATAGTCAACTTCTTGGCTAGTGATTATCTTCCAAAAGAATTGACTCGCCAACAAAAGAAGAAATTGTTTTCAGAAGTCAAGTATTACCATTGGGATGAGTTGTATCTCTTCATAAGCTGTGCGGATGGAATGATAGAAGACGTTTGTTCGGTAAAAAAAATTGGATATTTTGAAAAATTGCCATAACGGGCCCACCAGAGGACATAATGGAGAACAGTATACGGCTAAGAACGTCTTTGATTCAGAATTTTGTTGGCCTACAATTTTTAAAGATGTTACACATTTTGTCAAAGCATGTGATTCATGCCAAAGGCCAGGAAACATTTCCTACCAAAACAAGATTCCTCAAAATTCAATAAAGGTTTATGAAATATTTGATGTTTGGGGGATCGACTTTATGGGACCTTTCCTGATGTCTCGAGGATATAAAAATATATATTGGTGTCAGTCAATTATGTATCCAAATGGGAGAAAGCACATGCATTACCTAAAAATGATGCTCGAGTAGCGGTTCATTTTCTAAAAATATTAATTTCATGATTCGGTGTCCCGAAGGCTCTTATAAGTGATCGTGGAACCCACTTTGCAATTGAAAAATTAGCAGAGGTATTACAAAAATATGGTGAACACCATAGGTTTGTAGTACCCTACCATCCGCAAAAAAGTAGGCAAACTGAAGTTACAAATCTAACATTAAAAAGAATTTTGGAGCGTTTAGTTGGAAGTAATAAGAAGAAGTGGTTGGAGAAGCTTGATGATGCATTATTGGCATTTCGTATGGACTTAAAACACTTGTTGTTATTACACCATCTAAGTTGGTATATGGAAAACTTTGGCAGTTGTTAGTGGAAATCGAATATAAAGCGTTTTGGGCTCTGAAGATTTATAATTCTGAATTAGCTGAACTTCATACCAACCGTTTGATGCAAACAAATGCTCTTGAAGAATTGAGAAATTGTGCGTACTCTAGCTCTTTAATTTACAAAGATAAAACTAAGAAATGGCATGACGCAAGGTTAAAATGACATAGGGATTTTCAAGAAGGGCAAAAGGTTCTACATTTTAATTCAAGAAAACTTTTTTCCGGGAAATTACAAACTCGTTGGGATGGGCCATTTATTTTGAAATGAATTTTCACACATGGGGCCATAGAGTTAATATCAAGAGATGGAACTCCCTTCAAGGTTAATGGACATAAGGTAAAGCACGTTAAGGAATGTGTTCCAAATGAAGAAAAAGAAGGGGAATTTGTGAAATTTGCACGAGCCGAATCAACGTAAAGCGGGAAGGAGTCCGACTCATGACTCCCCAAAAAGAAGCATTTGCAGGAGGCAACCTGTGGTTTTGGGTTTGCATTTTCTTTCCTTTTCTTTTATTTTCTATATGTTTGTTTATTTTTGCTTTATTTTTTATTTTTCATTCCTCTAAATTTTATATAGGCTATCTTTTCGCTAAACAACATTCTAAACCAAGATTGATACGATGGGTGCTACTTTTACAAGAATTTGACATAGAAATAAGGGATAAAAAAGGAATTAATGATGTAGCTTCCGATCGCTTATGAAGACTAGAAAATCCAGGTTTGGACGAATTGGAAGAGAACAAGATTGGAGATGACTTTCTCGAAGAATATTTGATGGTAATCGTGGTAGCGGTACTTTGGTATTCGGATATAGTCAACTTCTTGGCTAGTGACTATCTTCCAAAAGAATTGACTCGCCAACAAAAGAATAAAATATTTTCAAAAGTCAAGTATTACTTTTGGGATGAGTTGTATCTCTTCATAAGCTTTGCGGGTGGAATGATAAGAAGATGTGTGTTCGGTAAAAAAAATTGAATATTTTGAAACATTGCCATAACGGGCCCACCGGAGGACATCATGGAGCACAGTATACGGCTAAGAAGGTCTTTGATTTTGAATTTTATTAGCCTATAATTTTTAAAGATGATACCTAATCTGTCAAAGAATGTGATTCATGCAAAAGGTTGGAAACATTTCCTACCATAACAAGATGCCTCAAAATTCAATACAAGTTTAGTAAATATATGATGTCTCTAGGAAATATATAAATAAATATATATATATATATATATATATATATATATATATATATATATATATATTGGTAGCGGTCGATTATGTATCCAAATGGGCGAAAGCACAAGCATTACCTACAAATGATGCTCGAGTAGTGGTTCATTTTCTAAAAAGATTATTTTCATGATTCGGTGTCTCGAAGGCTCTTATAAGTGATCAAGGAACCGACTTTGCAAATGAAAAATTAGCAAAGGTAGTACAAATATATGATGTACACCATAGGTTTGCAACGCCCTACCATCCGCAAACAAGTGGGCAAACTAAAGTTACAAATTGGACATTAAAATGGATTTTGTAGCGTTCAGTTAGACGTAATAAGAAGTGGTCGGAGATGCTTGATGATGTATTATGGGCATTTCATATGGCCTTTGAAACACCTGTTGGTATTACACCATCTAGGTTGGTATATGGAAAAATTGCATGTTTCTAGTGGAAATTGAATATAAAGCGTTTTGGGATTTAAAGAGTTGTAATTGTGAATTAGCTGAACTTCATACCAACCGTTTGATGCAAATGAATGCTCTTGAAGAATTGAGATATGAGGCATACACTAGCTCTTTACTTTACAAAGATAAAACTAAGAAATGGCCTAATGCAAGGTTGCAAGGACATAAGTATTTTCAAGAAGGGAAAAAGATTCTACATTTTAATTCAAGGTTAAAGCCTTTTCTAAGAAATTACAAACTCATTGAGATGGGCCATTTATAGTGAAACAAATTTTCCCACATGGGGCCATAGAGTTAATATCAAGAGATGGAACTCCCTTCAAGGTTAATCGACGTAGGGTAAAGTACTTTAAGGCAGGCATGCCAAATGAAGAAAAAGAAGGGGAATTTGTGAAATTTGCACAAGTCGAATAAACATAAAGCGGGAAAGAGTCCAACTCATGACTCCCCAAAAAGAAGCGTTTGCAGGAGGCAACCTGTGGTTTTGGGTTTTCATTTTCTTTCCTTTTCTTTTATTTTTTGTATGATTGTTTATTTTTGCTTTATTTTTTATTTTTCATTCCTCTGTATTTTTATATGTGCTATCTTTTTCCTAAACAAGATGCTAAACCAAGATTGATACAATGGTGCTACTTTTACAAGAATTAGATATAGAAATAAGGGATAAAAAAGGAATTGAGAATGTTGATGTCGATCACTTATCAAAACTAGAAAATCCAGGTTTGGAAGAATTGGAAGAGAACAAGATTGGAGATGACTTTCTCGAAGAATATTTGATGGTAATCGTGGGAGTGGTACCTTGCTATTCGGATATAGTCAACTTCTTGGCTAGTGATTATCTTCCAAAAGAATTGACTCGCGAACAAAAGAAGAAACTATTTTCAGAAGTCACATATTACTTTTGGGATGAGTTGTATCTCTTCAGAAGCTTTGCGAATGGAATGATAAGAAGATGTGTGTTCGGTAAAGAAATTTTGGATATTTTGAAACCTTGCCATAACAGGCCCATCGGAGAACATCATGGAGCGCAGTACACAGCTAAGAAGGTCTTTGATTCTGAATTTTATTGTCCTACAATTTTTAAAGATGCTACCCAATCTGTCAAAGAATGTGATTCATGCCAAAGGTCGGGAAACAGTTCCTACCAAAACAAGATGCCTCAAAATTCAATATAAGTTTATGAAATATTTGATGTTTGGGGAATCGACTTTATGGGAACTTTCCCGATGTCTCAAGGAAATAAATATATAGTGGTAGCGGTCGATTATGTATCCAAATGGGCGAAAGCAAAATCATTACCTACAAATGATGCTCGAGTAGTCGTTCATTTTCTAAAAAGATTATTTTCATGATTCGGTGTCCTGAAGGATCTTATAAGTAATCGGGGAACCCACTTTGCAAATGAAAAATTAGCAAAGGTATCACAAAAATATGGTGTACAACATAGGTTTGCAACACCCTACCTACATATTTTAAAGATGCTACCCAGTTTGTCAAAGAATGTGATTCATGCCAAAGGTCGAGGAACATTTCCTACCGAAACAAGATGCCTCAAAATTCAATATAAGTTTACGAAATATTTGATGTTTGCTGGATCGACTTTATGGGACCTTTCCCGATGTGACAACCGTCAATTTTCGGTCAAGTCAAAGTCAATTGAAGTCAACAAGTCAAACCGTTCGACTCAATTTGCCCGTCGGTACTAGAGTTTATGATATGTAATCTCTAAACAACTCGCTATTCTAATGAGAGATCATAAATCAAAAAGTACGTACATCTAGATCTCCTTAACCTAAAACTATGGTAAGTGGCGAGTAAGTGGCGAGCCAAACCGATAAAACAATGTTGCATACTCATCGGGAGTGTGTAAGATCCTTAAACAAGGCTTAACAGGGTTTACGGACCTTGCATTGCGAAGCCGGACACTCACAATTGTCACACACGAAACCTCTCTCAATCGTTTTCACTCTATCTCTCTTTATCAAGAATCTCTCCCAAATCTCTCTAAGTATGTGAAATCTCTCCCAAGTCTCTCTTTGTATGAGAAATCTCTCCAAGAATATGAAATCTCTCCCAAATCTCTCTAAGTATGTGAAATCTCTCCCAAATCTCTCTTTGTATGAGAAATCTCTCCAGGAATGTGAAATCTCTCCCAAATCTCTCTCAAAAGTTCCCGTAACTTTTTCAAGTCATTCGGGCCATCCCAACCCTTAACCGGGTCAAAAAAGGCTTGAAACAGGGTAAAAACGAGTAAAATAGGCTTAAGGACCCAAAACCCCTCTTAAGGACCCAAAACCCCTCTTAGGGCCGAAAGTCCTCTTAGGGACCGAACCTTTCTGAGCCGAACCCGAACGCTGCTGAACCGAACCAGAAGGGTCCTCTCGGGCCCAAACCTCGCACAAAACCCGAACCCGAGCCTCAGTCCATTTCGCTCCATGATGCCTTCGGTCTATTTCGCTTCTGACTGCTTCGGACCGAGCCTGCTCTTCTTGCTGTATCGCTTCGCTTCGCCTCGCGCCTAGCCTCAGGAGGACCAAACCTCCGACCCAATCCGAGAGGCCTCGTTGGAAGATCAATTCTTTCCGGTTTTCGACTACGAGTTCATTTTAACTTCGTTTTTCATCATTTTAACGCAGGATTTTCACCCAAAACTTTATTTTAACATATTAGACCCCTTAATTAATGATTAATCACGTTTTTAAGGATAAACCTTATCTAAGAAGAGTGGGTGAAGTACAAGAGGTGGAGTGTTAACTTTCTTTTATTCTATTACACAAGCAACCACTCCCATACCCACTCCATGTCACTATTCACCATCAGCCCATCCCTAGTCACTTCATAAGTCCTTTCTCATTATTTCCAGCCATTTCCCACGTTCTTAGAGCTGGAACATCCACCCTCTCTCCTCACACTTCATTCATTCTCTCATTTTTCCACCAAGAATCACACTCCAAACTCTCTCATCTTTCTCTCTCAAATTTGAGAACTTCAAGGCATACTCCAAGACTTTTCTCCTTCATTTAGTAAGTATCATCATCTTTCCTATGATTATTACACATCCTCCTACTCAAAATCATAGATTGCTTACACAAACATCATCACATTCTTGTTAGATCTTCGAATCTTCAAGTGATTCTTCAAGTGTTCTTGAGTTGGACACTTCACTTCTTCAACACTCATCTACTGAAACTACTCAAGGTGAGTTCATACCCCTACATTTTCATTTTTTCTTAATTTTTTAGGGGGGGGGGGGGGGGGGGAATACAAGTTAAAACACCAAGAACATAACTAAACTTTTCTAACAGCTTTCATCAGAAAAGTTGGACTCCATTCACGGACTGTTTTGGACAACTTAAACATTTTAGTTTTCAAAACTATTTTAGGTGCAATTAGTTCCAGTTCTTAGCTTTAAAATGACTACTTGCACATCTCCATACATTTTTCTAAAATTTATGGTGATTTTTACAAAAATGTCTGTCATTTCAAACACCAAACCGGACCAGTCTGTGATTATGGACCTTTTCACCCAAGTTGGAGGTCATTAAAAATCATGATAAAAATTATGAGTAAACTAGACACATTTTGGGAACTCTCAGAATTTACGGATTTAGTTTTCGACTTCGTATGATTTTTCTATGACTTTTCTAAAACAGTGTAGAAAGGTTGAAAATTTGTTAACAGCTTATAACTTTCATAACACTTTGTATTATGTTGAGCAAAGTGTATAACAATAAGTTCTAAATATTGAATGTGTTCCCTTGTTAGTTTATCATCATAAACTGAAACTTAGTCATTCATGATAAGATTATTCATTCATTTTGAACACGTATATTAAGCTATAAGAAGCATAGTTAATGGATTCATAGCACTAATGCATTTTCATGAAAGAGTTTTTATACATTACAAACGTTTTGGATAAACTATAATAGGTATAGTTTATGTATCATTTACTTTTCAAACTTATTTATCAAAGGTTTTCAGTTTTGTTCACGTAAATTTATTAATGAATAAATTTGTGAGTCATTCGCTTCGGGTTACTTCCAACGTAACCAATTCAAAAAGTCCTGTAAATTGTAACCAGAGTCTCTTGTAGGGAGAACGTGATAGTTGTGTATAGATCTATATTGGGCTTGACAAACCCACACTGGCAGGTCTGAGGTGACAAGTGTCATAATAGTTCCGACGCCTGAAGAATGTTGTATTACGAGGCCGTCTAAGTCAAGTATGGTTATGATAGCTCACATGTGGTATTAACAAATCATAAGATTTACGAGTTCTAACTTTAAATTAGCTATTTATGTCGATTTAGCTCACTGAAATTTCTTTAAGTATGGAAAAATACTTGTGCGCCTTCATATCAAAAAGGGTTTTTATGTCAATTTAAAATCACTTTTTATATCAATTACAGATATTGTTGTATATTTTCAGTCTTGGTATTTAAGACTACACACCATTCATTACGGGAGTTTTCTCAAATCAGAAAGGGTTTTTACGCCAATTTGAAACCACCTTATATCTTTAAGTATGACAAATACTTGTTCGTTTTCGGTCCTGGTATTTAGGACCACATAACTTTTGTAAGGAAAATATTGGATTTTTCTTGGTAACATACATCTCTGTACAAAGATCGATTTTCAAACTCTTATTGTCAAAAGCTTATGAACTCACCAACCTTTGTGTTGACACTTTTCAAAACTACTTGTATTCTCAGGAATTCAGTGAAACAGGAAATCAACCACGTTTTGAGGATGGGACGATAAATCGTCAAACAGTTCATTTTGTATCATAATGTAATTGATTCGAATCGTGTAAACATATACTTTGGTGTAACTTTTTCAATTATATTTAAGATGGTTGTATTTACTTTGATCACTATTATACTCGTTGTTGTGATACTCTACATGAAGTCCTCCACCCCCGGACGTTTCCGCCATCCGTTTGGGGGTGTGACACCCGATGTCTCGAGGAAATAAATATATATTGGTAGCGGTTGATTATGTATCCAGATGGGCGAAATCACAAGCATTACCTACAAATGATGCTCGAGTAGTGGTTCATTTTCTAAAAAGATTATTTTCATGATTCGGTGTCCCGAAGGCTCTTATAAGTGATTGAGGAACCCACTTTGCAAATGAAAAATTAGCAAAGGTAGTACAAATATATGATGTACACCATAGGTTTGCAACGCCCTACCATCCGGAAACAAGTGGGAAAACTAAAGTTACAAATTGGACATTAAAAAGGATTTTGGAGCGTTTAGTTGGAAGTAATAAGAAGAAGTCGTCGGAGAAGCTTGATGACGTGTTATGGGCATTTCGTATGGCCTTTAAAACACCTATTGGTATTACACCATCTAGGTTGGTATATGGAAAAAAATTGCAAGTTGCTAGTGGAAATTGAATATAAAGCGTTTTGGCTTTAAATATTTGTAACTTTGAATTAGCTGAACTTCATATCAACCGTTTGATGCAAATGAATGCTCTTGAAGAATTGAGATATGAGGCATACACTAGCTCTTTAATTTACAAAGATAAAACTAAGAAATGGCATGATGCAAGGTTGAGAGGACATAAGTATTTTCAAGAAAGGAAAAAGATTCTACTTTTTAATTCAAGTTTAAAGCTTTTTCCCAAGAAATTACAAACTCGTTGAGATGGGCCATTTATTGTTAAATGAATTTTCCCACATGGGGCCATAAAGTTAATATCAAGAGATGGAACTCCCTTCAAGGTTAATGGACATAGGGTAAAGCACTTTGAGGAAGGCATGCCAAATGAAGAAAAAGAAGGGGAATTTGTGAAATTTGCACATGTCGAATCAACATCAAGCGGGAAGGAGTCCGGCTCATGACTCCCCCAAAAGAAGCTTTTGCAGGAGGCAACCTATGGTTTTGGGTTTGTTCTTTCATTCCTTTTCTTTTATTTTCTGTATGTTTGTTTATTTTTGATTTTTCATTCCTCTGAATTTTTATATGGGCTTTGTTGAGAGAAATAGATGGAATGAGTGTGGGGTGGTAGTTTTTATGAAATTTTGGTTAAAATTGAATCATTTTCCCCACCACGACGTGGTAAAATTCACCACGACGTGGTGACTTTACAGAAAGCAATTTCACGTATTTCAATAAAACCTCACGACGTGGTGTCACTCATCACGACGTGATGTCAGTTTGACAACAGTCAAAAATTAGGGTTTAATTCTTACCATTCAGTCATTTTTCTTTACTTTTCAACTTTCCATTCCTCTCGTCGTGCTATCTTTCCCACAAAGAACTCCCTCCCCTCCTACGTTCAATTTCCTGTTTGTTCCAGTAAAAGGCAACGTTTTTAACTTCTCTTCTTAAGTAGAAATCGTGTATCTAGTTGTTATTGCTGAACATTTACTTATTTGAACAATTATTTGGGCTAATTTCATAAGTTAGGGTTCTGTTTTTTGTCAAAATGGGACCTAATTTTCGATGATTTTACTTTGCATTTGACATTAACTTACACGATTTTATGCCATTAGCAAACCCTAGACTTAAATGCAGTTGATTATGGTCTGAATCAATTCGATTTATGCCCAGTTCTTTAACCAGTTCGTTGACAATGATGACTCATCCTGGTCCTCATTGTGGTCAGTTTAAATTGACCATATTGTTTTTTATTTGCTTTGTGAACATGTATTTGGTCGTTGGGTTTGTTGTTTTTGTTTCTTTTGCAGATTATGGCCATCCGAGAAAGGAGAACCCAACCTAGGAGTCGTCCTGACTTCCCATGGTATACTTTCTCGCTAGTAGTGAGTCTGGGGTTCTAGCACAATGGAATGGACGGCTCGCGTGGATGAAAGAACGCAGGGTTCATGTACCCGCTATAATTGATTGGGGTTGGATGGAGCAAGTCGGGTTGTCGGAAGCTATAGAACTATTTTTGGTTCATTCTTTCGATGGGATCCAAGGGAAATTTGTGTGAATGGAGGCATTTATTTCACCTTCAAGAAACAGTTTACAAAGAGTTGGTGGTTGAGTTTTTGGCAACGGTTTCATTCAAAATACAAATTGGTGCGCTTGAGGGAAAGAGGCGCGAGCTAAGCCTAGCCGAATTCACAATGCAGACGAAGATTTATCTCCCGTTCGAAGTTCATACTGAGTCATATCTTGAGTTCATTGCAAGTTGTATCCGAACCACCGAAGGTTTCAAGGATGAAACTTTTTGGCCAATAATTGCAAATGGTACGTATAGTTCGGGGACTGCGCAAGAGAGTGAGATCTGGTCACCTATACACCGCCTCCTGCATAGACTAATTACAAACACCATCAATCAAAAGCAGGAGGGGGACAAAGTCCTGACATTGGATGTCTTCTTCTTATGGAGTCTCATCACACCGGATATTCGTGTGGAAAGTCCATTTCTATGGGCGGAATTTCTAGCGATTCAGCGGGCAAGGATCATCGTGGTTCTCCTCTTTATGGCAGGATGTTAATAAGTTGGCATGCTCTTTTGGAATCCTTGAAAAACAGGAAGCCTCTTTTCTCGCAATCAAGCTCGGAAAAGCTTTTTCTCCACTTCTTTACAAATGGGCCCAGATTGTTGATGATAACAGGTATGGTAATTATTCCATTCCCATTGATAACCCCCGAAATCAACCCGAGAGACGGGTAAGACAGAGAGGTGGTGATGGGGGTGAAGAGGAGCCTCCAGCGATTCTGACAGAAGATGAGCTTCATATGGACCCGTAAAATGTTGCCCTAAGGATATATCAAGATAACTTGGGATGTGGTGTTAATTACACGAACATGCGTTTGGATCTTCTTATGCAACATATGGACATTCAGAGACCTAATGCCTACCCGGTTACATATCTATACGTCCCAAGTTGGGATGAGTTGTAGCGTGAGCAGCAAGGTGGTGTAAGCAAAAGTGGAGGTGGTGCTAATGATGATGAGGAGGAGTGATTGATTTGTATCCTTTATTTGAAGCGGATTTAATACAAATTCTTTTTGGTTTTCTTTATTTGGTTTGTTTTGTTTGGTTGTTTGTTTTGGATAATGATCACTTAGGATTTGGTTGCTTCTATTTGTTTCCTTGTTTTATCTTTTTTTTTCTTGTCTTTAGATTCCCAGGAAGTTTAAGTTAGAGTATAGAGTTATTTTTGTGAAAGAGTGATGCATTTTAGAGAAAGATTAGAAAAACGGCGAGAGAGGCGAGATTTGAGCATATCAAGTATCTTTTTGACCCACTGAGTGAAGGGTCACGTTTCTAGAAACTAATATCTTTGTTGGTGAAAAATTATTGCAGAAACCACATATTTTTTCCAATTCATTACCACCACGACATGATACCTAAACCACGACGTGGCGTCGTTAACAGAAGACGTATAAATTTTGCACAAAGCCCACCATGACGTGTTACCTATTACCACGAGGTGGTGCCTTCTCGAGTCAGATTTTTGAGTCTTATCCTATAGATTACGAAGTACACATGTCCATTTGCTAAAGTCAAATTTTGTAGCGGTCAACCACTTCTGTTTTCACACTTATGAGCAAGCGCTCCTACAATAAACAACAAGATTCATGATGCATCTTCTATCCCAGGGGAGTCTGTTCCTTTATATCCTTTTTTATTTTTATGTATTGGATAGTATGCAATGAGGGCATTGCATGAATTAAGTGTGGGCTAGGGGTATATTGCATTAGAGAAAAAAGTAGTTGATTTTTCAAAATTTGCATTGCTAGTTTTCACAAATATGCATTCATATAAACTTGAAATAATAGTTTAAACAAGAAAACTTACTTAATGAAAATTTTTGCTAGTTTTGGATGGGATGATCTGATGAGAGCTTAAATGTTTACCCGAGCCAACATATGTTATAGTGTATTTGTGGCTTCCCATTTCCTAGCGAAGTCATGAGGTATGAAATGTAACCTGGTAGCTTATATGATGTAACAAGTTCTGCAGCATATACCTGAAATCCATCCAGGAGAGCTTATGTTGTCATTGCACTTAGACTAATACCTTAATGAATAAAGGTTGAAGTTAAACTCCTTGCCTAAGCATGTAGGATTTGAACAAAAAAGTGTGAGATATATATAAAAAGAAATAAAAAAAGAGAGAGAAATTACCAAAAGTTGAAAGAATTTTGGAGCAGTCAAAGTATTAAATTCTAAGATCAAAATTCTGAAGAACTTCAAACAGTAGAAGATACCTTAAAATCAAACAAGAAGGTGGTGAATTCAAATAAATAGAAAGGAAAATATCAAAGAAGAGATGAATTCCAAAGAGCTCCAATGTGGTATCAAGTTGTAATTTTTCTAGAATTTATGTATGCTTGGTAGTTTAACCAAAAATATCTTGAGTTTAAGAAAGATTTCTAGGCATGGATTCGGAGGGTTGCAAAAATGAATCTCGTATAAGCTAAAGGGTGAATGTTCATAAGGATTGTGAGTATTTAGGAATAAGAAGTTCTTAGAAATCATAGACACAAATACATGCATTATGATCTTGGGATAATGGTTAGGTTTGGAATGGACTGTTTTATACATTGCTGGTTAAATAATAATTAATTTGCTTGGGGGTAAGCATAGAATAAGTGTGGGGTATTTTGATATGTGCATATATATACATATAATTTTACATCATATCATAATATTTCTAATTATTTTTATGTCTTTATAGAACAAAAGATATTTAATTTGCTATATATTGTGTTGTAGGGGTAAAAGATATGATTGGAATGAAAAGGAAGTCGGAAGGTGGAGGCTGGAAGCTAGGAGTTTGAATGAAGATTTAAAAAAATACACTTTCCATGTCGTGGTGACTTTCCCACGACGTGGCAATTTGGACTTTCCCGATTGATTAAGGAGACTTTATGAATACGAGATAACAACAAAGACCACATCGTGGTGATCTGTTTTTCGAGAAACTATAAATACATGTCATTCTCCTCCGAAATCAGAACTTTCCCTGGAAGCAACTATCGATTTTTGAAGGCCAAGTATCTGATTTAAAGCTTGGAAGTGAAGAAGTCAATTATAGCTTGTGAATTGAGAGCATTAAGGCAATACAACACTAAATTATGACTTTCTACTTAGGTTTAATCATGTCTATTACATTCAAATTCATTTTTATGTGTTAGATTGCTGAAATCATGGGTTAAACCTTATGACTTTTGTTTAGTGTAGGATTGCTTCACTCATTATGGTTTCGATTTAGTTTTATTGGTTATTTGTTGATTTAGCTTATTAAAGAACCTTCCGTTCTTCTAATAACTGCTTTCTCTATTTATTGTTGAATTTAATTAAGTTTGTATGACCATCTTTCTTAATTGAATTTGAATCTTATGATCTAGTGAATTGCAAAATTGTAGGACTAGAGTTTTGAACAAAACCTAGGATTAAATAGAAAATTGGGTATATAGTCGTATGAGCTAATATATGACGACCAATCATATATTGAATTGAGCTAATAAACCAATTTAATCAATTCGTTATAAATCTAAATTAACTCGAACTGATAAACTTGTTAGTTTATCTGCCTGATCACCGAATGAATAAGCTTGTTTGCTAAAGGATTCGTATTGATCAACGTTAATCTAGTCATTTTAGGAATCAATAATTAATGAAACAATAATCCATTGCACTTCCATAAATCAAACATAATAGCAAGTAAATCTGAAGCTAAACGAAAGTGTCTAAATTATCTTGGTTTAAATCGTCTTTCGTGTTTCTTGCTTTTAGTTTAATAATTGCCTAAATAGTTGATAATTAGTTAGTTTAGTTAGTAAAGTTTCTAGTCTTGCAAAACTAGAGAAAAACCTTTTTCTAAATTTATTAGGAATTTAGTTAGTAGTAGATAAAAATTAGCTAGAATACCACTCTCTGTGTTCGATACATGTCTATTGTGCTATACTATTTTCAACAAGGTACACTGCCTAGGGTAATAATTAGTCACATTAGTAGGATAAACTAGTGCACAATTATTTTACGCATCAGTGCACGATCCACCAATGGGACTCCTCCACGTCCTAACGGCCTAGAAGGGAAAGGGGACACTGTTGGGATCAATGTGCATTGAACAACAGCTATAAAAGGATCCTTCTTCTTTAGAAGAAGGCATCGCCTTATCTCTATCAAAAACCCTAGTCACCATATTTTCAAACATATACCAACTAGACCGTCGGAGCTTCGTCCCGGGACCACCTCCCGGGCATCGACTGACATTATCTCTTCATTGATGTGATTACATGACTCTACCTAGCCGAAATCATCAAGTAACGGTGTCAAGTCCAAAGCTTATATCATAACAGTATCTAGTTCTTCCAGTAGTATGGGCTCATACTACCTTCAACACCTATACATACTTGTCCTAAGAGTTTCCATAAAGTTTCTAATTTTCCCTTTACAGACACTACATGACATTCTATCATACAAGTATATGTCACCACATACATACTATAAATCTTCCTATACTCTCTCGGATATTGCTCCCCCGCCATTTCAGATGAGATCTATGTTAATAGCAACGAGTTACCTTATGATGCACAGTGGAACATGGTCAATAATGAGATATGCATTCAAACATGAAATAAGGCTAAATCAAGAATTCTAAGGCTATCTGATTCTAATTGTGTACAAGCCTAAGACATTCACTTACCCATCAATATTAACATAGACTTAAAGTAGCACATAGTGAACAACACATAATGCAAATAAGGAGTCTCTCCTAAGCAGGAAATCTAGCATGCAAACCCTGAGCAGATCCTTACCTTACATTATATCATGTATATCAATCAAAGATATAAATAGCATACAAAACAAATATGGGTATATTAGGAATCACTTTCTTTTCGAGCTTCGATTGACTATACGTATCACATCTTTCTTCTTTACACTTTAGTTAGATCATAGAAAATTGTTTCCAATCCCGAAGAAATAATCAAACAAGAACATGTATCGAGACTAAGTCCACATTCATGGCCCAACTATTTACTTTCAAAACTTGTCCTTTGAAAACTTACATAAATTATTTTAGCTTTTTAAAACTTGACCTATTTTAAAGGAAATTTCATAACATAAGCCTTTGTTTGAGTTTAAACATACAAAAATGTATGTGTAAATCCATCAAACTATGCTCTCATACCAACTTGTAACGTCCTAAATTTTCAACCAAAATTTTCTTTTTAAAATAAAATTTAAACATCCAAAACCTTTTTCTTAAAAGTAACATAAATATACATAGGGTTCACATTGCTCCCTTCCGTTTCTTACTAGAACAACCTGAAAAACATTTAAATTTAATAAGTAAGCATAAAGCTTAGTGTGTTCCCTAGTATAACACTTATTCCACCACACATACAGTGCATATGCTTACGAATGCTATAGTACAACCATAGTCTTACATTAACATACAAATGTCGGGAAGATAACTAGAAGGCTGAAACTTCTCGGTATCTAGCTTCTCTTGCATCACAACTGTAATTTCCTTCTTCAAGAGTAATACACAGAAGGATGCTAGGATTTCAAGCTCTAAGGTTTTTGTCGTGATGGAGGCTGATAAAAAAAGAAAACCCTAGAAGTTAGAGTCTTTAAATAGGGCCCAAAACCTGAGACCTGGGGTTTTGAGTTGTGGCGGTGACGCGTCGCGACCCACTTAATGTTGTTTGCGACTTATCTTGATGGCATGCGTTGCAACCCACACATGGTCACGTCGCAAAGTTTCTTCTCCCTTTCTTATTTTCAAAAAATGAATAACTTGGAGACTTAAAATGTACTTACAAAACAAGCGTTACATCATTATTATCATTCAACACAGAAATTCAGAGGTTCAAACCGAACAACATATTTTAATGAATTCAATTCTTAAAAATTCCTACCAAATAGCCCCTAACATCAATGGTCTAACACGTGCCTTCTTAATTGATAAGAAACATTTATTACGATTTATCACACATCTTCTACAAATCCAACCTTCCATACTTTTATCCAACAAGTATACAAGCGACATACTTAAATTATATTATCAACACATATACATTACCCCTACTTACGTTTATCAACCTGAATATCAGGTGGATGAACAATAGTTTTTTATATTATTCTAATAAAGTTGCATTTAGCTCAATATTAAGAAACATGCTTCTTGAATCCTCGTACCGAGGTTCGAATCCCTCTTCCACTCTTTTAGGAAGGTTTGCTGAGCTGCTCCAAACAACATTTATTTTTCAATATTTTCATGTTTGAGCCTATTTTTTATATTTGTTACAATTGTTTCTTTCAAATTGCATCGTTTAATTTTTGTCCAAACTTTTACTTTTTATAACAGTTTTGGTCCCAAAAAATTAATTTTTTTGTCATGTTTTATTTCCAAAATTTGTTTTCCAAATTTTATTTACATATTCCGTTTGATGCCGAATAGTTGTTAAAACAACATCTAAAATTTCATTTTTACATATTCATCTTTTAGTTTCAACTTCTTTTTAAATTTTCTTTTATATATTTGGTTTTATGCTTTATGGATGTTAAAAACATATAAAACTTCTATCATTTATGTATTTATCTTTACAAACCAAAAGTCCATTATAATTAAATTTAATTCTAGTATAAATTATATCATACCTATTATACATATATAACTGAACCAATACACACCTAATAATTTGATTAAATGATTTTAGATCATTTATAAATTTCCCTTGGATAGAACAAAATGTGTTGTAAGACATGATGCTCAAATAAACAAACCGATGAAGCATTAAATTTTAATATTTTTTTATTAAGACATCATATTTTGAATATTCTATTTAAATTTTGCTTAGCTTTGGATGACATTCATATATTTGTGTAGAGTTGTTGAGGCAATATGAAAAAATAATAATAATAATAAATAAATAAATAAAAATTCTTTGGATGACATTCATATATGGGTTGTGCTCCCCCCCCCCCCCCCCCAAAAAAAAAATGCTTTCTAGTAGTCCGTACCAAAGTCCAAAAATCAAGCAATGATCCGTCGTCGCGTCGTCCTTACTCCTTGGCGCTATGCTTCGCTCAATCGCTCGATCCTTATTCCTTCTCCTTGTTCGCTGGACGATCTCACCTGTCACGCTAGTGATCAACTGATCACTAATTACTGATTATTGATCACTGATCATTGCTCCTCTCCAAGTCTAAAGTCTCCCCGTTGGAAAACCTAGAATCAACCAGCAATCGACTCTCGACAATCACTCAATTAGGTCAGTTATATTTTCTCAACAATTAGAATCTCAGTTCTCTCTATTTCTCTCTTCTCTCTTCTCCTGTTCAAGTGTTCAGTGAATGTGAATCAATGTTTTTAGTTTTCTCATAAAATTGTTAGATAACTGATTTTTGATTTCTGATTGTTAGGACTTAGTAGCAGTGTTACTTTGTTAGTTAATTGATTTCTCATAAAAAAGATTTGAAGAATTTAGGAACATTGTTAGTTAATTGATTTCAAAATTTTGTAGAATTTTGTCACACCCCCAAACCAGAATGGCAAAAACGTTCGGGGGTGGAGTAGGTCATGTACAGTATCACAACAATTGCTGTAACATCCCAAAATTCAAGACCAAAAATTTCTTTTAATAAAACATTACTTTAAGCAAAGACATCATTCCAAAACATAATCTGAGTATAAGTTTTCAAAACACATGTTCATTATCAGAGTAAACATTCCCAGGCTGACTAATCTATGGTGTATGCCATGCGATCACCCCGAGCTCCTCCCTCCGCTACCGGAAGTAACTGAAAACAAAACTAAAAACCGTAAGAACGAAGCTTAGTGAGTTCCCCACCTTACCACATACCATTCATAACCACATACTGCACATACTGGGCCACGCCCGCTATCCGGGGCCTCGCCCCCTACTTCGGGCCTCGCCCGCTACAACGGCCCCGCCGCTCCAGGCCCCGCCTGGCTTCGAGCCCCGCTCGGATACAGATCTGGTTCACTTAGGCCTCGTCTGTCACAGGGCCCCGCCCACTAACATATAATAGCACATACACATATCACATAACCTCACATAAGGTAAACCTATACTAACAGCTCTTGTTCTAAGGCCTCGCCTATCTCTGGGCCCCGCCCGTGTCCTGCTACTGATGAGTCATGGAACCTCGTCCATACTCCCGCTGATAGTGAGATACGGGCCCAGCCCACCCTTACTCCTTTCCTAACTTGGGCCTCGCCCCTGGACTGCTGCTACTGAGATGTGGAACACCATCCATACTCTGCTATTGGTGAGATACGGGACCTCGCCCACACTCACCTCCCTACCAGGCATATACAAGTATCACACAGACAACAAGTATAAACTATCACATAAACCATTTCTTGGGCACCCGCCCTCTATCATTGGACCTCGTTTGAATATCATACTAGCATACTATGCCTAGGGCTGACCCCCGGGTCTTCTACTCATAACTACACGGGCCGACATTATGGTCGTAGACCCATTCATACAAAGGGAAACTCACCTGATACTGCTGAACTGCTGCTGCTAATCCCTTTGACCGCTACCCGACCACTGACTGAACTCCTGCTCTACTTGCTTCCCGAGCTATCAATATCAATGCAACACTTAGACAAACTGATCCCCGACAGACAACCAAGTCAACTCTGGTCTAAGTCAAAGTCTTGGTCAAAGTCAACCTTCCAGGTCAACCCTACTCGCCGAGTTCACATACTCAGGGTCCTTCCATTCGCGACATGACTCGCCGAGTCAGCCCCTGACTCGCCGAGTCTACTGATTCCTGATTCCTGTCCTGTCCAACTCACTGAGTCCTTGCTCGACTCGCTGACTCGAGTCTTAACTCGAAGGGTTTGGGACTTTGCGACCTGACTCGCCGAGTCTAAGAACAGACTCGCCGAGCACAAGGCAATCTTCATCCAACTCGCTGAGTTGTTCATCCAACTCATCGAGTTCATGCCCATCTCCATCCGACTCGACGAGCTGTTCATCCCACTCGTCGAGTTCCTCCTCATCTTCATGGTACTCGCCGAGTCCACTCAAAGGACTCGCTGAGTCAATTCAGATCTCCAAACATGCAGAGGGCTTTTGAGTCATGCAGGGACTCCAATCCATAGATCCATACTTCCAAAACTCAATCCCTACGTAAAGTTGCAAACTTTACGTATAACTAAAGAGATCTAGGCTCAAAACACATTAGGGTTTGGTTTAAGGACACAAGGGCTTCACCAACTACTCATCTCCTGATGCTTTATGACATAATGGACCAACCCAACAATAGATCTAAAGTGGCAACAACATATCTAAGCCCCTAACCCGATTTGGGTCTCAAACAACCATAAAACCCCCAAATCTCATGACAAAATAGATCTAGATGCAAAGAAGGGAAAATGGCAGCTTAATACCTCCAATATGAACACAAACTGAAGTAGATCTCGAGCACACACCTCTCCTTTGAAGCAACCTTCTTGATCTTCAAGTTTCTCTCCAAAGTTTCCTTCCTCCAAAGCTATTTCTCTCAATGATGGAAGCTCACACGAATTATAGGGGTTTGCAGGTCCTCTGGGATGATATGGGGGCTGAGGGAGGGACATAACACCCTTTATATAGGATACAACTCCCGGAATTAGGGTTTTCCTCGCACAGACCAGACTCGCCGAGTCACCTTGGCCGACTCGCCGATTCGGTCACTAACTCCTCGACCCGGATCCCGCTCTGACTCGCCGAGTTCCTCCTTGGACTCGCCGAGTCGTCCCTTAACATTAAGATTTTCTTTCCTTTCTTGGCCTTCAAAACTTGGGTGTTACAATTGCATAATAGTAATCAAAGTAAACACAACCATGACATTAATAGAATATTGTATTTACATCTGTTCATAACATAGTTTGTATGACAACAAAAGCGTATAACAAAAGTATAAAAGACGACACTCTATAAAGCTCCGTCTTCTCAAACTCCTGTGAGTGTACTTGTCTACTGGTTTCCTGAGAATACTAGTGATTTTGAAAGTGTATCAACATTTAAGTTGGTGAGTTCATGAGTATGCTTTAGTGATTGGAAAACTTTTTTTTTTGTATTTTGAAAATGCTAGTATGTTCCTCCAGAAAATCTCATATTTTCTATAGTGAATGTAATGTAGTGTTGTAAATAGATAAATTATTTCATTTTATGTTGTATTATAGTACCATGTACTTAGAAAATAGTGTACTGTATCTGTGTTTGAATGAAAACCTTTGTATGAATGCATGGATACCACCAGTTGTAATGTAAAGTAGTTTTTATTACTTAAAATAAAACCAATTGAAGAGTTGTAATCCCGTAAACAAATGTTTAGTCTATTTTGCTGTGAGTTTCATATAACCATGTTTGATATGACCAAGTGACCTCTATGATGTTCTTCAAGCGTCGGTGTGTTATGACATTTGTCACCCCAGACATGTCGGCCTAACTGTAGCTAGCGGTTCAGGTGTGGGATTGTCAATCCCATATAGATCTATATACAAATCTTATGCTCTCCCTCTAGAATACTTTGGTTATACTATATTGGATTTAGTTCCGTACCCTGAGAGGTACAATTGAAGTAGTGTCTCACAACTCTGTATTAACTAGTTTACATGTAGTGTTGTATTGTTCCCTTGTATTTGAAAATGTGTGTATAACCTTGTAGTAATGTACTTGTAATGTAACATAGTTATACTTAAATAATTATTTAGTAATATGTTTTTGCATCAGGAAAATAGCGTTGAATTTCATAAACTATATCTACCATAGTTTATATGTTTGTTTCTGATTAATGTTCTTGAACTAGTAAAATAGTGTAACGTATCCCAAACTATACCTATTATAATTTGGATGTATGTTCTTGTTTCGTGTATTAAACTCGGTGATAGTAATGTAGTGTTCTCAAACTATACCAATTATAGTTTAGTTGTGTGTTTCTATAATGTATTGAAAACTTTTGCATTTTAGTTGTATGAAGGAAAACACTCTTATGCTCGATATAGTACAAAGGGGTTAAAATATATAAATATTTTTACGAAATGTAGTGAATTCTTTGTTTGAGTCAATTGCAAAAGTTTTGAAACTGTTTGAAAATGTTTGTGTATAAACACAAAAATCCATTGTGTTTTACTTGTATTCTCCCCCTTAAAACATTAAAATCGTTGAAAATATAGGGATATGAACTCACCTTTTGGTATGTGCTCATGACTGGATGGTGAAACTGAAGAGATGACGCTCGAGTTGGCGTATGCGAAACTAACGGTATCCGAAAATTGCACAAGTGTTGAAGGGTTTTCGGTTCCAAGGAGTTATCGACCGAAAATGGTTCTCAGCCGAACACGGTTTTCAGTCCTGGGTTGTTTTCGGTCATTTGAAGATATGAAGGTTGTTCTTGGTGTTCTTTGTGTTTTTGGTGAAAGTATGAATATTTGAAGGTTTTCACTTGAATGTTTGAATGTTCATGGGTGATCTTTGGGAGCAAAATGTGGGTATTTTCGAGAGAAAAATGTGAGAAAATGATAGATTTTTCGATGGAAAAACTTATATACAGTTGGGTTTTCGCCCGGAAAGGGGTTCTCGGCTGAAATCTATTTTCAGTGAGGAGGTTTTCGGCCGAAAACAAGTTTTGGTGCAAGGGTTTTCGGTTCTGGGGGGAAAAGATGCTGATTTTCGAGTGTTTTTTTATTCTAAAAGTTATATAAATATTATCTATATATAATAAATTATTTTCCAACTCTTACGAACTTGACGAAATGAAATAAAACTCGAAATTTTATTTATCGGATTTGACTTTTGTTGACTATAAAGTATCAGGTTGTCACAAATTTTGTAGAAATATAATTTGCAAAATTTAGGAGCAATGTTAGTCTATTAGAAATAAGATTTGTAGAAATAATAATTTTGCAGAACTTTGGCTTGTTGGTTCTTGAGCTTCTTGTTTTCTTGCCTTCTAAATGTTTAAAAAATATATCTAATCAAATCCTTTTGCAATACATTGTAACCCAGGAAATTGTGAACTTCACAGTAGCAATAAATCAACTATTTTTCAAGACCCCATATTCTCAATGTTCTCAATAGTGCATCATAAGAACTGCACTTGTAGATGCATAGCCAAGCTTAGCAAAACTTGACCATCTTAAACGTGATAAAAAAAAAAACAAAACAAAAAAAACAAAAACAAAGCATAAAACTCGACATAAGCTCTAGATTGCTTCTAAGGAACTACTCATAGAGTCGTATCAACAATCTAAATATGTTGAGACGATAGATGATGAATTCATGGTAGACTCAAACTAGTAAGGTAAAATTCATATAATTCCATGCACTCACAGCTAGTGAGGTAATATGTTGAGACTATAGATGATAGATTCATGCTAGACTCATACTAGTCAGGTAAAATTCATATAATTTCATGCATTCACAACCATAAACTAAGTTTCCAAATAAAACATAGTTGAGTGTTTGGTAAAATGGAATAAGTAGTCCTATGATTTTGTGATAAACAAGAATTACATATTTACAGTCTAAATGGGTTTTGTAGGCATATATCTTTAGTATAGGTGGACACCAAGTTCACAGTGTTAATACATTAGTCCTCGGTATTTTTGGTGTTTAATTCCCAAAAAAAATGGGTTTTTTATGTGTAAGAACGTTAATTTTAGTTTCTAATACCACCCCCCCCCCCCCCACCCCCTTCTGAAGCTCCGCTCATGGCGAAACTTGATTCTCTTTATGCATGACATCATGTTTTACAGACATATTCATGTGCGGTTTGGTAGGATCTGAAACTTTTCAAATCTGAATTTTAAAAAGATCAGAAAGAATAATGAGAGAGAGAGAGAGAATAAATATGGAAGTGGAAAAAAGGTTTGTAGAAAAATTATAGTATTCATGGAACATGTTCCTCTTTTTTACAACTCATTCTCTTACGATTTCAGAGAGTATCAAAAATTTTGAATCTAAAAAATTAAAAGTTTACCTCTATCAAACAACTAGTCTCAAAACGAACATCAATCACAAACAAAATCCAAGGACAGAACTATATACGATCTCATCCAAACAAAATGTAGGTTATAATTTTTTGACATCATACCAATGTTTGATAAATAAATCAAACACACGCAAATGTCACTCATTCCATATTTTTATGCGAAAAGAAAATACATAAAGGGGACTAAAGGTGACGTCAGTTCTTTACACTAACAAATACAATTTATTATAATTGCGTGTTTAATTATTAAAAAACGTAAGGTGGTACATAAATATGGTCGAAAGAAAAAAAAAAGGTGGGGCTTTTAATTTCAGATGAAGAACCGACAAACAAGTTAAAGCGAATGTAGTGGGAGATCCTTTTTGCCTCCTTTGAAAAACCTTTTTCCTGTAAACTCTTTTGATGTCTACGTCAGCTGCAGTCCGTACAAATCATTTTCTAACCTTAAATTTATATAAAATTACAGAAATAGTCCATATGATTTATCAAATATCACAATTGTATTCGCTTTTAATTGTTTTTGACAAACATGATCCTTCTGGTTTCTAAAAGCTGGTCCTTGCCACATAAAATGACTTATTTTCCATTTTTAATTCTTTTTATCTATTTTCTTAAAATTAACTTAAATAAAAATAAAATAAAGTAAATTCACGTCACTCTGACCCCATAATTAGTCCTCTCCTTTTGATGGCATTGTCTCTCATTCTTTCCTTTAGTGTTCTAATAGAGCTAAGTTTAAGATAGATTAGGGTTTATGGTTACAAAGCCATATGTTTTCTTTTTTGTAATATTGTAACCTTTTGTAGTGTTCTATAGTTCTAGCTTCTTGTTAGTTCTTGTTATATGTTTATAAATTTGTTTTCGTTTAAAAAAAATTAGTACTCTCTTTTGCGCTCAATGTCAGCTACCAGAGGGTTGAAGGAAACATGATGGTCGGTTGTAGTTACGATGGTGGATGTGAAAAAGAAGTTGGCGAAGCTTTAGTCGACAGTGGCGGTGATGGTTGACTTGTTCAGGTGATTGGATTTATTTGAAGTTAAGCTTTAGACTATCTCTATGTTCCTCCAACACCCCTTCATGTATGCCCTAGTTCAATCGTCGGTGATTTCAGTTCTGATTTCAAAACATAGGTTGATTCTAGTTCCAATTTTAACATGTTACTTCAGTTCTGATTTTAGTGATATCAGTTCCGACTTTAATAACTTAGATTGGTTTCAACGATTTCAGTTCCAATTTCAACATATGGGAGTGAACACATTTGAAAAACAATCATAAAAAACACACAAATCAAGCCAACATTATTTTAAGTAAGTCAACTAGCCTTTCATCATTTTTGGAATGGTTGGATAAATTTTTATCAGCCATGCTCCTACCAAATCAAGCCAACATTCTTTTAGGTAAGAACCCAATTGATTTTCCTGGTTTTAGAGTTTGCCCCCAACATCCGCCTGTTCTTTATTTAGACAATTTTGATCCAATTAGGCCATGAACTAGGTTATCTAAGTATGAAGCACATAAATTGGTTTGATTCAATTAAAGAAACGAGAGAAATGTTTTTCTTGGGTTTGGTTTTAGGAACATCACTAAAAGTAAAGATGAACTGTGCTTTGATGCTCCAGTTTGATGATGAATAAATCAAACCCCAATAATCTCTTTTGCACTAGGTTTCAGTTTTTAATTCCCAGGCATTTCCTTTGTATCATTCCACAGAAGGGAAAGTCAACTGGAGACAAGGATGGTTGTCAAGTCAAAAGGGAGCAGGGTAGAGATAAGAAACTGAAACAATTACCGGGAGGAGAGGATGGGAAGGGGAAAGCCGACTGGAGCAAGCTCTGTTGTTGAAAGGAAGTAAACTGTAACGTCCCAAAAATTACTAAGTAAAAATTTCATTTTAAGAACCAACATAACATCATTAATTCATTTCAAAACCATCAAAACATGATAATGTATAAAATAGTTATCAGAGTACGAATCAGGTCATAAAATGAAGAATGTTAGTGGATACGGTGCGATCATGTCGGGCCCTTACCTTTCGAACTATAAGTACCTAAAACCATAAACATAAAACTGTAAGCACAAAGCTTAGCGAGTTTGTAACACTCCAAATCAGGTACACCTTTGAAACCCTGGAAAATAAATTAATTGGAAAAAATGGTCCCTCTCGTACGCTAAGCGTACCTAAGGGTACGCTTAGCATACTATGGGAGAAGGATCGTGAATGAGCCTTGCGTACACGGGGTGTACGCAAGGGTACACCGGGCGTACGCAACAGAAGGCCAAAACCCTAAATCTCGGACTTGACCCCTATCTAAACACCTTTTAGCCTCTTGGACCAAACCTTATCAGTCTATGTAGCCTCATTTCGTCCACCTACAGCTGGGATATTGTGTGAGAGGGTTTTGAGCTTAAGGAGTGGGTTTTGTGGCCATTTTAGAGTTCATTCAAGAAGTAGAAGTTTTCAAGGAAGCTTGGAGTGTCATTTGGCTTCAAGAATCTGCATATAGTCGACCTTGAGGAGCTTCTAGAGGTATAAAGCTTGGACATTTCCATCTTAATCACTAGATCTAGCTAGGGTTTTCTAGTTTTCTCCCTTTGGTTGATTTTGGACCTCCTCTTGTGAGTTAAGCAACTCCGGAGGATGGAAATGATTGATCTGAGGTCCCTTGGTCCTTTTGCATGATAAAAATGGAGTCTTGGTGGGTGTTTTGACCTCATGCATGGGTTAAGAACCTTAGAAAGGTCTTAATGGGGAAGTTGGGAGCATATGAGGCATGCAAAGGCGTAAAGTTGCCAACTTTATGCCCTAGGTCATCTTAATAAGCGTAAATCTGACTTTTGGGCGTAAAAGAATAGAGTATTAAGCACTTAATGGATAAAGTGCTTAATATGTTAGTACGTTGTGCGTAACCCAGTTTACATTGTGCGTAAGTCCCAGAGCCCCAGTACGCTGTGCGTATTAGGGTGGTACGCTAAGCGTACGCATCGCAGATGGGCTTGGATCTGTCTTGGGCCTTTGAACTGTTGGGCTTCATTTGGTTATTGGAATTGGTTGCATTCTAAGAAAAGTAGGCCATTTTATATGTATTGGGCCATTGGTGTTATGGTAGGATCTTATTGGGCCAAGAGGCCCATTAATGATTTTTGACATGGACTTTGGGCCCATTAACAAAGAAAGGATAATTGGGCCTTTGTGGAAGGACTTGGGGTTGGGTTCCCTTTTGATTAAGTAAATTCCTAACATTGATTAATATTATTATTCAGCACAGAAGGTTACGGACTGTTAGGAGAGCAGCTTTCGCATTCATCAGACAGAGGTGAGCCTTCTCACAATACCCATGGGTCTAAGGCACCATGGCCGGCCCATTATGTGATTATGGTTTATGTGTTAGTCATTTCTTTGATTTGATATGCTATGTGATTGTGTGTTATTTCATGGAAGACCCCGGGGAGAGCCTGTGGCATTGGATGTAAGACCATGTGGGGTAGCCCATGGCATTCCTAGGTAAAGACCATGTGGGGTAGCCCATGGCATTGGATGTAAGACCATGTAGGGTAGCCCATGGCATTCCTAGGTAAAGACCATGTGGGGTAGCCCATGGCACGAAGGTGTAAGATCCTAGGGGGAGCCTATGGCATCATTATAGGTTTATGTATGTATGGCTTATGTGTTATATCTAGCTTATATAACTAACAGGATATGTGTATTGTGTATTGTGTGTGGTATGCTCTGGGAAACTCACTAAGCATATAGCTTAATGGTTGTGGATTTGTTTCAGGTACTTCCGATCCCAAGGGCAAATACAAAGCATGATGGCGCGGTGTGCACTCTCCAGGTGTTTTTATGGACACTCTGATGATTGAAATAAAAGTTGTATTTGACATATGTTTTGAAAAAAATTATGATTGGATTTCTTAAATCATGGAAATGTATTTGACTATTCAAAAATGAAAATTTTCTTTGAAAAATTGGGTCGTTACAAGTTGGTATCAGAGCCTTGGTTTGAGGGATTCGGGTACGCCCTCAGGTGTGTCAGGACTCAAACTAAGGAAATGGTAAAATTGTTTTAAAAAATAACATAAAAAGGGTTTTAAAAGTAATGAAAAGATGAGAGTGCAACGTGCGTGATCAGCCAAGCCAAGTAAGTAGTTCCCCAATATGTTAGCCATGTTATACTGATATTTGAGCTTTGTTGATTATATGGAACTTGCTTTGTGTATGCTTTTAAAATTGTACACAATTAGGAGCTTATAGCCTTAGAATGATTGATTTGGCCTTATTTCTTGTTCCTTGTCTGGTTGTGGTCCTATGGTAGAATCTTTTATTCAAACGTCTATTTGATCCTTTAATGTATATAATTTGCATGCATAAAGGCAACCTGTAATGATTGGTTTGATTGATATAAGTAGGGTAAATCTTAGGACAGCCTGAGATTGATGTATGTGGTAGTTGTGGAATATGGTTCAGTTTTGGGATGAATTGGAGTTATCAGGTATAGCATTAGGGAAAGGTACAAGTAGGTGTGGAAGGTAGTATTAGACCCGTACTACTAAAAGCACAGGACATGTACCCAAACCAATGTTAGATCTGACAACTTCAAGGAGGACTGGTGTGGGAAGATCCCTTGTATGGAAATCCTGATCGTTAAGATTTATGACTTTTCAGTTCAGCATGGTGGTGACATGATTTGGAGCAGGGGGATCAGGATTGGGATCTGGATCAGGGGCAGGATCAAGCGACACTACCGATGTGATTGATAAGAGGCTATGCGAGCTTATTGCAGCCGATTTTACCAAGGGCGTCCTTGATGCTACCCCAGTCAAATTTGGGACAGTCGAGGAGGGAATGATGGAGATCATGGAGGAGAGACTCAGGGCATTCATGGCTGAGATTGTTGCGGGTCATGTTGGGGCCTGAACTCCCTCATTTCGGGAGTTCAAGGCGTGTGGAGCGCCAGAGTTTTTGGGGCTAGGGACCCCATTGTTAACCGACGTTGGGTGGCGAATATCAAGAATGCCCATCACACGAGTTCTCTTCCGGATGCGGCAAATGTGGGATTTGCTTCTTGTATGCTGAGAAACAGGGCCCGGGATTGGTGGGGGGAGGTTACGAGTCAGGTGGGAGTAGCCAGTGTGGCTGAGATGACCTAGGCCGAGTTTGTTCGACTATTTAACTTGGAGTTTGCACCAGCCATAGAAGTGCAATGACTTGTGAGGGAGTTTCATGACCTTCAGCAAACTACCGAGACTGTGGCAGAGATCACCGCCAAGTTTCAGGAACGAGCTTTGTTGATCCCACAACCCTAACACTAAGATAAGTAAACGACCAATAGCTAATCGACTAAGTGGATTAGGATTGTTAGTGAGCCTTCTCTGGAGCATGCTCATGACAAGATCCCGAACTCCTACTTTGAAGGTTGGCAGCTGCAAAACCCAAGTCAATTCTTAAGTCGGGCCTTCGACGCCGGCATGGAAGAAAGAAAGTAGTTTTGTTCTCACTCTAATAGATATGATCAGAAAGCAGTGACGAGGGGTTGGGGAAGATGCAAAGAGCATAAATGACGACAACAACTTTTCGATAGGCCTATGCACCATCTTCATTAGAAAGGGCTGCAGAGGCCTATCTTTGGGCGGGACTAACGGGGCTCGAACCCGCAACATTCGCCTTGACAGGGCAGTGCTCTTGCCTATTAAACTACAATCCCAGGGAAATAAGAAGAGATCTAACAGAAAATAGTGCTAGTTGATGCGAGTTACTTTGGAAAAAAAAGGACTAAAGTCTTCGTTATAGAAAAGAAAGGTCAATGAAAGGATTTAGTAATGACACCATGCATCACCATTGAGTGCTGTGCTGAAGAGAAAAAAAAACCGAAAAAAGTTCCCCACATTAGGAGAGATGGCTTTTGTGTCGGTCAATCGGTATCCCATTCTTCAGGTATAGTTTTCTTTGATCTTTATCTTACTCATTCTTATTTTGGTTTTCGTCTCACGGATCTTGGTTCGCGCTTTATGGCATTTCCAAAAAGAAAAAAATCCAATCCCGCCCTCTTTATGAATTATAAAGCCCTCTTTATGAGAAATGAACAAGAACTTAACTCATCCGGAAATGTGATTCTATATCCTGGAAGGAGCTGACCCATTGTTCCCCCAGCTAAAGAATTACCTTAAAAATCCGTCATGTTGCCTTTCTCTTTCTACAATGAGTTTAGTGTCGAGATTTCCTACTCATCCGTTAGAGAGAGTGGAACTTTACTGTTCCTCAGTAAGGCTAAAAGGAGGGTGCTGGTGTTACACAAAACTGCACACGAAAGCGAAGCCAGGCCTACAGCTTTCAAAGAGGGGTGAAATCAAATCCAGTTCTGGCGGAAATGGGGTCCTTCGCTCCAAATAAATCTGGTGCCCCACATCCCCTGAAATCCTTGAAGGAGAGAGAGTGATCCTGTACTGACAAGTTGCTAGCTCGACCCTAAAGGTCCAAATACGATCCTCCATCAACTTGATGATACCCTTCGTAATCGACCCAAACATCACCGGGGTGGCATCAAGGATGCCTCTTGTAATCTTAGATGTGATGAACTCGAGCAATCCCACATCAATTGGTTCGGTGCCTGAGCCTGAACTAGATCCAGATCCGGAACCTCCTGCTTTCATCACCATGCTGAAACATAATCCATAAACAATCAGTATACGCAGAAAGAGTTTCACACTACTCGAATTCATTAAGGCCTTTATTGTCTTAGGTATAGATCATGTGCTTTTAGTAGTACGGGCCCAGTACTACCTTCCGCACCTATCTATACTTTCCTTAAGTACTGTCATAAATACTCCAACTTACTTCCATACTATCATTTACTTCACTCGCACTATAGAGCGCCTTACATGCTAAGACACTTCTTAGTTTATCCTATGGTTCTTTTCCACACCACTCTCTGCTATCAGCTGCAGAAGAGACTCCCCTCCCGTGCCTTCTAACTATTTCACGAATACAACTACATGTTACCAGCACCGGATAATTTTCGACTGCTAGGTCCCACTCTACAACGGTTGGAATCAAACAAGAGTTGCACAACATAGTTGAACCCAACCTTCGAGAATTGTCTAATCCCTACAGCATGTAAAGTATTCGCTTAGTAATTACTTGGCACTAGTGGAGTCCCTAGAATCAAACAAGCAAGCAACATTCGAGCATTGAGTTCTAAACCAGAGCGCTACCTAGCAAGAGGTTTGATGATGCTCCCAAGGAGCTAGATTATATGTTTGAGGTGGAGATAACCGAATATCATCGAGTAAGTGTATTGAGAGTTCATTTGGGTAGTCTCTTGAGTTATTCTGAGAGAGATATCTGATCTGTTTGGTTCCTATTCCTTTGCGCGAGAATAATGTTATTGTGGGGATGGATTGGTTGAGCCCTAATGGGACATGATTGATTGTTAGAACCAGTTAGTATGGGTTCAAACCCCAAGTAGGGGAGAACTAGTTATTCATGGAAAAGGTGCTCAACGTGGACTGGCTCTATGGTCAGCTGTGAGGGCTAGGAGATATCTGCAACATGGTTGCTCAGGTTTTGTGGCTTACGTATTAGACACCAGGATGGAGAGGAAGAGGACGATTGATGATGTTCTGATAGTTTGAGAGTATTCAGACGTGTTATCGGAGGACTTGCCTGGAGTGCCTCCAAAGAGACATATGGATTTTCATATTGATCTGGTACCATGTACGACTCCGATAGCCAAGGCACCTTATCGGTTGGCACCGCCAGAGATATAGGAGTAGTTTACACTGCTGCAGGAGATGTTAGACAAGGGGTTTATCGGACCAAATAATTCACCATGGGGAGCACCGATTTTGTTTATGAAGCAGAAGGACGGCTCCTATAGGATGTGCATTGATTATCGGGAGCTGAACAAGCTAACGATGAAGAAACGTCATACGCTTTCGAAGATTGATGATTTGTTCGACCAACTGCATGGTGCGTCTTGGTTCTCCAAGATCGATCTGCGTTCAGGCTACCATCAAATGAGATTTAGAGATGACGATGTCCAGATGACTGCTTTCAGGACTTTTTATGGTCATTAAGAGTTTTTGGTTATTCCTTTCGGGCTTACTAATTATGACAACTCGAAATTTCTATCTTATAAAAATCCATGCATTCAATCAAAGTCAAACTTTCAATTGCTAAATTTTAGCAGGTTTGGAGTCATTTTGAGTGTTCTAAAGCCTAGTACTGCAAGAGATAACTAGAGAGAGGATATTGTAGGCTAAAGTGTGCAACATTTAGGTTCCAAAACTCCAAGAGTTTGGAGTTTATGTCCCAAATGGTATGGGGGCCGAAAACCCTAAGTACTATATAAGTGACACCTACACCCCGTTCCTGAGTTGTAGCAAAGAAAAGAAGAGAAGAGAAAAGAAAGTAAGGAGAGAAAAGCAGAGAAGAGAAAGGAAAGAAAATTGTCTTTTGTGTTCCCGAGTTGGAGAGAAATGGAAGGAAAGTTAAACATTTTGTTCTTTCTCTCCAAATCCTTTCAAATCGGAAGGAAAGTTAGGAGGGAAAGTGATCCCTCCATTTCCTTCCACTTCCCTCCTTTAATGAAACTCGGGAACACCAATATCTCTTACTTTCCTCTCACTTCCACCCATTTCTTTTCTTTTCTCTCCTTAAATTGAACTCGGGAATGGGATGTCAGTCATTTTATTCACTTTTTACCATTTTCAAACCAAAAAGCCATTCTCTCTCAAGTAACATCCGATTTTCCTTCTTGATCTTCAACTTTGTAAGTGTTTTCCTCCTTGATTAGTTGATTAACTTCATTATCTAGTGTTTATGAATGATTTCATCCATGAAGTCTATTCATTTGATAGATAATCAAATGTTCTTCAAGAACACCAAGAACACACACTAGTGTTCTTGGACCTTAAACATCCAATCAAGCTTCTATCTTGTAAGTACACTTTCCCTAGCTTGTTGTGTTCTTGAATGATCATGTTTACACTTAGAAAACACCAAGAAATCATAAGATCAAAGGTTTTTACATCCAAGGGATGTTCTTCGTCCATAAACCCTTATAAGTGGGGTTAAACGAACCTTAGTCCCTTCTTTGGCCTTGGACACTAGTCTAGAGCACATACTTGAAGTGTTTAGTACCTTAAACATCAAAGAAACCATGTCCACATAGATTTTACGTCCGTAAACTCATAAGGAAATGTTCCTTAGGCCGTAAACTCTATAAAGGGGTGATATTATGCCCCTAATGCTTCCTAAGGCTTGGACTTGATCAATGGATGCTCAAACTTGACTTATAAGACCCCAAAACACCCAATGGCACTTAGTACCATGAGTTTATGGCCGTAAACTCATGAGGGAAATGACCTTAGGCCGTAAACTCCATAAGGAGTGGTCCATGGGCCATAAACTCCGATGCCATGCCATGCAACCTTTTGATGCAACCCTTCGGTACCTATAGCACTTGAATCAAAGTGTTTTCATGTCCTAGGGTGTCTTAACTTGGTTAATTAGTTGTTAAATGACTAACTGGATACATGTATGTTTCATTATATGTTAACTAGGATCATTGTGTGTGTTCAAGTCTCCACTTGACACCTAGCACCTTGTCCAACACTTCCGTACAATCCACTCACAACAGGTGATTTCGTACTCCTTAATTAACCTTTTAAATGTTTTTAACTTCTTTTATGGGGGGGGGGGGGGGGGGAATACAAGTTGAATCGTGATAGTTATTAAATCAATCACTTGTGATTAATAACTATCAAACTATGGATTTACTACACTTTTAGTTGTTTTACCAAGCATACTACTTCAAAATGTTTTCTCAAACGTTTTTACATGTCAAACTCTTTATCAAACTTGTTTAATATACGAAACCTTTCCTTTCAAAACTCTGTATTAACTGTGTTTCAAACTATGGATTTCATATACTTCAAACTATCTTATCAAACAAACTACTTTTAAATCGTTTTATAAACTGACATCAAGTCATAGATATTTATTATCAAACTCTTCAAATATTTTACTAACACTTCTTCTTAAATATATATATATATATATATATATATATATATATATATATATATATATATTGTCAATTGCATGCCTAAATATTAGTTATGTATTATGAATACATATGTAGACATAAAAGTTCTATCAGTCAGTTCAGTACCTTTGGGTAGAAAAGGAATACTTTCATTCATTCTTATACATACATCACAAGTATACTATAATAAGGTATAGTTTAGGAGATTCTATTTACTATTCCTAGTACAATTGTTAAGAGCATGTCTAGATATGTATAGTTATATAAATAATGTTTAAAGCACTTAGGACTACTAACTCACTTTATTTCCTTTTCCTTGTTTGGATGTGTACTTATGGTATCGGTTAGTTCTCCGAAGGTCGTCTAAATCTTAGATATATATTATGTATACATATGTAGATATAACGTTTCTAATCTATCATTTCAGTACCTTTGGGTAGCAAAGGTATACGTTCATCTATTCATATACATATATATATATATATATATATATATATATATATATATATATATATATATATATATATATATATATATATATGTAAATTCCTAGTAAGCTATTATAGGTATAGTTTCGGGTATATATATTATTTCATAACATTAATATGGATTATTCAACCTAGCAATTCGTTGCGGAAGTCACCTTTAGTTCCCAGAATCTTTTATATGGAGAGCTTTTAGTATGGCGACTATTAATCACATTATTACTTACTTTCAGCGGGTCTTGCTAGAAGACTACTTACTTACTTTTAGCGGGTCTGGTTAGAAGACTACTTACTTACTTTCATTTAGGTCTCGGTAGAAGACTCCTTTTATACTAGTAGAAAATATGGGATTTTCTATGAAGTTAAAACGTTTACAATTACTTACAAACATTTTCATTGATACTTATACAAATAATGACGTTAAATACTTATGAATTCACCAGCTTTATGCTGATAGTCGCTTTCAAAATAACTTGTATTCTCAGGTCACCAATAGACAAGTACGATGACCAGGTTTTGTGAAGACGGAGCAGTCAAGACTCGTCCTTTATTTTGATTATTCATTATGTTGTTTTATTTTATGAAAGAACATACTTGTAATTAAAAATTATACTATTAATGCAATGGATGATGTTGTTGCTTGTTTACTACTTTGCATTGTTGTGATACTTTACATGACGTCCTCCGCCTAGAACGTTTTACGCCGTTTTTGGTTTTGGGTTGTGACAGATTTGTATCAGAGCATTGTTTATAGGAATCAAGTGTATCAACCCATAAAAGATATATTGACTATAAATACAATGGGATTAAAATACTCTGACCAAGATTTTATACCTTTAAGTACTAAAATACTCAACTAAAAGTATACATATCTACATACCTACATACTTACTATAGAACAGTATCATACTAGAACATAACAAAAGTATTTAATTGTTAGGCATAACAGTCAAAAATGGGCAGTTATGTAATCATATCTAGAATGAATATAGCCTGATCAACTATATTTATTTGAGATATGGTGAACGTGTGTTCAGGGATGATTGTGGTGTTGCGACAAACCTAAAACTTACCAAATACTAGCTCCAAAGGAGTCTTTAGAAAAAAACATAAAGTAAAATACTATCTGGGTATTTTGAGATACTATCCGATAACAATACTAAAAGTGAACAATAACAAGAAACCTAAGAACCAAACCCAAAACAGAGATACTATAGGGGTATCTTCAATAACTGTAAATAATTATATGAGAATTAAAAGACCCTTACTGATCGGTCTATAATGGCAAAATGTATACATCCTAGAGTTATATATAATAAAGATCTCATAGACTTAGAATGTGTGGTTTCGCTTCACTTCCTTTTCCTTGTTTAGATGTGGATTTGGAGTAGTATCACATATTCGAATGAATATTAGATCCGAGATATATATAATTTGTATACCCTATGTGATTATAGAAAGATTCAATAAGGATCTCAAGTTAAAATTAGTACTAGAAATAGACTGAGTATTCTCATAGATTCTCTAGACATTCCCATTCTCACACCGACAACTTGACTAGAGACACCACCTCACTAAAATAGTCAACAGAGAGAACTTCTAGAAGGGATCAGACAAAGAGTACGAAGCTAGTGGGATGCCAGAGGACACCAAAGGGACATAAGTGGACATCAGATTTCTTTCGTCAGGAGTAGGACAAAGAAAAAAAGATACCACTCGCGAGTCATGCGAGGTGCCAGAAAACCATACGCATCGCATTAAAAATTAAGAGCCCAGTACGACCTAGTGAGTTGGTGAATACACTACTCACCTTCTATGGTAGGCTTAAAGTCTTTATAATTACATCTTGAATATCAATGATATTGACAGCTGGATTGGTTCCCGACAATCCTTGTCTAAATACTTTCATTCTTCTATCATTAGAACCCTATACCATTCATACTATCTCTTGTTGTTGAACTATGGCGATTTAGTTCATAGGACACAGTCATTTTCTGTACTATTGAATTCTTATCATTTTCTGATTATTTTCAACTTATAGTTGAAAGATGCCTCCTAGAAGAAATCCAAGACGTAACAATGGTACTGAAGCACCGATACCACCCCCACCATGTTCGAAGCAGCAGTCACGACAGCTATAGCGGCTGCCATGACACATATCAATACTTCTGGCGCTACTGGTTCGGGAATTGGGGCACTTCCTTCGAATCATGGTGAGAGTCATGGGCACTCACGATAGTGCACCTATAAAGATTTTACGAACGCCAAACCCCTGAATTTTAATTGAAATGGAGGGGTTATGATATTAAGACGATGGATAGAAAAGAAAGAGGCAGTCTTTGAGATCTGCGCCTGCCTAGAGAACAACAAGGTCAAGTTTGCTACTTATACCTTTCAGAAAGAGCTTTAACATAGTGGAATGGCCACGTTAAGGCACGGACTCTAATAGTGGCAAATTCGATAAGCTGGGAGAACTTAAAAATAATGTTGATGAGAGAATACTCTCCACGAGGGGAAATTCAAAAACTCGAGCAAGAACTCTAGAATCTTGAAATGGTTAGTTCTGATATATCAACCTATACCCACATATTCTGTGAACTGGAAATTCTTTGCCCAGATATGGTTGCTCCTGAGAGCAAGAAAATAGAAAGATATATTTGGGGACTGTCGCCTCAAATTCAGTCAAGCGTGTTACCGTCAAGGCCTGATACTTTTGATAGTGCCAAAGAACTAGCACAATCTATTATTGACCAAGGAAAATATCAGAACTCAATGATTATTGTACAAGATCAACAAAAAGGAAACAACAACAACAGGAAGCAAGGTTGGAACAAGAGGAAAGACGAGTCCTCACAAGAACCCTAAAGGAAACAACAACTAGTTACAGTCAATGCTGCTACAGTACCTACAATAGTCTCTGCTAACCCATTACCAGTAAAGCCTTATGCTGGTAATCTCCCAAAGTGCAACAAATACAACTATCACCATCATGGACCTTGTCAGGAAATGCAGTGCTTAAACTGCAACAAAAAGGGACACACTGTATGTTACTGCAAGACTCCAGCAAGGCCGATCATCCAAGTACCCAACGCTGGTGTGAGCCAAGCTTGCTACGGTTGTGGCGAGGTGGGTCACTACAAAAGAAACTACCCGGGGACAGCGAATGTTGGCACAGACGGAAGGATGCTAATGATCACCGCCGCAGGAGGGACTACTCCGGACCGACGTTAAAATTCTATTACGTTCAGTAGCATTTATGTTAGACTCCTAAACTTTTAAAAATTAGTGCAACTAGATTCATATCTTTTGCGAGATCCCATCAGTGTTAGGGACTCTCGTGCTGCCTGTACTGGATTTTTGCAGTATACTTTGTTCACAGCTGTAGTAGCATAGCTGAAACTAAAGTACTGAAAACTCTTTCATAGATTGCACCGTATTGTTTTGTAACACCTTTTGATCCAGTCTAACGCCTGTAATTCTGAGTAGTTCGATGTCGTCATTTGACTTGAGTCGATTTGATCCTCACAGTGACAGTTTCATGCGAAAATCCTTTTCTTGTAATCGACTATTTAGCGAAGCCATCGTTCCAAAACTCCGAAGTGCTCATGCACAAAGTACCTTATGATTAGTAGCCTTCCCAAAGTAACATCAACAAACCTCTCTGGAAAACTACTCGTACAGTACGTCAAGTTCAATCCGAAGGCCCACACGGTTAACCTATCACGGAGGAAAGTATACGCTAGGGTGGTACATAATCAAGATTCTGTAGGTACAAAATTGATGATTCCGCTTAAACTTCTTTTCCTCGTTTGGATGTGAGCTTAGAGAAGAATCATTTATTCAACTACCTTTTCAATCTTAATTATATACGACTCGTATACCCGAGACGGTGATTGATGAACCATGTATGAGCTCTAATATGAATTTCAGGACATAGACTGTCTCCAGAAAACGAGTGATTGTGATACCATACAAATAAACTTAGAAGCCAAACATAGAACTTCTCATCGATCAGGACAGGAGATGCAGATGGAACAGAAGTACCTATTCTTTTCATGATTCAGGAGTATTCACTTTCAAATCTGAATTTCGGGACAAAATTCCCTCTAACGGGGGGATGATGTGAAAACTTGAAATTTCTATCTTATAACAATCCCTGCATTCAATCAAAGTCAAACTTTCAATTGCTAAATTTTAGCAGTTTTGGAGTCAGTTTGAGTGTTCTAAAGCCTAGTACTGCAAGAGATAAATAGAGAGAGGATATTGTAGGGTAAAGTGTGCAACATTTAGGTTCCAAAACTCCAAGAGTTTGGAGTTTACGGCCCAAATGGTATGGGGGCCGAAAACCCTAAGTACTATATAAGTGACACTTAGTCATTTAATTCACTTTTTACCATTTTCAAACAAAAAACCATTCTCTCTCAAGTAGCATCCGATTTTCCTTCTTGATCTTCAACTTTGTAAGTGTTTTCCTCCTTGATTAGTCGATGAAATTCATTATCTAGTGTTTGTGAATGATTTCATCCATGAAATCTCTTCATTTGATAGATAGTCAAGTGTTCTTCAATAACATAAAGAACACACACTAGTGTTCTTGGACCTTAAACACCCAATCAAGTTTCTATCATGTAATTACACTTGCCCTAGCTTGTTGTGTGCTTGAATGATCTTGTTTACACTTAGAAAACACCAAGAAATCATAAGATCAAAGGTGTTTTCGGCCAAGGGATGTTCTTGGGCCGTAAACCCTTATAAGTGGGGTTAAATGAACCCTAGTCTCTTCTTTAGCCTTGGAAACTAGTCTAGAGCACATCCTTGAAGTGTTTAGGACCTTAAACATCAAAGAAACCATGTCCACATAGATTTTACAGTCGTAAACTCATAAGGAAATAATCCTTAGGCTATAAACTCTATAAAAGGGTGATATTGTGCCCTTAATGCTTCCTAAGGCTTGCACTTGATCAATGGATGCTCAATCTTGACTTATAAGACCTCAAAACATGCAATGGCACTTAGTACCATGAGTTTACGGCCGTAAACTCATGGGGGAAATGACCTTAGGCCTTAAACTCCATAAGGAGTGGTTCATGGGCCATAAACTCCAATGCCATGCCATGCAACCTTTCGATGCAACCCTTCGGTACCTATAGCACTTGAATCAAAGTGTTTCCATGTCCTAGGGTGTCTTAACTTGGTTAATTAGTTGTTAAATGACTAATTGGATACATGTATGTTTCATTATATGTTAGCTAGGACCATTGTGTGTGTTCAAGTCTCCACTTGTGTCACAACTGGCATTTTTGCTAGGAAATTGTATTCTCATGAAACCATCATCTATTGTAAGGCTTGTAATCTAAGTGAATATTATACTCTATCCTCGTTCAAATACATCTTATATGTTCAACTAAGGGTTGGAAACCTTAGAAATCCCGGTTCAAGTTCACTATGGACTAGGATTCTCTTATTGGGCCTAATGGACCACTAAACCTTCAACTTGAACTATTTTGGGCCTAAGGACCCTAATTGAGTTCTAAATAGACCCACACTCATAAAACTCAACCTTTTGGGCCATATGGGCCTAAAATGGTTCATTTTACCCTTAGTGGACCTAAAATGGACTAGTTATCTCTAACAGGCCTTGTTGGGCCATAAATGAACTAATTAGCTTTAATGGACCACAAACCCATTACTTTGTACCATCTTGGGCCGTGAACCACCTTAAGAGCCCAATGGGCCGAAAAATATTAATTGGGCATCATAATTTCAAACTAAGTCAAGATAGGGCCCAAACTTATCTCAATTTCCTTTTCTTTTGGCCCAATCTCGGCCCAACAACAATAATACAAAAAAAAGAGACAATATGACAAAGGGGTGATTTGTGAGTTGCCACCTCCTTATTGTCTAGAGGTAATCCAAGCATCCAAATCCCATGTATCTAGGATAAATTCCCTAAACCCCCATGTAATGCCCAACTTATCCTCCTCCATTCCTCCTTAAAAACTCTCGGCCCCAACACCATCACCATCTTTTCTCATTTCAAACTACTTCAAACTCTCTATAAGAACTCCTCCATCTCCCCCATATTTTCGCAAGTTTGTGGATGTTTCAAGAGGAATTCATCAAAGTTTCACCCATATTGGTAAGTTGTCATCTTCCATAAGCCACTGTTTTCCATTTTTAAACAACGAACACCTCCTTACATGGTACATTTTGCGTTCTATCTTTCTAGAACCCTCTAAGTTTGAAAACTTCTTCAAGGAACTTGCTAGGGCCGAGATCTTCACCTTATCCTCCATCAAAACCGAAACTTCAAAGCCAAGTGAGTTCATACCCCCTTGTTTTTGATTTTTACTTGTTTTTGGGGAGAATACAAGTTGATTTGTGTAGATCTATGTGTATATGCATGACTATGTGTGTTTTCCATGAATTATTTGGTGATTATGTGTTGATTACTTCATTAATCTAAAAAGATGTTAAGAACTTGAAGTTTATCACTTGGATCTTCATAAGAACCTTGAGAAAAGTATGTTTTATCACATATAATACATTTAAACTAGTAGATCTGGGATTTATACACTTTAAAAGCGAAAATGAGTGTTGTGCTCAAAGATCTATAACTTATATTCAAAATCAGCTTTTGACAGGAAAGATTTAGCCCAATCTCGACCTGTTTTGACCCTCTTAATGGAAATATTTTTCAAAACTGTTTTACATGGATAAATTTCAGATTTATACCTTTAAAATGACTACTCTCATATTTTCGTACGATTTTTCTACAATTTTTGGCGAATTTTACAAAACTGCCTATCATATTTGAAATAATTTCGGACCAGCCTGTGAAGGTGGGGAATTTCACACTTGTTAGGATCCATTAAAAATTATGAGAAAAATTGTGAACAAAGTAGACAAAATTTCCAAAATTTCAGAATTTACGGATCCAAATTTCGACTTACGATGATTTTTCTACAAATTTTCCAAAAACTAGGTCGGAAAATCCCAAAACCAGAAAAATATGTATTTCCACAAAATCAAGCCAAAAATGATATTTTTGACAAAAATGGGTTTAAAATGTTATTTTTATCACAAAGTAGTCATCAACACCAGTTTTTAACAAAATTGGAGATTGAAGTGTTATTCTTAAAAAAAATTGGGCCTTAATTCTAAATTTTTGGGTTATTGGGTCAAGAACGTCATTTTTACAAAAAGTGGGTTTTATATATCAATTTTGTAAATAATCAAGCTAAAATAAACAAAACAATAACAAACGGGTTAAAAACGATATTCATATCCTTATTGGGCTTGGAAATGATATACATGTTTAGTGGGCATTAGTGTCCTTTTACATGTATATTGGGCTTGGGATAGATATTCATATCCTTATTGGGCCTGGAAATAATATACATGTTTAGTGGGCCTTAGTGTCCTTTTACATGTATATTGGGCTTAGGATAGACATTCATATTCCTTTGAGCCTGGAAATAATAGACACGTATAGTGGGCCTTAGTGGTTCACTTACATGTTTATTGGGCCTGGGAATGGGTTTTATATGCGTTCTTCTTTTTATGCTATTTTAGTGAATACTTGAGCCAAAACCAATGATAAACCAACAAATGGATTTAATTTGATCATTTTCTAGGTTATTGGGCCTTAGTGGCCCATTTTTATGCATGAGAGGTCCTGTATACTATTTATATGTTTATTGGGCCTCATTGACCCATTAACATGTGCGACGGACCTTGGATACTATTTGTGTGCTATTTGGGCCTGTAAATACTTTACATGTGAAATGGGCCTTATTTGTCCTTTCATATATATTTCGGGCCCATGTTATATAATCTCATTCCAATTGGGTCTTGAAATGATTTACATGTTTAGCGATGCCTTAGTGGTTCACTTACATGGATCATTGGGCCTGGAAGGAGTTTATACCTTTTCTTCGCGTAAATTCGATTAAGGATCTAGTGAGTTTTGTCGGTTGGCACCTATTAAGTGTACGATCGTAGCATGTAGTTATAACCAGAGTTTCATGGAGGGAGAACGAGGATTTGTGTATAGATCTATACGGAGATGACACCCTACACCTGAGCTGTTCGCTACAGTTAGACTAACTCAGTCTAGGGTGACGAAAACCTTATAATCAAAGTCAAAATCGGCGTCCAACGACGCCAAGATAGGTGAAATTATCATTATTTAGTATGGTTATAACGACACATTTAGAGGAATTAACGTTATGAAGTTTACGGAAGACCATTTTTTTACAAGCAACATCGAGTTGTCTGGGAACATTCTCTTTACATGCTCTTACATTCTCTCTTCATTCTCTTACCTTTTTAGTTAAATAAAGAATAACATACATGCATTAATACAAGATCTAACACAAACACACTAAAAGTTTTCAGAAAATATCGGATTTTCTGGAGGTTTTCAAAGTTATACAAATCATTTTCACAAACATGCTTATGAACTCACCAACATTTTTATGTTGACTGTTTTCAAAATAACTTGTATTCTCAGGAAACCGTTGAAGCATGATGAAAGAAACAAACTAATGGATATTGTATTATATTTTGTTTCATCATACTCTTACTATTTTGGCATGTAATATTCAAATACAATACTCGATGTAAACAATGAATGTTGTTATATTACACGTGTGATGATGATGATGTTATGTTTCAATTATATTCACTATAATGGTATTTCAAGATGAAGTTACGCACAAGCCCCCAGACGTTTCCACCGTCTGCTTCAGGGGTGTGACACTTGACACCTAGCACCTTGTCCAACACTTCCGTACAATCCACTCACAACAGGTGAGTTCATATCCCTTAGTTAACCTTTTAAATGTTTTTAAATTCGTTTATGGGGGGGAATACAAGTTGAATTGTGATAGTTATTATATCAATCGCATGTAATTAATAAATATCAAACTATGGATTTACTACACTTTTAGCTGTTTTACCAAGCATACTACTTCCAAAATGTTTTCTCAAACGTTTTTACTTGTCAAACTCTTTATCAAACTTGTTTAATATACAAAACCTTTCCTTTCAAAACTTTGTATTAACTGTGTTTCAAACTATGGATTTCATATACTTCAAACTGTCTTATCAAACAAACTACTTTCAAATCGTTTTATAAACTGACATCAAGTCATAGATATTTATTATCAAACTCTTCAAATATTTTACTAAAACTTCTTCTTAAATATATATATATATATATATATATATATATATATATATATATATATATATATATATTGTCAATTGCATGTCTAAATATTATTTATGTATTATGAATACATATGTAGACATAAAAGTTCTATCAGTCAGTTCAGTACCTTTGGGTAGAAAAGGAATACTTTCATTCATTTTTATAGATATATCACAAGTAAACTATAATAGGTATAGTTTAGGAGATTCTATTTACTATTCCTTTACAATTGTTAAGAGCATGTCTAAATATGTATAGTTATATAAATAATGTTTAAAGGACTTAGGACTGCTAACTCGCTTTATTTCCTTTTCCTTGTTTGGATGTGCACTTAAGGTATCGGTTAGTTGTCCGAATGTCGTCTAAATCTTACATATATATTATGTATACATATTTAGATATAACGGTTCTAATCTATCAGTTCAGTACTGATATGGGCATATTTAGTCATATAATTCATGCATTATCTTAATACTTTATGTTGTTGTTGTTTCAAATAATGCACCAAAGGTGCTTAATTAGCTTAAATATTTCATTTTCAGCAACAAAGACATGCTCGAAAGGAAAATGAAGCGGAATTGGTGATTGGACTCTTGGATCTTAGATTTTGAAGAAAGAAGGATGTTGTTGGACAGCTTGACCCCTCGTCAGTGTTTTGGCCATATATCATGAACCGTAACTCCGATTGATGAGATTCAAAATGTTGAGAAAACTAGACAAAATTTCGCACGGCTTTCGTGTTTTGAGAAAATGTTGATTCCAAATGGACTCGACGAGTAGGCCATCAACTCGACGAGTTGGTCAGAAGTTTCGCGATTCTTGACTTTGCCTTGCCGTACACGGGATTTTAAGTGATGGACTCGGTGAGTAGGTCACTGGACTCACCGAGTAGCCCCTGTTTTCATAATATATATATATATATATATATATATATATATATATATATATATATATATATATATATATATATATCGAGAGAGAGAGAGAGAGAAACGCTTCTCATTCGAACCCTAACTAATGGGGGAAGTTCAGGACGATTTTTGGAGGCCAGAAGGGTTCTTAGAAGCTATGGTTTTCGAGATTTCAACTTAGATATCAATTTGGAAGAAGATCAAAGGCAAGAACACACTACTTTTATCTTAATCTTTTGCATGAACCATGTTTCAATCATTATATTATGTTTTTAGTTTGTTATTTGTTGTAGATATGAGCTAAAAACTCATAACTTCTGTTTAGGGTAGATGAATTTGTAAACATGGCTTGATTTTATGGTTAGGGTTCATTTTAATTGGTGGTATTGTTTTGTTAAGTTTGTTAAAGAACCTCATATGCTAACAACAACTATTCTCTGTTAATAAATTAGTAATTAAGTTGTATAAACATCTCTTAGTTGCTAATTTCATATGATTAACGTGACCACATAGTTGTATGTCTAGGAATAACGAATGTGAAACTAGAATTAACTAGAAGATAGGTAAGTTAATGTGTGAGCTTGTGTGATACACCATCAACAAGAGGTTAATTGAATCACCAATTTGATTAGATAATTACAATTCTTTCTAAACCCGAATCAACAAACTAGGAAATTCATTAATTTAGACAACTGGCCATTGCTTGAATTAATCTGTTTTCTAAGGATTAGTTATAGCGAATGTGAATCTAATCACTTTAGTCGGTAACCAACGACGAATTAATCCGATATATTTATCATAAAATCATCCATGGGAACAAATGATTCGAACCTAAACAGAAGGCCTTTTTAATCATTAAATTTAGTTGATCTTTGTTTTCTTAGCTGTTAGTTACTTAGTTTGCGTGTTAGTAAAGTATTTAAGTTTCTAGTCTTACAAAACTAGAGAAAACCCTTTTTTTACTTGATTTATTTAGACAATATTAGCATTTATTTTAATTGTTTACCGTTCCTTGTGTTCGATACCCTACTTGCTTGAACTATATTACCAATCGATAGGTATACTGCCTTTCGTGTGTTTATTTTGTGTCTAAGTAAGTAGAATTAAAACTAGTTCGTTTCACACACATCAAGTTTTTGGCGCCGTTGACGGGGAATGGTTCAAATAGTTAATTTTATTTGCTAATTGTTATCATTTTTATTTTATTGATTAGTTTTTTTATTTTTTTATATAGTTTAATTTTTATTTATTATGTATTTTCCAAATCTCGATGCTTTTGATGCTTTTCTTGAGGAAGTAGTACAAGAAATTGAGCAAGAAGATGAGGAGTGTGGATCAGATGAAGATTTGAAGAAATTTGATAGATGGTTAGATAACATCTTGTCTAACGATCAAGAACAATTTGAGTCACAAGAGCAGAATCTACAAGATGAAGAATTTAATCCAGAAAGAGATTTGGAGGAGCTGGAAAGGTTGCTGAGAGAAGGGTCAGACGAAGAACAAGAACAAGCCGAATTGCAGGAACCAAGCTATGGTTTGACAATTACCACGACATGCCCCCCTGTAGTTCCGGTTTGTGTTTCGAAGCATGGGGTGACAATTCCAACTTTGGAGAAAGTTCTGAAGCACGATCCATTTATGATTAGTATCCAACCGGTTCCAACCCTTGTCAATATTCTTGGGTTTTATGAATTCAAGCTCGTTTGGCCAATTTTTGATGCAAAGAGCCAAATTTTACAATTTGGACCAAAGAAAATATTAAATGCAACGAATGGATTGGCATTGAGTTTATTGGAAGTTTATTAAGTTGGGAGTCCAGCTAAACACTCGCACAAAAAGAAGCGCTTGCGGGAGGCAACCCGTCATTAGAGTTTGCTTTTCTTTTTCTTTTTAAACTTCTAGTATTTAGGGATAATTTAGGATTTTTATTTTGATGTTTTTTTATTACTTGGTATTTGTTTTAGATCTTTTCAGAATATAGGGTGAGGGATAGAATGAACGAATAAAGCGTGAGGAAATAAAGTGAGGGGTCGAGTCATAGACGAGAAGATTAGAAGATTTGAGTGATTTTATAAGTCCGATGGTTTTAACGGTTAAAAAGGAGTTTCGTCATTGAAGAATATAAGGAGGTGTATTGCCTTAATACCCTATTTGACCTCAAAAATAGACCTGAAGCAGAAAGAAGAATTTGCACGATCAGAGCCGAAAACTCGTCGAGTGCACCCTTATAACTCGACGAGTTCCAGCGAAATTTCACGATTTTTGCCCATATGACGATTCAACTCGGCGAGTCTCCACATAAAACTCGACGCGTTGCTCATTTTTTTATCTTTGAGTCGACGATTTGATTCAATTCAAGGCGGCAATTGGCTATATTTTTTAAGACCATTTCTAGGCGATTCCAAGATGCTTTTTCCCACATATTTAGAGTTGTCAACCACACGAGATTTGATGCCCAAGGCATGGATGCGTTGTTCCCATGCCAAAGTCAGCTGAAGTTGGAGCTTTACATGAAGAAGATCAACCTCACGACTACTATCCCAGGGGAGTTTGTTCCAATTCTCTTTTTATTTTATTATTCTTTATCATGCATAATATGCAATGGGGACATTGCATAAATTAAGTGTGGGGTAGGGGGTTGGTTAAATTAGTTAAAATTTTAGTTAAATTTCGAAAATCTTGAAATTTTAGTTAATTTTGAAATTTTTGCATTAAAATTGCTAGGGCTAAATTAGAAAATTTTGGTAAAAAACAATTAGGGATCATGCTAGTATTATATTTGATGATTCTATGAGGACCCAAATGTTTAGTTGAGCCAATATATGTTATAATGCATTTGTGGCCCCCTTTATTCTAGTGAAATCATGGGACAAAAACACAACCTCGCTTAGTTTGAGGGATGCAATATGTTTAGCATTGTGTACCAGAAATGTATCCAGGAAAATTATTATCGTTAACCAATAAAGGGTGAAGTTGAGCGCCCCTGCTTAAGCATGTAGGGTTTTGAGTGAAAAAAAAAGTGAGTTACATGTTAAAAAAAAGTGAGAGAATTACAAGAAAAGTTGAAGAATTTTTGGAGCATCAAAGTTAAATTATGAAGTTCAAAGATCAAAAATTCTGAAGAAATTCAAAAGTTGAAGATACCCAAAAATTAAAGATCAAATGTCAAAGAAGTGAAGAATTCCAAAAAGCTCCATAGTGGTATCATAAATTGTAATTGTCTAGATTATGTATGCTTCGGTTGCTCAACCAAAAATACCTTGAAGTTAGGAGGTTTTCTGCGGATGGATTCGGAGGGATGCATAAAATGAGCATTGTTCGGAAAAAGTGGGCGGATGTTTATAAGGATTGTGAGTCTTTAGAGTATGGGGGTTCCTTAGGAAAAAATTTAGACACAAATGCATGCGTTGCGGTCTTGGCATAATGGTTGGGTTCGATTGGGATTGTCTTATGTAATATTAGTATGTTAAAATTCAGTTTTGCTTGGGGGAAAGCAAAGGTCAAGTGTGGGGTATTTTGATATGGGCATATTTAGTCATATAATTCATGCATTATCTTAATACTTTATGTTGTTGTTGTCTCAAATAATGAACCAAAGGTGCTTAATTAGCTTTAAATATTTCATTTTCAGCAACAAAGACATGCTCGAAAGGAAAATGAAGCGAATTGGCGATTGGACGCTTGGATCTTGGATTTTGAAGAAAGAAGGATGTTGTTGGACAGCTTAACCCCTCGTCAGTGTTTTCACCATATCTCATGAACCGTAACTCCGATTGATGAGATTCAAAATGTTCTGAAAACTAGACACAATTGCACGACTTTCGTGTTTTGAGAAAATGTTGATTCCAAATGGACTCGACGAGTAGGCCATCAACTCGACGAGTTGGTCAGAAGTTTCGCGATTCTTGACTTTGCCTTGCCGTACACGGGATTTTAAGTGATGGACTCGGCGAGTAGGTCACTGGACTCACCGAGTATCCCCTGTTTTCATAATATATATATATATATATATATATATATAAACGCTTCTCATTCGAACCCTAACTAATGGGGGAAGTTCAGGACGATTTTTGGAGGCCAGAAGGGTTCTTAGAAGCTGTGGTTTTCGAGATTTCAACTTAGATATCAATTTGGAAGAAGATCAAAGGCAAGAACACACTACTTTTATCTTAATCTTTTGCATGAACCATGTTTCAATCATTATATTATGTTTTTAGTTTGTTATTTGCTGTAGATATGAGCTAAAAACTCATAACTTCTGTTTAGGGTAGATGAATTTGTAAACATGGCTTGATTTTATGGTTAGGGTTCATTTTAATTGGTGGTATTGTTTTGTTAAGCTTGTTAAAGAACCTCATATGCTAACAACAACTATTCTCTGTTAATAAATTAGTAATTAAGTTGTATGAACATCTCTTAGTTGCTAATTTCATATGATTAACGTGACCACATAGTTGTATGTCTAGGAATAACGAATGTGAAACTAGAATTAACTAGAAGATAGGTAAGTTAATGTGTGAGCTTGTGTGATACACCATCAACAAGAGGTTAATTGAATCACCAATTTGATTAGATAATTACAAGTCTTTCTAAAACCGAATCAACAAACTAGGAAATTCATTAATTTAGACAACTGGCCATTGCTTGAATTAATCTGTTTTCTAAGGATTAGTTATAGCGAATGTGAATCTAATCACTTTAGTCGGTAGCCAATGACGAATTAATCCGATATATTTATCATAAAATCATCCATGGGAACAAATGATTCGAACCTAAACAGAAGGCCTTTTTAATCATTGAATTTAGTTGATCTTTGTTTTCTTAGCTGTTAGTTGCTTAGTTTGCGTGTTAGTAAAGTATTTAAGTTTCTAGTCTTACAAAACTAGAGAAAACCCTTTTTTTACTTGATTTATTTAGATAATATTAGCATTTATTTTAATTGTTTACCGTTCCTTGTGTTCGATACCCTACTTGCTTGAACTATATTACTAATCGATAGGTACACTGACTTTCGTGTGCTTATTTTGTGTCTTAGTTAGTAGGATTAAAACTAGTTCGTTTCACACACATCAAGTACCTTTGGGTAGCAAAGGTATACGTTCATCTATTCATATGTATATATATATATATATATATATATATATATATATATATATAAATTCCTAGTAAGCTATTATAGGTAATGTTTTGGGTATATATATGATTTCATAACATTAATGTGGATTATTCGACCTAGCAATTCGTTGCAGAAGTCGCCTTTAGTTCCCAGGATCTCTTATATGGAGAGCTTTTAGTATGGGGACTATCAATCACATTATTACTTACTTTCAGCAGGTCTCATGAGAAGATTACTTACTTACTTTCAGCGGGTCTCACTAGAAGACTACTTACTTACTTTCAGCGGGTATCGTTAGAAGACTACTTACTTACTTTTAGTGGGTCTCATTAGAATACTACTTACTTACTTTCATTCGGTTCTCGGTAGAAGAATCCTTTTATACTAGTAGAAAATATGGGATTTTCTATGAAGTTCAAACATTTATAATTACTTACAAACATTTTCATTGATACTTATACAAATAATGACATTAAATACTTATAAATTCATCAGCTTTATGCTGATACTCGCTTTCAAAATAACTTGTATTCTCAAGTCACCAATAGACAGGTACGATGAATAGGTTTTGTGAAGACGGAACAGTCAAGACTTGTCCTTGATTTTGATTATTCATTATGTTGTTTTATTCTATGAAAGAACATACTTGTAATTAAAAATTATACTATTAAAGCAATGGATGATGTTGTTGCTTGTTTACTACTTTGCATTGTTGTGATACTTTACATGACGTCCTCCGCCCCAGAACATTTCCGTCGTTCTTGGTTTTGGGGTGTGACACCAATGCCCTAGTAGTGTTCATGGATCTCATGAGCTGAGTATGTAGACTGATGTTGTATCGGTCTGTCATTTTATTTATTGATGATATCGTGATCTATTCTAATCCCAAGGAGTAGCATGCGGATCATCTATGAGAGATTCTGGAGACTCTGAGTAGGCAGAGGCTTTATGCCAATTTCTCTAAGTGCGAGTTCTGGTTAAACGAGGTGCAGTTATTCGGGCACATTGTCAATGAGAAGGGGAAATTGGTTGATTTAGCCAAGATCGAGGCCGTAATGCGGTGGGAGGTTCCGAAGTCTCCATTTGATATTCAGAGCTTCTTAAATTTAGCAGCTTATTATTGGAGGTTCATCGAGAATTTCTCCAAGATTGCAGTTCCTTTGACCAGATTGACAAAGAAGGCAGTTACTCACGATGTCCCTATGTAAAATGAAATAATGCCCATATATATCTAATTAGATTTATAATTACTAATTATATGGAACATTACACTCCAACGAGGTTAAACACCTCAAAACGAGCGTTTGGATTGACCCGGGTGACATCTTCGGACATGTAATGACACTAGGGACTTGGGATTTGAGTTTACTCCCCAAGAGTAAACATATTAGGGAGTTTACGGCCATATAACACCCACATACATGAGTTCACGGCCGTGAACTCATGTGGGTGTGATTTTGAGGGTTTAATGACTTGTTTGGACTTGGGGATTGTTGGAATGAATTACTAAAATGCCTTGGAATGATTTAAATGAATTTATACCACTTAAAAGGGAGTTCACGGCTGTAAACTTGGAGTTTACGGCCGTAAACTCTCCTATGGTCAAGAGAAATTGATTTGAGGCACTTAGAGCAATCACATGTGATTCTAGTAATTTTTCCAAGCTTTTGGGTGATTTAAGGGCATCATATAACACACTTTTATGATTTTACGGCCTAAGAGTATGTGCCAAGGCCGTAAACTCCTATATGTGGCATTTTGATATGTTTAGGGCCCCCAAACTAATTTTAGATGGTTCTATGATTTATTCCAAGGCTATTGGTTAAGTTTCAAGGCATTCTAACATGTATAAAGGTGTTTACTCCCCATGTTTGAGGAGTTTACGGCCCAAGCACATGCCTTGGCCGTAAACTCTCTTTTGTCCCACAAAATTCATGTTTAAGGTGTTACAAGTCCAAGATTGAAAGCCTCAAAGTCGTATCTAAGTCCCAACAATGATTTAGAAGGATTAATTGGCTTAAAAACCCCATTTTTAAGTGTTTACGGCCCAAGCTTGATCCTTGGCCGTAAACACATATTCCAGGTCCTAAAACTCAAATTAAACATCAATTTGAAGGCTAAAGAGGCTAGATAACAAGTTAGGGATGTTACCTCTTTGATTTGGAGCCTTAAATCTTTGTTTTTGGACCTTTGATTATGGATGAGGAGAGAGGTTGAAGAGTGATTAAGGAAAGATGGCCAAAAGCTTCAAATGGAAGCTTTGAATCCTTTATATAGTGCTCGGGAATTGGACACAACGGAATTCTACCCGATACCGGCGTTAGGCGGGGCTTTTGGTCGCACCCGACCAAGTTGTCGTAACCCGATATGGTTGATTCTAGAATTATTCCGATGACTATTATGGGGTGTTAGAATGATTTCAAATGGCATTAAGACACCCATTAAGTCATTTTAGGTTAATACAAGTTAATGACTTAATTAATTGACGAAATCGGAAACGGATTTGGAAACGGCGTTTGGTTGATCGAATTGGATTACAATTTGAGTTACAAGAAGTGATATGAAATTTCGGGTTGTTACATCAGTAGTCTAGGATTGGGATGTAAGTTTAACTTTTAGATTTTGGAAGTGCTTTCATGAGGATTTGGGTACTCGCTTGCACTTAAGCATAACGTTTCATCCGTAGACTTATGGGAAGAGTGAGCAGACTATCCCTACTTTTGAGGATATGTTGCGGGCTTATGTGTTGGATTTTGATGGTAGTTGGGATACGTATCTCCCACTGATTGAGTTTTCTTACAACAACACCTGTCATGCCGGTATTGATCGACCTCCTTTTGAGATGCTCTATGAGAGGAAGTTTCAGACCCCGATTTTTTGGGGCGAGGTCGGTCAACGAGTCATGGGCAACACGGAGATGGTGCTCCAGACTACTAAGTTGATGTAGCAGGTGCACAGGAGATTGTAGACCACACAAAGTTGACAGAAGAGCTATGTAGATAGGAGTTAATCTGATTTGGAGTTTTCAGATCGAAGATATGTTACTCCTGAAAGCGTCAGCATGGAAAGGTGTCATCTGGTTCAGGAAGCGTGGCAAGTTGGGACCTAGATATATCGGTCCTTTTAGGGTTATTGCCTTAGTGGGCAAGGTTACGTATCGGTTCGAGCTACCCAAAGAGCTTAGTCAGATCCAAAACATAATTGACCTTCCAGATTCCGGGTGTTACATACAAGGAGTCCAGAAGATGCACACCAATGGAGGAAAGGATCACTTGATGAACCAAGCACTAATTCTTTTTCTTCCTTCAAAACCACCACAAGTTCATTAAAATGAGCACAAGAGCACCAAAGTGGATTAGGGTTAAGGTTTATGGGTTTGAGAGTGATGGAGGTTGAAGATGGGAAACCCTAGCCTCCCCACTTTCCTTTAAATAGGGCACAAAACACAGAAATTAGGCTTTCATTAAAATTAGTTCCCACGCCGTGGCGGGTCCTTTTATTCCTGCAATCTAGAAATTTTTTCCATGCCATGGTGATGTCCCACCATGGTGTGGTTACCTAGAGTGGAGACTTAAATTAGGATGGATTAGATCATACATGAAACGGGTGTCACATAAATGGACAATAAGGAAGTTATGGGTGTTCATGGGTGGCGATTAGTGGCCACCCGAGGCGTAGAAATAAAAAGGGAAGCAAGCGAGTAGTGCCCGTTCTCCGGTTGAGAGATATGGATGAGGAGGTGAGTGAGCGAGAGTGAAAACATGAGGAAGAAGCGTGAGTGATAGAAATAGGCGCTATTTTGATATCATCTTATATTTTTAATTAAAATTAATTAAAGATATATAAAATAAAAATAAAAAGGATAAAAATTCATTTAATGTGGCTCAAGGATAAAACATACATGATTTTGAAACCACAAGGGTCATACATATAACACATGGACTAAACTTGCTCATCTAAAAAACCATATGTACAATTTTTGTAATTTTGTGTTAATTTTATATGGATTTAGGGAATAGTATTTTTTTGAAAGAGATTTGACCTTAATTGGTTCTTTTTGGTTTTATATTGGATTTAGGGCATAGTAAGCTTTTGACAAATCTACAAGAATGATCCACGTGGTATGTTAAAACTAGCAAGTTTTGTTCAAAAAAGTTTGGGCTCGCAAGGCTGGTACAATAGTTTGGTTTTGTTGCGAGTTTGGTCCAATTTGGTTTGAACTTTATTGTATTTACGATTTTTCCCCTTATTATTTTATTTTGCCATTTTTGCTTTATTACAACATTTAAAAACCATTAAGAATAATAAAAAAAATAAAATTCCTCTCTCTCTCATTATTACTTCACCGGAAAACAAAAGAGAGCCGGTAGCACTCTTGTCGACTATCAAACCCCTCTTTCTCCTACTTTCTTCGACAATTGCATCCTGTACACCCTACTGCTTTGTTGTTCAATGTTGCTGCCAATTGAGACCAAAACAACCTCCGACGGAAGCTTAAACTGCCAAGAAAAAGCAACTGATAAACACCGGTTGCCACCGCCTTTTTTGTTGCCGTTTCCAGCCCGTTCCCCGCTGCCATCTACTGCACTACACCACCATAAACACCTCTCATGTCCAGATCTTTTAAATCGCGACAAAAACAGCCCCAAACGGAGCTTACAAACGTCACCACCGTCAAGGACCTCCGCTTTAGCTGAAAATCGACCAGAAGGTAATCGTCTACCTCCTTTAAACTTAAATTCATGTCCTATCTAAAACCATCATCGGATTAGGGTTTCGAAGATGAACATGAAGATGAACTACACGAATTCATGTCCACGAACATGATGTTCACAAAGATGAACTACAGTGGTGGTCATTTTCAACAAAAATCTAGCATTTCCTCCCTGCTCGGATTAGGGTTTCGCAGTCGAACTCACATTCGTCGGAGAAGGATATAGATGAAGCTTGAGGTCGTCGGAGCCACAACAAACCCTAGTTCTGATTAGGGTTTCTCTGCCGCAACACCGACGAACAACAGATCTGAACCCCCAACGTTGTCGTCACCGCTCGATTGAGGAGAACAGGAGCTTTGAGTTGATCTTCCGAAAAGGGTGGTTTTCGTTTTTACAAATCGATTTGTGTATGTGTGCGAGTTCGTTTATGAGCCAAAAAAACCATGATTCACCCGAAGAAGAAGGAAATATGGAGATACAGGTGTGAGTTCAATGAAGAAGAAGATTGAATCAAGGTGCTTGGGGCTATGTTAATTGTCGAAGAAAGAAGGAGGAAGAGGGTTTGGACAACCGACAAGATTGATGTCGGCTCTCTTTCCTTTTTCGGTAAAATAAGAATGAGAGAGAGAAGGTATTTTATTTTTGTTTTATTTTTAATAGTTTTTTAATTATTATAATAAAACAAAAATGAAAAATAAAATAATAAGGGGCAAAATCGTCAATACAAAAAGTTCAAACCAAACTGGACCAAACTCACAACAAAACCAAACTATTGGACCATCCTTGCGAGCCCAAACTTTTTTGGACCAAACTTGTTAGTTTTGAAATACCAAATGTACCATTCTTGCATTTTTGTCCAAGTTTTTATTAGCTTTTACTTTTTAGTTTTTTTTTTTTTAATAAAAACCTTGAATTAGACAAAAAAGTATTGTTGGCCTATACAAAGTTTTAGCTTTCGTTATAAGCAAAAGTTCATAAACAAAAAGCTACTTCAAAATTAGTTATTGGAGTTTAGTTTATACTTATAAAAATTAACAACAATTTTTGTCGAACATTTCTATATAAAATCATAATTTCCATTTTTCTGTTATCCGTTATTTTTATAAAACACTTCCTTAATTATAAAAAACTTGTGTTACTAAATACATACTCATGCAAAATATTTCCTAATATATATTCTAATTGGATTCTCAATTTCTTTATAGAGTATAAAATTTCACATAGATTATGTAAAAAATAATTCTATACTTGAACCGAACACTTAGTTAACTATATATAACATTACATGATAAAAGAACTCATCATACAGTATAACATAAGATATATGATCTTTAAGAACAGGAATAAGGTTCGGTAAACGGCGAAAACCCACTCAAAGTTCATCAATTTTAGCTTTAATTAAAACCGGATGATTTTGTGAATATCAAGATCTTTTCTGCTTTGCAATAGGAACTTACCAATACAACAAGTTTAACCTTTATTTTCATTTAAAGGTCCTTTGAATCGTAACTATTCAATTTTGTTTTGGATATTTATAGATAAATATAATATATTAAATAGTTGTATGATTGCATAAATAGTAGTATGCCCCTGTGGCACAACAACTAATACTATATTCGAAGTGGTGCAAAAAGCCTTCCATTTCCCACCCACACCTCCTCGTTACCACTTCTAGTCGCTATAAATTGGCATCCTCCCCATTTGATCCTTTCGCTCATGTTCTAATTTCCATCATAAATTAAACCACCAAATTATCTACATTTTTTGCAATGTCTACGGTGGTGTGTCAACAAGGTGTGCATTCTTGCATCGAGTCCCCGCTTGTTTTAGAGGCAACCACCATGAGACTCAAACTAATGGCACCAAAAGTCATTAGACATAATGATAATGGTTCTTGGAGTTTCCTTCAGTCTCTTTCCTCCCAAAAACCCATTGAAAAAGAAAGCTCTTATGTCCATCCTTGGGTCAACCAATCTTCACACTCAAAGCTCAGTCAGAAAAGCCTTGCACTCTGCACAGAAAGCCTAGGAAATGAGAGCGGGAGTGACACTAGCCAAGGGAGCGTTGCCTTGTTTTCAGAGTCCAACAGATTGGACACAAGGAGCCAAGAAAAAATTGCTCCTAGGGAGAAAATTAGGGTTTTGGTTCCTCAAATGGGATCAAAGAAAGTTGTTTCTCGTAGCTTTCCACCCCCTTTGACTACAATACGTAGTTCGAGTTTTTTTCATGTCAGTCATCACCGGGAAGGTGGAAGGCTAATCATCCAAGCAGTGGAGGCACCATACAAGAATAGCTGTTTTCAAGCTGAAAGGAGCCATGGACGTCTGCGGTTGATATGCACGAAGAGTATGTCAAGATGATAGATCTTTGCATACAAATCAAGAAACCATTCAAGCGATGTACGATATGCTAACAAAAATACTGGATAGGACTATGCCCATCGATGATGATGATACAATTGATGTTGTGATGGAACCTAAAAGCAAAGAAAAACATATTGTGCCAATTAGGTGAACGGAAGATGGCATGGATAGAAAGGACTTACATGTAATTGAGAACCTTTTTGGTTGGTTACCTTTTGAAGCTTTTTTAATGTCTAACCTTTTTTCCTGGGTAGTGATTTTTTTTATCAAAGCAAATGTCATCAAATCTGAAAGAATATGTAAGTTTAACTACATGAGATATAATATTGTTCCTTTGTCCTCTGATGAGATTGAGTTCTATCATTTCTTATATCACTTCTATTTCTGGAAAACGCTGACAGTTTTATATTGAAGGAATACCATGCTAATGCTTGTCACCTAAGATTTGTATATCAAGTATTAAAATAATATTAGTAGTAACAAATGTGTTTGTATGCATGCTTCCATTAATTATGCTCGTTTATATATATATATATATATATATATATATATATATATATATATATATATATATATATATATATATATATATATATATGGGGTCCGCTTCCAGTAAATCCTCAGAAAATTGTGAGAAGACAATTATTCACAATATCTATTTCGTCAAAGGCACAAACGCCAAACTCAAATACTTACTCCTGATGTGTTTGCATGCGACCCACGTCCGTAGTAACTAATACGTACTTGATGATTTAATCACGTGCAACGAACATCTATAGAACGTCATTTAAGTAGGTTTTATTATTTTTTTGGTTTTAAACGTGCAGCGAACATATATATATATATACACTCGGTTTTAATGTTTTTATTTTTTTTTTTCATTTTTCTAATTGAAATATCAAGTTTGCTCAAGAGTCATATTAAAATAATATTGCTAAATAACATATGATGTTAAGGGACACACTAACAACTTGATACAATTGAGTATTTATTAGAAATTAATTTTAATAAATATTCATAAACTCTTATAATAAAAATGAGAAAATATTTATTTCATGAAAATAATTATTTTACAATACAAGTAACACATTATTTGATAAGGTATGAACTAATAAGTCATGTACAATATTTTGGACTTGGAAAGCCTTTTGTCTTTTAGAAAAAAACAAGGTTTAAATCTTATAAACTTTGAGTTTATAAAATATAAACTCTTTTTTTCTTTTTTCCACATATGACCGGCCATACTAAGGGGAAAAGAGAGGCACGGTTTTCTTATTTGTTTAATCAAAAGAAGTCAAAGCATGGTGCATGCATGGGGACAAGATTGTCTAAATTGCTTAATGGTTAAGGACTCTTGGATTAACATTCTACTTTAAAGAATGGAGAGTGGATTCATTTATGGGTTACTCTTCCTAGCAAAAGTCGAGAGCTCTTCCTTCCCTCACCATATTCTCTCAAGTCTTGCACTTTGAAGATAATTGTTGCTTGCATCATCTTTTTAAGTCATAATTTTGTTTTGACTTAAAGCTTGAGAGTTGTAACTAGCATTACATCAAGTTGGCACATTATTGGTGTCTTTTTGGGTTCATCCATCTTCTTCAACATCCAAGCCTCCCCTAGATTTCATGCTATGGATTGTGTTTGATATGAATTTGGTAACACTTGTGATATAAACATTTTTACAAAGCGTGACTTAATGTCATGAAATATTTTGAAATCATAACATTTTAAATCACTAAAAAGATGGGTATTACAACTATGGGGTGACCGTTTCTTCCTAATTTAGTGTTCTCTATAAGTGAATTCTCTTTTAGCAGGTTTGAAGTCTTAGGATTATAAACCCTATATGTTATTCTATGCGCATGGTTCGATGGGTACTTTTTCAGAAGAACAAGTGAGAATAGATTTGGATTTTCGGTAATTGGGCATATAATGACGAGATAAGAAGAGATTTAAAATTAACCCAAGCATCAGAAGCATGGAGAACTTGTTGATTTTAATGTGTGTTACAAATTTTCCAAATCCATTGGTAATTGAAGGAACATATCCTTTGAAAGTAACGGATGCTTCATGTGTTGTGATGGAACCTATATGCTACCCAAAGTCAAAAATGAAAAAAGCTACAGCATCCGATCTAACCACAAACCTAACCTTTTTTCAATCCAAGCAAATAAAATATTTTTTTATTTTCATATTTCACATATAACAGGATCACAACAAATAAAAAAAAAAAAAATTTAAAGGTAATATTTATATGAGGGCGACCACATGGATTTAATACAAATTGAGGTGGTTTTGCTCGCCGTATTCGTTTGTCACATCTTCACTTTAAATAATAATATTAGAACTAAATACAATAACTAAATCAAAAACAAATCAAAACCCAACATTACACCCTTGCTCTCATCATCTTCATGTATTTAATTTCCAGGAAACACAAACCTCAATCGTTCTTTTTGCTTATTTATAATCCGATCCTTTGGGGACAATGTTTTTGCTACACCAGCTTGCCTCATCATCTCTGCCACATTCATAATTGTGAAAGGATTGAAGAAAAGATTGAAGAAAAGGATTGAAGAAAAGATAGATTTACCTCGTTTTCTTTCAAGCTCTTCAGCGAGTTCTTCTTTCCATCTTCTTTGCCTCTCTGAGAAGCTTGCCCTATAAAAGTACAATATTTTTAGTCTCCAATAACCACAAATAAGAAGCTAAATTTAAACAGAGCTTATATAGCCACAAACCTTGGACTAATGGCCTCTACTTGAGAATCATTCTGAGGAGACCGAATTTCATGTGGATTTTGATCATTTACACCACCAACACGCGATAAACTCTCAGAATTATTGTTAATATTATTACCAGGACTGGAAATGTCAACAGCTGAAGATAATCTCTTTCTTAGCCGCCTAATAGGTGATCTACTGCTTTTCGGAGGTAAGTGCAAGTTGTTTGATAAATTTTCCTTGTTTTCATTCCCAACAGGAGTAATTGTTGTATTCATCGAGTTGTAAAATTCTTCATATAGAGGCGTCTGCATCTTCTTCAGATCTAAAGCCTGTTTTCCACATACCCAACAAAATAAAAAGTTAAACATTTATTATGCAGTACAGTACACAGTACATGACATGACAGAACAGGTTGTACTGTGTTTGGTTTGCAGTTTGACTTTCGACTGGGATTAATGTGAATTGAGACGAGAAATGTAATTCTTGTCCCGCCTGAAAAGGTGGAACAATATTCGACAAGGACTTGCTCTCCATCCCTCATATGTGAAAATGACGTAAATGCCCTTCTCGTCCTCATTATTGAAAATAGCCCTAAAATGTTTGTCCAGTCCCTCCCATTAACTCCTATCCCATGTAAATAACACGGCCGTAGGCCGTGTTTTTTACTTTACACAGGATAGAACTCGAAGGGACTAAACAAGCTTTTTAGGGCTATTTTCAATGATGAGGTTGAGGAGGGCATTTACGTCATTTTCACATATGAGGGATGGAGAGCAAGTCCTTGTCAAATATTGTTCCACCTTTTTAGACGGGACAAGAATTACATTTCTTGTCTCGTTCACATTAATCCCAGTCAAAAGTCAAACTGCAAACCAAACACAGTACAACCTGTTCTGTCATGTCATGTACTGTGTAACAGGGATTTTATGTTCATTGAAGATAGAAAAGAAAACAAATTTAGAAACAAAATCCACCTTCTCATTAATGAATGCTATGATCTTTGTTTCTGTAACTTCTTCTTCCTCCTCTACCCCTGAAGGAAAAGTGAAACCATTATCTCCATCTGCAGTCATCTCACAAACTTCATCTGGAAACAAGTTAGCAGCTACATTCTTTCCAAGGTCAGGGCTCGCATCAAACTGACATGCCACGTCATCATCAGGTTCCATCATGGGGTTAAAACTCTGTCTCCAATCACATATTGTTAGAACCATAATATCCAAAAAAGAATACCATATGTACATTTTGGATGCCATCTATGCAGTTATTACCTTATTGGCATCATTGAATTCAAATTTCATAGATGTGTTTCCAGCCATCAGATCATCATCATCCATTTGACACATGTCATCATCATATCTACTTGAACCCCATCCAGAAAATTTCTCAGGGTATATAGTTGAGCACCTTACACTATCTTTATCATCAGCATCCACCATTCCACCACTACCACTTGTTTTCATGTTCATGCATATGCTGCAATAGCAATCAACTTTTCATTTATTGAAATAATTTATATAAGTAATAAAAAAAGGGTAAATCATAAATCTTATGGATTCTCTCACCTTCTAGGTTGCTTTATGGATGTTGGTATTTGATTGTTAGGTATGCCCTATATAACAAAAATGTAATAATTTATAGAAATATATTTAAAAAAAAATTAAGGAGTTTTTATGTTAGAATACTGACTATAACTGATGTGCGAAAGACAGGATGAGACTCCTCATACTCTCCAGTAACAAAAGGATGCTGCAAAGAATTAGAAAACACAAACCAAAACTTTTACTTTATTATGCAAATAAGTTTAAAAGGAAAAGAAAATTGAATAACATTTTTTTTGTTTCCAAATTAATTGTTATTCATTTCCAGTTTAGTGACTATAAATAAAGCTTGAAGATGAAGATCACCTGTAGTAACTCTGATGCATCAGGCCTGAGATTTGGTTCCCTATAAACCAATAAAGGTAAGGAAAAAAAATAAAAATAAAGATAATAATATAATATGAATTAGTACAAAAACAGAATTCATACTTTTGGAGGCATTTTAGCAAAAAATCCTTTGCTTCTGCAGAAAGATGATCTGGTATAGGTGGATGAGCTTTTGTTGTTCCTATATGAAAGAGAGCAGCAACCTAAACAAAACAAAACAAAACAAAAAAACACCCATGATTTATTTAGTACACATATGACATACCTAGGAATAAATTCCAAAACCTTAAAATCTCAGAACAATAAATTGTAAACAAAAAAACACCTCCTGATATTGTTGGCTCCATGGAGGCTTTCCAGTTGCCATCTCAATAACAGTGCATCCAACACTCCATATATCAGCAGAGCTACAAAAATAACAAATAAAAACAAAATAAATGTGATATAATTTTTTTTCAAATATATTTTTAAACATCATTTATTTATCCAGAAAACAATTAATGATTAATTGATTATACTAACAAGCTATGGCCAGTCTGGAGTATAACTTCAGGAGCCATCCAATATGGGGTACCCTTCATTGACTTTGCACCTGTCATTGTAGCCTAAAGAAAATAAATATATAAGCACACAGTTGCAAAAAGAAACATAAAAAATATATTTGAAAGAAATAATCAGTATATAAAGTAAAAGTATTGAATAATAATTAGGGCATAGCATATTAGCAGGCATACCAGCTCTACAACTTTCTTTGAGGCACCAAAATCTGCAAGTTTGATCCTTCCTTTATTATCAACAAGAATATTTGCCCCCTGTTGTCACAAAAAAGTCCACATATTCAACTACAAACATGAACTCATATCAGAGAGATAGAGAGAGTGAATTTACCTTGATGTCCCTATGCATAATGCCATTTTTGTGGAGATACTCCAGCCCTAATAATAATTGCTTTGTGTACATTCTTATCACCTGCTCCATTTAGAAACTTTAAGTTAAATTTCCAAGTTCCTTATGAAAAGATTCCATTAACTAAATTGCAAAATTATGGTAACAGTAACTTACAGATTCAGGGAAGGAGCCAAATTTTCCTAGGAGTGAAGAGATGGATCCACCTGGAACAAATTCCAAGAAGATATTTAATGATTCCTCCTCTCTAGCAGTTCCCAGATACCTCTGTAACAAAATCAAAGTAAAAAGGACACATAAGGTACATTGGCATAACATGATTATGTAGCTTTTGGATACTCTATGTATACAGTTATAGGTGGATAATGATGTATCTTTGATGATATATATGGATGATGATAAATGCTTTTGAAAATTGTTATTTTCCTGGTGTTGGGATTTACCAAATACAAGATAATAATAAAAATATATTGCAACTTACAACAATGTTTGGATGTGAAAGATTCTTCAATAACTTCACTTCTTCTTCAAGCTCCCGGATGTGTGCCTATCATGAGTAAAAATCCTCCATTAAGCTACCAATCTTTGAATACAGAGTCAAATATTCTATAATCTAATATTACAAATCAAAATCTTACAGTAACTTATTACTTGTATGTTACAAATCCAATACAAGTTTTGTGACTGCAATTTGTGTTAAAAAAATATGGTATGTGTCATATGATAGAAGTTCAGGATATAGTTAGTACTGTGCATCCTGAATTGAATTGTGATTAGCTAATTAATAGATCAGAGTGTGATCACTTAGTAACTTATTGATCCAAATCTGAGCCATTACAAAAGTGTAAACTAAGAAACAATCAGATTATATAGAAGACAAGTGATGATTAACTTATTGGTTATTGCCTCATTAGAATGGAAGCTTCATGAGGTCTCATCACAACCATGAGTGATTAAAAGCTATGTAAATAGAAACACACCTGCGTTTTGTCCTTTGAAGCAGTATTTACAACAACAGAAACCTGCAGATGAACACAACAAAGAACAACATCAATACCAAATCTATAAGATTTAGTACTACCACAAGCAACATGCAGCATATGCCAATTACGCCTTAAAAACCTGTTTGACAGCAAGTAGCTCCCCTGAATCGAGATTCATTCCCATATAAACCCTACCAAACGCCCCACAACCGATTAATTCTCCTTTCCGCCATCGGATCTGGGAGCCGGCCTCTTCGTTTTTGGTCTTCGCCACCGGTCTGCTTGGAGGTAGTGCCTGAATGGAAGACTTAGAGAAAAGTCCGATTTTTGATTTACGAATGCTTGAACCGATCTTTTCGACAAATCCACCGAAAGAATCGCCGACACCATTTTCATTTCCCCCACCGCCGGCGGAAGGTTTGAACACCAGAGATCGACGAACTGAGCCGATAAAATCTTGCATCACTTAGGGCCAAGTGAAGAAGTTGAGATTAATCAACTGAGGAAGTCGAACACGAATGTGTTACCAGGTTGTCCCTTGATCTCTTCTTCACTTGCAATGATGCGATGAGAGAGATAGAGAGAGGAGGGAACCGTTGGAGGAATTGGATTTCAAAAATGCAAAAATAAACAAATTGAAAATGGTAGTTTACGTTAGAGGCTTTTCACTCATGAAGCCCTAAAAAGTCTCATTTTCAAGGTGGTGTTTAATGTTTATGTCGATAAATAATAGACTATTGTTGAAAAAAGTATTTTAAATTCTCCTAATAAGAAATTTGATTAAATGTTCATGAATTTATTAAAACGTGACACTATGTATTGAGAAAAGAACAATTATATTTTTAAGGTTGTAAATTATATGTTGTCCATCGTATTTATATAATATAATACAATTTATTAATTTTTGTTCGCTTAGGGCGTGTTCGGCACGCAGCTTTTGGGAGCTTCTAGTTTCTAGCTTTTAAGAAAACGCTAGTTAAAAAGAAAAAACATTGTTCGGCAATAAGAGCGTTTAGCTTTTAGCCTAAACAAAACGCTCCAAAATCAAAAGCTATATGGAGTAGTTTTCAACTAAACGCTCCAAAATCAAAAATTACCTGCTACCAGATATCTGCGAACCGCTACCAGCTACCAATTAGTTTTGCCGAACACGCTCTATTCTTTTAATCATAGCTACGAGCTAACAAAACTTGATAATAGCAATCCACTATGGACACCATACTATAAAGTTGAAATTCAATTTAATAATAAAACACACATTAAAATGTCTATTTAGTACAATTAAAAGAGGATTTACTTAAATATTGTCATTTTTATTAGGAAATTAACATATTTCATTTTTTGTTTTTTTATAAGAGTGGTCGTTTCTAATGTTAAAATTGTGTATAATATAGATGTAAATTTCAATTGTGTTTTTATTGAAAGTCAAATTAAAATATTGAAGTTATTTTGGTTTTTGACTCAAAATAGATTCCGTCTAGATCATATAAGAAAACCAATAAGCATGGTTGTAGAAATAAAGATTAATCGTGGATTAATCGTTTGGTGTTCTCGAACCGACTAGGATTAATGTTTTTGATGGAAATTAGGGATTAATCGGGTTTGACGGGATTAATCGGTCTTGACGGGATTAATCGGGTTTGACGGGATTAATCGGTCTTGACGGGATTAATCGGTCTTGGTTGTTTGTGTAAGGTTTAATAAACTAACCAAAGAGACATCAAAAAGATGTAAACAATTATTCCACATAGAAAATGTATCATAAAAGATATTAAAATAAGAAATTGGTTACCAACATAGAAAAGAAAATTAGTTACATGGATACTAAGATAGTTGGAATATGTATACTTTGTTAACCTCCCACCAAGATGAGATGATCAAGGACCCATTGATAATCAAGGTCTAGCTCCATTACTAAGTTGTCACAAAAATTGTTCAATATAACCAAAACATCATGCACTAAAAGGTTGCAACTCCAACATCACATGTCTTAATATAATAACATGTTGTTTATATGCACAAATAAAATAGTTAATAGCTAATTACTAAATATCTTTTAGAAAAAGAAATAAGTTGCACCCTTTTGTAGGCCCACGTCGAAGCTCCTCCAAGGGTCATCCTGCTAGGGGGAAACTTGTTAGATAATAGTAAATAGTGATCGTTTAAGTGAAATCTTTAGTTTAGTACTTGATCGGATTCAAAAATTAATTTATATTGTAGAATTTTTATATTTACTCTTTTCTTGTGATTTCGTTGATGAAATCATTCTAAGGGATGTGTACAAGTTTTGGATAAAAAGCTTTAACATTTAAGTGAAATAATTTATTACATAGAAAATTATATTTATAATTAAATCAACTAAATAATAATAAATTTAAAATGTCAAGTTCGTTATTTTGGAATAAATAAATTAAACTTTAATTAATTCGGTGATAAGTTAGGTCAAAGCTTTTATTTAGGTAGATAAGGGATGAACTTGAATAAACTCGTTTAACTAAAATTTGGATATAATTTGTAAGAGTTTTAATCATATAGAGGTTGAATTATATGATATGAGACTAGAAATATTAACTAGAAAGTTAGCTAGGTTAAGTAGAAACTTTGAATGTTGTCAATCTTACCAACTATGTAAATTATGGTGCAACTTTGACTTAAATTGTTGAACTAGATTTTGGACCTATATTGTTAAATTATTAACATTTTAGCATTAGGTTAGTAGTTATAAAGCTTGTTGTTAGTTAAAAGTCGTTTTGGGGAAATATTTAGGAAATTAGGAAGTTTAGGGATTATTCTTGTCAAATGCAAATACATTCAAGCTTAATTCCCTAATTCTCTGCTTTATCTTTGTTTGGACATTAGAAGTTAGAGATAAGGTGGCATAATTTGATTTTTAAATTTGAATGTGAAATTGGAAGCAATTCTAAGTTTGGTATAGCTAAAATTTTTAGTAGATGAATATTGTATGAGTTAATAAGTCAGTATACTTGCAGTTTTATAACAAATTAATGATGTTGTATGTGTTAATAAACCAATATAGTTGAGATTTATAACAGATTAATGATGTATGAGTCAATAAGTTGGTATATCTAATATTTACAACATATTAGGTTTTGGTTGGCGTACTAGCTGAAAAGCTAGTTGTTAAATAAAAAGTCATATGATAGTTGAAAAGCTAACCGATAAAAAATGACGTTTGGTAAAACTAGCTGAAATATATAAAACTACATAAAAGGACATTTGTAACATCCCGAATTTCAGGTAAAGTTATTATACCCTTCCATTATGTCGAGTTGTCAAAAGTGGTCCCTTGATAGAGTTCTTGTAGCAAATAAGTACGATGGGCGTACTGGGGAGTACGCTGCGCATACTCATGCGCTTAATTTGGACGCGGACTCGCTTGGGTACGTTGGGCGTACCCAGGGTTACGCTGGGCGTAATGGGTCCAGATGCAAACCCTAATATTTGACTTGTGCACTATATAATGGATGCTAAGGCTCATTTCTCAGCCTCCATATCAATGAGTAAGACCCTAAGAGAGCCTCCCAATCGTCCTTAGCTTGAGAGTGAGTGTTTTGGAGCTAAAAGTGCCTTGGTGTGTTAGTGAAGAAGAAGGAGAGGAGCTTGTGGAGGTTAGAGCTTGAAGTGCAAGTTTGGATCTGAGATCTACAAAGCAAGGAGCTGCATTTGGAGGTAAAAAGTTCAAAACTTTCCTCTTCATTTTGGTTTGATGTTTCATGGACCATTTTAGGGTTAAAAGTCCCAAAGGTGGAGACTTTATGAGTGTAATGTGCTCCATGGACCTAGATCTGTCCCATTTCAGTGGTATTTGTGTTATAAATCCATAAAGTCTCCATCTTGGTCGTGGATATGAGGTTATGCATGAGTATTGAGCTTTCTAGTGTTAGGAAGTGGAGTATTATGGGTGTTAGTGACTTGTCCAGCCATGCAAAGGCTTAAAGTCGCCGACTTTATGGATTAAGAGGGTTATAAATGGTCAGATCTAGAAGTTGGACGTGGTCCTAATGGATTAAGACCCCAAAATGCTTAGAGTCTGAAACTGGGAGTTACGTTGGGCGTAATCCCAATATGCGCGGCGTAAGGGGTCGCGCACCCCGTTTTCTGTGAAGACACCGGGTACGCCCAGCGTACATGTGTGGTACGTGCAGCGTAACCCTGGGAGTTGACTTTTGTTGACTTTTAGGGTTTGGTCAACTTTAGGGTCTTTGAGCCATGAGAGGGGTAAAATGGTCTTTTACCCTTCTGAGAGTACTAAAAGGAGGAATAGTCTAGCCTTGAGAGATGTATTGATTTAGAGTATTTATTTCATATGATTAGGCGGAGGCTAGATCGGATTTTACAGAGTTTGAGGTTTACCGAGTTACCCGAGGTGAGTCTTCTCACTATACTTTACCTAGAGCGGTAATTAGAGTTATGTGACAGAGTATTTTGTATGCTTTTGCATGATGTGATTTCTATGTGATTTATGCTATGTATGTGCCAGAGTTTTCAGAGTTAGGACCATAAGGTCCACAGAGTTAGGCCTAGAGGGCCCACAGAGTTATGGGACTGGAGGGTCCCACTGAGACACATTGACTAGAGGGTCAAACAGAGTTATAGCCTCGAGTGGCTAATATGTATTGTGTGTGGTATTTTGGGGAACTCACTAAGCATTTATGCTTACAGTGTTGTGTTATGTGTTTCAGGTACCAGTGAGGATCACGGGAAGGCGCCAACTTGATCAGTACACACACGAGGAGTTTTTATATTTTGATCTTGGGATGTGATGTTATGTTTGATTATGTGATACAATGGTGTTTTTATAACAATTATGAATGAAAATGTGTTTTATAAAATGTGAAAATTTATTTTTAAAATTTGGGCGTTACAACATTTAAGAGTATTTGGTTATATAATTAACTAAGGGGTATATTTTGAAATTTTTAAAAAAGCTCCCAAAAAGCTAGTCTAAGTAGCTTTTCAATAAGGTAGCTTATAAACTACTTTTTGCCTTGCCAAACACGACAACATTAAAAAACTTGAAAAATAAGCTAGCTTATCAGCTAGTTGTGGCAGGCCAAACACAACCTTAATGTTATATGAGTTAATCGGTTATATTGTGACATCCCCAATTTTACGGCCAGAAAAAACCGATTTGTTTATGCTTTATTTTGAAAATCAAAGTATCATTTTTGAAAAATAGTATTGCAGAATTTGTTCCCAGAAAACATGATAATGATGTTATCAAAGCATTTTCCAAAGAAATGTATTTTTATTTAAAACATCGGGATGTCATCGTCAATACAGAAACATAAGCATGAACAGACCTTTCATTCATTTACACTAATGATTACATCTCCTTTAATCTCTCAGTGTAATGTAGCTTCGTATCGACACTTGTGATACAAATAAACTGAGTGGGTCAGGTTGGGAAACCTGGTGAGTACATAGGGATTTCAATCCCACAATGTTATATATATATATATATATATATATATATATATATATATATATATATATAAGCATTTAGCCTTAAATGTTGAATTTTAAGAGGTACAACCCTTAAAACATCATATACAACAACTTTATGCATTCCAGAAAAATACTAACATCTTATCCGGTAAACAATTTGAAAAAGTCAACGAAAATAATACTCCTTACTTAGTTTGACCGAGCCCTTTCAATCGTTTTGACCTAATCCCCTTTAATCCCTTAAGTATACCTGATTCCTACCATCTCGGCAAATATCTCTCAATCTCGCCAATTTTCACCTATATCTGGTGTCTTCCTTCCCATCTTCTAAAAACCCTTGTCGCTCTCTTTTTCAATAAACCCCACCATTGCTCCTCTTCTTTGTATACTCTCTCACAGCCACACTCCTTTCGCAAAAACCTACAGACTGACCATTCATCCGCTTTTTCTCCAGTTAAACCCTAGATACACACCTTCACCATCAACGCTGCCTCCTTCCACCGCCTTCTGCACTTCCAACATCCACTTTTAAAACCCGCAAAACCATCTCCTCCTTGAGCAACTATAGGAAGTTTGGTTATGTATGTTATCTGAGGCTACACAATATCACATCACTTTTCACTCTTCCTCAAACACAAATCATATTTTGATATTTGAATCCCTCTTTTTCTCTCTCTAAATAACCATATTCTCTCAACCTACTATGTGAATAACAAACCAACATCTTTGATTTTTGAAGTTCAGAGGAGGCCATAGAACGTCCTCTCCAGGCAAGGTGTTACATTTCTTTCGATAAAATCCTCTCCTTTTTTCATCATTATAGTTAATGCAGGATCAACAAGAATTCCTTTATGGTTTATACAGTCAAACTATCATACCTATCCCCCCTTCCCGATTCATTTCATTGATTAGTTATTTCTATTTTCTCAACATGTCCATAACTGGGTGTTATGATAAGTGTTCTTTCAGATATCAACACTACTAAAGTAGACACGTGAATAGGCTAAAGGTACATGATTAGTAGCGGATTATGCATACCCTTAATAATCTTCACAGGATTATAGGTTTTTAACATGACGTGATCTTCCTTTATGTGTACTTCATCTTTATTATCCTGATTTTTATCGCTTTTGGACAAAAAAGATGTAATTAGAGAAGCGGATAATAAGGTGTGTATTAATGCCCCTGTTTCAAAGGTATGCTCAATTTGTTGTGTTTCTTGCTTATTTTGCATTTCCATTTGTCATTTGATTCTAATTTTTGTTTGTATTGGTTGTTTTATTTGCATTTTGTTGCAGCCAAGGCTACAAGTAGTACTTTTGTTTCATAACTCTCTACATTAAGGTGAGATGCTAATATTACTACTTTTGTTTTTGTTTTGGGTTCATATATTGCTTTATAGGGTTAACTAACTCCATCACTTATGTTTACGTTTAGGTTGTGGTTACAGCATATTGTTTGCATCTTCTTCGCCGGAAACTAAATCAAGGATCTAGGAGATTGATAGTAAACATGACAATCAAAAGGGATTGATTTTTTTTCAATGATTTATAATGACTAACATATCACTGAAGATGAACTTAATACTTTTTAACAATTTACAATTGCTTTTGATATTTATTTTTTTCTATGATTCTAAATAAGTTGTTGCAGATTTAGATTACTGATTTTTTTTTATCTAGATCTTAATTATTGTCCATATATGTTAACTTCAATTGGTTTTGAAGGTTGACACCAAGAGATTTACATAAGGTCGGGAGGGCTTGACAAGGTTACAAAAGCCTACAAACATGAAGTAATCCAAGAAATAAAGATGATTGTCTGTTGAATCTGATATAAGAAATATGTAGCCTTTAATTGATTTTCTGATAAAGATATTTAACTATCTCTATAGTTTTCCTTAAATTCCTATCTTTACAATCTTTCCTTGAGCTCTCATGGATTTAATGGGATATAGATGAGTAGAGCGTTGTATAGATGTTTTTGATAAGGATATTACCTATCTTCACAATTTTTTCGTAAATTCCTATCTTCACAATCTTTTGTTGAGCTTTTAAAGATTGAATGAGATATAGATGTGTTGAGGATTGTAACAAATTTCATGATATTTATATAAGACATTCTATTTGAGTTTATATATAAAAAAAAGGTTTACTTATGTAGCGAGTCTTAAATCATAATTTTAGTTTTTACCTTACTGTTATTAGGTATAAAAGATACAAATAATTTAATATTTGTTTAGCCCATTGATAAATAGAAGTACGTTAATGTAGTTCTATTTATTAAAAGGTGTAAAAATAATTAGATGTGTAGAGGGTTGTAAAGTATGCTTTAGGGACCAAAACCGATGTAGAAGAAATAGTTCAATAATAAAACGATTAACGATTAAATTTCTGTTATATTTATTAAATAATTTGATTGTTAAAGTTAAAGTTGAGTGTATTATGAGAGCCAAGTTTCATAATTAATTAAATTACAACTACAACATATTTCAATTATTATAATATATCTTAATTATGGTCAAGGATTTAAAAAAAAAAACACAAAAAAAAAAAAGCTTAAATCACTATAACTTGGTTACCTGAATGAATACAAAGTGTACATTTCAATTTGATAAAGTTGTGTAGAGCTGGAAAGCAGGAAATAAATCTACATATAAATATAAACTATATATTTTGACTTAAATTATTGTATTCAAAAAGTTCGAAAGGACTCCAAAAAAAGTTATATTTTTAGGTTTGGTTGTGTAAATAAAAATGACAACTTTGGACAAGTAGGTTTTATTTTTAAAATTTTAAATTTTCAAATTATACATCAGCAATTTTAAATTTTCTAAATTTCAAATACTAAACCATAATTTTAAAATTTTGAAATATTTATTTTCTAAGGATATATAAATATTTTAATAAATTTTAATAAATTACTTTATATCCAAAATAAATAAATAATAATAAAAAACTGCCATATTTATTAACTTTGTTAGAAGATATGTAATATTTAATATTTAAAAAATAAATTATAATCCAATTAATGATCTCTACCTAAACGTTGATTTGTCATTTGACCTTAGTTGACCACCTAGCCCAATTAAGAGTCTCCAAGTAGGCATCGATTTATCAGTTATCTGCCTGTTGTGATAAAAAAAAACAACATAAATCATAATCATATCGAAAAAACAAAGATTCAATCGTGTTTTTAATCAATATTGTACATTTATATAGAAAAGAACAATGAACTTTTGTTTTTAATCCATAACAACATTTTCTTTTTTAAAAAAAAACATCAACATATTTATATTTTTAATCCAAAACAACAAATAAAATAAAAGGCTTTTCCAAATGACATATAAATACCAAAAGAATGATTCGTCGAAAGTAATTTATGTTCTTAAAATATAACATATTTTTGAATAATTGTCGAAAAAAAACTATTCAGCACCATTGAGTCGTTGATGTAAATTTAGTTTAGTGTGTTTTACCATCTTTTCTTTTGTAAATATTTCATTTATATAGATATTAGGCTACTGGAAAGCACCAAGTGTTCATCTATATTTGTAAAGAATCCTAACTTTTTATTTTTAATTCTTATTTATTTCATTTCTACTATCATGACTCTTATTTAATAATTATTTAGATGCCTCTAAAACTAAAATCTGAAAAAATATTCGCACTCGATGTTTGGCATGGGTAAACGGCTAGTGTGTGTGTGTGTGTGTGTGTGTGTATATATATATATATATATATATATATATATATATATATATATATATATATATATATATACTAGAACTTACAATATATACAATTTCACCTCATATAAGCAATTTTACCCCACCCTGTCGATCCTCTCAACGACACGATCCATACTATCGGATCTAAAATTAACAACTTTACATAATCCATACTCTCGGATCAGCTATGTCTAATCCATGCTCCCGGATCAATGACAAATGACTATGCTCACTCCATACTCTCGGAATGACTATGTCTAATCCTTGCTCTCGGATCAATGACAAATGACTATGCTCACTCCATACTCTCAGAATGACTATGTCTAATTCATGCTCTCAGATTAATGACAAAGGACTACGCCCTTTCCATACTCTCGGACTAAGGACGAATGACTATGTCTAATCCATGTTCTCGGATTAATGACAAAGTTTAAAGTTCTACACTCCGTGTATATCTCACTCGTGCTCATAAGAAGATACTACCCAATATTCCTCTTAATTAATTTAGGTTTACTTTGTATCCTAAATCATCATATATCGCCATATATGCTCTTAACAGGTATATCAGGCAATATCAAATATTTCACACATAAACATATATTTAATACTTTAATTAATACTTATATTAACATCATGTTCATGAAAGGGACTATGCACTCACTTGTTAAAGTAATGACTCGAAATTTGGGCAGCGCTTCGCTTCTAACAATCGTCTTTTCCTTCGACGAAACCTAGCATTATTATCGCTAAGTTTTAGTCAAATATTTATCGCGACTATTTATTAGTCTAGATTTATCATTAACTCAAAGTCTACTTTCATGATCTATCAAGTAAGGATCAGTAAGGAAGGATAGTTGGGAGACAGGACTATTTCGGCGTATAGCCTTTTCTGAAATCCAACAACCAACCAACGTGGCCATATTAGACACCTCTCTCGTAAGTAGATCAATCAGTATAACGACTTTGAATCACTGATAAATCTTATTTATAGTTTCATAATAACGATAATGAACTTAAACATAAATTATATTTAGAGTAGGGTAAGCATAACTCAGTTACAGGGGGTTTAGCGAGAAACCGGGCTCCGCACGAGTAGAACTTATGAGCCGAAAGCACTTCTCCTTGGGGCTTTCCGGCACTTCGGGACTCGCTTCTAACACCTAGGAGGTGCTAGAGAAGAATTTAGAGGGTTTGGGGGTGTTGGGAGAGAAGTGGATGAGAAGGTGTGAAGAAATGAAGTGATTTGCGCCTTTATTTATTGGCTGAGGAATGGTCGTACGCTGGGCGTACTAGATGGGTACATTGGGCGTACTCATGCCATGTGTCACCATCTGGTGGCAAGGCGTAGGGAGGAAGCAGTGGCTCAGATCATGCCACCTGTCACTCGTTGGTTACTCCAAAAACTAATTATCTTCTAAAATCCGTAACTTTAAAATCTATAACTTTCGCATATGAGCTCCGTTTTTTACGTTCTTTATATCCATGTGTAGGTATCGACGGGGTCTACAACTTTCGTTTAGACTCAGTCGGCTAATTTTGACTTTATTTTTAAAGTAATATTTTAACAGGCTTAGACAGTTAAAGTTCGTTAAAAATTCATAACTTTGTCATCCGACATCCGTTTTTGTTTGTCTTTATACCTTTGAGCTCCTAGTAATGAGATCTTTGATTATCATTTAGATTGTGTCGGCTAACAATCGATCGATCTAAAATTCGATTTCCAGGCTGCATACTGCTATGACAAATATTAGAAAAATCATAACTTCCTCATACGAAGTTAGATTTGGACGTTCTCTATATGCACAATTTCGGTTTAATGTCTACTACGAGTTTAGTTTAGATTTTTAAGGCTAAAAAGTAGTTTATCAAAAATTTACTTTTTACTATACGCAGTGTTGTGTCGGTTTTGTTGCAAAACTTTGGCGAGTCATAACTTCTTCGTTATAAGTCATTTGAGCGTTCTTTATATGTACGGAATCCTTGTGACATATACTATACTTTGGTTAAGATTATTTATTCTAAATAATATTCTATCAAAAAGTCATTTTTAATGTTTATTATCTCTAAATTGACTAACCCGAATCTGCGGGCGTTACAATTATCTCCCCCTTAGGATGATTATGTCCCGGAATCATTAACAAAAAAGGGCTTGTATAATGACTCCATACATTATGTTTTCATCCTAGTTAATAACCGTAACTCTTATGTTCCTTCAAATGAGTATCTAACTCTTGGACTTCTTGACTGTTGACAGTGCTCAATCTTGCACCTTCTATTCCTACTATGTTAGACTTTCAATTGTGACCTTCGAGTTACAATCTCGATCCTTATTGGAGACTCCTGCTCCTTCTTAAATAGACTTTAAATTCGATTATCGTAATAGACCGATCGGTCATGTTCTAATGATCTCTCATTGGATAATTCAATGCTTTGACTCAGGTCTTTTTGATTCAGATTCCTGAATGGAATATACTTACTTTCATGTTCTGATGTGATATAATCACATTCTAGCATGTAGCATTTCTAGCTACAAGTTTCTTACTTTCACTGTGATTGCGATACTTCTATTGATCATTTCGATTAGCATTCACTTCAATCTTTTGGCTTAAGTCGGATGCTACATCAAACTTGGTTCTCTAAACCACGTAACATACTTATCTTAGTCGAACTTGATTTGATATGACCACTAGGGTCAGAATAACAATCATCTTCTTAGTCATTACCGAAGCAATGGTAACGACACACATTAACAAAATAGAATCAATTACTAGTGCATTGTTAACCTTGCGACTTTCCCTGATCCAAGTGTGAGTCATGTGCTTCTGGTAGTATAGGCCTCTACTACCTTTCACACCTACTCATACTCGTCCTAAGTATTGTCTCGATATTCTCGAAGTCACCATACAAGAATTTCACATAGTAATTTAACACATCAGATAACATAACTAAGGTTTATATTATTTCTTGAAACGGTTATATATGTATTCAAGTTCACCCTACATTATGCCTCTTATATTAGGCTACATCACATGATACTATCTATATGGCTACTTTATATTTTGATCTTCGAATATAAAGATCTATACTCCTGATCCCTTGCATTGTCACCTTCTTCATTAAGGATCATATGGAATGCTCTTGCCTTTGGCTTCGGTGGTACGTTTGGCTTTGTAGCTCCTTCCCTATTTGGACAGTCTTGCTTGAAGTGTCCTTCTTCACCACACTTAAAGAAGACTTCTCTCTTGGTCGTGCATTCGTTGGCATAGTGACCAGTCTTCCCGCATTTGAAGCAGGTCACTTCTTTAGATCATTACCCAATGTGTTTCCTTCTGCACTTATCACACCACTTTTCTTCATTACTATTCCCATACCTCTTCTTGTTGGGGTCAGACTTCAGGAACCTATTTTCTTGTCGGATCTTGAATACCCCTTGTGACATCCCCATTTTCACGGCCAGAAAAGACCGATTTTGTTTATGCTTTGTTTAAAAATCAGAGTAACATTTTAAATAAAAGTGTTGCGGAATTTGTCCCAAAACAAAATATGATAAAGATTTATCAAAAGCATTTCCATGGAAATATATTTCATTAAAAAGACTCGGGATGTCATGTTCGATACAGATCATAAGCATAAACAATACAACATAGGCCTTACTGCATTATTCCGTATTTACAGACCTAAAATCCCTTAATCTCTCATCCCAAGACATCACATCTATGATCATGCGCCACTACCTATAATACAAGAAACTGAGTGGGTCAGGCTTGGGAGTTTGGTGAGCACATAGGGTTTTCAACCCACAATAAATAAGTTTATTAACTTTATCAAACCAAGCAAACCCGATTACCCGTTCCCGTTATCCTCACTTTACGTCCCTAAAACATCTAACACAAGGGACCTAGTCTAAGGACTATCATCGGGATGGACACTACTGCTAAGGGGATTCCTCAGCAATAAATGTCCTTAAGGCAACCATGTGGGGGATGGAGTACACCTGGTGAGCACACAGTTCAAATAAACACCTACAAGTTGCGAGTCTGCTAGTGTTCCACTGGATTGTCTAGAATAGTCCGTGGTCGTCATCTATACTCCGCTAGATGACTGGATCATCAATAACATCTATAACGAGGTCTCTCATCATTTTATTTTGTCACACATCAACTATTACATCTACCCATGTTTTACCTAACACATTTTGTAGATATAAAATACGTACACAATTTAAATCATTTAAAACATGTATAAAATTGTTCATCCAGCATAGATAGCAAGTATACAGATAATATGCACACACAACACGTAATTTATATAAATACTTCATATCTATGTGTAAGCTGAAAGTAACTATGCACTCACTTGAAAGGTGGTGACTCAGCACTCGGACAGCGCTTCGATACTCTCAAAACAATTTTCCTTCGATAAAACCTAGTATCAATACCACTAGGGTTTAGTCTAACGATAACCGCGACAAATTAATAGTCTGACTATTATTACTATTATATAAGCGTTAAACGATACTTATATAACTCATAATAATAGCTCAAATAATTATTTTAAGGACCTAATAACATTACTATAATTATTTGAAAGCTATATTAAAAATTGCGTAAGCGTAGCTCACTTACAGCGGATTTTAAAGAAAACCGGGCTTTGCTTGGAGCAGCGTTTCGAAACCGAAAGACCCTTTTTCTTGGGACTCCGGGAGCCTCGGGGCTTCCTTTGGGTGCTAGGGTTTTATCTAGGGTTTAGGAAGGTTTAAGGGAGTTAGAGAGAGAAAGAAACTAGAGAGAGAAGTGAGAAATGTGTGAAAAACCGGCTGCCCTCACTGCCTTTTCATAGCCTGCGAGGCCTCAGACTACAATGGGCGTAGTCCTTGGCTACGCGGGGCGTAAGTCTCGGATAAGAACAATAGGTGGCGCTCCTCGGATGGGTCATCGTGGCATGCTTCGGAACCACTCAACCGAAGACCGTTGGGCGTAACCTTCTTCGGACGCGGGGCGTACTCAGATGCGGGGCGTTCCTCTCGTACGCGAGGCGTAGCGAGGCCAGGTTTCCGAATCCGAGGACCAGACCGTGATCAACAAGCGACGGCCCTAATCGAGCCACATCATCACCCTCGCACCAGCTTCGCAAATTCGAGTTCCAACTTCAAAAATTCGTATCTTCCTCATACGAGCTCCGTTGTCGACGTTCTTTATATCCACGCGTAGGCGGGAATGTACTCTACAACTTTCTTTTAGACTCCATCGGCTAATTTTGACTTTATTTTAAAAGTTATATTATTAACAGGCCGGGACAGGATTGGTCCATTATAAATTCGTAACTTCTTCATCCGACGTCCGTTTTCGTCTGTCTTTTTATCGTTACGCTAAAAATAACGAGATATTTGATTCTCATTTAGGTGGCTAAAAACCGTTTGATCTAACATTCGAACTTCAGGTTGTACACTGCTAAGCCATAACTTTGAAAAATCATAACTTCTTCATACGAAGTCGGATTTAGGCGTTCTTTTTATGGACGCTCTTAGTTTAACGTTTTCTACAACTTTTGTTTAGATCGCTAAGGCTAAAACTCACTTTATCATAAATTCACTATTTACGCTTCCCGGTATCGTGCCGGTTTCGTCGCGAAACTTCGACGGGTCATAACTTCTTCGTTATAACTCGGATTTCGGCGTTATTTATATCCTCGGAATCCTTGTTTCGACCACTACAACTTTATGTAAAGATATCAGGCTTATCTCACACTTTAAGTTTGACGCTTATTTTTATCCTTTATTAATTATATCTTTATAATTTAGTAATAAGCACACAAATACACATAATTCACATAGAATTCAAATATTTCATCTTTAGTACTTCAAAAAGATTTACAATAGTTGACCTAGACTATTACATTTTCTAAAAATGCTTAGCCCCGAAACCCGGGCGTTACCATTCTCTCCCCCTTAGGATGATTCTGTCCCGGAATCATGCATCAGCAAACCGATGTGGGTAGCAACTCATCATGTCACTTTCTGTTTCCCAAGTGAGATTGGGCTCATTCGAATGTTTCCATCGGACTAGCACTAAGTCGACCATCTTGCGTCGTAACTTCTTAGTCTTACGGTCAACAATTGTCTCAGGCTCTTCGATCAGCCTTTTATTCTCATCCATTCTTAACTCTGATATTGGAATTATGTCGAGAACTTCTCCCGTGAATTTCCTCAAATAACACACATGGAAGGTGTTATGAATACCATCTAGTTCTTCGGGTAATTCGAGCTTGTAAGCTTGGTTCCCAATCTTCTGAAGAACTTTGAAGGGTCCAATAAACCTTGGACTTAACTTTCCTCGCTTTCTGAATCTTATAAGTCCCTTCCACGGTGATACTTTAAGCAAAACGGAATCTCCAACTTCAAAAGTCATTGGTCGTCTTTTCTTGTCAGCATAGCTCTTCTCACGATCCTGAGCTACTAACATCCTTTCCCTAATCACTTTCAACTTCTCAACAGTCTCATGGACTGTCTCGGGGCACATAAACTGCTTCTCTCCGGCTTCAAGCCAACAAGGCGGCGTACGACACTTCTGTCCGTACAAAGCTTAATAAGGTGCCATCTTGATGCTCGAGTGGAAACTATTGTTGTAGGAAAATTCTACCAGAGGTAAGTGCTCGTCCCAATTCCCTTGGAACTCGAGGGTACATGCTTTCAACATATCTTCCAATGTTTGAATCGTTCTTTCACTCTGACCATTAGTCTGCGGATGATAAGCTGTACTCAAACACAACTTTGTACCCAGTTCCTCTTGTACACTCCTCCAAAACCTCGACGTGAAACGATTGTCACGATCCGAAACAATCGTAAGAGGAACACCGTGAAGTCTTACTATCTCTTTCACGTAAGCATTTGCGAGCTTATCCATAGACCACTTCTCGTTGGTTGCTATGAAGTGTGCACTCTTAGTGAAACTGTCACAACTAGGAATTTTGGTGCCTTGTAACTACAACACTTATAACAATTATGAATCAATAACATGAAAGCATGCATGATGCTCATTCTATAACAACAAAACTCCATCAAATACTACATTCTAGCCCTACAAGTGGTCAACAAAGAATTGGAAACCTTTGAAATCCCAATTTGAATTCATTTTGGACTAGGATTCCTTATTGGGCCTAATGGACTAATAAACTTCCAAATTATCCATCTTGAATCTAGAACTCTCTAATGGGCCCTAAATGGACCCATATATATGAAACATAATATTTTGGGCCTTAATGGGTCACAACCAAATTAATTTAGCCCTAATAGGTCATAAAAATTATACTTTGATTTATTTGGGTCAAGCATCATCTAACTTAGCTATAATATGGGCTTAAGGAAAAAAAGCCCAAAATCTTCTCTTTTCTCTCTCCATTCTCGGCCCAAGCCCACCAAGAGGAAGGGTTGACTTTGCTTGCCACATCATTTTTATTTGATGGATAACTAGCTATTATACTTCAAACATCCATGCAACTCTCATACTTCCATGCAACCTCACTTCTCTTTTCTTCTTCTCTCTTTCTTCCTCTCGGCCGAACCCAAACACACACACACACACACACTTCACTCAAACTCTCTCAAAGGAAACTCTCTTCACTCCTCTCCAAATTTTCAAGATCTAAGAAGCTTTCAAAGAAATTTTTCCACAAAACTCATCATCTAAGGTAAGTTCATACTTAGATCTATGACTTAGAATCTTTTTTTTATAAAAAAATCTCTTCTAAATCTATTCCAACTTGTGATCTTGCACCTTAGAAGCCACTAAACTCGAGATCTACCAAGAAGACTTACTCGGATCGAAATCTTCTTCTTTTCTCTCTTCAAAACCGAAAACACAACTCAAGGTGAGCTTCATACCCCTCTATTTTCGGTTTTCATATGTTTTATGGGGGAGAATACAAGAAAATGTGTAGATCTATGTGTGATTTTATGCATGTATGTGTGTGATGTTATATGTTTTTGTGATAAATATGTAACAAAAAGGGGTGATAATTCGAGATCTATGACATGAGAAACGAAACAAACAAAAACTAAGTTCTTTTACACTAAGCTAGTTAAGAAAAATAGCTTATAAGGTTATGAGGAACATACTTTAACATAAAACCCATTTTAGGACTTAAAATGTTAAAAATACAAAACTTGGGGTAAAAATTGTCAAGTCACGGTTTCTTGAGGGTAAAAAGAGTCAAAACAGTTTTTTTAATCATTTTCTGAATATTAGAACTTTCAAAGGACTTAAAATGCAAAAAATTGAGTTATTGGGCTAAATATGGGCTTTTCGGCCCAACAAGCCCAAAATTGCAAAAATTGAAGTTTTTAAGGGGTTGAATTGTAACATTCTATAAAACAGGGGACATGAAGTGAAATAAAACTATTTCTAAGGTCAAAAATGCTTTTAAACTCCAAAAAGGATAAAAAATGTAAACTTTTTGTATTTTGGGCCAAAACTGTAAAAATTGCAAAATTTGGGGTTCTAACCGAGAAACACCATTCTGGAAGGGCTAAAACTGTTTACTAAATACAATTTGGATTAAAAATGTCTTTTCAACAAGTTTATGATACAAAAGTGTCAAGAAAATGTTTTTAAGGACTAAAAATGAAATTCTTTTATATAAAGGACTAAAAATGTTATTTTATGAAAGAGAGGTAGTGAAAAGGTCAAAGTCAATACTTCTAAACAACTTAATTCAATAAGACCAAAATACAAGATGTCCGACTAGCGACAAAACGGAAAACAAATACAACCTCAATATCAAATATCGTTATAAACGAATTGATTCGGTCTCGAATCAATACAAAACAATAATCGTTCAATCAAGAACTCTCCAAATGAGTTATGTGACGACTAAAATGAATAAACCTACAAACTTTGGGCTTATGAGTTTCAAATCACGCTTGTTGGGCCTTTCAAGCCCACCAACATGATCTTTGGGCCCAAAGGGATAACACTTATATGTTATTGGGCCTTCAATGACCCAATATTTTATAAAAGGACTTTCAATAGCTTTGTGTGCTAGTAGGCCAAAGTGTCCCGCTAGAAAAGCTAGTAAGGTCACAGTAATCAAATGCGAGTTGGACCATCGTGTCTTTCGCATCCACGACAGCCTAAGGAACTTACGATAGTAGTGGGACATAATACTCCCCTTCTCTTCATTTGTTAAGGCTTACGAGAAATCAAAGTAGACAAAATTAGGACGATATACAATATGGATTAATTCAATATTCATTCGTTAAGACAATACAAAAATTAGTAATCACGAATACATTTCAGCATCGGGAAACATCAGGTTTTCCGGGGAATTCAATACTACTCGTTCGAAATTTTATAACTATAATACAAAATACCCTTCATATATATATATATATATATATATATATATATATATATATATATATATATATATATATATATATATATATATATATATTTAAAATCATTCATGCATCAACTTATGGATCTCACACTTTGATAAACAAAAGTCTTTTCAGAAAATATCGGATTTTCTGGGTTTTTTACAAACTACACAAATCATTTTATCACAACATTGCTTATGAACTCACCAACATTTTATATGTTAACGTTTTTCCAAAATAACTTGTATTATCAGGTAACAGGTAAACGGAATAGTATTATGAAGTAATGTTAGATGTTATGTTGTTAAAAACACTCGAACTATTTATGTTATTAATGTGTAATGTAAAACAATGTACTTGATGTGAACAATTTCAGTTGTAATATATTGATGCATGGTGACGTTTATGTTATGATTCATGTATATTCATTGGGATGATATTAAATTGAAGTCACGCGAGCCCTCAGACGTTTCCACCGTCTGGTTCGGGGGTGTGACAGAAACGATCCACGACTACCCAAATCGTGTCGTAACCGTTCTTCATCCTGGGCAGTTTAGTCACAAAATCCATGGTGATGTCTTCCCATTTACCCATGGGTACGGGTAAGGGTTCTAAACTCCCATACAGTTTCTAATGTTGTGCCTTAACTCTTGCACATGTTACACACTCAGCCACATACTTCGCAACATCGAACTTCATCGTCGGCCACCAGTAGTAGGGTTTTAGGTCCCTATACATTTTAGTGCTACCGGGATGAATCGAGTACATGGTCTTGTGTGCTTCTTCCATCAGAAGGTCTCTTATTCCTCCCATCTTAGGTACCCAAATCCGATCTTGGAATACCTTCAGTCCTCGACTGTTTGTACCGAACACTAACGGTTTGCCCAAATGTTCTTCCTTTTGGTCATTCTTCTCTAAATCTTCTTCTTGAGCTTTCCTGATACTTTCCACGATCGTCGAGACGACTTCAATTCTCAAAGCTCTTGGCCTTTTCCTTTCAAGGTTGATTTTCCGACTGAGAGCATCAGCACCAACATTTGCTTTACCGGGGTGGTAAAGTATCTCACAGTCATAGTCATTGAGTAGTTCTAGCCAGCGTCGTTGCCTCATGTTCAATTCTTTCTGATTAAAGAGATACCGGAGACTCTTATGATCAGTGAAAAGCTTGCACTGCGTGCCGTATAGGTAATGCCTCCATATCTTTAAGGCAAATACTACCGCTGCCAACTCTAGATCATGAGTGGGGTAGTTATTTTCGTGCTCTTTCAATTGTCGAGATGCGTATGCTATCATCTTTTCTCTTTGGGTCAGAACACAACCCAACCCGATTCCAGCTGCATCACTGTATACTGCGGAGTCTTCTACTCCATCGGGTAGAGAAAGTATCGGTGCTTGGTCGAGTTTCATAAGAAAACACCATTCAACTCTCCCATTTTCTAGTGGGTGTGATAACGACTTAAGAAGCATTAATCAATCAAAAATACATGATAATCTTGGTATATAAATTGAATAAATACACCGAGTCCCCGACAACGATGCCATTTTGATGAGTGTCGAATCCATCAAACAAATAAATCCTATTTGCACTTATATGATTTAAAAATAATAGTAATAGTGGCAAACAGGGTCGATCCTCAGGGACTCGGTTTTAATCCATAAACACACCAAAATAGTCATGTTTTTATTCCTATTGCATAAAAAGTAAATACGGAGGAGAATTTTGAAAATGAATAAAACTATATTGAAATATGGTAAAAGAAATACTAGAAACAAAAATAAAAACAATCTGGTTCCGAGTTCTATTTTCCTAATGATGCAAGCTAATAATGATTGATGTCAAGTTGAATTCTAATCTAAGTTGGTACTTGGAAACATTAACAAGCTCTAACACTTCCAATTCACCAAATTGTTTAACCAAAACAAGCTCTTTGAATTAAACCAAACCCTTCTAATCTAATCTAAACAAATTCTTAGATAGAAATCAAAAGGTTGCATTAAGTTTTGTGTGAATGTTCCCAACAACATCCAATACTCCTCACAAGCTCGGGAGCATAAGAATGCGTGAATATGATTTACACTAGATTTATTCAAAAGAATTCAATTTAGTGTTTGTTACTTACTCTATTTCACAAACAATTATGGATTTTGCAAAATAGATAACTTGAATATTCAAACTCTAATTCAAATGGCCAACAAGAATTACAATTAAAATCAAACATTCGATTAAAACGAAATCAAATTCACTAGATAGAATACAAATTCAACATCAAATCATATGATCAACTACATAAAAAGGAAGTTCAAACTACAAAACCGGATGCGTTAACTAAAATATGATAAATAAATACTAAAAAGTACTAATTAGTTGATGACTGAATTAGCACCAAAAGACTGATTTAGACGTGCGATCATGGATTGTTACGTGCAATGATTTTTATATAATTCCTAGTTTGGCCGCGGTTGTCAACAAGCTCTGACAACCCGTTTCGCCAGACACTCGATTAAAACAAGCTCTTTAACCAAGCTGCAAACTTATCTAACTAAAATGGGTGTTTCAATTAGAACTAACTCACTACAAATTATCAAACGAGCAATTTGTTATTAGGTGAGAGTCGCATTAAAACACAAACAAAACACCAAACACAATGAACCCTCACATAAGTTCGGAGAATTTACATTGTACCAACATGGTTTCATAACATAAGTGTATTATTTGCTACTTAGACCAATTAAAAGAACAATTACGGTTTCAATTAATTGATTAACAATTCATCGTTAAAACCCTAACCAGGTTGCTCAAGCCCAACTAAAATTGTAACAACAAGATTAATGAAAATCAGAAATCATATGGATAGGAGTGTATTAAATCTAAATAATAATCTCACACAACGATCTAAAAAGAGTCTAAATAATTAAACTAATTCAAACATCAAACCCGGTGGTTTAGCCGTTTAAGAGGGCTAAACCCCGGAAACTACAATTTAATCAACGAAAAATAAAACTTACTACAAAAAATTAAGATTGTTTTGATGCTTGAAACCTAAAGAAAATACTCCAGTCGCCTTCTCGTTCTGTTCTGTTCTTTTCTGTCCTCTTGTGCGTGAGATATCCTCCCCCCTCCCAAAAAAAAAACAAATGTTGCCTCTGTTAATGTATATCCCCCAAAGAAATTGATCCCTATCTAGTTGGTCACATGAGTCTTTTTTTTCTTAATGCATGTGGGCTTGTGGACTCTTACCATGACATTGACATTGGGAGTTGGGTTATAAATTAAATCATATGGGCTGTCAAAATGGCCTGAAAACTCATATTATTGTCCTCACTTTTGGCCTATGCAACAAATCACAAAACGGGCTTCACTTCTTGCTAGAATTTTAGATTAAAAATCATGATAATGGACTTGGGTAGTGGCTGCTGAAGTTCAAGTTGTAGGTTGCACATGGACTAATTTTAATCGCATTTTTGGGCTGCCAAAACAAAATTTGGGCAGATTATGTTGCTGCTATTCACAATGGCCAAAGGTGCATCAAATGATGTCCAATTCCAATCTCCACCGTTTAGATTAAAGATCTATGGGTTAGGGAGACACCGGTAAAATTTCATCTCAATCAGACCACGTTTACCTCTCGATCCAATCAATTCACGAAGACCGCGCATTGCTGCCAAATTTCCAATAAAAATCCTTAAATCATTTCGTTTTATTGTGGATTTTGTTCTCAGACATCGATCGTGGTTGCAAGGCCTTCCATGTGACTTATATTGGTGCTCAAAAAATGTCATGACCAGCTTACATAAATCTGCACAAATTAAGCTTAAACGAGTAAAATTGTCCCAAACTAACGACGTAATGAAACAAATGAAATGCATACTAAATATACACAATATTTCATAAAAATAATAAAGAAAATATACTAAAATAATACATGAAAATCAACCTAACACCTACCTCAACTCTTTCCAGTTCTTTTTCCCTAAGTTGGGTCTCCACATTCTCGGATGCTCTAACGGTTGTCTTCAAAGTAGTAGCCATTTTTACTGTTGCACCAAAGTATGCTGGCAATCCGTTAGCAAAATTATCTATCTTGGAAAGTTTAGTGGGCACCAAGTAGGGGAATAGCTTCATCTTCTCGGTGAATGCGGTGGCATACTCATCAACACTCATCTTCCTTTTCTTCAGGTTCTGAAACTCGTTGTTTAGGTTTATCAGATCTATCTATGAGCAATATTGCATTTTCAACTACTCCATGAATTCTTCCCAAGATATTTGCATGGCTTCTCCCCGTGGCATTATATATGCCAACAACTACCAATAAGTTAAAACTCTGGTCTTTAGTTGTCTGACTGCAAAGACGGTCTTTTGCATATTGCTGCAATTACAGCTTACAAATACCATTTCCATCTTGAAGATCCAGTCCATATCTTGGATTTGGGTTTCCAAAAAGACTTGGTGGTTTGGCACCCAAGAAGTTCTTATACATGTGCCCATCCTTATTAATCTCTTTGTTCGGTTCGTTCCTCCTAACCACTCGGGGTTCAACTTGACTCACAGTACGGTTGTAATTTCCCTCCTCTGACAGCTCTTCATTCAGTTCGGGATGCATAATAGGCACAATATTTTCATCCTTATTCTCTTGAAGTTGAAGCATTTTCTCCTCCATATGACGATCCAACATCATTTGTATCATTGCTTGTACTCCTGCCATTATGATTGACTCGGGTGCAACTGCTACCTCTAGTGCATGCTCAATTACTCGTGGCTCGGGCTGATGGTTACCATTTCCCAGTCTGCTTCGACTTCTCACCATATCGATCTATACACCAAATCAGATGTTCTGTGTGTCGTGACCATATTTAAGAAAGGGAAAGCTTTATTTATAATAGACGTATAAATCTCCTTATCATTTCGAAAAGTTACATACCGGTTCTAATACCGTAACTAAACGTTTAGAAATCTAAACACATAAAGTTTCCAGATCCGGTCGGCAACAGACCATAGATCCAAGCAAACGATAACATCATAAAGCATCCTATAACATAAATTATTTAGCATATAAAAACAATTTAGGCATCTCCCTTAAATAAGCTAGTTCTCATGTTTATTCATGCATACATCCTAAATATAGCAGACACACATCTCACAATTATCGCTTAGCATTCTAAGTTTAAGTCTAGAAATTTCCTCCAAATTTCTAGTTTGCTTAAACTAATGCTATGATACCAACTATGACATCCCCAATTTCACGGTCAGAAAGACCGATTTATTTATGTTTTATTTTAAAATCAAAGTATCCTTTTAAAAAAATAGTATTGCGGAATTTGTTTCTATCAAACATGAAAATGATGTTATCAAAGCATTTCCGAATAAATGTATTTTTATCTAAAACATCAGGATGTCATCGTCAATATGGAAACATAAGCATAAACAGACCGTATATTCATTTACACTAATAATTTACATCTCCTTTAATCTCTCAGTGTAATGTAGCTTCGTATCAACACTTGTGATACAAATAAACTGAGTGGGTCGGGTTGGGAAACCTGGTGAGTACACATGGATTTCAATCCCACAATGTTATATCATATACTCCCCCCGTCCCAAAATTATTGTCCACGTTTGACTTTTGAAGTCTTTCCATGTCCACTTTGACCATAAATAACTTTATTTGTGTTATAAAATTTTTGATGAAACTTATAACAAAGAAAATACATTTAAAAAACAATCTATTCATATATCTTGCAGAAATATTATATAACCAAAAAGTAAAAATTTAAGGTCAAATTTAAACAAAAGAGACTTAAAAAGTCAGACGTGGAAAATAATTTTAGGACTATCGCTAATCCATGCTCTCGGATCAATGACAAATAACTATGCCTACTTCATACTCTCGGAATGACTATGTATAATCCATGCTCTTGGATTAATGACAAACGACTATGCCCTCTACATACTCTCGGACTAAAGACGAATGACTATGTCTAATCCATGCTCTCGGATTAATGAAAAATTTTAAAGTGTATATCTCACTCGTATTCATAAGAAGATACTACCCAATATTCCTCTTAATTAATTTAGGTTTACTCTGTATCCTAAATCATCATATATCGCCAGATATGCTCTTAACACATATTTTAGGAAATATCAAATATTTCACACATAAACATATATATAATACTTTAATTAATACTTGTATTAAAATCATGTTCTTGAAAGGGACTATACACCCACTTGTTAAAATGATAACTTAAATTCAGGCAGTGCTTCGCTTCTAATAATCGTCTTTTCCTTTGACGAAACCTAGCATTATTATCGCTAAGTTTTAGTCTAATATTTATTGCAAATAATTGTTAGTCTAGATTTATCATTAACTCAAAGTCTACTTCTATGATATATCAAGTAAGGATCATCCAGGTAGGATAGTTGGGGGGCAGGAGCATTTCGGTGTATAGCCTTTCTGAAATCCAACAACCAAGCCAACATGAGCATTCCAGAAACCTCTCTCGTAGGTAGATCAATCAGTATAACGACTTTGAATCACAGATAAATCTTGTTTATAGGTTCATAATAATGATAATGAACTTAAACATAAGTTATACTTAGCGTAGGGTAAGCATAACTCACTTACAGGGGGTTAAGCGAGTAACTAGGCTCTGTGTGGGCAAAACTTTTGAGCCGAAATCTCTTCACCTCGGGGGTTTCTGGCGCTCCAGGACTCGCTTCTAACACCTAAGAGGTGCTAGAGAAGAACTTAGAGGGTTTGGGGGTGTTAGGAGAGAAGTGGATGAGAATATGTGAAGAAATGTGTAACGACGTGAAAATTTAAAACAATTTTTCATTTTTCAAACATAACATGTCTCATACAAATCATCTCAAAACTTAAGTGTATCAAATGTTATCACGGTAAAACATATCCCAGAATCTCAAATATAAAATCCTCTGTCAGTGTGTACAAATCATGTCGGCGCCTTCCCGCGATCCTCGTTAGTACCTGAAATACATATCACATAACATGGTAAACATAAATGCTTAGTGAGTTCCCTAAAATACCACATACAACATATAAGCCACTTGAGGCTATAACTCGGTAAGACCCTCCGGTCAATGTGTCTCAGCGGGACCCTCCAGTCCCGTAGCTCGTTGGACCTTCCGGTCCGGTCTAGCTCATTGGACCCTCCGGTCCGGTCTGATTGAGGACCCTCTGGCCTCATGAGTCGTTGGACCCACTAGTCTGGTCTATATAACACATAACATACATATAACATAATGCACATAAATCTCAAACATACACATACACATAAGACCCTCCGGTCTGCACATAGATACCATTCTAGGTAATGTATAGTAAGAAGACTCACCTCGGGTAATCTCGGAAAGTCTCAAATTCGAAATACTGATCTAGCCTCCGCCTAATCATATAAAGTAATTTACCTCTAATTAACAACGATTCTCAAAGGCTAGACTAATCCCTTCCTATAATCTTTGAGAAGGGGAAAAGACCATTTTACCCCTCCAATGGTCCAAATGTCCAATTGTTGACCAAACCCTAAAAGTCAACGAAAGTCAATAGAGGGCAATACGCGGGGCGTACCAACTCTGTACGTGGGGTGTACCCCGGCTATCTAGAACCGGGGATCTCAACCCATACACGGTGCGTTCTGGGATTTATGCCCAATGTAAGTCCCAGTTTCATGCTCTTAATGGTTTTTGGTCTGAAACGGTTAAGACACAAGCTCATATTCCAGATCTAGTCCTTCTAATGCCTCTAAACCCATAAAGTCGAAGCCTTTAAGCCTTTGCATGGCTGTAAAGGTCACCAATCACTCCAAACTCTTATCCTCTTTCCTTGTTAAGCCCTTATCTCATGCATGAATATTAACGATCAAGATTGGATTTTTATAGATCTACAACACATTTTATACTGAAATGGGGCAGATCAAGGCTTATGGAGACTATTTACTCATAAAGTCTTCATCTTTGGGACAAAAACCCTAAAAATGGTCCATAATCCACAAATCCAAAAAGGTTAAGAAAGCTTTGAGCTTTTTATCTCCAAATGATGCTCCAACCTCTGAAAATCTCATATCCAAGGCTTGCACTTCAACCCTAGCTTCTACAATGGCCCTTCTTCTCTTCAAAATCTCACAAGAACACTTTATCAAGCTCAAGCACACACACAAGCTCTAAAACGAAGGCTTAGCTCCTTTAGGGTTTCACTCACTGGAAATGGTGGCTGGGATGAAGGCCAGACCATTCTTTTTATAGTGCTCAAGTCTCATTTAGGGTTTCATGTCTGAGCCCAGTATGCCCAGCATACATTATGGTACGCCCAGCGTACTGGGTAGCATTCGTGTCAAGAGCATGCTCATGAGTACGTGCAACGTACTCTTCAGTACGCCCAACGTACTCATTTGCTACAATATTCTTCCATGGACTAGTTTTGACAATTTGGAAAAGAAGAGGGATTAAATAGATATACCTGATTCCTGGATGTTACAAAATGAAGTGATTTGCGCCTTTATTTATAGGGTGAGGAATGGTCGTACGCTGGGCGTACTAGATGGGTACGTTGGGCGTAATCATGCCATGTGTCATCATCTGGTGGCAAGGTGTGGGGAGGAAGCAGTGGCTCAGATCTCGCCACGTGTCAGTCGTTGGTTACTCCAAAAACTAATGATCTTCTAAAATCCATAACTTTCCGATACAAGCTCCATTTTTTGTTGGATTTTCTACTCATCAAATACACTCTAAACTAGGAAGCGAAAGAATCGAAACTACGATATACCTAAGTGTACATGCATCCTATGGATCAATGGCTTCATGCTAATTACATCAACCCTAGAAAACATTAAAGCAAAGAATAAAACATACCTCTTATGTAGCCCTTGATCTCCATGCTTAAGATCTTGATCCTCCATAAAGTTGCTTGGATGAGAGGACCCAAACCAAAATCCCTCTAATGGTATCACACCCAATGACACCAAAGAGTGGAATGAAAATAACTAGGAGAAGGGTCTTCCCAAAACCAAAGGGGTTAGAAATCGTCCCTAAGAAGGGGAGGAAGAAGGGTTGGCAAAACTTCAAGCCAATGTGCAAGGAGGAATGAAATCCCTAAGGCCTTATTTATAGCCTTGGATGCCTTCCAGGGTTTATTATTCCTTCCCATGTGGGATGGAGGCATAACCACGAAATTTCACTCCTTTCCCATGTGGGATGGAGTGATTATCATCCAACCCTAATCACATAAGGGTTCTGGAACATTCCTGATTAACCAACTATCGATTAATGAACATTCAACCCTTTAATTAATTAAACTGTTAATTAATTCCCAAAATATATTCTTGATTAGTTTCTAATTAATTATTAACCATAATAATTAATAAACCAATTTCTCCTTTATTTATTCTACTCAATTTGGGTCTTGAGGGCAACCGAAAAGGACCATGTTATTATTAGAAATATTACCAATAGTTAATGACCTTGGACACTATTCCAACAGTCTCCCACTTGGACAAGTCATCAAATTTACATGGACCAATATTTCTCCAATAATCAACAGAGAGTTAGCCATCCAATGGAACTACCAAACTCTTGATCTAATCAAGATTCATCCTTTAGATAAGTGATCAATTATCCCTTTGTTCTATGATATATGTATGAATTTGAGACATGGATTCTGGTCAATCTCAAGAATTCAAGATTATGTTTCTCGATATAGATTTGTGATGAATGCATTTGACTACTAAATTGAACACATCAATTCCAGTCAGGGATCAGCCAAGCATTTTAGATGTCAACACCTAATCATCGAGGGGACCATAGATATTGCTTCTCCTTTTAAGGCAGAAGGAACGAATAAACTTCGACTACATAGTTTTTGTCTATTTCATCATGTCATACATGGGCATACCCTTTATAACTACCAATTACGGATAGTGTTGGAGTAGACCAATGCATAACAGAATCATAGAGAAAACCCCCACATGTATCTAGGTTTGAAGAATAAACGATATTATCATCTTAGAATTACTCGTGACTGGATCCATGAAGTAATCTCTAAGCGCGAGTTGGTGCAATACTTAAATCTCTATTAAGCACACATAAGTGTTAGCACAATCTCTATGCTATGTCCAATCATTATAAACAATCCACCAATACTCATGACAGTCTTGAATCACTACTTACTTCCAAGATTGTGACCGACTATGGATGTTTGAGTAAATTAATATTCGGGAAGTGGGTTCCAAACATGCAAAAGGAGAACACAGTAATAAGCTAATTGAAATGACTGATTTCCATCATATATTAAGATCTACACTTGATAATCGCCAAATCGAATTAACACTTATACTGCTTTAAGTTCTCTTGTTTAAAACAAACCAAACTAAATGTGTTCAAGTCAATTCATTTGCAAATCTAATGCCTCTTGACTTTGTCTGACTGTCAGACTTGGTCAATGACATTGGCTTATGGAATGGATCGACAAGATTTTCTTTCGATATGACATTGACTATGATGTCTTTTCATTTGAGCCACTATCAAATGTGTTAGTACTTACTGAGTATGTGTCTTGTGAGCTTGTGTGATTTAGGATCCATACTCGAGGTAAGTTCACCCAGAAAGTCATAAGAACCTTCATAAGGACCGTCAATGATTGAATTTCAGCAAAGATGTCACTAATGAATCTCTTTCAGTCATATTGTCCACTTTGCAATTTAACCAACTGCAATATAGTCTAAGTATGTTAAATCCACTATGGTGTATTATCTGGTACTGTTCCAAGCTAATATATCACCATTCAGTAAAAGCATGAATTATGACTGCGAATAGAATTGCCTTTATAAATATGGAGCTTAACATCAATGTAACTCTTACAATGATCTCTTCTATGCTATCAAGATCATATCTTCTATCCTCCAAGGACACTTAAGAATGTTCTTGATCTTGATTCGTTGATTCTCACCAAATTGATCTAATCCAACTTGTCATGCACAAGGCATATGAGTCATCAGATCTGGTACATGTCATGACATATATGATTGATCCCATATCAGAAGCATGTGGGAAACGACTCATAACCTCTAGTAGAACTAGGACATTAGCATCGCTCAATGTCATGCCATATTAAGCACGAACCTTTCCAAGTTTTTCATGTCAACTTTCGTCAACATATCATATACTTTGGCTCAATCCAATGAATCACTTAGATCTATCTCCATAGATCCTTATTATGTACGTGTGTTGTATCTCCCATGTATATCATAGTAAAAAAAGTTCCCATACCAAGCCAAGCTTTTACAGTTGCTACGTTAGAATATATTTTCCTATGAATCGTACATTATCTATGTACAACAAGGGTGACTATAGTGCTCCCACTAGCACTGACATATATATATGGCTTATCTGTGTTTCTAGAAATTCAAACTCTTTGAACTTTCTCATTAAAACAAAGATTCCAATTACTCCAACTAGCTTTGACATATATATGGCTTATCTTTATTTCTCGAAATTTAAACTCTTTGAATTTTCTCATTAAAATAATGATCCATCTTGCGAGATGCTTATCTCAGTCCATAAATGAACTTGTTATGCTTATACATCCTTCAAAACCTATCTTGGTTTGATTATGTGTTTGTTCCTGTCCCTGATTGTCTCTACTTGAAGATCCACTTGTCCCTAAGGGTTAAGGCCAGGTGTTTGATCTACCAAGTTTTCACATACATAGACTGAATCTCACTCTCCATGTCCTCCTTCGACGTTGTAACCTTTAGGGCCTACCATAGCTTCCGATAGCTGGTACACTCTGATTTCTATCTACCAGTAACTTACATACACTAGTAATATAAACTATTATATAACTAGTATATGATGTCATCTATCAGATCTATAAGGAAAAAATGGAAATATGTCAGTTTCCTTAATAGCTCTTTCAATTCCAAATTGAATGTTATGTCCAACTTTAGGCCCTTCATTAGTTGACTCTCGAATCTTATCAAGAGTAATGTGGCTCCCACTAGCCCTTTTGGAAATCAGCTCCCTCTCTTGGAAGACTTACCTTCGAGAAACATACACTTTTTTTCCAGAAGGATTGTTAAACAATTATCCAAAACTCTTGATGGGTTCTCCAACGATATAACACATCTCTAATCCAAGTCCTAGATTGTCGAGCGCTTCATGATGAGCGTAAGCCTCATAATCATAGACTTACATATGTGGTAGTGAGGACTAAATCTCACTTCATATACCATAAAGTGTTTCATGAACCTACTTAGTTGGTACAAGACCAAAGGACTTCTCGTAACACTATTCATGGTACAATCCATGAATTGTTAGTATGCGTAATGCGACTCATCTAGTACAAAATCAATGAACGATTTGTTTCTCTATCCAACTAACACTTCCTAGTGGTAGTGTTCTGGGTGGAGATAGACCATGAAACACTTTCATAATTCCTCAGATGATCGATAATGTTCAGCCTGAGATTCTCAATATGAGTGTCTCATCTTATTGCCCAATTGATTCTTAACTTCGCTTTATGAGAGCTCTGAACACCTGAAAGGTTCCAGGCTCACATTCATACGAAGTTGGTCTCACTATGTATCGTGGTTAATCTGAATGGTCCATTAGTGTGAACTAATTCCAACAAATACTCACATCACCCAGTGACGAATTCATCATCTATCTTGTTAAACATGATTTGCATTTATCATAAGACTCGAGGTCAAATGATATCCAAAATCTGATCCAACTGGATACTTGGTAATGCATTTCTCATTTATGTATCCAAGACTATGATTCCACAAATTCATTTCACCCAAACCTTTGGATGCATTTGCTGGGTTTTAAGCATTATAACACTCCTATGGTGCACATGCAACCCTAGATGCTTTGGATCTATGTTTTCTAATTATACATGCATTTTGAATTTTCCAAAGCATACATCCTAACTAGCACACAATAGAGGATATACAATATAAAACTCATAGTTTGATGAATACCTCTTATGTAGTTTGAAGTTCTTGGCCTTTAAAAACTTTAGCACCTCATGTGTGATGCCTCTAACGTGTCACAAACACCAAATGCAAGAGGAGGCTTGAGAGAATAAGCTAGTTAGCTCAAAATCAATTATCACTCTCTTAGAATGATGGGCAACCGATTTTGGCTCTAGGGGTGTGATTTTATAGTGCTACAAATGCTAGAGTTACATCCATGCAAACCCTAATGAACCACGACCCTTCATATTACTTAGGCTCCATGGGTTAAACCTCCATGGACTATCCATATTGGTTTAGCCCATCCTAATTAACCATGGATCTTTGGCCTAAACTATAAGAATCATTGATTTACTTAATCAGTCCCCGTATATTTAATTAGTCTGTTTTGATCACTAAATTAATATCAAATTAATTCTTGATCAATACTAATTGAATAATATGATTTCTCAATTAATATATTATACTTATAATATATTAATAAATCACAAATAGCCTTATTCTCAAAAGTCCATCCTATCAAATTGCACTGATGAAGGCAACCCAAAAGGACCATGCTACTATTAGGTCAAGTACATATAAATTATAGTTATGATCTTAGACACCTAATCCAATAGTCTCCCACTTGGATAAGTCTCATAACTATAGCTGCCAATGCAACTTCAAGATCCGATTAGCAATCGTAGTTTTCAAAAAGCCGTTGTTGACTCTGACCCCGTCAGTGACGCGTCCTTTAGATAAGGGATTATATATTCCTTTGTTCTTTAAGATATCATGCAGACAAATACATGGAACATAGTCACACTTATTGTCCTACAGTTTGTTTCCCGATTTTCGAATTTTTGGACATAGAACATAACTGAACACATCAATTTAAGGGGTGTTTGTTTTATCTTTTAAAACATCTTTTAGCTTTTAGGAAAAGATAAAAAGCTAAAATATGTTTGGTAAAAGCAACATATCATGTAAATGCTACTTTTGGATATAAGGAAAATGAACTTTTTGGAAAAGTCAGGTAAGCCTGACTTTTTGCAACTTTTCCTAAAAGGACTTTTGCCCTCTCAAAAGCTAAGCAAAACACCCCCTTAGTTCTGACCGGGCCTGGCACATAAGTCAAACAAAATCATCAAGGGGCCCAAGATATCACTTTTATTCCTCTTAAGATAAAAGGAACAAATGAACCTCGATATTATATGCTTGTACTAACTAGTCGTTAAATCATACACAACGATATGTTTTATAACATCAAGTTACTGATGCATTTTCGTATCATCAATGCACAACCAACTCGTAGTCAACAACTCATATATCTTGGTTTGAAGACTATATGATATTATCGTCTCACAATCACTCGTGATAAATTCCATGAAGTGATTCAAGTGAGCGTGGGTTTAATCCAATACTCAAATCTTATTTCAGGAGCACTCATGAATGGTGTAGCAAACTTTTGCTATGTCTAACACCTTAGACAATCTACAAGCCAACTCATGACAGTCTAGCCTCATAACCTACTTCCAAAGAATGATCGACTATGATAGTTTAAATAATCTTATTATTCTGGAAGTCAAAACATGCAAAACTAAAACAATAGTAAATAATTGATACAAGACAGTAACTTTACTTATAAATAAAAATCCTTTTATTTAATCATCAAATGTCAATTACAATTTAGCTACTACAAGTTTCAAATATTTATCTAATCACTAAAACTAATATCGTCTGTTAGCCCAATGCCCCTTGCGTGCTGCAAGTGCCTAACCCTACTCAGTCCCTTCGTGGCGGGATCTGTTGGGTTGTCCTCTGACGATATCCTCTTCACAATGAGGTGTCCTTCTAATTGATGTCTTATAAAGTGGTACTTTCTGTCGATATTCATGGATCTACCATGATCTCTCGGTTCCTTAGTTAAGGCAACCGCCCCTTCATTATCGCAGAAAATCTCCACAGGCTCCTTTATGGATGTCACAACTCCAAAGTCTCCGATGAAGTTCTTCAACCATATCGCCTCTTTCGATGCTTCGCTCGCTGCAATGTACTCTGATTCACACATTAAATCAGTTACAGTTTCTTGCTTGGAACTTTTCCATGTTACTGCTCCTCCATTTAGGGTAAACACCCATCCCGACTGATAGTGCGAATTATCTCTGTCGGTTTGAAAACCGGCGTCACAATACCTTGTCACTCTTAAGCCATCACTCCCACCGAGGGTAAGAACCCAGTCCTTAGTCCTCCGCAGGTACTTATGAATGTTCTTAACTACAGTTCAGTGAGCTCTACCAGGATTCCCTTGATATCTGTTGACCATGCTCAAAGCAAATGCCACATCAGGGTGAGTACAAGTCATAAGATACATGATCGAGCCAACTGCGAAAGTATATGGTACTCGACTCATCTCCGTTATCTCAGCCTCTGTACTCAGACTCTGAGTCTTACTTAGTTTGGTATTGCTTTGGATAGGTAAGTCACCTTTCTTGGAGTTATACATGCTGAAACGTTTCAACACATTGTTCAAGTAGGTACTTTGACTAAGTCCTATTAGTCGTTTACTACTGTTTGTCAATATCCTTATCCCTAGAATATAGGCAGCTTCCCCAAGGTCCTTCATAGCGAAACACTTCCCAATCCAAGACTTATTTTCCTGCAAGGTTGGGATGTCGTTTCGTATGAGTAGTATGTCATCCACATACAACACCAGAAAGCTAACTATACTCCCACTGGCTTTGACATATACGCAAAACTCATCCTCGCTTCTCGAAAATCCAAAACTCTTTGACTTTCTCATCGAAACAAATATTCCATCTGCGAGATGCTTGTTTCAATCCATAAATGGATTTCTCAAGCTTACACACTCTATTAGGGTACTTTGCATTGACAAAACCCTCTAGCTGACTCATGTAAACATCTTCAGCCAACTTTCCATTAAGGAATGCGGTTTTAGCATATATTTACCATATTTCATAGTCATGAAATGCAGCTATGGCAAGCATAACCCTTATAGATTTAATCTTCGCTACTGGTGAGAAGGTCTCATCATAGTCAATTCCCTGAGGTTGAGTAAATCCCTGCGCAACCAGTCACGCCTTATATGTGTGTACTTTCCCATCCATGTCGGTTTTCTTCTTGAATATCCATTGGCACCCGACTGTCTTTCGACCCGGTACATTGTCAACCAAGTTCCAAACTTGATTGTCATACATGAACTGAATCTCACTGTCCATAGCCTCTTTCCATTTTGCAGACTCGAGGCCTGCCATGGCTTCCTTGTAGTTGTTAGGTTCATCTAAATTTATCAATGTACTATCAATGATAAATGTATCACCTTCAGCTGTTATATGAAAACCATATAACACGGGTGGAACACTAACTCTACTGGAATGTCTGAGAGGTACGGACTGGTCAATCAGTTCAACAGGAGTTTCCTCCTCGGGTTGAACGCCGGTGTTTGAGGTTCCTTCATCACTTAACTCTTAAAGCTCTTCAATGTCAATTTGCCTCCCACTGTCCTCTTGGCATATGAGTTCTCTCTCTCGAAAGACTCATCTCCTCGCAACAAAGACAATATTGCCACTCGGTCTATAGAAGAGATATCCAAAGGATTTTTGTGTGTAGCTGATGAAAATACATCGCTCATTAAGAGGTTCGAGCTTGTTGTGAGTTTCCTTTCTCACAAAAGCCTCGCAACCCCAAACTTTGATGTGACCCAATGAGGGAACCTTCCCTGTCCATATCTCATGAGGTGTTTAGGCAACCTTCTTTTTAGGGACTAGATTAAGGATATGGGCGGCAGTTTCTAAGGCATACCCCCAGAATGAGATAGGTAACGAAGCTCGACTCATCATGGAACGAACCATGTCCAACAAGGTTCGATTGCGCTTCTTAGCTACACCATTCAACTGCAGTGTCCTAGGTGACGTCAACTGTGAAACAATTCCACATTGCTTAAGATAGTCTAGGAACTCGATACTTAGATACTCTCCTCCTCGATCGGATTGAAGCATCTTTATCTTCCCGCCCAATTGAGTCTCATATTCTTGCTTAAACTCTTTGAACTTTTCAAAGGTTTCTAACTTATACTTGATTAAGTAGATATAGCCATATCTATTGTAATCATCAGTAAAAGTCACATAGAAGCAGTTAGCATCCCTTGTGGTGGTTCTGAAGGGTCCACACACATCAGTGTGCATGAGATCCAACAGACCTTCACCCCTTTCACAAGTACCAGTGAAGGGTGACGTGGTCATCTTTCCAAGCAAACAAGATTCGCAAGTATCATCCGACTTCAAGTTGAATGACTCCAAGAGTCCAGCCTTTTGGAGTTGGCCTATGCACTTCTTGTTGACATGTCCAAGACAACAATGCCACAAGCATGCCTTGTCCAAAACATTGGACAAATCAATATTCAACACATTATTTCCTAGGTTATCTATAACCATCATAGTTTCATATATACCATTACAAGGTAATGCTTCAAAATAAAATGTACCATTATAATAAGCATTAATACTACCAATTTCATTATTATAACCTTGTTTATACAAACTGTGAAAGGAAATAATATTTCTCGCCATTTCCAACGAGTAACAACAATTATTCAATTCTAATCCTAACCCACTACTAAGAAATAAATAATAAACTCCAATCTTGGTGACAAGTGGCATTTTCCTATTTCCCATTATTAAGTTTATCTTCCCGTGCTCCACATCCCTACTTCTTTTTAGTCCCTGCAAATCAGAGCAAATGTGAAATCCATAACCTGTATCAAGAACCTAAGAATTAGCATGTGATGATTTATTAGAAAGAGTTGTGTAAATACCTGTGAAGGTGGGCTTTATCTTCCCATCCTTAATGTCCGTCCAAATTCTTTTTATCACTACTAGAAAAAAGACCTTTAATGACGCGCTTTTTACGACACACAATAATTAACGATACGCAAAAGGACGTGCCCTTAAAATAGTGTCATCTCTCCAAAAAATTTAAGGATTTACGTCACGCTTTATTGTGTGCCCTTAATTTAGTGTCTCAAGAAAAAAAAATTAAAAACACGGAGGGCGCTTTATCTTAAACGCGCGTCGTCTGTACCTGTCGCTTTATAATTTTAATGAAACGCGCCTTTAGTAGACAAGGGGGGAAATGAAATCCCCAAAATTTTGAAAACCCGCCTTTTTTTTTCTATCTTCTATCTATCTTTCATCTTCAACCTAACAAGGACGAGCATTGCACTCTTGATTTCCCTAACTCTTTCTCATTTTCTGATTCAAACTTGAAAGAATCGAAAAAAAAATCTATCAATTTTGAAGCCTAAAAAAAATCTAACAAGGACGAGTATCCATCGATCCGACTTCCAAAAATAGAGGGCATCGATTCCACGTCTTCCGGGGTTGGGAGGCAAATGAGAATTTGAAGAAAAGGAATAAGATCTCTTGGGTGTTCAATCGAACAAAAGGAAATCAGAATCGACGATTGCTGCTTTCGCTAATATCCACTCCGACCTCTTATGAACGCAAATGGTAAAGATCTGCTTCAATTTCCCGATTGGTCTTCCTTTTTTTTCTTCTTTCCCTCTTGCCCTAATTATCGACTCCTCATTTTTCTCTCAGATTTGAGTCTCCTCTTTCATCAAAAATAAGAGGTATCAAACTCGAATTAGAGGTTGAAGATCATAAATCGATGGTTTATTTTGTCTTGGAACACATGGCTCTACGAACCCTCGCGTTTGCTAAAACCCTAGTTGCGATATCCAGGTTTTAGCAACATGTGCGTGGATTGCAGACATTCACGCTTCCCGATCTTTCCTACGATTATGACGCACTGGAGTCGGCGATTAGCGGAGAGATCAAATACTACCTGTACATTCTCTCTCTCTCTCTCTCTCTCTCTCTCTCTCTCTCTCTTTCTCTCTCTCTCTCTCTCTCTCTCTCTGTCTCTCTCTCTCCGGTGCAGTCACTCTTCTAGCACTCGGAAACGGCGCTCCTGATGTGTTCCCATCTGTCGCATCCGTTGGTGGTGGAAACCCCCGAACAGGATTCGACGCGATTTTATCTGTAGAGAATTTCGTTTCAGCTCTCGTCGTTGGTTTCGTCGCGATCTATGCAGCTCCCTTTGCCGTCTCCCCTGCGCCTTGTGGTTCTGGTAATTATTGTATCTTCAGAATTTTCTGATTCAAAATTTTGAATATAAAATTTGATTAATTAACATCTATTTTGTAGGAATTGTCACTCGTCCTCTTGTTCTACTTCTTTATAAGATTAAAGAAGGAAAAGAATATGCAGAGTTTGCTCACATTCTATGAAAGTGGTTCACTGATTTTGGTATTATGACTAAAAAGCTTATGATCCTTTTGTAATTCTCAATCTCTCTGCATAATCTTCTTATATATTATATACTTTTGTAGTTGCTTTGAGGAAGGAGTTTGCTGATGAAACTGACAGAGTGACAAGTCATACCAAACATATTTCATCTGTTCCTACGTATCTCAGTATCTATTCTCCAAATGGTAATATGTAATTATAAACAAAAGATGTTTCATGCATATCAAATGTTAGAAAACATAATAAGTTATTAATAAATCTATTATGTCTAAATTTTTGATCTTTTATAATAAGTTACCAAACAGATTTCATCCGGATGAAGATAACAGGCCTGCTGATTTATTTGATATAACATCGGATTTATCATTGGTGTGAATTTACAATTTTAAACCTGTAACTGTTAAAAATCAAAACCACTCTAAACTAACAATCATTGTATTTAACTTATTAACAGTTAGGGCCTTTCACTGATTTGGAGCACCCCAAGATCAAGAAAGGAGCTTTAAACAGGACTTATGATGATTTATTCTGTCTTGAAATCCTTAGGAGGGTATAATCGTCTAAACTGCTCCTTTATTTTTACCTGTAACACTTTTATTTCCACTTTTTCCCTTGATTTTTTATATATTAATTGTTCCTCAGCTTCAAGATTATGTGGAATATATGGCTCTGTTGCAACTTGTGATTCTTGTGCCATCTATATGCGATGCACATCATGAATATGTATTTCCTCAAGTAAATTTATCATTTTATGGTTAATGAAAGAAATATTCAGATATATTACAGTAAGTTACCAAGATGTAATAGACTGCTCATATGCCCTTTCCAATGTATCTAAAGTGTAAACCTCATTATGTTCATTTATTTCTATTTACACAATGAAAATAATACTGATAATTCACAATTCTACAGTTACTTCAAGTAAGCCCAGATGAAATCTTGATAGAATCAACTGAGGTAATTGGTCAACGAATAAAGAAGGTAAATAACACAGCAAATTTATTTATAGTCGATTTCTTTACCACTTGTTTGACTTATCATATTATGTGTAGGAGCCTCTTCTTAATTCATTTACTAAGTTAATTGCTTATTAAATGTTGCAGGTAGATAGGGATACTAGCACCAATGCTACCATTATTGCTTTGGCTAGTGGTTTATCTGAATCAAATGTGCCTTGATGCGGTATGTTTAAATTACCAATTTACCCTTTTGTTGTTACATGCATTTTACAAGTGTTTATTTTTTGTTTTTGTTAAGGTAATGCAAGGGCTTGCCAAATCAATAGCATGGGATGGAGAAGGAGCAACAAGTCTGATAGAGGTCTGTTTATTTATTTATTTTCAGGCAGAAGGGTATTTATGGAATATGTCTTGTCTATGTAGGATTATTGGGTTCCAAGTACCATGGTTCAGGCATCTTGATGGCTGTTTTGCTGGTTAATCTTGTTGTCTTATTATAATCTTTCTTTTTTTATATGTTGGTCTTCTATAGTTCCATCATGATGTCAATATTTTGTCTTCTTCTCTTGCTGATAGGTCCAAGAAATCTTGTACGTAGAATGGACCTTTGTCTCTCTTTCGTGGCTTTTCTGTGATCTTCTTTTATGGTAAAAGTCCGCATGATAATGTCTGATAAGAAGAAGTTTTATTACATCTATAAGACTTTTAGTTGCATAATTGTTTTTTTTTCTTGTCTATATCTTGACATCCTGGATCAGTTTGCGTCATGATGAAAACTTTTTTGTCTTGTTTTCTTGCTGTTAGGTCTGGATTGGACCTTTTTTCTATTGTGACTTCTTTTGCAAATCCTTAATTCGGTGATCTTTTCATGGTAAAAGGTAAAAGCCTCATGCCATTTTCACATAAAACTTTCTGAAAAGATGAGGTTTATTTAACTTGTTGGTTTCTTATTTGTGCATATGGAATAAAAAAAATACAACCATATCAGATTCACATAATAGTTTGTGATAAAGATAAAAAGGTGTAAATTTTGCATTTTTTGTAGCATAGTTAGTGACCTTACTGTCTTATTTAATTCGGAAATATGTGGTATAATTTGCAGAAAGAATAGCACATGGATGACCCTTCAGCTCGGTAAGTCCATATGATTTCCTAAAAACTTTTCATCTTTTTCTTGTTATTTTGTAGTTATTTAATCCATCTTCACACTTATTTTGTACTTATGTTTTTTGTGCAGGCAATATAGATACTGTGAGCAAGTTCATAGATTTAGAGTCCTTAAGTGGTGTTATTAAGGAAGAGTGGAGACAAGTGAGGCACACATTTAAAAAAATCAACACAAATCTTGTTTACAATGAGCCACACATTAGGTTATTAGAGCTATTAGTTTGTAGATTTCCGTTACAACTTTTATTGATTTGTTTTATTTTTCTATGGAACAATTATTTGTATGACATTAAATTTTATGTAATGGATTATATTTTTTGTATATGATATATTATTTTCTATTATTGGACATTAAATGCAAATTTAATTTGAAAATTAGTAAATCCATAAATAATTTTTTTTAACATTTAAAATTATGATACACAAAAATGTGTGTCATCTTTATTTATGACATGGCCTTTCTTGACATGGGCTTTCTTGATACGCATTGCGTGTCATTAACACGCGTGTCGTAAGGTTACGACACGCGAATGCGTGTCGTCTTCTTTTATGACAGGGCCTTCCTTGATACGCATTGCGCGTCGTAAACGCGCGTCGTAAATGCGCGTCGTCTATAGACGACGCACAAAAGCGCGTCGTCTCTCTTTATGACAGGGCCTTCCTTGACGCGCATTTGCGCGTCGTCTGAGCCTTTTACGACGCGCAATGAGCGTCGTAAAAGGCTGTTTTTCTAGTAGTGTATAAAATGATTTTCTTTTGACAAATTTCATACCAAGCCCTCAGTTTGAGTCCAGACACACCCGAGAGTGTGTCTGAATCCCTCAAACCAAGGCTCTGATACCAACTTGTAACATCCCAAAATTCAAGGCCAAAAATTTCATTTTTAAATAAGTTATTACATAAATCCATCAGTATAAAAACATTCATAATAATGTCTCGTGTCAAACCAAAGTGTCAGTAATCAACATATTATCATAAAACCATATCAGAGTGTAATCCCAAAGATCTCATGTGCGGAAAACATAGTGTGATGCGCTGCGATCGAGCCGGCTCCTTTCCTTTGAAAACAAAGCACCTGAAACCAAAACTGTAAACCGTAAGCACGAAGCTTAGTGAGTTCCCCCATTATACCACATACCACATAATACCATCGGTATCTTTCAACCGGTATCTGTCATCGGTATCTTTCAACCGGTAACCGAGGACTATTTTACCCCTACCACCATCACATAATAATATATCATAAACTGATCACATACTAACATTATAACATATCGATCACATACTAACATCATAACATAATGATCACCTACCAACATATCATAAACAAACAGATAAGCATTGCCTGGGTTCTGTATACCCCTTCGGTATCTTTTAACCGGTAACTGCCATCGGTATCTTTCAACCGGTAACTGCCATCGGTATCTTTCAACCGGTAATCAGTGACTATTTCACCCCCTATCAACAAGACATACACATATTGGTTCTATGATAACATAACATAAACATACTGAATCACATAATGCCATATCATAACCATACTGGTCACTTAATAACATTTCATACATGGGTTCTGTCTACCTCTTCGGTATCTTTCAACTGGTAACTGCCTTCGGTATCTTTCAACTGGTAACCGGGGACTATTTCACCCCTACCACTATCACATAATAACATATCATGATCATACTGCTAGGCATGCATGAGTACTATCTACCCCTTCGATATCTTTCAACCGGTAACTATGGGCTATATCACCCCTACCACTACTAACACATATGTCATAGCATCCTAGCACATAAAACATATCAGATAACAATACACCAGATAATTATCACAAAGACAATCATCTAACAAATAACTCCTACTAGTGGGTCGGCATTGTGGCCGTAGACCCACTCCTACTGGAAGGTAACTCACCTCACACTGCTGACGTCCCGCAGACTCAATCCCACACTGCTGAAGTCCCGTAGACCCAGCCCCAGCTGCTGGATGATAGATTCCCGAACTGTCGACACCAAAATAACACCCATATATTAATTGGGTCCCAACGCATAACCATAAATACATACTTGGATAATTACTACATTACCCCAAGGTTGGCTTTATTCAAGCCCAAGGCCTAATCCAAAGGCCCAAAAGTCAACTATGAGTCAAAGTCCCAACATATGGCCCAATTTTCCAAATTGGGCCCAAACCTTTATAAGATCTTACCATAAGGCCCAACCAAAAGTCCAGTCCAACATTTGACCTTCTAATGGCCCAATATCACATAATCATAAAGGCCCAAACTATGGCCCATCTATGGCCTAATTTTCCAAATTGGGCCCAAACCCCTTACATGGGCCTTACCCTAGGCCCATTAAATATTCTAGTCCATTTGCTTGACTTTGGATGGCCCATTAATAACGCAATCATCAAGGCCCAGTAGAAGGCCCAACAATACACCCATTCGAAATTAGGGTTTCACATAAAATGATGATTAGGGTTATGTGTTTTTCACTTAACCCATTAAGGACTTAATCCATTAAGTCCATCATTCTTCTAAATAAATCATATGGTATGATTGGGCTTAATCACACAATTCAATTATTCCAATGGCCCACAAGTGGGTCTCAATAAGTCCAAGCCCATAAATCCAATATTAGGGTTTTCTAAACCCTAATTAGGGTTTCCAACCCCATCTTAGCCCAATAGGCCCAAAACCAAGTCCTTAAACCCATAATGGTTTTCCTTGGGTCAATTTGGCTTATTACACCCATTAGTCACATGTTTGGTCTTTTGGGTCCATTAGGGCTTTATTAGGCCTATTAGGCCCATTAGAATATCATTGAGTCCATTAGGATTTGCATTGGGTCAATTTGAGTCCATTAGACCCATTAGGGTTTTCACTAAGCCCATTAAGGCTTCTTTGGGCCCATATGAGCTTACAAGGCCCATTAGGGTTTCAAGCACCCTTCCCAAACGAATCAACTCACAAGGAAAACACACCGCCACCCGACATGGCGGTCGGTGGCGGCAGCCACCACCCTACAGTGGTGGTTAGGGTTTCTTTCTTATCATTCCATTTCCAGTTACATTTTACAAGGCTAAATCTCAAGATGACACACACACTAAACAAAATAAGCACACACATGGTGGCAGCCACCACCTCACGGTGGTGGTGGTGGCTGTTCTTGGTATTCCAACTAGACAAAACACACACACACATAAACTTCAGATTGCATCCAACACTCCAGCCACCCACTTGACGGCTCAAGGTGGCGGCAGCAACACAAAAACGGTAGCAGCAGCAGTGGTTGCGACGATAGCCACCACCTCACGGTGGTGGCAGTGGTTTTTCTTTGTCCCCAGCCGAGCAAATGAACAGCAACCACAGCCCACCCCCCAAGATTGCAACCCACGAGCTGAAGCACACCAAAACTGCCTCTTCGGATTAGCAAATGACGACGGGCATGGGCGGAGAAAAAGAACTAAGCGACGGCGGCGCTTTGATGGTCATGAAAATGGACGCAGCAGCGGCGCTTTCGGTGACGAAGAAGTGAAGGCAGCAAGGTTGTGCATGTCGGCGCTCAACAACGTGAAAGGTGGGACGGCGGCGGTCGAATCGGACTCGTCAGATCGGAAACGCACGAAGAAAGGGAGTGGTGGCAATGTAACATTGGGACGATGGTGCTCTGATCCCAACTTCTTTTCTCGTCGGAATGATAGTAGTGACCACAGCAAGGCGGCACGGCTGTGGTGGCGGAGGAACTGAGCCATCGGACTCGGTTTAGCAACCGGCGGCTGATGAGGAAGGTATAAGGGTGGGTGACGGCTGCCTCTCATCTTAGGGTTAGGGTTTGATGACTAAAGGATTTATATACCCGATCCATACACATCTTTCCCATACTTACAATTCTGGTCCCTCCCCTTGGGATCTTTTAAAATCAAATCCAATAATTACCCTTTAGACCCCGACTTCTAAAATTCTTTTCATAATAAACCCCCAAAATTTCTAAACAACCCCTAATATCGTAATTATGCCATATTTAGTCCCTCCACCTCTTTTCCTTTTTAATTTAAATCCAATTAATTACCATGGGGTCCCTATCTTCATATATATTTATAAAATGAGTCCCAAACCCACGCTTTTAACCTCCGACTTCTAAAAATGTGGCAATTAACTCCTCGAACCCAACACCCTGAATATATAATTATTTATTTTAGGCTACCATTCGTTCATTAATTTATTTATTTAACTGATAAATAAACGGGTGTTACATGTGCCCTTCAAGTTTGTGAATGGGATGTCGAGGATCACAAAGAAGGTGTGAATAAACCATGCAAATGTACTTTGTACTCTTAAGGTTACAGATCACCTAATCAATGTGCCGATTAACCGCACACGCTCCATTGATCTATGATTAACATCAAACTACCCTTTGCCACCCTTGTTAGTCCCAGATTAGTGTGTCGGTTAACCACACACGCTCCATTAATGACTTAGCAATGTGCAAAATGCAATTTCATGGAATAACACCATTTTCACATTATTCCTAAGGTAACTAAGATTGAGAATTTAATAAAAGTTTAGTTACTTTATAATTATCATTATACTTATAACGAGAATTAATGTCTTATCCTACCCGTTCGGCTAATGACCCTCCACCAGTCAAGGAAGCGGTGGGTGAGAGTGGGCACCCATTATACTGCCATTTTATCGGCAGTAACCTTATACCCTCCTTATAGACCGGCTTCGTGAATGAGTCCTACTAGCGATAAGACTGACTTGTCTTATATATATATATATATATATATATATATATATATATATATATATATATATATATATATAAACTTTTAATATTATAATAGTATATGGGATTGAATTTTAAACTTTTAAAATTCTAAGGTTTGGAATTAAATGTTTCATTAGTGTGACTTTACAAATTCCAAAACTTGAGGGCAAGTTTTGTAACTCTTCAAAACTTTTGGTCTCCATAACTTATGAAAACTTATGAGTTTTAATGTTCATGAATGAGACTCTTCACATAACTTGAGGACAAGTTACAAAACTCATTTCAAGAACAACTTAGATTAATTTTAACCAACATTATCATATAATTTTACTATTTATCTAATCTAACTCATAGCAAGGCAATTCATATAAAATAATACAAGTAATATGTTATTATCTTAAAATTTTACAATTGTCCTTTAACTGGATGAGGATCATCATTAGCAAATCAGAAAATACATTTTTTATGATACAAAACATTTTGTGGTAATGATCATAAACCAATTCTGGCCAAAAACTCGAAATTCTGCAACCAGATGCCTCAACTCGACGAGTGAACGAATTGAACTCATCGAGTTGCCCTTTTACCGACTGGACTTGTCGAGTCAGCCAGTGGACTCAGCGAGTTCATCAGTCAAAGGCTAGAAAATCAATTTTTTCAACTTTGAAAAATAGCAAGCATCAAATATAATAGAAAACAATCATACGCTCTGATACCACTGTTGGGTTTTAAGCATTATAACACTCCTATGGTGCACATGCAACCCTAGATGCTTTAGATCTATGTTTTCTCTAATAATACATGCATTTTCAATTTTCCAAAGCATACATCCTAACTAACATACAATAGAGGATATACAATATAAAACTAATAGTTTGATGAATACCTCTTATGTAGTTTAAAGTTCTTGGCCTTTGAAAACTTTATCACCTCAAGTGTGATGCCTCTAATGTGTCACAAACACCAAATTCAAGGGGAGGCTTGAGAGAATAAACTAGTTAGCTCAAAGTCAATTATCACTCTCTTATAATGATGGGGCAACCGATTTTGGCTCTAGGGGTGTGCTTTTATAGTGTTACAAATGCTAGGGTTACATCCATGCAAAACCTAATGCACCATGACCCTTCATATTACTTAGGCTCCATGGGTTAAACTTCATGGACTATCCATATTGGTTTAGCCCATCCTAATTAACCATGGATCTTTGGCCCACACTATAAGAATCATTGGTTTACATAATAAGTCCCGTATATTTAATTAGTCTCTTTTGATCACTAAATTAATTCTTAACCAAGACTAATTCAATAATATGATTTCTCAATTAATATATTATACTTATAATATATTAATAAATCACAAATAGCCTTATTCTCAAAAGTCCATCCAATCAAATTGCATTGGTGAAGGCAACCCAAAAGGACCATGTCACTATCGGGTCAAGTACATCCTAATTATAGTTATGGGCTTAAACATCTAATCCAACAGTATTTGAACAAGTACTAATTATGGTCAATCTGAAAGATCCATTAGTTGATTTAACATCAATAGATATTCATAATAATACACCTTATTCAAATATTCGAATCTATTTTGAACTATTGTTGCTATACTAGCTTCATTGATTTCATGACTTTCTTTTAACATGTTAGAATGCTCCACATTTAAATAAGTCAGAACTATCTCATGAATCATAGTATAAACAATTTCAATTATAATACCATAGACTAAATTTTTTAAAGAGAATTGTCCTTTGATCCTATGAATGTGGCAAGGGCTTGGCATTCATGATCAAATTATCTTCTCCATGTTTCAGTCTTCTTACTTCATTTTCGCAACTGCACATTCTTTCAAATGTCAGTTCTTAATCCTCAGTAAAATACTCTAGGTTTAGAAGTAATGTTTTGATGGCATTATAAACCCATATATTTGGTTGAATACCAAACATGGAAGAACTAGTTATCTTTTGATCCAACGGAAAATAGCACGGGCTCGTGATCCATGATCAAATTTAACTTCTTCATGTTCCAATCCTTTCACCTCAAATATACATTTGGGCAAGTTTGATTTCTTAGTCCTTTTCTTGTTATGGAAACAAGCAACTATCAGAACATGTCTTAGAATAAGCCTTTCCTTTGTCCTAGGTATTTGGGCCTAGATTAGGTATACCAACACTAATCGCCTTTTAAACTATGGGCAATTGGCTTTCTTCTTCTTGACACTTCTATTCATGATAGTAAAATATGAGAGTGTTTTATAGTAAGAGTTTCTATGATTGGCCATATTAGTTCCAAAAGGAAACCTTAACATGCTACACAACTCCTTCATGGTCATTCCAAGTTGTTCATATCAAAATCTAAATGAATTAATTATATGTACATGCCAGCTTTTTGACTAACCCTAGTCAACTTCTAACTCAAGGAAATTCCATTTTACTTCACTATGTCAATTTACAATGTACATTTGATAATTGCTCTTTCTAACAATTTAGAATGCAATGTTTAAAGTAACCTAGGAAGAGCTTCAATAAAGGCATGATCTTTCCTTTCGTTTATGAGAACTACTCCCAAACTATGAAATTGACAAGATTGATCATCCTTATAGCTAATCCTTTCAAAGGTTTTATAACAGTAGATTTTAATGGATAAGGTTATAGACATCATTCAATAACAAATTCCATTATAGTTTGTTTTACTTATCCTTAGAAAATAATCACCTTAAGTAAAATTATTTTAGAAGGCTAGGATCCATATTTGGCTCCATGATGTGTAAAGGGATGCTGTAAACACCCCATAAAGTTGTTTAGGTAGGCAAAACCCTTTTGCCAATTTCGATCACTACGAAATTTCTAGATCTTTGAGATTCATTTACTATCAATGGCATGTTAATCTTGGATTATGCTCATCTCAAATTCAATGACGGGGTCGCCGCAGATCACCGAACATATGGTGAATCGACCATACAAAATCGTGTGGTCCACGGCTCAAGTTACGCTTCAGATTCGCAAGTCCCACATCATTCTCTACCTATACTCTCAAATTGACGTTCCGGTTAACCACACGAGCTCCATCAACAAGTTATAAAGAGAATTTGCAAATTTTATGGATAACATAAGATTCACATTAAATAGGTTGAGAATTAACCTTGCAAAATCGCATGGTCCTTGGCTCAAGTTATGCTTGAGATTCGCGAGTTCCATATCATTCTCAACTATAACTTAGATTGATGTGTCTGTTAACCACGCGAGCTCCACCAACAGAATATAAAGATAACGTGCAATTTTCATGGATAATATAAACTCACATTCTATTAATAAAATGGGATTTTGTTTTTATAATTCTATTTAGAGTACTTTTAGATTGACCATTATCACTATCAAACCCTTTTGGTAACTCCATTCTCAAAATGCAATAGGGCGGTGAGGGTGGTAAGCACGAAGCATATTAAAAACGACCTCATTATGAATCATAGAGACCTCCTTAAACCCCTACATTAGAATGGGCGAGCCTAGTCATGGTAAGACTGACAATGTTAATATTTAAAACATACGAGAGCGCATGTTATAACTTTCTTATAGATATAATAGATACAATTCTAATATATATAAATACAAGGGGTAAATTTAAAACTCTTTAAATTTAGTTGTCTATTATTAATTCTAATTAATTTCGAGGACGTAATGTAACAATTAATAAATCATGCAGGGGGAGGGTGATATTTAAATTTATAAATCTCTATTATAAATAATATTAAATATTTAAATTCCTTATTTAAATATTAGATAAATATCCAAATTTAAATAATCATATTTAAATAATATTTATCAAATTTCTAGATTTAAAACATTTTAAATTTGGTAATTATCCATATTTGATAAAGCTTCATATTTGAAAAATAGAGGAAATCCGAATAACTGATCCTGCCGAGTTCACATCATGAACTCCTAGTTCACGTCCTGAGCTGCGACTAGGGTTTTATCAATTACGAAAATTTCATTTGATCTTCTTCCATTCAGTTTCAAACAAGTTTTTACAGAAAATATGGACCTAGGGTGACTATAACCATGAACCATTGGCTCTGATACCACTGTTGGGTTTTCTATGCATCAAATACACTCTAAACTAGGTAGCGGAAGAATCGAAACTACACTATACCTAAGTGTACATGCATCCTATGGATATATGGCTTCATGCTAATTACATCAACCCTAGAAAACATAAAAGCAAAGAACAAAACATACCTCTTATGTAGCCCTTGATCTCCATGCTTAAGATCTTGATCCTCCATGACGTTGCTTGGATCAGAGGACCCAAACCAGAATCCCTCTAATGGTATTGCACCCAATGACACCAAAGTGTGGAATAAAAATAAGTAGGATAAGGGTCAATTTCCCAAACCCAAAGGGGTTAGAAATCGTCCCTAAGAGGGGGAGGAAGAAGGGTTGGCGAAACTTCAAGCTAAGGTGCAAGGAGGAATGAAATCCCTAAGGCCCTATTTGTTAGATATTTTGGGACCACTAATAAATGTATATAAATAATATTATCATTAATTTTATATTATTATGGAAATTATATAAAATTGTTGATGGACCGATTTTATTAATAAATAAAGATATACACTTACCATGTTTATCTTGTGGGTTGAGTTCCCGGTTTGACTCAAGATCTCCTAAATCCCTAATATTTCTCACAATCGGTTATATCTCCATCTATATAAATACGTGATGAGAAGCAGATTTACAATATACGAAAATACATACAAGAAAATTGGTTTAGTGTTTGCTGTGGAATTTAGAGAGGGTTCATGAGATCAACTAGAAAACCCAACCCTAGTTCTTCATATCCGAAGATTATAAAGAAATCAGGTATGTAATCGTTCTTTAATGTTCAGGTTTTCTTTTAATAAGATTCGAGATTAAAGATCCAAGATTATGCTTTCGCGTTTATGTTTTCGGTTATCAAAAACCCAACAATTGGTATCAGAGCCTACTCGAATTTGTTAAAAGAATTTTTATGATTGGTTTAAAATATCATAATGAAAATACCTATTTCTTGAGCTTCTGCCGTCGTCGGAATTATATACATGAACATTTGACAGCAAAAATCAATTTGTATTATCATTGGGTTTTGTGATAAAACCAACGTCGGTCATGAATTTATCCAATTTAATTTGGTGGTATTTAATAAGCATTATTTGTTTTAACAATAATAATTAATCTTCGTACGAATAGTGTGCTAGTTTCTTACTTTTAACGAAATGCCCTTAAACAATAATGTTTAAATACCACCACTACATTAAGATTTATTTCTTAAACCATAATGAAACCAGATTTTGTTTATGTACAACTATAATTATTTTATATTGTTGTGAAATTATAATAAGGCATGGAATTCGTTTTTATTTTACCATTGCATATCATGGGGATTTCAAAAGGATTAATTTTTAGCAAATACGATTATATGGGGATATTATTATGATAGATTTTGATTAACTGACATAAAGTATTATTTCATGTATGTTTCTCTTTTATTTGTGGTTATAAATAAATTCGGTTATGATATTATTTATTTTAATCTAAATTTTGTGGTTTGTATTTATTAATGCGGATATTAATCGACCCAAATGTAGGTTAATATTTTGCCGGATAAATACATGTTTGATGATAAATATGCGACAATTTATAGGTTACATGTTATTAATAAATCAATCCAAAGAGGGACTTATTATTTGACATGATATATTATCAATTCTTATTATCAAAATTTATAGTTTATTTGTTTATATATGCAGATATTAGCCGACCCAAAGGTAGACTGATATTTGGATGAATAAACATATATGTGGTGATAAACATGTGGCGACTCTTTGGTTCCATGTGATTAATAAGCCAATCCAAAGAGAGGCTTGTTAATTGACATGATTTATTGTCAATGTTTATCTATAAAACAAGGATATCTCTTGCAAATTAGTATTACTGTCCAAAGACTTGATATTAATGTTGTGTTGATACCTTCTAAAATGTCATAACTTGAATTTATTGATTACGGTTTATGGATTAATGAGCATAAAAAAATAGATTTGCTTTTGTTCTCAAAACAACAAATTTGAATTATGGTATTATATCTGCTAACATTGATCATATTTATGATTCATGTACTCAATGAGATTAACTTTAAGGAATGGAATGAGGAAATTATGTTAGTTCTCAATTGCATGGATATTGACCTTGCATTTTGGATAGAGCAACATTCTTTGAGGATGTTGAGTTTGGGGGAGAAACAAGGCTAAAACATTATCCTTAAGGATGAATCAATCTTGATTCCTATTATTGTTTTCGATAGTATGCAAACTATGGATCAGTGATCGAAAATGTTATTCAATCTCCTATTCTGAATACACAAACTCAACAACCTCAACTTTGGATATCCTATGCGTGGTACCACATTTTCATCAATTTTTTTTATCTCTTTTTGTTTTGAGGTAAATACAGTAGATGATTTTGTGTATCACAGATTAAGTGGGAGTAAATTTATCATTATGGTTTTAGGCAGATATCTACACAACCCAAGTTTGGATCATAAGAAACAACCAAATGAATTTTGAGAAATCTATATATAACAAAAGGACTATATGCTCAACTATAGGAAATCAGATGTTTTGGAGATCATTTTTATTAAGAATCTGATTTATTAGATGCCAAAATGGTTACCGATCCATATCGGGATACTTTTACATTTTAGCATGATGAGCCATTTCATGGAATAGACTTCGGTATCTTCTTCCATAATGGCAACATAATTTGTAGCATGGAATATGGTTGCAGAAATTTATCACGAGGCTACACATTATTGGTATTGAATGACCACTAAAGTTGTGATAATTAGTCAGCAATGTCATATTCCAACAACAGAAGTTTGATTAAGTCAAGTCATATTGACATCAAGTTTTCTTCTGTTAACACAATAGTGCAAAATGGAAATATATATAGCACATATGAACAAAATCCATGAAAGCGGATCCGCTCATAAAGGGATTACCTCCCAAGGTCTTTCATGAGCATACTACACACATTGGTGTGATATTTAGTTTTAGTGGGAGTTTTATGGTGCTATATGTTTTGTTTAAGAACAATTATATTTTCTGTATAGAATTAAGAATTTTGTTAACTCCATTATTACTAGCACTTATTTGAAGTTTGATCTCACTTCAATCTAAAGAGGAACTCGTTGGATATCTATTTATATTTTAAAACCACACATCATGTTTAATCTATGTTGTTAGTTATATATGTATATGTGACCATTGATAGGTTAGTTACATAAATTGTAACGAATGCCGCTTTGATCCTATACTTGTATGATTAATGGACGAGATTGTTTAAGGGTACCAATACTATGATAACATTCATTAAAGCGCTTATACAGTTATATATACATTTATGCATTCATGGTCCAGTGGGAGATTGTTGGATATTTTGGGACCACTAATAAATGTATATAAATAATGTTATCATTAATTTTATATTATTATGGAAATTATATAAAATTGTTGATGGATCGATTTTATTCATAAATAAAGATATACACTTACCATGTTTATCTTGTGGGTTGAGTTCCCAGTTTGACTCAAGATCTCATAAATCCCTAATATCTCTCACATTTGGTTATATATCCATCTATATAAATACGTGATGAGAAGCATATTTACAATATACGAAAATACATACAAGAAAATTGGTTTAGGGTTTGCTGTGGGATTTAGAGAGGGTTCTTGAGATCATCTGGAAAACTCTTCCTAGTCTCTAGATCAGAAAATCTCAATGGAACAAGGTATGCAATCATTCTTTCATGTTTAAGTTTTCTTTTAATTAGATTCGAGATTAAAGATCCAAAGTTTATGCTTCCGCATTTATGTTTTTGGTTATCCAATAACCAACACTATTTATAGCCTTGGACCCCTTCCAGGGTTTAGTACTCCTTTCCATGTGGGATTGAGGCATAACCACAAAATTTCACTCCTTTCCCATGTGGGATGGAGTGATTTTCATCCAACCCTAATCCTATAAGGGTTCTAGAAGATTCCTGATTAACCAAATATCGATTAATGAACATTCAACCCTTTAATTAATTAAACTGTTAATTAATTCCCAAAATATATGTCCAATTAGTTTTTAATAAATTATTAACCATAATAATTAATAAACCAATTTTTCCTTTATTTATGCTACTCAATTGGGTCTTGAGCGCAACCCAAAAGGACCTTGTTATTATTAGAAATATTACCAATAGTTAATGACCTTGGACACTATTACAAATTTTTTGACATTCTTTATATCCACACTTAGGTATCGACGGGATCTACAACTTTCGTTTTTACTCCATCGACTAATTTTGAGTGTATTTCTAAAGTTATATTTTAACAAGCTTAGGGGCTGTTTGGTAGCTTCTTATTTGAAAAATTAAGAGGCGACCTCTTAAAAGTTCAGATTTAGAGTGTTCGGTTGGATCTTATTTTTTTTTGCCTCTTAATCTTAAAATGCCTCTTAATTTTTCAGATATAAGATTGTATCTTAAAAGAAAAATGAAAGGTGCGTTCCTATTTTACCCCATACATGTTCCTCCTCTTTTCTATTTCACGATACAGCTTCCCCCAAGCCATCTCCGACGACCTGCAACCCACCGGTCACCGCCTCCACCGCCTGCCCTCCGGTCCGGTCACCGTCGCCATCCCCTTTGCATCCAGCTCCGTCAAAACTCAAAGACAACATCATCAGGTAAGGTTTATCCTAAAATCGATTTTATGTAATCGATTTAAGAACTCTGTTTCTTCCTTCCTTCGTCGACGAAGCTTGACCCATAACCTCCTCCCATAGTCGATGCCTCTTCCACCATAGTTTTCTTCGCTTCCGTCTTCCCCACAACCACCGCCTTGGAGAAATAAATTTCTAGGTTTGACATCCGCAATCGATTTCCGGGTTTGACGTTTGATTCTCTATAAATCAGATGTTTTGAATCAAATTATGATATCTTGCGTTATTGATTATGTGAATAACATGATGATTTTGATTTTGGATTCAAAGTTTCTGATTTTTTTGGTGCTCTCTTTGATTGAATTGATTATGTAAATAACATTAATAACATAATGTTGTTAATTTCATCATAAATTCCATCAGATGCTTTGCGCTCAAAGCTGTCGACAGAATTGATGAACATCTGCTCTGAATATGAAGCAATTAGGAGCTTGGGTTTGGCCATTTTAATAGGTGTGAGAAATGTTCTTTTTTCTATTATTTTATGAACATCTGTCTGGGAATTTTTTTTCTTTTTCGTGCTATTTTATGCAAGATTGGTTGCAAATAATGAGTTTGCTTCTTTTTCCTCTTTTGTTTGTTGTAAATTTATAAATTTAAACTTATGATTGATTCTATTGTGGCTTGGGAATCTGAGATTGAGCAGCTGAATATGGAACACTTGCAAGTACAAATATGCTAAAAGATCATTATGGATTTCAAGGGTTTGATGTTCATTTCTAGCATCCTACTTTCAAGGAAAGATCATTTATTATGTTTTGATGGTAAATGGCAGGTTTTGAGTGTTTTCAAAAAGTTGAAGGATAGTTGATGATTGTTTAGATTTGTATAGATTGTTTATATTATTATTTTTAAAAATTATTTTAGAAGTTTTTTACTCAATTATTTTGATAATTTTGTAACAAAAGTATTTAGTTTAAAAAATTAATAATAAAAAAGAAGGGTAAAATGGTCATTTTATAATTCAGGACAACAATTCAGAGGTTCAAACCAAACAGTATGTAAAAATTCAGATCTTAAAACAGACCCTCTTAGAAATTCAGACATCTTAAAAATTCAGATCCTACCAGTTCCCTTAGACAGTTAAAGTCCGTTAAAAATTCATAACTTTGTTATCCGACGTCCGTTTTCGTTTGTCTTTATACCGTTGAGCTCCTAGTAATGAGATCTTTGATTCTCGTTCACTCTGTGTCGGCTAACAAACGATTGATCTAAAATTTGATTTCCAGACTGCATACTGCTATGCCAAATTCTAGAACAATCATAACTTCCTCATACGAAGTCAGGTTTGGACGTTCTCTATATGCACGATTTTGGTTTAACGTCTACTACGAGTTTAGTTTGGATTTCTATGTCTAAAAAGTAGTTTATCAAATATTCATTTTTTACGATACGCAGTGTTGTGTCAGTTTTGTCGCAAAACTTCGACGGGTTATAACTTCTTCGGTATAAGTCAGATTTCAGTGTTCTTTATATGTACGAAATTTGTGACATATACTATACTTTGGTTAAGATTATTTATTATAAATAATCTTCTATCAAAAATTCATTTTTTAACTTATATTATCTCTAAATTAACTAGCCCAAATCTACAGGCGTTACATATACTGACTGAGATTCACTACAAATTAATGATGTATGAGTTTAATTGTAACGATCCAATTTTCAAGACCAAAAATTTCTTTTTAATTAACTGACTCATAAAACATTCATAAGAAATTACTGTGAAATCACATCATCTCATAAAACAATGTATCATGTCTGAAAACCCAAGTCATAAAATAAGAACATGTCAGTGTACAATCCCAGAATATCCATAGTGCGGAAAACAATGAGTGTGCGTATGATGTGCCGCTACCATGCCAGCTCCTTCCCCTTCGCTGAAGAGGTACCTGAAGCAAAAACTGTAAACTGTAAGCACGAAGCTTAGTGAGTTCCCCCATCGTACCACATACCATACAATCACATAGCATACATACTGTCGGGCAATTATGGGGGGCCCGACCTACCCGGTACGACCATTCTGGGGTGCCGACCTACCCTTGTCAAGCCATTCTAGGGTGCTGACCTACCTGTCGGTCCTAACAACCAACCCTCGGGGACTATTCCACCCCCTACTGCTACTATCACATATATCATAGCATAAACATACTATCAGACATATCTGGGGTGTCCGAACTACCCTTCGGTCCTAACAACCAAACTTGGGGACTATTCCCCTCCTACTACGACTATCACATATAACATATCATGCCAGCATATAAACATATCATCACATACTGTCAGACATATTTGGGGTGTCTGACCTACCCTTCGGTCCTAACAACCGAACTCTACTACTATCACATATAATATATCATGCCATCAAATAACATATCAGGTAGTAGCAAACCTAGATGATATCACAAAGACAATCATCTAATCATACAACTCCTACTGGTGGGCCGACATTGTGGCCGTAGACCCACCGCTACTGGAAGGTAACTCACCTCAAACGAGTAGTTGTTGATAATCTGTGTGGGAAACCTCTGTCTGCTACTGCTTCGAAAGTCTTTCGGCTATAATCCCCACAAAACACTTAGTCAGAAACTGATATCTACTCTTGGGGTAAAATGACTATCTTACCCCCAACCATGACCAAGTCAAAGTCAACTTCCAGTTGACCCGACTCGCCGAGTTGGGCCGTCAACTCGTCGAGTCCCTAACCCTTTACCCGTCCTTATCCATGACTTGACTCGTCGAGTTTGGCAACGACCCGACGAGTTCCTCCTTTATATGAACATCGAATGAACCTTCATCCGACTTGCCGAGTTGTATGAACAACTCGTCGAGTCCACCTTCATCTGATGAACAAATTCTGACCTTGACTCGCCGAGTTGTATGAACAACTCATCGAGTTCATCTTCAACCATAAGGAGATTGCCTTGGACTCGTCGAGTCTGTTCTAGCACTCGTCGAGTCCCATGAACTCCAGGTCTAAGGCTAAGTCCAATACATTGGTTCACTCCTTCGAACCTTCTACAACCCTTCTAACACCCAACTGAGTTCTTTTGACCCTCAACAGACATGGGACTTTATGCCTTGGACTCGTCGAGTCCCAAGAACGGACTCGCCGAGTCGATAACGTCCACACCCTAAATCCTCGATTTCTGATGTACAACCTTTGACCAAAAGGTAGATCCAATCCCCTAAGCTCAATCTAGCACGTAAAGTTTCGAACTTTACGTGCATGCATGGGACTTTTGAGCCTAAAAGGCTCTAAAATGGCTCTTATGTTGTGTGGGACCTTCCTTGGGTGCAAAAGCAACCCAAATCTGCCTTGTGACTCCTGCCAAGACTTAGATCCGAAGTCTTGACCCCAACCATGTTTGCAATCATGGATGGCTACCTCATATGGCTTAAAAAGCCCTAAATCTTCCCCAAAAAGGGATCTAACAAACAAGCAAACAAGGTATAGACTTTATACCTTTCAAAGACTGTAAATGATGAACCAAAATCGAATCCTTCAGTCTCCTCTTGATCATTCTATGCTCTTCCTTCTTCCTTGAGGTCAAAACCCACAAAAATCACTCAAAAGCCTTAGATCTTGCACCAAAACACTTACGGTTTGCTATGGAGGGTTTCTGGGAGCAATAGGGACGAGTGGTGGCTGAAAGAGATGATTAAATAGGGTGAAAACTCTCAGATTAGGGTTTTTGTCCAGTCAATGCCTACTCGCCGAGTCCGAGACCCGACTCGACGAGTCCATCACTTAAATCCCGCGTCCCGTCTCGCTTCTACTCGGCGAGTTGGTCCTTCAACTCGCCGAGTCCTAGGCCAAAATTGCAAAACTCTAAAATGAAAATACATAGCAAGAACCAGGTGCTATATTAATAAGTTGTTATATGTGAGATTTACAGCAGATTAAGTTTGTATGGGTTAATAAATTGGTATCCTGAGATTTACAAAAGATTAATGTTGTATGAGTTAATAGGTAGGTATAGTTTAGATTTATAGAAGTTTAATGTTGTATGAGTTAATAAGTTAGTATAGCTGGTGGGTGTTGAGACCACCAAATAAAAAAAACCTATATACAACGACATACAAAAATGAATTGTAGTAACGGTAATAGGGATCGAATCCACAGGGATTGGTTCGAATCAAATCTATGCATTCAGTTCTACGAAATAAAAATATACAATGACATTGGGGGTTTTCAAAATGTTAAATGCGATAAAAACTAATTTACAAAAATAAAAAAAAATGGAAAAATACAAAATCTATAAAATAAAACATTCCAATATCGGGATAAATCGCAAGTTCAACTATTTAACTAATCATCATAATTTTGTGGTGCAATGGGTTTAATGGATACTAATTTAGTTATAGCAATCTAAGAAGCTTGAGATCACCTAGACTTTTCTTAATTAATACAATGGTTAGACAAAGCTCATAACACATTTTCTTAGTTAAAGTCATAATTTCCATAAACCAAGAAGTTAGCAAATCCAAGAGGAGTCAAAATGCTTTCACTACCATGTTGGAGAAAATATTTTCATGATTATGTGAAAGAAAAACAATCACAAGAACCATTTGTTGCTTGTTAATTTGAAGATCTATTACGTAATCAAGAAATTAACCAACTAATTAAATATTCACATATCTAAACTCATGATTAAAGACATATGAACATAAATAGATGTTTTACTAGAAAATATTTTCATAGCATACCATCAAAACCATACAAAACTATTCCTAATCAATTAATTGCTCCATAGATTCACCCAATATTGAAAATAAAAACAAACTAGACAAAATAATGAAATAAAAAGGATAGAAATTATACCAATACCGATTACAAAATGAAGATGATAAAGCTCCTTGAAATCGTCACTTCTTGTTGCTCCAAAAAAACTTCATTCATAATCCAAATATTAATACAAAAATTAACCTAACGTAATCTAATGTAAATAACTAATTACAAGATAATAAAATAAATGATAAATATATCAATGATAATATCATTTTGTAATTCCAAAAATAAGAAAGGAAAAGAAAGAAGGAGACACCAAATGCATCGTCACTCCCTCTAGTCCTACTGTCGGCGGATTGAATGAGATCCCCTACTGCATCTTTTGATTGTTGCGCGTTCAATTCCCACCACAAGTTCAAAGTTGACTTCATACTTAACTTATAAATTGGGCTGCTGAATTATTAAGTAATGGGCTGTACAATTGCTCTATTGGGTTGCCATAAAATACTAATGTGAGCTGCATATTGGACTTCATGTATTGGGCTGCCAAAACTAAATATGGCAGCAATCTGCATTGTTGCTCATCAGACCAAAAACCAGACCAAAACATGTCCGAATCAGCTCATTTTTTGTGATATTCAAGATCAAAGACTTGGGAAGATGCTCGTAAAATTTCAGCTAAATCGGACAACGTTTGCCCCTTCGTCTGATCACTTGAAGAAAGTCGCGCAAAGCTGTCAAAATCCGAAAAATTAATTTATATCGCTTTGTTTTTCTTTTCGCTCCAGGATTTTTGCTACGAGATTTCAATATTGGTTGCAAGGCATTCAATGTGGCTTTAACAATTCTCCAAAATACCATCTTGCTCGTACAAATCTGCACAAAAATAGCTTAAACGAGTAAAAATATTCAAACCAATAAATCTAACGATTTAATGCAAAAAGACTATTAAAAAAGCAAAAAGTAAAAGAAAACGATTGCTAAAATATATATGCAAAATCATGCTATCAGTGGCTAAGAATTGTAGTCAATTAATCTTATATGAGTTAATAAGTTGGTAGAGTTGAGATTTACAGTGGATTGTTGTTATAGGATGTAGTAACCTACTATAACTAAGGTTTATAGTTGATTATTGGTATATGGAGTAATAAGACTGTATAGATGAGAATCATTACAACTTATTGTTGTATGATGTAGTTAGCTTATATAGTTGTAATTATTAATGGTCATTGATGAAAGATAGATAAAGCTTGTATATTTGAAATCATAGATGGTTATTGATGAACATATTGTAGGTTTATGTTTAGTTCAAACAATAACTGACTGTTATTGAAAAATAGGGGAAACATTTATATCAAGAACCATTAAGTATGGTGAACCTTTGTGGCAATATCTATTGAGTATGGTGAGCCCTTGAAACGAGAACCATTGAGTATGGTGACCTTTATGGCAACATCCATTGAGTATGGTGAGCCCTTGAGACGAGATCTATTAAGCATGGTGAAGATTTGCATGTAACACCCGATTTCCAGGTATTTTACATTTTGACCCCTGGTATGAGTATTGTTTTCAAAATTGGTCATAATTGGCATTTAAATGAAAAATGGGGGTTGTGTAAGTAAATTAGGCGTACGTGTAGTACGTTGGGCATACATGGTCAGGGGTAAAACCCTAATTTTTAGGGTTTGGACCTTATTTAAGCAACCTTATGCCCAAAGGTTCTCTCATTACCAGTCTCCATTGCCCCTTTAAGCTCTATCTCGAAACCCTAACCCATTTTTAGAGAGAATTGATCCTTGTGTGTGTTTTGGTGTGTTTGGTGTATCTTGAAGAAGAAGAAGCTCAGTGGAGGAGCATTGATCAAGTTGGAGCTTGTAGATCCAGGCTCCATCCATCCAGCTTCGTAGAGGTATAAAGTCTTGACCTTGGCTAATCTATGCTTACATTTTAGGCCTTGTTAAGCCTTAGGTCTTATGGGTTTAGGCCATGGGTTGAGGGGCCCATTAAGGTAAGGGTAAAATGGGTTTTCCCCTAGGAGTCAGGATTAAGGATTTGGACTCTCGGTTATGATTTATGGTCTAACTTTTAATTAGGGTTTTGCTATTTGTGATTTAGTACGGGGATTTTTCGGTTCAGCAGCTCGAGTGTTATTTGTTTATCAACGGATTGAGGCGAGTCTTCTTACAGTGTTTTAGCGGGTCAAAGGTGTTGGATTAAGGATTTAAGCCAATAACTAAATTTGTATATTTTTGAATTAGAAGCAAAGTCCTTTTTGGGTTGATCTCAAAATTTGTAACTAATTAGAATGATAGTTGGAGATAGAGGATAATTTGTTAGTTTATTATATGAATATTAAACTAATTGGAAATTGAAATATATTATTTATTAATATATTATATGATTAATATATTAATTGGAAATAGTAATGATTAATTGATTAATTAGAATTTAATTGGATTTAATTCTAAGATTAATTAGAATTAATCATTCAAAAGACTCTTTGGTGTCCATGGGAGTTTCCTTGAGCAAGTATAAATAGGAAACCATGGGTTCCTATTTTCCACACACCTTTACTTGATTTCATAGAGCCGAATTTATGCTCTAGTCTCCTCTCTCCTCAAGTCTTCTTGCTACTAGAGTTTTGGGTACAACCATTAGAGGTATCCATTCCGTTGGTGCTAGCTTTCCAAGATCTAGAAGAAGGATTCTATTTTGATTATTTACAATAATAATCAAAAGGTATGTAACCCTAATTTTATGTATGAATTTAGATTTCATAGACTCTCTCTGAGGGGTTTCTTGATATTTATAGTTAGATGCTATCAGTAGAGAAAACATAGATCCATTCTAGGTTGCATGTGAACTTAAGGGTTTAAGTGTTTTTTCCGTCACATGTAATTTTTTTTATAACCTAGAAATCCCATCAGAAGGCACCAATGTCGGACCATAGATTATTGTTACTAAAATGCTAGATGTTTGTGTAAATCTTGCATGTATTGTATGTATTAGTATGTATGCCAGACGGGGCTAGATGCAAGGTGGGGCCTAATGAGTGTGTTAGGAGGGGTCCATTGCATGTTACTGACAAATCGGTACTGGGATGGGCCTGATGGAGATTAGGCGGGGCCCATTGTATGTATGGTATGTGGTAATTTGGGGGAAACTCACTAAGCTTAGTGCTTAAAGTTTTTTGTTTATGTTTCAGGTACTTCCGATTCGAAGGGGAGGAGCTTGGGATAATTGCATCGCACACACCATGATTTTCCGCCTTATTTGACTCTGATGTATTTTTGGGTGATTGTTGACATACTTTGATTTCCTTTATGGTTTTTATAAACATGTTGGTTTACATATTTAAGTTATAATCATTTATCTAGTTATTCGTTTGATATTTACGGTACTATAATCATAGAACGAGGGCCATGACCCGAGTTAGATTGTCGGGTTATAGTATAGCGCAATTATCGACCCAATGATATAATAAGGTTATTAATCAGGCCAGCGAGAATTGTAAACCCTAAATTTCGGGTTGACCCGATGTAGGTTATCGACCTAACGAGTTGTGGGGTTAAGTCGTTTGATAGTTGTGCGACGAGACTTGATGAGCGGGTAACAAATGATTATCTTATTCGGTTAGTAGTCAAAAAAATGAATACTATACCAAATTCATAAAAGTTCTAAGGAAGTTGTTATATTACCTGAATAGGTTCGTACAGAAGGTAGACTGTAAAGTAGTACAAGACGTGAGGTCAGGCTAGCAGTCAGTTTTCAAAGACTAGACAAGTAAGTACATGCGGATTTTTCTAGGTACATAGGAAAGTAAATAATTTTATGTTATAATATGTACGAATGGTCAGTAGGAGTAATTACAACTATTTATTTGAAATGATTGTTAAATCGTGTGTTATATAGTTGGACAATGAGAGCTCTGGATAGGTCGATAGCCAGTATGACTAATTATTGATGGGCTTGGTAAAGCCTATATTAATGGGTTTTATAGATTATAAATCCATGCATGAGGTGAAAAAATATTTAATTCTTAAGTTCACATGCAACCTATTTGAATCTATGTTTTCTCTATTGATAGAAATAAACTATGAACATCAAGAACCCTAGCAAACCCTAGGTATTTTTGAAATACAAGAGAGTTAGGGTTTGCATACCTTTTTATGATTACAGAAAATAACCAATCCAAATCTTTCTTCAAAAGCCTTGGAAAGCAAGCACCAGAAATCTAATGCTTCTAATGGTTTGTACCCAAACCCTAGTAACAAGAAGACTCAAGGAAAGAGGAGAGGATAAGGAAATTTCGTTCTTCAACCTTCTAGGTAGTGAGGACGACAAAAATAATGAGCCAAGGGGTTATATTTATATCTAGGGGATCACAAGGATACACCCTGATTTGAATTTTAAAATAATAATATTTCAATCTATTCAAATCATTATCCCTATCAACAATCAAGAATATTCCAGAAACCCTAAAAAGGCTCGAAATCGTCTAATCCTAGAAACAATCTAGAATTCCCTTTATTGTTCAACTATTGATTAATTACAATCCAGCCTTTGCACTTTTAATTAATTTTGATTAATCCCCAAATCAATTCCAATTAATTTCTTATTAATTATTAATTAAACAATGTTATTTCTAATGAATATATTAATAACATAATGTATTAACAAATCATTTATTACTATTTATTAATCATATAATAAATCAATAAATCAACCTATCTCTCTATAAGTCATTCTATACAATTACTAGTTCTGAGGGCAACCGAAAAAGGACTTTGCTTCCATTTGCAACTTTCTACCAATTTAGTTATAATCTTAGACATCTTAATCCAAACAGTCTCCCACTTGGATAATTCTATAACTACAATTGCAAGTATAACCAAACAGCAAAAAGTGCTTTATAAAGCTACTGCCGAACTATGATCTAATCAGACATTGGACCTAAGATAAATGCTCAAATATTCATTCGTTCTACAAGATATCGTATAGACATGAGACATTAACCAAAATCAATCTCATAGTCCAAGATTCTATTTCCTGATTTCATGATTTCCCGATTTATGATGTCTGGATTCAGATTACTAATTGAACACATTAAGTTCGTCCGGGCTTGGCCAAACAATTTAAATGTCGACAACAAATCATCGAGGGGCTCAAATATATCACTTTTTCCTGTTAAGGAAAATGGAACGAATAAACTTCGACTTATATACATGTATATTTTACTCACCAAATCATGCATGAAACTACATTTTATAACATCATGTGACTGATGCATAACTGACTTGTAAATTACAACTTATATATCTCCGTTTGAAGAAAAAAAGATATTATCGTCTCAAAATTACCCATGATAGAATCCATGAAGTAATTTTCTGAACATGGGTTTATCTAATACTCAAAACCTCCATTTTCTAAGTACTCATGAATATCATAGCAATCCTATTGCAATGTCCAATCCTTATGGACAATCAACAATCTATTTATAACAGCCTTAGTTCACTACTTCCAAAAGTACGAGTAACTATGGAATTTTGAATAATCAAATCATTCAGGAAGTAAGACATGCAAAGTGAAACACAATAATAAACCAATTAACTATGGTATCATACTTATTGAATATAAATAAATCCTTATTATTTAATCACCATAACAATTACAGATTTATTCATTGTATAATGTTTCGAGTAATCAACTAACCATTTGAATTAAAAAACATCAGTCATGCCATGTTATGAACATGCATACTATGCCTCTATATGGTCCTTCCTTTGTGAACAGAGCAATTGGACATTACTCCAATGATGCTCATTTCACAGTTCCAAATTCTTATAACTATCCAAGATGTGGTGCAATTCCAACTTTACATGGATTGATCTTATGTGCTATCGAGATTCCAAAGTCTTAGAAACTGAGTCTTCGATATTAAAGAACATTTCACTAGAACTTTGTTACTAGAAACAATTTCCATGGTAATGAAGTTTCAAATCCAAGGTATACTCCATGAACACCTTTCTTGCATTAAATGTAACACTGTAAAAATTTGAACAATTTTTCACTTTTGAAAACCATAAAATATCATTCACATTCAGTTTAAAAACATTGTTTCAACATTGTATTAGTACAAAAACCCCAAGATCAGAATATATATATATATGTATATATATATATATATATATATATATATATATATATATATATATATATATATATATAGCTCCAATGTGTGTGTGTACGAATCATGTCGGCGCCTTCCTTCGCTCATCACTGGTACCTGAAAGACATAACACAACAACTGTAAGCATAAATTCTTAGTGAGTTCCCCAAAATACCGCATACAACACATACGCCACTCGAGGCTATAATACGACCCTCTGGTCAATGTGTCTCAGCGGGACCCTCCAGTCCCGTAGCTCGTTGGACCCTTTGGTCCGGTCATAGCTCGTTGGACCCTCCGGTCCGGTCTATATCATCATACAACATACATATATCACATAGCACATAATCTCATACATAACACATAAGACCCTCTGGTCATCACATAATACCACTCTAGGTAACGTATAGTGAGAAGACTCACCTTGGTGTCTCGGTAAATATCTGACTCGGAAGAAATGTGATCTAGCCTCCGCCTAATCACATAAAGTAATACTCTCGTAAATACAACTGTACTCAACCCTAAAAGTCAACAAGGTCAACGGTCAAACTTTGACCCTACTCGTCGAGTGCACTAGGGCGACTCAACGAGTCTACACGTGTCCACTGACTCTCTTAGTCCCTTTCTTGGCACGTCGAGTACTTCCCCTGACTCGACGAGTTCCACCTGGCATGAATCGCGGGGCCACCCTGACTCAACTCGCCGAGTCTCAAGAACAACTCGGCGAGTTCCGCCTTGAACTCCAGTCCCCCAGACTCTTCCTGACTCACCGAGTTATTCCCCAACTCGGCAAGTCCACTCACTGAGTGATTTACGGGAAACCCTCATCCTACTCGCCGAGTCTGTTATTCGGACTCGGCAAGTTCATGTCATGCACAAACTCCACAGGCCTCCTGAGGTCAGATCTGTCCCATACATTCATAGATCTGGCCTTCCCAAGCATGATAATTACGTAAACTTCAGACCTTGACACTCATACAACATTAAAATGGTCTAACTTGGTGATTTAGCCCCAAAAATGACATCCCAAGCTCATAGCTCCCAAAATGACTCATAAAGCTCCAAGGGTTAAGGTCTCTGGACCTCTTTGGGTCCAGATCCAGAACATAGACTCAAGAAGGGACCAAATGCTCCACTTATTCTTCCTTTAAAAGGGTTAGAAAACCCTAACACTAAGAATCAACATCAAAACTGAAGAAGGTCCGAGCAAAATACCTCAATATGATCTCTAAGAACTCAAAAATCACCACAATCGCTCCTCCTTCAGCCTCCTCTTGCCTTGGTCACCTCCTTCTTGCAAAAACACCCACAAAAGGATCAAGAATGGCCTCTCCTTCCTCACAAACGCTCTAGATCTCTTAGGGTTTCTCTCTGGGGGTTGGTGGCCGCAAATGACGGCACTAAAGGTCTTTAAATAGGTCTCAAACCCTAGAAATTAGGGTTTCATTAAACAACGTGGACTCGCCGAGTCCACTCATGAACTCGCCGAGTCCAGCTGTGAACTCGCATACGAATCCGCGACCATACTCGGCGAGTTTAGACGCCAACTCGCCGAGTCTCCTCACAATTCCCAAAAATAAAAGAACAAAAAAATAGGATACCTAGGAATCCGGATGTTACAATTCTCCCCCACTAGAATCAGACTTCACCCTCGAAGTCTCACTCTGCAAACAACTCTGGATGTTGCTCCCGCATCTCACGCTCCGGTTCCCAAGTCAACTATGACCCTTTCCGATGCTGCCACTGGACCTGAACTAGAGGCACCTCCTTGTTCCTCAAAACCTTGACCTTCCGATCCCTAATCACTACCGGTCTCTCAACATAATTCAGGCTCGCATCCACCTGAATATCTTCTAATGGCACCACTACCGACTCGTCGGCTATACACTTTCGCAGCTGCGACACGTGGAAAGTGTCATGAATCTGACCTAACTCTGCCGGTAACTCCAAACGGTAGGCTACCCTGCCTACCCTCGCGATAACCCTGAAAGGACCAATATATCGTGGCCCCAACTTGCCCCTCTTCCTGAATCGAATCACTCCTTTCCAAGGAGAGACCTTTAGGAGCACGAAGTCGCTGACCTGAAACTCGAGCTCGGACCGGCGTCTGTCCGCATAACACTTCTGACGACTCTGAGCGGTCAACAACCTCTGTCTGACCTGCTGAATCTATTCTGTCGTCTGAAGCACGATCTCGGTACTACCCATCACACGCTGCCCTACTTCTCCCCAGCAAATGGGGGTCCGACACCTCCTCCCATACAACAGCTTAAAGGGCGGCATACCAATGCTCGAATGATGGCTGTTGTTATAAGAAAACTCTGCCAAGGGCAAATACGTGTCCCAACTCCCGCCGAAATCCAACACACATGCTCGGAGCATGTCCTCGAGCGTCTGAATCGTCCGCTCACTCTGCCCGTCAGTCTGTGGGTGCTATATGGTACTAAAATGCAGTTTCATACCCAATTCCTCATGAAACTTCTTCCAGAACCTGGAAGTGAAATGTACATCTCGATCTGAGACAATCGAGATCGGCACTCCATGCCGCGATACCACATCTCTCACATACAATTCTGCCAACCTCTCTGCGGAAGAGCTCTCACTAATGGCCAGGAAGTGATCACTCTTCGTCAACCTGTCCACAATCACCCAAATTGCATCGACACACCTCGTGGTCCTTGGCAATTTGGTGATGAAATCCATGGTAATCTGTTCCCATTTCCACTCGGGAATCTCTAATGGCTGCAGCTTACCATGTGGACGCTGGTGCTCGGCCTTAACCCTGCGACAGGTCAACCATCTCTCTACAAACCAGGTGACATCTCTCTTTATACAGGGCCACCAATATTCCCTTTTCAGGTCCAAATACATCTTAGTGGCCCCGGGATGGATCGAGAATTTCAATCGATGGGCCTCTTCCATCAAAATGGTACGCGTTCCGCCCACGGACGGTACCCAAATTCGACCCTGAAAAGTCATAAGCCCCCGGCTATCGGTAACGAATTTCGATACCAGCCTGATAACTCGCTCTCTCTTCTAGCTTTCTGGCCTCACAGCCTCAGCCTGGGCCCCACGAATAGCATCCAACACCGGGGTCATCACTGTCAATCTCAAACAAACATCCCGCAATGGGGCGCCCTCCGCCCTTCGGCTCAGTGCATTGGCTTCAACATTAGCCTTGCCCGGGTGGTACAGGATCTCACAATCATAATCCTTGACCACGTCCAACCACCTCCTTTGGCGCATATTCAGGTTGGGCTGATCCATCAAATACTTCAAACTCTTGTGGTCCGTGTATATCGTACACCGCACCCTATACAGATAATGTCGCCAGATCTTGAGGGCAAACACTACCGCTCCCAATTCCAAATCATGAGTGGGATATCTCGACTCATGAGGCTTAAGCTGCCTCGATTCATATGCTATCACATGCCCCCTCTGCATAAGCACCGCTCCCAATCCGGATATCGATGCATCACAATATACCACAAAATCCTCCATCCCTTCCGGAAGGGCTAATACTGGGGCCTCGCATAATTTCTGGCGAAGTGTCTCGAACGAGGTCTGTTGCTCCGGACCCCAAGAAAACGCAACACCCTTCCGGGTCAACTTGGTGAGTGGCACGGCGATCTTGGAGAAATCCTTAATAAATCTCTGTGACATCCCCATATTTCTCGGCTAGAAAAGACCGATTTAATTTATGCTTTTTAAAATAAAATCAGAGAAATCTTTTTATAAGATGTTGCGGAATTGGTCCCCAAACAACATATGATAAAAGTTTATCAAAATCCTTCATTAAGAAGGTATATATTTTCCATATATATCAAAACCTCGGGATGTCATGTTCCGATACAGATCAAAAGCATAAACAAGACATTATAAGCCTTTCAACAGTTATTTACAACTACTGGCCTATAATCCAAAAATCTCTCGTCATCCTACGACTATGCTCGGGGTCCACTACCTGTAATCATAAAACTGAGTGGGTCAGGCTTGGGAGCCTGGTGAGCATATAGGGTTTTCAACCCACAATAATAATATACTTATTAAGTTCACCAATCAATAATAACCCTGATTACCCATTCCCATTGTCCTCACTTTACGTCCCTAAACACCTATCACAAGGGACCTAGCCTAAGGATTATCATCGGGATGGACACTACTGCTAAAGCGTTTCCTCAGCCATACATGTCCTTAAGGCAACCATGAGGGGGATGGAGTACGCCAATGAACATTTAATTCATCAACACCTACAAGTTGCGAACCTTCTAGTGTTCCACTGGACTATCTAGAAAGTCCGTGGTCGTCATCTATACTCCGTTAGATGACTACAACAACAACATCAACAACAATCACAACATCGAGGCCTCTCACCATTTTAACACACATCAACTATTTCATCTACCCATGTTCTACCCAACATATTTTGTAGATAAAAAGCATATACAGTTTAAAACTTGTATAAAACATCAATTCAACAGTCACCTCGAATAAACAATTAGCATATTTACACATAACACGTATTTCAAGGTAAATACTTCATATCTATGTGTAAATTGAAAGTAACTACACACTCACGTATTTGGGTGAAAATCGGGCAGCAATTCGTTTCCTAAAACGATCGTTTCTAATAAAACCGGGAGTTTTATTGAGAAACCGGGCTCAACAAAAGTCGGGCTTCGAAACTGAAAAGATAAATTTTCCAGGCTTCTCGGGCATTTCGTGGGGTATTCCGGGCTTTACAATCGATACCGGGGCTTTGCGGGATGTTAAGATGAAAGAAATATGGAGAAAGGGGCTAAAAATGACAATTTCTTAAAAATATCCGAGAAGGCTCGCAACCTTCTATCTATAGGGTGAAGCTTCTGATCGGACGGCTGAGAAGCTTCTGATCCAACGGCTGAGAGGGGTTCGCAGGCAAAGGCTCGCACGAGGCTGCGCATGGCTCGCACATGGCTCACACCTGCGAGGGCTCGGTGGCAGCTTCTAAGTGGACCGGATTCTACTGGTGCACCTGCGAGGTTCGGAGCTAGGCTAAGCGAGGCTCGGACGGAGAGCTGGTTGCTTCGGATTGGGCCTCCTCCTCGGTCGAATCAGAAGAGGACACGTGGCTTCGCATGACTCAGCAGCTTCGGTGAATCAGCAGCCTGGTGACTCAGCTGGACACGTGTCACATTCTAAGCGAGGGTGACGTGGCAAAGTGTGACTATGCGAAATTTCTCAATTTTCGCGCGAAAACTTCTAAAATCCATAACTTTCGCATACGAGCTCCGTTTTTGACGTTCTTTATAAGCACGCGTAGCTAAAATTACGATCTACACTTCCGTTTAGACTTCGTCGGCTAATTTTGAATTTAAAATTTATATTATTATTTTTAACAAACTGGGACAGGAAATCCGTTAAAAATTCATAACTTCTTCATCCGACGTCTGTTTTCATCAGACTTTTTACCGTTGTGCTCCTAATGACGAGACCTTTAATTCTCGTTTAGGTTGTGTCGGCTAAAAATCACTCGATCTAAAATTCGAGTTTTTAGCTGTCTATTGCTACGCTGAAACTTCGAAAAATCATAACTTCCTCATACGAAGTCAGATTTGGGCGTTCTTTTTATCGAACTTCTCGGTTTAACGAATACTACGACTTTCGTTTAGATTACTAAGGCTAAAAATTAGTTTATTGAAAACTCACTTTTTACGACATTCAGCACCGTGCCGGTTTTGTCGCGAAACTTCGACAGGTCATAACTTCTTCGTTATAACTCGGATTTTGGTATTCTTTATATCCCCGAAATCCTTGTTTCGACCACTACAACTTTATGTAAAGATATCGGGCTTATCTCACACTTTAATTTTGACGCTTATTTTTATTCTTAATTAATTAAGCCCTAATAATTAAGCATAAAACACATAATTCACATAATATTCACATAATTCCTTTTCATTTCTTCAAAATGAGTTACAAAGGTTAACCTAGACTATCAACTCAATATAAATGCCTAGGCTAGAAACACGAGTGTTACAATTCTCTCCCCCTTAGGATGATTCCGTCCCTGGAATCACATATCACCAAACAACTGCGGGTAGCAACTCATCATGTCACTCTCCGTTTCCCAAGTGAGATTTGGTCCATTCGTATGTTTCCAGCGCACAAGCACTAAATCGACCATCTTGCATCGTAATTTCATAGTCTTACGGTCAACGATTGCCTCAGGTTCCTCGATCAACCTCTTGTTTTCATCTAACCTTAACTTAGAAATCAGAATTATGTCGGGCATATCTCCTGTGAACTTTCTCAAATAACACACATGAAAGGTGTTATGAATACCCTCCAGTTCTTCTGGTAACTCTAGCTTGTAAGTTTGATTCCCGATCCTCTGAAGAACTTTAAATGGTCCAATAAACCTTGGACTCAACTTCCCTCTTTTACCAAATCTTATAAGTCCCTTCCACGGTGAGACTTTAAGTAAAACCGAATCTCCAACATCGAAGGATATCGGTTGTCTTTTCTTGTCAGCATAACTCTTTTGTCGATCTTGAGCAGCTAACATCCTTTCCCTTATCACTTTCAACTTTTCAGCAGTCTCATGGACTATTTCAGGTCCCATAAACTGCTTTTCCCCAGCTTCCAGCCAGCATGATGGCGTTCGACACTTTTCCCCATACAAAGCGTGATAAGGTGCCATCTTAATGCTTGAGTGGAAACTATTATTATAGGAGAATTCTACTAAAGGTAAGTGTTCATCCCAGTTACCTTGGAATTCTAGGGTACATGCTCTCAGCATATCCTCCAATGTTTGAATCGTTCGCTCGCTCTAACTATCGGTTTGCGGATGGTAAGTTGTACTAAAACACAACTTGGTACCCAATTCCTCTTGTAGACTCCTCCAAAACCTTGAGTTAAAACGGCTATCACGATCGGACACAATCGTTAAGAGAACACCGTGAAGCCTCACAATTTCCTTCACATAAGAATTCGCAAGTTTATCCATAGACCATTTCTATTTGGCTGCTATGAAATGCACACTCTTAGTGAAGCGATCAACGACCACCCAAATCATGTCGTGACCGTTCCTTGTTCTGGGTAGTTTAGTCACAAAATCCATGGTGACGTCTTCCCATTTACCCATGGGTACGGGTAAAGGTTCTAAACTCCCATATGGTTTCTGATGTTGTGCCTTAACCCTAGCACAAGTTACACACTCAGCCACATACTTAGCAACATCGAGCTTCATCGTCGGCCACCAATAATAGGGTTTTAGGTCCCTATACATTTTTGTACTGCCAGGATGAATTGAGTACATGGTCTTGTGAGCCTCTTCCATCAGAAGATCTCTTATTCCGCCCGTCTTAGGTACCCAAATCCTATCTTGGAATACCTTCAGCCCTTGGTTGTTTGTACCGAACACTAACGTTTTGCCCAAACGTTCTTCCTTTCGGTCATTTTTCTCTAAAGCTTCCTCTTGAGCTTTCTTTATACTTTCCAAAATTGTCGAGACAACTTCAATTCTCAACACTCTTGGCCTTTTCTTTTCAAGGTTTACCTTCCGACTGAGAGCATCAACAACAACATTTGCTTTAGCAGGGTGGTAAAGTATCTCACAGTCGTAGTCCTTGAGTAACTCTAACCAGCGTCGTTGCCTCATGTTCAATTCCTTCTGATTAAAGAGATATTGGAGACTCTTATGATCAGTGAAAAGTTTACACTGTGTGCCATAAAGATAATGCCTCCATATCTTCAAGGCAAATACTACCGCTGCCAACTCCAGATCATGAGTGGTGTAGTTCTTTTCATGTTCCTTCAATTGCCTCGATGCATACGCGATCACTTTATCCCTTTGGGTCAGAACACAACCTAACCCAACTCCAGATGCATCTCTATAAACTACGAAGTCATCAACTCCTTCAGGCAACGAAAGAATCGGTGGTCCACACAATCTCTTCTTCAACTTCTCAAAGGCTTCCTTATGCTTCTCATTCCAAGCATAAGTAGCTCCTTTGTGGGTCAAAGCTATTAATGGAGTAGCAATCGAAGAAAAGCCTTGGATAAACCTTCGGTAATATCCAGCTAATCCTAAAAAGCTTCGAATCTCCGTAGGACTTTTTGGTTGTTCCCACTTCATCACAGCTTCAATCTTTGCTGGGTAAACCATTATTCCTTCTTGGTTAACCACATGACCTAAAAATTGGACTTCTTGAATCCAAAATTCACATTTGGAGAACTTTTCATACAACTTCTCCTTTTTCAGGACTTCTAGCACTTCAAGTAGATGCTTTTCATGTTCCTTCTTGCTTTTCGAATAAATCAAGATATCGTCTATGAATACTATCACGGATTTATCTAAGAATGGTTTACAAACCCTATTCATCAAATCCATGAAAGCTGCTGGGGCATTGGTTTGTCCGAACGACATAACCAAAAATTCATAGTGTCCATATCTCGTTCTAAACGCAGTCTTTTCGATATCCTGCTCTCTCACCTTTAGTTGATGGTATCCTGACCTAAGATTGATCTTCGAGAATAGCTCGAACCCTGCAACTGGTCGAACAAGTCATCGATCCTTGGCAATGGGTACTTGTTCTTTATTGTCGCTTTGTTCAGCTCTCTGTAATCGATGCACATTCTCATGCTCCCGTCTTTCTTCTTTACAAATAACACAGGGGCTCCCCAGGGCGATGAACTAGGTCGAATGAAACCTTTGTCCAATAACTCCTAAAGTTGTGTCATAAGTTCTTTCATTTCGGTTAGCGCTAATCGATAAGGTGCTTTTGCTATCGGCGTCGTTCCTGGTAACAAGTCGATACGAAATTCGACTTCTCGATCAGGGGGCAATCCGGGAAGATCTTCGGGAAAGACTTCCGGATAATCACACACCACCGGAATATTCTGCACCTCCTTCTTTTCCATATTGGCATCGATCACGAATGCTAGATATGATGTACATCCCTTGGCTAAACACTTTCTGGCTTTCATTAGGGAAATGATTCCAGAATGTACTCTGCGTTTGTCTCCATACACCATAAACGACTCTTTCCCTGGCGGGTTTACTTTTACTATCTTCTTTCTACATAGTATTTTTGCATCGTTGGCGCTAAGCCAATCCATTCCTAAAACTATGTCGAATCCATTTAACTCGATAGGCAATAATTCCTCTTGGAACTTATTCCCATCCAAGTCAATGAGGATGTTTTTCATACGATGGCTAACAGGTACAAACTTGCCACTAGCAATCTCGACTATTATAGCATTAACTAGCATATCTACAGGCAAAGCTAGCTTTCTACCAAATTCATGCGATATAAAGGAGTAATTGGCTCCAGAATCAAACAAAATTTGGGCCGGCCATTAGTTTACGAGAAAGGTACCTGAAGCGACATCGGCTTCTTCTTTCACAGCTTCGAGTGTCATCTGAAAGGCACTCGCCTTCGGCTTTGGTGGTAGATTGGGTTTTGCTGCGTCCTTCTTCTTCGGGCAGTCCCTCAAAATATGCCCTTCTTCATTGCACCCAAAACATATGTTCTTATTGAATGTGCATTCATTGGCATAATGCCATGGCTTTCCACATTTGTAACAAGTGACTTCCACGCTGCACTTCCCAGCATGTTTCTTCTTACACTTGTCACACCACTTGGCTTCGGCTCCTCCTCCAAACTTTCTCGAACCAGTCTTCGAGAATTTGTGCTTTTTATTGGAACCTGAAGTTCCTTCAAACTTTCTCTTTTTGCCAACTTCAACCTTGCTGGCGGCTCTCCCTTTTATCATATCTTCAACAGACTTGGCAGCCCAAATAGCTGCCTCCAAAGTAAGTGCCTGACGTACTGGCACCGCATACTGCCATGGAAGTCCCTTTGCGTACCTGTATATTTTTTCCAACTCATCTGGGACAATACGCAAAGCAAACTCCATTTTGTCTGTGAAGTTATTCGTATATTCGTCAACGGTCATACTCCCCTTCTGCAACGTTAGAAATTGGTTTTCTAACTCAAGTACGTTTTGGGTTGAGCAGTACTTGCACTTGAAGTGCACTAAGAACTCTACCCAAGTTAATTGCAGTTGCTCATTAGGTCTTAGGGTTTTCCCTAAAGTGCTCCACCAACGAGAAGCACTACCCCTGAACTGACGTACTACAAATGTAGTTTGTAACTTTCCTTGGCAATCACAAGTCATGAAAGCCAACTCCATTTCCGAGATCCAGTCCATTAATCCGACAGGATCTTCTTTTCCATTGAAGGTTGATGGCTTGCAAGTCATAAAGTCCTTATACTTGCACCCATTTCTATCCATTCTACCCTCGTGGTTATTCCTCCCAACCACAAGCGGTTCACTATGACCAACCGATCTACTGTTGTTCCCTTCTTCAGATCGATTGTCATTTAGTTCACGTTGTTCAACAGGAACTGAAGGTTCATCCCTGTCGTTCAGCAACATTTGCCTCAATTCCTCCATCTGTTCAGCCAACATGGTTTGAATCATGGTTCGTACTCCAGCCATGGTGATGGGTTCGGGTGCAGCTCCTACTATAGGCACCTGTTCCACCACTTGAGGTTGAGGTTGTTGGTTTCTGTTTGCATTTCCAGCTCCACTCCGAGTTATTGCTATTACAATCTATATACCGAATAAGGCGAATTTAGGTCTTTATTCTTGTTAGACATTTCCATTCCCTTATCACTCCGAAACGTTTACATGTTAGTTCTAATCTCGTAATCATACGCTTAGAATCCTACACACATAAAGTTTCCAGATCCGGTCGGCAACAAACCATAGATCCGAACAAATAATGGCACACATGGCAAACACATAACATTTAGCACATAAGGGCATTTTAGGCATCTTCCCTAAAATAAACTAGTGCTCGTGTCTAAAATATGGTAGACACTCATCTCACAATCATCACTTAGCATTCTAAGTTCAAGTCTAGAAATTCTACAATTTCTTAGTTCGCTTAAACTAATGCTCTGATACCAACTGTGACATCCCCATATTTCTCGGCCAGAAAAGGCCGATTTAATTTATGCTTTTTAAAATAAAATCAGAGAAATCTTTTTATAAGATGTTGCGGAATTGGTCCCCAAACAACATATGATAAAAGTTTATCAAAATCCTTCATTAAGAAGGTATATATTTTCCATCTATATCAAAACCTCGGGATGTCATGTTCCGATACAGATCAAAAGCATAAACAAGACATTATAAGCCTTTCAATAGTTATTTACAACTACTGGCCTATAATCCAAAAATCTCTCGTCATCCTCCGACTATGCTCGGGGTCCACTACCTGTAATCATAAAACTGAGTGGGTCAGGCTTGGGAGCCTGGTGAGCATATATGGTTTTCAACCCACAATAATAATATACTTATTAAGTTCACCAATCAACAATAACCCTGATTACCCATTCCCGTTGTCCTCACTTTACGTCCCTAAACACCTATCACAAGGGACCTAGCCTAAGGATTATCATAGGGATGGACACTATTGCTAAGGGGTTTCCTCAGCCATACATGCCCTTAAGGCAACCATGAGTGGGATGGAGTACGCCAATGAACATTTAATTCATCAACACCTACAAGTTGCGAGCCTACTAGTGTTCCACTGGACTATCTAGAAAGTCTGTGGTCGTCATCTATACTCCGCTAGATGACTACAACAACAACATCAACAACAACAACAACATCGAGGCCTCTCACCATTTTAACACACATCAACTATTTCATCTACCCATGTTCTACCCAACATATTTTGTAGATAAAAAGCATATACAGTTTAAAACTTGTATAAAACATCAATTCAACAGTCACCTCAAATAAACAATTAGCATATTTACACATAACACGTATTTCAAGGTAAATACTTCATATCTATGTGTAAATTGAAAGTAACTACACACTCACGTATTTTGGTGAAAATCGGGCAGCAATTCGTTTCCTAAAACGATCGTTTCTAATAAAACCGGAAGTTTTATTGAGAAACCGGGCTCTGCAAAAGTCGGGCTTCGAAACCGAAAAGATAAATTTTCCGGGCTTCTCGGGCGCTTCGTGGGGTATTCCGGGCTTTACAATTGATACCGGGGCTTTGCGGGATGTTAAGATGAAAGAAATATGGAGAAAGGGGCTAAAAATGACAAATTCTTAAAAATATCCGAGAAGGCTCGCAGCCTTCTATTTATAAGGTGAAGCTTCTGATCGGACGGCTGAGAAGCTTCTGATCCAATGGCTGAGAGGGTTCACAGGCGAAGGCTCGCACGAGGCTGCGCATGGCTCGCACCTGTGAGGGCTTGGTGGCAGCTTCTAAGTGGACCGGAGTCTACTGGTGCACCTGCGAGGTTCGGAGCTAGGCTAAGCGAGGCTCGGACGGAGAGCTGGCTGCTTCGGATTGGGTCTCCTCCTCGGTCGAATCAGAAGAGGACACGTGGCTTCGCATGACTCAGCAGCTTCGGTGACTCAGCAGGACACGTGTCACATTCTAAGCGAGGGTGACGTGGCAAAGTGTGACTATGCGAAATTTCTCGATTTTCGCGCGAAAACTTCTAAAATCCATAACTTCCGCATACGAGCTCTGTTTTTGATGTTCTTTATAAGCACGCGTAGCTAAAATTACGATCTACACTTCCGTTTAGACGTCGTCGGCTAATTTTGAATTTAAAATTTATATTATTATTTTTAACAAACTGGGACAGGAAATCCGTTAAAAATTCATAGCTTCTTCATCCGACTTCCGTTTTCATCAGACTTTTTACCGTTGTGCTCCTAATGACGAGACCTTTAATTCTCGTTTAGGTTGTGTCGGCTAAAAATCGCTCGATCTAAAATTCGAGTTTTTAGCTGTTCTATTGCTACGCTGAAACTTCGAAAAATCATAACTTCCTCATACGAAGTCAAATTTGGGCGTTCTTTTTATCGAACTTCTCGGTTTAACGAATACTACGACTTTCGTTTAGATTACTAAGGCTAAAAATTAGTTTATTGAAAACTCACTTTTTACGACATTCAGCACCGTGCCGGTTTTGTCGCGAAACTTCGACAGGTCATAACTTCTTCGTTATAACTCGGATTTTGGTATTCTTTATATCTCCGAAATCCTTGTTTCGACCACTACAACTTTATGTAAAGATATCGGGCTTATCTCACACTTTAATTTTGATGCTTATTTTTATTCTTAATTAATTAAGCCCTAATAATTAAGCATAAAACACATAATTCACATAATATTCACATAATTCCTTTTCATTTCTTCAAAATGAGTTACAAAGGTTAACCTAGACTATCAACTCAATATAAATGCCTAGGCTAGAAACACGAGTGTTACAATCTCTGATAATAGTCGGCCAAACCCAGAAAGCTCCTGATCTCGGTGTAACACCCCAAAGTTTGGAAAGCCAAGAAAAGAAAGAAAACCTCAAGTTTAGGGGAGACTCGGCGAGTCCATGGAGGGACTCGACGAGTCCGAGCGGGATCCGGGTTGTGGTGAAAGTGACCGACTCGGCGAGTCGGCCAAGGAGACTCGACGAGTTGGGTCTGATCGAGGAAAACCCTAAATCCGGGACTTGGAGCCTATTTAAGCGTCTCATTCTCTTTCCTAGGGTTCCTTTACTGCCTCTCTACCCCAGAACACCAAACCCTAGCCGCCATATCCGTTTTTGAGCTAGATCTTGCCTTGAAGAATGCACTAAAGCTTGGAGGAGGAAGAAAGACCTTGGAGGTGCAAGAAGGGACTGTGGATCTGGGATTGTGGAGTCATTTCATACCAATTGGAGGTAATAAGCTGTTGCTTGGACTCCCTTTGCATCTAGATCTATTCTTATGTGTGAGTTTTGGTCATTGTTGGTATGATATGTAAACAATTCGAGTTGGAGGTTCAGATCTGAGGTTGCTACCTCAGATCCATGTTGGTTTTGGTCTTGAATCCCCTAAAGTATTAGCCCTTGGTATGTTGAAGAAGCATGTTTGCCATAAACCCTAGTTTAGTGTGTTTTGAGCATAGATCTCTCAATCTACACGTAAAGTTTGCCACTTTACGTGGGGAATAGGCCCTAGAAGTATGGATCTATGAGTTGGAAGTTCTGTTTGGCTCGAAAAGCCACTGCATGGATTGAGGACTGGATAGACTCGGCAAGTCCTTCGAGTGGACTCGGCGAGTAGCTTGAAGATGAGGAGGAACTCGACGAGTAGGATGAACAGCTCGTCGAGTCGGTTGAAGTTAGGCATGGACTCGGCGAGTTGGACGAGCAACTCGACGAGTTGGTTGAAGATTGTCTTGGACTCGGCGAGTCTGTTCTTGGACTCGGCGAGTCAGATCGCGAAACCCTAAACCCTTTGAGTTTAGACTCGAATCAGTGAGTCGGGTGGTGACTCAGCGAGTTGGACAGGACAGGACTTGGAACTAGGTGGACTCGGCGAGTCATGGACTGACTCGGCGAGTCGGGTCGCGAATAAGAAAGACCCTGAGCTTATGAACTCGGCGAGTCTTTAGGAAGACTCGGCGAGTAGGGTTGACCTGGAAGGTTGACTTTGACCAGAGCTGACTTAGTTGACTGTCAGACTAAGTGTTATATGTATATTGATAGCTCAGAGAGCTAGAGAACAGCGGTTCAGGGGATTGTCGAGTAGCAGCCAGAGGTTTATCAGCAGGGCTCATCAGTTCAGGTGAGTTTCCTTCCAGTAGGAACGGGTCTAAGGCCACAATGCTGACCCGTTTAGCTAGCAGTAGTTTTCGGATGTTGATCTGATTCAGTAGTTAGTATGTTTGATGCCTTTGTGGCTCAAACATGATTTATGTGTTATGTGTTCCGGGCTACGGCCCGATGTAGTATGCAGTATATGTGAGTTTATGCCAGTTGATATGTTATGATATGATGTGTTTAGTTAGCTTCGGACTTCGGTCCGATGGAGGGGACAAGGTCCCAGACAGTTAGCTTCGGACTTCGGTCCGATGGAGGGGACAAGGTCCCAGACAGTCAGCTTCGGACTTCGGTCCGATGGAGGGGACAAGGTCCCAGACAGTCAGCTTCGGACTTCGGTCCGATGGAGGGGGCAAGGCCCCATTCAGTTAGCTTCGGACTTCGGTCCGATGTCAGCTTCGGACTTCGGTTCGATGTAGGGGGCAAGGCCCCATTAGTCCGGACTTCGGTCCGATGCAGTGGGCAAGGCCCAATATGTGCTTTATATGTTTTTGTGTGATATGTGGTAGATTGGGGGAGCTCACTAAGCTTCGTGCTTACGGTTTTTAGTTTTGGTTTCAGGTACTCGGTTTTCAAAAGAGGAGCTCGGGAAGATTGCAGAGCACACACCATAGTCAGTTAGCCTGGGAATGTTTGACTCTGATAATGATATTATGTTTTGAATTTAATACTCAAAAGTTATGTTTGACTTATGATACGTTGTTATAAATCTATTTTAGTAATGTTTTAAAAGAAATTTTTAGTCATGATTTTTGGGTCGTTACAAGTTGGTATCAGAGCCAGGGCACGGGTCGGTGTGTTCGACGGGGACGTCGAACCCTATAATGGGGGGTGAAAGTGGGTTAGATCTGATCCCACATCGGCTGGGAAGGAGAACTAAGCATTCCTTATAAGGGGTGTGGATACCTTCCCTATCACAACGCGTTTTAAAGCCGTGAGGGCAGCAGATCCCATAAGAACTCTACAGTTAAGCGTGCTCGGGCGAGAGTAGTACTAGGATGGGTGACCCCCTGGGAAGTCCTCGTGCCGAGTGGCCCAAAGCGGACAATATTGTGATACGTGCCAGAGGGGGATGTTACAAATGGTATCAGAGCCTTGGTTTGAGGGATTCGGACGCACTTCCGAGTGTGCTTGAACTCAAACTAAGGAAATGGTATAGAGTTTTCAAAAGAAAAATCGTAGTCACAAAAGAATTTTGAGAAAAGAAAACGATTTTAGAAAAGGTGTAAAGAAAAGAGTTTTAGAAAAAGGTAAAAAGAGTTTTGAAAAGAGAAAAGGGTGTGGTGCATGCAATCAGCCGAGCTCAAGTAAGTACTCCCAATTTACCCATACAAGTTATGTTATTATTTTCAGTATCAGTTTCAGTATCAGTTTCAGTTTCAGTTTCAGTTCCAGCTTCAGTAGAACAGCATGCTAGAATAGGACTAAGGATCTAGGATGATGCCTTATGTGCCTGCTTTATGTGTTCCAGCTTGATGAGAATTGCATGCTAGTAATGAGTAGACAGTAGTAGGATAGCCTGTGTAGGTTATGCCTGATAGTATGAGCTTAGCATTATATGCTAGTGCAGTTTCTTGTTATGAGAATTGTTTTGCCTGAGTATGTTTCCCTTATCCGAATGCTGCTTGCTTTGTGCTTTGTGGGACTCTGAGTGATGAGAGTTAGCCATTAGGTGAATACGTCTCATCACATGTGATCAGGGTTGAATAATCTCAGAGTGCTAGATTTGGCCCTACTGCGCAGCTTTCGTTTGAGTCCAACCGTTGTAGGGACGAGTCTTTTACTTGAAGGATTATCTGAGCCTCGTCACATGTGATGGTATTCAGGTGGTGACTAATTGGCATTACTAGGAGGCCTTCAGCAGCTGAGGACTGTGAGGGTAGACTCAGAGGTTCCCTAGGGCAAGCCTAGGATGAGAGTAGCAGAGATCAGTAGAAGAGTAAAGGGGACTGGGTGGAGTTGAGGTAACTCTTGAGGAAAGTACGGATAGATGTGGAAGGTAGTAGGGGCCCATACTACTGAAAGCAGAGGATCCGTACTCGATTCAAGAGGGGCCAAGACGAAACCAGGAAATGGTGTAGTGAGTGAGAAATCCCTCAGCAATAGTGTGTTAATTGATCAAGATTTTGTTATATTTTCAGCATGGTGACATTGCGCGAGCTACCAGTTAGCAGTTCAGGCGTCGAGGAGGGATCTGGCTTGGGTTTTGGAGCCGGGCAGCTTGATGATCAGATGAGGGATTTCATTTCCGCAGAGATCATGCGTAACATCATCGATCAGACTCCAGTGATTTTCGGTTCGGTTAGAGAGGCCATCATGGAGCTTATGGACAGCCGACTTAAGGCCTTAGGGGCCGGGGCAGTTTCAGGACAGTTTGGGGCTCATCTAGAGCCCGATTCTCATGGATCCCAGGGATCCATCAGGGAGGGGAGTCCCATTTTTAGCACTTGTCATCCGGGGTCGGGAGTGAGTGGTCCACCTTACCCCCAAGAGGGTTCCCTGTAGGATTGGATTGCTGCAGAGGTTTCGCGGGCTCTCCTGGAAGAGTTACCAAACACCATTGGGCGTATCACCGATAGTGTGGTCGACGGGATTGAAAGGCGGACCTCAGCTGTCCAGGTAATGGGTGAAATGGTCACTATGACCCATGAGCGGGAGATTGGCTCGGATAGTCAGCTTAGGAAGAGGAAGAGGTCTTCCGGTCTAGTTCGGCAAGATGGGCAGTCGGACACTGTCGTAGTGGGTGTCAGGGGCCCGCAAGGTCGAGATAGTTGCACGAGGGAGAAGGGAGCACAGGCTGGCGTGCGCAGCAAGTCTAAGTGCGGCAGATGCGGATGGAAGGGTCACAAACGTCACGAATGCACAGTAGAAGTAGAGTTATGCCATCGTTGTCATCAGCCTGGCCATGTTAGGGTGAACTGCCCCGTTCAGCGGTTGGGACAGCCTCATTGTTATAGTAGAGTTCGAAACTCAGAGGGATTTGAGGATCCTTCAGAGCAGGTTGCAGGTATGATTCTTTTCCTTCTATTTTATTATTCACAACATTATTGCTATGTTGCTGCATTGATGTCAATAAGCTTATGTGTTGTGTTATAGTGTGGCTTGTTTGTGATTATGTTATATGCCATTTGCATACCTCGGAAAATTGGTTGGTAGTTAGGGGATGTGCTCTTATGAAGAAGGTTTCGGAGGATGCAGTAACTGTAGCATGGTTGGGAGAGATTTGGTTCGTTTCGCTAGTTCGGAGTGGTTAGTGTTTGGGTTGGATTGGTTAGATCCCTAGCTATGGCAGGCTTGGGTTCCTTAGCAGAATGATTATGGAATGGCAGCAAAGATCGGGATCTCTTTTGAGTATCAAGCGACAAGGGGTAAGCAGGATCGAAGTGGGGGAGAATCCTCCGAGTGTGCCCAGTTAAGAGCACGCATACCCAGAGCGAGTATGTGGCCTCCGAGAAGGAAAAGAAGTAGTTCATCGTTTGATGGACTAAGGATTAAGGGTTGGGAGTTTGGGAAACTCCCCACTAGTTAGCGCGTGCGAACGAGATGGTCGGAAGCTGGTTGAGAATCCAGGATTGGAGGACCACCTGTAGGGGCTCAAGTGAGTCGGAATGAGGATCCTGAGAACGGGTAGCAAGAGATGTTTTCGTATTAGTAGCCAGTGTCTGAGGCAGCATGCAAGTTGCGTAGATTCAGGAGTTGGGAGGTTGGAAACTTCCCAGCAATAGCTTCTTGTATCCGGATTAGTAGACGGTTGGTTTGGGAACCAAGCCGAAGAATTCCTCGACGAAGCGCTAAGAATATCAAGGATATAAGATGTTGAGGTTGATGCAGTATTCGAAGACTAAGGGCTGTTTTTTTTAGAAATCGGGATGAGGAATCACTAGCAGAACTAGGGATAGTCAGGATGTTCTCGAGATAGCAGTAGTAGTGTTGTAAGTCTGCGGGGGTAGCCGTAGCATTCACTAGCAGTCAGATAGCAGTAGTAGTGTTGTAAGTCTGCGGGGGTAGCCGTAGCATTCACTAGCAGTCAGATGGCAGTAGTAGTGTTGTAAGTCTGCGGGGGTAGCCGTAGCATTCACTAGCAGTCAGATAGTAGTAGTGGTGTTGTAAGTCTGCGGGGGTAGCCGTAGCATCCACTAGCAGCCAGATAGTATTAGAGAGTTGTAAGTCCGCGAGCATAGTCGCAGCCTTTTATCAGATTGGTAGGTAGCATGAGTGCGTGTTAGATGCGGGAAAGCAGTAGTACCCACCAGTTCGGGTGCAGTAGTGAGGATATGGGAATCCACGGGTTAGATTTCGGATTTCCCCAAATGGATCAGTTATGGCTAAGTCAGCAATTTGGGCTATAGATCGTCACATCAGTTATGAGATCAGAGTAGCAGTGGACCGTTGGCGTTCGGGTATGTTGCGGGCTACCGTCAGTCTGGGAGCCATCATGTTGTTAGTCGTGGAATTGATGATGTCAGGATGTGACGTATGGACTCGATTGATTGGATCGGAAGGTTGCTAGAGCCACAGTGACAGGATAACTAGTGGAAACTAGTCCTAGAGGAAGATTTCGTTCAGAAGTCGTGGAAGCGACTAAGTGAGGAGTCCCTTGACTCCACAGTTGGGTTGGAGTTCAGTGTTTTAGCCAGTTCAGTGTTTCAGGCAGCTCAGTGTTTCAGTCAGTTTAGTGTTTCAGGCCGTTCAACGTTTCAGTCGGTTCAGCGTTTCAGGAAGTTTAGTGTTTCAGGCATGTTCAGTATTGCAGGCAGTTCAGTGTTTGGAAGGTTTCAGGGTTTTGGGTCAGTATTGTATTTGCGTTGGAATGCAAGTGCTGACGATATAGTTGGTTGATTTGGAAATGGCAAGTCCCTCTCAGCAGGATCAGTTGAGCCTTTTGCCGAGTATAAGTGATCTGTAAGGATAGCTAGGCAGGTAGCTTTTCATTCAGGAGGGAAGGCTCGACTTAGTAGGAGATGAGTAATCAGGTGGGATAAAAGCAAGCTGGTTCCAGCAGCATCGTTTCAGTATGAGCGGCAGAATGGATATAACAGTTATAGATAGCCGAAGTATCTTCAGGAGTCGCTGGAAGAGGCTAGGAGTTTGCGATGGAGTGTAGTGACCGGTGGGAGTTCGGTAACTCAGATATCGGGAGATTGGTTAGACCAGAGTAGTCTCAGTGCATCCGGTAGGCGGATGGGAGGCAGCAGGATTTTCAGTCGGAGGAAGTAACGTTGAGGAAATTATGGAAAAGAGAAGGATTTAGTATGTTCCATCGGTAATGATCGGCATGGTGAGTGGCTGGAGTGTCGGACAAAAGGGTGTTAGATTTTACAGACAGAGAATTGGAGGCAGTTCGCAGGCAGTTGATCATAGCAAACTTCGAGGACGAAGTTTAGTTTAAGTGGGGGAGAGTTGTAACACCCCAAAGTTTGGAAATCCAAGAAAAGAAAGAAAACCTCAAGTTTAGGGGAGACTCGGCGAGTCCATGGAGGGACTCGGCGAGTCCGAGCGGGATCCGGGTTGTGGTGAAAGTGACCGACTCGGCGAGTCGGCCAAGGAGACTCGACGAGTTGGGTCTGATCGAGGAAAACCCTAAATCCGGGACTTGGAGCCTATTTAAGCGTCTCATTCTCTTTCCTAGGGTTCCTTTACTGCCTCTCTACCCCAGAACACCAAACCCTAGCCGCCATATCCGTTTTTGAGCTAGATCTTGCCTTGAAGAATGCACTAAAGCTTGGAGGAGGAAGAAAGACCTTGGAGGTGCAAGAAGGGACTGTGGATCTGGGATTGTGGAGTCATTTCAGACCAATTGGAGGTAATAATCTGTTGCTTGGACTCCCTTTACATCTAGATCTATTCTTATGTGTGAGTTTTGGTCATTGTTGGTATGATATGTAACCAATTCGAGTTGGAGGTTCAGATCTGAGGTTGCTACCTCAGATCCATGTTGGTTTTGGTCTTGAATCCCCTAAAGTATCAGCCCTTGGTATGTTGAAGAAGAATGTTTGCCATAAACCCTAGTTTAGTGTGTTTTGAGCATAGATCTCTCAATCTACACGTAAAGTTTGCCACTTTATGTGGGGAATAGGCCCTAGAAGTATGGATCTATGAGTTGGAAGTTCTGTTTGGCTCGAAAAGCCACTGCATGGATTGAGGACTGGATAGACTCGGCGAGTCCGTCGACTGGACTCAGCGAGTAGCTTGAAGATGAGGAGGAACTCGACGAGTAGGATGAACAGCTCGTCGAGTCGGTTGAAGTTAGGCATGGACTCGGCGAGTTGGACGAGCAACTCGACGAGTTAGTTGAAGATTGTCTTGGACTCGGCGAGTCTGTTCTTGGACTCGGCGAGTCAGATCGCGAAACCCTAAACCCTTTGAGTTGAGACTCGAATCAGTGAGTCGGGTGGTGACTCAGCGAGTTGGACAGGACAGGACTTGGAACTAGGTGGACTCGGCGAGTCATGGACTGACTCGGCGAGTCGGGTCGCGAATAAGAAAGACCCTGAGCTTATGAACTCGGCGAGTCTTTAGGAAGACTCGGCGAGTAGGGTTGACCTGGAAGGTTGACTTTGACCAGAGCTGACTTAGTTGACTGTCAGACTAAGTGTTATATGTATATTGATAGCTCAGAGAGCTAGAGAACAGCGGTTCAGGGGATTGTCGAGTAGCAGCCAGAGGTTTATCAGCAGGGCTCATCAGTTCAGGTGAGTTTCCTTCCAGTAGGAACGGGTCTAAGGCCACAATGCTGACCCGTTTAGCTAGCAGTAGTTTTCGGATGTTGATCTGATTCAGTAGTTAGTATGTTTGATGCCTTTGTGGCTCAAACAGGATTTATGTGTTATGTGTTCCGGGCTATGGCCCGATGTAGTATGCAGTATATGTGAGTTTATGCCAGTTGATATGTTATGATATGCTGTGTTCAGTTAGCTTCGGACTTCGGTCCGATGGAGGGGACAAGGTCCCAGACAGTCAGCTTCGGACTTCGGTCCGATGGAGGGGACAAGGTCCCAGACAGTCAGCTTCGGACTTCGGTCCGATGGAGGGGGCAAGGCCCCAGTCAGTTAGCTTCGGACTTCGGTCCGATGTCAGCTTCGGACTTCGGTTCGATGTAGGGGGCAAGGCCCCGTTAGACCGGACTTCGGTCCGATGCAGTGGGCAAGGCCCAATATGTGCTTTATATGTTTTTGTGTGATATGTGGTAGATTGGGGGAGCTCACTAAGCTTCATGCTTACGTTTTTTAGTTTTGGTTTCAGGTACTCGGTTTTCAAAGGAGGAGCTCGGGAAGATTGCAGAGCACACACCATAGTCAGTTAGCCTGGGAATGTTTGACTCTGATAATGATATTATGTTTTGAATTTAATACTCAAAAGTTATGTTTGACTTATGATACGTTGTTATAAATCTATTTTAGTAATGTTTTAAAAGAAATTTTTAGTCATGATTTTTGGGTCGTTACACTCGGCACCTCCCACCTCATAATCGCCTCAATCTTGGCCGGATCAACCAATATCCCATCCTGGTTAACGAGATACCCCAAAAATTGAACCTCTCATAGCCAGAACTCACATTTGGAGAACTTGGCATAAAGCCTCGTCGCTCTCAGAACTCCGAGGATCTCCCTCAAATGCTCCTCATGTTGCTGTCTGGATCTTGAATACACCAATATGTCGTCAATGAACACGATCACTGAGCGATCCAACATCGGTCTGCACACCCTGTTCATGAGATCCATGAACACCGCCGGTGCGTTGGTGAGTCTGAAAGGCATCACCACGAACTCGTAATGCCCATAACGAGTCTGGAATGCTGTCTTCTGGACGTCCTCCTCCCGCACCCTCACCTAATGATACCCAGACCTCAAATCGATCTTGGAGAACCAAGATGCTCCCTACAACTGATCGAACAATTCATCGATCCTCGGCAACGGGTAACGGTTCTTGACCGTTAACTTGTTCAATTCCCGATAATCAATGCACATCCGGTGCGAACCGTCCTTCTTTTTGACAAAAAGAATAGGCGCACCCCATGGCGAACTGCTCGGACTGATAAACTCCTTCCCCAACAGCTCCTGGAGCTGCGAGGATAACTCCTGCATCTTCGGAGGCGCAAGGAGATAAGGCGCCTTGGCGATAGGCGCAGCACCCGGAACCAATTCAATACCGAACTCTACCTGCCTCTCCGGAGGCACACCCGACAATTCCTCTGGAAACACATCTGGAAACTCACGCACTATCGGGACCTCATCAACTGACTTCGGTCTCTCTGAAACAACCCTCGCATCCATCACAAATGCCACAAATTCCTTACAGCACTGTTGTAGACTCTGTCTCGCTCTGGCGGCCGAGCAAAATGCTGAACCCGCAGGTGTACCCTCGCCGTACACCGTAAGAACTCCCCCACTAGGGTCTCGAATCGTCACCAACTGACGCTCACAGTCTATCACAGCTCCATATCGGCTCAACCAATCCATACCCACTATAACACACACGTCCCCCATCGTTATCGGAACCAGATCTATCGGAAACTCCACACCGAAGATCTCAAGGAAACATCCTCGACTCACATCTGAAGCATACACTGCTCGCTCATCAGCTATAGAAACTCGCAGAGGTTGATCCAACGCCTCTCGATGGATAGTAATGTGCTGACTAAAAGCTACTGAAACGAACGACCGACTCGCACCCGAGTCAAATAATACCAAAGCAGGCACATAACTCACAAGAAAAGTACCTACGCACATCATCATATAAGCATAAAAACTCAACTCAAATAAAAGATGAAAAGAGAATACATACCAGCCACAACATCGGGTGCCACGCGGACCTCCTCCACAGTCAACTGAAATGCTCTCCCACCAGCCTTCGGGGCCTCGGCCTTCACCGGCCGAACCTAGGTAGCCCTAGCAGCAAGTGCAGATCCCTGCACTGACCCCTGAAGAAGCTGAGGGCACTCGGCCTTCCGATGGCCGGTCTGGTTGCAACGAAAGCAAACTGAAAATCCCTTGGGGAAATCCCTCGCGATATACCCCTCCGACCCACACTTGAAGCATACTCCAGCCCTGCACGACCCCTCATGACTCTTACCGCACTTCCCACAATTGCGGCCCTTCGCGCCCCCAAATCTCAAATCAGCGGGTCTAGCCCGCTTGGCTGCCGGCTAAAACTGAGTCGGTCGCCGATCCGCCCTCTGTGACTCGGCCTCCTCCCTGGCCTGAGTCTCCAACTCAATCTCCCTCTTTCGAGCATTTTCCTGGAGCTCAGCAAATGTCCGGTAAGTTGAGTTCGCCACAAACTCTCGAATGTCTCTCCTCAGCACACTCAGATAGCGGCTCATACGAGCCTGCTCAGATGACACCTGCTCAGGTCAAAACATCGCCCTTTCATGAAACTTCTTGGCGATCACTGCCATAGAATCAGTACCCTGCTTGAGGGTCAAGAACTCCTGAATCAACCGTTCCCTCTCCACCGGGGGAACATACTCCTCTCTGAACAAAGCGGTGAACCTCTCCCAAGTCACCTCGGAAATCTCAGCCAAAGTGAAGTTCGCCGTCACGAACTTCCACCAATCCTTCACTCCCAAGCGGAGCTGGTTCAGGGCGAACCGAACCCTCAAGTGCTCTGGAAAAGAACACGTATAGAAACATCCCTCGATGTCAGAGATCCATCTCATAGCGGCAATTGGGTCCTGTGTCTCGTCGAATTCTGGTGGCTTCGTGTTGCTGAACTCCCGAAACAACAACGAGTCACCTCCCTGAGGTCTCGCAGCAGCAACAGCAGCAGTAGCTGCAGCTACAGCAGCCTCAGTTAGCGTGGCATACCGCTCATCAAAAGTCTCAATCAATGTGGTCTTGATGTCCCCAAACATCTCAGGAATCTCAGCCCGGATGGCAGCAGCCACCTCCTCGTGAATCAATCGACGGATCTCCTCGTCGCTGACACCACTGCTCTCAGGTGTGTGTCGAGTCCCAACCATGATGCCTCTGAAATACAACAATAATTATCAGAGACTCGATCGAGCATACTCATACTCGATGATCCAACCCTACTCGTCCTCTGTTGTCCAAAAGATTCTTACTTGGAATGCCCACTGATCCGGTGTCTTCAGTAGTACGGTCCCAATACTATTGACCACCCCGCATCAGCATTCACTCCAAGTCCTCCTCCTTGGATCCTGGATTACGAGTACTCTACTCTCATGAGCTCCTAACTGCTATCTACTCGCTCTCAAAGCATCTCAGCAGCAGAAATCACCTAGGCTAAGGCATCACAAATCAGGTCACTCTAGTCCTAATATGTATACCTAGCCTACTCTACCATGCATAATGTAACATAACATATCTCATAACACATAATGTAAGGGTACTTTTGTGGATTCACCGTTCGGGCGCTGGCTGATTGTACACACAGCTCTGCTCTGTTTGTCTCAAAACTCTTTTTACTCTTTTCAAAAATTTTACTTCATTATCAAAATTTTTCCTTAAATCCTCAGTTTGAGTTCATATACACCTGAAGATGCATCCGAATCCCTCAAACCAAGGCTCTGATACCAACTTGTAACACCGTAAAAATTTGAACAATTTTTCACCTTTGAAAACCATAAAATATCATTCACATTCATTTTAAAAACATTGTTTCAACATTGTATCAGTACAAAAACCCCAAGACCAGAATATATATATAACTCCAATGTGTGTGTGTACGAATCATGCCGGCGCCTTCCCGCGCTCATCACTGGTACCATAAACACATAACACAACAACTGTAAGCATAAATGCTTAGTGAGTTCCCCAAAATACAGCATACAACACATATGCCACTCGAGGCTATAATACAACCCTATGGTCGATGTGTCTCAGCGGGACCCTCCAGTCCCGTAGCTCGTTGGACCCTCTGGTCCGGTCATAGCTCGTTGGACCCTCCGGTCCAGTCTATATCATCATACAACATACATATATCACATAGCACATAATCTCATACATAACACATAAGACCCTCTGGTCATCGTATAATACCACTCTAGGTAACGTATAGTGAGAAGACTCATCTCGGTGTCTCGGTAAATATCTGACTCGGAAGAAATGTGATCTAGCCTCCGCCTAATCACATAAAGTAATACTCTCGTAAATACAACTGTACTCAACCCTAAAATTCAACAAGGTCAATGCTCAAACTTTGACCCGACTCGTCGAGTGCACTAGGGCGACTTGGCGAGTCTACACGTGTCCACTGACTCTCTTAGTCCCTCTCTTGGCATGTCGAGTACTTCCCCTGACTCGACGAGTTCCACCTGGCATGAATCGCGGGGCCACCCCGACTCAACTCGCTGAGTCTCAAGAACAACTCGGCGAGTTTCGCCTTGAACTCCAGTCCCCTAGACTCTTCCTGACTCACCGAGTTATTCCCCAACTCGGCAAGTCCACTCACTGAGTGATTTACGGGAAACCCTCATCCTACTCGCCGAGTCTGTTCTTCGGACTCGGCGAGTTCATGCCATGCACAAACTCCACAGGCCTCCTGAGGTCAGATCTGTCCCATACATTCATAGATCTGGCCTTCCCAAGCATGATAATTACATAAAGTTCAGACCTTGACACTCATACAACATTAAAATGGTCTAACTTGGTGATTTAGCCCCAAAAATGACATCCCAAGCTCATAGTTCCCAAAATGACTCATAAAGCTCCAAGGGTTAAGGTCTCTGGACCTCTTTGGGTTCAGATCCATAACATAGACTCAAGAAGGGACCAAATGCTCCACTTATTCTTCCTCTAAAAGGGTTAGAAAACCCTAACACTAAGAATCAACATCAAAACTGAAGAAGGTCCGAGCAAAATACCTCAATATGATCTCTAAGAACTCAGAAATCACCACAATCGCTCCTCCTTCAGCCTCCTCTTGCCTTGGTCACCTCCTTCTTGCAAAAACACCCACAAAAGGATCAAGAATGGCCTCTCCTTCCTCACAAACGCTCTAGATCTCTTAGGGTTTCTCTCTGGGGGTTGGTGGCCGCAACTGATGGCCCTAAAGGTCTTTAAATAGGTCTCAAACCCTGGAAATTATGGTTTCATTAAACAGCGTGGACTCGCCGAGTCCAGTTGTGAACTCGCATACGAATCCGCGACCATACTCGGTGAGTTTAGACGCCAACTCGCCGAGTCTCCTCACAATTCCCAAAAATAAAAGAACAAAAAAATAGGATACCTGGGAATCCGGATGTTACATTAAAGTTTCCAACTCACATATAGATTTTACAAGCATCTCCCATTATGGAAACATTTCTATATTTCCATATGACCATCAATTCTGACCAAGGATAGTCTCATTCCAGAATCATGTCATTATAGACTGTCCTAAATAGTATCATACTTCTAACTGTCTATAAGCAACCAGTCTTTGCTAAAACCTCAGAATGTTCTTGACAATTGTTTAACAACTTTAGTCACACTGAATATTAATCCTTTTCTCACAATGCATAGGGCATTTAAAAAATTAGAATAAGTGCATATTAAAGCATATATGATCAATCCTATATACGAAGCATATATGAATCGATTCATTATGTCTCTCATAAGGATTTGATATATGTTCAGTCTCTTGCTATGATATTTCCATATATCGAATTTCCTATGTTCAAACATTTCAACATGATATTCATATATGTATTTGACTAAGTCCTATTAAACTATACGAGCTAAACCGTTAGATTTCAGACAAAGTATGAGTGCCCTCTCCCTTAAGTCTACTATAGTGAAACAATTCCCAAACTTTACAATTTGCAAATCGGAGACGTTGTTCCCTACGAATAGTATATTTAATATACAATACTGACATAAAAATTATGCTCCCACTAAGTTTGACATGTACCTAACAATCAAATGGACTTCTAGAAATCAATACTCTTTGACTTTCTTACAGAAGTGTAGATTTCTGTTACATGATGCTTCGATAAGTCTCAAACTAGACTTATTAAACATATACACGTTAATTGGATAGCATATGAATGTGTTTGAATCCTTCAAGACTGATAGATATATCTCTCACAAGTTCAAACAATTCTATGCCATTCCTCACATCTTGAAATATGAAGAGGGATGTTGTAACCATATTGTGAATTTGAGAATACAATTAACACAACCAATATCCATATTGATCTTTATCACATCTTTAAAATCTATCATCGAAAATATTTCCTCATAATCATTCTCATGAATTAGAGCAAAACCTTTTCCACCTATATTTTATAGTGCATACATTCCCATCCATGTAAATCTATCATTTCCAATCTACAATCATAAGACAAGGTTTAGGACAAACCAAATTCAAATTTAGCTTTCCTTCAAGGACTGAACTTTGCTATTCGAAATTTGTTGCCCTCTGGCAGCACAAGGGCCTACCAGTGCCTCCATGTTGTTAGGAATTCACCCATAAATGATCAGTGTACATTCACTGACCAGCGCTCTTTTCTTTTGTAGTTAAATGAAAAGCATAGAACTCATAAGCATTGCCAACTCAAGTTGAAGTGCACATAAATGAGAATGTGTCAATAAAAAACGACAGGTTGTCAACCTCATGTCGTGTGCTAGTGATAACTAAAAGGTTTATTGTCAGCTGACTCTTGAAACTCTCAAGATCAATAAGTTTTCTCTCGAGGAACATTCCTTGAGGAGCTAAAATAAATATTCAAAAGTTCGTGTGGATTCTCGACAAGAAAACATTTCATAGAATAGGTCTCACTTTATCTTTTGTTTCTCGATTAACAAAAACATTAAAACTCCAATTTTATATGTGCTAGAGTAAGAAAACATTTTTACTCCACATATATTTTGAGTTGATTTCAACCTTCTTAGTTTGAAATGAGTTTCAAGATATGATTCATAGTTACTAGAGCATGACTCTAAAACTTGATTTGGTACGAAGTATGACTCATCTCTTGATCAAACTATTTCCAACAATATCTTATTTCTCTTCTTAGTTATACAATTGCACTAAGATGTTCTTCGAGGATCAATTGTGATATAATTCAATAATCACTAAGATGATCATAAAACATGATACTAAAGTACTTCTCCTTTTCTTTCAGACTAGAGAAAGTTTTTATCTTTTTGCCTTATAGATTCTTCTATTCGTTCTACTACTCTTTGGATATTTTCAAAGTATTATAATTTTGTTTAATCTTATAAACAAAAACATATTTACTGATCAGTAAATCATGATGAATATAGTTATTGTCCTTTGTTGTGGATTTGAGTAGCCTATATCAATATGTACCAGATCCATTAGTCTTTCACTTGTTTTACATAAACATGTGAACAATGAACATAGTCAAAATTTTCCAATGAACCAAATTCTCATTTATCACACAATTCGAATTGTATGACTCCAAGTCTCTGTTCGATTGAAACTTGGTGATGAGATTTCTTTTCACTTGGTTTATTATGATAGTACCACAAGCGATATCATAAGAACCACATCCACAATTAACATTTCCATTATTAGAAACATGATCAACATATTCATTTACGCCATTGCAAGGAAATATAAACCAGATGAACCAAAACTTCATTTTATTGAAAAAGAAAATTGGAACTTGTCCTTACAATGCATAAAGAGAAAACTATGTTTCTAAACATGTTTGAAAAGTAATACCAATCTATTAAATTATCGTAACTCCTTAATAGTAGCTCCAAGTTCTGACCATCAAACCATGTGACAAAAGTCCATCTCTCACGATCAAATTTAGCTCACTTTCCTTAAGCTTTGTTCTTTCTCTTAGATCCTGTAATATCATAAAAGTTTGATCATCACATCATGTATAAGAGTCTATGAATTGGAACTTATGAAACAATGGAGTTAGATAATGGATGTACCTGAAGTCGATTCATAAAAATTGACTATACCATCTCTGAGATCCTTCAGGTACTTTGGGAAGCTTCGCAACCAATGTCTCTTCAATTGTCAGTAGAAACAAATGGACTCTTTTGGTTTAAAAGATGGAACAATCCCTAAACAAACCTTTATCTTTAACATATAATCAAACAATTTGATCTTGGATGACCACTTTCCATTGGGAAGAGAAAACTTTTCTCGACCACAATGTCACCATTGCAAATGTCCATGGAAACCTTCGAATCATACCCTATAAGCATCGCTGCTTTAGATGTGCTTTTTAGCTTTTCTACTTCAGTAACCATCAATATTTGGGTCAAATCAATTAGGGTTACGTAGAGGTTCCTCCTATAAAAGTTCTCAATGAACTAATCATGCGACTTTAGAAGCGAGAGAAGAACTAAATCAATTGATTGCTCCCTTGGGAAAATGACACCCATTCTATCCAACTTGTCAATGTACGACTTCATTTTCAGAAAATACACACATACAAAATTTCCACTTTGATGTCTACATGCCAATAAGGCTTGAGTAGTCTCATATCTTTCAACTTGGGGAAAAGGTGACTTTGGGAGAGTCACGGGAGGAGGAGGTGGAAGATTCGAAGAAGCATAATGTCCAGTTCCATCATTACTCAAAGAAGGGAAGACATTTTCACCTTGATCAGAATGTGGAAGTCCATCTTCAGAAGATTGAGGAAAACCATTTCCATAAGAATGAGGAAGACCATTTCTATCTTCATAAGACATCTAAAAATGGTAAAAGAGAGAATTCAAGTTAGTTGATTTTAATTCTTAATTATTAACCCAAAATTTAAATTAAGGCTAGGATCCATATTTTTCAATTATAGCTAGGGGATCACAAGGATAAACCCTAATTTGATTTTTAAAATAATAATATTTTAATCTATTCAAATCCTTATCCCTATCAATAATCAGGAATATTCCAAAAACCCTAAAAATCTTCCAAGAAATCATCCAACCCTAGAAACAAGCTAGAAGTCTCTCTATTGTTCACCCATTGAATAATTACAATTCAACCCTTGCACTTTTAATTAATTCCAATTAATCCCAAATTAATTCCAGTTAATTTCTGATCAATTATTAATTAAACAGTGTTATTTCTAATTAATATATTAATCACAAAATATTAACAAATCATTTATTACTATTTATTAATGATATAATAAAGCAATAAATCAACATCTATCTCCAAAAGTCATTCTATACAATTACTAGTTCTGAGGGTAACCTAAAAAGGACTTTGCTTCAATTTGCAACTTTATACCAATTTAGTTATAATCTTAGACACCTTAATCCAACAGTCTCCCACCTGGATAAGTCTATAACTACAATTACAAGTATAACCAAAAAACAAAGAGTGCTTTCCAAAGCCATTGTCAAACTCTAATATAATCAGACATTGACCCTAAGATAAGTGATCACATATTCCTTCGTGCTACAAGATATTGTATGGACATAAGACATAGATCAACATCAATCTCATAGTCCAAGATTATGTTTCCCGATTTCCCGATTTATGACGACTGAATGCAGATTACTAATTGAAAACATCAATTTAGTTCGGGCTTGGCCAAGAACTTAAGATGTCGAAATTGAAGCGATACCACGATGTGGTGGCTGGAAAGACACGATGTGATAGGTAAATAAAATAGAAATGAACTTTTCTAACTATAGTGCAGACAGGAAGTATCCACGACATGGTCAAAAGTAGGATGTTATAAATAAGATTTGAAAAACATAGTGTGGTCGGAGTAAGAACACGGTCTGGTAAAGTGACTATAAGACAAGTTAGACGTCAGAATAAGAGAAAGGAGTTTGAAAAGGCATGAGGAGTTTGTCATATTATAAGAGCAAGATTGAGTTGTAAGCATGGAAAGTATCAAGAAGACAAATACTCTATCATAAGTCTATTAAAATAATTTTTACGTTAGGAGTGATGGTGAGATGCATAATTAAACTATAATTTTCATGTATGTGTAATGTTATTATGTTTAATATTTAAATATCATGAGAATATGTGACATAAGGTAACTAATAATGAGAAGTTGAGCGTATGTCATGTGAAGAAGTGATTCAATAAGAAACGCGAGATGTTTTCTCAAGTAATTCATGAAGGCAGACAAGAAAACTGGAATAGCAATAAGATTTCCTAAGTTTAAGTAATATAGATGATGTTTATGTGATAATAAGTAGGGTGATGACCCATAAGTATGTAATAAAGAAGTACAAGGATGTAAGAGCTAACATATGAAGATAAATGTTTAATGCAATGCAAGGATAAATCCAAAATTTTATATAAAATTTTATTGAGATCATGAGTAGTTGAAGATTGATCAAGGAGAACATAGGCTTATAAAGTCTATGGAAATATACTGAGCTCTCAAAAGAAAGTTCAACGATGAATTTATATGAGGAAAGTGAGATGCAAAACAAAGGGATGTGCAATTCCTTGATATATATATATATATATATATATATATATATATATATATATATATATATATATATATATATATATATATATATATATATTGTAACATCCCAAAATTCAAGACCAAAAATTTCATTTTTAGTTTAATAATTCATAAAATCAACAGTATAAAAACATCCATAAAACATCCCATGTCAAAACCAAAGTGTCAATAATCAAAACATGTTATCACAAAACAATATCAGAGTGCAATCCCAAAGATCTCATGTGCGAAAACCATAGTGTGATGCGCTGTGATCGAGCCGACGCCTTTCCTTTGAAAATGAAGTACCTAAAACCAAAACTGAAAACCGTAAGCACGAAGCTTAGTAAGTTCCCCAAATACCACATACCATACATATCAACATACTGCCTAGCATATATAGGTGTTCGTCTACCATTTCGATCTCTTTCAACCGGATACTATCTAGCATATAAGCATATAATTCACATATTGTCATACATAACCATGAGCCATACATATATATCATAATCAATAAAGATGCTATGTGCCAAACATAGTCTTTCCATTATGTCATGGGCCGCCACGTGGTCTTTCTTGCCAAGTCGGGGGCCACCCCCTCGGTCTCAAAGACAAGTGCCAAGGGCCACCTCCTGGTCTTCCATGAAAGCATCACAAAGACAACTAGCATACATACTACGCTACTTAGCCAATTAGCATACAGTGTGCCAGGAGCCACCTCTTGGTTTGTCATACATAATGCCTAAGGCTAACCCCGGGTCTTCCTACCGTACATAATAACATAGAGTGTGCCAGGAGCCGCCTCCTAGTCTTTCATACATATTGCCTATGGCTAACCCTCGAGTCTTCCTACCATGCATCAAACAAATGGACCGGAATTGGTGCCTTCGACCCATACAAACAGTAAGAAGACTCACCTCATACTTCTAAACTCTCGCGGATAAAGTTGTGGCTGATGGTGACAGATTCCTGAATCTGTGAACATCAAAATAGCACCCAATCAGTAATTGGGTTCCAACATAAATCCATAAGTCCATGCTTGGGGTAAAAGACTGCTTTACCCCTATCTTAGCTTGATTCAACCCCAAGGCCCAATCCAAAGGCCCAAAAGTCAACTATGAGTCAAAGCCCAACATATGGCCCAATTTTCCAAATTGGGCCCAAACCTCTACATGGTCTTCCCCTAAGGCCCAACCATTTAGTCTAGTCTAAACATTTGGCATTTCTAATGGCCCAATATCTCATAATCATAAAGGCCTAATTATGGCCTATCTATGGCCCAATTTTCTAAATTGGGCCCAAACCCTCACATGAGCCTTACCCTAGAGCCCATCTATAAATTCTTAGTCCATTTGTATGCTCTTGGATGGCCCATCAATAGCCCAATCACCAAAGTCCAAGAGAAAGGCCCAACCCAAAGCCTAAGTGAAATTAGGGTTTTCACATAAAATGACGATTAGGGTTGAGTGTTTCTTACTTAACCCATTAAGACTTAATCCATTAAGTCCATCAATCTATTGGCTCAATCATGTAGTGTGGCCGGGCTTAATACATAGTCCCAATCTGGTCAACCAAAACGCGGGTCCCGACAACCCATAATCGACATATCCAAAATTAGGGTTTTCTAAACCCTAATTAGGGAGTTCGCTAAAGACTACTATGTGACAGATCATGACGTGACCCTAATTGATCTCACCTATTTGCTAATTGCTGCTAAATCAACAATGATTTGGCACAATGGTCAAGCAAATCTGACTGGAAGATCAACATCCCAAGCTGACATGGACATCCCAGAAAAGATTCATTCTCCTAGAGGAAAGGAATTAGCCATGGTCAAAAGTTTTGATCATAAGAGAAAGGCCAATTCCGAGACTGTTCCATGTGAGCCTATGTGTCTCTGCTACCAAGGAAAGGGACATTGGAAGCGAAGCTGCATTGACCACCTGAGAAGTTTATTCAGATTGTATGGTTTTGCTTCGGGTAAGTCTACTGTCTAACTCTATTAAGTTCCTAATTGTTGATTCTGAATAAATGATGTGACAGGGTTGCATTTTGATGTTTTGTAGGATCATGCAAAAGGGAAGGAAACTTAAAGGAAGAGTATACTGAATCTGATCGCGAAGACGGATTTCAATCACATGGTTCGAAGATTGGATTTTTGAGCTGCTTCTTAGGAGTTATGATAGATTGCTAGGAAATATGTAATAGCATAGTTTTCATTTGAAGTTGCATTGTAAGGAAAAGTTTTTTTTTTCCCGTATTTTATAAATAAATAAAATTTTGTTTTATTTTATTATATCTCGCAATGGCATTTGTGAAAATTGATGGTTGTATGTTTCTATTGTTAGCAATATGGATTTGATACTTTCATTTGTGGTAGTGTCATAATTTACCAAATAAGGAAAGGTTCTCATCACCGAAGTTTCAATTGGATAGAAACTTGGAATCATGCAAGTTGTATTGTATGATGAATGAGAATTTTCATCTTTGATAAATTAAGACTAATTCTTTGTTCACATGTATATGTGAGTTAAGTGAAGGATTAGGGGATTAGGTACACTGGGTGTGCGCTGGTCAGGTCCACCACAAAGATCGATAAGACTATTTGTCATGTCTTACTAAAGCTTAGTAAATATGGTTATGCTTACAAGATTAAGTATAATTCTAAACTTTGGAAAGGTTTCAATGTATGCCATGACGAATAAGAGGAATCAGATTAGGCAGAAAGATAAGAGTTTCTCCAATATGAAGAGATGGGAGAGTACTTTAGTATCGTGTTTTATGACCATCTTAATGATTGTGTAAAACCATGTCACAACTGATCCTCTAAGGATATCTTAGTGCGTTTTTATGGCTAAGAAGAGGAATCGTGAATTGTTGAAATGGTTAAATCAAGAAATGAGTCATACTTCGCTCCAAAACAAATCTTAGAGTCATACTCCAAGATTGTGCCTTGAGTGACATTAAGAAAGGTTTAAAACACTTATCAAATGTAGAGTAAAAGTTTTCTACTCTTGTACATTTGAAATTGGTAAGTTGTGATGTTTTGGATAAAACAAAGACCAACTAAGGCCACTTGTGTGAAGTGTTTGTCTTGATAAGAATCCGCACTAACTCTTGAATATTTGATTTGTCAAGGAATGGTTCATGACAAGAGAATCTTATATGTCAAGAGGTCAGTGGGAGTCTTAAAGATCTTGACAAGTTTCAAGAACTAATCAAGAATAAACCTATTGTTAAACGCTAGCACACGACTTGAGGTTTGTAACCTATCGTGTTGACATATTCTTATTTCTATTCACATTCTAATTAAAGTTGACTATGCATGAGAGTTCAATGAGTTCTCAATTGATTGCATAACAACTTGGAAGACATGGTAGGCCCTTGCGCTTCCAAGTGGCAAGAAAATAAGGTTGAGCAAGTTCAGTCCACATGAGTTTGGATTTGTCACTAACCTTGTCTTGTGATTATGGTTTTGACAAATTCACAAGGATATGAACACATACACCATAAAATCTAAGTGTCATAAGGTTTCTCCGATTCATGAAAATGATGGTGAGGAAACACTTTCACTAAGTAGATTTTAAGTAGATAGCTATTGTGATATTTGCATTCTCAAAGTGGTTAGTGGAACGTGTGTGGTGAACCAGCACACTAACATAGACTAGTGAGAATGTCAAAAGGTCTAAACATTATGATTACGACATCCCTCTTCATAATTGTTTGGGCACACATGTGAGTTATCTAAGGAAAGATGTATGATTTTGATAAAGTCTTATCAAAGCATCTCATATCAGAAATCTAAACTTTGGTAAGAAAGTCAATAAAGTATTGATTTCTAGAAGTCCAGCTAATTTCTGGGTACATGTCAAAGCTAGTGGGAGCATAAGTGTTATGCTAGTAAGTTAATAATTATGATGCTAGTGGGAGCATAACTATTATGGGAAATGTTGCAAGTTAGCAATGTCAATTATAAAAAACAAAAGTTTCAGGGTTTGAAAAGTTGTTTTGCTATAATTAAGGGAGAGGAATTCATACTTCATTTCAAATCTAAAAGCTTTGATTAAGATTTTAACCAATTTTAGTCAAGATATATATGAATGTTATGTTGGAATGGTTCAACATAAGGAAATTCTATATATGGAAAGGTTAATTGCATTCTCAAAATTTGGTTATGATTACGGCATCCCTTTTCATAATCTAAATTTTGAGAACATGGAAAATAAAAATATTATAGCAAAAGATTGATTAAGTATCATGTCTTTATGTTAGACATTATGAATCGTGTCCCATATGCTTCGGGTATAGGATCGATTGCATATGCTATAATATTCTCGTGTTCTAAAATGCCTAGCGCATTAAAAGGAAAAAAGGAATAGAATCGGATATGACTAAAGTGGTTAAACAAATGTTAAGGACAACCTAAGGTTCGCCAAAGATTGGTCACTTAAGGACATCTGGAAGTATAATAATGGAAGGACCATATTGACAATATTATGAATAGACAGGAGTCTATTAATAATGAGTTGTCATATGGAAAATATGGAATGTTTCCATATTGGGAGTTGAAGAATAGATAAGAAAGCTAGAAACTTTTATGCAAGAAGGATGTTCAAAGGAATGTACTTTGAATTTGAGACTTCATTTCCATGGAATTGTCCTGTAACAATCTCCAAAGGAATATTTTGTAATATTGTTGGTCAAGTCTCTGTGACTTTTGGTACCTAGACATTACAAAAGAATCATTGCATGATGGTTTAAAATCTGACACTTTCTAGTAGTGACAAGAATTTGGAATTCTTACACTTGCAATAAGAATTTGGAATTGTGAAATGAGAATCATTGAAATGTTTTTCAATGGATCTATTTCACAAAGTAAGGACCATGTACAAACATAGTGTGCATGCTTGGAGCATGGCATAACTATTGTTTAGACCAACATAGTGTGCATTCTTGGAGCATGGCATGACTATGGTTTTAATTCAAGTATTAAGTTGATTATTTGAAACATTATACAATGAATAATGAGTAATCAATATGACTCAAAAGTTATGGGGCCATATAGGATTAGTATTATTCTTGTGTTTCACTTTGTATGTTTTGACTTCCCGAATAACTAGGTTATTCAAACCATCCACAGTCGATCATACGTTGGAAGTAGGTATTGAGGCAAGATTGTCATGAATGGGTATGTAGTTTGTCTAGGACAAAGTGGCTGCAGTGTTCATGAGTACTCCTGGAATTAGATTTGAGTATTGGATTCAACCGACGATCATTTGAATCACTTCATGGATTTTATCATGAGTAATCATGAGACGATAATATCTTATATTCTTCAAACAGAGACGTGTGATTTGTAGTTGCGAGTTGGTTGCACATCGACATATGTAAACGCACCAGTAACTTGGTGTTATAAAACATATTGTTGTGTGTAATTTGATGAGTAAGTACAAGCGAGCATTTGGGTCAAAGTTTATCCATTCCTTTTGCCCTTAGAGGGATAAAAGCGATATATGTGGGCCCCTCGATGATTTAGTGATGACACCCCTAAGTGCTTGGCCAAGCCTGGACTGATTTGATTTGTTCAATTAGCCAGTCGTCATAAATCGGAAATCAGGAAACAACAGATGGACAGAGAGAATGATTATAATCCATGTCTCAGTCAATATGATATATGGAATGGAGGAATATATGATCCCTTATCTAATGGACACGTCATTGACTAGATCAGAGTTCGACAACGGCTTTAAGAGCTACGATTGCTAGTCGGGATCTTGGAGTCATACTTGAATAATAGTTTTAGATTTATCCAAGTGGGAGACTTTTGGATTAGATGTCTAAGCCCATAACTATTATTGGTATGTACTCGACCTGAGAGTAGCATGGTCCATTTGGTTTGCATGGCATCAGAACAATTGGATAGACAAATGAGAAAGGGTTATTTATGATTTATATTAATATATTATAAGTTCTAATATATTAATATGAAATCATATTATTTAATTAGTATTGATCAAGAATTAATTTGGAATTAATTTTGTGATCAAAAGAGACTAATTAAATATATGTGGATTGATTATATATGTGGGCTTGTGATCCATAGTCCTTCATGTTGGGCTTAACCCATGGATACTCCATGGAGGTTAAAACCCATGGATCATGAGGAATGTGGAAATTCATGAGTTACATGGTGTAACCCTAAAAGAGCCACACTATATAAAGGACCCTATGGTTCATGAAATAGTGACTATGGAGGCACTAGTGGATACACAAAGAGGGCAAAGTCGATTTCATAGAGTGAACCAAGTAAATTCTTCTCAAGTTATTCCAATTGTTGGTGGTGTTGTGTGATTCCATTTGAGGCAACACTTGGGGCACTAAGCTCTTAAAGGTTCAAGACTTCAAGCTCCATCAAAAGGTATGTCATCTAACTAGACTTTTGTAGTATATATACTCCATTGTATGCTAGTTAGGATGATGCTTTGGAATTTTGAATGTATGCATGTATAATAGAGAAAACATAGATCCAAATCATATAGGCTTGCATGTACACCATAGGAGTGTTAGAATGCTCATAACCCAACAAAAACATCTCACGCAACTGACACCACCATCTTTAGGCTACATTTCTTTTCCAAGAATGATAGTTCCTTAAACTCTAACGTTCTTCCATAGGCAGATGTCGATCATACCCAAACAGATGACAGAACCACTGAACCCTAACCTCACGGAAGAACTACCTTGCTAATTCCTGACCAAAGATCTTCCAAGCAATACTCCTGAACGGATCCCGACAAGGACCTGGAACGATAACGGTACATGCGGAACCCTCTCCGCAAGATACGTCCATATGTAGGTTCATCAAATATTTCTCGGCATGTATAATGGCATATAAAATCCTTGATAACCCAGACAATAGCAGAAAACCAACCCGAGATCTAACTTAGTCAAACGCAATCTGAAATTCCAAAGTGATAAAATTTCCTGACATCCACCTTGTAACAGTAGAAGATGACATACCCGAAACATCTGGAGGAATCCTGATCACCTTCTCCAGAGATACTTCAACCCTCCTGAGATCATGGTCCAAAACTCCCTTCCGATCCCGATGACAAGGACTAACAATAGGATCCTCCTTCCTGAAGGATTCTAAGGATCCACAGGCTTTGGGCTCCTGGTGACCCCTAACCGCCCCACGACTAATTTTGGCCCGATAGGTCCTGAGGCGACTATCGAAGGCTCCAAAAATCCCTTCCTTGGATGAACGAAAGACCACCGAGGTCCATTCCTGAAACTCCGCGAGTAATCTCTGATGAGATGAACTTCTGCGATCATGCATCGACTGACCCAGGCCCTGTTCCTAAGCCGGAACCAAAATATGAATCCCATTCTTGGGTGCTTAACACCATACCAATCTGACATTCAAGATTTTCAAATATACCCAAGAATCCTTATCCAACAGGCTTCCTGGATTCTCCAAGACTCTCCCCGATTCGAGTATGGATCCAGTGCTTTCAGTAGTACGGGCCCAATACTACCTTCTACACATATCCATACTTTCCTCAAGAATCATCTTGAATCCTCCAAGTCACCCTCTCAAACTAATACCGTGAATATTCGCTAATAGCGCAACCAAATCCACTAAAGCATTTCCTAGGCTTTCCTAGGTTCCTGAACCCACCTAGTCCTCAGCTGCTGAAGGATTCCCAGTAATGTCAATTAGATACCTTATGAATATAGCCACATGCAATAGAGATAAGATAATCCTTCAAGTAAAAGACTCATCCCTAGAACGGTTACTCAAACGAGAGCTACGCACTAGGGTCGAGTCCATCACCCTAAGATTATCTGGCCTATGTCCCATGTGACTTAGCATATTCACTTACTAGCTAACTCACATCACTAAGAGTCCCACAGAGCACAAAGCAAGAAACATTCAAACAATGGAAAATCTAACCATCATACTCCAATCAAACCATTCTATCCTTTAATCAGGAATTTATACATCCAATTCAAAGGCACATACAATCAGGCATAACCTAAACAGGCCATCCTATCACTGACTGATCACTACTAGCATCCAGGTCAACAAGCACATATAATAGGTATATAAGGCATCCTTCCTAGATCCTTAGCTCTAATCTAGCATGCAATTCCCATATTCTCAATTCATATCATAACATAACATAACATAACATAACATAACATAACATAACATAACATAACATAACATAACATAACATAACATAACATAACATAACATAACGTAACATAACATAACATAACATAACATAACATAACATAACATAACATAACATAACATAACATAACATAACATAACATAACATAACATAACATAACATAACATGTATGGGTATCTTGGGAAAAACTTACTTGAACTCGGCTAATTGCACGCATCACACTCCTTGTTCTTTATCAAAACTCGTTATTTTTAGTTTTTAGAAAATTAATTTCTTGTAAAAATCTTTCAAACCCCATATTTGAGTCCAGACACACCCGAGAGTGTGTCCGAATCCCTCAAACCGGGCTCTGATACCAACTTGTAACATCCCAAAATTCAATACCAAAAATTTCATTTAGTTTAATAATTCATAAAAACAATGGTATAAAAACATCCATAAAACATCCCATGTCAAAACCATAGTGTCAATAATCAAAACATGTTATCATAAAAGAATATTAGAGTGCAATCCCAAAAATCTCATGTGCGGAAAACATAGTGTGATGCGTTGCGATCGAGCCGACTCCTTTCCTTTAAAAACCAAGTACCTTAAATCAAAAGTGAAAACCGTAAACATGAAGCTTAGTGAGTTCCCCAAATACCATATACCATACATATCAACATACTACCTAGCATATCTGGGTGCTGACCTACCTTTTCTGTCTCTTTCAACTGGATACTGTCTAGCATATAAGCACATAACTCGCATACTGTCATACATAACCATGAGCCATACATATATCATAATCAATAAATATGTTATGTGCCAAACATAGTCTTGCCATTATGCCACGGGCCACCACATGGTCTTTCTTGCCAAGCCGGGGGCCACCCTCTCTGTCTCACAGACAAGTGCCAAGAGCCACCTCCTAGTCTTCAATGCAATCCTCACAAAGACAACTAGCATACTATTACTCTGCTTAGCCAATTAGCATACAGTATGCCAGGAGCCACCTCGTAGTCTTTCATACATAATGACTAGGGCTAACTCCGGGTCTTCCTACCATACATAATAACATAGAGTGTGCTAGGAGCCACCTCCTGGTCTTTCTTACATATTGCCTAGGGCTAACCCCCGGATCTTCCTACCACGCATCAAACAAATGGGCTGACATTGGTGCCTTCAACCCAAACAAACAGTGAGGAGACTCACCTCACACTGCTGAAGTCCCACGGATAAAGTTGTGGCTGTTGGCTGAAAGATTGTTAAATCTGTCAATATCAAAATAACACCCAATCAGCAATTGGGTTCCAACATAAACCCATAAGTCCATGCATGGGGTAAAAGACTGCTTTATCCCTATCTTAGCTTGATTCAATCCCAAGGCCCAATCCAAAGGCCCACATGTCAACTATGAGTCAAAGCCCAACATATGGCCCAATTTTCCAAATTGGGCCCAAACCTCTACATGGTCTTCCCCTATGGCCCAACCATTTAGTCTAGTCCAAACATTTGGCATTTCTAATGGCCTAATATCTCATAATCATAAAGGACCAATTATGGCCCATCTATGGCCCAATTTTCTAAATTGGGCCGAAACCCTTACATGGGCGTTACCCTAAAGCCCATCCATAAATTCTTCGTCTATTTGATTGTTCTTGGATAGCCCATCAATAGCCCAATCACCAAAGCCTAATAGAAAGGCCCAACCCAAAGCCCAAGTGAAATTAGGGTTTTCACATAAAATGACTATTAGGGTTAAGTGTTTCTTACTTAACCCATTAAGGACTTAATCCATCAAGTCCATTAATCTATTGGGTCAATCATGTAGTGTGGCCGGGCTTAATACATAATCCCAATCTGGTCAACCAAAATGCGGGTCCCGACAACCCATAATCCATATATCCAAAATTAGGGTTTCCAACCCAATCATAACCCACTAGGCCCAAAAGCTAAGTCCTTAGATCCATTAGGGTTTCATTAGGCCCATTAGGGTTTCATTAGTCGGGCACCACCCACTACCACCTCGGGTAGTGGTGGTCAACGACGGCTCATGGCGGCGGCCACCACCTCGTGGTGGTGGTTATGATTTTAGCTAAAATATTCAAGCATCCCAAGATAACAATTATATACACACAAAAGCACACAGCCACCCAAGGTGGCGGCTGGTGGTGGCAGAATGGCGGCGTGAGGTGGCAACCACCACCTCACGCAAATTTCAACCCATAATGACATAAATGGTCCCTCATTCTCCTTTTCCTTTCAATTTAAATCCAATTGTTACCAAATGGCCCCTCCATGACAAATTCTTTCCAGCCGAGGTACATAATTTACCTTTTTAGCCCCAGCCATCCAAAACACTTTCATATTAAGTCCAAATGATACCAAATACCCCTTGACTTCTAAAATCCTTTGCAAAATAAATCCCAAAATTACATTTTAACCCCCGAAACTCCAAATCATGTCATTGGACTCCCCAAAACCAACACCCCGCTAATTATTATTTGATTTTGGGATATAATAATATAAAATAATAATAAAAATTAATTCTCGAGGTTCCAGGTTTATTATTTAATTACTCTATTTTAACAGAATGTTACATATATATATATATATATATATATATATATATATATATATATATATATGTGTGTGTGTGTGTGTGTGTGTGTGTGTGTGTGTGTGTTCGATAGATTAATTTTATGTTAAATATAAGGATAAGGGATGTAGGCGAGATAAATCCTCACATTCTCAAACAGAGAATGTAATGAGGAATATTATATAGAAATACGTCGAACTTGTGAATTCGATGACAAAGTGGTAAAGTTAACATTATGTGAGTGTAATGTGTATACAGTGTTATGATGGATACATATCACTATAGACACACGAGACTCCTTATGGCTTAATGAATCATGAAGTCTCCTGTGGATCAAGTTCGTGAGAGAGGAGTGATATGAAGACATGGAAGAAATCTTGTAATCTGGTAGACCTCGGTGTGACATGACGACGTGGAAGAAATCTTGTAATGAGGTTTGTATACCTCATAAGTGACAGCGTCCTAAAGTATCAAAGGTGCTTGGTACACGTAAAGTATTATATACATACTGATAGATAAAAGTTAGAAGTCGCAATTACGAGTAGAAATAAAGTATTCATGTTATACTACTTCGCTAAGGAAATTAAAGTAAGATATATAATAGAGATGCCTAAATCCTAGGAGATTGGAATGATGCAGCAGTAGCATAATGGGTTTATAACCAACATATAAAATGATTGTAACACTCAGATTCAGGTATGTTACCCTTTTGGTCCTTGGGTTATTGTTTTTTTTTTGCAAATGAAGTCCCTTTGTACGTTGGGCGTACATATGTGTACGCTTAGCGTACATGGGTGATATTGATTGCAGACTTAAACCACGTATGCGGGGTGTACGAAGTGTATGCGGGGCGTACGTGGCTAAAATCCAAACCCTAATTTTCGGGCATGTCCTCTATTTAAGCACATTTATGGCCTTTGGAACCTCATTGTTATTAGCCTCCACACCTCTAAACGTCCCAAGAACCCTAGTTTCTTTGGAGTGTGATCTTTGAGCTTGAAACTGACATTTGTGGCCCTTTGATGTGGTTGAGTTTCAAGAAGAAGAAGAAGTTGGTGAGAAAGCCTCTGATGTGGTTGAGTTTCAAGATCCTGAATCTACATCATCTTAGGAAGCTTTTGAAGGTATAAAGTTCATACCTTTCTTATCCTTTTTTTAGATCTACTTCTTTAGCTTGTTATGGTCCTTTTGGTCCCTTTGGTTGATCTTGACGGGTTAAGACCATTTGAGATGCTAAATCTTGTAGATTTGGATGTTTGGTGGGTTCCTTAAGCTTGAAGATGCAAACTTTATGGTATTTGAGACCCTCATGTAAGTATTAAGTCGTTTATTAAGCTCTTTTGAGCTCTAGGACCTCATTAAGCCATGCATGCATGCAAAGTTGGCAACTTTATGTGATAACCACCTCAAACATGTCAGATATGTGTTTTGGGCTAATGTCTTAACCGATTAAGAGCAAAAAAATGAAGTTGGCTAAACAGGGTGAGTACGTCGGGCGTACAACGTTGTACGTGCCGCGTACAAGCCCTTAAGCGTGTACGCTTAGCGTACAAGTTGAGTACGCCCTGCGTACTCAACAGTGGGCTGCAGATAAGTAGGCCTTTCGGTATTAGGCTCCATCTTGGACCCTAGGAGTTTAAGGTTGTATTTTGGCCCACCAGAATACTGTTTTGGGCTAAGGGAGTTTCTGGACGGATTTTTGTAGGCCTTAAGTGTTATAAGTTCAGCTTTTGCGCCTTAGGGCCTATTATTGTGTTTGAGCCAAGAATGATTAAGCCCACTAAGGGTAAGGTGAAGGAGGGGGACATTGACCTTAGGAATTAGAATTTAGGCCCATAGTCACGATTGTAAACCCATTCCTAATTAGGGTAATTTGTTTATGTTTAGTGTGAGATTTCACGGATCAGTAACTGAGCAGCTAGTATTTGTCATGGGTTTCGTAAGCGTGTGCTGATTTCGCCATGGGTTTGACTTGGAAGCTGAATCGAAAGTGTATATGTGTGAGAGTGTGTGTTTATTGTGGTGGCTATAAAATGAGAGAAAGACCTTTTATTTTTTTTAATTGTTTAAATAAATAAATAAATATGTATTAGATTTAAAAAAAAATGAAAGAAAAATAGAAAATAAATACCTCATGGGTATTAAAGTCATTTCAGTTTACCGATAGACCAAATCCGCAAAGAAACTAGCTCAAAAGGACTCCGAAACCAAAAAAATCAAAGTTTATATTAAACATCATAAAAAAAATCATACACAAGGATCGTTTTTTGCAATTTTGTGTCTTTAAAAAAATAATATGTAACTACTGCTAGCTCCAAATTCGTATTTGACAAGTTTAAAACGTTAAACCCTAATTCTTTAACAGACAAAACGAGAGATAGATTTCAATACTTCTCTGAATAATTTTTGAATCAAATCACCAAAAGGGCATGAAGAAATCTGAGGCATCAAAATGTGAAGATGGGGTCGATTTGATCAGTAACATGCCGGATTCTATTCTTCTATTGATTCTTTCACTTCTTTCGTCGACTGAAGAAGTAATTCGCAGCAGTATTTTGTCCAGACGTTGGAGGTATTTATGGACTTCAATTCCCTCCCTAGACTTATTTTCCCGATTTCACCGAGAAGACAAATTCAAAAAAGACGAATTCAAAGACTTTGTATTTTGGGTTTTAGCAAACAGATCCGTCGATTTGGATTGTCTTCATTTAGGTTGTTTCGATCACTATACTCTGTCAACAGTGAGGCGATGGATTCACATGGCTGTTACAAGAAACGTGAAACAACTTCAGTTGATGTTTTACCCTGAGGATGAGGATGGAGATGTCGAGATTCCCCATTGTCTTGTGACTTGTGGTTCCTTGGAGATATTAGGGTTGAATGTGAGCTATCGAAGTCTAAGGTTGCCTAATATTACGGGGTTTCAGGCACTTAGGCATCTTCGTTTGACCTATGTTGACTTATCCATAGACAGCGATTTAGTAAAAGGTTTTCTGGAAAGCTTCCCTTTGCTTGAGGGCTTGATTTTTATATCCTGCTTCTTGAACGAACGTGGTCTTCTTTATATTTCATGCTCGAAGCTAAAAATACTGAGAATTGAGAACGAAAATGATGAGTTGATGTGTGACAGCATTAAGATTTGTTGCCCAAAACTGGTGGATTTGGAGTTAAGAGGTCTTTTAGCAAATAATTTTTTCTTTGAATGTCTAGACTCGTTGAATAAAGCAGAGATTGAGCCTAAATTGATTGGGAACATCAAATCTGTGTTGTTTCCTGGAATTTCTCATGTGGAACATTTGTGGATTGACCTTTACTTCTTTAGTCAGGTGCATGCTTATATACTTTATGCACAACTCTTCATTGCTGTTAAAAAAGTTTACTGTGTAATTTATGCAAGGGTCTACAATTTTTTTTTCCAAACTTGTAATTCATATTCCTTATTAATTTTTTAGAAAAGAATAATGATACTTGGAGATATTTGAAGGTATCTTTAGTTTTCATCAATTTTTTTTTATCATTAGAGTGTACATGCATATATATTACGATGAATAATAACTCCAAATTAATCTTACTTGCTGTCATTGTCATAGTGCGTTTATGCTGCATGTGATCCGGCTCTACCTAATCTGAAGACTCTGGCGCTAACCACAGGAGTTGATGCCTTCACCATGGATGAACTTATTCGAATTCTCAAATATTATCCCAAAGTGGAGTCTCTCCAGTTGATTCTTAAAGAGGTATTCTCATATGATCCAATGTTTTTTTTTTGTGTCCACCATGTCTTAATAAATCTCGGTTTTGACCCATTGTGAACCCTAGACACAATCTTAAAAGGATTTCAAGTGGGGGCCTTTATATTATCCTATTACTACACGAAAAAAAAAAACAATTGAGTAAATAAATACTCAGTATTTTCAAGAATTAAAAATATTAGTTTAGATTTCCACACCTCTCATGAAAAACTTATTCTTTTTTTTTGATGCTCTAGAAGTTTTATGGGCCGGAAGAGTGGGAATTGCATGAAGGTGAAGCAAGGAGACTCATGACTCCGGATGTGAAAAGGGTTGAGCTTTTTGAATATAATGGAGAAAAGCCAAAATTCGTTTCAGATTGGCAGGAAGATATATATATGGAAATGGTTTTTAGTTGGGGTACCAAAGCCAAGATCTGGTAAACCTTAAGTAGCACCTACCTATTCATGTAATGGGGTAACTAGACTTTTTGGTTGTACTTGGATTTTAGCTTTATGGTTGTTTAGTTTCAACTATAACTAGAAAATGCTTATTTGGTTCTACAATTTTGTTCCTATTATTTTTGCTGCAAAAACCACAATAATAATGTAAGTAAAACCAAATCCATGTATTTAATGAAAGCAACACCAATTGTAACATCAATATGTATAAACAACTACCTCATCATTCAATTTGAACATAATATCAGAAAAATGAAATTCATAGTTTACGGTATATAGAACAAAAATGAAATATGTACTTTTTCGTTCTAACCATCAATAATCTAAGTGAGAAATTGAGTATTTGTAATCTACCCTACATAATAAAAGAATAGTTATTTTTTGTCACATGTCACTATATTAGTCATTTCGCCATGTGTCGCCATTTTGCCATGTGTCTGTTGAATTTGATAACCACTCAATCCCTTAAAATCAGTCGTATATACATCTCTTTTGATTAAAGTTTCCATGAATATCTTCTTAATTAACGCACACATTTATGCCTAATTAACCAATTCCAAATTTCAGCTTCATATTTTAATTTCAATTTGAGTAGAATGTGCGATGCTTTTGTGTTAGGGATTTCTTTTAAATACCCTAAAAACTGAATCGTATTAACAATCTCAACCTTCAAAATTTTCTTTTGTGAATGTGGGAGTAATGAAAAGTTGTCATTAAATTAGTGGAAAGGGTAGGTAACACCAAGTTTAAGCAAAACATTTACAAATAAGATACATGTAAATTTGGACTAAATTGATGAAGGTACATCATATTTACTACTCATTACTTGCAACTCTTTTGGTCTGTGTTCTTTTCCTAAACTAAAGAAAGCATACATATGTTGATGTGTTCAACAAATGTTTCTGATAAAATAAACTAATTGGTTTACTTTGTATTGGTGTTAATATTTATTTAAAATAAATATATATTATCTATGAGCTTTTAAATAATGATACAATAACATTTATAATAGATGCATAGGAATGTCTTTACGATGATTAGATCATACTTTCTTAGTATTTATTCAAATTTTGGCATAACAGATGCATGTAGTTAGTGTTGATTGAAAAAATGGTTGCAAGCCCTTTAATTTCTCAAGAGTCATTTTCATGTGATATAGGGACCAAGTTTCATATATTCATGTAAATAACATAAATGCATGTCTCTATCTTATTAAAAAACAATATTGAAATTATTCTTTTATAGGCATCTTATTTTTTTATTTAGAACTGATATATTCATATTTTCTTGATTTTTATGATATTTTTCTTTGCAATTTGATATTTGTAGCTTTGCATTTGACGCCATGTTTGCTAATATAAATCTTAGTTTTTAAATTTATACTACATGGTAAAACGTGACATGAGCACAAATAGAAGAACATACACCATATTAAAAAAAGTGGTCATCAACATTAAAGACATTGACTTTGAAATGGTTAGTTTCCCTTTGGTGCCCAGATTACGCCAACCGATTGCTCATTATTTTTTTTCCAAGCTCTGTTCTAGACTACCCTACATATACATTAACTAAATTTGTAAATATACATGTGCTTAAATATATTTCCGTCAATTCTGTTACGTGTATAGCAATTCCCAAATTTGTGATTGTGAGAAGAAACATACCAGATTATCTTTTTATTTTGTTTGTATGCAAAAGTAAATTGTTTAATTTTGATAATAAAAAAAAACTAGTAGGAATTACATGCGCTGTTGGCGCTGGGTTGGATCAAGTTTGTAAAGATTGAAAGACACAGATAATCAAAATATCTCTTTGATTAATAGGAAAATAGCTCAAAACCCATATTGTGTTTTGTGTGTGTGTGTACAAACCATATCTCGGTATCTATACATATATATACTACCAACTTGTAGAATTAGTTTACAATTAGGAAATATGACCAACTTGCCATATTATTGATTGCTTGGTCTCCAAGGTCCTACGTGACTTAGGATTCCAACAATCACCCCCGAATCTCTAAGTCCTTCTAGAGAGTTCTTCAACCCCGATCAAGCTCCGCATTTCCTTGAACTTGGTTCGAGCTAATGGTTTCGTAAGAATATCCGCCCTTTGTTCTTCACCGGGAATGTATTCCACCTCCACTTGTTCCCTTTCGACACAATTACGAATGAAGTGAAACCTCGTGTGAATGTGCTTACTCCTTCCATGAAAAACGGGATTCTTAGTTAGTTCGATAGCCGACTTGTTATCAACTCTAAGAATAACTTTTTCTTGTGCTTTGTTCATTATTTCCCCAAGCAAATCTTGAAGCCATATTGCTTGACATGCACTTGCTGTGGCTGCCATGAACTCAGCCTCACAAGATGATAAAGCAACGGTGTCTTGCTTTTGTGAACACCATGTAATTGGTGATGACCCATAGTAGAAAATGTGACCGGTCGTGCTTCTTCCGTCATCCGGGTCAACATTATGACTACTATCACTATAACCAATAAGCCGCTTTTGTCCCATTCTTTCGTACTTAATTCCGTATCCAGTTGTTCCTCGTAAGTACCTTAGAATGTGTTTGATTGCACCACCATGTGATTCTCTTGGACTTTGCATATATCGACTAACAACTCCAACCGCATATGCCATATCGGGTCTTGTTTGCAAGAGGTATCTAAGGCATCCTACCACTTTTCGATATTGTGTTGGGTCGATTTCGGGTTTATCTTCGGCCTTTGACAATTTATTTCCCGGTTCCATCGGTATGTGGGTCGGATTGTAATCATATAAACCGACTTCTTTTAAAATGCGTTTAGCATATGCTTCTTGGTTTATAGTAATCCCCGATTCTTCTTGCTTAACTTCAATGCCAAGGTAATAAGTTAATCTTCCAAGATCCGACATCTCAAAGTTCTTGGACATCTCTAATTTGAACCTCTTGATCATGCTCAAGTTTGTACCTGTGACAAATAAGTCATCAACATAAATTGCTAAAATTAGTAAGTTAGATCCTTCACATTTCCGGTACACCGATGGTTCTTTCATGCACTTTTGAAATTTCATATTCTTCAAAATCCCATCAAGCTTCGTGTTCCATGCTCGAGGTGCTTGTCTTAGACCATATAGTGCTTTTGTAAGGCGGTATACTTTATGCTCGTTGTCCTTCTTTATATAGCCTTCCGGTTGTGACACATAAACAGTTTCTTTTAATTCTCCATGTAAGAATGCTGTTTTTACATCTAAGTGGTGAAGCTCCCACCCATGAGTAGCTGCTAAGGCTATAAGAAATCGAATAGTTTCAATTCGAGCTACCGGGGCAAACACTTCCTGAAAATCAATACCGGGTTGTTGCACGTAACCTTTAGCGACCAACCTTGCCTTGTATTTATTAATGGTGCCATCTGCATTTTTCTTTAATTTGAACACCCACTTGAGTCCAATTGGTTTCACCCCCATAGGTTTGTTTACAAGAGTCCAAGTATTATTTTTGTTTATCGACTTGATTTCCGCATCCATGGCCTTGACCCATTCTGGTTCTTTCTTCGCTTCTTCAACCGATACCGGCTCGTCATTGGTTGTTAGAAGGAGTTCTTCGAGATTGTCAAGATCAAGCTCATAATCTTGGAATCGTCTTGGGGGTACTCTTGCTCTTGAAGGTCTTTGGTTTGCAGCTCCTTGTTGATCATTATTATTTACCGGATTTAGTGGTTCATTATCTTGTACATCCGCTCCGTCTCCAATCTCTTGATCCGATTCAATTGGATCATTGTTTACATCGTTTCCTTGGTTGTTGTTCACATCTTCTCTTGGATAGTCCCATGGTATTATGAATGAACCCGATTCTTCATTGTTGATTCCTGCTTCTTTAATCCAATCCCACCCTTTGGTTTCATCAAAAATAACATCTCGACTTACGATTATTTTTTGTGTTACCGGGTTAAATAACCGGTAGGCTTTCGTACCCGGTTCGGAACCAACATGTACTAGTGGTCTTGATCTTGCATCCAACTTCTTTTGATTAACCGGTTCAACTTTTGCATGTGCTAGACACCCAAATATACGAACATTTTCTAAATTCGGTTTTCTTTTATACAATTTTTCGTATGGAGTTGTATCACCAAGGACTCTTGTGTAAACTCGATTGATTAGATTTGTTGAGTGATTTACCGCTTCTCCCCATAAGTAGTTTGGAACATGCATTGCCTTCATTATACTTCGTGTCATGTCCATAAGAGTTCGGTTTCTTCGTTCCACAATTCCGTTTTGTTGTGGAGAGTATGGGGCGGTGAGATGGCGTTTAACTCCGTTTTGCTCACAAAAAGAATTAAACTTGAGAGAGGTAAACTCACCTCCTCGATCACTTCTAAACACTTTCAAAGGCTTTCCAATTTCATTTTCCACCAAAGCTTTGAATTTTTTGAAGTGTGTAAACGCCTCACTCTTTTCTTTTATGAGATAAATCCACATAAATCGTGAAAAATCATCAATTAGTGTAAAAATGTACCTATTTTGACCCTTGGTTGCCGGCGTGATCGGACCGCATAAATCTCCGTGAACAAGCTCCAATGGTTGTTTCGCTTTGTATGTGGTCATGGTTGGGAAGGACTTTCTCGTTTGCTTGCCGACTAAGCATGATTCACATAATTGATTCTCATGATCTAATTTTGGTAACCCTTTGACTAAACCCTTTTTGGATATCTTTTTCATTGACTCAAAATTGATGTGCCCAAGTCTTGCATGCCATTGCCACGCATCTTCACTTAGTCTTGAATGTAGGCAAATAGGAACTCCAATCTGTAATTTTATTTTATAAAGGCGGTTTGAAGTTCTTTGTACTTTCATTAATAAGCAATTATCGGCATCGTGCATGGTTAAAAAGTTGTCTTTCATTCGAATATCACACCCGGCTTCAGTTGCTTGTCCGAGACTTATAATGTTGTTCTTGAGATCCGGAATGTAGTAAATTTCTGTCATCAGCCTTTGTTGACCTTTCTTGCCTTGGAAAAGTATAGCACCTTTTCCCTTGATTTTTACACACGAATTATCTCCAAATTTAACCTTCCCGGTTATGCTTTCGTCAAGCTCGGAGAAAAATGACCGGTTCCCTGTCATGTGATTGCTCGCCCCATTATCCAAATACCACACATCGTTTTCTTGTGAGTCGTATCGAGACGTTATCACCTTCTCTTCATTCAAAAATACGGTCTCGTGTAAACATACGGCATCGTCGGTATCGTCATATTTAATAAAATTATTTTCTTGTAATTTTTTTATTCGGTCTGGACATTGAGACGCAAAGTGACCCGGCTTATCGCACCGGTAACAAATAACTTTTGAACGATCCTTCTTATTCTTAATTTTTTGGTTTGGGTCATTAGTATTATTGGGTTTATTTGAATTTGGGCTTGTATTATTGGACCTTTTGGTTTTGTATTGGTTTGACCCGTTTCCTTTTGACCCATTTGATCCGTTTGTCTGATAGTGCCCAGTAGATCCACTCGATCCCTTCCAGTTTCCCTTCGATCCACTTTGAGATCCAGTCGCCTTCTTCACAAACATCACCTTCGATTGTTCTCCATCACTTACCTCATCCTCCCTAATTCTCTCTTCGTAAGCTTTGAGCCTTCCGACGACATCTTCAAATCCCACCGTCTTTAGGTCCAATACTTGTTCAAGAGAGGCGACGATATGGATGAATTTTGATCGGGGAAGAGTTTTCAAAAATTTTTTACTAACTTGGATTCATCAATGGTTTCTCCGAGGGCTGCTGATTTCGAGGCGATACTGGACAATTTTCCGGCGTACTCATCAATTGACTCCGATTCCAACATCTTGAGTCAATCGAACTCGGCGGTTAGGGTTTGCAGGCGCGCTTCCTTTACACGGTCGGCCCCAACATGACGAGCCTTAATCGTATCCCATAAAGTTTTTGCCGAATCCACATCTCCGATCTACATAATCAAGGATTCAGGGACTGCTTGATACAACAATCCGATTGCCAGGTAGTTCTTCTCTTCATTCTCTTCTGTTCCAGGGTCAATCACACTCCAAGCCTTATGAATTCTTAAAACTACCTTCATCCTCAGTGACCAGACCATGTAATTCGTGGAATTCAACATGGGACACTGAACATAAGTTGATCCGGTTTCTTTCACAGTCACCGGTCCTCCGTCGCCCCCTGTATCAGCCATGTTAACCTTACTCGTCAACAGGTAAGAATTGATCTCAAGGCTCTGATACCAATTAAAGATTGAAAGACACAGATAATCAAAATATCTCTTTGATTAATAGGAAAATAGCTCAAAACCTATATTGTGTTTTGTGTGTGTGTGTACAAACCATATCTCAGTATCTATACATATATATACTACCAACTTGTAGAATTAGTTTACAATTAGGAAATATGACCAACTTGCCATATTATTGATTGCTTGGTCTCCAAGGTCCTACGTGACTTAGGATTCCAACAGTTTGCATAAATATTCTTGAAAATTTTATATAACATCTTGAAAAAGAAAGTTAAAGAGTACAATGCTATAATAATTATATTTTTTCAAAGATGCTTTACCATGAGAAGCAAAAAATCATGTCACAAAAGAGAGAAATCCAATCCTTGATTTGTTAGCAAGACGATCCTTCTGCAGTATGAAGTCTTGTCCCAACATCCAGGGTCCATATCCAGATGTTGAAAAGGTAAATCAGTAATTTGTCACCTCTACAACACGTGCAAAAATTTAAAACACACAAAAAAACGTGTTTTAAGATCTTATCCAACTTTTGACATTTTTAAGAGCAAACTTATAAAAATTTTCAGAAAAACTTTCTTTTTCAAAAGACCAAAATACCCTCATCACATATATCTATTGAAATAAATAAAAATAATAAATTTAACCATAAATGAGAACTTATAAACTATTTAGTTATTATTAATGAATTCCATTCAATTTCCTATGACATGTTACAATTCCTTCATATTCCAATTCCTTTCACAGATTCCAATTCCTTCATATTCTAATTCATTTCACAGATTCCAATTCCTTCCCAAAACATGAACTAAGATTGTCTCTTTCTATTCCATTTTCAATGTTACATTTTCCAAATTTCTTTTTATTCTATGAATGTATTTCTTGTGATTATATAAACTTACTATATTTAATCAATTGCTCTTGAGCCAAACTCTCCAACCGTTGTTTCAGTGCTTTATTTTCCATACCCAGAATAAGACTTTGCTGATTCAGAAATTCCAACTCAGTAGACACCTTAGAACCCTTTGCCTACGGTCACAAAATATATATAACATGACCTGGTTGGAATCAATAAAATATTAATCAGAAGTTTTCTTTTTAATATTTCTAATCTACACCTGTAAAGCCTGCACATTCTTTTCCAGCTCAGCAATGTACTAAAGCTTCCGGACCCGTGAACGTTGAGCAAATTGCCTGTATCAAGTTGATTATTAGATGAGCCATTTATCTCATATGAAAACCAGATAAAAGATATCATCTTGACAAAAAGAGTGAGAAATCCATTGAAGTACAAAATTTTCAGAAAAAAAGGTTCAATATGATACCAAGCCATTAATGTACAACAACTTCACCTAGTTTCTAGAGTCATAAAGATGAAAAACAACTTGATTTCTAGAATCCAAATTCCTAGATATATAAACTTAAAAACAATCACTCACATTGCATTTTTCTTGCTGCAAGGCATCCCACCAACCTCGTAACCATAACCAAAAAAAGTTAAAATTCATTTTTAGTATATATTTATAGGAATGTACAATGCTTTTTTGGTCTTTGATGAGAAGTAATCAAGATTACCGTGTCATTATCATGAGTTCCAACATATACAACTTGATTTTGCTCATGATTGTGAGGCAGATGAGGGTTCGCTGAACCATTACTGAAACAAATTGCATCAAATAAAGAACTTCCGACCTACTATCAACAAAAAATTCGCTTACAGAGTTTGTTGCAGTGCAAGGGTAAAATAGTCATTTTATGTATACAACAATGTTAAGAATTAGGATGGAATTTGTCGATAAATTTTTAAGCTTTTACTTATAATTTTATGTTTTTGTTTTTATGTATTCCAACTTAAATAGATAGGGGGGGGGGGTACTTTAGTCTTTTATAGATTAAGGAAGAATGGAATTAAATTTTCACCCATCAAAGAATTGACTTCCATCCAGAATTCCATCCATCTGCAACGAAAGACACGATCATCATGGAATAATCCTATGAAATCTTGAATACTAAAGAAAAATTCATAATAGAAAAAACAAAACAAAACAAAAGTGATATTAGATTATAGAAACTTATACCAGACAGTTTCACAGCCTGTATATCTGAATGATGAATGTCCAGATCTAATCCCTACATTCAAGGAATGTTAACTGAAGTGGTAACAGGATGATTGGAAAGCAGTTAGGCAATCAAGATACGATTCTATTGCTTACCTATTGTGCCTTTAATCTTTCAAAAACATTACCAGCAAGACAATAAACAATGCTAGATGATGGATACACATATAATGCTTCAAAGAACTCCAAAACAATGCTCTAAGATTGATAACCAGGAATGCTAATGTCATTTATAGATGAAGTCTTTAAAAAGGGTGAACCCTATGCACCTATTGTTGATTATTTTCTTCACACTGGGTCGATTTTTGCATGCTAAAATCAATTGTTGATGATTTTCTTTATTTCCAGAGGTGAACAGGGTCCAATATATCAAACCAACAATCCACCAGACTTAAACTAATATAATCACTAACACTTAAATCTTATCATTACTGAACCCCACCATTTTGTGATGTTATCAGGAAAGTTATCTAAGTACATATCTTATCACATCTATATACAAAGCAAGATTGAAATCCTAATTGAAACGGAAACAATAACAACCAAGATGAGAAGCCAAAATTTCGAATACAGTTATACTCCAATTAAGAACAGCATATCAATAAATTTGTGACGTGTGTGTGTCTGGGAGAGAGGGAGTCAGACCAGAAGGAAGTAGTGGTAGACAAGGCAGAAGCAGACGACATGACAGCAAGAGAAGCAGTAGCAAATAAGCACCGGCACAACCTCAACGTAAGCACAAGAGACAAAACGACGAACAGTTGGTGTGCAAAACTGTAAACCAAACAACATCGACCAAAATCAACAAACAGTCGATCATCAATGATTCCAGTGTGTTCCAAAAACAAAATTGGAAGGAGTTGACCAAGGTTGGAACAGTTGTGTAGTAAATTACGGAGTTTGAACTTACCCGGCTTCCTCTTAAAAATCCCTAAACCCTGTTGTTGAAGCTGGTTAGTAGGACGTATTAGCAGACCACTTCCATCGACCGACTTGGCCAACACTGGTCACCTTCAACGCCGACTAAGTAGCTCTGGTATAATGTTTTCTCCCACTAAGCGATTCCGAACAACAATGCTCCTCAAAGGCACTCCTCATGCGTCGGCGCCTCACAAATCTACAGGAAGGCATCAAAGGAAGAAAATTGTGGGTTGAAGAGAAAACAATGAAAGGAAGAAGACAACGTGTATGTACAATTTATTTAAGACGGTGCAGAAGATAGCGATAACCTTAAGGCGATGTAAAATTTGGTGTAAAAATTAGAATTAAAACACAATGTTAAAAGAATTAAAATACAATGTTAAAAGAGTATGCGGTGGCCAAATTAGTAAGCGAGGGAAAAAAAGTGGCCTAAATGAGAATTCAGAAAGTTTTCTGTTCACCCTTTTTTTTGTCAATTAATAGTATATATAATGATAAACATTTTAGGATTAGTATATGTTCCCATCATACTGTATGTCTAACACCTCCTATGTCTATGCAACTAAATATATTATTTTCAACATTAGAGTGGATAATTTGTTAATCTAGCTATAATTATTATAACCTCTTTAGTAAAATTTTGAACGGCTAATGAAATAGTATATTATGCTTATTTCCTTACTTTTAGTTGCAAGGGTTATCTCAAAGTTTGTAATGGTTAACCTTTTTACCCATGAAGAGTTAATTTATTGATTTTATAAAGAGAGATTATATATATATATATATATATATATATATATATATATATATATATATATATATAGGAGTAGGATAAAATGAGAACACCAAAAAGGTTGAGAACGTGAGAACAAATCTGAGGTCTTCGAATATTACGATCTAAGGCTAATATAATTTATAAAAGTCATGAGATGAAATTGTAAATTTCTAAAAGTCACAGGATGAGATTGTAAATATTTAATAGACTAAAGGGTAATATGGTCATTAAACGTTAGCCTATTTTTGTCAAATTGCTGGAATCTCTCTTTCTCTCTCCCCCTATCTCACACTCACGTATCCTTCTTCCTCTCACTCTCTAAATACAAGTTTCAAACCTTTAAACCCTAATTGGGCCGTCACCACCATACAACCCTTCCCCGACCCTTCTGTTTACCTGCTTTGATCGTCGTTACTTAAAGTCGAAGTTCCTTCTTCTCGGATAGTCATTATAGAAGGAATTTATGCACTAAGTGAAAAGCTACGACCATTGTTAGATCTTCGTGTCTCGTAACTGGTGGAGTACACTTTGATCTTGTCAAGAGGGTTTTAAGGGACATTCAACGTGTTGGTCAAGAACCTGAAGAAATCATTCTCTCATTCATCAAATCTCTGAAACCATATATTTCAGTTTGATTATCTTTATAATCGACTAATCATATATCTTTTCGAGTTTTGTTCTCTATATGATTCAAGCTATCCTTGCACTCAGGTATATCCTATGTACAAAGCTTTCATCGAGCCTGATCTACAATCTGCACATATAAAAATTATAAAAAAGTTCAATCCTTTCTCCGGATTTTAGAATCCCAGTTATATTTTCATGGTTAGCTCCTCATTTATTATTCAAAAGGGAATTTACAAGGCTCGTTTTAGTGACTGGTTTTTGTTTAATTTTGTAGTCGAAAAATGCAGTGACACCAGAGCAAATGAAAGCAGTTCTTTCTCCAGATCATGAAGAAAGAAAAGAAGAAACGTATGAGAAACAGGGATGGAAAGTACAATCTGATGTTTGAGGTATGTATCTTTTCAAAATCTTGATTTTTTTATTTTAAAAGATCAGTTGTAAGGATAAAGTAAATTGTTATTTGTAATTTTTTTTGGAATGGGTGTCTGATAGTCCATTCATTATATCACCTGGAATCACCTTTAAAGTGTGTGTGCGTCTTCTTGGTGGATTAATGGCACCATTGCTGCCATTCTCAAAAGAAGTAGCCATGTTTTCTTTGATGAAAAGGTCTGCGTGAAAACCGATTGGTTAGAGCAACTTAATCGCACCTATGTTCAAGTATATATCTTATCGGAACACCATCTTGTTAATTTGGCAAAAGTTTTTATTTTTATTTTTTCATGTTCCTCTATTTTGATCGGCTAAGGTGCAAAGAAGAGACTGTTTGTATGTCAAATATAAATGAAGCTAATAAAAATATATAAAGCAAGTTATATGAATAAGACTTTAATCATATATAAATAAGACTCTAATCATATATGAATTAAATAATATGATTTTTTGCATTTATGATTATTATGTATTTTCGTCTTTGTCTTGTATTTTATTCTTTTATGATTAAAATTGTAATAGATTTACATTTCTACATTTGTACAGTGAAATCCAAGATCTTCTGGAATGTAATGTTGGAATGGTCGTATTCAAGAAAACACTATAAAGTGGAAATGTTGAAGACTTATTCATTTATGATTATTGAATTCAACCGAACACTGCAAAGTGACTTATTCATTTATGGATTATAGAAAAATAGTTAATTATTGTATTCAAATTTTTGTTTGAGTTGTATTAGTTTTGATTATAGGGAAAATAGTTAATTAGTATATTGTAATTTTGTTTTGTATTATTCATTTATGATGAGTTATATAATCTACTTATTTATGCAATGTGTTTTATTCATTTATAATTATGATTTTATTGAAAGCTTTTTATATAAAAGTTGTGTTTTATTCATTTAAGATTATAATATGATTGTATAGAAATTTTTTATATCCAAATTATGTTTTATACATTAAAGCTTACAATAATATTCATATATGATTACAAACTTGTTTTTAATATTTCAATAAAAATATTCATGTGTCGTTAAAAATATTTGGATAATATGATAAATTCTTCAATATTTTTAATATGTCGTTGGTAAATAAAATATAAAATAAAAATGTTTTTTTTAAATCATGTAAAATGATATTTTATTAATTTTGTTAACTAAAAAATAAGTTTACTACATTCCTAATATCAGGGAAAAAATGCATCACATAATTATAGAAACTAATTAATTATCATAACTTATCCATATTTAATTACATTTGTCAAATTCTTTTTATGCTTTTATGAAATGATTGGTCTACAATTGTTCTCGCGTTCTCAACCTTTTAGGTGTTCTCATTTGATATTTTCCGTATATATATATATATATATATATATATATATATATATATATATATATATATATATAGTGGTTCAAATGAGAACCACAAAAGATTAAGAACCCTAAGAACTATCATTTTATAAGTAATATGTATTGTGAATACTAGTAAATATGTTCAAATCCTGATTTTTTTTTGTAAGAAAAGAGCAAAATCGTAATTTTTTTTTTGCGTAATATTTTCATTTATACATTGAATTATATTCTAACACAAAATTTATATAAAATACAACTTTATAGAGTCCATTTACAGCTTAATACATAAAATTCACAATATAATACAACTTATGTTACACTAATTCACAAATTTAAAGAAGTTAAACCCAAAATTTATTACCACCGCCACATGTCACCACTAATCACCGGTGCCAACATTGCAACCATTCTTCTTCTGTAACGCCCCGATTCTCAGGTATTGTTTAAATAAGATTTATTGGGTTAAGCTCTACTCGACGAGTTGGTTGCCCTACTCGTCGAGTAGCAGCGGGGTGGGATCGCATGTTAAGTGACCTACTTGACGAGTCCATATTGGGACTTGGCGAGTAGGAGCTGGCAGATGAAACCCTAAATCCCGGGGTTTACACCCCTATTTAAAGGAGCCTCAGCCTCCTTTGGCCTTTTTGCAGTCTTCGAGAGCTCCTTACAACCCTAATTCGTGTGGTATTCCATTTTGGTGTGTCTTAAGCTTGGAAAGAAGGTTGGCTAGAAGAGAAAAGCTAGAAGTGTAAAGGAATTGAAGCAAGGAAGGTGTGAGAAGCAGAATTTACCTTAAGTAGCATCCCTTGGAGGTATCAAGTTTCCATCCTTACTTCCCTTTTTCCTTTTTGTTCAGTTTTGGGGTTTTTTTTTTTATTGATTTTGAGGTTGATAAGGTGGGCTATGAGCTAGATCTGAAACTGTAACTTCAAATCTGGACCCTCCTTAAGTTTTAGAATCCTAAAGTTGTTGTATTGGTCGTGAATGAGGCCCTCCTTGGGCATGAGACCGCATTAAGAGCTTAGATTTGGCATTTAGAACCTTTGTAGCTATGCATGCACGTAAAGTTTGCAACTTTACGTGAAAAGCATGCCCTAGAAGCCTGGATTGTGATTTGGAGCTGCTGAATGGCTCAAAATAGGTCTGTATAGAAAAAGGACTGAATTTGACTCGGCGAGTCACATGAAGATGGCTGTGAACTCGACGCATTGGAGGAACAACTCGGTGAGTCCGATGATGATTGCTATAGACTTGACGAGTTGAAGAACAACTCGGCGAGTCGGATGAGTTTTCTACAGGATATGTATGTGTGTGTATCCGTCGATTTGTAAGGAGGAAACTCGGCGGGTGGCCTTAAAGTTTGATCGAGAATCGAAGGAACTCGACGAGTCACCCCGATGACTCAGCGAGTTGGAATACGCTTCAAGGAACTTGGCGAGTAGCCGAGGGTACTCGGCGAGTCGAGGTCAACATGGACTGTTGACTTTGACTGAGGACTTTGACTTTGATCAGGGGTTGACTAGTGGGTTATGGAGTACCTTATAAGGTTAAGGACTTACGAGTATATTGTGCTATAGGTGGTGGAGCCTCTGTCAAGTGATCCGAGAGTTGGAGTTTACCTTCCGAGTCGACATCTGTGAGGTGAGTTATCCTAACTATTTCGATAGGGTCTACGGCACCAAGGCCGACCCTTTAGTTGTTATTGTTATGGTATGCTATATGTGGTTATGAACTGTTAGATCAGAATCAGGGTAGACAGTATGCTATGCTTTTATGATCCGTATGGATTGGTATGTTAGTGACATGCTAGGTCGGTGCTCTAGTCACCAGAGAATTCTATGATTTATGATCAGTGAGATAGATATGTTTGATGTTTGTATATGCCAGTGTATGATAGTTATGCGCACATGGTTATTTGCTTGTGGGTTGGGTTAAGGCGGTCCTGCTTTGTGATGAAGGCCAACATACCCTGTGAGCGGTCCGGGGAGACAGTAGGCCCACATGGCGGACCAGTCATGCCGAAGGCTCGGGATAGTTCCAGATAGACTGTAGGCCTTGTAGGGCGGTCTAGTCGGGCCGATGGCCTAGTATGCATGTTGATTGATTGATTATTACTGATATGGTATTGTTAGTGTGGTATTGGTATTTTGGAGGTAACTCACTAAGCCCTCGGGCTTACAGTTTTCAATTTATTGTTTCAAGTACTTTAGGAGATCATGGCAAGGCGAAGGCGTGACTGTACTGATGGGTTTTGAGCAATACATCAATCCTATGGTGTACATGAAAACCCTAATAGCTTTTGGATCTAGTTTGTTTAATGAACATGCAATTGAATATCCAAATCTATAAACCCTAGATCTAGCATACAATTAATCATAATAACATAAAATAGGGTTTAGATCTAACCTTTGATTGTTATATAGCAATAACAATCTAATCCTTGGCTTCAAAAAGCTTAGTGCCTCGAGTGCTGCACCTCTAATGGAGTTACAAACACCACTAAGCAACAAGATGAATAAGAGAAGAGAGGGGAGGCACCAAAAAGGGTTGGAAACCCTAATCCAAGTGTTAGCCCCATTTTTAGTGCCTAAGGGCTCCTTATATACTTAGGCAATTAGGGTTATCAAACAAGGAAACCCTAATTTGACTGCTTAAGCCCTAAGCAGCCCATGGACTCCTTCTTTAGAAGCCTTGGATGATTTCTAGTGGGTTCCCCCATAGAATTCGTCCACTCCACCTTTGTAGATGTTAGTTGTAAAAGTCGAATAGTGTGTCTTGTAATGATTCACATTTTGTATGTTATTTTACTAAGTCAATTTTATATGCGAAGTGTAGCATGCGAAGTTTCAATGTATAGACTTAGTATACTTTTTGTAAGTTCCCTATAAATAGGGACTTAGGCTTGAAGTAGAAAAAAACATCGAAACTCAATATCTCTCTTCAGCTTACTTTGTAATCAGTCTTAATAAAACGAGATCTGATTAATATTTACTTCATGTGTTCATCATCTTTCATCATTCAAATCTATTGTTTCGTTTCTTAATTCTCGATAACAATTCTCTACAATTGGTATCAGAGCAGGATTCAAACTGCTTAGATCTGATTTTCGTATAAGAATCATTTTCTTTTTGAGTTGCAAAATTTACTCAAAATTTTCCGTGCAATTTTGGTTTTGAAAATCACTTTTGATCTTCAGATTTGAATTGATTCTGTATTTGAATTGTTAAGTCGAGTAATCGATTAGTGATTTTTGATCAATTCGTTTGATCGAATTCTGAAATTCATCAAGTTCTCAAGTTTTCAGAGTTTTTTTTTGTTCATCAATGGCGAACTTCAACATGAATACAATGACTTCTTTCTCTCATTTGCTTGGTTCTTCAACCAAAATTCCGATGTTGATTCCAGAATACTATGATCAGTGGGCTGATAGAATGAAAGATTACTTAAATGGAATTGATGAAGAACTTTGGAATTGTATCGATGGAACAGTTCAAGCTCCTGCAAATGTTCAACAAATTGGTCCATCTACTGGATCTCCTGATGTTGAAGATCAACGAAAACGACTGAAGGATAATGAAAAGAGGTGCATGAGAGAACTAAGAGGTGCTCTACCTCATGTGGTTTACAATTACATTCATAGTTGTAAAACAGCAAAAGACATCTGGAATACTCTAAAAGAGAAGTATCAAGGTAGCGAAAAGACGAAGATCAATTATGTGAAGCAATGTCTGATTGAACTGAAGGAATTCAGACAAAAGGATGTAGAAACTCTTGAAAGTTACTATGATCGTCTGAATGAGCTTGTGTTTCGCTGCAATAGGTATGGTATCACTAGATCTATCATGGAATTCAATTTAACTTTCATTATGGGACATCGCAAGGAATGGCGAAGTGTGAGCATGATGATTAAGAATCAACAAAGTTTTGATACAACCAAATTGAATGATCTCTACAATCAACTGAAAACACATGAATCTGAGGTCTCAGAAATGTATGAAGAATCAAAACTAGCTATTGGTGGTCCTTTGGCTCTAGTTTCAAAGGTATCTGAAACTGATGAAAAAGATGGTTCAGATAATGAAGGATTTTTGATGAATTCCGATGATGAAGCTGTAGCATTCTATTCAAACCACAGAGTTAAAAAGTTTTTCAAAAAGCCTTTTAATCCAAAAGGAAAGATTAATGATGCGAAGAATGTTACAACAAGAACTGGAGGGGAGGAGAGGAAGAAAATGGAGAAAATTGATGAAAAACAGAAAAATGCGAATGAAGAGAAAAAGTTGAAAGGTGATTCAGGAATCTATTGTCATTATTGCAATGGTGCAAATCATTTCGCAGCTGACTGCATGTTGCGAAAGAGAGAAGAGAAGAAAGAGAAAGTCAAAGATGAAGCATACTACCCTGAGAAGATTGAAGAATTACGTGCAAAGACCAAAGGAGTGTCATTGGTTGCGAAGGGAGAAACTGCTGAAGAAGAGAGTGGAACTTATCAGATCTGGTCTTCAGGATCTGATGATGAAGAAATGAGGCATCCCACACATGGAGTATTGTTTGCAAGTTTTGAGGATTGCGAAGAGAACATTTCAGGGAGATGTTTTGTGTCCAAATCCACTGACAAGTCACCCATGACAACCAAGGTACGTGCAATTCTTGAATCTTTTAATATTCCTTTATCTGCTTATGATGCTAAAATTATTTCATTTGATGATACTGTGGCTTATTTTGATTCTGTTATTGTGTCTGCTAGTAATGAATCTAAGAAATTAAATGTGCAACTTAGTGAGACACGAAGAGATTTAGAAATAAAGAAGAGCAGAGTTGAAAAATTGGAATTGCAAGTCAAAAATATAGACTGTGATAGAAATAATCTTACTAACGATGTTAGGTTATTACTAGCACAGAGAAACATATATTGTAATTCTGCTAAACGTTTGTATGCAAAATTAACAGCTTTACATCATTCTTCTAATATTAGCAAAGAACAACATAGGAAACTTTTGTCTTTTCTTGAGTATGAACGTGAAAAAGTTGATGTTATTTCTTATGATTGCGAAAGCACAATTGCTCAATTTGACAAAATACCTGATGAAAGATATGCATGTGGTATTGTCAAAATTGATGAATTTCTGAATGCTAATGAGTTGGTTAAAATTGTCAATGAAAGTTTGACAAAGAATGAACAAGTGAAAATCATAAAGAAAACTGAAAATTCAACTCTTGCCTCACAATTGAATTATGCTGATATTGATGAAAATTCTGATAATGTGAGTGAAATCAGTGAGATAGAAGAGGAAGAAGAGGTTGATTGTTCTCAATTGTCAATCATTAATATCACATCTAAGATCAAAGGTAAAGAAATAATAGTTGATTCAATAGTAGAGGATGAAATTGATAAACCTTCAACTTCGCAACTTTGTATGTTTGATAATGTGGAAGTTGAAAGCTGGAAATCTGATGACACAGATGTAAATACAGAAGAAAAGAAAGTTTCAACTGAAACACCTCAAAGGGTAGTAGTTGATCAAGTGTTTGAAAATACAAAAGAATTTGATAAAATTTTAAATGATAAAGGCGCACATTATTTGGAAACCAACACTGTTGTATATCCAAATTTTGTATGTACTGATAAAACCATTTTTCCAAATCAAGTTTTTGTCAGTACTGGAAATGCTGAGAAAGTTCATCCTGATTTCAATAAAATGATTGAAAAAGATAATCAAAAGTCCACAACTGAAGGTTTTTTCGCAAATCAAAACACAAAAGAAAACAATTTAACGAAAAATACTTATGTGTTTCAAAAACAAAAATCATCACAAAAATGGGTGGTTAAAGGTGAAAAATCAAACAAAGTTTTTGAAAAAGATGAAAAACCAAAGGTTGAAGTGAAACTAAACTCTCATGAATTCAAATTGATGGTTGGAAATTTTTCAACAGAAAATAATGTTTCAAAAAGAAAAGCAAGAAAAGCAATATTCTGGAAAGTTGTGTCTAATGAAAAATCAAGAGATGAAAAAGAACAAATTTCAAAAACATCATCAAGTTTTCATAAACAAGTAAACTCTGTTGACAAAGTTCCATATGTTCTCAAATACGACAACAATCGAAAATTTGAGAATTCGGAAAAATTTGCAAATAATCAAAAGTTTCAAAATGTTGGCAAATTCACGAATACTTCATCAAGTTTGAAGAACTCAACTCAAGTCAAAATGAAATTTTCACCAAAACAACCAAATTTTCCAAATCCTTCAATATCAAAATCAACCAAAGTTTCATATACAAAAGGAAAATCTGATGTTAGAACGTTCAATCATTGGTTTGAAGGGAAAGGAAAGAAATATCAAAGTGGAAAATTTTCAGAAGAACAAATCAAAAGTGCATTTGATAAGTACACAAATATTTCTTCAATTGAGAGTGCATCATCTCTTAATTCGCAAGTTCCAGTTCAAAAATGGAAACCAGTTATCAAAAATGCGAATGTTGTGAAGGATAAGATTACAATTAATGGAAATCCAAAATTATTGAATGATTATATTTCAAAATCTAGAACTGATGATGTTGATATAATTGATTCAGTTACAAACAAAGTGAAAACATGGTTTTTAAATTCCAAAAGTTTGTTTCATTCTACTAATGATGGACCCAAAAAGTCTTGGGTTCCTAAATTTTTTCAATAAATGCAGGTGATATGTGACGAGCAATATGACATGAAATGGTACATTGATAGTGGTTGCTCTCGTCACATGACTGGAAGGAAAGAAAATTTGCGAGATTACAGAAGCTTGGAAAATGCTGGAGTTGTTAAATTTGGAAATAATCACAAGTGTCAAGTGAAAGGATATGGGAAAGTCACAAATGGAAACTTCACAGTCAACAGAGTGGCATATGTTGAAGGACTTCAACATAATTTGATAAGTGTATCACAACTTGTTGTGGGTACTAGAAATCAAGTTGTATTCAATGAAGAAGGAAGTATCATTTCAAATGTCAAGACGAATGAAATACTCCTCAAATCCAAAAGATATGGTGATATGTTTACACTGGACATCAAACCGATTGTGGGAAAACCAGCTGTGTGTTTACTATCAAAAGCATCCAATGATATTAGTTGGATTTGGCATAGAAGATTGTCACACTTGAACTTTCGAAATATAAATAAACTTGTAACTGAAGATTTAGTTCGAGGGTTACCAGTATTAAAATTTGACAATGATTCTCTGTGTGCAGCTTGCGAACAAGGAAAAGAACATCGAAAGGGTCATCCGATTGTGATAGATTCAAAAATAATTGATCCATTGGAACTTCTACATATTGATCTATGTGGACCATCAACTATTGCAACAATAAACAAAAAGTGGTATATTTTAGTTGTTGTAGATGATTTCTCTAGATTTACGTGGGTGTTTTTTCTCAGGTTGAAATCTGAAGTTGCTCAGACGATGATTGATTTTATCAAAAAGATTTAAGTTAGTCTGAAGAAGAATGTGCGAAAAATTAAAAGTGATAATGGTTCTGAGTTTAAAAATCAAACTCTTGACAGTTTTCTCACAAGCAAAGGCATTTCGCATAGTTTTTCATCAGCATATACACCACAACAGAATGGTGTAGTTGAAAGAAGAAATCTATCTCTATGCGAAGCTGCCAGAACCATGTTGACATATGCGAATCTACCTCAATATCTTTGGGCAGAAGCTGTGTCCACAACCTGTTTTACTCAAAATCGATCATTCATTCATCGAAGATTTAATGTTACTCCATATGAAATAATCAATAATCGGAAACCTAATGTAAAATTCTTTCATGTTTTTGGTTGCAGGTGCTTTATCATGAATCTAAAAGATAATTTGTCCAAGTTTCAAGCTAAAGCTGATGAAGGCATCTTTTTAGGATATTCACAGAATTCAGTTGCATACAGAGTGCTCAACAAACGAACAAGAAAAATTGAAGAAACTTTCAATTTAACATTTGATGATTACTATCTTAAACAAATTGATAGTAAATTTGATAATAAATCAATACTTGTAGATTCAAATACTCAAATTGATTATTTTGAAATCAATGATTTTGATTATGACTTAATTTTTGGAATTCCTGACAGGGCCATTGAAGCAGAAAATAATGCTCCTAATAATCAAACATCAGAATCCTCAAAACATACTGATGAATCAACGATAACTTGTGAAAGCACATCAGATGTTCAAAATCAACAAGAACATCAAGTTGAGGGGGAGCCTTCGCAAAATCAACAAGAACATCAAGTTGAGGGGGAGCATTCGCAAAATCGACAAGAATATCAAGATATAGATCATGTTGAGGGGGGCATGATGAAACAGAAACAATTAATCTTGATAATAATGAAGAATTTCATGAAGTTAATGATAGTTTTTCTGTTGCAGGATCTGAAAATGAAGATATGTTTGAAGATGCACCATTAGAATTTGATCCAAATTTTCCACCACTCGAGAAATGGACAAGAAATCATCCAAAAGAACAGGTAATTGGAAATCTACAAGAAGGTGTGTTGACTAGAGCTCAACTTCGTGCGAAAAAAATGAGGTACTGAATGCAAACCAAGAACTTTGCATGTTTAATGTTTTTATTTCGAAAATAGAGCCAAAGGGTTGTTGTTGATCAAGTGTTTGAAGATACAAAAGAATTTGATAAAATTTTAAATGATAAAGGCGCACATTATTTGGAAACCAACACTGTGGTATATCCAAATTTTGTATGTACTGATAACAAAATTTTCCTAAATCAAATTTTTGTCACTACTGGAAATGCTGAGAAAGTTCATCCTGACTTTAATAAAATGATTGAAAAAGATAATCAAAAGTCCACAACTGAAGGTTTTTTCGCAAATCAAAGCACAGAAGAAAACAATTTAACCAAAAATCCTTATGTGTTTCAAAAACAAAAATCAACACAAAAATGGGTGGTTAAAGGTGAAAACTCAAACAAAGTTTTTGAAAAAGATGAAAAATCAAAGGTTGAAGTGAAAATAAACTCTCATGAATTCAAATTGATGGTTGGAAATTTTTCAACAGAAAATAATGTTTCAAAAAGAAAAGCAAGAAAAGCAATATTCTGGCAAGTTGTGTCTAATGAAAAATCAAAAGATGAAAAAGAGCAAATTTCAAAAACAACATCAAGTTTTCATAAACAAATCAACTCTGTTGACAAGGTTCCAAATGTTCGCAAATATGACAACAAACGAAAATTTGAAAATTCGCAAAAATTTGCAAATAATCAAAAGTTTCACAATGTTGGCAAATTCACGAATACTTCATCAAGTTTGAAGAACTCAACTCAAGACAAAAAGAAATTTTCACCAAAACAACCAAATTTTCCAAATCCTTCAATATCAAAACCAAACAAAGTTTCATATACAATAGGAAAATCTGATGTTAGAACATTCAATCATTGGTTTGAAGGAAAAGGACAGAAATATCAAAATGACAAATTTTCAGAAGAACAAATCAAAAGTGCATTTGAGAAGTATACAAATAATTCTTCAACTGAGAGTACATCATCTAATAATTCGGAAGTTCCAGTTCAAAAATGGAAACCAGTTATCAAAAATGTGAATGTTGTAAAGGATAAGATTACAATTAATGGAAATCCAAAATTATTGAATGATTATATTTCAAAATCTAGAACTGATGATGTTGATATTATTGATTCAGTTACAAACAAAGTGAAAACATGGTTCTTAAATTCCAAAAATTTGTTTCACTCTACTAATGATGGACCCAAAAAGTCTTGGGTTCCTAAATTTTTTCAATAAATGCAGGTGATATGTGAAGAGAAATATGACATGAAATGGTACATTGATAGTGGTTGCTCTCGTCACATGATTGGAAGAAAAGAAAATTTGCGAGATTACAGAAGCTTGGAAAATGCTGGAGTTGTCAAATTTGGAAATAATCACAAGTGTCAAGTGAAAGGATATGGGAAAGTCACAAATGGAAACTTCACAGTCAACAGAGTGGCATATGTTGAAGGACTTCAACATAATTTGATAAGTGTATCACAACTTGTTGTGGGTATTGGAAATCAAGTTGTATTCAATGAAGAAGGTAGTATCATTTCAAATGTCAAGACGAATGAAATACTTCTCAAATCCAAAAGATATGATGATATGTTTACACTGGACATCAAACCGATTATGGGAAAACCAGCTGTGTGTTTACTATCAAAAGCATCAAACGATCTTAGTTGGCTTTGGCATAGAAGATTGTCACATTTGAACTTTCGAAATATAAATAAACTTGTAACTGAAGATTTAGTTCGAGGATTGCCAATACTGAAATTTGATAATGATACTTTGTGTGCAGCTTGCGAACAAGGAAAACAACATCGAAAGGGTCATCCGATTGTGATAGATTCAAAAATAGTAGAGCCATTAGAACTTCTTCACATTGATCTATGTGGACCATCAACTGTTGCAACAATAAACAAAAAGCGGTATATTTTAGTTGTTGTAGATGATTTCTCTAGATTCACGTGGGTGTTTTTTCTCAGGTTGAAATCTGAAGTTGCTCAGACGATGATTGATTTTATCAAAAAGATTGAAGTTAGTCTGAAGAAGAATGTGTGAAAAATTAAAAGTGATAATGGTTCTGAGTTTAAAAATCAAACACTTGACAGTTTTCTCACAAACAAAGGCATTTCACATAATTTCTCATCACCATATACACCACAACAAAATGGTGTAGTTGAAAGAAGAAATCGATCTCTATGCGAAGCTGCCAGAACAATGTTGACATATGCAAATCTACCTCAATATCTTTGGGCAGAAGCTGTGTCCACAGCATGTTTTACTCAAAATCGATCATTTATTCATCGAAGATTTAATGTTACTCCATATGAAATAATCAATAATCGGAAACCTAATGTAAAATTCTTTCATGTTTTTGGTTGCAGGTGCTTTATCATGAATCTAAAAGATAATTTGTCCCAGTATCAAGCTAAAGCTGATGAAGGCATCTTTTTAGGATATTCACAGAATTCAGTTCCATACAGAGTACTAAGCAAACGAACAAGAAAAATTGAAGAAACATTCAATTTAACATTTGATGATTACTATCTTAAACAGATTGATAGTAAATTTGAGAATAAATCAATACTTGTAGATTCACATAATCCAATTGATAATTCTTAAATCAATGATTTTGATTATGACTTGATTTTTGGGATTCCTGACAGGGCCATTGATGCAGAAAGTAATGCTCCTGATAATCAAACATCAGAATCTTCAAAACATACTGATGAATCAACAATAACCTGTGAAAGCACATCAGATATTCACAAGGAACTAGAACATCAAGTTGAGGGGGAGCCTTCGCAAAATCAACTAGAACATCAAGTTGAGGGAGGGCCTTCGCAAAATCAACAAGAACATCAAGTTGAGGGGGAGCATTTACAAAATCGACAAGAATATCAAGATATAGATCATGTTGAGGGGGAGCATGATGAAACAGAGACAATTAATCTTGATAATAATGACGAATTTCATGAAGTTAATGATAATTTTTCTGTTGCAGGATCTGACAATGAAGATATGTTTGAAGATGCACCATTAGAATTTGATCCAAATTTTCCACCGCTCGAGAAATGGACAAGAAATCATCCAAAAGAACAGGTAATTGGAAATCTACAAGAAGGTGTGTTGACTAGAGCTCAACTTCGTGCGAAAAATGAGGTACTGAATGCAAAACAAGAACTTTGCATGTTTAATGTTTTTATTTCGAAAATAGAGCCAAAAACTGTCAAGAATTCTATGGAACACTCAGATTGGGTTGTTGCTATGCAATCTGAATTGGCGGAATTTGAACGAAACAAGGTTTGGAGATTAGTTTCTAAACCCTCTGATGTTTCAATTGTTGGATTAAAATGGATTTTCAAAAACAAAACCGACAAAGATGGAAATATTATTCGAAATAAAGCAAGATTAGTGGTAAAAGGTTATTCGCAACAAGAAGGCATTGACTATGAAGAAACATTTGCACCTGTTGCGAGACTTGAAGCAGTTCGCATATTTTTAGCCTATGCAGCTCACAAAGACTTTGATGTTTATCAAATGGATGTTAAATGTGCATTCTTAAATGGAAAGCTCGAAGAAACAGTGTATGTTGAACAACCACCAGGGTTTGTAAACAATGAGTATCTTGATCATGTGTATGTCCTTGACAAAGCTGTATATGGATTAAAACAAGCACCAAGGGCCTGGTACGCAACACTTACAAATTTCTTGAAACAATCTAAATTTAAACAAGGATCAGTTGACCCCACATTATTTCGCAAGAAAGTTGGGTGTCATCTAATGCTTGTTCAAATTTATGTTGCTGATATTATCTTCGGTTCAACTGATCCAATATTGTCAATTGAATTTGAAAATTTAATGAAAAGTCAGTTTGAAATGAGCATGATTGGAAAAATTAATAATTTTCTTGGTTTAAATATAAGGCAGAACAGAGAAGGAATCTTAATCAATCAAGAAAAATATACGAAGAACTTGCTTGAAAAGTTTGGAATGCTAAATAGCACAAAGCTCAGAGTACCTATGGCAGTAGGAACAAGACTAACTCCTTCGTTAGATGCTCCTGCTGTTGATCTAACACTGTATCGTAGCATGATAGGGTCTTTATTGTATTTAACTGCAAGTAGACCTGATATTATGTTTTCGGTTTGTTGTTGTGCTAGATTTCAAGCTAATCCAAGAGAGCCTCATTTAACTGCAGTGAAAAATATTTTTCGCTATCTCAAGGGAACTGTTTCTTTAGGACTTTGGTATCCTGCGAAAACAGGATTCTTCATTCAAGCTTTTTCAGATTCAGATCTAGGAGGATGTACTTTGGACAGAAAAAGTACGACTGATGGATGTCAACTATTGGATGGAAAGTTAGTAAGCTGGCAATCAAAGAAACAGACGTGTGTGGCTATATCGACCGCTGAGGCAGAATACATATCTGCGGCTGCTTGTACTTCGCAAATTATCTGGATTCAGAGTCAACTTCATGATTATGCAATAAACATGAAAAAGATTCCTTTGTATTGTGATTCGCAAAGTGCAATTCGCATTTGCCACAAACTCAAACATTGATGAGGTCCTTTCTCAATCACTTATGAAGATTCAAAGCACAAATTACCAAGTTGATCCCAACGTTTCTGCGTATCCAGAAGACTTGAAAATGCTCATCGTGGCTTTGAAACGATAACCGTTATCAACAGCCATGTTCCGATCATTCCCAGTTCCGATGATATGGTTATCTCGTGCTGCTTCCACCGCTTCATATAATCACACGGCGGATGTGATTACCTTCAATCTCATCAACAACAAGAGGGTCAAACTGTCCAAGAATTTGTTCGTAGAGTTCTTGCAGATTCCAAACAACCTACCTTTTGTTAAACCTGTAAACTCCTAGATCATCCACATGTTCAATGAGATGGGACATCAACCGGAGTTGAAGAAGATTAGTGATTTCCGGAAGTCGGGATTGCCATGTATCTGGAATTTTCTTTTTGGAATCTTCCTACGGTGTCTTACAGGAAGATCAGTCGGCTTAGACAGAGGAAGAGTCGAAGTGTATGCCATGGTAATGGGTATCTACTATGACATCAATGTCGACTATGTAACATAACTGTGGAAGGAATTTGTGAAAAGTCTAGAAAACACGAATTCGGAGAAGGGGATATCCTGTGCCAGGTACTGGAGTTTGATCCTGGAGAAAGTATACGAGAAAGAAGCAATTCCAATCGTATCAGATGTCAAAGTTGCTGAGTTTTCGCTTTACCAATTTCCCAAAGTGGTTGAAGATGACGAAGCCATTTTTACCCGTGTAGCTCGCATTCCGGATGCAATGCTTCGCAAAGTGTCTCCCACTCACAAAGTGTTGGTGAGATATTTGCGAAACATAGATACAACTGATCAGACAGGTGTATTACCCGACGTTGCTACTCCGTCGAAGAAGAAGAAGGGCAGCAAGAAACCTGCGAAGGGTTCATCTTCACCAACTGTGCAAGATGAAGTCTTGAAGAAGGATGTTTTACCTTCCAAGTCTGGGGTTTTAAAACAGATTCGCAAAGAGGAAGTGAGTAGTAAGGGAGTTACTATTCGCAGTATTCCTGCCCCAGTATCTCCTGGAAAGAAACGCCAACGGGCAGAAGACGTTGCGAAAAATATGCAACGGACTCTAGGCAAGAAGAGGAAGATGGTGATTCGCAATGAATCATCAGATGAAGAAGTTGTCCCAGAAACTCCACCTGTCACAACAATGGTAACAATTTCTTTACCAATATCTCAACCTTCGCAAATTTCCACTACTATTTCTCAAACCCAACCACTCGAAATAGTTCTTACCAAGTCAGTTACTGAGGAGGTACCTATTTCGGATATGGTTGTCAACGTATCTGATACGGGGGCACCTATCCCGAGTGTTGCATCCACACTACCAACATCCTTACCTATCACCACATTATCCACTACTTCATCCATATTTGATCATGCCCTTCAGAACCCATTCACCACTCTTTTTCCATCCCAATCACCTGAGAATCCTCCACCTTCGCAACAAATGTCTGATCCTGAAGTCGAAGGCGGTGCTTTTGGAGGTGTTCTCGATGACATTTATTTTGATTCCGATGAAGAAGACATTCCTGATCATATGCTAATGACAGGAAAGCAGTTTAAGATACTAAATCAAAAGTTGAAGGCCATTATCCAATCGCAAGCCGATTCTGGGAGAATGTCTTCAATTTCAGCAATGGAGGTGGATGTTATGATCAAAGGAGCTGAGAAGAGAATAATGGAGAAAGTTGATCAGTCCGACAAAAACAACGAACTCCGAGTGCAATCACAAGGGAATAATTTCACGTCTGCAGTTAAAGACCTTAAAGCTGCTACAAAAGAAAGACATATTCTTTTTATCCAAGACGTCAAGAAAGTTCGTGAGGATGTCAACTTCAAAATTCAGGAATTGAAGTCTGACCTTGCGAAGGATCTTCAAGCTGTGTATACAAGACAAGAAGATCTTCAAAAGCAAATTGTGGAAATTTCTACTCAACTCCACAAACTCAACAATATTCCTGTTGTTGAAGATCAGAAAACTGCTACCATGGAGAAGTTTGATCACTTGATCAAATTGGTCACCGAGCTCAAATCAGCAGTATCGCACTCCTCATCTTCGCAAATTCTTACTCCTGAATTCTTGTCTCTAAAGATTAACACTTTAGAACAAGCTATTCAGAAAGCTCTTGCTCCGCTTTCAAATTTTACTTCTTTACTTCCGAAGGGTGCTCCACCTGTTTTCACAGGGGCGCAAGGGGGAGAGAAAAGTCGAAGCAAAGAAGGTGAAACCAAAACAGTGGGAAAAGTCATCTCGACTCAACTGGTTGCAACTCTTCCAATTCCTACTAAACCAATTTCTACAACAACAATAACAACAAAAACAATTTCCAAGAGAATTGTTATTGGAGGAAATGAAGGAGGTTCTAGCTCTCAACCTCAGAAAGACGTAACAGGAAAAGGAAAAGGCATCCTGTATGAAAAATTGAAGGAGGAGATAAAAGCTGATGCTGAGGCTGAACTAGAAAGAATGAGACAAGTCCAGAGCATAATGAGACAAAGAGCAAGTGATCCTCCCTCCATGAACAAAGGTGATCCTGCGAAGCTTTACTCTTACGAAACTATAGAGTCTAAAGTTGTAGGAAGGGAGAGGTACGAGTTCGAGAAGAAGCCCAAAAGAAGTTACGACATTGCGAACTCAGATCACTGTCAGCTGGACTTCCCAATTAATGAAATGCTGTTCATCACAGCTCAATACAAGATCAGTGAGAAATTCGATAATCCGGATGACTACACTCACATGAAAATTAGATTTCATGCTGTTCTTGGGAAGAATCCTGATGAAGTCTGGTCCCTGATGAAGATCAAGAAGGTGCTTACGATAAAGAAGGATGTTCTGTTTGAAGACATGCTTCAAAATTTTCGATATTTTGTCATCAGGGCAGACAACATACAATACGACTTCAATGTTGCTGATTTTCCATTGATGAACTGCAACGATCTCATTCAAGTAGCTCTTATTCTGAAGCACATGGAAGAGAACAAACTCAAAGGCTCAGAAACAGATGTTTTTAAAGTCGGATTCGCACATGTGAAGACTTATATCGACAACTACTTCGATTTTCTGGCACTTACTGATGAGGAGTTAGCAAATGTGCTAGGAAGTGAAGTGAAAGTTCCATGGGAAGATAATTTGACACAATCAGCTCTGTCGAAGTATGTTGTGGGTGAGATTTGCCTTAAACCATTTGGCATGGTGTTTTCGGGAAGAGACACTAAAGGCAAACCGAAAAAGTTCTTGTTCAAAGCTTCAGAGATTGAAAGATACAATTCTTCGCAATATACGCACTTCATTGTACGTATGAACAATTGCAAGAAAAATAACGAAGGTGACAAGAAGGACTTGAAGAAGTTGATCTCCTGGTATGGAGAAGTGCGAAGAACGATTCACTCTGCAATTCAAAAGCTTTTAAGTTGAATTGTATCGACTGTTTATAAAGGGGGAGAATGTAGATGTTAGTTGTAAAAGTCGAATAGTGTGTCTTGTAATGATTCGCATTTTGTATGTTATTTTACTAAGTCAATTTTATATGCGAAGTGTAGCATGCGAAGTTTCAATGTATAGACTTAGTATACTTTTTGTAAGTTCCCTATAAATAGGGACTTAGGCTTGAAGTAGAAAAAACATCGAAACTCAATATCTCTCTTCAGCTTACTTTGTAATCAGTCTTAATAAAACGAGATCTGATTAATATTTACTTCATGTGTTCATCATCTTTCATCATTCAAATCTATTGTTTCGTTTCTTAATTCTCGATAACAATTCTCTACAACCTTCTATGGAGTCCATCTGCCCATCTATGTAATTATCTTATAATTACACAATAAGTCCCTTAAGTTTAATTAATCTCTTTTAGCCACAAAATTCATTCTTTATTAATTCTTGACTAATATTAATTAAACAATATGATTTCTCCTTTAATATATTATTCTCATAATATATTAATAAATCATAATTAAACCTTTCTCTCCTTAATTCATCCTACATATTGCTATGCTGAAGGCAACCAAAAAGGACCATGTGTGACAACCCGAAATTTATTCCGTCACTGTAACCCACTTCTGTTAATAATATTTTTTATTAAAAGTTTTCCGTTAACTTCTTGAGTTATGTAAATAAATTAGGGTTATTGTCGTAATTTCATACATGTCAGAAAACGAAAAATCACGCGAAAAACCCCGTTTGCGGTTGGTGTTGGGTGGACCCCCCACCCTGGCCGTAAACTCAACCCTATATAAGGTTTGAGTGGTCTTCATTCCACCTTTTTCACACCTTAGAAACTTTCTCTCTTTACAAATTCGAGTTTTTGATCAAGAAGCACTCCTTCAAGCTTCACATAAGTAAGTAAACCCCTCCTAGCTAGTTGTTTGCTTATCATACTTGCAAATCTTTGAATTAAACCCTCAAAAACCCCAGGAACATTGGGTTTATGGTTTGGGAACCTCCTAAAACCGTAAACACCCCAAAAGGGGGTTTTGATGCCCCAAACTGCTTCCAATGCTTCGCCAATGATCTAGGAACTTGCATGAATGATCTAAGAACCCCAAAACATGACATGCAGGAAGTAAACATGAGTTTATGGTTGGGGAATATCCCAAAACCGTAAACACCTTTTAAGGGTGTTAAAATGCCCTTAACACCTTCTATAGCTTGTATAAGTGACTAGAACCTTGTATGTTTACCCTAGAAACACCAAATCATGCAAGAAAGTGACAAACATGAGTTTAAGGCCATAAACTCATGTGTTTACTGCAGTAAACTCCCCAAGGAGGGATTCAAAAACCGTAAACTCCACAAAGGGGTCCATTTCAACCCCCAATCACTTCCATAGCCCTTGATTCGAGTCTAGCATGATTCCTTGAGTAGTTTAAGACCTTTGAGCACCCAATGACACCATTGCCATGAGTTTACGGCCGTAAACTCATGGGGGAAATGGTCCCAGAACCGTTAACACCCTTAAGGGCTACCATTTGAAGAGTAAACTCCAAAGTGAGGCCATACTCCCCTAAGATGGAACTCCTAACACTCCTAGCTCTTGAATCAAAGTGTTCTCATGCGTTAAAGTGCCTTTACTTACTTAATTAGTGATTAAGTAACTAATTAGATACCATTATGTATCACTTCATGTTACATAGGATCCGTGGGTGTGTTCAAGTCCTCACTTAACACCTAGCATCCTACCCGACATTTCCATCCATTCCACTCACTGCATGTAAGTTCATACCCCTACACCTGTTTACCGAGTTTTCACGTTTTCACGGGGGAATACAAGCAAAAGTACAAGGGAACTTGTACTCAAAACCTATTATTTCGTATAAAATGTTTACATGTTCAGTATGCTTTTAACACAGAAAACCGTATTACCATCCGATTAATAAATTAACTTGTAAAGTTAGTTTTCAAAACTAAGGCAAGGAAACTCGTGAATCTCATCATAAAATGTTATATTTTATATTTTACAAAGGATTCATGCCAACCATAAAACAGGATTTTCTGTATTATTACTTGTAAATTCGTTAATCTGAAGATTGGAGACACGTCCTTGATAACACTCCACCGGAATACACGAGTGTAGGACTAACCCTGTAACCAAAATCTCTTGGAGGGAGGACGTGACTATCGTGTATAGATCTATACGAGACCGAATACCCCGCACCTTGCTGCTAGCTACAGTGGGACCGACAGGTCTACGGTGACAAAGTCATAAAATGATACTGGCCCCATTACGTGCCATATCCAGTTTATTGTATGGTTATGGAAATCGCAACTTAGATAATGGCGATTTACTTTTGGTAATAATGAACCTAGTGAACTAACCTCAAAGTAATAACTATTTTGATTACTAGAGGGTGTCATCAATACCCTTAGGAATTAGTTCACTACCTACTTATTAGTTTTATGTGTGTATTAAAAACTAATGTATCTCATCGAGAGAAACATAGTTTTCAAGGAAACTTCACCTAACGATACAAGTATGGTAGATACTTGTACACTTCATTTCCAAATCGATAACCAACCACTAACTTTTAAGGAAAATATAGGTTTTTCCTGGGATAACTTAACTTTTCATGAACAGCCTGTTTAATAAATGGATAATCAAACTTCTTCTATAAGAAAATATGGGATTTTCTTGGAAAACAACTTTTCTTAAAACCAAAGGAACATTTTCTTTCACCAGAATCAACCGCTTATGAACTCACCAGCTTTATGTTGATATTTCTAAAACTGCTTGTATTCTCAGGTCAACCATAGACAGGTATTTCTGCCAACTTTTGGAGAAGACAGAGCATTTTTGGAAGTCACGTCTTTTAATTTTGATTATACTGATGTATATAACTATGTTTTCAATGCTTTTAAACAAATGTAAATATTCTTATTGTAATGTAATGGTTGTGTTTACTATGCTTACGATGTACAATGGTTGTGATACTACGCATGACGTCCTCCGCCCCGGAACGTTTTCGCCGTCGGTTTCGGGGTGTGACAGATTGGTATTAGAGAAATTGGTTATAGTGAACTACGTATACCGAACCTTACATGGTATAAAATTATAAACACTAAGGGGGCCGAAGTGCTCTGAACTAAAAGTATACTTTAAAAATATAAGTATTTTTACTCCAAGTATACAGGTATACCTACATACCAAAAATCAGTATCACGAAAAGAACCAAACAAAAGGATTTGGATGTTGAACATTGTGGTTAAACCTGGGCAGTTATGTAATCATGTCTAGGTTCAATATAGCCTGATCAACTATATTCATTTGAGACATGACCAACATGTGCTTGGGAGTGACTGTGGGGTTGCAACATGCCTAAAACTTACCAAAGTCATCCTACCAAAAGTTATCGATAGAACAAAACCTTCAACATAAAATACTATAGGAGTATTTTTATTCAGAGTCGAATACATTGTAGAAATTCATTCCAAGTGTTGCTACTCGTTCTTTCCTTAGCGATAATTTACTTTCTTTAGTAACTCTTTCCTGTTCTATCGCTTAGTAGAACACTTTATCTATCTTGTAGAGATACATCTTGTTTCGTATCTTCTAATTCAATTCAGTGGACTTACCATCCTCTCCTTCCTGATCATTTTAGAACGAGATGCCTCCAAAGAAAAGACCTAGCTCAAAGAACAACAATCCTCCTCCACCACCTCCTCAGTTTGATCCCGCTATGTTTCAAGCAGTTGTTACTGCTGTTGTGGCTGCCGCGATGTCACAGATGAATCCTGGCAGATCTGGTGGATAGGGAGCTGGTATGCATCCCCAGAATCAGGAAGGTGGTCAGGGACACCAGAAGGAGTGTTCCTATAAAGACTTCATGAATGCAAAACCCACATCTTTCAATGGCACTGGAGGTGTTATTGCCCTGACTCGATGGTTCGAGAAGATCGAGTCTATCTTCGAAATTTGTTCTTGTTCGGAAGCCAACAAGGTGAAATTCGCTGCCTGTAGTTTCACCAACAAAGCATTGACTTGGTGGAATGGCTGAGTTAAATCCTTAACCCTGCCAGTAGCAAATGCTATGGGTTGGGAGAGCTTGAAAGAGCTCATGCTTGCTGAGTACTGTCCACGAGGCGAAATGCAGAAACTGGAGCACGAACTCTGGAACCTAAAGATGAAGGGTTCCGATGTTTCTGCCTACACTTCTAGGTTTGAAGACCTAGCACTCCTTTGCCCGGGAATGGTCACCCCGGAAAGCAAGAAGATAGAGAGATACATTTGGGGACTGATGCCCCCAACTCAAGGGAATGTCTTGACTGCTAGGCCAAACACTTTTGATAGCGCCAAGTGCCTGGCGCAGACCCTTATAGATCACAGGGTCGATCTGGATAAAGTAACAACCACTTCGGAACCAGCAAAGGAGAGTGGGGAGAATAAAAAGAAATTTTGGAACAAGCGGAAGGGTTAGAGTTCGAAAGGATCCCCCAAGAAGCAACAAACTGTGGCAGTCCACACTGCTACTACTCTTGTTGCCACTCCTACAGCTCAAGCACCTACCAGTAGCTATACTGGTACCCTCCCGTGGTGCAACAAGTGCAGTTACCACCATCGTATCCCCGGCCCATGTCGTGATATGCTCTGCAACAATTGTGGCAAGAAGTGTCACCTTGCGCGAAACTGCAGAACATCAGCCCAACCAACCAATCAAGCATCCGGAGCAGGTGTCACTCAAGCCTGTTATGGTTGTGGTGAGGTCAGGCATTACAAGAGAAACTGTCCCAAAGCTACAACGACTAACAACATTGGGAGAGTTCTAACAATGGGTCAAGAGGAGGCAGTCGCCGATCCCACCATTGTCAGGGGTACGTTCCTTCTCGACAACTCTTATGCATGCATCTTTTTCGATTCTGGTGCTGAAAGAAGTTTTGTTAGCCATACATTCAAGCATCTTCTTAAACATAATTCCCAACCATTAACCGAAACATTTACCTTCGAGATGGCTAACGGCATGAAAGAAAACACTAACGATATATTCATAGGTTGCACCCTTACCCTCAACGACCATTCTTTTCCCATCGACCTCATGTCGGTCTCTATAAAATGCTTTGATGTTATCATTGGCATGGATTGGTTGAGCCCCAATCATGCTGATATCCTTTGTAACAAAAAAGCTATCCGTCTCAATCTCCCCTCTGGCGAAACCCTCATGATCTATGGTGATAAACTTAGCTCCAACTTTCGTATTATCTCGTGCATCAAAGCCCAAAAACTTCTGCGAAAGGAGTGCCATGCATTCCTAGCCCATGTGATAAATGAGAAACATGAAGTTAAGGCCCTCGAGAACATTCCCGAAGTCTGCAATTTTCTTGACATCTTTCCCGAATAGCTCCCGGGAATTCCTCCCGAGCGCCAAGTCGAGTTTCGCATCGACTTAATTCCTGGGGCTAATCCTGTAGCCAAGTCTCCATATCGCTTAGCGCCAGCAGAAATGCAAGAGTTATCCAGCCAACTCAATGAGCTACTCAACAAAGGATTTATCAGACCGAGTTCCTCACCCTGGGGATCCCCGGTGTTATTCGTGAAAAAAAAGGATGGATCCTTTCGAATGTGTATAGATTATCGGGAATTGAACAAGCTGACCGTCAAAAACCGTTATCCTCTTCCTCGAATAGACGACCTTTTCGATCAACATCAGGGTGCCAGCTACTTCTCAAAAATAGACCTTAGATCAGGGTACCATCAGCTACGAGTTCATGAGAGTGATGTTTCCAAGACAGCATTCAGGACTCGATATGGTCACTACGAGTTTCTAGTGATGCCCTTTGGTCTAACCAAGGCACCGACAGTGTTCATGGAATTGATGAACCGCGTGTTCATAGATGATATACTTGTCTATTCAAGAAGCGAGGAAGATCACAAACAACACTTGAGATTAGTTTTGGAAACCTTAAGAACAGAAAAGCTATACGCAAAATTCTCCAAGTGCGAATTCTGGAGTCGGAAGGTAACCTTCCTAGGTCACGTGGTAAGCAAGGAGGGCATACATGTGGACCCTTCCAAAATCAAGGCGATAGAAAATTGGTCGGCACCAAAGACACCCACAAAAATCTGTTAATTCTTGGGTCTTGCTGGCTATTATCATAGATTCATCCAGAATTTTTCTAGAATTGCCAAATCCCTAACTACTCTGACACAAAAAGGTGTTCCCTTTTGTTGGAGTGAAAAGCAAGACACTGCATTCCGAACATTGAAGCGAGCCTTGTGCAGCGCACCTATCCTGTCTCTGCCTGAAGGGACGGAGGACTTCGTTGTCTACTGCGATGCATCCAACCAGGGCTTAGGCTGTGTGCTTATGCATCAGGGAAAGGTTATAGCTTATGCCTCAAGACAGCTGAAGGCAAAAGAAATCAACTATACAACTCAAGAACTGGAGTTAGGAGCAGTGGTCTTCACACTTAAGATTTGAAGACATTACCTTTACAGGACCAAGTGCATGATCTTCACTGACCATAAAAGCCTACAACACATCTTGGATAAGAAAGACTTAAACATGAGACAACAACGATGGGTAGAGCTACTCAGTGACTACGAGTGTGAAATCCGCTACCATCCTGGCAAGGCCAATATGGTGGCAGATGCCCTTAGTCGTAAGGAAAGCTCCGGCCGTGTAGGTGTTAAGTTGTAAAAGTCGAATAGTGTCTTGTAATGATTCGCATTTTGTATGTATTTTACTAAGTCTATGTTAAATGCGAAGTGCAGCATGCGAAGTTTCAATGTATTAGACTTAGTATACTTTTTGTAAGTTCCCTATAAATAGGGACGTAGGCTTGAAGTAGAGAGAGAGATCGAAACACAAAAACTCTCTTCAGCTTATTCTGTAACCAGTCTTAATAAAACGAGATCTGATTATTATTTACTTCGTGTGTTCTTTATCATTCATCATTCAAATCTATTGTTTCACATCTTAATTCTCGATAACAATTCTCTACAATTGGTATCAGAGCAGGATTCAAACTGCTTAGATCTGATTTTCGTATAAGAATCAATTGCTTTTTGAGTTACAAATTTTACTCAAAATTTTCCGCGCAATTTTGGTTTTGAAAATCACTTTTGATCTTCAGATTTGAATTAATTCTGCACTTGAATTGTTAAATCGAGTATTCGATTAGCGATTTGTGATCAATTCACTTGATCGATTTCTGTAATTCATCAAATTCTCAAGTTTTCTGAAATTTTTGTTTGTTCATCAATGGCAAACTTCAATATGAACACGATGACTTCTTTCTCCCATTTGCTTGGTTCTTCAACCAAAATTCCGATGTTGATTCCAGAATACTATGATCAGTGGGCTGATAGAATGGAAGATTACTTAAATGGAATTGATGAAGAACTTTGGAATTGTATTGATGGAACAGTTCAAGCTCCTGCAAATGTTCAACAAATTGGTTCATCCACTGGATCTCCTGATGTTGAAGATCAACGAAAACGTCTGAAGGATAACGAAAAGAGATGCATGAGGGAACTAAGAGGTGCTCTTCCTCCTATGGTTTACAATTACATTCGTAGTTGTAAAACAACAAAAGACATCTGGAATACTCTAAAAGAGAAGTATCAAGGTAGCGAAAAGACGAAGATCAATTCTGTGAAGCAATGTCTGATTGAACTGAAGGAATTCAGACAGAAGGATACAGAAACTCTCGAAAGTTACTATGATCGTCTGAATGAGCTTGTGTTTCGCTGCAATAGGTACGGTATCACTAGATCTATCATGGAATTCAATTTAACTTTCATAATGGGACTTCGCAAGGAATGGCGAAGTGTGAGCATGATGATTAAGAATCAACAAAGTTTTGATTCAACCAAATTGAATGATCTCTACAATCAACTGAAAACACATGAATCTGAGGTCTCAGAAATGTATGAAGAATCAAAAATCGTTATTGGTGGTCCTTTGGCTCTAGTTTCAAAGGTATCTGAAAATGATGAAAAAGATGGATCAGATGATGAAGGATTTTTGATGAATTCTGATGATGAAGCTGTGGCATTATATTCAAACAACAGAGTTAAAAAGTTTTTCAAAAAGCCTTTTAATCCAAAAGGAAAGATGAATGATGTGAAGAATGTTACCACAAGGACTGGAGGGGATGAGAGGAAGAAGATGGAGAAAATAGAGGAAAAACCGAATAATGCGAATGAAGAGAAAAAGTTGAAAGGTGATTCAGGAATCTATTGTCATTATTGTAATGGTGCAAACCACTTCGCAGCTGACTGCATGTTGCGAAAGAGAGAAGAGAAGAAAGAAAAAGTCAAAGATGAGGCATACTATTCTGAGAAGATTGAAGAGTTACGTGCAAAGACCAAAGGAGTGTCATTGGTTGCGAAAGGAGAAACTACTGAAGAAGAAAGTGGAACTTATCAGATCTGGTCTTCAGGATCTGATGATGAAGAAATGAGGCATCCCACACATGGAGCAATGTTCGCAAGCTTTGAGGAATGCGAAGAGAAAATTTCAGGGAAATGCTTTGTGTCAAAATCCACTGACAAATCACCCATGACAACCAAGGTACGTACAATTCTTGAATCTTTTAATATTCCTTTATCTGCTTATGATGCTGAAATTGTTTCATTTGATGATACTGTGGCTTATTTTGATTCTGTTATTGTGTCTGCTAATAATGAAGCTAAGAAATTAAATGTGCAACTTAGTGAGACACGAAGAGAGTTAGAAATAAAGAAGAGCAGAGTTGAAAAATTAGAATTGCAAGTAAAAAATATAGACTGTGATAGGAATAATCTTACTAATGATGTTAGGTTATTACTAGCACAGAGAAACATCTATTGTAATTCTGCAAAACGCTTGTATGCAAAATTAACTGCTTTACATTACTCTTCTGATATTAGCAAAGAACAACATAGAAAACTTTTACCTTTTCTTGAGTATGAACGTGAAAAAGTTGATGTTGTTTCTTATGATTGCGAAAACACAATTGCACAATTTGACAAAATACCTGATGATAGATATGCATATGGTATTGTCAAAATTGATGAATTTCTGAATGCTGATGAATTGGTTAACATTGTCAATGAAAGTTTGAAAAAGAGTGAACAAGTAAAAATCATAAAGAAAACTGAAAATTCAAAGCTTGTCTCACAATTGAATTATGCTGATATTGATGAAAATTTTGATAATGTGAGTGAAATCAGTGAGATAGAAGAGGAAGAAGAGGTAGATTGTTCTCAATTGTCAATCATTAATATCACATCTAAGATCAAAGGTAAAGAAATAATAGTTGATTCAATAGTAGAGGATGAAGTTAATAAATCTTCAACTTCGCAACATTGTATGTTTGATAATGTGGAAGTTGAAAGTTGGAAATCTGATGACTCAGATGTAAATAAAGAAGAAACGAAAGTGTCAACTGAAACACCTCAAAGGGTTGTTGTTGATCAAGTGTTTGAAGATACAAAAGAATTTGATAAAATTTTAAATGATAAAGGCGCACATTATTTGGAAACCAACACTGTGGTATATCCAAATTTTGTATGTACTGATAACAAAATTTTCCTAAATCAAATTTTTGTCACTACTGGAAATGCTGAGAAAGTTCATCCTGACTTTAATAAAATGATTGAAAAAGATAATCAAAAGTCCACAACTGAAGGTTTTTTCGCAAATCAAAGCACAGAAGAAAACAATTTAACCAAAAATCCTTATGTGTTTCAAAAACAAAAATCAACACAAAAATGGGTGGTTAAAGGTGAAAACTCAAACAAAGTTTTTGAAAAAGATGAAAAATCAAAGGTTGAAGTGAAAATAAACTCTCATGAATTCAAATTGATGGTTGGAAATTTTTCAACAGAAAATAATGTTTCAAAAAGAAAAGCAAGAAAAGCAATATTCTGGCAAGTTGTGTCTAATGAAAAATCAAAAGATGAAAAAGAGCAAATTTCAAAAACAACATCAAGTTTTCATAAACAAATCAACTCTGTTGACAAGGTTCCAAATGTTCGCAAATATGACAACAAACGAAAATTTGAAAATTCGCAAAAATTTGCAAATAATCAAAAGTTTCACAATGTTGGCAAATTCACGAATACTTCATCAAGTTTGAAGAACTCAACTCAAGACAAAAAGAAATTTTCACCAAAACAACCAAATTTTCCAAATCCTTCAATATCAAAACCAAACAAAGTTTCATATACAATAGGAAAATCTGATGTTAGAACATTCAATCATTGGTTTGAAGGAAAAGGACAGAAATATCAAAATGACAAATTTTCAGAAGAACAAATCAAAAGTGCATTTGAGAAGTATACAAATAATTCTTCAACTGAGAGTACATCATCTAATAATTCGGAAGTTCCAGTTCAAAAATGGAAACCAGTTATCAAAAATGTGAATGTTGTAAAGGATAAGATTACAATTAATGGAAATCCAAAATTATTGAATGATTATATTTCAAAATCTAGAACTGATGATGTTGATATTATTGATTCAGTTACAAACAAAGTGAAAACATGGTTCTTAAATTCCAAAAATTTGTTTCACTCTACTAATGATGGACCCAAAAAGTCTTGGGTTCCTAAATTTTTTCAATAAATGCAGGTGATATGTGAAGAGAAATATGACATGAAATGGTACATTGATAGTGGTTGCTCTCGTCACATGATTGGAAGAAAAGAAAATTTGCGAGATTACAGAAGCTTGGAAAATGCTGGAGTTGTCAAATTTGGAAATAATCACAAGTGTCAAGTGAAAGGATATGGGAAAGTCACAAATGGAAACTTCACAGTCAACAGAGTGGCATATGTTGAAGGACTTCAACATAATTTGATAAGTGTATCACAACTTGTTGTGGGTATTGGAAATCAAGTTGTATTCAATGAAGAAGGTAGTATCATTTCAAATGTCAAGACGAATGAAATACTTCTCAAATCCAAAAGATATGATGATATGTTTACACTGGACATCAAACCGATTATGGGAAAACCAGCTGTGTGTTTACTATCAAAAGCATCAAACGATCTTAGTTGGCTTTGGCATAGAAGATTGTCACATTTGAACTTTCGAAATATAAATAAACTTGTAACTGAAGATTTAGTTCGAGGATTGCCAATACTGAAATTTGATAATGATACTTTGTGTGCAGCTTGCGAACAAGGAAAACAACATCGAAAGGGTCATCCGATTGTGATAGATTCAAAAATAGTAGAGCCATTAGAACTTCTTCACATTGATCTATGTGGACCATCAACTGTTGCAACAATAAACAAAAAGCGGTATATTTTAGTTGTTGTAGATGATTTCTCTAGATTCACGTGGGTGTTTTTTCTCAGGTTGAAATCTGAAGTTGCTCAGACGATGATTGATTTTATCAAAAAGATTGAAGTTAGTCTGAAGAAGAATGTGTGAAAAATTAAAAGTGATAATGGTTCTGAGTTTAAAAATCAAACACTTGACAGTTTTCTCACAAACAAAGGCATTTCACATAATTTCTCATCACCATATACACCACAACAAAATGGTGTAGTTGAAAGAAGAAATCGATCTCTATGCGAAGCTGCCAGAACAATGTTGACATATGCAAATCTACCTCAATATCTTTGGGCAGAAGCTGTGTCCACAGCATGTTTTACTCAAAATCGATCATTTATTCATCGAAGATTTAATGTTACTCCATATGAAATAATCAATAATCGGAAACCTAATGTAAAATTCTTTCATGTTTTTGGTTGCAGGTGCTTTATCATGAATCTAAAAGATAATTTGTCCCAGTATCAAGCTAAAGCTGATGAAGGCATCTTTTTAGGATATTCACAGAATTCAGTTCCATACAGAGTACTAAGCAAACGAACAAGAAAAATTGAAGAAACATTCAATTTAACATTTGATGATTACTATCTTAAACAGATTGATAGTAAATTTGAGAATAAATCAATACTTGTAGATTCACATAATCCAATTGATAATTCTTAAATCAATGATTTTGATTATGACTTGATTTTTGGGATTCCTGACAGGGCCATTGATGCAGAAAGTAATGCTCCTGATAATCAAACATCAGAATCTTCAAAACATACTGATGAATCAACAATAACCTGTGAAAGCACATCAGATATTCACAAGGAACTAGAACATCAAGTTGAGGGGGAGCCTTCGCAAAATCAACTAGAACATCAAGTTGAGGGAGGGCCTTCGCAAAATCAACAAGAACATCAAGTTGAGGGGGAGCATTTACAAAATCGACAAGAATATCAAGATATAGATCATGTTGAGGGGGAGCATGATGAAACAGAGACAATTAATCTTGATAATAATGACGAATTTCATGAAGTTAATGATAATTTTTCTGTTGCAGGATCTGACAATGAAGATATGTTTGAAGATGCACCATTAGAATTTGATCCAAATTTTCCACCGCTCGAGAAATGGACAAGAAATCATCCAAAAGAACAGGTAATTGGAAATCTACAAGAAGGTGTGTTGACTAGAGCTCAACTTCGTGCGAAAAATGAGGTACTGAATGCAAAACAAGAACTTTGCATGTTTAATGTTTTTATTTCGAAAATAGAGCCAAAAACTGTCAAGAATTCTATGGAACACTCAGATTGGGTTGTTGCTATGCAATCTGAATTGGCGGAATTTGAACGAAACAAGGTTTGGAGATTAGTTTCTAAACCCTCTGATGTTTCAATTGTTGGATTAAAATGGATTTTCAAAAACAAAACCGACAAAGATGGAAATATTATTCGAAATAAAGCAAGATTAGTGGTAAAAGGTTATTCGCAACAAGAAGGCATTGACTATGAAGAAACATTTGCACCTGTTGCGAGACTTGAAGCAGTTCGCATATTTTTAGCCTATGCAGCTCACAAAGACTTTGATGTTTATCAAATGGATGTTAAATGTGCATTCTTAAATGGAAAGCTCGAAGAAACAGTGTATGTTGAACAACCACCAGGGTTTGTAAACAATGAGTATCTTGATCATGTGTATGTCCTTGACAAAGCTGTATATGGATTAAAACAAGCACCAAGGGCCTGGTACGCAACACTTACAAATTTCTTGAAACAATCTAAATTTAAACAAGGATCAGTTGACCCCACATTATTTCGCAAGAAAGTTGGGTGTCATCTAATGCTTGTTCAAATTTATGTTGCTGATATTATCTTCGGTTCAACTGATCCAATATTGTCAATTGAATTTGAAAATTTAATGAAAAGTCAGTTTGAAATGAGCATGATTGGAAAAATTAATAATTTTCTTGGTTTAAATATAAGGCAGAACAGAGAAGGAATCTTAATCAATCAAGAAAAATATACGAAGAACTTGCTTGAAAAGTTTGGAATGCTAAATAGCACAAAGCTCAGAGTACCTATGGCAGTAGGAACAAGACTAACTCCTTCGTTAGATGCTCCTGCTGTTGATCTAACACTGTATCGTAGCATGATAGGGTCTTTATTGTATTTAACTGCAAGTAGACCTGATATTATGTTTTCGGTTTGTTGTTGTGCTAGATTTCAAGCTAATCCAAGAGAGCCTCATTTAACTGCAGTGAAAAATATTTTTCGCTATCTCAAGGGAACTGTTTCTTTAGGACTTTGGTATCCTGCGAAAACAGGATTCTTCATTCAAGCTTTTTCAGATTCAGATCTAGGAGGATGTACTTTGGACAGAAAAAGTACGACTGATGGATGTCAACTATTGGATGGAAAGTTAGTAAGCTGGCAATCAAAGAAACAGACGTGTGTGGCTATATCGACCGCTGAGGCAGAATACATATCTGCGGCTGCTTGTACTTCGCAAATTATCTGGATTCAGAGTCAACTTCATGATTATGCAATAAACATGAAAAAGATTCCTTTGTATTGTGATTCGCAAAGTGCAATTCGCATTTGTCACAATCCAGTACAACATTCAAAGACAAAACACATTGCTCTTAGATATCATTTTATTAAAGATCATGTGGAAGATGAGAATATTGAAATCCATTTTGTCAAAACAACTGAACAACTTGCTGATATTTTTACAAAACCTCTTGATGAAAAATCGTTTGTTCGAATTCTAGCAGGTTTGGGGATGATTAATGCGAATTCAATTTTTTCAACACAAGAGTAAAAGCTTTGTTCAGCAGCTCAAAGTCGAAATCATTCAGAGGATATTGTTCATTCAGAATGCTTCGCATGACTTCGCAACCACAGTTTTTCGCATCTGATTCCAAAATTCTATGGTAAGGTTCACGCTTAATATTTTAGTTATGAAAAATTGAAAATTCAAAAAGATTTTTTTTAAAACAAATTTAAAAATCAAAAAGATTTTTTTCTTTTAAAAAATTTAAAAATCCAAAATGATTTTTTCTTTTAAAATTTAAAAAAAAAAAAAAAATCCAAAAAGATTTTATGTTTTTGTTCTTTAAATTTGAAAAGTTAAAAATACAAAAAGATTTTTTTGTTTTGTTAGTACGTTTTTTTGAAAAATTTTAAAAATCACAAAAATATTTTTTTTGTTCTTTAAACTGTGTGTTGAGAATTTGATACAGGGATACAATGCGAAGAGGTCATACATTTATGTTTCTATGGGAAGGTATTAATTTTTTTTAAAACTAGTTAGGATGTCCCTAGAAGCATGCTGCTGTATGTAGACCTCAAGCCTCGAATGATTCTATGTGTGGAAAATGAAAGCCTTGATGAAATTATCACATGAACATTTCTACCCAGCAAGGCTTGTATTCGCATAAATCAACAAGAGCTACCTTACTCTTCTCAAATGAGTTAAGAGTTTTCTGTTTTGTCCACATAATAACAGAGGTACAATTTGATTCTTAAACAATATTTTTAAACCAAAATGTTCTTCAAATCCAAAAATTCTTTTGCAAAAGATTTGTCCTTGAGGTTTTTGGTAAAACCAATCAAAACCTAGACAAATCAAAACTCTGTGTTTAAGATCTAATATCATGAGACCGTGATGAAGTGAAACCCAAAAATCATACAACTTTAAGGAATTGACCGGGAACTTTGTTCCAGATTTTTACGAAACCTTTGTTTCAGTATCAAAAATTTCGTAACTTCAAATCATATTCAATTCGCATGCGTGGTCTTGATCAAATATTTACAACCAAGAATATTTGTTACCCAACAAGATCCAAAACAAATCTTTTTTTAATATGATTTCAGTGTAAGTTTCATTCGCAAATTCTTGTCATGATAAATAATTTCACAAGCCAACTTGTCACTGACTACACTGGTCAAACAAGTAATTTCATTTACAATTTCTCACCTTATGTTAAGGCTGATATGTAATGAAATTTTAAACCAACCCAAAATGACGTTTAAAAGAAGCCCTTCGAAACTTCTTTGAAAGTATTCGATTGTATTTCACGGGAACCTACACAAGCTGTTGATTATCTCTCTTGATAATTAACGAAGCAACCTTTGCCTGGGGTTTTACTGCATTCATGTCAAATTAAATTTTTGACATCACTACATTCCAAAAATTTCTTGATTCTTATCTTATTTCATTGGCACAATGCACACACGAAATCCTTGAGTCTCTAAGTAAAACCAACTCAGGCTGATGATTTCGCAAGACTGGCAAATGACTTTGCTTTAAATCCCAAAAGTGAAACAGCCTTGCTTCCATGCGAAGGGTTTTATCGGTTCGCATTCTATAACGGTTACTTAACAGGCTGTCTACTAAAAATGGTTGGTATTCTATCCGGATTTCGAGGAGATGTGACAGTTACTTTTTACAGCAAAGTACTCTTTTACAGTGATGATCCGAGATTCAAGGTGCCACATCGGATTACATTAAATGCATCCCACTTTAATTTCAAATCAAAGCTAGAGTAACCTATAAAAGGGGCATGAAGAACACTGTGTACGGTTACGCAAACAAGAATTCTCATAAACCTTCAAAGCTTTCATCTTGATTCTATACTTCGAATTTCTTTCAAACCCTACAATGGCGGTCACAAACTCAAACACTGATGAGGTCCTTTCTCAATCCCTAATGAAGATTCAGAGCACAAACTATAAGGTTGATCCCAAAGTATCCGCTTACCCAGAAGAATTGAAGATGCTCATTGTGGCTTTGAAACGATCACCGTTGTCAACTGCCATGTTCCGATCCTTCCCAGTTCCGATGATCTGGTTATCCCGTGCTGCATCCACGGCTTCCTACAATCACACGGCGGATGTGATTACTTTCAACCTCGTTAACAACAAGAGGGTGAAACTGTCCAAGAACTTGTTCGTGGAGTTCTTGGAGATTCCCAACAACCCACCTTTTGTGAAACCGGTCAACTCTCAGATTATCCACATGTTTAACGAGATGGGCCATCAACCGGAGTTGGAGAAGATCAGTGATTTCCGGAAGTCGGGATTACCCTGTATTTGGAATTTTCTATTTGGAATTTTCCTCAGGTGTCTTACAGGAAGATCTGTTGGTCTAGACAGAGGAAGAGTCGAAGTGTATGCCATGGTAATGGGTATATACTATGACATCAATGTTGATTACGTAACTCAACTGTGGAAGGAATTCGTCAAAAGTCTTGAAAACACGAATTCGGAGAAGGGGATATCATGTGCTAGGTACTGGAGTCTGATCTTGGAGAAAATCTACGAAAAAGAAGCAATTTCGGTCGAAGCAGATGTTGAAGTGGCTGAGTTTTCACTTTACCAATTTCCAAAAGTCGTAGAAGATGATGAAGCCATATTCACCAGGGTAGCTCGCATTCCGGATGCGATGCTTCGCAAAGTGTCTCCTACTCACAAAGTGTTGGTGAGGTATTTGCGAAACATTGACACGGCTGATCAGTCGAGTGTCTTACCTGATGTTGCTTCTCCATCAAAGAAGAAGAAGGGGAGCAAGAAAACTGCGAAGGGTTCACCTTCCCCAACTGTTCAAAAAGAAGATGTGAAGAAAGATGTTTTACCCTCCAAATCTGGAGTGTTAAAACAAATTCGCAAGGCAGAGGTGAGTAGTAAGGGAGTTACTATTCGCAGCATTCCTGCACCAGTTTCTCCTGGGCAGAAAAGACAAAGGGCGGAAGATGTTGCGAAGAATATGCAACGCACACTGGGAAAGAAGAGGAAGATGGTGATTCACAATGAATCATCAGATGACGAAGTTGTCCCTGAAACTCCACCTATTTCTCTACCTATCACAACCATGGTAACTGTTCCTCTACCTATTTCTCAACCTTCACAAATTTCACCACCTATTTCTCAAACCCAACTACTCGAAATAGATCTTACCAAATCAATTCATGAGGAGGTACCTATTTCGGATACGGTTGTCAACGTATCTGATATGGGGACACCTATCCCGAGTTCTGCAACTACTCTACCCATCACCACCACTACATCCATATTCGACCATGCCCTTCAGAACCCATTCACCACCCTTTTCCCATCCCAATCACCTGAAAATCCTATACCTTCGCAACAAATGTCGGATCCAGAAGTCGAAGGAGGTGCTTTTGGTGGTATTCTTGATGACATTTCTTTTGATTCTGATGAAGAAGAAATTCCTGATCATATGCTGATGACAGGAAAACAATTCAAAATTCTTAATCAAAAATTGAAGACCATTATTCAATCACAAGCCGATTCAGGGAGAATGTCTTCGATTTCAGCAATGGAGGTGGATATAATGATTGAAGGGGCTGAGAAACGGATTTTTGAGAAAGTTGATCAGTCTGACAAAAATAACGAACTCCGAGTGCAAGCTCAAGGGAATAATTTCACGACTACCCTTAAAGATCTTAAAGTTGCAAACAAAGAAAGACATCTTCTCTTTATCCAAGATGTAAAGAAAGTTCGTGAAGACGTCAACTTTAAAATTCAAGAGTTGAAGTCAGACATTGCGAAGGATCTGCAAGCAGTAAATACACGACACGAAGATCTTCACAAGCAAGTTGCGGAAATCTCATCTCAACTACACAATCTCAACAACATTCCTGTTGCTGATGATCAAAAGGCTGCTACCATGGAGAAGTTTGATATCCTGATCAAATTGGTCACGGAGCTCAAATCCGCAGTTTTGCAGTCTTCTACTTCGCAAATCCTTACTCCAGAATTCTTGTCTCTAAAGATTAACACTTTAGAACAAGCCATTCAGAAGGCTCTAGCTCCGATATCGAACTTTAGTTCTTTACTTCCGACGGGTGCTCCACCTGTTTTCACAAGGGCGCAAGGGGGAGAGAAGAGTCGAAGTAAAGAAGTTGATGCGAAATCAGTGGGGAAAGTCATTTCGACTCAACTGGTTGCAACTCTTCCAATCCCTACCAAACCGATTTCTTCAACAACAATAACCACAAAAACAATTTCTAAGGGAATTGTTATTGGAGGAAACGAAGGAGGTTCGAGTTCTCAACCTCAGAAGGATATATCAGGGAAGGGAAAGGGCATCCTTTATGAAAAATCGAAAGAGGAGATAAAAGCTGATGCCGAAGCTGAACTAGAAAGGATGAGACAGGTCCAAAGCATAATGCGACAACGTGCAGGTGATCCTCCCTCAATAAACAAAGGCGATCCTGCGAAGCTTTACTCTTACGAAACGATAGAGTATAAAGTAGTAGCAAGGGAGATGTACGAGTTCGAGAAGAAGCCAAAACGAAGTTACGATATTGCGAACTCAGATCACTGTCAGCTGGACTTCCCTATCAACGAAATGATGTTCATCACAGCGCAGTACAAGATCAGTGAGAAATTTGATAATCCAGATGACTACACTCACATGAAAATCAGATTTCATGCTGTTCTTGCGAAGAATCCTGACGAAGTCTGGTCCCTGATGAAGATCAAGAAGGTGCTCACGATAAAGAAAGATGTTCTGTTCGAAGACATGCTTCAGAACTTTCGATATTATGTCATCAGGGCTGACAACAAACAATATGACTTCACTATTGCTGACTTCCCACTGATGAACTGCAATGATCTTATTCAAGTAGCTTTGATTCTGAAGCACATGGAAGAGAACAAACTTAAAGGCTCAGAGACTGATGTTTTCAAAGTCGGGTTCGCACATGTGAAGACTTACATCGACAACTACTTCGATTGTCTTGCACTGACTGATGAGGAGTTGGCTAATGTGCTTGGAAGAGAAGTGAAGGTTCCATGGGAAGATACTTTGACACAATCAGCATGGTCGAAGTATGTTGTGGGTGAGATTTGCCTTAAACCATTTGGCATGGTGTTTTCGGGAAGAGACACTAAGGGCAAACCGAAGAAGTTCTTGTTCAAAGCTTCAGAAATCGAAAGATACACTTCTTCGCAATATACGCACTTCATTGTACGTATGAATAATTGCAAGAAAAACAACGAAGGTGACAAGAAGGACTTGAAGAAGGTGATCTCCTGGTATGGAGAAGTGCGAAGAACAATTCACTCTGCAATTCAAATGCTTTTAGGTTGAATTGTATCGACTGTTTACAAAGGGGGAGAATGTAGGTGTTAAGTTGTAAAATTCGAATAGTGTCTTGTAATGATTCGCATTTTGTATGTATTTTACTAAGTCTATGTTAAATGCGAAGTGCAGCATGCGAAGTTTCAATGTATTAGACTTAGTATACTTTTTGTAAGTTCCCTATAAATAGGGACGTAGGCTTGAAGTAGAGAGAGAGAGATCGAAACACAAAAACTCTCTTCAGCTTATTCTGTAATCAGTCTTAATAAAACGAGATCTGATTATTATTTACTTCGTGTGTTCTTTATCATTCATCATTCAAATCTATTGTTTCACATCTTAATTCTCGATAACAATTCTCTACAGGCCGCAAGGTAAAGACACTGACAATAACCATCCATTCCCACTTATCCACACAAATCCGAGAGGCTCAGTTAGAAGCCCTAAAACCAGAGAACATGTTGAATGAAGCCTTGAGGGGAATGGATAAGAATCTTGAGATCAGAGGAGACGGAGTCTATTGTTTCATGGATCGGATTTGGATCCCAAAGTTCGGAGGTTTCAGGGAGGTTGTCATGAACTAAACTCACAAGACCAGATACTCTGCTCACCCAGGTTCGGATAAGATGTACCTCGATCTCAAGAAACTATATTGGTGGCCAAACATGAAAGCCGAGATCGCTACCATCGTGGGCAAGTGTCTGAATATTGCCAAGGTGAAGGTTGAATATCAGAAGCCCTCGGGCCTGCTATAGCAGCTCGAGATACCTGAGTGGAAGTGGGAGATGATTTCTATGGATTTCATTACCAAATTACCCAAATCTCCGAGTGGGTACGATGCCATTTGGGTAATTGTCGATCGATTGACAAAATCCACCCACTTCCTATCGGTTAAAGAAACATTCAAGATGGAAAGACTCACGCGAATCTACATTCAAGAGATAGTCTGACTGCACAGTGTGCCTGTGTCCATTATCTTCGATCGGGATAGTAGGTTTACCTCAAGATTTTGGCAGTCCCTACAGAAGGCTCTTGGAACTAAGCTAGACATGAGCTCAGCTTATCATCCTCAGACAGATGGGCAGAGTGAGAGAACCATCCAAACCTTGGAAGGCATGTTGAGAGCATGTGTCATTGATTTCGGCAAGTCGTGGGACACTCATTTACCTTTGGTTGAGTTCTCTTATAACAACATGTACCACACCAGTATCAAGGTTGCCCCGTTCGAAGCCCCCTATGGCCGCAAGTGCAGATCCCATCTGTGTTGGGCCGAAGTGGGCGATACACAGCTAGCCAAGGGTCAAGTCCCCGACAGTACTCTCACTAGTCCTGAAATCATCCACGAAACGACCGAAAAGATCATCCAAATCCGATAACGATTGAAAGCTTCTAGAGACAGACAAAAGAGTTACGCCGATAAACGACGAAAACCTCTGGAATTCCAGGTTGGAGATTGTGTCCTATTGAAGGTCTCGCCCTGGAAAGGCATGATACGCTTTGGGAAGCGCAGAAAATTAAACCCAAGGTACATCGGACCTTTTAAGATCCTCGCTAGGATCGGTCCAGTAGCCTACAAACTCCGATTACCTCAAGAGCTTAGCAACATCCACCCTGTCTTCCACGTCTCTAATCTTAAAAAGTGCCTATCCGATGAAACCCTTGGGATCCCTCTTGATGAGATCGAAATCAGCGAGAACCTCAACTTTGTGGAAAAACCAATCGAAATCATGGATCGGGAGATCAAACGTACGAAACAAAGTCGCATACTGATAGTGAAGGTTCGCTGGAATGCCAAGCGGGGACCTGAATTCACTTGGGAGCGTGAAGATTCAATGAAACAGAAATATCCGCATCTCTTTCCAAGCCCATGATTTGTATCTTAATTATAAATTTCGGGACAACATTTCCTCTAACGGGGGGATAATGTGACAACCCGAAATTTATTCCGTCATAGTAACCCACTTCTGTTAATAATTTTCTTTATTAAAAGTTTTTCGTTAACTTCTTGAGTTAAGTGAATAAATTAGGGTTATTGTCATAATTTCATACGTGTCAGAAAATGGAAAATCACGAGAAAAACCCCGTTTGCGGTTGGTGTTGGGTGGACCCCCCACCCTGGCCGTAAACTCAACCCTATATAAGGGTTGAGTGGTCTTCATTCCACCTTTTTCACACCTTAGAAACTTTCTCTCTCTACTGTCTCTTTACAAATTTGGGTTTTTGATCAAGAAGCACTCCTTCAAGCTTCACATAAGTAAGTAAACCCCTCCTAGCTAGTTGTTTGCTTAGCATACTTGCAAGTCTATGAATTAAACCCTCAAAAACCCCAGGAACATTGGGTTTACGGTTTGGGAACCTCCCAAAACTGTAAACACCCCAAAAGGGGGTTTTGATGCCCCAAACTCCTTCCAATGCTTCGCCACTGATCTAGTAACTTGCATGAATGATCTAAGAACCCCAAAACATGAAATGAAGGAAGTAAACATGATTTTATGGTTGGGGAATATCCTAAAACCATAAACACCTTTTAAGGGTGTTAAAATGCCCTTAACACCTTCTATAGCTTGTATAAGTGACTAGAACCTTGTATGTTTACCCTAGAAACACCAAATCATGCAAGAAAGTGACAAACATGAGTTTACGGCCGTAAACTCATGTGTTTACTGCAGTAAAAATCCCCAAGGAGGGATTCAAAAACCATAAACTCCACAAAGGGGTCCATTTCAAGCCCCAATCACTTCCATAGTCCTTGATTCGAGTCTAGCATGATTCCTTGAGTTGTTTAAGACCTTTGAGCACCTAATGACACCATTGCCATGAGTTTACGGCCGTAAACTCATGGGGGAAATGGTCTTATAACCGTAAACACCCTTAAGGGCTACCATTTGAAGAGTAAACTCCAAAGTGAGGCCATACTCCCCTAAGATGCAACTCCTAACACTCCTAGCTCTTGAATCAAATTGTTCTCATGCGTTAAAGTGCCATTACTTAATTAATTAGTGATTAATTAACTAATTAGATACCATTATGTATCACTTCATGTTACATAGGATCCGTGGGTGTGTTCAAGTCCTCACTTAACACCTAGCATCCTACCCGACATTTCCATCCATTCCACTCACTGCAGGTGAGTTCATACCCCTACACCTTTTTACCGAGTTTTCACGTTTTCAAGGGGGGGAATACAAGCAAAAGTACAAGGGATCTTGTACTCAAAACCTATTATTTCGTATAAAATGTTTACATGTTCAATATGCTTTTAACACAGAAAACCGTATTACCATTCGATTGATAAATTAACTTGTAAAGTTAGTTTTCAAAACTAAAGCAAGGAAACTCATGAATCTCATCATAAAATGTTATATTATATATTTTACAAAGGATTCATGCCAACCATAAAACAAGATTTTCTGTACTATTACTTGTAAATTTGTTAATCTTAAGATTGGAGACACGTCCTTGGTAACACTCCACCGGAATATGCAAGTGTAGGACTAACCGTGTAACCAAAATCTCCTGGAGGGACAACGTGACTATTGTGTATAGATCTATACGGTACTGACTACCCCGCACCTTGCTGCTAGCTATAGTGGGACCGACAGGTCTACGGGTGACAAAGTCATAAAATGATACTGGCCCCGTTACGTGCCATATCCAGTTTATTGTATGGTTATGGAACTCGCAACTTAGATAATGGAGATTTACTTTTAGTAATAATGAACCTAGTGAACTAACCTCATAGTAATAACTGTTTTGATTACTAGGGGGTGTCATCAATACCCTTAGGAGTTAGTTCACTACCTACTTATTAGTTTTATGTGTGTATTAAAAACTAATGTATCTCATCGAGAGAAACATAGTTTTCAAGGAAACTTCACCTAACGATAAAAGTATGGTAGTTACTTGTACACTTTATTTCCGAATCGATAACCAACCATTAACTTTTAAGGAAAATATAGGTTTTTCCTGGGATAACTTAACTTTTCATGAACAGGCTGTTTAACAAATGGATAATCAAACTTCTTCTATAAGAAAATATGGGATTTTCTTGGAAAACAACTTTTCAAAAAATCAAAGGAACATTTTCTTTCACCAGAATCAACCGCTTATGAACTCACCAGCTTTATGCTGATATTTCTAAAACTGCTTGTATTCTCAATTCAACCATAGACAGGTATTTTTGCTAACTTTTGGAGAAGAGGAGCATTTTTGGAAGTCACGTCTTTTACTTTTGATTATACTGATGTATATAACTATGTTTTTGAATGATTTTAAACAAATGTAAATATTCTTATTGTAATGTAATGGTTGTGTTTACTATGCTTACTATGTACAATGGTTGTGATACTACGCATGACGTCCTCCACCCCGGAACGTTTCCGCCATCGGTTTCGGGGTGTGACACCATGCTCATAATTGGGTCAAGTACATACCAAAATAGTTATGGACCTAGACACTAATCCAATAGTCTCCCACTTGGGTAAGTCTAATAACTGTTTTTCGTATGACTTCAGAACCTGATCAGTAATCGTAGCTTTCAAAAGCCGTTGTCAACTCTGATCTTATCAGATACATGTGTCCTTTGGATAAGGGGTCATATATTCCTCCATTCTCAAGATATCGTATAGACATAAGACATGAATTTCAATCATTCTCTCTATACTGTTTCCCGACTTCCGATTTATGACGACTGACAACAGACTATAATTGAACACATCAACTTAGTCCCGGGTTGTCCAAGCGCTTGGGTGTCATCACTAAATTATCGAGGGGCCCACAGATATCACTTTTATCCCACTTTGGGTAAAAGGAATGGATAAAATTCGACTCATATGCTTGCTTGCATTCACTGATCGAATCACACACAACAATAAGTTTTATAACACCAAGTTACTGGTGCGTTTACTTATTATCAATGTGAAACTGACCAACAAATAACAAATCACATGTTTCGGTTTCAAGAATATACAATATTATCGTCTCACTAATCACCTGTGATAAATCCATGAAGTGATCCAAGTAAGTGTGGGTTTAGTCCACTACTTTAATCTTATCAAAGCACTCATGAACTCTGCAGCAAACTCGTGCTATATCTAAACTCTTCATACAATCTACAGACTCTTCATGACAGTCTTCCTTCATACCTACTTCCAACGTATGACCGAATGTGGAGGTTCGAATAACCCAATTATTCTGGAATTCAAAACATGCAAACTGAAACACAACAATAATACTTAATCCTATATGGCCCCAAACTTGTGGGAGTATGTGACATCCCCAAAATCACGGCCAGAAAAGGCCGCTTTTCATTCATGCTTTTAAATAATTTCAGAGTAATTCCTTTTGATTTGAAAGAATTGCGGAATTTGTTCCCAAAACAAAACATGATAAAATAATATTTATCAAAGCATTTCATCAAGAGATGCATTTTTATTATATAATCAAAACTCGGGATGTCATGTTCCGATACAGACCATAAAGCATAAACGATAACATTACAAGTCATTCAACAAATATATACATATACAAACTTGTAAACAAAACAACTTGATGATCCAACCATCTTATGCCCTCGCGCCACTACCTGTAATACAATTAAAACTGAGTGGGTCAGGCTTGGGAGCCTGGTGAGCATATAGGGTTTTCAACCCACAATAAATAAATTATATTTAATTTCACCAACCAATCACTATCCCGATTACCCATTCCCGTTATCCTCACTTTACGTCCCTAAAACAACATCTATCTCAAGGGACCTAATCTAGGATTTTCATCGGGACGGACATTACTGCTAAGGGGTTTCCTCAACAATAGATATCCTAAAGGCAACCATGAGGGGGATAGAGTACACCGGTGAACACATCGTTCACAACACCTACAGGTTATGAACCTGCTAGCGTTCCACTGGACTGTCTAGAAAGAGTCCGTGGTCGTTATCCATACTCCGCTGAATAACTAGATCAACAACAACAACAACATCGAGGCCTCTCATCTGTTTATTACACACCAACTATCTACCCATGTTCTACCCAACATATTAGTAGATAAAATTATATATTTTCATACATAGTTTAAAAACCTGTATATCATTTTCATTCAATATATATACCACATAAAAGATGAGGCATACCCGCGTAACACGTATTTCATAGAAAGCAATACAGATCTATGAGATAGAATAAAGTGAATATCCATTCACGCATATAACCACAAAATATACACATAACAAGTATATCGTATAAAATACTTTATAGTTACGCGTTAGAAGAAAGTAACTACGCACTCACACATATAAACAACAATATACTTAATACACTCGAACCATACTTGTATTATTATCGTGTTTATGAAAGGTAATATACACTCACTTGATCAGAAGATGATCGGACAGCATTACGACTTGCAGAAGTAGTAATCCTCAGCAGATCTGGAAGATCTCTACAAAAATCGAACTTCTCGCCGGCAGAGCTTCGGCTCGGGAACCGCACTTCTCGGGATCTTCGGGATCTCGAGACTTGCTTCGGGGCTCGAGAATAATACCGAGGCTTCGGGGTATTTCTGGCATGAAAATCGATGCAAAACGGGAGAGAGAAGAGAGAAAATGAACAAAAGAACCGGCTGCCCTCGCATCCTATTTATAGGAGGCTGGAGCCTCGGAGTACGCGGGGCATACTGCTTCCGAAACGTCACTGCATGCGTCATCCGAAGCCACTTGCTGCGAGTGTCGACATCTTCGGTGTACGCGGGGCGTACTTCGGATCGGATCGCTGACTCCTCTTCGGATAATGCCAGATTTTCCAATTAAAAATAAATACAAATTATTTAATAAACTTCGGAAATTCATATCTTCTTCATACGAACTCCGTTTTCGACGTTCTTTATATCCACGCGAAGGTGAGACTACGCTCTACAACTTTCGTTTAGACTCCGTCGGCTAATTTTAACGTTATTTTTATTATTAATTATTAATAGGCCGGGACAGAAACTTTCGTTATAATTTCATAACTTCTTCGTTTGATGTCCGTTCTCGCCTAACTTTTCATCGTTTCGATACCAACAACGAGACCTTCGATCCTCGTTTAGATTGTTTCGGCTAAAAACCGCTCGTTCTTAAATCGAGTATTTCAGGCTGCATACCGTTAAGTCGAAACTTCAGAAAATCGTAACTTCCTCATACGAAGTCAGATTTGGGCGTTCTTTATATATTCGGAAACCTCGTTTCAACTACTACAACATTAACCAAAGATATCAAGTTTATTTTACACTTTAATTTTGACGCTTATTTTTATTCTTAATTAATCAAACCACACAATTAAGCAATTAAGCACAAAACACATAATACTCAAATAATACACTTCTATTATTTCAAAACGGGTTACAAAGGTTAACCTAGACTATTACATTGCTAAAAATGGCAAGCCCGGAAACATAGGCGTTACAATTCTCTCCACCTTAGAATGATTCCGTCCCCGGAATCACACATCAACAAACAAATGCGGATAGCGACCCATCATGTCACTCTCCGTCTCCCAGGTGAGATTCAGCCCATTCGTGTGTTTCCATCGGACAAGCACTAACTTGACCATCTTGCGTCGCAACTTCTTAGTCTTTCGGTCAACAATTGCCTCTGGTTCTTCAATCAACCTTTTGTTCTCATCGATTCTCAACTCCAAAAGTGGAATCATGTCGGGAACTTCTCCCGTGAACTTCCTCAAATAACACACATGAAAAGTGTTATGAATTCCATTCAGTTCTTCTGGTAGTTCGAGCTTGTAAGCTTGGTTCCCAATCCTCTGAAGAACTTTAAACGGTCCAATAAACCTTGGACTTAACTTTCCCCTTTTACCAAATCTTATAAGTCCCTTCCACGGCGAGACTTTAAGCAAAATCGAATCTCCAACTTCAAAAGCCATCGGTCTTTGCTTTTTGTCAGCATAGCTCTTTTGACGGTCCTGAGCTACTAACATTCTCTCCCTAATTATTTTCAACTTTTCAGCAGTTTGATGGACTATCTCCGGCCCCATAAACTGTTTTTCCCCAGCCTCAAGCCAACAAGACGGCGTACGACACTTATGTCCATACAATGCTTGATAAGGTGCCATCTTTATGCTCGAGTGAAAACTATTATTATAGGAAAATTCTACCAAAGGTAAATGTTCATCCCAATTACCTAGGAATTCCAAGGTACATGCTCTCAGCATATCTTCAAGTGTTTGTATCGTTCTTTCACTCTGACCATCAGTCTGCGGATGGTAAGCTGTACTTAAACACAACTTTGTACCCAGTTCCTCTTGTAGACTTTTCCAAAACCTCGAGGTGAAACGGCTATCACGATCCGATACAATCGTTAACGGAACATCGTGAAGCCTCACAATTTTCTTCATGTAAGAATTCACAAGTTTCTCCATAGACCATTTCTCCTTGGCCGCTATGAAATGCGCACTCTTAGTGAATCGATCAACAACCACCCAAATCATGTCGTGACCATTCTTTGTTCTAGGCAGTTTAGTGACAAAATCCATAGCAATGTCTTCCCACTTACCCATTGGCACAGGCAAGGGTTCTAAACTCCCGTACGGTTTCTAATGTTGTGTCTTTACTCTCGCACAAGTCACACACTCAACCACATACTTTGCAACATCAAGCTTCATCGTCGGCCACCAGTAGTAAGGTTTCAGGTCCCTATACATTTAGTGCTACCCGGATGAATCGAGTACATGGTCTTGTGAGCTTCTTCCATCAGAAGATCTCTAATTCCTCCGGACTTAGGTACCCAAATCCGATCTTGGAACACCTTCAGTCAGTGACTGTTTACACCGAATACCAACGTTTTTCCCAAACGTTCCTCCTTTCGGTCATTCTTCTCAGAAGCTTCCTCTTGATCTTTCTTTATACTTTCCACAATAGTCGAGACAACTTCAATTCTCAACGCTCTTGGCCTTTTCCTTTCAAGATTGACTTTCCGACTGAGAGCATCAGCAACAACATTAGCTTTACCGGGGTGGTAAAGTATCTCGCAGTCATAGTCTTTAAGTAATTCTAGCCAGCGTCGTTGCCTCATATCCAATTCCTTCTGACCAAAGAGATATTGGAGACTCTTATGATCAGTAAAAAGTTTGCACTTCGTGCCATAGAGGTAATGCCTCCATATTTTCAGAGCGAAAACTACCGCTGCCAACTCCAAATCATGAGTCGGGTAATTCTTTTCATGCTCCTTCAACTATCGAGACGCATATGCTATCACCTTTTCTCTTTGGGTCAAAACACAACCCAATCCAACCCCAGACGCATCGCTATAAACAGCGAAGTCTTCAACTCCATTGGGTAGAGAAAGTATCGGTGCCTCGCATAGCTTCTTCTTTAGCTTCTCGAATGCTTCTTTATGTTTATCATTCCAAGCATAAGTAGCTCCTTTGTGGGTTAAAGCTGTTAATGGACTAGCGATCGAAGAAAAGCCTTGGATAAACCTTCGGTAATATCCGGCTAATCCCAAAAAGCTTCGGATCTCTGTGGGACTTTTCGGTTGTTCCCACTTCATCACAGCTTCAATCTTTGCTGTATCAACCATTATCCCTTCTTGGTTGACCACGTGACCTAAGAATTGGACTTCACGAATCCAAAAATCACATTTGGAGAACTTTGCATACAACTTCTCCTTCTTCAAGACTTCTAACACTTCTCGCAAGTGTCTGCCATGCTCCTCTTGGCTTTTTGAATAAATCAGAATGTCATCTATGAACACTATCACAGATTTATCTAGGAAAGGATTACAAACCCTATTCATTAAATCCATGAATGCTGCCGGAGCATTGGTTAGTCCAAACGACATAACCAAGAACTCGTAGTGTCCATATCTAGTTCTGAATGCAGTCTTCTCGATATCTTGCTCTCTTACTTTTAGCTGATGATATCCTGACCTTAGATTGATCTTCGAGAAATAGCTCGAACCTTGCAATTGATCAAACAGGTCATCAATCCTCGGCAACGGATATCTATTCTTTATTGTTGCCTTATTCTGCTCTCAGTAATCAATGCACATTCTCATACTTCCATCTTTCTTCCTTACGAATAACACCGGAGCTCCCCAGGGCGATGAACTAGGTCTAATGAAACCTTTGTCCAATAACTCCTAAAGTTGCATCATTAGCTCCTTCATCTCCGTCGGTGCTAATCGATAAGGTGCTTTCGCAATTGGCGTTGTTCCTGGCAACAAGTCAATACGGAAGTCCACTTGTCTATCAGGCGGTAATCCAGGAAGATCTTCGGGAAATACTTCCGGATAATCACATACGACAGGAATGTTCTGCATCACCTTCTTTTCCTTCTTAGAATCTATCACGAATGCTAGATACGACGTACATCCTTTAGCCAAACACTTTTTGGCTTTCATCAATGAAATGATTCCAGAATTTACTCTGCGTTTATCTCCATACACCATAAACGACTCTTTCCCAGGCGGGTTTACTTCGACTATTTTCTTCTTGCATAAAATTTCGGCATCATTGGCGCTAAGCCAATCCATTCCCAATACGATGTCGAAACCAGTAAGTTCGATAGGCAATAATTCCTCGTGGAACTTATTCCCATTCAGATCAATTAAGATGTTTTTCATACGATGGCTAACAGGTACAAACTTGCCACTAGCAACTTCGACTAATAAGGCATCATCTAGTCTAACAACAGGCAAAGCTAGCTTTCTACCAAATTCATGCGATATAAAGGAGTAGTTGGCTCCAGAATCAAATAAAATTTGGGCAGGCAATTCGTTAACGAGAAAGGTACCTGAAGCGGCATCAGCTTCATCTTTAGCAGCTGCCAGTGTCATCTGGAATGCTCTCGCCTTTGGCTTTGGTGGAATGTTGGGTCTAGCTGCCTCCTTCTTCTTCGGGCAGTCCCTCGACATGTGTCCCTCCTCACCACAACCATAGCAAACTTTCTTAGTGAGGGTACATTCATTGGCATAGTGCCATGGCTTTCCACATTTGTAGCACGTGTTCGCCACCTCACATCTTCCATGATGCTTCTTCTTACATTTGTCGCACCATTTCGCTTCACCTCCACTTCCCCTCGAACCAGACTTCGAGAACTTGTTTTTCTTGTTGGACCCTGAAGTTCCATCGAACTTCCTCTTTTCACCAACATCTATCCTTTCCAGACCCTTTTCCTTCTACTGGGCCTCCACATTCTTAGCTGCACGAACAGCCGTTTTCAGAGTAGTTGCCATCTTGACTGTCGGACCAAAGTCGGCAGGCAGTCCATTAGCAAACCTCTCAATCTTGGAGAGTTCCGTTGGCACTAGGTACGGAAATAACTTCATTTTCTCAGTAAATGCAGTAGCATAGTCATCTATGCTCATCTGCCCCTTCTTCAAGTTTTGGAACTCATTGTTCAGATCAATTAGATCTATCTCTGAACAATACTGCACCCTTAGTTGTTCCAAGAACTCCTCCCATGACATTTTCAGGGCTTCTCCTCGTGGCATAGTATCTGCCAACAACTTCCACCAACTCAAGACTCCAGTCTTTAGTTGTCTAACCGCAAAGACGGTCTTCTGTTCGTTGCTACAGTCGCAACTTTCAAATACCATCTCCATCTCGGAGATCCAATCCATTATCTCAATAGGCTTTGGGCTTCCAGAAAGACTTGGCGGCTTGGCGCCCTAGAAGTTCTTGTACATTCGCCCATCCTTGTTGTTTCCCCTTTCCGGATCGTTCCTTCGTTCTCCTTGAGTCCCAACTTGACTCATAATGCGACTATTGTTCCCTTCCTCCGATTGCTCGGGAATCAATTCAGGTTCCTCAATAGGTATGATAGGTTCATCCCTATTATCATGCAACATCTGCCGCATCTCATCCCTTTGTTCGGCTAACATAGCCCGAATCATGGCTTGCACCGCAGCCATTGTTATTGGTTCTGGTGCTGCTGCTACAACAGGTATTTGCTCAATTACTGGTGGTTGATTCCTGTTTTCATCTGTGTTTCCAACGCCACTCCTTGTTCTCACCATTTTTGATCTACACACCGAATAAGGTGAAATTAGATCCTCATTCACGATAGATATTCAAATCATCCTTATTACTCCGAAACGTTTACATGCTAGTTCTAATAACGTAGGCATACACTTAGAATCCTACACACATAATGTTTCCAGATCCGGCCGGCAACAGACCGTAGATCCGAACAATTAATATCATATATGGCAACATATAACATTTAGCACATAAAAGCATTTTAGGCAACTTTCCTAAAATAAACTAGTGCTCGTGTCTAAAATCCAACAGACACACATCTCAAAATTCCACTTAGCATTCTAAGTTTAAGTCTAGAAATCCTACAAATTCCTAGTTCGCTTAAGCTAATTCTCTGATACCAACTGTGACATCCCCAAAATCACGGCCAGAAAAGACCGATTTTCATTTATGCTTTTAAATAATTTTAGAGTAAATCCTTTTGATTTGAAAGAATTGCGGAATTTGTTCCCAAAACAAAACATGATAAAATAATATTTATCAAAGCATTTCATCAAGAGATGCATTTTTATTATATAATCAAAACTCGGGATGTCATGTTCCGATACAGACCATAAAGCATAAACGATAACATTACAAGTCATTCAACAAATATATACATATACAAACTTGTAAACAAAACAACTTGATGATCCAACCATCTTATGCCCTCGCGCCACTACCTGTAATACAATTAAAACTGAGTGGGTCAGGCTTGGGAGCCTGGTGAGCATATAGGGTTTTCAACCCACAATAAATAAATTATATTTAATTTCACCAACCAATCACTATCCCGATTACCCATTCCCGTTATCCTCACTTTACGTCCCTAAAACAACATCTATCTCAAGGGACCTAATCTAGGATTTTCATCGGGACGGACATTACTGCTAAGGGGTTTCCTCAACAATAGATATCCTAAAGGCAACCATGAGGGGGATAGAGTACACCGGTGAACACATCGTTCACAACACCTACAGGTTATGAACCTGCTAGCGTTCCACTGGACTGTCTAGAAAGAGTCCGTGGTCGTTATCCATACTCCGCTGAATAACTAGATCAACAACAACAACATCGAGGCCTCTCATCTGTTTATTACACACCAACTATCTACCCATGTTCTACCCAACATATTAGTAGATAAAAATATATATTTTCATACATAGTTTAAAAACTTGTATATCATTTTCATTCAATATATATACCACATAACAGATGAGGCATACCCGCGTAACACGTATTTCATAGAAAGCAATACAGATCTATGAGATAGAATAAAGTGAATATCCATTCACGCATATAACCACAAAATATACACATAACAAGTATATCGTATAAAATACTTTATAGTTACGCGTTAGAAGAAAGTAACTACGCACTCACACATATAAACAACAATATACTTAATACACTCGAACCATACTTGTATTATTATCGTGTTTATGAAAGGTAATATACACTCACTTGATCAGAAGATGATCGGACAGCATTACGACTTGCAGAAGTAGTAATCCTCAGCAGATCTGGAAGATCTCTACAAAAATCGAACTTCTCGCCGGTAGAGCTTCGGCTCGGGAACCGCACTTCTCGGGATCTTCGGGATCTCGAGACTTGCTTCGGGGCTCGAGAATAATACCGAGGCTTCGGGGTATTTCTGGCATGCAAATCGATGCAAAACGGGAGAGAGAAGAGAGAAAATGAACAAAAGAACCGGCTGCCCTCGCATCCTATTTATAGGAGGCTGGAGCCTCGGAGTACGCGGGGCATACTGCTTCCGAAACGTCACTGCATGCGTCATCTGAAGCCACTTGTTGCGAGTGTCGACATCTTCGGTGTACGCGGGGCGTACTTCGGATCGGATCGCTGACTCCTCTTCGGATAATGCCAGATTTTCCAATTAAAAATAAATACAAATTATTTAATAAACTTCGGAAATTCATATCTTCTTCATACGAACTCCGTTTTCGACGTTCTTTATATCCACGCGAAGGTGAGACTACGCTCTACAACTTTCGTTTAGACTCCGTCGGCTAATTTTAACTTTATTTTTATTATTAATTATTAATAGGCCGGGACAGAAACTTTCGTTATAATTTCATAACTTCTTCGTTTGACGTCCGTTCTCGCCTAACTTTTCATCGTTTCGATACCAACAACGAGACCTTCGATCCTCGTTTAGATTGTTTCGGCTAAAAACCGCTCGTTCTTAAATCGAGTATTTTAGGCTGCATACCGTTAAGTCGAAACTTCAGAAAATCGTAACTTCCTCATACGAAGTCAGATTTGGGCGTTCTTTATATATCCGGAAACCTCGTTTCAACTTCTACAACATTAACCAAAGATATCAAGTTTATTTTACACTTTAATTTTGATGCTTATTTTTATTCTTAATTAATAAAACCACATAATTAAGCAATTAAGCACAAAACACATAATACTCAAATAATACACTTCTATTATTTCAAAACGGGTTACAAAGGTTAACCTAGACTATTACATTGCTAAAAATGGCAAGCCCAGAAACACAGGCGTTATAGAGTAAATAAAACACTTTTGTTTAAACACCATATTGATTACTTATTAATCATTGTTTACAGTTTCAGAAAATCAACTTATTACTCAAATTACAATAATAGCTGTCCCATGCACAAAGCATGCACACTATGTTTCCTATGGTCCTTACTTTGTGAGATAGATCAATTGAAAACCTTTTCCAATGATGCTCATTTAACAATTCCCAATCCTTATCATTAGTGTTAGAACATAAGGTTCTTGCCACTACTAGAATATGCTAGATTCTAACATTTTATGCAATAATCCTTTTGCAAAGTCATAGCACAAAAGTCACCAAGGCTTGGCCAATGAAATTACAAAGTACTCTATCGGAAATTGTTACAAGACAATTCCATAGACGTGAAGTCTCACATTCAAAGTACACTCCTTTGAACATCCTTCTTGCATAAAATTTTATAATATAGACATAGACTCTCAATATCCAACTCCCAATATGGAAACATTTCCATATTTGCCATATGACAACTCATTCTTAATAGAATCTTATCTATTCATAATAATGTCGATATGGTCCATCCAATGCCATACTGCCAACTACTCACACGCGACCAAACCTCAACGAACTTTGGATTGTCCTTTGATAGTTGTTTAATTATTTTAGTCAAAATCGATTCTAGTCCTTTTTCCCTCTTAATGCGCTAGACATTTGGAAAATTTAAGAATGGTCAAATATTATAGCATTTGCAATCGATCCTATACCTGAAGCGTATGGGACACGATGTATAATGTCTTACATAAAGATATGATATTTTATCAATCATTTGCCATAATATTTTATGTGTCACGTTCTCACAATTCGAACTATGAAGAGGGATGTCGTAATCACAATCGAAATTTGAGAACACACTATGTATCCTTTGACTATATTTATTAAAATTTCTCAATTTAAGCTTTAGATTTTGAAACAAAGTATAATATTCTCTCCCTTAATTATAGCAAAACAACTTTTCAACCCTTGAGACTTTGCAAAGTGAATCTTTGTTTTCTATAATTAATATTGCTAACTTGCAATACTTGCCATAGTAATCGTACAAACATAACACTTATGCTCCCACTATCATGATGATTATTATCATATAAGCATAACACTTATGCTCCCACTAGCTTTGACATGTATTCAGAAAACAGCTGAACTTCCAGAAAACAATGCCTATTGAATTTCTGAAGTTCATATTTCTAATACCAGATGCTTCGATAAGCCTTTATTTAAGCTTCTTAAACTTATACACCTTTGCCTTAGATAGCTCATATGTGTGTCTAAACAATTTAGAACTTATATCAATAAGTCCCAAATGTTAGACTAATTGCCAAATCTCACAATTCGAACTATGGAAAGGGATGTCGTAACCATAACCGAATTTGAGAATACAGTTTTCACAATTTCTATCTTCTTAAAATCTCTCTTAGTGAAAACATTTCCTCACAGTCATTTTCATGAAGGAATCTTATGACACTTAGATTTTATGGTGTATGTCTTCCTATCCATGTGAATTTGCCAAAACCAAGTTTCCGACAAATCCAAACTCATATGGACTGAACTTTCTTAATCTTGATTTCTTGCCTTATGGTAACACGAGTGCCCACCATGTCTTCCAAGTAGTTTAGCAACTTATCCTTACATATCAATGTACTTTCCATCGATCAAGGCACTTTGTCTTTATGCATTCAAATGAGAACTCATAGAACTCACATACATAATTAACTCAATTGGAATGGCACAGAAAACAAAATAATGTCAACACGATAGGTTGTAAACCTCAAGTCGTGTGCTAGTGACGATCGATAAGGTTCATTCTTGATTTGTTCTTGAAGCCTTTTTTCAAGATCATTAAAACTCCCACTGACTCCTTGACATATAAAGTTCTCTTGTCAAGACAAAACACTTCACATAATAGGTCCTAGTTTGTCTTTGTCTTATCCAAGACAACACAACTTACTAATTTCAAATGTGCAAGAATAAGAAAACTTTTCCAAATTCCACATTTGTTGAGTGTTATAAACCTTCTTAAGCGTTTGTCACTCAATTCACAATCTTGGAGTATAAGACTTGATATTGGAACGAAGTATGATTGACTTCTTGATTTAACCATTCCTACAATTCTCGGTTCCTCTTCTTAGACATACAATTGCACTAAGATTCACTTAGAGGATCAATTGAGACATGGTTCTTAATCATTAAGACCTATCATAAAACACAATAAAAGTTATTCTCCCTTCTTCTTAGAATAGAGAAACTTTTATCTTTCTGCCTTCTTGATTCTTCTTATTTGTTCTGCCATTCTTTGAAACATTTTCAATTAACTCAGAGTTACACTTAATCTTATAAGTATAATCATATTTACTAAACTTTAGTAAATCATGACGAATATTTTTATCACTCTTGTGGTGGACTTGATCGATGCACAACATTGTGAACTCGATCTCCTAGTCCTTTACTTGACTCTTTGTCAATGAATTAGTCTTGAATTTCCAATTATAAAGTTTCTCATTCATCACACAACCAAGTTGTATGATTCCAAGTTTCTGTCCAATTGAAACTTGGTTGATGAGAAACTCTCCCTATTTGGTAAATTCTCGACATTTCCACAAATAACATAATTAAGAATCAAATCCATTATTGCTAATAATAGAAACCTTCAAACATCAATTTTTCATACACGCCATTGCAAGGATAAATAAATAAGATAAAATCAAAATTCATTTTATTGCGGAAAACATTTGTCCTTACAATGCAATTCAATAGAAAAAACTATGTTATTACATATTTCTTAGCAATCTATTTTAACTCCAAGTAGTAGCTTAAGAATCCAATCTTCAGGCAATGCGATTGAAATCCATTTCTTCACGATTAAATTCAGCTCACTTCTTCCCTTAAGCTTCCTCTCTTTTCTTCGATCCTACAAAACATCAAAATGTAATCTTATCACATCATGTATTAAGAATCTAGAATAGGAACTTAAAAGAGTTAGATAATGGATTTTACCTGAAGTAGAGCCATACGTCTTGACTCTCCCATCTCTTAGATCTCTCAGGTAGTATGGGCAGCTTCATCTCCAATGCCCCTTCTCTTGGCAATAAAAGAAAATGGACTCCTTTGGCACAACACATCGGACAATCACAGACTTAGTTCTTTCTGGACTTCCAATGTTGCCAGTGTCCATTGAAGTTTGGGAGTTTGACTCACCAGACAAATTTGCTTGATTAGCATGCCAAATCATTGCTGATTCAACAGCTATAAGCAAATAGGTGAGATCAATGAGGGTCATGTCGTGATCCATCATATAGTACTCTCTAACGAACTCACTATATGATTCAGGAAGTGACTGAAGAACCCAGTCAACAGCCAACTCACTTGAAATCTCGACACCCAACATGCTTAAGCTATCAATGTGTGACTTCATCTCTAAGACGTGTGCACACACAGGTTTCCCATCTTTGTGTTTACTTGCCAAAAGGGCTTGAGTGAGCTTGAACTTTTCAAGCCTTTGAACTTGTGGGTCAGGGAGAACAATTGGAGGAGGTGGAGGAAGTGAAGCATGACTCTCATTTCCTTGATCGTATCTCTGAATGTCATCTTCATTTGGAAAGTTTGTTCCAAAGGATTTGGGAAGACCATTGTAAGATTCAGACATCTACAAAACGGGAGAAAATTCAAGTTAAGTTGATTGAGTCCTTAATAAAACACCCAAATGAGTTATTAAGGCTAGGATCCAACACAATATTCTACAACCTAGAATAGGGATGCCGTAATCTACTTGTAGAATATTTGAAGGTAGGTAAATGACGATTTACCAATTTCCACCATGAAAAACGAAAAGGAATTTTAGGTTTTAAATGAATTGAAACTCCTAGATCTTTTGAGATTCATTGAACTTTTCAATGGCATGTTTAAATCTCGATCATGCCCTACTATTTGTGACTGGGATGCCGAGGATCACAAATAAGGTGTGAATAACCATACAAATCACGTGGTACACTTAATGCTACTATCACCTAATCAATGTGTCGGTTAGCCACACACGCTCCATTGATCTATGACAAACATCGAGCCACCCTTCGCCACCAATGCCAAACCCAAATTAGTGTGCCGGTTAACCACACACACTCCACTAACGTCTCGACAAGGGTACAAAGTGTCATTCCATGGATTAGCATACAATTTCACATTTTGCCTAAAGTAACTATGATTTGGGAATTTGAAAAAACATGTAGTTACTTTGTACTTCATTATACTTATTGTGACATCCCCTAATTTCTCGGCCAGAAAAGACCGATTTCATTTATGCTTTTTAAAATAAAATCAGAGAAATCTTTTTAAAAGATGTTGCGGAATTGGTCCCCAAACAACATATGATAAAAGTTTATCAAAATCCTTCATTAAGAAGGTATATATATTTTCCATATATATCAAAACCTCGGGATGTCATGTTCCGATACAGATCCAAAAGCATAAACAAGACATTATAAGCCTTTCGACAGTTATTTACAACTACTGGCCTATAATCCAAAAATCTCTCGTCGTCCTCCGACTATGCTCGGGGTCCACTACCTGTAATCATAAAAACTGAGTGGGTCAGGCTTGGGAGGCTGGTGAGCATATAGGGTTTTCAACCCACAATAATAATATACTTATTAAGTTCACCAATCAACAATAACCCTGATTACCCATTCGCGTTGTCCTCACTTTACGTCCCTAAACACCTATCACAAGGGACCTAGCCTAAGGATTATCATCGGGATGGACACTACTGCTAAGGGGTTTCCTCAGCCATACATGTCCTTAAGGCAACCATGAGGGGGATGGAGTACGACAATGAACATTTAATTCATCAACACCTACAAGTTGCGAACCTGCTAGTGTTCCACTGGACTGTCTAGAAAGTCCGTGGTCGTCATCTATACTCCGCTAGATGACAACAACAACAACAAAAACAACAACAACATCGAGGCCTCTCACCTTTTTAACACACATCAACTATTTCATCTACCCATGTTCTACCCAACATATTTTGTAGATAAAAAGCATATACAGTTTAAAACTTGTATAAAACATCAATTCAACAGTCACCTCAATTAAACAATTAATATATTTACACATAACACGTATTTCAAGGTAAATACTTCATATCTATGTGTAAATTGAAAGTAACTACACACTCACATATTTTGATGAAAATCGGGCAACAATTTGTTTCCTAAAACGATCGTTTCTAATAAAACCGAGAGTTTTATTGAGAAACCGGGCTCTGCAAAAGTCGAGCTTTGAAACCGAAAAGATAAATTTTCCAGGATTCACGGGCACTTCGTGGAGTATTCCGGGCTTTACAATCGATACCGGGGCTTCGCGGGATGTTAAGATGAAAGATATATGGGTTTAGGGGTTAAAATTGACAATTTTCCAAAGTATACTCGGGAGGTCTTGCACCCTTCTATTTATAAGGGCAAGGCTTCTGATCGGATGGTCAGGAGGAAGACACGCGTCGCAGATCCGAAGCTCGCAGGAGGGGGTGGCTCGCACGAGGTTGCGCATGGGTCGCACATGGGTTGCACCTGCGAGCGCTCGCTGGCAGCTTCTAAGTGGACCGCAGCCTACTGGTGCACATGCGAGGTTCGGAACACGCGACATGCATTGCGAGGCTCGGACGGAGAGCTGGCTGCTTCGGATTGGGCCTCCTCCTCGGTCGAATCAGGATCCGACACGTGGCTTCGCATGAATCAGCAGCTTGGTGACTCAGAAGGACACGTGGCACTTTTTCAGCGAGGGTGACATGGCAACTCGTGACTATGTGAATTTTCTCGATTTTCGCGCCAAAACTTTTAAAATCCATAACTTTCGCATACGAGCTCTGTTTTTGACGTTCTTTATATGCACGCGTAGCTTATATTACGCTCTACAACTTTCGTTTAGACTCCGTTGGCTAATTTTGAATTTAAATTTTATATTATTATTTTTAACAGACCGGAACAGGAAATCCGTTAAAATTTCATGACTTCTTCATCCGACGTCCGTTTTCGTCAGACTTTTTACTGTTGTGCTCCTATTGACGAGACCTTCAATTCTCGTTTAGGTTGTGTCGGCTAAAAATCGCTCGATCTAAAATTCGAGTTTTTAGCTGTCTACTACTAAGCTGGAACTTCGAAAAATCATAACTTCCTCATACGAAGTCATATTTGGGCGTTCTTTTTATCGAACTTCTCGATTTAACGAATACTAGGAATTTCGTTTAGATTAATAAGGCTAAAAAGTAGTTTATCAAAAAATCACTTTTTACGACATTCAGCACCGTGCCGGTTTTGTCGCGAAACTTCGACAGGTCATAACTTCTTCGTTATAACTCGGATTTTGGTATTCTTTATATCCCCGAAATCCTTGTTTCGACCACTACTACTTTATGTAAAGATATCGGGCTTATCTCACACTTTAATTTTCACGCTTATTTTTATTCTTAAATAATTAAGCCCTAATAATTAAGCATAAAACACATAATTCACATAATATTCACATAATTCCTTTTCATTTCTTCAAAATGAGTTACAAAGGTTAACCTAGACTATCAACTCAATATAAATGCCTAGGCTAGAAACACGAGTGTTACAATTCTCTCCCCCTTAGGATGATTCCGTCCCCGGAATCACATATCACCAAACAACTGCGGGTAGCGACTCATCATGTCACTCTCCGTTTCCCAAGTGAGATTTGGTCCATTCGTATGTTTCCAGCGCACAAGCACTAAATCGACCATCTTGCGTCGTAACTTCATAGTCTTACGGTCAACGATTGCCTCAGGTTCTTCGATCAACCTCATATTTTCATCCAACCTTAACTCAGAAATCGGAATTATGTCGGGCACATCTCCTGTGAACTTTCTCAAATAACACACATGAAAGGTGTTATGAATACCCTCTAGTTCTTCCTGTAACTCTATCTTGTAAGCTTGATTCCCGATTCTCTGAATAACTTTAAATGGTCCAATAAACCTTGGACTCAACTTCCCTCTCTTAACAAATCTTATAAGTCCCTTCCACGGTGAGACTTTAAGTAAAACCGAATCTCCAACATCGAAGGATATCGGATGTCTTTTCTTGTCAGCATAACTCTTTTGTCGATCTTGAGCAGCTAACATCCTTTCCCTTATCACTTTCAACTTTTCAGCAGTCTGATGGACTATTTCAGGTCCCATAAACTACTTTTCCCCAGCTTCCAGCCAGCATGATGGCGTTCGACACTTCTCCCCATACAAAGCGTGATAAGGTGCCATCTTGATGCTCGAGTGGAAACTATTATTATAGGAGAATTCTACTAGAGGTAAGTGTTCATCCCAGTTACCTTGGAATTCTAGGGTACATGCTATTAGCATATCCTCCAATGTTTGAATCGTTCGTTCACTCTGACCATCGGTTTGTGGATGGTAAGCTGTACTCAAACACAACTTGGTACCCAATTCCTCTTGTAGACTCCTCCAAAATCTCGAGGTAAAACGGCTGTCACGATCAGATACAATCGTTAGCGGAACACCGTGAAGCCTCACATTTTCCTTCACGTAAGAATTCGCAAGTTTATCCATAGACCATTTTTCTTTGGCTGCTATGAAATGCGCACTCTTAGTGAAGCGATCAACGACCACCCAAATCATGTCGTGACCGTTCCTTGTTCTGGGTAGTTTAGTCACAAAATCCATGGTGATGTCTTCCCATTTACCCATGGGTACGGGTAAAGGTTCTAAACTCCCATACGGTTTCTGATGTTGTGCCTTAACCCTAGCATAAGTTACACACTCGGACACATACTTAGCAACATCGAGTTTCATCGTTAGCCACCAATAATAGGGTTTTAGATCCCTATACATTTTTGTACTGCCGGGATGAATCGAGTACATGGTCTTGTGAGCTTCTTCCATCAAAAGATCTCTTATTCCGCCCGTCTTAGGTACCCAAATCCTATCTTGGAATACCTTCAGCCCTTGGTTGTTTGTACCGAACATTAACGTTTTGCCCAAACGTTCTTCCTTTCGGTCATTTTTCTCTAAAGCTTCCTCTTGAGCTTTCTTTATACTTTCCAAAATTGTCGAGACAACTTCAATTCTCAACACTCTTGGCCTTTTCTTTTCAAGGTTTACCTTCCGACTGAGAGCATCAACAACAACATTTGCTTTAGCAGGGTGGTAAAGTATCTCATAGTCGTAGTCCTTGAGTAACTCTAACCAGCGTCGTTGCCTCATGTTCAATTCCTTCTGATTAAAGAGATATTGGAGACTCTTATGATCAGTGAAAAGTTTACACTGTGTGCCATAAAGATAATGCCTCCATATCTTAAAGGCAAATACTACCGCTGCCAACTCCAGATCATGAGTGGTGTAGTTCTTTTCATGTTCCTTCAATTGCCTCGATGCATACGCGATCACTTTATCCCTTTGGGTCAGAACACAACCTAACCCAACTCCAGATGCATCTCTATAAACTACGAAGTCATCAACTCCTTCAGGCAACGAAAGAATCGGTGGTCCACACAATCTCTTCTTCAACTTCTCAAAGGCTTCCTTATGCTTCTCATTCCAAGCATAAGTAGCTCCTTTGTGGGTCAAAGCTATTAATGGAGTAGCAATCGAAGAAAAGCCTTGGATAAACCTTCGGTAATATCCAGCTAATCCTAAAAAGCTTCGAATCTCCGTAGGACTTTTTGGTTGTTCCCACTTCATCACAGCTTCAATCTTTGCTGGGTAAACCATTATTCCTTCTTGGTTAACCACATGACCTAAAAATTGGACTTCTTGAATCCAAAATTCACATTTGGAGAACTTTTCATACAACTTCTCCTTTTTCAGGACTTCTAGCACTTCAAGTAGATGCTTTTCATGTTCCTTCTTGCTTTTCGAATAAATCAAGATATCGTCTATGAATACTATCACGGATTTATCTAAGAATGGTTTACAAACCCTATTCATCAAATCCATGAAAGCTGCTGGGGCATTGGTTTGTCCGAACGACATAACCAAAAATTCATAGTGTCCATATCTCGTTCTAAACGCAGTCTTTTCGATATCCTGCTCTCTCACCTTTAGTTGATGGTATCCTGACCTAAGATTGATCTTCGAGAATAGCTCGAACCCTGCAACTGGTCGAACAAGTCATCGATCCTTGGCAATGGGTACTTGTTCTTTATTGTCGCTTTGTTCAGCTCTCTGTAATCGATGCACATTCTCATGCTCCCGTCTTTCTTCTTTACAAATAACACAGGGGCTCCCCAGGGCGATGAACTAGGTCGAATGAAACCTTTGTCCAATAACTCCTAAAGTTGTGTCATAAGTTCTTTCATTTCGGTTAGCGCTAATCGATAAGGTGCTTTTGCTATCGGCGTCGTTCCTGGTAACAAGTCGATACGAAATTCTACTTCTCGATCAGGGGGCAATCCGGGAAGATCTTCGGGAAAGACTTCCGGATAATCACACACCACCGGAATATTCTGCACCTCCTTCTTTTCCATATTGGCATCGATCACGAATGCTAGATATGATGTACATCCCTTGGCTAAACACTTTCTGGCTTTCATTAGGGAAATTATTCCAGAATGTACTCTGCGTTTGTCTCCATACACCATAAACGACTCTTTCCCTGGCAGGTTTACTTTTACTATCTTCTTTCTACATAGTATTTCTACATCATTGGTGCTAAGCCAATCCATTCCTAAAACTATGTCGAATCCATTTAACTCGATAGGCAATAATTCCTCTTGGAACTTATTCCTATCCAAGTCAATGATGATGTTTTTCATACGATGGCTAACAGGTACAAACTTGCCACTAGCAATCTCGACTAATAAGGCATTAACTAGCCTATCTACAGGCAAAGCTAGCTTTCTACCAAATTCATGCGATATAAAGGAGTAATTGGCTCTAGAATCAAACAAAATTTGGGCAGACAATTCGTTTACGAGAAAGGTACCTGAAGCGACATCGACTTCTTTTTTCGCAGCTTCGAGTGTCATCTGGAAGGCTCTCGCCTTCGGCTTTGGTGGTAGATTAGGTTTTGCTGTGTCCTTCTTCTTCGGGCAGTCCCTCAAAATATGCCCTTCTTCATTGCACCCAAAACATACGTTCTAATTGAAGGTGCATTCATTGGCATAATGCCCTGGCTTTCCACATTTGTAACAAGTGACTTCCACGCTGCACTTCCCAGCATGTTTCTTCCTACACTTGCCACACCACTTGGCTTCGCTTCCTCCTCCAAACTTTCTCGAACCAGTCTTCGAGAATTTGTTCTTTTTATTGGAACCTGAAGTTCCTTCAAACTTTCTCTTTGCGCCAACTTCAACCTTGCTGGCGGCTCTCCCTTTTATCATATCTTCAACAGACTTGGCAGCCCATATAGCAGCCTCCAAAGTAAGTGCCTGATGTACTGGCACCGCGTACTCCCATGGAAGTCCCTTTGCGTACCTGTCAATTTTTGCCAACTCATCTGAGACAATACGCAAAGAAAACTCCATTTTTTCTGTGAAGTTATTCGTATATTCGTCAACGGTCATATTCCCCTTCTGCAACGTTAGAAATTGGTTTTCTAACTCAAGTACATTTTGGGCCGAGCAGTACTTGCGCTTGAAGTGCACTAAGAACTCTGCCCAAGTTAATTGCGGTGGCTCATTAGGGCTTAGGGTTTTCCCCAAAGTGCTCCACCAACGAGCAGCACTACCCCTGAACTGACGTACTGCAAAGGTAGTTTGTAACTTGCCTTGGCAATCACAAGTCAGGAAAGCCAACTCCATTTCCGAGATCCAGTCCATTACTCCGACAAGATCTTCTTTTCCATTGAAGGTCGATGGCTTGCAAGTCATAAAGTCCTTATACTTGCACCCATTTCTCTCCATTCTACCCTCGTGGTTATTCCTCCCAACCACAAGCGGTTCACTATGACCAATCGATCTACTGTTGTTCCCTTCTTCAGATCGATCGTCATTTAGTTCACGTTGTTCAACAGGAACTGAAGGTTCATCCCTGTCGTTCAGCAACATTTGCCTCAATTCTTCCCTCTGTTCAGCCAACATGGCCTGAATCATAGTTCGTACTCCAGCCATGGTGATGGGTTCGGGTGCAGTTCCTACTATAGGCACCTGTTCCACCACTTGGGGTTGAGGTTGTTGGTTTATGTTTGCATTTCCAGCTCCACTCCGAGTTCTTGCCATTACAATCTATATACCGAATAAGGCGAATTTAGGTCTTTATCCTTTTTAGACATGTTAATTCCCTTATCACTCTGAAACTTTTACATGTTAGTTCTAATCTCGTAATCATACACTTAGAATCCTACACACATAAAGTTTCCAGATCCGGTCGGCAACAGACCATAAATCCGAACAAATAATGGCACACATGGCAAACACATAACATTTAGCACATAAGGGCATTTTAGGCATCTTCCCTAAAATAAACTAGTGCTCGTGTCTAAAATATGGTAGACACTTGTCTCACAATCATCACTTACCATTCTAAGTTCCAGTCTAGAAATTCTACAACTTCTTAGTTCGCTTAAACTAATGCTCTGATACCAACTGTGACATCCCCTAATTCCTCGGCCAGAAAAGACCGATTTAATTTATGCTTTTTAAAATAAAATCAGAGAAATCTTTTTAAAAGATGTTGCGGAATTGGTCCCCAAACAACATATGATAAAAGTTTATCAAAATCCTTCATTAAGAAGGTATATATATTTTCCATATATATCAAAACCTCGGGATGTCATGTTCCGATACAGATCCGAAAGGATAAACAAGACATTATAAGCCTTTCAGCGGTTATTTACAACTACTGGCCTATAATCTAAAAATCTCTCGTCTTCCTCCGACTATGCTCGGGGTCCACTACCTGTAATCATAAAAACTGAGTGGGTCAGGCTTGGGAGCTTGGTGAGCATATAGGGTTTTCAACCCACAATAATAATATACTTATCATGTTCACCAATCAACAATAACCCTGATTACCCATTCCCGTTGTCCTCACTTTACATCCCTAAACACCTATCACAAGGGACCTAGCCTAAGGATTATCATCGGGATGGACACTACTGCTAAGGGGTTTCCTCAGCCCTATATGTCCTTAAGGCAACCATGAGGGGGATGGAGTACGACAATGAACATTTAATTCATCAACACCTACAAGTTGCGAACCTGCTAGTGTTCCACTGGGCTGTCTAGAAAGTCCGTGGTCATCATCTATACTCCGCTAGATGACTACAACAACAACAACAACAACAACATTGAGGCCTCTCACCTTTTTAACACACATAAACTATTTCATCTACCCATGTTCTACCCAACATATTTTGTAGATAAAAAGCATATACAGTTTAAAACTTGTATAAAACATCATTTCAACAGTCACCTCAATTAAACAATTAATATATTTACACATAACACGTATTTCAAGGTAAATACTTCATATCTATGTGTAAATTGAAAGTAAATACACACTTACATATTTTGATGACAATCGGGCAACAATTCGTTTCCTAAAACGATCGTTTCTAATAAAACTTGGAGTTTTATTGAGAAACCGGACTCTGCAAAAGTCGGGCTTTGAAACCGAAAGGATAAATTTTCCGGGATTCACGGGCACTTCGTGGAATATTCCGGGCTTTACAATAGATATCGGGGCTTCACGGGATGTTAAGATGAAAGATATATGGGTTTAGGGGTTAAAATTGACAATTTTCCAAAGTATACCCGGGAGGTCTCGCACCCTTCTATTTATAGGGGCGAGGCTTCTGATCGGATGGTCAGGAGGAAGACACGCGTCGCAGATCCGAAGCTCGCAGAGGGGGTGGCTCGCACGAGGCTGCACATGGGTCGCACCTGCGAGGGCTCGCTGGCAGCTTCTAAGTGGACCACGGCCTACTGGTGCACATGCGAGGTTCGGAGCTAGGCTATGCGAGGCTCGGAACACGCGGCAAGCATTGCGAGGCTCGGACGGAGAGCTGGCTGCTTCGGATTGGGCCTCCTCCTCGGTCGAATCAGGATCCGACATGTGGCTTCACATGACTCAGCAGCTTTGGTGACTCAGCAGCTTGGTGACTCAGCAAGACACGTGGCACTTTTTCAGCAAGGGTGACGTGGCAACTCGTGACTATGCGAATTTTCTCGATTTTTGCGCCAAAACTTCTAAAATCCATAACTTTCGCATACGAGCTCCGTTTTTGACGTTCTTTATATGCACGCGTAGCTAAAATTACGCTCTACAACTTCCGTTTAGACTTTGTCGGCTAGTTTTGACTTTAAATTTTATATTATAATTTTTAACAGACCGGGACAGAAAATCTGTTAAAAATTCATAACTTCTTCATCCGACGTCCGTTTTCGTCAGACTTTTTACCATTGTGCTCCTAATGGCGAGACCTTCAATTCTCGTTTAGGTTGTGTCGGCTAAAAATTGTTCGATCTAAAATTCGAGTTTTTAGTTGTCTACTGCTAAGCTTGAATTTCGAAAAATCATAACTTCCTCATACGAAGTCAGATTTGGGCGTTCTTTTTATCGAACTTCTCGGTTTAACGAATACTACGACTTTCGTTTAGATTACTAAGGCTAAAAAGTAGTTTATCAAAAACTCACTTTTTATGACATTCAGCACCGTGCCGTTTTTGTCGCGAAAGTTTGACAGGTCATAACTTCTTCGTTATAACTCGGATTTTGGTATTCTTTATATCCCCGAAATCCTTGTTTCGACCACTACAACTTTATGTAAAGATATCAGGCTTATCTCACACTTTAATTTTGACGCTTATTTTTATTCTTAATTAATTAAGCCCTAATAATTAAGCATAAAACACATAATTCACATAATATTCACATAATTCCTTTTCATTTCTTCAAAATGAGTTACAAAGGTTAACCTAGACTATGAACTCAATATAAATGCCTAGGCTAGAAACACGAGTGTTACACTTATAATGGAAGGTTTCGTCCTATCCTACCCGTTCGGCTAACGACCCTCCACTAGTCAAGAGTGCGGTGGGTAAGAGTGGATACCCATTCAAACGCCATTTTATAGGCAATTTCCTTAAATACCCCTTATAGACCAGCTTCGTGAATGAGGTCTACTAACGGTAAGACTGACTGTTTACTCATACATACATATATATATATATATATATATATATATATATATATATATATATATATATATATAATATTAGACTTTTAATGTTATATATAGTATAGGGTGTATTTTACACTTTTAAAATACTAGGTGGTCTAATTTAGCAATTTATACTTTTAATTTACTTAAATGTAAACCAAAACTTTATGGGTTTTTTTAAATCTCTTTTAATTATACACTTTAATTAATTAATAAAACCATAAGGGTGTAAATTGAACTTTTGAAATTACTTGGGTTTTAGAATTTAAAATTTCAAATTAAGACTTTTAATTAATTTTAAAATCCAAAACTTGAGGGTAAGTTTTGAAACTTTTCAAAACATTAGGGTTTAACTTATTTAAATTTCAAAAACAAAACTTTTAAGTTCAAATTTAAACTATAAAACCTAAAGGGAGTAATTTGAAACTTTAGACAAAATTGCAAAAATGGTCCCTATGGTATGCATTTTTTTGGGGTTTTAGTCCAAACCTCGACTTTTTTGGATTGGTGGTCCTTTTGGGCTGGTTTCTATGTGTTTTTGGTCCCTCACGTAACTGAAAAGACTATTATGCCCTTCTAATATATTTTTTTTTTATGTTTTTTCTATTTAATTTAAATGAAAAATAAAATAATTACCTAATTTGGGGCCCACATCTCTCTCTCTCTCTCTCTCTCTCTCTCTCTCTCTCTCCAGCACCCACCTTTGACTATTGTTTTTCTCCCCCGTTCAAACCTGGAAACCACCATTTTCTGATGAAAATGGAAGCTGTAAACGAAAATAAGAACCTAAATCAACAACCCAAATCTTGAACCCATTTCTCCTTCTTCACATCCAAAGCTTTGATGAGATAAACCAGCTCCAAACACCTTTCTTTTCATTCAATTTTGTTGTTGCCATCAAGAAGAAGAACAGGAGGCAGCTGCGTCTTCTACTTCGCCTGTCTTCTCCTTCGTTTCCTGTTATGAAATGTCAGGGGTGATGGTCAATTCCGACGAGAGTTCGAGGCAACAACCCCTTGTTGCTCCATCGTTTTACCTGTCGATCTTAGTCACTGAACTCCCCCTGAAGACTGAAGACGTTCATCACAACTTGCGATGGTGGAGAGGGCAGTTCGAATGAAGGGGAAAACGATCGCAATCGATTCCGGTTGTGTTCAATCGAAGCCAGAGGACGTTCATCACAACTTGCGATGGTGGAGAGGGCAACTTACAGTGGGGTTAGGTGGTAACGAGGGCAGAAATCGATGGTGGCACGATGGAGGCGAGATGGTGGTTATGGCGGCAGGAGGCTGGAGGGAGTAGGAGTTGGTGGTGATCGGAAAATAGTCAATTTCGTGAATGAAAAGCAACGTGGGCAATGGCTCCGGTGGTGGCGGTGGTAGTCGAAACTCTACAGCAATGGTTTTCCGAGCAGCAGGTCGTTGAGAGGAAGATTGTAGGAGGTGGGATGAGGTTTGGTGGGGTTTGATTGTGGTTCACGGTGATCAACGCCACCGATCGTGGTTCTTGGGCTATTTGATCGACGGGAAAGAAAATGAAGGAGGAAGGGAGTTGCAGAGGTGGGGGCAACCACCAGTTCTTCTTCCCTTGCTGGTAGTATCCAAGAACGAGAGAGAGAGAGAGAGAGAGAGAGAGAGAGAGACCCATTTTTATATTTAATAATAATAATAATTTTAAAAAGGGAAAGAAAAATGAAAAATAAATTCATTAAGGGCATAATAGTCTTTTCAGTTTCGTGAGGGACCAAAAACACATAGAAACCAGCCCAAAAGGACCACCAATCCAAAAAAGTCGAGGTTTGGACTAAAACTCCAAAAAAATGCATACCATAGGGATCATTTTGCAGTTTTGTCGAAACTTTATCACAAGATAATTCAAATCTAAATTACAAATCATCAATATTTATCTAATAAAATAAAAGATTATCTAAAATTGACAATTATCTTCAATTTTGGTAAGGATATTCACCCAAAATCAATAAAAATCGAATTTTATGAATTAAAAAAAGTTTATGGTAAGTATCTCAAGCCAAAACAACAAGAAAAATCGCCAAAAACGCTGCCAGACTCATTGACTCGTCGAGTCAACACTGGACTCGTCGAGTACCCAGTGAACTCGGCGAGTTCAGTCATGGACTCGGCGAGTCCAGCCTCAAAAATCAAAAAAATTCGTTTTTCAGCCAATTTTCGATCAAGTAAGCATCAAAATGCACTAACAAACAGCCATAGGCTCTGATACCACTAATGGGTTTTAAGCAATACATCAATCCTATGGTGTACATGCAAACCCTAATAGCTTTTCAATCTAGTTTTGTCTAACGAACATGCAATTGAATATCAAAATCTATAAACCCTAGATCTAGCATACAACTAATCATGTTAACATAAAATAGGGTTTAGATCTGACCTTTGATTGTTATATAGCAATAACAATCTAATCCTTTGCTTCAGAAAGCTTAGTGCCTCAAGTGGTGCACCTCTAATGGAGTCACAAACACCAGTAAGCAACAAGATGAAGAAGAGAAGAGAGGGGAGGCACCAAAAAGGGTTGTAAACCCTAATCCAAGTGTTAGCCCCATTTTTGGTGCCTAAGGGCTCCTTATATACTTATGCAATTAGGGTTATCTAACAAGGAAACCCTAATTTGACTACTTAAGCCCTAAGCAGCCCATGGACTCCTTCTTTAGAAGCCTTGGAAGACTTCTAATGGGTTTCCCCCATAAAATTCGTCCACTCCACCTTCTATGGATTCCATAAGCCCATCTATGTAATTATCTTATAATTACACAATAAATCCCTTAAGTTTAATTAATCTCTTTTAGCCACAAAAATTAATTCTTTATTAATTCTTGACTAATATTAGTTAAACAATATGATTTCTCCTTTAATATATTATTCTCATAAAATATTAATAAATCATAATTAAACCTTTCTCTTCTTAATTCATCCTACATATTGCTATGGTGAAGGCAACCCAAAAGGACCATGCTCATAATCGGGTCAAGTACATACCAAAATAGTTATGGACTTAGACACTAATCCAACACGTACCGCTCCTCATCCTTATGTTATGATTTTGGGACACTCTGATGGATATTGATTTCAAAACATTTTTGTAAACAAACGTTGTTTGATTTTATTTATGATTGAAAAAGTGTAAATTTGGCGTAAAATTTATGGATGTTAGACCTTCCAAATTAAATATGTATATCAAGTCATTTAATGACAAGTTAAATACTACATTCATAGTTTAATAAACTTATTATTTCACTCATTTTGAATTTAACACAAACAGTTATAAAAACTAATGCATTCTTACTTACTTATATAGCATAAAAAATAAAAATCTAAACAAGAACATTAATAAAAAAAAACTCATAGACAAATCATTCATATTTTACCACAAAATTTATAAAAATTTACAACAAAAGGCATTCAATTCACACTTTAATAGATTTAATATATAAAATTCATAGCTTAATATACTAAATTAACAATTTAACACAAAAAATGTCATATTCTTAACTTAAAACTAACGTTTATACCTTCAGATATGGAGGCTAGTGCTTTTTGCAAAGTTTAATTTACACTAAACTCATATTTTTTTTATAAAACCAAACATGTTCTTAACTTAAAACCAAACATGTTTCCTTAAAATATGCTAATCATTATCTTAAAATAAACAAAAACATTTTTTTTTGTTTTTTTTTTTTATTTTTAGAATGCTATTTTTATTGAAAATTTATTTTAAATATATCAAAATTAATAATTTTTCATTCTCTATAAATAGACATCCATATTGATATAGTTCAAAGATTAAATAAAAAAATATTTTTTTAGGGTTTTAGCTATCGTTATTCATAAGTGAATAAAAACGCATCAGATTTTTATTACAGTATATTCGTTATTCACTTATGAATAAAACACATGCTTCACTTTTTTACAGTTTAAGTATCGTTTATATATGAATATAACACGTTATAAAGTTTTCTTATCTTAAAATATATATTTTTTACATCATCTTTTGTAACATGTTATATTTATATATGAATTAAACGTATATTAATTGTCGTCATATGTTATATTCATATATTAATAAAACATTTCTAAGGATTTTGTGACAGTTCATTTGTTATTCATATATAAATAAATAGTATGTTCAAAAAATGAAGTTTTTTGGAAATTTGAACTACTTATTCATATAGGAATAACAAATGAACTGTAACAAAATTATGATAAATGTGTTCTTCGTATATAAATATAATTTGTGAGGAAAGTCAATAAATGTTTGATTCATATGTGAATATAACATGTGGCAGGAGTTGATGTAAGCTGTAAAGAGTTTATTATATGTTATATTTATATATGAATGATAATTAATCTGTAAAAAAATTAATCATATTTTTTATTCATAACTGAGTAACCAATGTGATGTACTAAAAATCCGATGCATTTTTATTCACTTATGAATAACGATAGATGAAAATATAAAAAATAACTTTTTTATTTTATATTAAAACTATATCAATATGGATGTCTATTTATAAAGAATAAAAAATCATGAACTTTGGTATATTTAAAATCATTTTTCGATAAAAATAGCTTTTTAAAAATTAAAAAAACAAAAAAAACTATGTTTTTGTATATATATTAAGGTAATGTTTAACATAGTTTAAGGACACATGTTTTGTTGTAAAACATATGTGTATTCATTTCCCATTTCCGCTGGTACGATGGGGGATTTTGCGCCAAAAATAAATGAGTGGCTGAGAATAATTCCCCTATTCTCTACCTTTTTTATTTTTCTCAGTTGAACTTACCTCTCTCTCTCTCTCTCCCTATATATATATATATATATATATATATATATATATATATATATATATATATATATATATATATAGCTAGCTTCAAATGTTTCTCACATCTATTGTATGCTAGAATGCACCAATAGGATTTTAGTATTAATTATATGCATATTAAATGCTATCCATACTTATAACAATTTTTATGGAAACCAATTAAATTCGTGATTAATTTCAACAACAATATTCTTTTAGAATGAATTAATATCTAGAAGAATGAAAGTGTATTCCAGCAGAATGAGAGTGTATTCTAGTAAAATACACTTTCGTTCTTCATATTCAATGCAATTTTATTGTATTTTAAGTGAATGAGTCATGAAACAAAATTAGAACTCATATATAAAAACGTAGATGCGAATTCATTCTGAAAGAATGTTATTGCTGACATTAATAACAGATTTAATAAGTTTCTATAAAAAAGAATTATAATTATGGAAATCATTTAATATACATATAATTATGGAAATCATTTAATATACTAAATTTCTATTGGTGCATTCTAGCATACAATAAATATAAGAAAAACAAAATAACCTAGCCCTATATATATATATATATATATATATATATATATATATATATATATATATATATATATATATATATATATATATATATATGTTTTGGCGCACTTATTTTTATGATTTATGGGTGATTCAGCTGATTTTTCATATTTTAATATATTATAATAATCATGAAACACATAATATTCATATAATTTTTCTTTATTACGTCAAATAAGTTACAATTGTTGACCTTAACATTACTTTTTTTAAGATTTATTTATCTTAGATAATCTTCTAAAAAAATCATTTTTAACGCTTATTATATCTTATTTGTCTAGCCTGAATCTGTGGGTTTTACATATGTGTACGGTCACGCCTTCGCCTTGCCACGGTCCTTAGAATTTCCTGAAACCACAAACTAAAAACTGTAAGCGAAAGCTTAGTGAGTGTCCCCAAAGTACCACCACGCAAACATTTAATCAAACAGATATCAGGTCCACAACCTCCTGGTTGAATTACCCTTGGCCCACAACCCTACAATTGGAATGCCCTGGCCCTCAACCCTACGGCTGGAATGCCCAATACATAATGGTTCCAGAACCTCCTGGATGGATTACCCCTGTCCCACAATCTTCCGGTTGGAATGCCCTGGCCCACAACCTTACGGTTGGCATGCCCGGTCTGTTGACTTAAAAAATGAAGCAGTACAGTCTCAACCCCACTATACCATGTCAACATACACATAACAAATAACAAATAGCTAACAACAGATAATCATATAAACAATTGATAGTCTACCAGGCAGAACCACATATCACTATTGCATAGCAACATCCTAAATGCCAGAATACAAATTTAACAGATCACTACAACATAACAACATACGGTAAACCAGGATATCACTCCAATGGGTCGCCTTGTTGACTTCAAACCATAAGTAAAGTGAGGAAAACTCACCTTACAGTCTGATGAATAGTTCATCAATACTCTGTTCCTAAGTACCGACAAAAACCCAAATCCTAAATGTCAAAACATTATCCATTAATGATATTTTCCCCAAAATACCCTTGGTTAAACAAGGTCAATGGCCAGAAGTCAAGTCAACACCTAGCTGAGTCAACCCAGCCGATCTGACCCGGCTTCGTTGAACCAACCGAGTACATTGGGCGTACTTTTCTGTACGCGTGGCGTACTCGATGGTTGACCAGGTTATGGTATGCTGACCGTGTACGCATAGCGTACCCCTTGTACGCGCAACATACACATATATTCAGCCCTTTCCCCATTAAGAGCTTAATACTCCAAAGTTTCCCATTCAAATTCAGATCCAAGGCTAAAATCCCCTCAATAGTCATAAAGTTTTCAACTTTATGTATGTGCATGCCTATTAAGTGCTTAATACACAAAATCTCAACATCTAAATGCCTGAAGACGTTCTATAGCATGCATGGGGCAAAACTAACCATCAAGACCACATTTTTATTAATTAAGACCCGTCGTAAGGTTTTAAAGGACGAATCATTTTCCAAGAGCATGACATGCTCAAGAATCACCATATTTGGGACCAAAAGTGTCTTAAAGGAAGAGATGGCTAGATCTACAAGATATAGTGATCAACTTGTGAACTTTTTACCTTTTTGGGGTTGCTAACAAGAAGATAATCTCAAATACAAGATGCTTCGAAGCTCCAAGATCTTCTCACCACCTTCTTATTCTTTAAGAACACCACCAAAGTACACCAATGGGCTTAAAATGCACTCTTCTCACTTAGGGTTTTCTTGGGTTCGATTTTCATAAATGGAGGATGGTAAGGGAATGGGAAATGAGAGATAATGATCTTTATATATGGGCAAAACCCTAAAAATTAGGGATTAGAGGTTAACCACGTACGTCCAGCGTACGTGGTGTATGCCCATCATACTAGGGTCTGCCTTAGTACGCTCAGCGTACACTCATACGCCCAACGTACTACCTTTTTTCAAAAATCACCAAAATGCCAATAAGGGACATTATTGCAATCCTTTCAAACCCAAGGGATAAAATGTAATATTATTCGACATAAGGTTGAAATTGATATTAAATTGACATCAGGATGTTACAAGTATCTAGCATCATGAGGCTTCAACTTCCTAGATGCATAGCCAATGACCATGCCCCTAGACTTGTGATCGACGCTTCACAAAATACCACATAATCATCAACACCCTTAGGAAGGGTCAATACCGGGGCCTAACATAACTTCCTCCTTAGGGTATCAAACATATCCTGCTACTCAGGCTCCCAATGGAAATCCACACTCTTCTTCGTCACACGAGTAAGAGGAACAACAATAATAGAGAAATCCTAAATGAATCTACTGTAATAACCAACCATCCCTAGAAAACTTATAATCTTAGATGGGCACTTCGGGACCTCCCACTGCATAACTGCCTCAATTTTCATCGGGTCGACCATAATCCTATTCTGACTGACAAGGTGTTCCAAAAACTAGACCTCTCGTAACTAGAGCTCATACTTGGAGAACTTGGCATAAAAACTCTTTTCTATTAGTACTCAAATTAATTCTTGAAGATGCTCCTTATGTTGCTCCATGGTCTTGGAGTAGACCAGAATATCATTAATGAAAACAATAACTGACCGGTTGTGCATCGTCCTGCATACCTAGGTCATGAAATCCATAATCATTGATGGTGCATTGGTGAGCCCAAATGACATCACAACAAACTCGTAATGACTATAACGAGTGCGAAATGATGCATTATCCACATCCTCTTTGACTCTCATCTGATGGTACCCCTACCTTAGATGAATCTTGGAGAACGAAGCTGCACCCGATAACTGATCGAAGAGGTCATCAATTCTAGGAAGTGTGTAATGATTCTTCACTATCAACATGTTCAACTATCGATAATCTATGCACATACGGTGAGACACATCCTTCTTCTTCACAAATAGAATTGATGCTCCCAAGGTGAGAGGCGATATGGCACCTTAGCAATCGGGGCCACACCGGGGATCAGATCGATCCTGAACTCCAACTGCCTAACGGGAAATACACCAGGTAAATCCTTCAGGAATACATCTGGGAATTCTCTAACTACTGGCACATCTGAAACCAAAAGTCTCCCCTCATCCTGAGTAGCAACCACTTATACAAGGTAACCTAAACATCCATGCTAGAGATACTATCGAACCCTGGTAGCCTAACAAAATTCTGAACCAACCCTGGTACCCTCTCCATAAATGGTTAGTTCTCTCACACTTAGGGTTCGAACTACCACCATGTATCTCTCATAATTGACCATGGCTACAAATCTGCTTAACTGATCCATCCCCACAATTACGCACACATAACACATGGGGTTGGGAATCAAGTTAATTGGGTAAGATACCCCAAAAAATCTTCAGAGTACCATCGCGAAAGATGCTCGAAGTAGAAACCTTGTGTTTGATGTCAATGGAAACTTGCAATGGATACTCCAGCTCCCCAAGGATCATATCAGAATCCCTACAAAAGAACTGATATAGAAAGGACCGACTCTCACCAGAATCAAAAAGCACAAGAGCAAGCAAGGAATTCACTAAGAAGGTACATATCAAAAATACAAACATAAGAATATAGTAAATAACTTGACATAATAATAAATGGATACATACCAGTAACGATGTCAAGTGTCGCCCTGGCCAGCTGATTACACGCATCGCATCCTCTCTGTCGATCATTTTAAAGTTAATTAATTTTTTTTTTGAAAAATATTTTGAAGATCTTTATTTTGAGTCTGGAATCACACAAGTGTTCATCCGAATCTCTCAAACCAATGCTCTAATACCAACTTGTAATATCCCAAAAATCATAATAAAAATTTTCAATTTTGTAAAACATTTCCACAACCAGAATACAATCCACCATTGTTTCAAGACAAATGCATAAAATCAGAGTATCAAAAATCTATCAAACATATATCAGTACCTGAAACCATGAAACCAACAACTGTAAGCCAAAACTTAATGAGTTTCCCCATAATACCACACACTTAACATAAATACAATACATGCACACAAGGCCTACAACACGAAGATGGACCGCCACCTGAGCCTTTAGATATAAGTTGGATCGCTCCCGAGCCTATAGCATAAGTTGGACCACTCCCTTGTGCCTACATTATCAACATGACTGCTTGGGTATCTTGTCCATCAACACAAAATAGGTTTGCCTCAACCCAACCATAATATGTCAACATATGCAAAGCAACTTTTGGAAATTGTACTGATCTACCAAATCTAGCATTTCACTACAGCATAACAATATCCTATTCACAAGGATACATAGCACAATCTAGTGGGTCAATATTGGTGCTTTCGACCCATGAGTAAATTAAGGAGAACTCACATCGAAATCTAGGAGATAGCTGAATTGATACTGATCCAAATACCAACTTCACAAGTCACTTGTTCAACAAACAAGGACCGAGTCTCAAACTACAACTCCAAAATATTTCATTTGTCCTAAAGTCAAACTTGGTCAAAGTCTACGATCAACAGTCAAGAAGTCAGAAGCCAACTTCCAACCAGTCTACACCCTACGTAGAGCCTAAGGTGGCAAAACGGGGGGGGGGGGGGGGGTCGCTCTACGTCCTGCGTAAGGGGATTTACATCCTGCATAAACCCCTAAAACCCTAACTTAATCATTAAGTCTTTAAATCAGACCAAAATCTCTTCCACCTTCCAGATCTTCATTCTTACAAATGTCTTAATGGATGAAGTCTCAAACTTTATCCATTTGCATGCATACTAAGGGCATAAAACATAATCTAAGTCCAAAAAGTTACCTAAAGCTCCATAACTCATGCATGGATGAATGAAAGTGACCAAGATCTCATTTTTGTGACTTATCAAACCTAAAAATGATTGGAAATGATACTGCAATGGTCTGGAGTATCTCTTACTCACATACACCATGGTTATGGGGACAAAATGCATGAAATCCTAAGCATAACTAGATCTAACATAAAAACACATCAAGTTGGGAACTTTATACCTTTTGAAGATGGTTGAGGGAATGAAACTTTTGGAACTAAGTTGATTTAAGCTCCTAAGTGGTTCTACAATATTCTTCCTCCTTCATAAGTAAACACAAAACACACTCAACGCTCAAAACTCTAAAAAAAATGGGATTAAAGTTTGAAAGGGGTTGTTTGGGAGGATGGAGGCTGAGGATGGAAGGGCCTTAAGAGAGTTAGAGCCTTTAAATAGGGCTTAAACCCCAAAGATTAGGGTTTTGGTCCTAGGCAGCTACGCGATACGTAGCTTGATCTACGCCTTATGTAGATCATTTAGTCCCCGCATCTGGACTGCATCCTATGTGTTGCGTAGGAGACTACCCTACGCTCCACGTAGAACTACACTTCCCAAAACTTATTCTTTTAATTATGAAAAAAAATTAATTGAAAGGATTGAGTGTTACATCGGAACCATAGAATGAGAATATACGATTCCTTAGTTGTAATAAAGGAGTCACACTCACTTGACGTGGATTAAGAATATAAAATTATGTTTAATGACTAGTTATATGATTAGTATATAGATTGGATTTATTACTTTGATAATTTGTGGATATTTGTGCAAAAACAGGTCAATAATCCCTCTAAATAGAATTTTTAAATAACATGAAATATTTTAGACTTGTTTTAAAGAAGTTGATCGATCAAGTGAAAGGAATAATGAAGTTCGTAAATCAATGTAATCATGAAATTAGTCCATAAAAGTTTGTATTAGTCGATATATAAAACACCTAAATCATCTTGGCAAAGAACAATGGTGTAACGAGAAAACATGGAACTTTTGGGTTGTATATAAAGTGCATATGGGCTATGTGATTTTTGAAGTCATAAAAACACACGAATTGTGTGTTCTCCTATCACCATATGTTACTTTTCCATAACATATGCATTTGAGGTTGGATTCGCTTCCATCACCTATAGTAGACCCTATATCTGAATATAAGTTAGAAAATGGGTTATTTGACTTAAGAAAAAGTATGAAATGTAGGAGTATTTTGGTTACTTAGTAACCTATGTTTGAAATAACAGGTAGGTATTAAATAGCATCAAGCTTAGAAGGAGTTGTTGCATTGCTAACCCTTGAGGTGAGCATACTGGGAGTACACATCCTTATATTGATTTCTTATTATTGAGTTTTCTAAGCTATTATATGTTGTATATGATAGGTTTTGAGCACTATAACATCCTTATGGTGCACATACAACCCTAATGCTTTGGATTTAAGTTTTCTTTAGTTATACATGCAATAAACAATTTTCCATAGCATGAAGCCTAAACTAGCATACAACTCAATATATGAATCATAAAAAAACTAGTTAAAAGATTACCTTTTGTTGTAGCTAGTTGAATTGGCCTTTAAGAACTTAGCACCTCAAGTGTGATGCCTAAAATGGTTCACAAAAACCACCAAAAACTAGAGAACTTGAGAGAGAGGTTAGGCACTCAAAATTGACTATAGTGTCTCTAAGATCACTAGTGTGTCAAATTTTAGTCCAAGGGGTTACATATAGATAGTGTAGAATTCCAAGGGTTATGTGTAAACCCTAATTCTTACACTTGGGCTTGTAATGGACTAACACTATATGGATACGTACATAGGATTAGCCAATCACTAATCAATCGTGGATTATTAGCCCAACCTATATATATCTTTGATTTACACAATCAGCCCCTGCAAATTTAATTAGTCTATTTTGATCACTAAATTAATTCCAAATTAATTCTTGATCAATATTAATTAAATAATATGATTCCTCAATTAATATATTATACTTATAATATATTAATAAATCATAAATAACCTCTTTCTCAAATATCCATCCTATCATATTGTTCTGGTGAATGCAACCCAAAATGGACCATGCTACTCTCAGGTCAAGTAGATACTAATTATAGTTATGGGCTTAGACACCTAATCCAACAGTCTCCCACTTGGATAACTCTAATAACTATAGTTGCAAGTATGCCTTCAAAAACTGATAAGCAATCGTAGCTCTTAAAAGCCGCCGTCGAACTTTGACATGCCATTTTAGATAAGGGATCATATAATCATATGTTCTTCAAGCTATCATGTAGACAAATAAATGGAACATAATCATACTTATTGTCCAACAGTTTGTTTCCCGATTTCCGATTTGTTTGACATAGATCTTAATTGAACACATCAATTGAGTCATGACTGGGCCTGACACATCTGTCAAAACAAAATCATCGAGGGGCCCAATATATCGCTTTTAATCCTCCAAGGATTAAAAGGAACAGATAAACCTCGACTTATATGCTTGTACTAACTACTCATTAAATCATACACAATAGCACATTTTATAACATCAAGTTACTGATGCGTTTTCACACTATCAATGTACAACCAACTATGTGATTCATGTGAGTGTTGGTTTAATCCAATACTCATACCTTATGAGCACTCATGAATGTTGTAGCAAACTCTTGCTATGTCTAAGCACTTTAGACAATCTACAAGCCAAATTCATGACAGTCTTGCCTTAATACCTACTTCCAAAGTATGATCGACCGTGGATAGTTTGAATAATCTTATTATTCTGGAAGTCAAAACATGCAAAATGAAATAATAGTAAACAATTGACACAAGATAGTAACTTTACTCATAAATAAAAATACTTTTATTTAATCATCAAATGTCAATTACATTTTGTGACAACCCGAAGTTTGCTCCAGCGCCGTAACCCGTTTCCGTCCATAAAATTCATCTTTTTCGAATTGTTTTCGTTTAAGTTTTTAAATTAAGTCATTATTTTGTAAACTTCCATTATGACTTAATTGGTATCCAAACACGTTAGAAACTCATGAAAACATCCCAAATTATTATGTAGAAAATTATTAGTTACGACCACGTCGGGTTACAACAGCTAAATCGGGTACGACCAAAAGCACCATTTAACGTCAGTATCGGGTAGAATTTCTCCAGGCCATAAAATCAACCCCTATATAAGGGATTGAATGACATCATTTTGAAGCTTTTTCTCTCTCTTAAAACACTTTCTCTCACTACTCTCTCTCTCTCTCTAAAAACTCGAGTTTGATCCAAAAACCTCCTTTCAAGCTTCAATTTGGTAAGTAATCTATCCTAGCTTGTTGTTAAGCTTTCTTATCATGCAAATCTATGTTTGAATCACCCAAAACACTCAAGAACATGTGTTTATGGTTTAATAAACCTTCCAAAACCGTGAACACCCCTAAAGAGGGTTTTGAAGCCCCAAAACCCTTCCAAATCACTCCTAGTGCTTAGATATGGCTTAGAAACTTGCATGTATGAGCTTAGGACCCCAAAATCTCACCAATTGAGGTATGGAAATGAGTTTACAGCGCAAGAACATTCTTGGACCATAAACGCTCATTCATGGACCATAAACACCTTTTTAAGGTGTTAATTTGCCCTTAAACACCTCCAAAGGCTTCCATGAGCTTCCATGAGTGCATAGAACCTTATAATCCTTCATGAGATGCACCAAAACATAATCAAATGATTCACACTTGAGTTTAATCCCCAAGAACATTCTTGGACCGTAAACACCCCTTCTTAGACCATAAACTCCTCCAAGGGGTGTTAAAGTGCCCCTAACACCTTGAATGGCTTGGAATTGGACCTAGAACTTTGAATGTTAAACCTACAACCACTAAAACCCATGAATCTTGGACAAACATGAGTTTAAGGTTGTAAACTCATGTGTTTAAGGTAGTAAACTCCCCAAGAACATCTTCACAGACCGTAAACTCCTTTTCCAAGGCCATTTCAAGTCCCGATCACTTCCTAAGCCATGAAATCAACCCTAGAGCCTTCCCTTGTGCATTGTTTGACCATTTAGCATCCAAGAACACACCACCCATGATTTTAAGGCCGTAAACTCATGGGAATATGGTCAATGGGTCGTAAACTCCTCAAGGAGTTTACTCTTGAAGAATAAACTCCAAATTTAGGCCCTACATGCCCGTAGATGCCACCCGGGTCACTCCGAACACTTGGAATGAAGTGTTTTCGCGTCTCGGAGTGTATATTCTCAATTAATTAGTAGTACAAGGTCTAATTGGATACAAATGTGTATCTCTTCATATTACATAGGAACCTCACGCATTCTCAAGCCCCGAACTGACACATAGCGTCCAACCGACACACTTCCCGACTGGTGAGTTCATACCCCTACACCTTTTTCCGCGTTTTTCAATGTTTTCAGGGGGGGGGGGGAATACAAGCAAATTAAAACGATAGCTTGTACTCAAACTTATTATTTCATTTGAAATGTTTCATATTTCACATGCTTTTAACAATCAAAACCGTAATAACCAACAATTTGACTTGCAAAGTTAGTTTTCAAATATTATTATATATTGTTATAATATATGTTTCTCACATGATTTTTCCACTTTATTACTATTAAAAGCATTAGTTTAGTACATTTGTTTTGTCCTCGGTAACACTCCATAGAGATACGCGAGTGGAGGACCGCCCTTGTAATTAGAATTTAAAACAGGATTTTCCGCATTATTACTTGTAAATTTGTTAATCTTAATAATTGGAGACACGTCCTCTGTAAACACTCCACAGAGATACGCGAGTGGAGGACCGCCCCCGTAACCAGAATCTCCTAGAGAGAGTGTGTGACTTGAGTGTATAGATCTATACGGGGCTGACAACCCCGCACCTGGCTGCTAGCTACAGCCGAACCGAAAGGTTCAAGGGTGACGAAAGTCATAAATGGATAATGGACTACTTATTGCCATTTTTAGTCTATCGTATGGTTATGGAACTCGCAATTTAGATTACGGAGATTTACTTGTTGGTAATAATGAATTTAGTAAGCTAATAACCTTAAGAATTAGTTTACTTTCCTCACAATAGTTTTATATACGTGTTAAAACTAACATACATTTCAAGGATAACCAGACTTTCAGGAAACTTCACGCAAACATTTTAAGTATGGTAGATACTTGTACATTACATTTGGATTCATTAACGAAACACAAACTTTACTTTTAGGAAAATAAGGGTTTTTCCTGGGATAACTGAACTGTTCTTAACTAGATCGTGTAACTAATGGATAACTAAACTTTACTTTTAGGAAAATAAGGGTTTTTCCTGGGATAACTGAACTGTTCTTAACTAGACCGTGTAACTAATGGATAACTCAACTTTACTTTTAAGGAAAATAAGGGTTTTTCCTAGGTTAACAAACTGTACATAACCGGATCGTATAACAATCGGATAACTAAACTATACTTATAAGAAAATATGGGATTTTCTTGGATAACAAAATTTTTTGGAAGACCAAAGGAAACTTGTACATTTTTAGAAAACAAACCTCTTATGAACTCACCAGCTTTATGCTAATTTTCAAACTGCTTGTATTCTCAGGTCCACATTAGACAGGTACCCAGCGATCCTTTTGGCAAAGACGGAGTACATAGAAGACACGCCTTTACTTTTGTTCATATGATAAATATATGTAAAACTCTTGTAACACTTACTTTCAAACAAATGTAAGAATTTTGTGTAATGTAATGTTTTGTGTTTACTACGCTTACTATGTACATTGGTTACGATATTCATGACGTCCTCCGCCCCGGAACGTTTCCGCCTTCGGTTTCGGGGTGTGACACATTTTATCTATTACAAGTTTTTAAACAGCTATCTAATCATTAAAACTAGTATCGACCTTCAGCCCAATGCTCCTCGTATGCTGCAAGTGCTTAACCCTACTCAATCCCTTTGTTAGGGGATCTGATGGGTTCTCCTCTAACAATATCCTCTTTGCTACAGTCTCATGTTTAGAACTTTTCCAAGTTATTTCTCTTCCATTCAGGGTAAATACCCAGCCCGACTGAGAGCGGAAATTATCTCTGTCGGTCTAAAAGCTGACATCACTATACCCTATCACTCTTATGTCATCACTCCCACCGAGGGTAAGGACCCAACCCTTAGTCCTCTGTAGGTACTTAAGAATGTTCTTTACCGCAATCCAGTGAGCTTTACCAGGATTCCCTTTATATTTGATGACCATGATCAATGAAAAGGCAACATCAGGGTGAGTATAAGTCATAATAAACATGATCGATCCAACTGCGAAAGCATATGGTACTCGACTCATCTCTGCTATCTCGGCCTTTGTACTCGAACTCTGAGTCTTACTCAGCCTGGTATTCCTTTGGATAGGTAAGTCACCTTTGTCACACCCCCAAACCGGAACGGCGGAAACGTTCGGCGGCGGATGACTTCATGTGGTAACTTAACAAATGAATACATAGTAAAGAAAGCAATACAACCATCATATATATAATTGAAAGTTTACATTGTTAAAAGGTACATGTTCAAAACCAATTACAATATGATGCCAAAATATGAATTTAAACTGGCGCCGCAGCGTCCCTTCTTCAAAAGCTGTTTATTACCTGTAATTACTGAATCCCTGGGACATACAAGTAGTTTTGAAAGAGTAGATCAGCATTTAAGCTGGTGAGTTTCATAAGTATTAAATGACAATGTTTGTATGAAATGAAATGTTTTGTTCTTGTTTGTTTGCTTCTAGAAAATCCTATATTTTCTACTAGTATAAATGTAGCCTTCTCTCAAGACCAATGTTTGTTTCTAAAAATGTATGTAAGTATAAAATTTCCAATACGTCTGAAAAACCCCGTAAATCAATGTGTTTTCAATACTCCATGTGAGTTTTATAACCATGCTATTGACTAGAAATGCCTATACACAACGTTCTTCAGGCGTTGGAATGTTCTGACGTTTGTCACCCCAAATGGTGGACTGTAGCTAATAGTCAGGGCGCGGGTTGTCAAGCCCGTATAGATCTATACACAAACACCACGCTCCCCCTCCAAGGGATTCTGGTTTATAATATAGGACTTGAAATGCGTACTCGAACGTACGTGAAGTTGATGTCTCACAAAACTTAGTATAAAACAGATTTACGTGAAAAAATGTTCGTTTGTTCTTGTATATGAAAGTAAACTTCTTGAAATAGTGTTTCTAGTATGTAAAAGTTTGTAATGCTCTCGTAAAACTATACCTATTATAGTTTTCTAAAAATGTGTCTCGTTTGCATAGTAATCCCTAGTAAAATGTTCACTTGTTATGAAAAGTGTAATTTTTGATGTAGAAGACAAGTTTGTAAACAAAACATATATATGTATATTTTCGATGTAGAAGACAAGTTTGTAAACAAAACATATATATATATATATATATATATATATATATATATATATATATATATATATGTATATGGTTATATATATGTATAAATTTTAAAAGATGATTATGTATGTTTCGTAATTGTTGTTCATATTCTTACATTTTTATTAGAAAATTTGCATGAAATAATCCTTAAGTTTGATACTAAAGACTTTTTTTGTACTTATCACTTTTGTAAAAATGGTAATTAAACATATTTAAATGATTGTGTTTTAACTTCCTTAATGTATAAACATTGCTCAAAAATGTTAGAAGGTGTTAATAAATCTATAAACCACTTTTGACAGTTTTACCCTTTACTGTCCCTGTTTTTAAAAAACTCATAGAAAAATCCTCGTAAGTCAAAAACTGAATCCGTCACCTCTGAGAGTTTATAAAATGAGTCTACTTTGTTACTAATTTTTATTATGATTTTTAGTGGTCTCAAACTAGTGTGAAAATGAACATCTTCACAGACTGGTCTGAAATCACTTCTGAAATGACAGGCAGTTTTATAAAAATCGCCATAAATTGTAGAAAAATCGTATGAACGCGTGCGAGTAGTCATTAGAAAGGTATAAGCTTGAACTATTTGCATATTGTACAGTTTTGAAAGATATTAAGTTTAAGATGGTCAAAACAGTCCGTGAACAGGACTCAACTTTTCTGTAGAAAGCTGTCATTTAAATTTAAGTTATGTTTAGTGTTCTAACTTGTATTCCCCCCCCCCCCCCCCCTTAAAACTTGAATAAAACATGAAAATGTAGGGGTATGAACTCACCTTATGTGAATACTTGAAGAATGGAAGGTTGAAGTTGAACTTTTGGTTGTTGGTTTGATGCTCCAAAACAGCCACTCTTTTGGCTATGTTGCTGTCACGAAATTTCACAGCAAAAGAGCAAGAAAAGGGGTAGTTTACTCAGTGTTTTGAATCAATAATTTTGAGTATCATAACAAGTAACTTCCAGGGGTATTTGGTGGTAAAAATATCAAGCAAAAGGAAGGTGTAGATGGGTGAAATGGTGGCTGAAACACAAAAGGGACAGCAGCCCTTTAGTTCATGGTTTTGATGGCTTTGGAAGGAAGTTCTTGTGCTTGAAAATGAGATGAAGGTTGAGAGTAATTCCCTGGAGTATTGGCTGGTCAAATGAGGGTAAAATGAAGATGAAATTTCGTGATTATGAAGGAGAAAAGAGTGGAAGAGGATAAGGGGACAAAACCTAGACTAGCTTGTGATGGGATGTGAGTTTAAGTGATGTGATCTTGTCTAGCCACTTGCTTGGGTGGTTGCTTAGAGATAGAGTTAGTTAACTAACTAACTACTAGTTATTTAGTTAGTTAGGAGTTTTAGTTAAGGAGAGGGAAGGTCTTAATCTCGAAAATTAGAAGAGGGATTAAGAAGCATTCTTAGTAAAATGTCTTAAGTGATTAAGCACTTATTAGTGAAGTTGGCACATATCTCCACCAATTCTCTTATCTTACTTGATTTAGACATCATAAAACTTACATGAAATCACTTTAATTCATGACCCATAACTAGTCATTCACTAGATAATAATACATATATACAAATACATACATGTATACTTAGTATAAAATAACAATGTAGTTTTTGTGTATTTGAACTTTAATGTTTATGTTTTATTCTTTTTATTCAAAAACACTTAAATACATTCTAACTATACCTTATAATAATTCATTTTATATTTTAATTTATTTAAATATAAAATTTATTGACCAATGTATAATTTCGTGACATTTAACCGGTTAACCATATCGTTAAATACGTTTTGTCACTTTGGTTCGTATATTTGTCAAATTTAGATCCTCCACAACTATTAATCACACGTTTTACATAGAACCTAACTTAATTATCAACTAGATATATGTTGATACAAAAATTAAGTTTGTTGCGTTCAAATGATGTTATATGCTAATTTTCACAAACCGGTGATGGTTCGTAGTCATACATCATAATGAAATTATCATTAGTTACTTGTTTTATATTTCACAAGAACTTATTTAAATAAAAGAGGTTAAATTCCTTCAACCATTCTTGATAAAATACTCATATTGCTTAATAATCAAAACATATCATCGTACGATCGTTCCTATTTTTACCAATTGTTACAACCTTTCTTGGAATTCTCCATGTTGAACCATTTCAACACCTTATCAAAGTAGGTACTTTGAGTAAGTCCAATTAGTCTTTTACTCCTGTTTCTCAATATCCTTATCCCTAGAATAAAGGCAGCTTTCCCAAGGTCCTTCTTAGCGAAACACTTCCCAAGCCAGGACTTAACCTCCTGCAAGGTTGGTATGTCATTTCCTATGAGAAGTATGCCATCCATATACAACACCAGAAAGCTAACTATACTCCAACTAGCTTTGACATATACACATGACTCATCCTCGCTTCTCGAAAATCCAAAATCTTTGACTTTCTCATCAAAACAAAGATTCCATCTGCGAGATGCTTATTTCAATCCGTAAATGGATTTCTCAAGCTTACACACACTATTAGGGTACTTTGCACTGACAAAACCTTGTGGCTGACTCATGCAAACATCTTTGGCCAACTTTTCATTAAGGAAAACGGTTTTGACATCCATTTGCCATATTTCATAATCATGAAATGCAGCTATGGCTAGCATAATCCTTATAGATTTAATCTTCGCTACTGGTGAGAAGGTCTCGTCATAGTCAACTCCAAGAGTTTGAGTAAAGCCCTTCGCAACCAATAGCGCCTTATAAGTGTGTGCTTTCCATCCATGTCAGTATTCTTCTTGAAGATCCATTTGCACCCAATTGTCTTACGATCTGGTACATTGTCAACCAAGTTCCAAACTTGATTGTCATACATGGACTGAATCTCGCTGTTCATCGCCTCTTTCTATTTAGCAGACTCGGGGCCTGCCATGGCTTCCTTGTAGTTGTTAGGATCATTTAAATTTACCAATGTGCTATCACTGATAAATGTATCACCATCTATAGTAATATGGAAACCATATAACATAAGTGGAACACTAACTCTACTGGAATGCCTCAGAGGTAAGGACTTGTCAAATGGTTCAACAGTAGTTTCCCCCTCAGGTTGAGTACTAGTGTTTGAGGTTCCTTCATCACTTAACTCTTGAAGCTCTTCAAGGTCAATTTGCCTCCCACTATCCTCTTGGCATATGAGTTCTCTCTCTCTCTCTCTCTCTCTCTCTCTCTCTCAAAACCCCTCTCTTTTCAACGAAGACAACATCGTCACTCAGTCTGTAGAAGAGATATCCAAAAGAATTCTTTGGGAAGCCGATGAAAATACAACGCTCACTACGAGGTTTGAGCTTGTTGTGATTCTCACACCTCATGAAAGCCTTGCAACCCCAAACCTTGATGTGTGCTAACGAGGGAACCTTCACTGTCCACATCTCGTGAGGTGTTTTGGAAACCTTTTGGTTGGGACTAGATTAAGGATATGTGTGCCAGTCTCTAAGGCATACCCCCAGAATGAGATAGGTAACAATGCTCGAATCATCATGGAACCAACCATGTCCAAAAAGGTTCGATTGTGCCTCTCAGCCACACCATTAAGCTTTGGTGTCCTAGGTGGCGTCAATTATGAAACAATTCCACATTCCTTAAGATAGTCTAGGAACTCGATACTAAGATACTCACCACCTTGATCGGATCAGAGAATATTTCTCTTCTTGCCTAGCTGATTCCCCACTTCCTGTTTAAACTCTTTAAACTTTTCAAAGGTTTCTGACTAATGCTTGATTAAGTATATATAGTCATATCTGCTACAATCATCAGTAAAAGTCATATAGAAGTGATTAGCATCCCTTGTGGCGGATCTGAAGGGTCCACACACATTGGTGTGTATGAGATCCAACAAACCCTCACCCCTTTCACAAGTACCAGTGAAGGGTGACTTGGTCATCTTTCCAAGCAAACAAGATTTGCAAGTGTCATCCGACTTTAAGTCGAATGACTCCAAGACTCCATCCTTTTGGAGTTGGGCTATGTGGTTCTTGTTGACATGTCCAAGACAAAAATTCCATAAGGATGTCTTATCCAAACTATTGGAAGAATCAATGTGCAACACATTATTCCTAAGTTGTCTACAACCATCACAGTTTCATATACACCATTACAAGGCAATGCTTTAAAATAAAATACACCATTATAAAAACATTGATAGAACCAATTTGATTATCAAATGAAAATCTAAAACCTTGTTTATACAAACCTTGAAAAGAAATAATGTTTCTCGCCATATCGGACGAGTAGCAACAATTATTCAAATCTAATTCTAACCCACTACTAAGCAATAAAGAATAAACTCCAATCTTGGTGACATGTGACAGTTTTCTATTCCCTATGATCAAGATCATCTTCTCGTGCTCCACATCCCTATTTCTTCTTAGACCCTGCAAATCAGAACAAATGTGGAAACCACAACCTGTATCAAGGACCCAAGAACTGGAATGTGATGAGTTATTAGATAGAATAGTGTAAATACCTACATGGGTGGGCTTTATCTTCCCATCTTTGACATCCTGCAAGTATTTGGGGCAGCTTTGCTTCTAGTGCCCTTTATCATGACAATAGAAGCACTCTACATCTTTTAGAATAGTAGAGGGATTAGCAAAACTAGCTTTGGTCCCACTAGAAGAGGATCCATCATGAGACTTTCCCTTGCGACTCTTAGAAAAAGCCTTCCTCTTCTTCCCTTTTCCATGTCTAATTGCCAGGAATGGGGCAGTAGCAGTAGGAGTAGGAGTGGATACAACATATTTTCCTTTTAGACTACTTTCAACAGTTCTCAACAGGCCTTGAAGCTTGCTAAGAGTGACCTCCTCCTTGTTCATATGATAAGTCATACGAAACTAATCATAACAAGGAGGCAAAGAGTGTAGGATAATATCAATGGCCAATTCTTCATCAAAATTGACATTCAACTTCAGCAAGCGGTCTACAAACCTTTGCATTTTCTGCAAGTGGGTCGTGATGGACTCTCCATCCTTCATCTTTGTTGTAATCATAGAGGCAGTGATTTCATACCTTTCTTGACGAGCACTTTGATGGTATCTTTCCATCAAGTTTTGGTGCATCTCAAAAGGGTAGTAGTCCTCATAGGACTTTTGAAGTTCAGCTGTCATAGTGGGAAGCATGATACATGACACCTTTATGGCATCCTTCTCATGTGCCTTATACTCAACAACCTCTTCAGGAGTAGTAGTGGCTTCATCAATCTCCTTAAGCTCTTTGTCGAGGACATATTCCTTGTCCTCGTAGCGAGTGACCATCCTAATGTTCTGAATCCAATCATTGAAGTTTGAACCATCAACGATGACCCTCCCACACAAGTTCATGAGGGAGAAAGAGCCCGAAGGGTTTGAGCCAGAAGCGATGTTACATGACATCTGAAAAAAAAAAGACAAAGTTTAGATTAGAAAAAAATCCTTAATATAACACCCAAATGAAATATTAAGGCTAGCACCCAACACAATATTTTACAATTCGGAAGAGGGATGTCGTAATCCAATTGCAAAATATTTGAAGGTTGGTAAATGACGATTTACCAATTTCGACCATGAAAAACAAATTTGAATATTAAGTTTTAATTGGATTGAATTTCCTAGATTATTTTGAAATTTAGTGAACTTTTCAATGACATGTTTAAATCTTGATTATGCCCTTCAAGTTTGTGACTGGGATACCGAGGATCACAAACAAGGTGTGAATAAACATACAAATGTGCTTGGTACTCTTGATGTCATTTATCACCTAATCAATGTGTTGGTTAACAACACACGCTCCATTGATCTATGACAAACATCAAGCTCCCCTTTGCCACCCTTGTTAGTCCAAGTTAGTGTGCTGGTTAACCACACACGCTCTACTAACGACTTGGCAAGGTGCAAAGTGCAATTTCATGGAATAGCATCATTTTCACATTTTTCCTAAAGTAACTAAGATTGGGAATTTAATAAAACATTTAGTCACTTTATAATTATCATTATACTTTTAATGAGAATTAATTTCCTATCCTTCCCGTTCGGCTAACGACCCTCCACCAATCAAGGAAACGGTGGGTGAGAGTGGATACCCATTAAACCACGATTTTATAGGCATTATCTTTATACCCCCTTATAGATTGGCTTTGTGAATGAGGCCTACTAATGGTAATATTGACTTGTCTTATACATACATACATACATATATATATATATATATATATATATATATATATATATATATATATATATATATAATTATTAAACTTATAATATTATAAGGGTTGAATTTTAAACTTTTAAAATTATAAGGTTTGGAATTAAATGTTTCATAAGTGAGACTTTACATATTAAACTTGAGGGCAAGTTTTGAAACTCTTCAAAACTTTTGGGTTTCCAAAACTTATGAGTTAATGTATTTTAATGAATGAGACTCTTGATGTTCCATGACTTGAGTACAAGTTATGGAGTTCTTTAAAAAATATTTAGATCAATTTAATTAATAACATTATCATATTATTTATCATTGATCTAATCTAACTCATAAGGCAAGACAATTCAAATCAGATAATACAAATAATCAACTTATTATCTTAAAATTTGATAATTATTCTTTAATTGGATGAGGATAATCACTACCATATCAGAAAAAACGAGTTTTATAATACAAAACAGTTTGTGGTAATGATCTTAATCCAATTCTGGCTAAAAAGGCTCGAAAATCTGCAAGCAGAAAGTTCTACTCGACGAGTGCATGAACTGGACTCGTCGAGTTGCCAGTTTGTGAGTGAACTCATCGAGTCAAATTATTGGACTCTTCCAGATCATCAGTCAGATGCTAGAAAAGTGACTTTTTCAGCTTTGAAAACCAACCATGCATCAATATGACAAAAAATAATCCTAGGCTCTAATACCACTGATGGGTTTTGAGCACTATAACATCCCTATGGTGCACATACAACCCTAATGATTTGAATCTAAGTTTTCTCTAGTTATACATGCAATAAACAATTTTCCAAAGCATGAAACCTAAACTAGCATACAACTTGATATATGAATCATAAAAAAACTAGTTAGAAGATTACCTTTCGTTGTAGCTTGTTGAATTGGCCTTTAAGAACTTAGCACCTCAAGTGTGATGCCTCAAATGGTTCACAAAACACCACCAACAATCGGAGAACTTGAGAGAGAGAGAGAGAGAGAGAGAGAGGTTAGCGACTCGAAATCGGCTATAGTGTCTCTAAGATCACTAGTGTGTCAAATTTTAGTCCAATGGGTTACATATATATAATGTAGAATTCCAAGGGTTATGTGTAAACCCTAATTCTTACACTTAGGCTTGTAACGGACTAACACTATATGGATACTTACATAAGCTTAGCCCATCACTAATCAATCATGAATTATTAGCCCAACCTATATATATATATATATATATATATATATATATATATATATATATATATATATATATATATATATATATATATATATCTTTGATTTACACAATCAGCCCCTGCAATTTTAATTAGTCTCTTTTGATCACTAAATTAATTCCAAATTAATTCTTTATCAATACTAATTAAATAATATGATTCCTCAATTAATATATTATACTTATAATATATTAATAAATCATAAATAACCTATCATATTGTGCTGGTGAATACAACCCGAAATGGACCATGCTACTCTCGGGTCAAGTACATACCAATTATAGTTATGGGCTTAGACACCTAATCAACAGTATATGCTTTGAGTTATTATTTAGTTATATTTTGTTTCCTTATGTGCAATGTGTTTACTATGAGTATTAAGTGTGTATTGCATGGAACCTCTTTTGGAAATCATGTTGCTGTTTGTGTTATTAGTGTTAACTTTAAAACTATTTAGCATCCTTCATGTACATACATTTAGGATATGAGATTGCAGGTGCCCCTCATTATATTTGTATAGGATATGACAATTATTGGACAATATATCATTTTATGAATAGATTTACAGATAATCCTTATGTAGTGCATTCTAGGCTAGCTGTCCTTTGTGTGGCCTAGTGTGATGGTTTACTAGTCTTATTAGTTTATAAATGAACAAAAGCTAGTCTTATTAGTTTATAAATGAACAAAAGGGAGGATTACTCATGAGGTCCATTACGTAACCATCTACTTTAGTGAGTTTGGAATTTATGTGATTGATAATTAAATGCATTGCATATTATATTGTGTGTTATTCCTCATTTACCATTTTAAAGTTTGGATTTGAATTTGTCAATCTTTAATAACCATTATTTACTCTTTTGGAAATGTTTGGAACTACGGGTTATATAATACCCTTTCTGGTTTGGTTTGGGTCCTTAGAACCCTAATTTGATATATGATGTTTTTATTGATTTTAGAGGTTTGATTCAAGTAAGATAAATTGCTATCTTCTTACTTTATATGAACCAATCCAAGGTAATCTCACTAGCAATTCTATTGTCTAACTTATTTTGATGTGTGCTTCTATTAAAGATCTTAGAGACAAGGAGAGAAGATAACAAGAACATTTTGAAGGCCACGCCTTGTAAGGTTATCTTGTACTTTTTATGCTATTGTAATGTCACATCCTCACTAATTTTGACCTTTTAAAACTATTATGAACTTTCAAACTTGTTTTGAAACGACGAGACCATATGATTTTCATCAACTAAAAAATGCAAAGTATTTTGATTAAAGAAAAATGATTTAAGTATTATTTTAAACTATCCTAGTGAATGGTGTTTCAACTTTAAATCTTATATATTTTTAGTATATTATCTGGATAGTAATATAATGTATATAATATTTGGTACTCGGTGTTTAAATTTATGCATTTTCTTGTATGATGTTATTGATTTATTATATGTAAAATAAAAAGTTTGGTGTCATTTTTTGATTTAATAAAGTGTTGTTTTATCAATATTGTGATAACTAATTCAATTCGATTGTATAAAAATTAATGATCAGCATGATACCATTTGGTTCTGCTTTGAGTCGAAAACAAAATTTAAATGACTGGGCTCATTAAGCATAATAATGTATTTTTGATATTGGTTTTAATCCATCATATTGTAAGTTGAGAAAATTTAAGAGCTTATGCTCATAAAATTTGGTTTGTCATTTTGACAAAAAAATTAAAAGTGTTCTAATACTTTATTTTCTCATAAAGATGCTCAGTAATTTTTTAATAAAATATATTCAAAAATCATATGATAAATCATTTCGAATACCGTGAGAATACCCAAAGTCATAATCTTAATTTTTCAATAAGTATTTACATTTGGAAGGGTAAAGAGTAAAAATATTTTATTATATAAATGTAAATTTGATAAAGTAATGGCATATTACAAGGCCGATTCATGCTGATTAGGCCCTATACAAAATATAAAATTATGTCCTTCAAAATGTTTTTTTTGGTAAAAGATAATGGCAACTCTGAAAATTATATTAATTAAAAAAATAATATAATGTAACACCAGTGTTCCGGTTAAATTCTCTTTCTAGCTTTATTTCTTAAAAGTTGGCAAAATGGGTATGTACGCTGGGTGTAGAGGGCTGAGGCCTCATAAACTTTCCTTTGATAGCCGAGTCGTACGTGGGGCGTAGCAGAGATTACGCAAGGCGTACTGTCAGAAAACCCACTTGGGCCATTCTTTTGGGTCTTGGACCATTAGGGTCAGGATGGTTCAGTTGAGATATGAATGAGAAGGGTAAAATGACCTTTTAGCCCTTATTAAGATAAATGAATATTTGGACTGTTTATTATGGGTTGAAAACCCTGATAATTAATTAGGGTTATTTTTTGGGATATGATTAGTGTGAGGAGTTAGCAGCAGCTCGAGTGTGTGGTTCAGTTATCTTCATATAGAGGCGAGTCTTCTTACCACACTAGTAGGTCGAATGCACTAATATCGACCCAGTGATTTGTATGTGTTGGATGTATATGATTATGTGAAATGTGAAATTGAGAGACACCTTTTTCTTTGTCTTTCTGATTTTCTAAACTCGCTCACATATGTGGGCCTAAAAAATACATGAAATACATAAATGGGTACAGGTGAAGAAACCATAATTTTTTTTTTCGGGAAACCTGGTTTGGGTCAAAAAAAAGTTAACATTAGATGAATTAGATCGGTTTCAAACCTATTTTTGTCCAAAATACCTAAACCTATAAGAATAGATTAGGATCAGTTTGAAAAAAAATCTACTTTTTCGTTAGTTTTTCGTACTTTACCGAAGTCACTTTAGGTGTTGGAATTTTTTCGAAATTTTAATGGTTGATCAAAAACACGCAAATAAGTAAAACTCATGGTTATGCTATAAGTTAACACAAGATTGTCAAAATCGAGATATTACTTAAAATCGTTTTACTTTTTGCTAGATCGTATCGTAAGATCGGATCGGGATCATAAGATCCTACCAAATGAACTCATATTAAAATTTGCTCACAAGATACTGTAATCATCTTTAACTTCTTAAGCATTACCCATAATTTTTGTTGCTATAAACCGTAAATATCAAGAATAAATCATGTTAATTAGAGATAAGATTATTTTGATCATGTACAAGTTAGACATAAGATCACAAATAGATTATTATGGGTATGCTATGCCTAACTCGAGGCGAATCGATGAAATGGTGATGCTCTAAAAGACTTCTTGCAACTTGTAAAGCTCGTTGCAAGTTGAATAGACGCTCTGCATAGTAAAACTAAAAAGGTATGATCGGGATCATTTTTCACTTGTAGGATCTTAAAATTGTAAAATCATAAAATCATAATCGAAATTTTAACAAACTTAAGTTAATGTATTTGTTGGGGATCTGGAACCGTCTAGAGGGTTCAAAATAGTGATTTTAAACTTTTTGAATTTTAAAAAAGTATTCTCTAGGCATTCAGGATAATACAAGAGGTATAAACCGGCCTTTAGTAACCTCTAAAACCTTGTATAAACAACAAATTGAAAAAATAATAGATAAAAATAATATATATATATTTTTTAAAAAAATATGAAAATTGGTTTTTTATAAATTTGAAAACCGGTTCCACCCAAACCGGCTCCCCTATCAGAATACATAAACCGATTTAAAATAGATTTAAAACAAATGATTCAGTTTCAAACATGTTTTAGATTAAGAACCATATATTTTGAGCACCGGGCCGTTTGTGCCCAATCTTTTTTTTCGGAACGGTAACTATAAATATACAATATACTCCTAAACTAACACATAATTCTACCTATATCCATCACGAGACTTGAACCCTCAATCTCAAAAGGTGAGGACACCACCTGATACTGCTAGTCTAAAAGTCCTTTAGTAGTTGTGTTCAACCTAAACTCCTATTTGGTTAGGCCTACATATTAAATGCTCTATTGACATAATACTTTTTTCATTAACTATATGTCTATATTTATTCCATTAAATATAATATTTAATGGTATATATATAGGTAATAAACTAGTTTATTTTCTCAATCTAGAACACTATCACTATGCACGCGTAAATTAATAATATATAAAGTTGAAATACAAAATTTAATAAAAGATTGATATGTGGTTGCATATATATATATATATATATATATATATATATATATATATATATATATATATATATATATATATATATATATATATATATATATAGGGTGAGGTTCAATAAGGAACCAATCTTTTTTTCAACATTTAGAACTTATTTTTTATCAAAAAAAAAACTAAAAATACAGAAATTCATAACTTTTTATCCTTTTTCCAATGATATAAAATTCGATTTTTTTTTACGTCAAATTCACAATGTGAATCTTCGAAAATTCACAACGTGAATCCGGATTCACACGGTGAATCCGAAAAATATTTTTCACATTCACAATGTTAATATATGAACTTAGATATTTTTAGATTTTTTTTTTCGATAAATAATAAGTTCTAGAAATTAAAAAAAAAAAAAAGATTTGGTTCCTTGTAAAACCCATAATTATGGTTCTCTATTGAACTTTTCCATTCTCTATTCCTTGTAAACCCATAAGTATGGTTCTATATATATATATATATATATATATATATATATATATATATATATATATATATATATATATATATATATATAGAGAGAGAGAGAGAGAGAGAGAGAGAGAGAGTTAGGTTCAAATGTTTTCACTATCTATTGTGTGCATGTATGACTGATTCTGGACCAATCATTTAAGTCATTTTAATAAAGTAGTTAATATATATTAAATGCTGAAGATGTAATTAATATTCATTATATATATATATATATATATATATATATATATATATATATATATATATATATATATATATATATATATATATATGGTTAGGTTATTTTGTTTTCACTATCTATTGTGTGCCTGTATGATTGATTCTGGACCAATCATTTTAGTTATTTTAAGAAAAGTAATTAATGCATATTACATGTTGAAGATATAATGGGTATTAATTACATCTTCAGCATTTAATATGCATTAATTAGTTTTCTTAAAATAACTAAAATGATTTGGTCCATAATCAATAATACAGACACACAATAGATAGTGAATAATTTGAACATATATATATATATATATATATATATATATATATATATATATATATATATATATATATATATATATATATATATATATATATATATATAATAAAGGGTGAAAATCTTGGGTAACGTTTAAAACCTGGCGCGATAAGAGTACTTCTTTCCATTTTATGTATATGAATGTACAATATACGAGCGACCAAAGAGAGAAATCACTGGAAACTGTGTTGTGTGTGATTTGATATCCCTCTGCGTCTCTAAAAAAATTTTGATTCACATCTCCAAAAAGGCATGAACAAATTTGAACAACCAAATAAGACAACAAAATCTGAAGATGGGGTCGATTTCATCAGTAACATGCCGGATTTTATTCTTCTCTTGATTCTTTCCTTTCTTTACTTTACAGAAGAAGTAATTCAAACCAGCATTTTGTCCAGACGATGGAGGTATTTGTGGACTTCAATTCCCTCTCTAGACTTATTTTCCCGATTTCACCGAGAAGACAAATTAAAAACAGATGAATTCAAAGACTTTGTGTTTTGGGTTTTAGCAAACAGATCCGGCGATTTGTATCGTTTTAGTTTAGATTGTTATGATTACTACAGCATGTCGACAGTAAGACGGTGGATTCACATGGCCGTTACAAGAAACGGCAAACAACTTCAGTTGACGTTTTACCCTGAAGACGAGAATGAGGATGTCGAGCTCCCCCATTGTCTTGTGACTTGCTGTTCCTTGGAGGCATTAATGTTGGATTTGAATTATCGTGGTCTAAAGTTGCCTAATATTATCGGGTTTCCTGGGCTTAAGGATCTTTATTTGGCCTATATTGACTTGAGAGACGGGGATGTGGTAAAAGGTTTTCTGGAAAGCTGCCCTTCGCTTGAGTATCTGGGTTTGTTAGACTGCATGCTATGCAAACTTGATCTTCTTTGTATTTCAAGTCCGAAGCTCAAGAAGCTTAGCATTCTTAATGTGGCCCTTATGGAAGATGGCCAGAGTGGCACAGTTAAGATTTCCTGCCCAAAACTGGTGGATTTGGAGTTGAGAGGTCTTATAGCAAATAAGTTTTTGTTTGAATGTCTTGACTCCTTAAATAAAGCAGGGATTGAGCCTAAATTGACGGGGAACATCAAATCTGTATTGTTTCCTGGAATTTCTCATGTGGAACATTTGTGGATCGACCTTTACTTCTTTGGTCAGGTATACATGCTTATATACTTTATGCACAACTATTCGTTCCTGTTAAAAAAAGTTTTCTATGTAATTTCTGCAAGGAGCTTTTACCACCTTTTTTTTTATAAAAGAGTTGACCCAAATCAGATAAGACTCTCACTCTAGTTAAATCTTGAGGACATTGATGGCAAAATATAGAAGTTCCATGTTGTAACAATTGTTATGCTTCACCCTCATGCATAATGCATCCATTCTATATAAGTAAAGATGTGAAGAAGAGTCTATTAAACGAAGAATAGAACATTAACTTCTTAAATGCTGTTTCTTTTCTACTTAAGGAGAACAAGGTGTAATCTGGTAAATATACTACATGGGTATTTCTTTTTAACTTAATGCAGAAAGAGTGACTTAAAATAGAGAAATGCATCGTTTCCAAAAAATAAATAAATAGAGAAATGCATGAAATGTTTTGGATCAAAGTTTATAGCTCCAATAAGGGCTGAAATGTGTAGTTTTAGCTTGAATACTTGCCAAAAGCTGAAATGTAGCAATTTTTACTAGACGAATAGTCTCTATAGATTTCTCAATCTATGTTCTTTTTTTTTCCAAACTTGGTTATCAGGTAATTCATAGGAAAAAATATGACACTTGGAGATGTTTGAAAGTATCATTTGTTTTCATCAAATTTTTATAATTTGAGTATACAGCAATCCTTACTTTCTATCATTATTGTAGTGCATTAATGTTGCATGTAATCCGGCTCTACCTAATCTGAAGACTCTGGCGCTAATCACAGCAGTTGATGCCTTCACCATGGATGAACTCATTCGAATTCTCAAATATTATCCCAAACTAGAGTCTCTCAAGTTAATTGTTAAAGAGGTATTTTCATATGATCAAATGGTAGTTTTTTTATACCCTTCATGACCCGTCTTAATAAATCTCAGTTTTGGCCATAAAACATCACAGATGGTCTTTAGACTAAGTTTTCACAAACCCTAGATGCAATCTTAAAAGGATTTGAAGTGGGTACCTTCACATTATCCTACTATATGCGTAAAGACAATTGAGTCAATATTTAGTCTTTTCATGAATTAAAAACATTAGTTTAGATTTACGCACCTCACATGAAAAACTTATGTGTTTGTTTGATGCTCTAGGAATTTGATGGGCCGGAAGAGCGGGAGTTGCATGAAGGTGATGCAAGAAAAATGATGACTCCAGATGTGAAAAAGGTTGAGTTTTTTGAATTGAAGGGAGAAAAGCCGAAACTCGTTTTAGATTGGCATGAAGTCACCATTATGGAAATGGTTTTTAGTTGGGGTACTAAAGCCAAGTACTTTTCCTATAATAGATTATGATGTTAAAAGCTTTCTGGTAAACCATAAGTAGCACCTACTTACTCATGTAATGAGGTAACTAGACTTATTGGTTGGATTTGGAGTTTTGCTTTATGGTTCTTTAGTTTCAACTATAACTAGAAAATACATATTTTTGCTTAATTCATTGTTTGCGTTTCATTTAAGGGTTATTTTCTAGTAGTGCTAATATTTATTACGACTAATTATTAGTCTAGATTCATCAAAGTCTACTTCACGATCTATCAAATAAGGAACAACCGGGTAGGGTCATATTGGAGTTAGGGTCCGTTTGGTATACGAAGTACGCTGTTTGGAAATCCCATTTTAGACACCTCACTAAATCCAACCTAGACATCAACCCCGTAAGTAGATCAATTAGTATAACAACTTTGAAACACTGATAAATCTTGTTTATAGGTTCATAATAACAATAACGAACTTAAACATAAGTTACACTTAAAGTACGATAAGCATAACTCACTTACAGGTGGTTTAGCGAGAAATCGGGCTTTACGCGGGCAGCACTTCGTCGTCGAATCTTTGTAAAAAGATTCTTGTAGCGCTTCAACGCGCACCTTACTATACTAAAACTATAGAAAGAGAATTCGAATCACGAGGGACCGAAATGCTCGGAGGGATAAAAAGAGAAATACTCTTGAATCAAGAGAATGATGCAAAAAATATGAGAGCTAAGAACCTCTTATTTATAGTAATTGAATTTTCAATAACCACCATCTATAGTTACTTAAATTACCTTATAGTTATTTAAACGACTAAACACCTCATTATAATACAATTTTATATAGATTAAATTATATTTGTACTAAACTAATATCGAAAGTACTCAACACTAGTCTTATAACGACCGCATCGTCGATTACTTTTCTAATGATATATACATATGTATATGTATATATGATTTATACTTTATTTTAATATGTATATATGCTATTATAAATTATAACTCGTTTATAGGAACTCTGTTTTTGAGGTTCTTCAAAATCCATGCGTAGCTATCGACGGGATCTACAACTTTCGTTTAGACTTCGTCAGCTAATTTTGACTTTATTTTTCATCCATATTTTTATAAAATTAAATAATTTTTTGCTAATATCGTAACTCTTTCATACGAACCCCATTTTTGACATTCTTTTACTTAAAATTATTATTTCAAAGAGTACTACAATTTTCTTTTTGGTTGCTTTAGCTAAAAGTTAACCATTGTCTTCGTAGCTTTTTACGTCATACATTCATTGTGCGCGACTGACTTTTATATCTTATAAAAATCATATATATATATATATATATATATATATATATATATATATATATATGTTTTGGCGCACTTATTTTTATGATTTACGGGCGATTCGGCTATTTTTCCCATTTTATTATATTATAATAATCATGAAACACATTATATTAATATAATTCTTCTTTATTACGTCAAATACGTTACAGTTGTTGACCCTAACTATTACTTTCGTTAAAATTATTTATCCTAGATAATCTTCTAAAAAATCATTTTTAATGCTTATTATATCTTAATTGTCTAGCCCGAATCTACGCGTGTTGCAGATGTGTACGGTCATGCCTTCGTCTTGCCACGGTCCGCAGAAGTTCCTGAAACCACAAATTAAAAACTATAAGCCAAGGTTTAGTGAGTTCCCCCAAAGTACCACCACACAAACATATAATCAAACATATATCGGGTCCACAACCTCCTGGTTGGATTACCCTTGGCTCACAATCCTATGGTTGGAATGCTCTGACCCTCAAACCAACAGGTGGAATGCCCAATACATAATGGTTCCACAACCTCCTGGATGGATTACCCCTGGCCCATAACCTTCCGGTTGGAATTCCCTGGCCTACAACCTTACGGTTGGCATGCCCGGTTTGTTGACTTACAAAACGAAGCAGTACAGTCTCAACCCTACCATACCATGTCGACATGCACATAACAAATAACAAATAGACAACAACATATAATCATATAAATAGTTGATAGTCTACCAGGCAGAACAACATATCACTATTGCATAGAAACATCATAAATGTCAGGATATAGATCTAACAGATCACTACAGTATAGCAACATAGGGTAAACTAGGATATCAATCCAATGGGTTGCCTTGGTGCCTTAAACCCATAAGTAGAGTGAGGAAAACTCACCTTACAGTCTGACAAATAGCTGATCAATACTCTGCTCCCAAACATCGACTCAACCCAAATCCTAAATGTTAAAACATTATACGTTAATAATATTTTCCCCAAAATACCCTTGGTCAAACTTGGTGACCGTCAGAAGTCAAGTCAGCACCTAGCCGAGTCAACCTAGACGAGCTAACCCAGCTTAGTCGACCAAGCCTAGTACATTAGGCGTACTCTTCTGTACGTGGGGCGTACTCAACGGTTGACCAGATAGAGGGATGTTGACCGTGTATGCATAGCGTACCACTTGGTACGCGCAACATACACACATGTTCAGCCCTTTCCCCATTAAGTGCTGAATACTCCAAAGTTTGACGTCCAAAGTCAGATCCAACGCTAAAATCCTCTCAATAGTCATAAAGTTTTCAACTTTATGACTTTGCAGGCCCATTAAGTGCTTAATACACAAAATCTCAACATCTAAATTCCTTAAGACCTTCTATAGCATGCATGGATAAAAACTAACCATCAAGACCACATTTTTATGAAATAAGACCCTCCTAAGCTTTTAAAGGACGACTCATTGGCCAAGAGCATGCCATGCTCAAGAATCACCATATTTGGGACCAAAAGTGTCTTAAAGGAAGAGATGGCAAGATCTACAAGATAGAGTGATCAAGTTGTGAACTTTTTACCTCCTAGAGGTTGCTAAGAAGAAGGTAATCTCAAATCCAAGATAATTCTAAGTTCCAAGCTCTTCTCACCACCTTATGCTTCTTCTTCAAGAATACCACCAAAGTACACCAATGGGCTCAAAATGCACTCTTCTCACTTAGGGTTTGCTTGGGTTCGATTTTCATAGATGGAGGCTGGTAAGGGAATGAGAAATGAGAGATAATGATGTTTATATATAGGCAAAACCCTAAAAATTAGGGTTTGGAGGTTAACCACATACGTCCAACATACACGATGTATGCCCAACATGTTAGGGTCCGCCTTAGTACGCTTAGCATACACTCATACGTCCAACATACTACCTTTTTGCAAAAATTACCAAAATGACACTAAGGGACATTCTTGCAATCCTTTCAAACCCAAGGGATAATATGTAATAGTATTCGACATAGGGTTGAAATTGAAATTACCTTGACATCAGGATGTTTCAAGTATCTAGCATCATGAGGCTTCAACTGTGTAGATGCATAGGCAATGATCCTGCCCCACTGCTTGTGAACTACCCTTAGACTTGTGATCGATGCATCACAAAATACCGCAAAATCATCAACACCCTCAGGAAGGGTCAATACCGAGGCCTAACATAACTTCTTCCTTATGCTCTCAAACACATCCTACTATTAGGCCCATAATGGAAATCCACACTCTTCTTCATCAGACGAGTCAGAGGAACAAAAATATTGGAGAAATCCTAAATGAATTTGCTATAGTAACCATCCATCCCTAGAAAACTCATAATATTAGATGGGCACTTCGGCACCTCCCACTGCATAACTGCCTCAATTTTCACCGGGTTGACCATAATCCTGCTCTGATTGACAAGGTGTTCCAAAAACTGGACCTCTCGTAACCAGAGCTCATACTTGGAGAACTTGGCATAAAACATCTCTTATATCGGTACTCAAAGTAATTCCTGAAGATGCTCCACATGTTGTTCCCTAGTCTTGGAGTAGACCATAATATCATTAATGAAAACAACAACTGACCGGTCGAGCATCGGCCTGCATACCTGGGTCATCAAATCCATAATCGTTGCTCGTGCGTTAGTGAGCCCAAACGACATCACAACGAACTCATAAGGACTATAACGAGTTTGAAATGATGTATTATCCATATCCTCCTCTCTGACTCTCATCTGATGGTACCCCGACCTCAGATGAATCTTGGAGAACCAAGATGCAGCCTGTAATTGATCGAATAGGTCATCAATCCTAAGAAGTTTGTAATGTTTATTCACTGTCAACATGTTCAACTACCGATAATCTATGCACATACGGTGAGACCCATCCTTCTTCTTCACAAATAAAATTGGTGTTCCTTAGGGTGAAACCCTCGGTCTGATGAACTACTTGCCTAAAAGCTCCTGAAGCTGAGAGGAAAACTCATGCATCTCTAGTGGTGTGAGGCGATACAACACCTTAGCAATCGGGTCCGCACCGGGGATCAGATCGATCCTGAACTCCAACTGCCTAACGGGAAGCACACCGGGTAAATCCTCTAGGAATACATCTAGGAATTCTCTAACTATTGGCATATCTGAAACCGAAACTCTCCCTTAATCCCGAGTAGCAACCACATACACAAGGTAACCTAAACATCCATGCTAGAGATACTGTCAAACCCTGGCAGCCGAACAAAAATCTGAACCAACCCTAGTACCCTCACATTAAATGGTTAGTTCTCCCTCACTCAAGGTTCGAAATACCACCGTTTGTCTCTCACAATCGATCATGGCTCCAAATCTGCTTAACTGATCCATCCCCACAATCATGCACACATAACACATGGGGTTGGGAATCAAGTTAATCGGTTAAGATACCCCAAAAATCTTCAGAGTACCATCGCAAAACATTATCGAAGTAGAAATCATGTGTTTGTTGTCGATGGAAACTCGCAACAGATACTCCAGCTCCCCAAGGGTCATATTGGAATCCCTATAGAAGGACTGAGACACAAAGGACCGACTTGCACACGAATCAAAAAGCACAAGAGCAAGCAAGGAGTTCACTAAGAAGGTACCTATAAAAAATACAAACATAAGCATATAGTAAATAACTTGATATAATAATAAATGGATACATACCAATAACGATGTCAAGTGCCGCCCTGGCCTCCTCCAGCTGGTTACACACATCACATCCTCCTTATCGATCATTTCAGAGTTAATTAATTTTTTTTGAAAATATTTTGAAGATCCTTATTTTGAGTCTGGAGTCAGACAAGTGTTCATTTGAATCTCTCAAACCAAGGCTTTGATACCAACTTGTAACATCCTAAAAATCATGATAAAAAAATTTCATTTTTGTAAAACATTTCCACAACCAAAATACAATCAACCATTGTTTCAAGACAAATCCATAAAACTAGAGTATCCAAAAATCTCTCAAACATATATCAGTACCTGAAACCATGAAACCAACAACTGTAAGCCAAAGCTTAATGAGTTTCCCCAAAATACCCCATACATAACATAAATACAATATGTACACACAAGGCGTACAACACGAAGATGGACCGCTACCGAGCCTATAACATAAGTTGGACCACTCCCTTGGGCCTACAATATCAAGTGGAATACAGGGTATCTTGGCCATCAACACAAAGTGGATTGCCTCAACCCAACCATAATATGTCAACATATGTAAACAATAATCAATAGCTAGAAGTTTAGGTAATAGTACAGATATAGCAAATCTAACAATTCATTACAACATAACAATATCCTATTCACAAGGATACATAGCACAACCTAGTGGTCGACATTGGTGCTTTCGACCCACAAGTAAAGCAAGGAGAACTTACATTAAAGTCTAAGAGATAGTTGAACTGATCACTGATCCAAATACCAGCTTCACATGTCACATATTCAACAAACAGGGACCGAGTCTCAAACTATAGCTCCAAAATACTTCATTTGTCCTAAATTCAAACTTGGTCAAAGTCTACGGTTAATAGTCAAGAAGTTAAAAGACGACTTCCAAACATTCTATGTCGTGCGTAGAGCCTAAGGTGGCAAAATAGGGGGTGGGGGGTGGGGGCTCTACATCACTCGTAAGGGGATTTATGACCTATGTAAACCCTTAAAACTCTAACTTAATCATTGTGTCTTTCAATCAGACCAAAATCTCTTCCACCTTCTAGATCTCTATTCTTACAAATGTCTTAATGGATGAAGTCTTAAACTTTATCCATTTGCATGCATACTAAGGGCATAAAACATAATATAAGTCCAACAAGTTACCTAAAGCTCCATATCTCATGCATAGATGAATGAAAGTGACCAATATATCATTTTTATGACTTATCAAACCTAAAAAAGCCTGGAAATGACACTGCAATGGTCCAGAGTGGCTCTTACTCACATACACCATGGTTATGGGGACAAAATACATGAAATCCTAAGCATAACTAGATCTAACATAAAAACACATAAAGTTGGGAATTTTATACCTTCTGAAGATGGTTGAGAGAATGAAACTTTTGGGTCTAAGTTGATTTAAGCTCTTAAGTGGTTCCACAATATTCTTCCTCCTTCATAAGTAAACACAAAACACACTCAAGGCTCAAAACTCTCAAAAATGGGATTAAAGTTTCGAAGGGGATGTTTGGGAGGATGGAGGTTGAGGATGGATGGGCCTCAAGAGAGTTAGAGCCTTTAAATAGGGATCAAACCTCAAAGATTAGAGTTTTGTTTCTAGGCAGCTACGTGATGTGTAACTTGATCTATGTCGTACGTAGATCATTAAGTCCCCGCATTAGGATTCCATCCTACGTGCTGCGTAGGAGACTACCCTAAGCCCCACGTAGGACTACACTTCCCAAAACAGAATTTTTTAATTATGAAAAGAGTTTTAATTGTAAGGATTGAGTGTTACATGGGAACCATAAAATGAGAATATATATGAGTCCTTAGTTGTAATAAAGGAGTCACACTCACTTGACGTGGATTAAGAATATAAACTTATGTTTAATGTATAGTTATATGATTTTTATATATATTGGATTTATTACATTGATAATTTGTTGATATTTGTGCAAAAAAAGGTCAATAACCGCTCTAAATAGAATTTTTAAATAACATGAAATTTTTAGACTTGTTTTAATGAAATTGATCGATCAAGTAAAGGAATGATGAAGTTCATAAATCAATGTAATCATGCAATTAGTCAATAAAAGTTTGTATCAGTCGATATATAAAAGACCTAAAGCATCTTGGCAAAGACCAATGCTGTAATGAGAAAACTTGGATCTTTTGGGTTGTATGAAAAATGCATATAGGCTATGTGCTTTTGAAGTCATAAAAACACATGGATTGTGTGTTCTCTTATCACCATATGTTACTTTTCCATAACGTATGCATTTGAGGTTGGATTCGCTTCCATCATCTATATTAGACCCTATATCTGAATAGACGTTAGAAAATGGGTTATTTGACTTAAGAAAAAGTATGAAATGTAGGAGTATTTTGGTCACTTAGTAGCCTATGTTTGAAATAATATGTAGGTATTAAATAGCATCAAGCTTAGAAGGAGTTGTTGCATTGCTAACCCTTGAGGTGAGCTTACCGGGAGTACACATCCTTATATTGATTTCTTTTTGGAGTTTTCTAAGCTGTTATATGTTTTATATGCTTTGAGTTATTTTTAAGTTATATTATGTTTCCTTATGTGCAATATGTTTACTATGAGTATTAAGTGTGCATTACATGGAACCTCTTTTGGAAATCATGTTGCTCTTTGTGTTATTAGTGTTAACTTGAAATTTATTTAGCATCCTTCATGTACACACATTTAGGATGCGAGATTGTAGGTGTCCTTCATTATATTTGTGCGATATTTGACAATTAGTGGAAAATATATCATTGTATGAGTAGATTTCCAAATAATCCTTATGTAGTACATTCTAGGCTAGCTGCCCTTTTTGTGGCCTAGTGTGATGGTTTACTAGTGTTATTAATTTATAAATGAACAAAAGGGAGGATTACTCATGAGGTCCATTCCATAACCATCTACTTTAGTGAGCTTGGAATTTATGTGATTGATAATGAAATGCATTGCATATTATACTATGTGTTATTCCTCATTTACCATTTTAAAGTTTGGATTTGAATTTCTCAATCTTTAATAACCATTATTTACTCTTCTGGAAATGTTTGGAGTTATGGGTTATATAATAGCCTTTCTGGTTTGGTTTGGGTCCTTAGAACCCTAATTTGATATATGATGTTTTTATTGATTTTAGAGGTTTGATTCAAGTAAGATAAATTGCTATCTTCTAACTCTAGATGAACCAATCCAAGGTAATCTGACTAGCAATTCTATTGTCTAACTTATTTTCATGTGTGCTTCTATTAAATATATTAGAGATAAGGAGAGAAGATAGCAAGAATGTTTTGAAGGCCACACCTTGTATTGTTATCTTGTACTTTTTTATGCTATTGTAATGTCACATCCTCACTAATTTTGAACTTTTGAACCAATTTTGAGCTTTCAAACTTGTTTTGAAACTATAAGACCATATGATTTTTTGCAATTAAAATCTCAAAGTATTTTGATTAAATGAAAATGATTTAAGTAATATTTTAAACTATCCCAGTGAATGTTGTTTCAACTTTAAAACTTACATATTTTTAGTATATTATTTGGATAGTAACATATTGTATATAATATTTTTTTACTTGGAGTTTAAATTTATGCATTTTTCTTTTATCTTGTTATTAATTTATTATATGTAAAATAAAAAGTTTGTTGTTATTTATTTATTTAATAAAGAGTTGTTTTATCAATGTGATAACAAATTCAATTCGATTGTATAAAAATTAAGGATGAGCATGGTACCGTTTGGTTCCGCATTGAGCCGAAAACAAAATTTAAATGACTAAGCTCATTAAGCATAATAATATATTGTTGAGATCGGTTTTAATCCATCATATTGTAAGTTGATTAAATTTAAGTGCTTATGCTCATAAAATTTGGTTTGTCATTAGTAAAAAAAAAGTGTTATAATACTTTCTTTTCTTCTAAAGATGCTCGGTAATTTTTTAATAAAATATATTCAAAAATCATATGATAAATCATTTCAAATACCGCGAGAATACCTAAAGTCATAATTTTAATTTTTCAATAAGTAATAACATTTGGAAGGGTAAAGAGTAAAAATATTTTATTATATAAATGTAAATTTGTTTATATTAATGGCATATTACAGGGTCGATTCAATCTGATTTGGCCCTATACAAAATATAAAATTATGTCCTTCAAAATGTTTTTTTTTGGTAAAAGAGAATGGCACCTCCGAAAATTATATTAATTAAAAAATTAATATAATGTAACACAAGTGTTCCAGGTAAATTCTCTTTCTAGATTTACTTCTTAAAAGTTGGCAAAATAGGTTCGTACGCTGGGCATATGAGTCAGGTACGACAGGTGTAGGACTTTGAATGTGATTGTGGAGTTTCTGATGGACAGTGGGGGTATGTGTATGTACTCTGGTCGTATGCAAGCAGGAGACAAACCCTAATTTTTATGGTTTAGACCCTATTTAAAGATCATTATGACCTCAAACCCGTTCTTACCTCCAACGTCCATTCCTCTAAACCCTAAGATCAAAACCCTAGCCTTGAGAGTGAGATTTGAAGCTTTTGAGTGAGTTTTGTGTATTCTTGTTTATGAAGGAAGATCATCAAAGAAGTGGCTTTGCTCTAAAGTCTTTGGACCCAACAATTACTCAACCTTGTGCATCTTTTAGAGGTATAAAGCTACAACCTTGATGCATATTTCTTTAGATCTTGTTCAAGCTTAGATTTACACACTTTTTTTTTTCCAAAAACCTTGATCTTTGTGAGTATGGAATCCTCCAGAGCCTTTAGGTTTTCCTTCCAGAAATTTTAGGGTGTTTTATGTCATAAAAATGCAAGTTTTAACCTTTGTTTTCTTCCATGCAAGAGATTTGGAGTTGTAAATGGTTGAATAAGTTAGGGTTTTGATGTTGGGCTCCTTGCAGCCCTGCAAAGGCATAAAGTTTTCAACTTTATGGCCTTAGACGTTTTATTAAGATTAGATCTGAAGTTAGATGTGAAGTTTTAATGCATTAAGACACTTAGATTTTAGACGTCAGGGTATTACGCTGGGTGTAATGCTCTGTACGTTGGGTGTAGAGGGTTCAGGCCCCGTAACCTTTCCTTTAAGAACCAAGCCGTAGGCGGGGGCGTAGGAGAGTTTACGCAAGGCGTACTGTCAGAACACCGATTGGGCCATTCTTTTGGGCCTTAGACAATTAGGGTTGGGATTGTTAAGTTCGACTATGAATGGGAATGGCAAAATGACCTTTTAGCCCTTATTAAGATAAAGGAATATTTGGACCATTTATTATGGGTTGAGAACCTGATTATTAGTTAGGGTTATCTTTTGGGATATGATTAGTGTGAGGAGTTAGTAGCAACTCGAGTGTGTGGTTTTACCACACTAGTAGGTCGGATACACTAATGTCAACCCATTGATTTGTATGTGTTGGATGTATATAATTATGTGACTATGACTGATATAATGTCGACCCACTGATTTGTATGTGTTGGATGTATATGATTATGTGAAACGAGAGATTGAGAGACACCTTTTTCTTCGTCTTTTCTGATTTTCTAAACTCGCTGACATATTTGGGCCTAAAAAATACATGAAATAAATAAATGGGTAGAGGTGAATAAACCACATTTTTTTTTTCGGGAAACCTGGTTTGGGTAAAAAAAAAAGTCAACATTAGATGAATTAGATCGGTTTCAAACCGATTTTAGTCCAAAATACCTAAACCTATAAGAATCGATTAGGATCAGTTTGAAAAAAAATCTACTTTTTCGTTAGTTTTTCGTATTTTACCGAACTCACTTTAGATGTCGGAATTTAACGAAATTTTTATGGTTGATCAGAAACAGGCAAATAAGTAAAACTCATGGTTATGCTGTAAGTTAACGCAAGATTGTCAAAATCGAGATCTTACTTAAAATCGTTTTATGTTTTGCTAGATTGTACCCTAAGATCGGATCGGGATCATAAGATCCCGCCAAATGAACTCATATTCAAATTTGCGAACAAGATAGTGTAATCAACTTTAACTTCTTAAGAATTACCCATAATTTTTGTTGCTACAAACCATAAATATTAATAATAAATCATGTTAATTAGAATTAAGATCATTTTGATCGTGTACAAGTTAGACATAAGATTACAAATTGATTAATATGGGTATGATATGCCTAATTCGAGTTGCATTGATAAAATGGTGATGCTCTAGAAGACTTCTTGCAACTTGTGAAGCTCGTTGCAAGTTGAAAAGACGAATTTTTAATACTTGTCTGGATAGTAAAACTAAAGAGGTGTGCTCAGGATCATTTTTCACTTGTGGGATCTTAAAATAGTAAAATCGTAAAATCAAAATCGAAATTTTAACAACCTTAAATTAATGTATTTGCTGGGGATCCAGAACCGTTTAGAGGGTTCAAAATAGTGATTTTATGCTTTTTGAAATTTAAAAAGTATTCTCTAGGCATCCAGGATAATACAAGAGGTGTAAACAGGCCTTTGGGTAACATCTAAAACCTTATATAAACAACAAATTGAAAAAATAATAGATAAAAATAAGACAAAATTACACAGATGGTCCCTGTGGTTGGCACGAGAGACCAAAGATAGTCCTTATGAGGAATTTTGGACGAGTATGGTCCCTGTGGTTCCAAATTGTTGCACGAATAGTCCTTATGACATACTCCGTTTAATTGTTGCCGTTTATCTAAATCACGTGACCCTCACACAAGGGTATTTTCGTCATTTGCTTATCCCTTCCCTCTCATGATCTGCAAAAGATAGTCCCTTTCCCTATAAAAATTAAACCCCCGTCACTTCCTTCTTTAATTTTTCGTCTCCTCTATTCTCCCTTCTCTCTTCTCTCTTCTCTCTTCTGTGTGTTTGTAAGAAAATTTGCATAAGAATGGTAAATTGTTTTTGTGGAAGGCAAGCGGTGGTAGTGACATCATGGACGGATCTCAACCCAGGGCGTAGGTTTTGGAAATGTCCTAGCAGTTGCGGTTTCATTGCATGGTTTGATGAGCCCATGTGTCGAAGGGCTGTGGCTGTCATTCCAGGTTTGCTAAGATCCAAGAACAAGCTTCAAGAATCTCTGCTGCAAGCAAGTTTTGAAGCAAAAAAAGTGAAGATGATGCTAGTTTTTAGTTGGGTTTTCTTTTTCATGTATGTGTACAAAAGATGCTAATAGTATTAGTCTGGAGATGATGGTTCTTTTGCTTGTGGGTAGATAGATGATGGTTCTTTTGCTTGTGGGTAGAATCAGATAGTACTATTAATTTGAAGATGATTTCGTTTTTTTGTTTGTGATGTAAGAAATGTTCGTATGTATGAATGGAATGCTTTTTATTTGGGAAACTTTTAGTCTGCAACCATTGACAAATATTGGTCTGTAACGTAATGAGTGTAAAATATTGGTTTGCTTAATGAACTATCCAGATCCATTAAAGTATAAAAAATGAAAGTGAAAGGTTTTTATAGGGTTTAGACCATTGTAGTATAATGTGTGAACCATTGTAAAGCCATAACAACATTAGAAATGTTCAAAAATAAAATGCAAACTTTTGCATAGTCATAAAGTTCATTACATAACCTTAAAGTGCAAAGTCATAATACCAAAAAAATATCAAAAGAGCTTGCAGACTAATGTATCATAACCAAAAGAACCATCTTAGTCTAGCACCCTGTGTGAACCATAATACCAACAAAAGATAAAGACACACAATAACCAACTTAGTCTGACCTTTCTAAGGTACCAAAACAAACAACACAAAAGACCTTTCTAAGGTTCCATAACAAACAACACAAAAGACAACAAATCAAACTTTTTCCTTCATTTTGGATTTATCCTTAAGTTTGGTTTTCTCCTTCATTTTGGGTTTCTCCTTTTTTCCATCTCCCTGCTTCTTTGCCTTGCTAAGCTTCTTGCCCCCTGCCACCACATTTCTAACTTCAGTTTGTCCCCCTTGTCCCTTGCAACTCCTAGAGTTGTGACCCTTGTTCTTGCATTTGCTACAAGTAACTGTAAGGAACTTCCTGGTCAAACTTTTACCTTGATTATTTGGTTCTTCAGTTTGAGCTCTCTTTCTCTTCTTTTTTGGTCTCCCCACCTGCATAATTAATAAATTATAAAACAATATAAACGTATACTAACTTGTAAATTGAAAATTATTTACCTGTGTAGTATGTTTGGGGGGTGTTAGTGTTGTGGGGCAAGCTGACTTTGGCCACATACTTCTTCCATTGATTGGTTGAACTTTGTACTTGTACATTTCATTCCATGTGCTTAACCTATAACATGGATGTACCCACTCCTCAAGAGGTGGGACATTTTTTGCCCCATGCTCAACCTTATCCCAAATGGCACTAACAAGATGAGAGCATGGTATCCCAGTGATCTCTGTATGCCTGCAACTACAGTTCCTGTCCCTCCAATTAACCACAAATTGTTCCCCCATTGTCCCAGTAACTTGAGTCTTCTCAGCACCATTAAATATGCAAGTGTATTGAGAAGCATCTTTCTTAACTCCATCTAAAAGTTTTGTGGCTGTTGGGGTAAGAGGCCCTTGAGACTTATCTATCACATTTTGCACAATACAAATTCGTTTCATTAAGTATTCCCTAATATATTCTAAACATGTAATTATAGGTTTGTCTCGAGCATCTAACAACTTTGAGTTGAAAACTTCACATAAATTATTCAACAAAATATCTGTATGTGCTCTTCCTGTACAATGCAACAAAATATCTTATAAGAATCTGTCAAAGTGTAAATCTTCCTTGAATATGTCAAGGTGTCTAACTGTTATATAAGGGTAAATATACCTGACATATGTGCTCTGGCCCAATGTTTGGGTGGAATTTTCTTTAACCAATCACATGCCTTTGAATTGAACTTGTTAAAATCTTCCATGAATCTGTCAAAGTGTCTAACTGTTGTTGCTGTTGCACATTCCCATAAATGATCTCTGTGCTCCTTCCCCCTCCATTGTAGCTTCATGTTTTCGTGAATATGTCTTAAACAAAACCTGTGTTCAGCGCTAGGGAATAGGTTGGCAATAGCAGGTAAAATCCCCTAATAAACAAGTAACAAAATTGTTATTTTTTAAAGGTAGCAGACAAAATTACACAGATGTCATGAACAAGTATCATAAGAAGACTAACCTTTTGCCTGTCAGAAATAAATGTGAAGTTTGAATTTGTAGACAGCTCCAAATCTTCACCTAGACACTCTAGAAACCAACTCCATGAGCTTTTGTTCTCGGCTTCAACTATGGCATATGCTAGTGGGTAGATCCCATTATTGGAATCAAGACCCACAGCAGTGAGAACCTGTCCAGGGTAAGGTCCCTTCATGAAAGCCCCATCAAATCCTAAGAAATCTCTTAAACCTGCCTTAAAACCCAGTTTTAATGCACCTAAACAGACATAAATTCTCTTAAACATCCTAGTTTCCAAGTTTGCATTTGGTTCACTGTATACATCAATCTTCACAGTTGTTCCTGGGTTGCACTGTTGTAATTCTAGTACATAATCCCTGAGAAGGCTGTATTGCTTTTCATAATCTCCGTGAACATGTTTCTGTGCAAGCTGTTTAGCCCTAAAGACCTTCATTCTTGACATCCCCACCTCGTATGTCTTTTGTAACTCTACACGCAAAGCTTTGACTGGGATAGTTGGGTTTCCTTCCACTTGTTGAAGAATGGTGGTTGCAAGAAACTTAGAAGTACACGCTTTAATAGATCTTGACTGCACACATCTATGCTCATGAACCAAAGTTTTCACCATCCAATCGCTTTCTTCATCAGATCTAGAAATTAATACCACCCAAGGGCATGTTGCTTTTTGTGAACTTACTGTTTTGTCCTTGCATTTGATTCTACTTTTTGTCCATGGCCCACCTGCCATTTCTGGGACCACACCCCTGCATTTTGCCCTAATTCTTTGTTTATCATTTTTTGCAAAATAAATGTTTCTCCTAGTTCGAATTGAATGCATTTTAATGTAGTCCTTTGCTTCTGATGAGGACTTAAATATTTGACCCAGATAGAATGCATTTTCATGTACTACTCCTGATGAACACGTGGTTGGTTTGTTTAACCTTCTCATTAACTTCTTCCTCTCATCTTCTTCTACACCAGCTGATTCAAACAACTATGTATCTATCACCTCCAAATCGTCATCAACTGTGACATCAGGTGCATTGAATGATTGGTGGTTATCTAGATTTGGAAAAGAATAAACACCACTGTGGAAGTCTTTCATATTCACTTCGACATCCTCCACCATATTAAGTTCATCCACTAAAAAGTCACTATCCCCGCTTATACTTCCATTGGTACTAGTCTCATCACTAATAGCATCTCCAATTTCTTCATTGTCCCCCACCTGTTGGTAATCATCGTCCCCCATCTGTTGGTAATCATTATGATCCATATAAAAGAAAGGATCAAAGTCTTCTGAAGGTCCAACATCTTGGGCTTTGTTAAGCTCCTCACTTGCAGGCTGAACTCCAACATCTTTCAATACATCTCTATCAAAATGTCCAAAAGGTACAACAGACCTAGAAAAGTCATAGTTCTCATTCAAGTCCAATTTTCTACTACATGATCCTACCTCTGTACTTGTAAACTTTTTTCGATTGAGTTCCGGAGAAATAGGCTCATTGATTTCTTCCAATACGACCTTATTTGGAGACATAAAGTATGTATGGAGTCTAGTAGTTCCATGTTCAGTATACACCATAATCTCTTTATGATTAGCGACATGCTTACTTAACAAAAGTACGTCTGAGTCATTACCTAAAGGAAGTAACCCATAATCGATTTCAATCTCTGGAATCAAGAAGTGGTAGTAGATAGGCTCACCGTTGATATAACCTATCTCCTTCATCATATCGTCTAACTCATGTACGGAGAACACGTCCATGTCTACGTAGTCAACATAGTCAATACTCCCACCAACGTAACGTCTTCCTGGGTATTTTGTGAACATACCCCCATGGTGAATCTTGAATGTGCAAAAACTACTTAACTCAACTGAAAAACAAATAAATAATGATATGAGGAAAGAATGAAGTCTCAAAATTGAATGTGCATAAATTACTTAACAAAATTGGAAGTTGTTAACTGATCACTCACCATAAGCTTTGATCAGGTCAGGATTTTCTGAGAATTTTGAACGGACATGCCACAAAGTTAGAACCATTGCAAATGATGAAGATGAAAACCCTAGTTTCCGTTTGATGTTTTGCAGTGACGAAGATGACAAACCAGAGGAGAAAAGAAAGGGACGATTTCTTGGGGCAACGTAAATGGCAGCTGGATGTAAGGATCATTTATGTATATGATCATTTCGTGTAACAAAGCAAATGACGAAAATACCCTCGTGTGAGGGTCACGTGATTTAGATAAACGGCAACAATTAAACGGAGTATGTCATAAGGACTATTCGTGCAACAATTTGGAACCACAGGGACCATACTCGTCCAAAATTCCTCATAAGGACTATCTTTGGTCTCTCGTGCCAACCACAGGGACCATCAGTGTAATTTTGTCTAAAAATAATATTTAAAAAAAATATGAAAATTTGTTTTTTTATAAATTTGAAAACCGGTTTAACCCAAACCGGTTCCCATATCAAAATACGTAAACCGGTTTAAGATAGATTTAAAACAAACGATTCAGTTTCAAACATGTTTTAGATTACTAACCATATATTTTGTGCACCGGGCCTCACACACACACACACACACACACACACACACACACATATATATATATATATATATATATATATATATATATATATATATATATATATGTATATAATAGGTCTTGGGATGTGTCCAACCTAAACTCCAATTTGGTTAGGCCTACATATTAAATGCTCTATTGGGATAATACTTTGTTCATTAACTATATGTCTATATTTATTCCATCAAAATATAATATTTAATGGTATATATATATATATATATATATATATAGGTAATAAACTAATTTATTTTCTGAATACAGAACATTATCACTATGCATGCGTAAATTAATAATATATAAAGTTAAAATACAAAATTTAATAAAAGATTGATAAATGGTTGCATTTGCATAAATTTGTATGAATCTTTATATCTTTATAAATGAAGCATTTTTCCTTTCTCTGTATTGATTTGAAACTCTCATGCAGTTTTCCTTTCACCATATTAATTTGAAACTCTCATGACTTTTCAATTTCTTTTTAATAATAATTATAAGTTGTTTAATAAGGTTAGATAAATATCCAACATAAAGTGTATCATATATAAACTAAATTTTTATATTAAAATAATATATTTACTTCTACTTATAAAGTTATGTTCGTTAACTATTAACATATTATACTTAATTTATTTGTTTTAATATATTGTTGGATGTAAACCATTATCATTTTAAAGATACAAATTTGGAACAATTTGTATAAAATACTTAAATTATTAATTTAAGTATAACATTACATGGTCAACTTAAATATAAATTTTAGTGTAACTTAAACAACCCAAAAAAATATTTTGTAAATAGTTAAAAGTGATAAATTGTAGTGTCTTTCTAATAATGATTATAAGTTGGTTAATAAGGATAGATAAATATCAAACCTAAAGTGTAATCATAAATAAAGTAAATTTCAGTTTTAAGATAATATCTTTACAACTACATATTAAGTTATGTCTTTTACTTTTAATATATTATACTTAATTTATTAGAGTTAAAATATTGTTGTATGTAAACCATTATCAGCTTAAAGCTATAACTTTTGTACAGTTTGGACAAAATACTTAAATAGTTAATTAAAATATAACATTACAGTGTCAACTTAAATATAAATTTCAGTTCTATTTAATAAACCAAAGAATATTTTATAAATAGTTAAAAGCGATAAACTATAGTGATAAATGCAAAAACTAAATTGTAATCACAATTTAACTAAAATATTTTCTAAAGTATCTTTATAATCTTTAAGAAATTTCAAATAAGTAGCTTAAAATAACTTACAATAATAATTGTTACAAATAAATCTATATAAATAATTATATTGTTACCTTTAAAATCAAAAAAGAATGTTTGATATTTTAAATAATTATAATGACAAAAATTAAAATATTAAGCAAACAAATTTTAAAAAATTAATTAACAATAACAACAAATATAAATAAAATTAAACCATATATTATATTTAATTTTATTCATGTGTAATTCGCGGGTAGAAGTCATTCAAAAGATTGAGATTATAGAGTTATAATAGATGTATATATTATCATATAATTCAAAATAATCAATATATTAGATCAATTTATTTTACGAATTATTGTATCAAATTTAACAACAACGTTATTGTTATATTTAAATCAAAAAAACATATATTTGTAAGACTTCAAATAAACATGTGTTACTGCGCAACGCGCATACATTCTCCTAGTTTATATATATAATAAAGGGTGAAAATCTTGGGTAACCTTTAAAACCTGGCGTGATAAGAGTGCATCATTCCATTTTATGTATATGAATGTAGAATATATGAGTGACCAAAGAGAGAAATCACTGGAAACTGTGTTGTGTGTGATTTGATATCTGTCTGTGTTTCTAAATAATTTCTTATTCATATCTCCGAAAAGGCATGAAAAAATCTGAACATCTAAAGACAACAAAATCTGAAGATGGGGTCGATTTCATCAGTAACATGTCGGATTCTATTCTTTTATTGATTCTTTCCTTTATTTTCTTTACAGAAGAAATAATTCAAACCAGCATTTTGTCCAGACGATGGATGTATTTGTGGACTTCAATTCCCTCTCTAGACTTATTTTCTCGATTTCACCGAGAAGATAAATTAAAAAAAGACGAACTCAAAGACTTTGTGTTTTGGGTTTTAGCAAACAGATCCGTCGATTTATATCGTTTTAGTTTAGATTGTTATGATTACTATAATATGTCTACAGTAAGGCGGTGGGTTCACATGGCCGTTACAATTAACATCAAACAACTTCAGTTGATGTTTTACCCTAAAGAGGAGAATGAGGATGTCGAGCTGCCCCATTGTCTTGTGACTTGTTGTTCCTTGGAGGCATTAATGTTGGATTTGAATTATCATGGTCTAAAGTTGCCTAATATTATGGGGTTTCTTGGGCTTAAGGATCTTTATTTGGCCTATATTGACTTGAGAGACGGTAATGTGGTAAAAGGTTTTCTGGAAAGCTGACCTTCGCTTGAGTATCTGGGTTTGTTAGACTGCATGCTATGCAAACTTGATCTTCTTTGTATTTCTAGCCCGAAGCTCAAGAAGCTTAACATTCTTAATGTGGCGCTTATGGATGAGGGCCAGAGTGGCATAGTTAAGATTTCCTGCCCAAAACTGGTGGATTTGGAGTTAAGAGGTCTTATAGAAAATAATTTTTTCTTTGAATGTCTTGACTCCTTAAATAAAGCAGGGATTGAGCCTAAATTGACGGGGAACATCAAATCTGTATTGTTTCCTGGAATTTCTCATGTGGAACATTTGTGGACCGACCTTTACTTCTTTAGTTAGGTACATGCTTATATACTTTATGCACAACTCTTCATTCCTGTTAAAAAAAAGTTTTCTATGTAATTTCTGCAAGGAGCTTTACCACCTTTTTTTTACAAAATAGTTGACCCAAATCAGACAAGACTGTCACTCTAGTTAAATCTTGAGGACACCCCAGGCATGACTGCCTAACTGTAGCTAGCAGTTTAGGTGTGAGATTGTCAGTTCCGAATAGATCTATTCACAAATCTCACGCTCTCCCTCCAGGAGACTCTGGCTATGCTAAATGTTGAGGATTTTACTAGTACCCCGAAGGGTACAAATGAAGATATGTCTCATAATCTTGTAGTAACTAGTTTACGTGTTGTTCTGTATCGTGTTCTCGTAATTGAAATCGTTTGTATACTTAGTAGAGTATAAATAATTATATGTAAAATAATTATTTAGTGTTATACTCTTGTTATCTGAACGTAGTAATGAATATCATAAATTAAATTTGTCATAGTTTATATGGTTGACCAAGTAAGTAGCTTGTATTAGTAAAACTAGTAATGAATTCCCCAAACTATACCTATATTATAGTTTGACTGAAATGTTATGTTCGCGAATTGTTCTAAAAACTATGCAATTACGTTTAGAAAAGTCCCTTATACTCCACATAATACAAAAGGGATAAAATATATATATATTTTATGAAACTCATTGGACTGTGTTAATTGCATAAGTTTCAATCTTGTTGAAATCCTTTTTGTTTTAGTTCACAAAATCTTTTGTTTTTGGCTTGTATTCCCCCTGAAAACGTTTAAAAACCATAAAAGCGTAGGGGTATGAACTCATAATTTGTCGTGTGAAAACGTCGAACGGGAAACGAAGATCCTCGAGTTGTTGTATGTGGCACTTAACGGAATCCTAATTTCAAATAAATAAATATATGTATCTAAATTAGCGATTCTGTTAGATAAAGTGTTAGGAAAACACTAGTTTTCGACTAAGGAATGTTACCGGGACTTGATTGAATCGAGGGAACGGGCTTTTCACCACTTAGGAGGCGTATACGGCCGTGAGCAAGGGTTTACGGCCAACAGGCAGTTTACGGCCGTGAACAGGGTTGACGACCGTCGACTCCTTTTTGAAGGGTTTATGGCCCTGGCAGATTTGAAGGGTGTACGGCCGTAAACTCAAGAACAATGGTGTTTGATTTCGAAGAAAACGTGTTCCAGATGCTCCCAATCGACCCCAAATGACGATTTTTGATGTTTTTCGGAAGAAAAGAGGTGTTTTTGGGAGTTTACGGTCAAGAGTCTAGAGAGAGAAAGATTAAGTTTTCGGCCAAGAAGGTTCAAATGAAGGTGGGGGTCTCGTATATATAGGCTGGGGGCATGGTCGGTGGTGGGGTCCACCTGGACCAACCGCAAATGGGTTTACGGCCGTAAAATCCCTTAGGCCGAAAATTGTCTGATTTTTCAAGAAATTCTGAGATTTCGTGCGATTTTTGGTTCCGACTCGTATAAAATTTTAATTACATAAAACGTAATAATTTTCCAAACCAAGGAATTTTGACGGAAATCCAATAAAATTCAAATTTTATTAACGGAAATTAGTTAAAGATAACGGGAAAAGTTTCGGGTTGTCACAGTTTCCAACTTTACCTTCTAGAACTATTCCAAATGCTTTAAGGCCCTTATCAATGGTTGGAAAGCTCCAAGGCTTTGCCATATGGTCCAAAAATCTTGGGGTTTGAAATCCCTCCTTTCCAGAAAAGTTCTTATTCCTCAAAACGCTCCAAAGATGGAGGCTTTATGGACATGCATGTCCCTAGGTCAAAATGGCCAAAAAAGAGGGAAATATGCCCTAAAAACCCTTGCATGGTATCCTTGCTCGACCAAAGGCCAGATCTAGCCCACCTTGGGACTATTTTGCCCTGGAGATTCATAAAGTTGCAAACTTTATGAACCTCATGCATGCAATCGACAAGATGGTAGGAAATGAAGAGTAAACTCAAGATCTAGCCTTATTCTTTAATAAAAAACGAGTCTTGAAGACTTACAACAGTCAACAAGATGGTCAAGCTCAAGGATGGGTGCTTGGTTTGCTGGATCTTCTCACTATCTCTTTCTTCTTAAGCTTCAAAGTCACTTTAGTTCACAAAATGGAAGAGAATGGGGATTAGGGTTAGCACAGACGTTCTTAGGGTTTGGAGGCTGATAGGAGGTCAGCCTCAAGGTTCTTAAGGAGATTATATAGGGTACAAACCCTAAAATTAGGGTTTTATCTTTACAGCGCCTACTCGCCGAGTCGACCTTCCAACTTGTCGAATAGGGTGTAGATCTCGCGTCCTTGAAATGCCCTCTACTTAACGAGTTAGACTCCCAACTCACTGAGTCCATACACCAATATCCTAGATCTTAACTAAATTAAGTAATACCTAGTACAGGTGTTACATAAACCTATAGGAATCGATTAGGATCAGTTCGAAAAAAAAACTACTTTTTGTTACTTTTCCGTATTTTACCGAGCTCACTTTTGGTGTCGGAATTTAACTAAATTTTAATGGTTTATTAGAAACAGACAAATAGGTAAAACTCATGGTTAAGCTATATAAGTTAAGGCAAGATTGTCAAAATCGAGATCTTACTTAAAGTCGCTTTACGTTTTTGCTAGATCGTATCGTAAGATAGGATCGGGATCATAAGATCCTACCAAATGAACTCATATGATAATGTAATCAACTTCAACTTCTTAAGCATTACCCATAATTTTTGTTGTTACAAACCGTAAATATTAAGAATAAATCATCTTAATTAGAAATAAGATCATTTTAATCATGTACAAATAAGACATAAGATCACAAATAGATTATTATAGGTATGCTATGCCTAACTCGACTTGAGTTGATAAAATGATGATGCTCTAGAAGAGTTCTTGTAACTTGTGAAGCTCGTTGCAAGTTGAATAGATGAATTTTTAATACTCGTCTGCATAGTAAAACTGAAGAGGTGTGATCGAATCGTTTATCACTTGTAGGATCTTAAAATCGTATGATCGTAAAATCAAAATCGAAATTTTAACAAACCTTAAGTTAAGGTATTTGCTGGGGATCCTAGACCGTTTAGAAGGTTCAAAATAGTGATTTTCAACTTTTTGAATTTTAAAAAAGTATTCTCAAGTCATCAAGGGTAATACAAGAGGTGTAAACCGGCCTTTGGGTAACCTGTAAAACCTTGTATAAACAACAAATTGAAGAAATAATAGATAAAAAATAATATTTTTTTAAATAAGAATTATATGAAAATTGGTTTTTTATAAATTTGAAAACCGGTTTCACCTAATTTCCGCTATCAGAATACGTAAACCGATTTAAAACAACTTTAAAACAAACGATTCAGTTTCAAACATGTTTTAGATTACGAACTATATATTCTGTGCACCGGGCCTTAGACATATATATATTAGGTCTTGGGTTGTATCCAACCTAAACTCCAATTTGGTTAGGCCTACATATTAAATGCTCTATTGAGATAGTACTTTGTTCATTAACTATATTTATTCCATTAAATATAAAATTTAATGGTATATAAAGGTAATAAACTAATTTATTTTCTCAATATAGAACACTATCATGCGTAAATTAATAATATATAAAGTTAATATACAAAATTTAATAAAAGATTGATAAATGATTGCATAAATTTGTATGAATTTATATTTATATATATAATAAAGGGTGAAAATCTTGGGTAACCTTTAAAATCTTGGCGCGATAAGAGTACGTCGCTCCACTTTATGTATATGAATGTAGAATATACGAGCGACCAAAGAGAGAAATCACTGGAAACTGTGTTGTGTGTGATTTGATATCCGTTTGCGTCTCTAAAGAATTTTTGATTCAAATCTCCAAAAAGGCATGAAAAAATTTGAACAACCAAAGGCAACAAAATCTGAAGATGGGGTCGATTTCATCAGTAATATGTCAGATTCTATTCTTCTATTGATTCTTTCTCGTCTTTTCTTTACAGAAGAAGCAATCCGAACCTGCATTTTGTCTAGACGATGGAAGTATTTGTGGACTTCAATTCCTTCCCTAGACATATATTACCTACATCACCGAGAACACAAATTAAAAAAAGACGAATTCAAAGACTTTGTGTTTTGGGTTTTAGCAAACAGATCCGTCGATTTGTATCGTTTTAGTTTAGATTGTTATGATCACTACAGTATGTCGACAGTAAGGCAGTGGATTCACATGGCTGTTACAAGAAACGTCAAAAAACCTTCAGTTGACATTTTACCCAGAGGAGGAGAATGAGGATGTCGAGATACCCCATTGTCTTGTGACTTGCTGTTCCTTGGAGGCATTAATGTTGGATTTGAATTGTCGTGGTCTAAAGTTGCGTAATATTATGGGGTTTCCTGGCCTTAACTGCTTGGTCATAATTTGTTGGTTTGGGCTAGGCATCTATCTTTTTAGGTCTGATAGGGTTTTGGTCATTTTTCAGGTGTTTGCGGCTGGTGTTCACGGTTGTAAAATGTTCACGGCCGTGAACCCGTTTGCGGTTGGTTGTGTCATATAAATAGCGTGTCAGATGTGTTATGTGTGTGTTCCGAGTGTACTTGACATTTATGGCTAAATAGAACGTGTGCATTGTTGGAATCTCTTTGCTTCTATTCCTTCTAATTCTTACTGTTTTGCTACTTGATTGTGTTTGTTCACTGTTTGGTTCGCGTTTGTGGGACTTTACGATTGGTAGGATCTTTATTTGACGGATGTTAACTTTGGAGACGGCAATTTGGTAAAAGGTTTTCTAGAAAGCTGCCCTTCGCTTGAGTATCTGGGTTTGTTAGACTGCATGCTATGCAAACTTGATCTTCTTTGTATTTCAAGCTCCCGAAGCTCAACAAGCTTAGCATTCTTAATGTGGCCCTTTATGGATGATGGCCAGAGCGGCAGAGTTAAGATTTCCTGCCCAAAACTGGTGGATTTGGAGTTAAGAGGTCTTATAGCAAATGATTTTTTCTTTGAATGTCTTGACTCCATAAATAAAGCAGGGATTGAGCCTAAATTGACGGGGAACATCAAATCTGTGTTGGTTCCTGGAATTTCTCATGTGGAACATTTGTGGATCGACCTTTACTTCTTTAGTCAGGTACATGCTTATATACTTTATGCACAACTCTTCATTGCTGTTAAAACAAAAGTTGGCTGTGTAATTTTTTATTCACATTGTCATTTGACAATTTTGGCGCCATAAGAGAACGCCTTTGGCGCGAATAGGGTACGTCGTTCCACTTTATGTATGTATGTCGAAAGCGACCAAAAGATATCATTGGAAACCGTGTTGTGTGTGATTTGAGATCCGTTTGCGTCTCTAAGTAATTTTTGATTCACATCACCGTAAAAGGGCATGAAGAAATTTGAGCGGCCAAAGGCATCAAAATGCGAAGACGGGGGTCTATTTGATCAGTAACATTCCAGATGCTATTCTTCTTTTGATTCTTTCACGTCTTCCATCCACAGAAGAAGCAATTCAAACCAGCATTTTGTCCAGACGATGGAGGTATTTGTGGACTTCAATTCCCTCCCTAGACTTATATTACCGATTTTACCAAGATAAATTAAAAAAGGACAAATTCAAAGACTTTGTCTATTGGGTTTTAGCAAGCAGATCCGTCGATTTGGATCGTTTTCGTTTAGGCTGTTTGGATTACTACACTATGTTGACAGTAGGGCGTTGGATTCACATGGCTGTTACAAGAAACGTCAAAAAACTTGAATTAAAATTTTGCCCCAAAGAGGAGAATGAGGATGTCGAGCTCCCCCATTGTCTTGTGACTTGCAGTTCCTTGGAGGTACTAAAGTTGGATTTAGGGTATCGACGTCTAAGGTTGCCTAATATTATGGGGTTTCTGGCACTTAGGGTTCTTCGTTTATCCTATGTTGACTTATTGGGAGACGGCTATTTGGTAAAAGATTTTCTGGAAAACTGCCCTTCGCTTGAGGAGCTGACTTTGTTAGACTGCGTGTTAAGCAAACTTGATCTTCTTTGTATTTCATGTCCTCAGCTCAAGAAGCTTAGCATTCTTAACCTGGACAATATGGATGATGGCATGAGTGGTGGCATTAAGATTTCATGCCCAAAACTTGTGGATTTGGATTTAATAGGTCTTATAGCAAATAATTTTTTCTTTGAATGTCTTGACTCCTTGAATAAAGCTGAGCTTGAGCCTAAATTCACATTATCATGTTATATGGGAAATACAATTGGGTCAATAATTAGTCTTTTCAAGAATTTAAAACATTAGTTTCGATTTAAAAACTTATGTTTTTGTTTAATGCTCAAGAACTTCGATGGATCGGAACAGTGGGAGTTGAATGAAGGTGATGCATGGAGAATGATGACTCCAGATGTGAAAAGGGTTGAGTTTTTTGAATTTAAGGGAGAAAAGCCGAAAATTGATATTGATTGGGATGAAGTTACGTTTATGGCAATGGTTTTTAGTTGGGGTACCAAAGTAAAGTACTTTTAGTATAGACTATGAAGGCAACTGTCAAACTGATTGCTCTTCTGAAGAACTAATGTTACAAGCTTTCTTTAAAACCATAAGTAGCACCAATGTGATGGGGTAACTAAACTTTTTGGTTGGATTTGGATTTTTGCTCCATGGTTCTTCAGTTTCAGCAATAACTAGAATATAATGTTTGTTTGTTTCTACAGTTTTTAAAAGAACTCTTAAAAAGCTAGTCTAAGTAGCCTTTTAAAAAGTTAGCTTATAAGCTACTTTTTAGCTTACCAAACATGACAACTTAAAAAAGTTTGAAAAATAAGCTGGCTTTTCAACTAGTTGTGGCACGCCAAACACAGTCTTACTCTCATATGAGACTTTTCATAACTTTTGGAGGGTTATTGGATTTGAGAGCAGATTAGGGGTTGAGGTTTTTGTCGAATTTAGTATCTACATTTTAGCATTAGAATAGTTAGTTGATTAATGAAGTTTGATACTTTATTGAGTGTGAAGTTTGATAATTTCTTAGTAGATCTTTGACCTAAAGTGTATGTACGTATAACATCAATAGTACATCATGCATGTGTCTGGTTGAAGCACATATAAAAAACATTGAATGCTGAGTTGGTTTATGTATTGCTACATAAGCAAAAACTTTCAAAAAAATAAACCATAGTAGGCTGGTTGGTTTCTCTTTGGATTTGTTAACTTGTTATTGTGGGTAAGAACTTGAAGTATAATGCCCAGATCTATAAAAAGAACAAGGCATGCTTTGCATAAGCTAATTTGCGATAAATAAAAATAGTGAGGTACTTTTATTGATTTCATTATTTTTATATCGCACTTCTACATTTTCAAATAACATTTCTTTTAAACATCGGTAAATTATACCAACGTCATTCGGATACAAATCAATTTTCTTTTGTTTTAATCTAATCTTTTAAGGTAAAGCGCTATAATTTGATACTTTTTAAATGTAAAATGTTATGATAAGGTATTTTTTTAATAGTGTAAGTTTTGTAATAGAAATAAAATAAAAGTGTGATGTTATAATACACAAATATATAAAAATACATTGCCATTTCTAACATTTAGGGGCCCGAGGCAAAGACAAAAAAATCAAGCCCTTTAAAATTTAGAAAATTAGTATTTTTTTTAACATCAAGAGATTTTTTTACATAGACCTAGAAAATACAATGACAATAAAATAAGAATGTTCTCCTGACAGTGTAAGTAAAATGTTTGAGAAAAATGTTTAAGAAAGCAAAAAAATCTTCAGATGTCAATAAACTTTAGGATCCAAAATTTGATCATCAAGGTGAAAAAACAATTTAAGCAACAATAGCCTATATTACACCTGTGCATAACCAAAACACATTGGCCAGTCATACACTTATCACTTATCAGTTATGTAATTTATGGTGCTTTGAGCGTCATGAACAAGAAACAAGGTGAGATAGAAAAATGTTCTTAAACTTCCATCATTACTAGGATCCAAATTTTGAGCCATGACTACAATATAAGAGATCATTATACTAAAACTATTATAGAAACATCAAACAAACAGCCAAAACCTTTACTTTAAATCATACAAGTCTCCTAAACATTTTATCAAACATATGGAGTCCATATCCATTAAAGGAAAAACATGTACACTAACTCACATAACAAACTTCAAGACGTCCTTCTATACAACCATATGAACAAAGAAAGCACATAGAACCTAAAGACGTATATTTATAAACAAATTCAAAAGTGAGCTTCAATACTTAAACCCAATAGAAACCATCATAAGCAACCACAAATTAAAACCAAGTTTCCAGCAAAACACTTAGAAAAAAATACCATCAATATCGTTGAAGGAATAATCAAACAAGATCGAAGGTTGATTGAGAATTTGAGGTCTTTGATTAAACTCGTTGAAGCTTGATTCTTGAAGGATGACATATGAATGAAGAAACTGCAATGTAGTAGAAAAAGCGTAAGAACGCATGGCTTGGACTATAAATCAATAATGGCCTGGAATATAAATCGATAAAAAGCCTTAAAAGCATAACTTGCTTTAGGAAGGTTGGTTCATGAAAACAGAGAAGTCTGTATTGAAAAGAGAGAAGTCGGTTTGGGAATCGGGAGAACGTGAAATGCTAACATTGTATTGAAAATTGAGAAGTCTCTAAGAATTCAAAAAATATGTAAAAACAGTTGAAAGTAAGTTTCGAACCAAGGTCTTCCACTTCAAAACTCACATGTGCCTCAACCATCTCAACTATAAACATATTTGATTTTTCTTTACATAATATGTTTTATATCAGCTAAAGCTATATGAATATATACTAACCGGGACTCTCGTAGGGGCCTCGAGATTTGAAGAGGCCCGGGACGGTCGCCCAACTTGCCCTCCCTCTAGGGCCGGCCTTGATGAGCGGACTGCCACCGGAACCACCGGAACCACTGAAACCACCGTAAGGACGCTGGAACCACCCCAACATTGTCGACATCACCAGACAACTGCTTCTTCTCTCTCCAGATCTGTTTGTTCACCACTTCCCTCCGCCTCCCATCGTTCAAAACCAGCTCCTCTACCTCTCCTCTTCTTGAAACATCATCAGATCGTATTTCATAGGCCATAAGATCTCGTTTCCCAATCTTGTTTTAGCAGAAGACTAGATTTGGTTTCCTGATCTCGAATCAGAGTCCTCCGACTTTCAGCAATAGCTTACCGACAGAGATGATTTCATCGCCAACCTTCTCTCTCAGGTCGGTTCCCGATCTCATTTTACGGGAGAACGTCGTCGCGACGTTATAGGTTTTCCGGTCTACTTGTTTCGACCACCGAATCTCGTTGCAGCAGCTATAAGATCTTGTTTCACTAGGTATGTTACAATGGCAGTACGACGAGTGTGGTGGCTCGTTGAAGATGATGATAATAATTAGGTTTGTACAGTATGTTTCTATCTCTAGAAAAAAGATCAGTTTAAAAAGGATTTCGGTAAAACCAAGATGATGGTAGCCATTGATCATTTGTGGAAGGGATATGGAAGAACACAAGAACCAAATATATTCTCGATTTAAGCTCCGTAGCAGCAGATCTCTTTGAACCAAGCAACTATCAACTTTGCATCTGCTTAGTGGACACCGACTAAAAAGAAAGTGTCCTTCACTTTTACTTAAACTAAAAGGTCCTATAATTCTTGCATTTTTTCACCGACTAAAAGGCCCTTGCCCTTGGGCTCCGATGTACCTGAAACAATCAACAACCTATAAGCGAAACGCTTAGTGAGTGTCACACCCCCAAACCAGAACAGCGGAAACGTTCGGGGGCGGATGACTTCATGTAGTACCGTAACAATTGAATACATAGTAAAGAAAGCAATATAACCATCATATATATAATTGAAAGTTTACATTGTTAAAAGGTACATGTTCAAAACGAATTACAATATGATGCCAAAATATGAAATTAACTGGCGCCGCAGCGTCCCTTCTTCAAAAGCTGTTTGTTACCTGTAATTACTGAATCCCTGGGACATACAAGTAGTTTTGAAAGAGTAGATCAGCATTTAAGCTGGTGAGTTTCATAAGTATTAATTAAAATGAAATGGTTTGTTTTTTTTTGTTTGTTCCTAGAAAATCCCATATTTTCTACTGGTATAAACGTAGCCTTCTATCAAGACCAATGTTTGTTTCTAGAAAAATGATGTTTTTCCGTATGTGGGTGGCAGTTTAGAAGTTCCAAAACTGTAACATAATAATGTTTTTCATGCCTAAAGTAGTTAATTTATGTACGTGTAAAATCACCAAGACGTCTGAAAATCCCCGTAAATCAATGTGTTTTTAATACTCCATGTGACTTTTATAACCATGCTATATACTAGGACGACCTATACACAACGTTCTTCAGGCGTTGGAATGTTTTGACGTTTGTCACCCTAAATGGTGTACTGTACCTAACAGTCAGGGCGCGGGGTTGTCAATCCCATATAGATCTATACACAAACACCATGCTCCCCCTCCAAGGGATTATAGTATATAATACAGGACTTGAAATGTGTACTCGAACGTATGTGAAGTTTAATGTCTCACAAAACTTGGTATAAAACAAATTTACGTATGAAAATGTTCGTTTGTTCTTGTATATGAATGTATCTCTTTGAAATAGTGTTTCTAGTATGTAAAAGTTCGTGATGTTCTCGTAAAACTATACCTATTATATTTTTCCAAAAGTGTGTCTCGTTTGTATAGTAAACCCTAGTGAAATGCTCACTTGTTATGAGAAGTATAACTTTTGTAGTGCCAAAGATGGACATATATACATACACTATAAGCAGAGTGTTTAATATATATATATATATATATATATATATATATATATATATATATATATATAACAACATTTTTCATTTCAAAAGACAAGATGTTATCGTGATATATTTTGCATACGAATGTTTCCCTATAATAGTTATGATTCACATATGATTCAATTGATAAAAAGTGTATAATGAAACTTTATGTAACACACGAAAATAATCGCGTGTTTTACTTGTATTCCCCCTCCCCTTAAAAGCATTTATAAAACATTTAAAAATGTGGATTATAGGGTTATGAACTCACTTGAATGATTGAAGAAGGCGAGATGAAAACAGAGTAGAACTTCGACTCGAGAAAGCGGATTTTCTCGGGATTCTCGGGATTCTCAGGAGCACAAACGACCCTCGGGGCTTGAGTATGGAAAGCTGGGCTTCGGTATATCACGTGCACGGAAAACGAGGCAAAAACGCAAGAAAGATGAGAGGAAATGAGCCTTTTCTTCGGAACCCTCGCATCCCTTTTATAGGGGCTGGGAACCGCCTCGATACGCTGGGCGTACGCGTGCGTCATGCTTGACCGCATCCTCGACTGCCTCGGAGCTCGGATGGGACGAGGCATAGCCTCGTATAGGGGGCGATGTGGACGATCCGAGGCCTAGTCCTCGAGTACGCTGGGCGTAACTCGAATTGGCCCGGTGACTCCTCCTTCGGATAATACCGAAATTAAATTTAAATTTATATTTTTATTATTTAGTAAACTTCAGAAAATCATATCTTCTTCATACGAACTCCGTTTTCGACGTTCTTTATATCCATGCGTAGGTGAGACTACGCTCTACAACTTTCGTTTAGACTCCATCGGCAAATTTTGAAATTATTTTTATTATTTATTTTTAAAAGGTCGGGGTAAGAAAACTTCGTTAGAAATCCATAACTTCATTAATCGACGTTTGTTTTTGCCAGACTTTTTACCGTTGAAAAACCAATGTCGAGACCTTCGATTCTCATTTAGGTCATTTCGGCCAAAAGTCGCTCGATTTCTGTTTCGAGATTTTAGCTGTCTGTCGCTATGCCGACCTTGGAAAAATCATAACTTCCTCATACGAAGTCAGATTTGAATGTTCTTTTTATGCACGATCACGGTTTAATGATATCTAACATAGTAGGTAACCAATTAGAGACTTTTGAACATTTTATTTTCAAAGTTAATTTCATTATATCAAAAGTGGTTACAATACTTGACTTTTTAGGTCATTACATAGAGTTGAGATATCGGGTTGTCACAATGAGTTCCCTAGAACATAGCTATTCGAAGCTTCACACATATCACATAAGTCTTGCATATAACAGATAAGGATGTCATGGGCTCGTCCCCAGGGTCTTAGTCCAGGATGCTATGGGCACCCCACATGGTCTTACACCTAAGTGCCATGGGCTCTCCCATGGTCTTTGATAGGAAAGCCATGGGCTCCCCCATGGTCTTATGTCCAAGTGTCATGGGATCTCCCATGGTCTTCCATACAAAACACACAATCACATAACATATCAAAAATAACTAATACACATATAACGATCACATAATGGGCCGGCCTTGGCGCCTTAGACCCATTGGTATGGTGAGGAGACTCACCTCTGACTGCTGAAATACAAACACTGCTCTCCTAACAGCCTAAAACCTCCTGTGCTAAAAAATGAGAATAAATTAAAGTCAAAATCTTACTTAGTCAAAAGAAACCCAACTTCAACCCCTTTCTTGAGGCCCAATTATCCTTCCCTAACTAATGGGCCCAAAGTCTAAGTCCAACCTCGTTAATGGGCCTCTTGACCCATTAAAGCCCAACCAATATATCCAAGGCCCATTACATATGAAATAGCCAACAATACAACCAGGTCCAATAACCAAGTGAGGCCCAATAACCCAAAAGCCAAAAACAGGCGCAAGCCCATCTGTGACATGTACGCTCTGCGTACCACCCTGGTACGCACAGCTTACTAGGGCTTGGGATTTACGCGCGGCGTACTCAGATCTACGCCCGACGTACTAACAGGTTAAGCACTTTTCCATTAAGTGCTTAATGCTCGATTCGTATACGTCCAGAAGTTAGATGTAGGCCTATTAAGACGACCCAAGGCATAAAGTTGGAAACTTTATGCCTTTGCATGTCCCTAATGATCCCAACACTCTCATTAAGACCATTTTAAAGCTCTTAACCCATGTATGAGATCAAAACTCCCACCAAGACTCCATTTTTATGTTGGAAAAGGACTAAGGGACCTCAGATTTGTCATTTTCACCCTCTGGAGTTACTTAACTCACAAGGAAAGAGTCCAAAACCAACAAAAGGGACAAGACTAAAAACCCTAGCTAGATCTAGTGATTGAAATGGAAGCGTACAAGCTTTATACCTCCAGGAGCTCCTCAAGGTCAATAATAAGCAGTTTCTTGAAGCCAAGTGACACTCTAAACTCCTTTGGCAACTTCTTCTTCTTCGATGAAGAATAAAAGAACCACAAATGCACTCTTAAAGCTCAAGCTACACACACAAATGATATTAGGGTTTTTCAGGGCGTTTGAAGGTGAGGGAGGAAAATAAGGGTGAGGTCTAAAGGAGTTTAGGATGTTTATATAGGTCGCAAGTCTGACTTTTAGGGTTTAAACATGCTGGCACGTACACCCAGCATACATGCTGATCCTTCGCATTCCTTCTCACCATGTACGCTAAGCATACTCATAAGTACGCCCGGCGTACTCAAGGGTCTCTTAAGCCAAAATCAAAATACTTCAAGGGCCTATAAAGTTATACCTGATTTGGGTGTTACAACTCTCCCTCACTTGGATTAGACTTCGTCCCCAAAGTCTGTAGCTATAAACAAATCGGGGTAATGCTCCCGCATTTCGTCCTCTGGCTCCCAGGTCCATTCGGAACCCTTTCGGTGTTGCCATTTCACCTTTACCAATTTCACCTCCTTATTCTGAAGACCCTTCATCTTCCAGTCTAATATGGCAGCTAGCCTCTCCACATAATTTAGGCTCCCATCCACCCGAATATCATCTATGGAAACGACTGTGGACTCGTCCGTAACACACTTCCGTAGTTGAGACACATGGAAGGTATTGTGAATCTGACTAAGCTCCTATGGCAGTTCTAAACGATACGTCACCTTGCCCACTTGGGCTGAGATCCTGAAAGGGCCTATAAAACGAGGCCCCAACTTGCCTCTTTTCCGGAATCTGATAATCCCTTTCCAGGGCAACACCTTCAGCAGTACAAAGTCCCTCACCTGGAACTCAAGGTCCGATCGCCGCCAGTCAGCATAACTCTTCTGGCGGCTCTGCGCAACTCGCAATCGATCGCGCACCTGCTGAATTAATTCGGTAGTCTTGAGCACTACCTCAGTGCTCCCCATGACCTTATGCCCAATCTCATCCCAGCACACGAGGGTCCTATACCTCCGTCCATATAACATACCGAATGGAGCCCGATCAATACTAGCATGATAACTATTATTGTACGAAAACTCTGCTAGTGGAAGGTACGCATTCCAACTCCCTCGAAAATACAGTACGCATGCCCGAAGCATATCCTCCAGCATCTGAATCGTCCTCACACTCTGACCATCAGTCTGAGGGTGATATGCCGTACTAAAATGTAGATGAGTGCCCAGTTCCTCATGAAATTTCTTTCTAAAACCTGGAAGTGAACCGAACATCCCTGTCGGAGACTACAGACATGGGCACCCTGTGTCTAGCCACCACCTCACGTACATAAATGTCTGCCAACTTCTCTGCAGATATACTCTCGGAAATCGGAATAAAGTGGGCACTCTTCGTTAGTTTGTCCACGATCACCTATATAGCATCCACTCCTCTTGCCGTCCTAGGAAACTTTGTGATGAAGTCCATAGTGATCTCTTCCCACTTCCACATGGGAATGGGTAGTGGCTGAACCTTGCCATGAGGCCGCTGATGCTCGGCCTTGACCTTCCTGTAGGTCAAGCACCGCTCCACGAACCAAGCGATTTCCCGCTTCATGCAGGGCCACCAATAATCCAACCTCAAGTCCCTATACATTTTCATGGCTCCTGGTTGTATAGAGAACTTGGACTTGTGTGCTTCCTCTAATAGCCTATGTCTCACTCCCCCTGTCACCGCACCTAACCCCGAGATCGACGCATCACCACCAAATCCTCTAACCCCTCAGGTAGTACCAGAATCGCAGCCTCGCATAACCTCCATCTTAGGGTCTCAAAAGCCATCTGCTGATCCGCACCACACCTAAAGGTCACATTTTCTTGGTCAAGCGGGTCAAAGGCATGACAATCTTGGAGAAGTCCTAGATAAATCTCCGATAGTACCCTGCTAAGCCCAAGAAACTACTAATCTCTGATGCATTCCTTGGTATTTCCCACCACATCACCGCCTCAACCTTGGTTGGATCAATCGAAATACCCTCCTGATTGATGACATGCCCAAAAAACTGTACTTCCTGCAGCCAGAATTCACACTTGGAGAACTTCGCATAAAGTCTCTCCACCCTCAGGGTCTCTAATACCTCCCCCAAATGTTGCTCGTGTTGCTCCCTGGTCTTAGAGTAGATCAGTATATCATCGATAAAAACAATCACCGACCGATCCAACATAGGCCTACACACTCTGTTCATGAGGTCCATGAACGCTGTTGGGGCATTGGTGAGTCCGAACGGCATCACCACAAACTCATAGTGCCCATACCGAGTCCTGGAAGCTGTCTTTGGTATATCCTCATCCTGAATTCTCATATGACGATACCCTGACCGAAGATCAATCTTGGAAAACCAAGACGCACCCTGAAGCTGATCAAACAAATCATCAATCCTCGGCAATGGATAACAGTTCTTCACCGTTAACTTGTTTAGTTCCCTATAGTCGATACACATCCTATGAGATCCATCCTTCTTTTTCACAAAAAAATTGGTGCTCCCCACGGGGAACTGCTCGGACGAATGAACCCTCAGTCTAACAGCTCCTGAAGCTGCATAGACAACTCCTACATCTCTGGTGGTGCCAACCGATATGGCGCCTTTGCTATTGGAGCGGCACCCGACACCAGGTCAATACAAAACTTCACCTGCTTCTCCAGAGGCACCCCTGGTAGTTCTTCGGGGAAAACATCCCGAAAATCCTGTACAACTGGCACACTGCCCACATCCGTCGTGGTCTCCACCCTCGTATCCGAGATATAAGCCAGAAATCCTGTGCAACCCTGCTGTAAAATCCTCCGAGCCCTTGCAACCGAACAGAGGGTCGGTCCCCACGAGGCCCTCTCACCATGAATAACTAGTTCTCCCCCACTTGGGGTTCGAACCCTGACTAACTGGCGCTCGCAATCAATCATGGCCCCATTGGCCCCCAACCAGTCCATCCCGATAATCACCTTCATCCCTCGCAACGGTATCGGGACTAGGTTGACACGAAACCTCTCCCCGAGTACATTCAGGACACAGTCCCGATACAACCTCGCATCACTAACAGTGCATTCATCTGCAATCTCAACCTCGATCGGGGAATCCAAGTTCCCTGGCCTGTCCCAGAATTTCTTGCTAAGCGCAAGAGACACGAACGATCGGGTAGCACCCGAGTCAAACAAGACATGCGCCGACATACCATTGACTAAAAAGGTCCGTATACAACATGATATATATATATATATATATATATATATATATATATATATATATATATAAGTCATACAAATCATAATGAGCAGAGAATAGTAAATACGTACCAGCCACAACGTCTGGTGCTGCCCGAGCCTCCTCGGCGGTCAACTGAAAGGCGCGACTCTTCACCGTCGGGACATCCTCCTTGACAGGGCGGCCATCAGTAATCCTCAATGTGGCGAGCGCAGTCGTAGTCGCCGCCACCGCTCCTACTCCTCTTTGCAACCTCGGGCAATCAGCTCGCTTGTGGCCGGTCTGGTTGCAACGAAAGCAAATCAAGCCCTTCTTGGAGCAATCCCAGATCACGTGGCCTGATTGGCCACAAGCATAACATCCTGAACCTGCCCCTCGGGAAGTCCCACTGTGTGGTTTACCGCACTTGGCACACTGGCACCGAACCTGCCGACCTCTGTTGGATGTAACTGAGATCTTAGGCTTCTTAGCCTGACCCACCGCTGCCTGAGCCTGCTCCGGTTTCCGCTTGGTGTGGAAATCCAACTCCATCTCCCATTCTCGGGCCTTCTCCATCATCACGTTTAGGTTTTTGCACCCTGTAAAACTCACAAACTCCTGGATATCATCCCTCAGCATGGAGTGATATCTCGTCCTCCTCAAATCCTCATTTGTAGCGTACTGCGGAATTAGTAAGGCTCGCTCCCGAAACTTGGCGGTGATGTCCACCATGGTCTCGGTGGTCTGCTAGAGGTCGTGGAACTCCCTCACCAGTCGTTGCACCTCAATAGGTGGTGAAAACTCCACATCAAATCGCCGAACAAACTAGGCCCATGTCATCTCTGCCACACCAGCCGCCCCCACTTGGCTGGTCACCTCTCCCCACCAATCTCGGGCTCTGTCTCGCAGCAAACATCAAACAAAACCCACCTTGGGTGCATCCGAGCAAGAACTCGTGCATTGGGCATTTTCGATATCCGCCACCCAGCGTCGGCTAACAATGGGGTCCCGGACCCCAAGAAACCCCGATGCTCTACACGCCTTGAACTCCCGAAACGAGGGAGTTCAGGTCCCAACCTGACCCGCAGCAACCTCAGCCTTGAATGCCCTGAGTCTCTCCTCCATAATCTCCATCATGCCTTCCTTGATCATCTCGGAAATGACCGGGGTCGCGTCAAGGATGCCCTTGGTAACCTCGCCTGCGATAAGCTCATGCAGCTTCTCATCAATGGCATCAGCAGTACCTCCCAATCTCGCCCTGGACCCAGACCCCGATCCTGATCCTCCTGCTCCAAATCGTGTCATTACCATGCTGAACTAAAATATTATAAATCACAACGATAAGAATTTCCATATAAGGGATCTTCCCACACTGGTCCTCCTTGAAGTCATCAGATCTAACAGTGCTTCGGGTACAGGTCCTGTGCTTTCAGTAGTACGGGCCCAATACTAACTTCCACACCTACCTGCACCTTTCCCCACTGTTCTACCCGATAACTTCAATTCGTCTGCAACCAAACCATATCCCACAATTACCATATACATCAATCTCAGGCTGTCCTAAGATTTACTCTACTCATATCAATCAAATCTATCATAATAGGTTGCTTTTATGCATGCAAATTGTACAAAGAAAAGGATCAAATAGACTTTCGAATAAAAGATTCTACCCTAGGACCACAACCAGATAAGGAACAGGAAATAAGGCCAAATCAATCATTCTGAGGCGATAAGCTCCTAACATATACAATTTTAAAAGCATACACATAGAAATTCCATATAATCAAGAAAGTTTAAATATCAGTATAACATGGCTAACACATCAGGGATCTACTTACTTGGCTCAGCTGATCACGTGCGTTGCACTCTCATCATTTCTTTCTTTTATTTTAACTTTACTTTTGAAAATTTTTGTGCCAAATCCTTAGTTTGAGTTCAGACACACCCGGGAGTGTGCCTGAATCCCACAAACCAAGGCTCTGATACCAACTTGTAACAACCCAAATTTTTAAGGAAAATTTTCATTTAAAATAACAAACACATTTCATAAAAACCATGAGATCCCACATTCAGTTTTAAAAACATCATCCATTACATCATCATTTTTTTAAATCATCAGATTATCCCCAAACATATTAGTGAAAGAGAGAAATAGAGTGCATGTCGTGCCATCACGCCTTGCCCTTGCCCTTGGGCTCCAATGTACCTGAAACAATCAACAACCTATAAGTGAAACACTTAGTGAGTTCCCCAGAGCATACCACACACCACACATACACATATCCTAGTAGCTATTCGAAGCTACACACATATCACATAAGTCATGCATATAACAGATAAGGATGCCATGGGCTCGTCCCCAGGGTCTTACTCCAGGATGTCATAGGCTCCACACATGGTCTTACACCTAAGTGTCATGGGCTCTCCCATGGTCTCTGATAGGAAAGCCATGGGCTCCCATCATGGTCTTACGTCCAAGTGCCATGGGCTCTCCCATGGTCTTCCATACAAAACACACAATCACATAACATATCAAAAATAACTAATACACATATCACGATCACATAATGGGCCAGACTTGGCTCCTTAGACCCATTGGTATGGTGAGGAGACTCACCTCTAACTGCTGGAATACAAACACTACTCTCCTAACAGCCTAAAGCCTCCCGTGCTGAAAAATGACAATAAATTAAAGTCAAAATCTTACTTAGTTAAAAGAAACCCAACTTCAACTCCTTTCTTGAGGCCTAATTGTCCTTCCCTAACTAATGGGCCTAAAGTCTAAGTCCAACCTCATTAATGGGCATCTTGACCCATTAAAGCCCAACCAATATATCCAAGGCCCATTACATATGAAATAGCCCACAATACAACCAGGTCCAATAACCAAGTGAAGCCCAATAGCCCAAAAGCCCAAAACAGGCCCAAGCCCATCTGTGACATGTATGCTTAGTGTACCACCCTAGTATGCACAACATACTGGGGCTTGGTGACTTACGCGTGGCGTACTCAGATCTACGCCCGACGTACTAACAAGTTAAGCACGTTTCCATTAAATGCTTAATGCTCGATTCTTATATGTCCAGAAGTTAGATCTAGGCCTATAAAGACAACCCAAGGCATAAAGTTGGCAACTTTATGCCTTTGCATGTCCCAAATGATCCCAACACCCTCGTTAAGACCATTTTGAATCTCTTAACCCATGCATGAGATCAAAAGTCCCCCCAAGACTCTATTTTTATGTTGGAAAAGGACTAACGGACCTCAGATTTGTTATTTCCACCCTCCGGAGTTACTTACCTCACAAGGAAAGAGTCCAAAACCAATTAAAGGGACAAGACCAAAAACCCTAGCTAGATTTAGTGATTGAAATGGAAAGGTACAAGCTTTATACCTCCGGAAGCTCCTCAAGGTCAATAATAAGCAAATTCTTGAAGCCAAGTGACACTCCAAACTCCTTTGGCAACTTCTTCTTCTTGGATGAACACTAAAAGAATCACAAATGCACTCTTAAAGTTCAAGCTACACTCACAAATGATATTAGGGTTTTTCAGGGCCTTTGAAGGTGAGGGAGGCAGATAAGGGTGAGGTCTAAAGGAGTTTAGGATGTTTATATAGGTCTCAAGTCTGATTTTTAGGGTTTAAACATACTGGCACGTACGCCCAGCGTACGTGCTGCTCCTCCGCGTTCCTTTTCACCAAGTACGCTACGCGTACTCATAAGTACACCCAACGTACTCAAGGGTCTCTTAAGCCAAAATCAAAATAATTTAAGGGCTTATAAAGTCATACTTGATTTGGGTGTTACAAATATTAAGGCTAGGATTCAACACAATATTCTACAATTACGAAGAGGGATGTCGTAATCCAATTGTAAAGTATTTGGAGGTAGGTAAATGACGATTTACCAATTTCCACCACGAAAACGAAATAAATTATTAGGTTTTAATTGGTTTGAGATTCCTAGATCTTTGAGATTCATTGAACTTTTCAAAGGCATGTTTAAATCTTGATTGTTCCCTTCAAGTTTGTGACTGGGATGTAGAGGATCACAAACAAGGTTTGAATAACCATGCAAATTAACATGGTACACCCAATGTTACAAATCACCTAATTATTGTGCCGATTAACCACACGCTCTCCATTGATCTATGATTAACATCAAGCTACCCTTTTCCACACATTGTTAGTCCTAGATTAGTGTGTCGGTTAACCACACATGCTCCATAACGACTTAACAAGGTGCAAAGTGTAATTTAATGGATTAGCATCATTTTCATATTTTTCCTAAAGTAACTAAGATTGGGAATTAAATCAAAGTTTAGTTACTTTATATTTATCATTATACTTTTAGTGAGGGAGAATTAGTCTCCTATCCTACCCGTTCTGCTAACGACCCTCCACCAGTCAAGGAAGCGGTGGGTCAGAGTGGACACCTATTAAACCACCATTTTATAGGCAGTAAACTTATACCCCCTTATAGACCAGCTTCGTGAATGAGGTCTACTAACGGTAAGAGCGACTTGTCTTATATATATATATATATATATATATATATATATATATATATATATATATATATATAATATTATAAGTTATGAGGGTTGAATTTTAACTAATAAAACTCTAGGGTTTGGAATTAAAGTTTCATTTAATGAGACTTTGCAAATTCCAAAACTTGATGGCAAGTTTTGAAACTTGTCAAAACTCTTCACATTTATAACCTATGAGTTTAATTTGATTTCAATGTTGAGACCTTTCATTTTCCATAACTTGAGGACAAGTTACGGAGGTCATTAAACATAAATTAGATCATTTAACTAACAACTAAATTATCACATAATTCAAGATCTAACTAAACTCATAAACAAGACAATTCCATATCAACAATTTTAAAAAGAATTTGGTTTATCATATAAAACAAAAATCATTTTAAAACTTTGATAGTTATCTTTCAATTGGATGAGTATGATCACTACCATATCTTTAAAACATATTTTTATGATTCAAAACAGTTTGGGGTAATGATCATATCCAATTTTGGCAAAAAACATGAATTTCTGCACTCTGATCAGCCAACTCGACGAGTCCATGAACTGGACTCGTCGAGTAACTTTATTTCTGCATGGACTCGTCGAGTTCCCCAGTGGACTTGGCGAGTTCATCAGTTAGAATGCAAAAAACTTGATTTTTTCAACTTTGAAAAAAAGCAAGCATCAAATATAACAGAAAACAATCCTAGGCTCTAATACCACTGTTGGGTTTTGAGCGCTATAACACTTCTTAAGTGCACATGCAACCCTAAATGCTTTGGATCTATGTTTTCTCTAATTGTACATGCATTTTCTTTTTCCAAAGCATTCACCCTAACTAGCATACAGTTGAAATTATATAACAAAACTTTGGTTTGGATGCTTACCTCTTGAGTAGGGTAGAGTTCTTGACCTTTGAAAGCTTGAGAACCTCAAGTGTGATGTCTCTAATGGTTCACAAACACCAATATGCAATAGGAGGTTCTAAGAGAATAAGTTACTTGTCTCTATTGAAGGTGCAACCAATTTTGGAGCATGGAGGGGCTATTCATAGTTGTGGCAAGTGCTAGGGTTACACTTTGTAAACCCTAATGATCCATGACTTCCACATTCCTGTGATCCATGGGTTTAATCTCCATGGACTATCCATGTGCTATATTATTGGTTTAGCCCACTTACATAATCATGGATCACTTAGCCCATACTATAAGTATCATTGATTTACATAATCAATCCCTCCATATTTAATTAGTCTCTTTTGACCACAAAATTAATTCCAAATTAATTCTTAGACAATACTAATTAAATAACCATATTAATATATTAAACTTATAATATATTAATAAATCATAAATAACCTTATTCTCATAAAACCATCCTATCAAATTGCACTGGTGAAGGCAACCCAAAAGGACCATGCTATTATCGAGTCAAGTACATACCAGTTATAGTTATGGGCTTAGACACCAAATCCAACAGGGTGCTCATGGCACTTTGGTATAAGACCATGTGGGGGGAACCCATGGCATCCTTATATGTTTGTATGCATGGCTTATGTGATATATGTAGGTTTTATAGCTAATATGATATGTGCTATGTGGATTGTGTGCGGGGTATGCTCTGGGGAACTCACTAATCATTAGCTTACAGTTTGTGGATTTGTTTCAGATACATCTGAGCCTAAGGGCAAGGGCAAGGCTTGATGGCACGGTGTACACTCTCTATCAGGCATTTTTATGGGACACTCTGATGATTTGAAATAAAATTGTATTTGATATGAATTTTGAAAACAATTGTATTTGGGATTTCATGGTTTGTGGAAAGTATTTTGGTTAATTAAAAATGACTTTTTTTTTGAAAAATCGGGTCGTTACAAGTTGGTTTTAGAGCCTTGGGTTGAGGGATTTAGACACACCCTCAGGTGTGTTAGGACTCAAACTAAGGAAATCGTAAAATTATTTTCAAAAATAAAATAAAAGTTAAAACATTTAAATAATGGAAAAGAGGAGAGTGCAACGCGCGTGATCGGCCGAGCCAAGTAAGTAGTTCCCCAATATGATAGCCATGTTGTATTGATATTTGAGCTATGATTATCGTATGTATTTTGCTATGTGTATGCTTTTAAAGTTGTATACGGTTAAGAGCTTATAGCCTTAGAATGATTGATTTGGCCTTATTTCATGTTCCTTGTCTAGTTGTGGTCCTAGGGTAGAATCTCTTATTCAAAATTCTACTTGATCCTTTTTTTGTATATAATTTGCATGCATAAAGGCAACCTGTTATGATTAGTATGATTGATGTGGGTAGAGCAAATCTTAGGATCGCCAGGATTTGAGATATGCAGTAGTCTGTGGGATACGATTTATTTTGGGAAAAATTGGAGTTGTTAGGTAGAGCCTTGGGGAAGGTACGGGTAGGTGTGGAAGGTAGTATTGGGCATGTACTACTGAAAGCATAGGACCTGTACCCGAACCAATGTTAGACTTGGAAGCTCTAAGGAGGACCGGTGTGGGAAGATCCCTTCTATGGACATCCTGATCATTATGTTTTATGTTATTGCTGTACAGTATGGTGGTAACACGACATGGAGCTGGGGGATCAGGATCTGGGTCAGGCGATGGTACCGAGCCCATCGACGAGAGGCTGCATGACCTCATCGCAGCTAAGGTTATGTGGGGCATCCTTGACGCTACCCCAGTTATCTTTGGGATGGTCAATGAGGGTATGATGAAGATTACGGAGGAGAGGCTCAGGGCATTCAGAGCCAAGATTGCTGCGGGCCAGGTTAGGGCCCGAACTCCCTCAATCCGGGAGTTTAAGGCGTGTGGGGCGCCATAGTTTTTTGGGGTCAGGGACCCCATTGTTACCCGACGCTGGGTGGCGGATATAGAGATCGCCTAGCATACGAGTTCTTGCCTTGATGCAGCAAAGGTGCGTTTTGCTTCAAGTATGCTGAGAGACAGAGCCCACAACTGGTGGGGAGAGGTGACTAGTCAGGTAGGAGCAGCCTGAGTGGCTGAGATGACATAGGTCAAGTTTGTTTGGAGATATGATTTGGAGTTTGCACCAACTATTGAGGTGTGGCGGTTAGTGAGAGAGTTCCAGGAGCTCCAACAGACCACCGAGACTGTGGCGGAGATCACTGCCAAGTTTCGGGAACGAGCATTATTGATCCCACAGTGTGCTACTGATGAGGACATGAGGAGGACTAGGTATTATTCCATGTTGAGGGATGATATCCGGGAGTTTGTGAGCTTCACAAGGTGCAAAACCCTGAATGAGATAGTGGAGAACTCCCGTGAGCGGGTGATGGAGTTGGACTTCCGCACCAAGCGGAAGCCTGGGCAGGCACATGCAGTAGTAGGTCAGCCTAAAAAGCCTAAGACCTCAGATTCTTCTAGTAGGGGCCAGCAGGGCCGGGGCCGATGTGTCAAGTACGGTAAACCGCACAGTAGGGCTTGTTGGATAGCGGGCTCAGGATGTTATGCATGTGGCCAGTCAGGTCACTTTAGCAGGGATTTCCCCAAGAAGGGCTTGATTTGTTTCCACTGCAACCAGGCCAACTATAAAAAGGCCGATTGTCCTAGGTTGCAGGGAAGGGGAGGACCAGTGGAGGCGCCTGCGCCTGTCACGATGAGGATCATTGGCCACCCTGATAAGGCGGATACTCTAGCGGTGAAGAGCCGCGCATTTCAGTTGACCACCAAGGAGGCTCAGGCAGTGGCAAACATTGTGGCTGGTATGTATTTTATTTCCCCAATCTAGATTTATTGCATTGATTATGTGTGTATTATGCTTATATAAGTACCTTTCTTGTCAATGGTATGTCTGCTCACATTTTGTTCGATTCGGGAGCTACCCGATCATACGTGTCTCTTGCACTTAGCAAGAAGTTTTGGGATGCGTCAAGAACTTTGGATTCCCTGCTTGAGATGGAGATTGCAGATGACCACACTGTGAGTGTTGCGAGTGTGTATCAGGACTGTGTCCTGAACGTTCTTGGGGAGAGGTTTTGTGTTGATCTAATCCTGATACCGTTGCCAGGGCTGAAGGTGATTGTCGGGATGGACTGGTTGGAGGCCAATGGGGGCCATGATCAATTGCGAGTGCCGGTTGGTGGGGTTTCAAACCCCAAGTGGTGGAGAACTGGTTATTAATGGTGAAAGGGCCTCGCATGGGTCAACCCTTTGTTTAGCTGCGACGGCTAGGAGATTTCTGCAGCAGGGTTGTACAAGATTTCTGGCATATATCTCAGATATGAGGGTTGAGACTACGACAGATGTGGGAAGTGTGCCGGTTGTACAAGATTTTCAGGATGTCTTTCCTGAAGAATTACCAGGAGTGCCTTCGGAGAGGCAAGTGGAGTTTCGCATTGATTTAGTGTCGGGTGCCGCTCCGATAGCGAAGGCACCGTATCGGCTAGCACCGCTCGAGATGCAGGAGCTATCTATGTAGATTTAGGAGCTACTAGACTGATGGTTTATCCGTCCCAACATTTCCCCATGGGGAGCACCGATCCTGTTTGTGAAAAAGAAGGACGTGTCATACAGGATGTGTATTGATTATAGAGATCTGAATAAACTAACGGTGAAGAACCATTATCTGTTACCGAGGATCGATGATTTGTTCGATCAGCTGTAGGGTGCGCCTTGGTTTACCAAGATTGATCTTCGGTCGGGATACCATAAGATGAGGATTCGGGATGAGGATATACAAAAGACAGCTTTCAGGGCTCTGTATGGGCACTATAAGTTTGTGGTAATGCCATTTGGACTCACCAATGACCCAATAGCGTTCATGGATTTCATGAACAGGGTGTACAGACCGATGTTGGATCGGTCGATGATTGTTTTTATTGATGATATCCTGGTCTATTCTAAGACCAATGAGCAGCATGAGAAATATCCGAGGGAGGTATTGGAGACACTGAGGGCGGAGAGGCTTTATGCCATGTTCTCCAAGTGTGATTTATGGCTGCGAGGGGTACAGTTTTTGGGACACATCATCAACCAGGAGGGAATTTTGGTTGATCCAGCCAAGGTTGAGGCAGTGATCCAATGGGAAGTACCGAAGAACGCATCCGAGGTCCATAGCTTTTTGGGTTTAGCAGGCTATTATCGGAGATTCATTCAGGATATCTCTAAGATTGTTAACCTTCGACCCGTTTGACCAAGAAGAATGTGACATTTCGATGGGGCACGGAGTAGCAATTGGCCTTTAAGACCCTGAGACAGAGGTTAGGTGAGGCTCCGATTGTAGTACTACAGGAGGGGTTAGATGATTTGGTAGTGTACTGTGATACATCACTCTCAGGATTAGGTGCGGTACTAATGCAAAAAGGGCATGTGATAGCTTACGCCTCGAGCCAGTTGAAGCCTCATGAGGCGAATTACCCCACTCAGGACCTAGAATTGGGGGTGGTGGTGTTTGCACTCAAGATTTGGAGGCACTAATTGTGTGGAGTGCAATACACTATTTATACTGATCATAAGAGTCTAAAGTATTTGATAGATCAACAGAACCTCAACATGCGACAGAGGAGGTGGTTGGATGTGCTGAAAGGTTATGACAATGAGATCTTGTACCATCCCGGAAAGGCCAACATGGTGGCCAATGCTTTGAGCCGTAAGGCGGTGGGCTCCCTGGTTGGGAACGTTTTTTTGAGGATGACGGTGATCTCTCCATTGTTGGATACGATCAAAGAGGCTTAGGTCGAGGGTGTGAAGAAAGAGAATTGGAAGATAGAGCGGATTCAGGGTCAGTATCCCTTGTTCGTTCGGGATAGTCGAGGTCTTCTTACACAGTGTGGCTGGGTGTGGGTACCAGTGACTGGAGGAGTGAGACAGAAGATATTGGAAGAGGCACACAAGTCCAAGTTCTCTATACATCTAGGGGCTACAAAAATGTATGGAGACTTGAGACTGAGTTATTAGTGGCCCTACATGAAGCGGGAGATTGCTTGGTTCATGGAGCGGTGCTTGACATGCTAGAAGGTCAAGGCTGAGCATCAACGGCCTCATGGGAAGGTTCAGCCGCTACCTATTCCCATGTGGAAGTGGGAAAAGATCACTATGTACTTCATCACGAAGTTACCAAGGAAATGAGGGGTGTGGACACCATATGGGTGATTATGGACAGGTTGACGAAGAGTGCCCACTTTATTTCGATCACTGAGAGTATATCCGTTGAGAAGTTGGTGGATATTTATATGCGAGAGGTGGTGGCCAAACACGGGGTTCCAGTGTCGGTAGTCTCTGACAGAGATGTTCAATTTACATCTAGATTCTGGAAGAAGTTCCATGAGGAACTGGGCACTCGGTTGCATTTTAGCACGACATACCACCCGCAGATAGATGGCTGAAATGAGAGGACGATCCAAACACTCGAGGATATACTTCGATCATGCGTGTTGGATTTTGGAGGTAGTTGGGAATTGGGATACATACCTCCCATTGGTAGAGTTTTCATAGAATAACATTTACCATGCCAATATCGACTGACCTCCATTTAAGATGTTGTATGGTCGGAGGTGTAGGACCCGTTTGTTGGCGCGAGGTTGGACACCAAGTCATGGGGAGCACCGAGGTAGTGCTCAAGACTACTGGGTTGATTCAGCAGGTGCACGACCGGCTGCGAGTCGCACAGAGCCGTCAAAAAAGTTATGCTGACCGGTGTCGATCGGATCATGAGTTCCAGGTGGCAATGACTTCGTGTTACTAAAGGTGTTGCCATGGAAGGGGTTCATCAGGTTTCAGAAGAGAGGCGGGTTGGGGCCTCGATATATTGGACCGTTCAGGATTACGACCTAGGTTGGCAATGTGTCCTATCATTTGGAGCTACCGGATGAGCTTAGCTAGATTCACAACACCTTCCATGTGTCACAGCTTCGGAAGTGTGTCACCGACGAGGCCGCGATCATTTCACTGGACGACATTCAGTTGGACGAGAGCCTCAATTACATTGAGAGGCCCGTTGCGATTTTGGATAGGAAGACCAAGGTTATTCGGAACAAGGAAGTAAAGTTAGTACAGGTGGAATAGCAGCACCGAAGGGGCTCTGAATGGACATGGGAGCTGGAGGATGAGATGTGGGAGCCTTACCCATTATGTTTGCATCTACGGACTTCGAGGACAAAGTCTAGTTCAACTGGGGGAGAGTTGTAACACTCCAAATTAGTTATTACCTTTGAAGCCCTTGAAAATTTATATATTACATAATGCGTCCCTTGAGTATGTTGGGTGTACTTCATGGGTGCACTTAGTGTACCATCTATGGATGAGCGCGGAGGGCCAGCACGTACGTTGGGCGTACCAAAGGGCACATGGGGTGTACGTAATGGATGTTCAAACCCTAATTTATGGACTTGAGACCTATATAAGCATCCTTATCTCATTTGAGCTTCACCCTAACCAGCCTCCTTCACCTTCAAATGTCCTTGAAACCCCTAAAAGGATTAGACAGTGTGTTCTTGAGCTTTTGAGTGTTTAAATACCATCCTTTTTGTGTGTTACTCACTAAGAAGAAGAGGAATCAAGCTTAAACGAAGAGGAGCTTATGGATCTTACATTTTGAGCAGTCTAGGAAGCTTAAGGAGGTAAACAACTTTCACCTTGGTTATCATTTCCATATCTAGAGCTAGGGTTTTCTCCTTAGCCCCTTTTTGTGTTCTTGAACAACCTCTTAAGAGGTTGAGTAACTCCAGAGCTTAGGGAGGATCGATCTGAAGTCCTTTGGTCCATTCATAGCATAAAAATGGAGTCTTGAGGGATGTTTTGACCTTATGCATGGATTAAGATTCTCGGAAAGGTCTTAATGGGTTGTTGGGAGCATAAGGGACATGCAAAGGCATAAAGTTGCCAACTTTATGCCTTAGGACGTATTAATGGAATCAGATCTAAAGTTTGGACGTTAGAACATCGAGTATTAAGCACTTAATGGAAAAAGTGCTTAATATGTTTGTACGTTGAGTGTAACTTAGAGTATGCAGCGCGTACGGCTCAGGGACTCAGTACGCTATGCATACCAGGGTGGTACGCAAGGCGTACGCATATCAAATGGACTCGGACTTGTTTGGGTTTGTAAGCTTTTGGGCCTTAATTAGTCATTGGGCCTGGTCACGTCTGGAGTTAGTGTGCCAGCTGATCTGTTTTGGGCCATGGATACTATGGTTAGGCTTTATTGGGCCATGAGGCCCATTAATGATTTTGGACATGGACTTTGGACCCATTAGCAATGGAAGAATTTTTGGGCTATTTTGAAAGGAATTGGGTTTGGGTCCTTTAATTTGGATTATGTTCAATCCTAACCTTGGGTAATGTTATTATTTTTCAGCACGGGTGGTTACGAATTGTTAGGAGAGTAACTTTCAGATTCAGCAGACAGACGTGAGTCTCCTCACTATACCAATAGGTCTAACGCACCAAGGCCGGCCCATTTTCTAATATGTGGTACACTAGATGTAGTAGAGATATGCGATATGATAGTTAGTTGTATGCTAAGTGGTATGCTAGTGATTATATGATACTTGCAGGGAAGACCATGGGGGAGCCCATGGCACTTGGACAAGACCATGTGGGGGAGCCCATGGCTTGATGTTTAAAGACCATGGGGGAGCCCATAGTAGTCAAATGAAAGACTATGTGGGGGAGCCCATGGCTTATCTGTTAAAGACCATGGGGTGTGCCCATGGTACTTTGGTATAAGACCATGCGGAGGAGCCTATGGCATCCTTATATATTTGTATGCATGGATTATGTGATATATGTAGCTTTTATAAGTAATATGATATGTGGATTGTGGATTGTGTGTGGGGTATGATCTAGGGAACTCACTAAGCATTAGCTTACAGTTTGTGGATTTGTTTTAGGTACATCTGAGCCTAAGGGCAAGGGCAAGGCTTGATGGCGCGGCGTACACTTCTCTCAGGCATTTTTATGAGACACTCCAATGATTTGAAATAAAATTGTATTTGGGATTTCACGGGTTGTGGAAAGTATATTGGTTAATCAAAAATGAAAATTTTCTTTTGAAAAATCAGGTCATTACAAGAAGAGGTTGAGGCAAGGCAAGACCATGGGGAGGCGAACACCTAGTCTTCACCCTAGTTCCTTCAGTTGTGGGGGCGGGGCTGATTTTCTCACTGCTTTTTTCTCCCATATGTCAGGGCGGTTCAGTCGCCCTAGTTTGTGCCCCTCCGATAGTTTCGAAGGACCTTCATCGGCGGCACGGGTGGAATCCTTGGTACCCTCTAATAAAAAACTCAGATAACGTTTCTTACGAAGAGGAGGCCGGTGTTGGCTGACTCAGCTCGACCACCGGAAGAGGCTTCCAGGAAAGAAAAACGCCTCTTAACACGACGAAGACTCCTCGGGGACCCGAAAGGTGTAGGATCCTTATGAGAAACACCGGTGGCAATGATGTGCTGCAGATCTAGATCTTCGCCAGTGCCGGTGGCTCTGTCAGAACTGATAACTGCCTCAATCCCTTGTCCATAAATAGGGGGTGGAAGAGCCTCCACAAGATCAACATCATGATACTGAAGCTCATCGTCGAACTGACCCTGAAGAGCTCTCTTTAAAGAAATAACTTCCTCCACACCTGACAACAAAACAAAAGATAATTATGGTAAATAGAATGTCGATTTAAACGTTGTGACAACCCGGAATTTTCATTCGGTCAAACCCTAAAAGTCAATCACTTAATATTATAATTCAAGTTCACTTTTACTTGTTTTTGGGAAAAATAAAGTTCGTTTGATTATTTTAATATTATTTTTAAACGAACGGATGAAAGAAAGTGTCGTCTCGGGTTTTGAATTTTAAAAACCGCAAACACCTCGCGTCTTAGAAGTTCTCCGCCAAACTATTTCGTTTGTAGAAAAATCATCCCAAAATCCGTAAACTCATGCTTATCCATGAGTTTACTCCCTAAGTCTAGTTATAATGTGTTTACTCCCCAAAAGAGTAAACTCAAGAAAACCTCTCAAGTAGCAAACTAGAAACAATTCAAGATCTTCCAACTTGTAAGTGTTCTAGCCATTTCAAGTTGATTAAACACTTAATCTAGTGTTTGTACATCTATTCATCCATTCATTTTTGTGTTTTGATTAGATTTTCAAAAACACCAAGAACACACACTAAGTGTTCTTGGACTTTTAGCTAAATCCAAGTTTCCTTATAGTAAGTACTTCCATCCTTGAGTCTTCTTAAGCTTGTATTACATATTAACATCAAAGAAAAGTCCCAAGAACACCAAGATAAAGGTGTTCACTATTTTGGGAGGCTCCCAAAACCATAAACACCATTTATGGTGCAAAGTGGTGCCTTAAGGTGCCTAGATGCTTCACCATGCCTTAGGGACTTGTCTAGCTTCATCCTTGATGAGTTTATCACACATAAAGCACCAAATACTTCCATTTTTATGTGTTTACGGTTTGGGGATCTCCTAAAACCGTAAACACCCCAAAAAGTGCATAAAAGTCCCATAAAAGTCCAATGGTTATTCCTTATGTCTAAATCTAACCTAGACTATTGCCATGATTGACCTAAGGACTTGAAAACCCCCAAATACCAAACTTATGAGTTTAAGGTAGTAAATTCATGAGTTTAAGGTAGTAAACTCATGAGTTTAAGGTAGTAAACCCAAAGAGAAATGACCATGAGGCCGTAAACTCCTCAAAGGAGTGTAATGATGCCCTAATCTCTTCCAAAGGCCAAACCACCAAGTAGAAATGATTCAAAGGACTTGCAAAACCTCAAACCAACTTATGGTCAAAAAGAGAGGAGTTTACGACCGTAAACTCATTAGGTCAAAGTCATGAAAACCGTAAACTCCAAGGGAGTTTACCCTTGAACCCCCAACACTATAGCAAGGTCCTTTAACACTTAGATGCAATCCTTATGACTTGTAGCACCTAAATAAGGTGTTTTACATGCCTTAGGATGTCTTAACTTTGTCAATTAGTGGTTTAAAGTCTAATTGGATACATATATGTGTGATTATATGTTAACTAGGATCATTGAGTGTGAACAAGTCTTCACTTGTCACCTAGCTACCCTACATCATTCAGTTCATCCAAATCACCATCTATAGGTGAGTTCATACCCCTTAATCAATGTTTTAAATGATTTCAAATGCTTTAATGGGGGGGGGGGGGGGAATACAGGTAGGAAATAACATGTTATTAAATCAATCATATGTATTTATAACTGTGTTTTCATTCAGCAGATTTCACATACTACAAAATGTGATGCATGAAATGGTTTTATATCTTAAAAATACCTTGATAGCAAAAGTATTACGTTTGAAATGTTTATTAAAATGACATCAAGTCATTGTTAATTATTGTTCAAAACTCTTAGATGTCTTACAAAACCAATTTTACCTTCTTGAACAAAACTATATCTATACACTTATGTTCTTTTATATGTATTGATGTTATAGTTTTCATCCTTCATTTAGTTTCCCACACTCTTGTGTAGCAAGGGTGTATGAACCTGTTTGGACAATCAATTACCTTCCAGTTAACTATTATAGGGATAGTTAGGAGATACATAACATTATTCCTATTACAAGGAATTACATCAGAGTCAGTTCATTCATGAGTCTACACTATACATTACATGAGTACCTTACATGAATACATTATATGAGTACCTTACATGAATACATTACATGAGTACCTTACATGAATACATTATATGAGTACCTTACATGAATACATTACATGAGTACCTTACATGAATACATTACATGAGTACCTTTACGTAGATACATCTTCCTGTATACATTTACATGGATACTTGTACCTCGATTCATTAGGATGATTTATTAGTACCTTCTGTGTAAATTTTCCTGCCTATCCCAGTTCAACGGGATATCTAGATGGGACTAACCATTCTGAAGCCCAGCTGTTAGCACCAGTGGTTGATGAACATCTACGGATGCCTACGGTTATTTCTTATATTAGGAGTACCTTTACGGGACTAACCATTCCTTGGGCCTACTGCTCTCCACAGAGGTTGATGAACATCTACGGATGCCTACGGTTAATACTTATGTTAGGAAATCGTTTACGGGACTAACCCTTCCTCCCACCTGTTGTAGCTACAGAGGAAAATTGAACAATCTATGAATGTTCAAAGGTTATACATTTCGCAAATCGCGATGTCGTGTTAATCCTAATACAAAATGATAACACTTACATGATTATATTTTTCCTATTACTTTATTTTGTGATACATTCACATAAACAATGAGTTAGACTAAGTACTGTTTGTAATAGTCAAAAAGAAGGAAAAACTATCATTATCATAGCAAAACATTCGGGTCTTGGTAGAAGACTATTATATTCTTTTCCTATTTACTTTATTTTGTGATACATTCACATAAACGATGAGTTAGACTAAGTACTATTTGTAATAGTCAAAAAGAAGGAAAAACTATCATTGTCATAACAAAACATTCGGGTCTTGGTAGAAGACTACATTTCATACTAGTAGGAAATATGGGATTTTCTAGGGTTTTTCATACTTATATCAACTGTTTCATTTAAAGATTTACATGGCATTCATAACAACTTTCCAAAACAAGACAATGACACTTAAATACTTATGAATTCACCAGCTTTAGGCTGATACTCGCTTTCAAAATAACTTGTATTCTCAGGTCACCGGTTAGACAGGTACGATGGTCAGGTTTTGAGAAGTCGGAGCACAGACAAGACTCGTCTTATTTTGATTATTCATTTTGTTGTAGTACATTATGAAAGAACACACATGTATTAAAACTTTACTTTTAATGCAATGGATGATGTTGTTGCTTGTTTACTACTTTACACTGTTATGATACTTCACATGACGTCCTCCACCCCGGAACGTTTTCTCCGTTCTTGGTTTTGGGGTGTGACAAACGTTCTTTGCCAAATTTAAAAAAAAGGGGGGGGGGGAAGAGGAGCAAGAGAAATACCCTCTTTCTCAACAAAAAACTCGGGCATCTTTCCACATGCCCTCCAAGCGGCGCTCATTCTGCCGGCAGCCAAGAAGCAGTCAAGCCAATCTTCACCGTTGATGCTGATCTTCTTAAGGACCTCAGCCAATTCCTTGTGAGCACCTAAAAGCGCCAGAGCACGGTCAACGTACACTTTAGTCCTCGGATAACTGAGAACCACGAGATCATTGTTCACCCACAAAAACTTCTCCTGCCAATTCTTCTTCGATTTCTTATCATGTATAAGAGAAGGGACTCCCCGCCGTCGGGAGAGGGTTCGCGTCCCCAACTGGGTAGAGGCGTTAAAGAAGTTCTTGAAAGCCGGAATAGTTGGCAGGCGGCCTAGAGCACGATAGAGTAGTTCGAACCCCATTATCTTGTTTATAGCGATAGGGGTCAACTCTCTCACTGAAAACCCATATTCCCGGATGATCAAGTTGAAGAAAATAGTGGTAGGCAAGCACAAACCTGCCTCAAACAAGGTGGTTGTGATCCCAATATTTCCCTCAGGAGGACTGTACAAAGAGGCATCAGTTAAGGGAATTTGCACGACGTGTTCGGGGACGAACCTGAATAAGAACTCAAAAGACTCCCATTCCTCGGTGGTAAGATCTCTTCCTAAAGCGCGAGCAGTAGCCATGGAAAATACGAAGGAAAGGTTAAAAAGGTTTTTCTCAAGAACAAGTAGAAGACAATGAGAAAAATGCCAAGAGCAATTGAGGTTTTAAGTCCATCAGTGAGGCAACGAACCATCCTCATGATGAAACCGCCGAATAACGGCAATTTCACCCTGCCAACTGCACAAGCTGTTAATAGCAGTTCACCACGTATCTATGAGTAGACTAGAGCAACTCTGCTACGCCACGAACGTAGAGGCCTACTGGTCCAAGGGCTTGTTAACGTTACCTAACGACCATGTTAAATGTAACAAAGACGTTACTGCCTTGGCCGAGACCCGGTCTTGGCCTTAGAGAGCCAAAGTCGGAGCGATAACTCCTTTTCTTGTCACAAGGTAAGAACATCCCATGTGATCTCTTCATTAACCCACAACCAATGAGAAAGCTACAAATAGCCTGGGTGACGCCCATAACCGACGTCACCTGGCGGTTAGTTAGCGTGAATAGCTTTCCCAGTAATAGGAGGCCACATATCTCGCTCACAAGAGACGGTCCCCATGATCCGTTAGTAATAGGTATAAAAGGATTTCTTCCATCTCAAGGGAGCGATCCATATTCTTTCCCACAAAGATTACCCTAAAATTACCTCTCTCAGAAAACTAACTTGATCATCGGAGCCACGTCCCAGGAGAACACCGGGACGTCCTTTAACGATTCTTCTCTGTGTTGTGTTCTCAGAAAATCTATCAAGGCAGATCCATCATCCGACATCTAAACCCCCTGAATCATGTCACAACAGGAAGGAATTAGGCTTAGATGATTGGACTTTTTAATTAAGTTGTGTATAATCCTAATTTAGGGTTAATTGTATTATTGTGAGCACGTGGGTTCGAACTGTTAGGCGAACAACTTTTGTGTTCAGCTGTTTGGGATGAGTCTTCTCACTACACTCATGGGTCGAAGGCACCAAGGTCATCCCATTAAGTGATACGAGATGATTAGTAATGGAGGATGTAAATTTTGCTATTTTATCTATATGCGGATTTATGTGAAGACCATGGGAGGAGCCCATGGCATATGATAAGACCATGGGGTGATGGGTTCTGAAGATTATAACACTCCTATGGTGCACATACAACCATAGATGCTTTGGATCTAAGTTTTCTCTAATTATACATGCAATATTGCTTTTCCAAAGCATGAAGTCTAACTAGCATACAAATGTGATATATGAATCATAAAAAATAGTTAGAAGATTACCTCTTGTTGTAGCTTGTTGATTTCGGCCTTTCAAGAGCTTAGCACCTCAAGTGTGATGCCTCTAATAAGTCACAAACACCACCAAAAATCGGAGGACTTGAGAAAGAGGTTCTAGGCACCTAAAATCGGCTATACTCTTGCCTAGAATGCTTGTGTGTCCGGTTTTTGCCAAGGGGTTACATATATATAGTGTAGAATTCCAAGAGTCATATGTAACCCTAATTCTTACACTTAGGCTTATGATCCAATAACTCATATGGACTAACTCTTCATGGAATCTCACATAAACTTAGTCCATCATGGATCAATAGCCCAAAAAAACCATATTATCACTAATTTAGATAATTAGTCCCCGTTAGTTTAATTAGTCTCTTTTGATCACTAAATTAATTCTGGGTCAATACTAATTAACTAATATGATTTCTCCATTAATATATTATACTTATATGATATTAATAAATCACATATAATCTCTTTCTCAAATATCCATCCTATCAGATTGTTCTGGTGAAGGCAACCCAAAAGGACCATGCTACTATCAGGTAAGTACATACCTATTATAGTTATGGGCTTAGACACCTAATCCAATAGGGGGAGCCCATGGCTCGGGGATACAAGACCATAGGGGTAGCCCATGACATTCCAAATGAAGACCATGGAGGGAGTCCGCAGCACCCTTATATGTATATATGTGAGCATGGTATTATGTGATTATATGATTGGTGTGTTTTGGGAATGTCACTAAGCTTGTGCTGACAGTTTTATTGAATGTTTTAGGAACTTCTAGAGATAAGGGCACGGGCCCGACTTGATGGCACAGAGTGCATTCTCCAATGTTTTCACATGTAGTTTTCATACTCTGAAATTCTAAATACTATGGCTATGTAATGGGATTTTTGTAAACAATGTGGTTGATATTTGTGAAATTAAAAGTTAAAATTTTCTGTAAAATTTGGGTTGTTAAAAATTGGTATCAGAGCCTTGGTTTGAGAGGTACGGGCACACTCTTGGGTGTGTCAAAACTCAAACTGAGGATATGGTCAAATATGTCTTTCAAAAAGAAACCAAAAGTTTAATTTCCTGAAAACGAATTTGTAAGAAGAAAGGGAGAATGCAATGCGCGTAGTCGGCCAAGCTCAAGTAAGTGTTCCCAATGTTTTAGACATGCTGTAGTATATATATGGAAATTAATGTTGCATGGATTATTTGCTAAGTGTATGCTTTCAAAGTTGTACATGCGTAGGATTGCATAGCCCTTGAATGAGGGAATCTACCTTATTCCTGTTCCTTGTTTGGTTGTGGTCTAGGGTAGAAGCTTTATTTGACATTCTATGTGATTCTCTTTGTGTATAACTTGCATGAATAGGGCAACCTGCTATGATTAATTTGAGTTTCTTGTTTGGTGAGGTTGAGAATCCTAGAATAGTCTAGGATTTGAGTTAGTGTTGTGTTTATGAGTCATGATTTGTGATTGGATAATTTAGGGATATTAGGTATGACCTTGGGGAAGGTACATGTCAGCGTGAAAGGTAGTATTGGGCCCGTACTACTAAAGGCACACGACCTGTACCCGAATCAATGACAAATATGATAGTTCTTAGGAGTCCAGTGAGGAGGAATACCTTTCGAGTTCCTTATCGTTGTTAATTGTGACATTTTCAGTTGAGGATGGTGATGAGCACAAGAGGTTCATGTTCAGGATCAAGATCAGGTTCAAGCTTTGGTGCGGAGCCTATTGATGACAGGTTGTGCGATCTTATCACAACTGAGGTTACTCGTGGCATACTTGACACTACCCCGGTGATCTTTGGTACCTTCAAGGAGCGAATCATGGAGATAATGGAGGAGCGGCTCAGGTCCTTTTGAGCCGATATTGTTGCAGGACAGATTGGGGCCCGAGCTCCCTCGTTCAGGGAGTTTAAGGCATGTACAACGCCTGAGTTCTTCGGGTTCAGGGATCCCATCACTAGTCGATACTGGTGGCAGACATGGAGAATGCCCAACACACGAGTTTTTGCTACGAGGCAGCAAAGGTGGGGTTTGCATCTTGTATGTTTAGGGATCGAGCATGAGACTGGTGGGAGGAGGTTACCCTCGAGGTGGGATTAGTAGGTATGGCTGAGATGGCTTGGGTGGAGATTGTGAGGAGGTTTGATTAGGAGTTTGCACCATCTATCGAGGTGCAGCGTTTGGTGAGAGAGTTTCAAGATTTAGAGTAGACTACCGAGATTATGGCGGAGATCACCGCCAAGTTCCAAGAAAGGGCACTATTGGTCTCGCAGTACGCTGCAGATGAAGAGATAAAGAAGAAGAGGTATCATTCCATGCTAAGGGACGATATTCGGGAGTTTGTAAGCTTTTCGGGGTGCAAGACCTTGAATGAGATGGTGGAGAAGGCTCGGGAATGGGAAATTGAGTTTGAGCTCCGCACGAAGCGGAAGCCGGAGTAGGTTCGGGCAGCAGTGGCTCAGGCCAAGAAGCCTAAGACCTCCGATCCTCCTAGCAAGGGCCAACATGGCTGTAGACGTTGTGCTAAGTGCGGTAAGCCACACAATGGAGCCTGCCAAGCAGAAGGCTAAACATGTTATGCGTGTGGCTAGTTGGGTCACATGAGTCGGGATTGCCCCAAGAAGGGCTTGATTTGTTTCCATTCTAATCAGACCGGTCATAAAAAGGTCGATTGTCCGACGTTGGTTAGAGGAGGAGGAGCAGTGGCGGCGCCTGCGCCCAACACGATGAGGATTACTGATGGCCGCTCGATCAAGGTAGAAGCTCTTGTGGTGAAGAGTCGCGCATTTCACCTGACTACCGAAGAGGCTCGAGCAACGCCTACCGTCTTGACTGATATGTAAGGAGCGACTCAGTTCCTTTCGAGTCAAAATTGTTGCATGCTAGATTGGGGCCCGAGTTCCTTTGTTCAGGGAGTTTAAGGCTTGTGGAGCGCCTGAGTTCTTCGGGGTCAGGGATCCCATCACTAGTCGATGCTGAGTGGCAGACATAGAAAATGCCCAGCGCATGAGTTTTTGCCCCGAGGCGGGAAAGGTGGGGTTTGCATATTGTATGTTGAGGAATCGAGCACGAGACTGGTGGGAGGAGGTTACCTGTGAGGTGGGATCAGTAGGTGTGGCTGAGATGGCTTGGGAGGAGTTTGTGAGGTGGTTTGATCAGGAGTTTGCACCATCCATCGAGGTACAACGTTTGGTGAGAGAGTTTTAGGATTTACAGCAGACTACTAAGATTGTGGCGGAGATCACCGTTATGTTTTAGGAGAGGGCACTATTAGTCTCGCAATACACTGCAGATGAAGAGATGAATAAGACGAGGTATCATTCCATGCTAAGGGATGATATACGGGAGTTTGTGAGCTTTTCGAGGCGCAAGACCTTGAATGAGATGGTGGAGAAGGCCCGGGAATAGGAAATTGATTTAGAGCTCTACACGAAGCAGAAGTCGGAGTAGGTTCAGGTAGCAGTGGTTCATGCCAAAAAACCTATGACCTCCAATCCTCCCAGCAGGGGCCAACAGGGCTGTAGCCGTTATGCCAAGTGCGGTAAGCCATATAGTGAAGCCTACCGAGCAGTAGGCTCAAGATGTTATGCGTGTGCCCAGACGGGTCACATGAGCCGGGATTTCCCCAAGAAGGGCTTGATTTGTTTCCACTGTAATCAGACCGATCATAAAAAGTTCGGTTGTCCGAGGATGGTTAGAGGAGGAGGACCAGTGGCGGTGCCTGCGCCCGCCACTATGAATATTATTGATGGCCACTCGATCAAGGCGGAAGCTCCTGCGGTGAAGAGCTGCACATTTCAACTGATTACTAAGGAGGCCCAAGCATCGCCTGATGTCGTGACTGGTATGTGATCTATTTTTTTCTTGTTTATTTTATTGTTATGTTTATGTTGTTATGATTTTATATACCGAACCTTTTGGTTCAATGGTTTTTCAGCTCAGATTCTTTTTGATTCGTGGGCTACCCGGTCATTCGTATCTCTTGCGCTCAGCAAGAAGTTTTGAGATGCTCTGGGGACTTTGGATTCCCCACTCAAGGTGGAGATTTGCGGATGACCGCACTGTGATCGCTACGAGATTATTTCAGAGCAGTGTTCTGAATATGTTCGGGGAGAGGTTTCCTACTGATTTGGTTTCGCTTCCTTTGCGAGGATTGAAGGTGATCATCATGATGGATTAGTTGGGGCCCAATGGGGCCATGATAAATTGCGAGCGTCAGTTGGTAAGGGTTCGCACCCAAGTGAGAGAGAATTGGTTATTCATGGAGAGAGAGCCCCGCATGGGCCAACTCCCTGTTCGGTTGCGAAGGCTACGAGACTTCTTCAACATGGTTGTTCTGGGTTTTTGGCTTACATTTCAGATATAAGGATGGAGGCCACACCAGATATGAGCACGGTACCGATTGTGCAAGATTTTCCTGATGTATTTCGAGAGGACATACCTGGGGTGCCTCCCATGTGGCAAGTAGAGTTTCGTATTGATTTAGTGTCTGGTGCTGCTTCGATAGCCAAGGCGTCGTATCGTCTAGCTCCGCCTGAAACGCAGGAGTTGTCTACACAACTTCAGGAGCTACTAGACCATGGATTTATTCATCCGAGTAGTTCCCCTGTGGAGCACAGATCTTGTTCATGAAAAAGAAGGATGGGTCGCACAGGATTTGTGACAACCCGAAATTTCCATTCTGAACAAACCATATCAAGCCAATAGAAGTTAGAACAGTTACAGAGAATTTCCAAACTTTTGAGTATTTCAGGTTTAGCACTTAAGGAGATATCAGGAGAGTGGATGCACTAGGGTTTTCTGCAACACTGTTATTCCAATACTCTAGGATATTAGAGTTCATTCCGGGAATAAAAATATGTCTGCCAAAAATCTCAGGACTATATATAGAAATCTGAACCAAATAATTCATTAGTTACATTTCCAATTAGAGAAAAACCAAATTCTCTCTCACGGATCTTCGGGTTTTTATCCCAAATCGTGAGTACCCTTCTCTAGTTGTATTATATGGCTTATAATGTGCTTAATAACATCAATTTCATAACAAAACAACTAGATTCGGGAGTTTACGGCCAAGGAAGTTCTTGGGCCTTGAACTCCATTTTAGGTTGCCAAAATGCCTTAAAAACCCTCCTTAAGCCAAGAGACTAAAAGGGACATGTACCTAAATGATTTTAGGACTAGCAAACACACTTAGAACACCAAGAGTAAGGTGTTCACGGCCCAAAAGGTTCTGGCGCCGTGAACTCCATAAAATGGTGCCATAAACTCTTCAAAAGCCTAGTACAAAAGCCTAGTTTTAATCCTAGTGAAATTAAGGACTTGAAAACACCATAAACATCCTCCCAAGGGAGATTACGGCCGTAATCTCCAAGGGATATGGTCCTAGGGCCGTAAACTCCTAAAAGGAGTTATATTATGCCCTAAACTCTTCCATAAACCAAGCCATTAAGTAGAAATGCTTATTAGGGCCTTATAGAGCATCAAACATCAAATGCACACATAGGTATGAGTTCACGGCCGTAAACTCATGAGTTTACGACCATAAACTCATTTGGTAGTGTCATTAGGGTCGTGAACTCCCTTATGGAGTTTTCCTTAAGCCCTACACACAATAGCTTCCCCTACAAACACTTATATGCAATCCTAGAGGCTAATAACACTTGATAAAGGTGTTTAGCATGTCCTAGGGTGTCTTGACTTGTTTATTAGTTGTTTATAGACTAATTTGTTACATATATGTGAAATTATATGTTAACTAGGATCATAGAGTGTGTTCAAGACTTCACTTGACACCTAGCAGTCCTACCTCTTCAGTTCATCCGTATCACCCACAACAGGTGAGTTCATACCCCTAAATCAATGACTTAAATGGTTTTAAATGTTTTATGGGGGGGGGGGTACAAGTAGAATCATGCTAGTTATTATATCAATCACATGAGATTAATAAGCAGCATATAAATGATTTGCTACACATTAGCTGTTTTACCAAATGGTTGTTATTTAAAGGATTTTCATATACGTTTTATATGTTTAAAACTCCTGATTTAATTGTTCATTATACATTGTATGTTTCATTTCAAACTCATTTACAATTGTGTTTCAAACAAATGTTTCTTTGTATTTAAAACCGTTTTGTTAGATAAATACTTCCAACCCATCTTATAGATTGACATCAAGTCGATCTTTTCTTAGATAATAATCCTATTCAAAAGGTTTTACAAAACTTATTTTATGATTTTATATTGTCAATTGCATGCCTATATATGTATGGTTATATAAGAAATGTTTAAAGAACTTAGGAAGGTTATTCACCATATTTCCTTTTCGCGCTTGAGATGTGGTCTGGTGGGATATCGGGTATCCGTCCGAAGGTCGTTTAAATATTAGTTATATATCATGTGTACATATATAGTCATAAAGGTTCTTCCAATTCAGTTTAATACCCTTGGGTAGTAAGGGTACACATCCATGTCCATGCGTACCAGTTACATTACTAGTAGGCTACCGTATGGGTAGTTTAGGAAGATACTAGGACTATTATTAGAACATGATATCATACAATGAGTCAGTTCATTCATGAGTCAATACTTGCTAGATAGAGAGAACATACGTTACAGCTAGTACACACAGTACGTTACTATACATCTTTAGGAGCTATAGCATAGAACAAGTTCAGGATCTAACTATACCGATGAATCACAACGCATTGTGGTAGTTATATCGGGTATACATGATCATAGTAATGTGGATGTTCACGGCTTGCATACAGGCAGGCGTCGTGTAAAGGTCCCAAAATCCCTTTGACAGGGGAGCGTTTAGCCTGGGATCTAGCCATCACATTAGGCCTTATCCCTCAAATAAGTCAATAGGAGTATAGAGGTAGTCACTTATTACAAATACTACAGTACTTACGAGATTACCCTAGACTTAAGGTAATTAGTACGGTTGTAGTTCGACACTACACCATAGTACTATATATTTTTCCCATTAACATTCACTTCGTGAATTTTCCCACGATGCACGGTAATGTAGAAACAATATTTTTGGATAATGATAGTCAGATTTGGGAAAATACACGCTCTTACAAGAGACACACACACAGAAACTAGATGCCTTGGTAGAAGGATACAATTAGTAGGAAACATAGGGCTTCCTAGGATCAGACAAAACATTTTCATACTTATACGAGCTTTCTTTCAAAACCATGTCAAGTCTTTAATTATAAGTTTTACAAATTAAGACACTAAAATACTTATGATCTCACCAGCTTTAAAGCTGATACTCGCTTTCAAAATAACTTGTATCCTCAGGTCAACCATAGACAGGTACCGATGCAAGGTTCAGAGAAGATGATGCTCGTTCAAGACACATCTTTCATTTTGAACTATTCTTTAGTGTCTATTATAATTTGACAGAACACACGTGTATTAAAATTATATTATTAATGCAATGGATGATGTTTTTGCTTGTTTACTACTTTTCATTCTTGTGATACTGTACATGAAGTCCTCCGCCCCAGAACGTTTCCACCGTTCTTGGTTTTGGGGCGTGACAGGATTGGTATCAGAGCATTGTTTATAGTGAATTAAGTATATCAACCGATAAAAGATATACTAACTATAAATACATAAGGGATTAAAAATACTCTGACCAAGAGTTTATACTTTAAATAATAAAATATTTAAGTAAGTATACGTGCTGCATTCATACTAAAATCAGTGTCACTAGGACAGTACAAAAGAATTACGATTGTTGGGCAACACATGTGGACTTAGAGACATATAGTCAAAACTGGGAAGATATATACTGATCAACTATATTATCCGAGGGTTAACTAGCATGTGCCTAAGTGTAGTTGTGTGGTTGCAACAACGCTAAAATCTTACCAACCCTACCACAATGAGAACAGTAGAACATAACATTAAATTTAAAATACCGTAGGGGTATTTGGTATTACTATAAGTACATTATACTTGAGAACTAAAACGGCATCTTCATTACTAAGTTGATGATTGCTAAGTGGATACACTAAGGGTATATGTAATTAGGATGTTATAGACTTAGAATCTGTGAAATTTTACTTTACCCCTATTATGTGTTAATATGGAGTTAAGGTCACTTATTCGAAGGCCTATCCTGTTTCGATTACATATAACTGGTATGCACTTCACAAATAGTGATGTAACTGATGAAGATTTTCTAAATAATTATCTAGATAGTTCGTCTAATAATTATTTTCTTACCCCAATTCTCGCGTAGATAACATGGCTGGACTCCATCCCCACGGCAACCAGTACCTCCCGAATGAGGTCATTACTGGATGGTTTGGAGAAGAGCCAGAGAATGATCATCCTATCCATGTGAATGATCACCATGATGAAGACCTTTCGGACGATGCTAACTCTGAACCCGAGGTTGAGAACCTACCTCAAGCAGCTCCCTTTCCAATTCCTAACCCTCGTCCAGCTTTTCATGGCCCGACGTCTGAGTGGGTGGAATACTTGGAAACATGGAGCCAAGGACAAGAACAGCCCATGCCATTTAATGGTGACCGAAGCTTTTATGACCTAAGCAATGGGGGCTCATCAGACAGAACCTTGCCAATCTTGGTCCGCAGAGTGGCCCGAAATGAGATTCAAGGCAGGACAACCCTACATCAGATCACTGAAGTTGTCGCCAATGCGAGAATGCATACCCTCTGCACCATTCGTCTAGAAGATGCTCGTGAGAGATCTGAGAGAAACCATGAAACCCTGCTTCAAGCACTGGCTGAATGACGAGTCGGAGTCATAGAGCTCCGAGTACACCAGAGGGTGTACGAAAGACACCTACTTGATATGGAATGTCAACTGGCTGAACTGAGAATTCACCAGAGAGATGACCGACGCCAATAGTAGATGCTTTACTTTATTTTTCCTTGTTAAAAGGAATCGTCTTCTGTCTATGCCCGATGTGGCATTTTCTATGAAACTATCTTGTACTGTAAGTACTTTTGGTTAGGTCTTTATGCTGTCAAGAACTATCTTCTCTGGATATGATGTAAGACCTTTACAAGGTCATTTTTGCGAATCTTTACGTCGTGAATATCAAAGATATTGACAGCCGGCTAACTTATGTGTCACTCTTTATTCAAGTACTCTTATCATACTTTCATGGGAGTCTATATGAAACATTCTTTAGTCAAGTCATTGGACTATAGTAATTTAGCTCCGGAGACATCTCCAAGTCTCTTTTAGTGGTTGGATCATGTTATTCACCAACCAACGACACCTCGGCTTGAACGTCAAACGTCTTGAGACCAGTGTTCGAACATACTTCCACTCATCACTAGGACTGCATCATAGGGATGTAGGTCAACCCTTCATAAACACACTTCCACTCAGTACTAGGACTGCATCATAGAGATGTAGGTCAAACCTTCGCGAACATACTTCTATTCCATGCTAGGACTGCATCATAGGGATGTAGGTCAAACTTTCGAGAACATAGTCTCACTCTTTTCATGAACAATCGAAGTACCTCTAGGGTCAACCAGAACCGCTCAAAACAATAACTCAGAGTTCAAGAAACGTCAAACCCAAGTAGAACGCAAGCGATTTCAGAGAATTGCCATGCAACAACCTCAAGTGGAAACCTCTGCCATCCTAGTACCGAGCAGACCATATGAAGGGACACTCCCGAATTGAGACCGATACAACTACCACCACAAGGGAATTTGCCGAGCTTGGCGATGCAATAATTGCAACAAGATGGGGCACATTGCTCGTTTCTGTAGAAGTACCACCACCACTGGAGCAAGCCTTGTTTGCTATAGTTGTGGTGAGGCAGGGCACTATTACAGAAATTGTCCAAAAGAGAAGATCAACGAAAGCAACCGTGTCCCATAACTCTTACTCGACATTTCACTTCCACCACTGATGTTGGTGTTGTCCAGATATGTCACCAATGCGGTGAAATTGGACACCTCAAGAAGGATTGCCCGATAGCGCAGAACTCTGGCGCAGACGGGAAGATTCTCAGGATCACAGCTGCAGGAGAGCCTACTCCGGGACCACGTTAATGTAATTTAGGCGTTTCGTTGTAACAGACTCAAAAACCATCCAAAACTAGTGCAACTAGAGTCTCATCTTTTGCGGGATCCTGTCGGTATAGGGATGCTCGTGTCGCGTATACTTTTCTTTTGTAGTATACCTCATTCGCAGCAATAGTCTTGTAGTAAGTCTAAAGTATTGTAACTCTGTTGTTGGTTGCACTGTGGTGTTTGTCTGTAACGTCTTATGTTCAAATCTAATGTCTTTAAGTTTCAGTATGATTCCGACATTATCATACGACTCGATTCAATTTGATCTTCACGAAAACAGCTTCATGCGTACATCTCTTTCTTCTAGATCGCTTTTCCAGCGAAGCCGTCATATCAGAACAACGAAGTACTCATACCAGGAGTACCTCTTAGTTATTTTCTTTCCGAAGAAATCCCCGAAGTACCACTCGTGTAGTACGTCAAGTTTAATCCAAGGATTCATGCGATTGACCTGTCGCTGAAGAATGTATACATAGGGGTGATATATAATCAAGGTTCTACAGGTCTAAAATTGATGATTCCACTTTAACTTCTTTCTCCTCGATGAGATATGAGCTTAAAGAAGAATCAGTTATTCGACTACCTTTTCAATCTTAATTATATACGACTCATATACACGATATTGTGATCGTTGAACCAAGTATGAATTCTAATATGAACTTCAGGACGGAGACTGCTCAAGATTTCGAGTATCGCATCGTCATGTGAACAAACTTAGAATCCAGTATGACTCCTGTAAACAGATCACCCTACAGTCTAAACACCTACGGAGATACAAGAACAGCCCGAACAACTTAGCGAACTACACAGAAATAGAATTAGAAGACTAGGCTTCTCACCCTGGAGAACCCCGGTCTTATTCTTCCAGAGATCGACAGATTGTTGCATCTTATGTTCCTCGACTATCGAGGACTCCGTCCAGATTTCCATTAGAAGTCGTTATCTCTGCATCGCATAGATGAATTGGTTGAGCAAACACAAGGAAAGAATTACTTTCAAGAATGGACCTGAGATCCGAATATCACCAGTTTGAGCGTAAGGAAAGGATGACCGAGAGACTTCCTTCCGAACTCGATTCGGACACTTCGAGTCCATAGTGATACCCCCGGATAGGACCAATAAGCCCATGGTATTCATGAGTTTAATGAGTAGTGTACGTCTTTCTTATTCGGATCAGTTCGTCATTTCTCCATGTAATGACTTACTTATCTACCCTCGTAGTAAGAAGGAACCCATGGAAACATTACCTTCAGAGGAACTTTTGCGAAGTTCTCTAAGCACAAGTTTTGAAATTGAAGAGTTAAATTCCTATGACACACCGTTAGTGATGCGGGAAATTTCGAGTACTCTTACAATTTGTCAAAACCGTTGAGAATTTGTCGACACCAGAGATGCCGACAGTCATTCGCCAAACTCTAGGTCTTACAGACCTACTGTCATAGTTCATGCAGAACCCCTCGCAAAGCACAAAAACCCTTTCGACCTTGACCCAGCAAGGAGTGGCCCTTGACTGGGAAGTTAAACAAGAAAAGGAAACCTTGGAGATTCCAAGGGAGACACCAAGTTCTTTAGGAAGTCTCACTCTGGGAACGGCTTAATACGCTTCGTAAGCGTGGAAAGCTAAATCCAAGATAGATACTACCTCCAAGATTCTTACCAGAATCAGTCCTATATCTCACAGACTATATCTACTCCGCAAACTCAGTAACGTACATTCTACTCTTCGTGTCTCGATCGTGAAACCATACCTTTCCGGTAGGACTCTTATAAGTCCACTCGTCGAGATCCTCTCCTTCGTATTAGGTCCGTAGTGACCCTCGACCGAGAGGTCAAGCAGACGAAGCAACTCCGTCGCCAGTTAGTGAAGGTTCGTTGGGATACCAACCGAGAACCCGATTTCACTTAGGAACGCTAGAACCAATCGATTAGGAAGTTTCCTCCTCATGACTCGATCATTCATACCTACTTCCTTATCTAAATTCTAATTTCGGGACGAAATTCCCTTCAACAGGGGGATGATGTGACAACCCGAAATTTCCATTCCGAACAAACCATATCAAGCCAATAGAAGTTAGAACAGTTATAGAGAATTTCCAAACTTTTGAGTATTTTAGGTTTAGCACTTAAGGAGATATTAGGAGAGTGGATGCACTAGGGTTTTGTGCAACACTGTTATTCCAATACTCTAGGATATTAGAGTTCATTCCGGGAATAAAAATATTTCTGCCAAAAATCTCAGGACTATATATAGAAATATGAACCAAATAATTCATTAGTTACATTTCCAATTAGAGAAAAGCGAAATTCTCTCTCACGGATCTTCGGGTTTTTATCCCAAATCGTGAGTACCCTTCTCTAGTTGTATTATATGGCTTATAATGTGCTTAATAACATCAATTTCATAACAAAACAACTAGATTCGGGAGTTTACCGCCCAAGAACACCTTGGGGAGTAAACTCCTAAAAAGATGCCTAGTCCTTCCCCCGTGATTTGTAACTACCTTAGGCTTGTATGCTAGTGTGTATATGACTAGAAAACATCAAAATCGGACCAAAACCCCAAGATTTGGGAGTTTACCGCCCAAGAACACTTGGGGAGTAAACTCCATTTTAAGGGCCAAGAGTGTCCCAATGACCCCCAAAGCTTTAGAACTCAAACTAGAAGCCTTCATTACAATGTTTAGTCCTCAAAACAATTAAGAATCAAGGGTGAAAGTGAGTTCACGGCCAAGGAAGTTCTTGGGCCGTGAACTCCATTTTAGGTTGCCAAAATGCCTTAAAAACCCTCCTTAAGCCAAGAGACTAAAAGGGACATGTACCTAAATGATTTTAGGACTAGCAAACACACTTAGAACACCAAGAGTAAGGTGTTCACGGCCCAAAAGGTTCTAGGGCCGTGAACTCCATAAAATGGTGCCAAATGGTGCCATAAACTCTTCTAAAGCCTAGTACAAAAGCCTAGTTTTAATCCTAGTGAAATTAAGGACTTGAAAACACCATAAACATCCTCCCAAGGGAGATTACGGTCGTAATCTCCAAGGGATATGGTCCCAGGGCCGTAAACTCCTAAAAGGAGTTATATTATGCCCTAAACTCTTCCATAAACCAAGCCATTAAGTAGAAATGCTTATTAGGGCCTTATAGAGCATCAAACATCAAATGGGCACATAGGTATGAGTTCACGGCCGTAAACTCATGAGTTTACGACCGTAAACTCATTTGGTAGTGTCATTAGGGTCGTGAACTCCCTTATGGAGTTTTCCTTGAGCCCTACACACAATAGCTTCCCCTACAAACACTTATATGCAATCCTAGAGGCTAATAACACTTGATAAAGGTGTTTAGCATGTCCTAGGGTGTCTTGACTTGTTTATTAGTTGTTTATAGACTAATTTGTTACATATATGTGAAATTATATGTTAACTAGGATCATAGAGTGTGTTCAAGACTTCACTTGACACCTTGCAGTCCTACCTCTTCAGTTCATCCGTATCACCCACAACAGGTGAGTTCATACCCCTAAATCAATGACTTAAAGGGTTTTAAATGTTTTATGGGGGGGGGGTACATGTAGAATCATGCTAGTTATTATATCAATCACATGAGATTAATAAGCAGCATATAAATGATTTGCTACACATTAGCTGTTTTACCAAACGGTTGTTATTTAAAGGATTTTCATATACGTTTTATATGTTTAAAACTCCTGATTTAATTGTTAATTATACATTGTATGTTTCATTTCAAACTCATTTACAATTGTGTTTCAAACAAATGTTTCTTTGTATTTAAAACCGTTTTGTTAGATAAATACTTCCAACCCATCTTATAGATTGACATCAAGTCGATCTTTTCTTAGATAATAATCCTATTCAAAAGGTTTTACAAAACTTATTTTATGATTTTATATTGTCAATTGCATGCCTATATATGTATGGTTATATAAGAAATGTTTAAAGAACTTAGGAAGGTTATTCACCATATTTCCTTTTCGCGCTTGAGATGTGGTCTGGTGGGATATCGGGTATCCGTCCGAAGGTCGTTTAAATATTAGTTATATATCATGTGTACATATATAGTCATAAAGGTTCTTCCAATTCAGTTTAATACCCTTGGGTAGTAAGGGTACACATCCATGTCCATGCGTACCAGTTACATTACTAGTAGGCTACCGTATGGGTAGTTTAGGAAGATACTAGGACTATTATTAGAACATGATATCATACAATGAGTCAGTTCATTCATGAGTCAATACTTGCTAGATAGAGAGAACATACGTTACAGCTAGTACACACAGTACGTTACTATACATCTTTAGGAGCTATAGCATAGAACAAGTTCAGGATCTAACTATACCGATGAATCACAACGCATTGTGGTAGTTATATCGGGTATACATGATCATAGTAATGTGGATGTTCACGGCTTGCATACAGGCAGGCGTCGTGTAAAGGTCCCAAAATCCCTTTGACAGGGGAGCGTTTAGCCTGGGATCTAGCCATCACATTAGGCCTTATCCCTCAAATAAGGCAATAGGAGTACAAAGGTAGTCACTTATTACAAATACTACAGTACTTACGAGATTACCCTAGACTTAAGGTAATTAGTACGGTTGTAGTTCGACATTACACCATAGTACTATATATTTTTCCCATTAACATTCACTTCGTGAATTTTCACACGATGCACGGTAATGTAGAAACTATATTTTTGGATAATGATAGTCAGATTTGGGAAAATACATGCTGTTACAAGAGACACACAGACATACACTAGATGCCTTTGTAGAAGGATACAATTAGTAGGAAACATAGGGCTTCCTAGGATCATACAAAACATTTTCATACTTATACGAGCTTTCTTTCAAAACAATGTCAAGTCTTTAATTACAAGTTTTACAAATTAAGACACTAAAATACTTATGATCTCACCAACTTTAAAGCTGATACTCGCTTTCAAAATAACTTGTATCCTCAGGTGAACCATAGACAGGTACCGATGCAAGGTTCAGAGAAGATGGTGCTCGTTCAAGACGCATCTTTCATTTTGAACTATTCTTTAGTGTTTATTATAATTTGACAGAACACACTTGTATTAAAATTATATTATTAATGCAATGGATGATGTTGTTGCTTGTTTACTACGTTTCATTGTTGTGATACTGTACATGACGTCCTCCGCCCCAGAACGTTTCCGCCGTTCTTGGTTTTGGGGTGTGACAGGATTTATATTGATTATCGGGAGCTGAACAAGCTAACGGTGAAGAACCATTATCGGATTCCGAGGACTGATGATTTGTTCGATCAGCTTCAGGGTGCATCATGGTTTTCCAAGATTGATCATCTGTCAGGGTATCATCTGATGAGGATCTGGGATGAAAACATACCAAAGACAACATTCAGAACTCATTATGGTCATTACGAGTTTGTGGTGATGCCATTTGGGCTCACCAATGCTCCAACAACGTTCATGGATCTCAAGAACCAGGTTTGTAGACCGATGTTGGATCAGTCTGTGATTGTTTTCATTGATGATATTTTGGTCCATTCTAAGACCAAGGAGCAGCACGAGCAACATTTGAGGGAGGTGTTAGAGACCTTGAGGAGGGAGAGGCTTTATGCCAAATTCTCCAAATGCAATTTTTGGTTACGTGAGGTGTCGTTTCTGGGGCAAATAATCAACCAAGAGGGTATTTTGGTAGATCCCACCAAGATTGAGGCGGTAATGCGTTGGGAGGTGCCGAAGAACCCATCCGAGATCAGGAGTTTCTTGGGATTCGCAGGGTATTATCGGAGATTCATCCAAGAGTTTTCCAAAATTTTTGAACCCTTGAACCATTTGACCAAGAACAGTGTGACCTTTTGGTGGGCTCCAGATTAGTACTTGGCATTCGATACATTGAGGCATAAGTTATGTGAGGCCCCGATTCTAGCTCTACTCGAGGGATTGGATGATTTTGTAGTGTATTGTGACGCTTTTATTTTGGGGTTAGGAGTTGTGCTGATGCAGAGGGGGCATGTGATTTCTTACGCCTTGAGGCAGTTGAAGCCTCATGAGGCGAATTACCCCCTCATGATTTGGAATTAGGGGCAGTGATATTTGCCCTCAAGATTTGGAGGCATTATCTCCATGGGGTTCGAACATCGATGTATCATCTACCGATCACAAGAATTTGAAGTATTTGATGGATCAACAGAATTTGGATATGTGTCAGAGGAGTTGGTTAGATGTGGTGAAAGATGATGATTGTGAGACTTTGTACCATCCCGGGAAGGCCAATGTGGTGGTCGATGCTTTGAGCCATAAGATGGTAAGTGCTCCGATTCGAGATATTTGCTTGAGGATGACAATGATTTCACCTTTATTGGATATTACTAAGGAGGCACAAGTAGAGGGTTTAAAATGGAGAACTGGAAGATCGAGTGGATTCGGGGGAAAATTTTGTTTTTTGTTCGAGATAGTCGGGGGTGATTGACTCTGTGTGGCAGATTTTGGGTTACGACATCCGGGGGTGTGAAGCAAAGAATCTTGGAGGAGGCGCACAAGTCCAATTTTTCTATTCATCTGGGGGCCACAAAGATGTACCGAGACCTAAGATTGAGCTATTGGTGGCCCTATATGAAGCGGGAGGTTGTGCGGTTTTTCGAGCGTTGTTTAACTTGTAGGAAGGTCAAAGACGAACATTAGAGGCCTCATGGCAAGATGCAACCACTACTTATCCCCATGTAGAAATGGGAACAAATCACCATGGATTTTATAACGAAGCAACCCAAGACGGTGTGAGGTGTGGATTCCATTTGAGTTATTGTGGATAGGTTAACTAAGAGTGCGCATTTTATTCTGATTTCTGAGAGTATCTCCAACGAGAAATTAGCAGATATTTATGTATGGAGGTGGTGGTCAGGCACGGGGTGCTGTATCTATGGTCTCAGACCGTGATGTTCGTTTCACCTCCAGATTCTGGAGGAAGTTTCATGAGGATTTGGGTAGTCAATTACATTTCAGCACTGCTTCCCACCCCAGACCAATGGACAGAGCGAGTTGACGATCCAAACGCTCGAGGATATGCTTAGGGCATGTGTATTAGACTTTGGAGGGAGTTAGGATAGTTACCTTCCACTAGCATAGTTCTTATACAACAATAGTTATCATTCTAGTATTGACCAACCCCCATTTGAGATGTTGTATTATCGGAAGTGTAGGACTCTAGTTTGCTGTGGTGAGGTTGGGCATCGACTGATAAGAAGCACTGAGGTGGTGGTTAAGACCACTGAGTTGATTCAACATATGTGTGATAGGCTGAGGGTTGCATAGAGTTGTCAAAAGAGTTATGCTGACCGACGTCGATCTGGTCTTGAGTTCCAAGTGGACGATTTTGTTTTGCTAAAGGTGTCACCTTGGTAGGGTGTCATTTGATTTCAGAAACAAGGGCAAACTGGGAACTAGATTTATTGGTTTGTTCAGGAGTTCCGCCTAAGTTGGCAGGGTTGCTTATCGATTGGACCTTCCGGATGAGCTCAGTCAGATCCATAACACATTCCATGTGTCTCAGCTCCTTAAGTGTTTATCAGATGAGTCTGGAGTTATTTCAATGGATGATATTTAGGTAGATGAGAGCCTGAATTATGTTGAGAAACCCGTCGTAATTTTGGATAAGAAGACTAAGGCTATTCGTAACAAAGATATGAAGATAGTGAAGGTGCAATGACAACAACAGAGAGGCTCCGAATGGACCTGGGAGCCGGAGGACGAGATGAGAGAGCATTATCAAGATCGTTTTACGTCAACAGACTTCGAGGATGAAGTCTAGTTCAAGTGGGGGAGATTTGTAACGGTCTGGATTTAGGTATTTACACTTCTTACCCCTAGCATGAAAGTTATTGTAAAAGTTGGTCCTTTAGTACGTCGGGCGTACTTAAGGAGTATATTTAGCATACTAAGGTTGGGTGGATTGCGAAGTTTCGACATGTACGTTGGGTGTACCGAAGGTTACGCGGGGCATACGTGACTGAACACCAAAACCCTAATATTCAGGTTTAAGTTCTATATAAATTTCCTTAAGTGTTTTAGACAAAACCCTAGTCAGTCTCCATAGCCCCATTTCATCCCATAACCTCAGATTTCCTTGTGAGTATGACCTCTCAGGTTTCTCCTAGACGATCACTGCCAACACCTCCTAGGTGATCGGAAGCCAGGTTGCATCATTTGGTGTCGTCTGTTTGTGTGACATCAGATACGCAAACCATCTTTTTATTCATTTCTCACCTTTAGCCCAACCAGAAATGGGGGACGAGGCGACCAACGTACCATCAGAAACGCTGCATAGCCCGATACGCCTAATGGTCTCCCTAGAGATGGCCAATACCCCGATAACACCACTGCCTCATATGACTAGCGTGGTTTCTAAGGTATAATTATTCGGTGGGCCACCACCTTCTCTTGCAACAGCTGTGCCTTCCGCACAACCTAAATACCTGCACCCACACTCAACAATGTAACCCCGCCGTTGTTCCCCAACGACAGCAGACCAAATCCTCCCATACCGTTGTCTTTTTCCAACACCGACAGATTAAACAATGTTGGTTACAGTTTCATACCACCACCCATACACATGCCAAACAAGCAACAATAAACAATACACATAACACCACCGTCAATCGAGATGCCTTCGCTAACAGTGCTGACGAATAACGCCGCTAACGACCCAAGTGTCGTTTTCCAAGCGCAAAACCACCCACCGTTGGTGACAGGAATCATACAAGCACCCCCATTCACACTCTAACAGCAAAACACCGTGGCCCACACACTTTCCACCCCATTCCAGCCACATAACTTCTATGGCCTAACATCACCAGACCTCACAGCCTACAATAACATGCTGGTACAACCATTCTGGCAATGCAACAACCAAGATACCATTTTGCCCAACGGACACCAAACCAAGACTGCCTTTCATGTAGCGTCACATCGCCATTCGTAAAGGAGTTACTGGAATATGAGATCCCCAACACCACTAAACCACCTCACCTCAAAACATACGATGGCATCACAAACCCACACAACCACATCGACACATACGAATGGACGATGATGTCCCTCAAGCTAGATGAACGCTTTTGGTGCACATATTTCACCACCACTCTAGATGGAAACACGGGGACATGGTTCAACACGCTACGCCCTGGTAGCATCCACAACTTCAGCTAGCTGAAATATCTATTTTTAACAAACTTCATGCAACTCCGAAAGTATAAAGGGGATTGTCACTCCATCATCGTGTGCAAGCAAATGGAGTGGGAGACAGTCAAGGACTACTTCATCAAGTTCACCGGGGCACGATGAAGGATTGATTGTAGGGGAATTTACCTGGGGACTAATCCCAAGTTCGTTGTCCCAGAAACTTATGGGTAAATAGCCTCAGATTAGAGTAGAACTAAAAGAGCGAGTGGAGCGTTTCCTACGCCAAGAAGAAGGTGAAGCGTCAAAGTAGGCATATCTCAACGCCATGTCCTCCTCGGCAGGAAAGCGTCATCACCAATCAACCTCTAACCTCGACCCCCGGGAGGTAGGTTCTCAGGACGAGATAAACGACCGCATGAACAGTTCAGACCTTTCACAAGGGATGATAGACGAGGAAGACGAGCAGAAGTTTATATTGTCGCCAAAAAACCAGCAGAAAAGGGTACTAAGACGTGATATAGTGAATATCACAAGAGTAGAACACACGACACGGTCAACTACTTGGTTCTAAAAAGAGAAATAGAAGAAAAGTAACTGAAGGGAAATGTGATAGAAATCGCCAAAAGTTTACGAGCTAATTTTGACGTATAAAATCCCAAAGACAACACGATCGGGGCGGACTACCAACAAGAGATCCTCATGATTCACCACAAGTGGGGGGGGGGGGGAACGGAATGCACAACCAGCGTGCAAAGCATCACGGAAAACATGCAAGGGCTGACTTTCTCCACGACCGACCCAAGCCCAGCCGAATGGAATGGGGATAACCCCCTGTCATCCAGGGTCCATTCGGGATATCATGATCCACCGGGTATACGTCAGCCTGGGGAGTTCTACAGATATCATCTACGAGCACTGCTTCCGGCTGCTGCCGGACGCATAGAAGGAAGGATTGAGACCAGCCGCAGGCCAGCTTAAGGATTCACAGGACACAACCTGTAGCCCTTAGGTATAATCCACTTACCATTCACACTCACTAGTCAAGACAAGACCAAGCGACAGACAGCCCTTGTAGATTTCGTGGTTATAAGACACCTGTCTGAGCACAATGTCATACTAGGATGAACCGCCATGCTAAAATTTGAAGCAATTTCATCTACGATTCAAGGAATAGTAAAGTTTAGCACGAGCCAAGGCCTAGGGACAATCCTAGCCACTCCCCCAAGGGAACCCAAATGTTGTGAGATCATGCAACCAAAGGATATTTCACCCGAAGCCAAGAGGCTAAAGCCGGATTCATCAAGCGGAAGGGAGATAATGAACAAGGAGTACCCAAGCAAACAAATAAGTGTGGGAAACACCCTCCCCACGACAGTGAGGCAAGCACTGATCCAATTGCTGCAAAAGTACAAACACGTGTTTGCCTGGACACCCACAAACATGGTGGGGGTCGATTGAGGGATTAGAGAGCACAAGCTGATGATAAAGCCATGGGCCAAAGAAGTAAAACAAAAGAAGCGGGTCCAGGTAGGAGATCAAAACAAGGCAATCAATGAGGAGGTGGCCAAGATAATCAACGTTGGGATCCTCAGGTAAGCGATCTTTCCAACATGGATCACCAACCCGGTAATGGTGAGGAAACACGACGGTAGCTGGCTCATGTGTATCAATTACTCAGACCTCAACAAGGCATGCCCCAAAGACTGCTACCCATTTCCGAAAATATACCAAAAGGTGGAGTCCCTACAAGGATTCCAATGGAAATGTTTCCTGGACACGTACAAGGGATATCACCAAATCATAATGAGTAAAGATGACGAAAAAAAGACAGTTGTCTACATAAACCATGGCACTTTCTGCTACACAAAGATGTCATTCGGATTGAAGAACGTCGACGCAACCTATCAGTGATTGGTCGACTCCTTGTTCGCCAATCAAATTGGCAGAAACATCGAAGTTTATGTCGATGACATGGTCATCAAAAACCCGGACGAATAGAGACTACTGCGCGACGTGAAGGAAACACTACGAACTTTGGCGAAAGCTAAGATGAAATTGAACCCATCAAAGTGTACCTTTGGGGTAGAAGAGGGGCAATTCCTAGGATACTACGTGACGAGGAAAGGGTTCCAGCCGAGCCTGATCAAAATCGATGAGCTTAAAGACACACCCTCGCCAAGGACACTAAGGGACGCCCAAGGATTGGATGGCAAACTAACAACGCTCAATCGTATTATCTCGATGTCAGCCGAGAAAGCCATGCCTCTATTTCACACACTCAAGGGATGCATCAAGAAGAACAACATCCGATGGACGTCGGAGGCTGAATCCGCGCTGTAGAAAATAAAAAAGGCACTGCACACGCTCCCTACGCTAGCCAGCCCGGTACCGGGCGAGACACTGCAAGTCTACTTATCCCCATCAAAGTACGCTATTTCGTCAATCCTAGTATTCAAAAGGCAAGGAAGACAACTCCCGATCTACTTCGTGAGCCGAGCCCTATAAGGGCCAGAGATTAACTACCCGATTATCGAGAAGCTAGTGCTCGCCTTAATCTACGGGGATCGACGGCTTCGCCGATACTTCCAGGCCCACTAGATAGAGGTGCTGACCAGTTGCCCAATCAACCAGGTACTCTTAAAATTAGAGACGTTTGGAAGTCTCACAAAATGGGCTATACAACTGGCAGAGAACAACATCTACTATCACCCCAGGGTGAGCATCAAAGGGAAAGCACTGGCGAACTTCCTATTGGAAATACCGGGGGAACTCCATTAGGAGATGACAAATACCACACAACGAAGGAACCTAGGAGAGGAGGCCGCTCAGCAATGGACCCTCTACAAGCATGGAGCTTCCAGCAAAGAAGGCCCATGAGCGGGTTTGATCCTAACCAGCCCCACAAGAGAAGAAATCATGTACACCCTACGCTTCGACTTCTACACCTCCAACAATGAAGCCTAATACGAAGCCCTGTTAGTAGGCCTAAGGTTGGCAGTAAAAATGGGGGGCGGAGAAGATAGTAGCCCTATCCGACACATGCCTGGCAGCCAACCAGGTCACTGGAGAATTTGAAGCAAAGGATAGACGAATGGAGAAGTACATAAAAGCAGTCCAACAAATCATGAGCCCACTTAAGAGTTTCACCATAAAGCCGATTCTGAGAGGAAGCAATAGATGGGCAGATGCCCTAAGCAAACTTGCATCAACATGTTTTGTCCATCTCTCTAACGAGGTCCAGGTAGAAGTGTTAAAGGAAAGAAGCATCGACGAACGTCGAGTTAATTCTCTATCCACGGCACAACCCAGTGGGATAACACTAATCATATACTATTTACAGCATGACATACTTCCTGACGACCACGGGGAGGCACAGAAAACAAGGATACGGGCCCCACAGTACGCAATCCTGGGGGAGCATTATATAGAAGAGGCTACACAGCTCCGTGGCTCAAATGCATATACAACGAGTCAGGAAAGAAAGCCCTCCAAGAAGCTCATGCGGGGTCAGCTGGATCCTACAAGGAGGCAAGGGGACTTACAAGCAAAATACTACACATGGGACTCTATTGGTCAAACATACATCAGGACGCCACCAAACTAACCAGATCATGCGTAGAGTGCCAGACTTTTTCACCAGTACAAGGTGTACCCTCAACCAAGTTAACAAGCATAGTTAGCCCACGACCCTTTTACCAATGGGGGATTGACATCGTCGGTCCCTTCCCAGAGGAACCAGGGAAAGTGAAGTTCTTGGTCGTGGTGGTTGATTACTTCACGAAATGGATAGAATCCGAGTCGTTGGCATGTATCATTGGAAAACAAATGATCAAGTTAATGTGGAAAAACATCATAACAAGGTTCGGAATCCCGGAAGTCCTGATTAGTGACAACGGGCTGCAATTCGCCGAGAACCCATTCAAAAACTGGTGTGCAGAGAAAGGAATAGAGCAAAGATTCACGTCGGTGGCACTCCCTTAAGCCAATGGACAGAGATGTCAAATAGGAAGCTAGTGTAGGGAATCAAAAAATGACTTAGCAAGGCAAATGGCAACTGGGTAGACGAATTACCAAAAGTCATATGGTCGTATCGAACCACGCCGCGAACCAGCAAGAAGGAAACACCGTTCAGCCTGACTTACAGAGCCGAAGTGACGTTGCCAGTAGAAATGATGATAGGATCGATATGAACGGAGCATTATCAAGAGAAAACAAACGATGAAAACCTAAGGGAGAACTTGGACCTTTTGGAGGAGCGACGGGAATGCTCAAGCATACGCCAAACTGCATACAAAAAATAGTGGAAGGGTACTATAATCAGTGGGTCAAAGACATTCCTTTCCGCTTCGGGGACTACGTCTTATGAAAGAACGAGGCCAGCCGAGCGCATCCCCATGGAAAATTGAGCCAAACGTGGGAAGGGTCGTACAAGGTGGTAGAAGCACATCAAAATGGGTCATATTCTTTAGAGACACCCGAGGGAAGACAAATCCCAAGAATGTATAATGCAAGGAACTTAAGGAAGTTCCATTTCTGAGTGAATCCACGAGCCCCTACACAGAAAGGAGGACAGTTCTAGTAAAATATCCCCCGACCGGATTGATCACCTAGACCAACAGACGGACACTCAGTGTAGTCTGATAGGGAACTTTAGTGCACTAAAAACTAGCATGTATCATGATTACATAATAGCAATAAAAATGCACTAGTTTTAATATATTCCCATAGGCATGTATGATGAAGTAAAAATGAAACACATAGGATACCTAGTGAATCCACTCGTGCACATGCACATACTCTCACAAAAAAGCAACAAAACGTCAAGTTTCAGAATAAATTCATAACAACCAACAAAATCTATATAGGAGGCTTAGTATGACCAAAATCTATCCAGGGGTAAACAAACACACCCAATTCACATAAAATAAAAAGAGAGCAATACAATGCAGAGTAGCGCCAAGGCAAACAAAAGCAAACGCAACCATTGTCAATCAATACATACGGAAAATATTGCAAAAGGCCTTCAAGGCCGCAAGTCATTGGAAAACAAAGAAAACAGAAACAAGAAGTACAAAGTTCATTAAACTTTTCACACCCCGAAGGGTAGCTCTAAACAACTTCAAAAACCACCGGGACCGCTATTACCATCTCCAGCAACACTAACTGCTGGATCACCACCACCATCCATACCGGTGCCATCCCCTCTAGTAGGAATAGACGGCGCACCCACTATAACATCCTTAGCCTCGTCAAACACACATAGCGCCCTTACCCTATTTACATCAAGATGGCCTAATCCAAGAAAACCTGAAAAATCCATAGTCAAAAAAGCCAGCAGGGCTTCATCTAGAGCTAAAGAATGGCTTGAGCCAGAATCACTAGCAGATGGATCATATGTCCCAACGTCAACCTATGCTTTCAAACCTGCTCGGCCCGATTCCTCACCTGCAACAAAAGCAGCATGACGAATGCGGCTGATACCCCCAGCAAATTTAGGGTGCTCTATGAGTTTATCCATTACACACACAATTCCAACCTAAAGAAGCCAGTCATGGTCTGTTTTCAAGATCTCTAACTCACGATCGCGATCAGCAAGGTCACACTCTAGGATCTCATTCTGAATCATCAAACCCTCATTCGTCCGCATCAACGACTCCATGCGAGCCTCCAAAGCACCCCGGACATCCTTCAACACCAGTTTCTCTGATAGCAACGACTTATTTTGTTGATCCAAAAGATAAGTAGTAGGCCCAAGCTCCTCCACCTGCCCCTTGAAGCATGCCTCGCTCGCCACCAGAGCAAAATGTACGCGCTCCAAATCATCAAACTGCTGCACGCGACGGGATCCGGTGACAAGGTAAGTCATGGCCTATGCGGCAACATAAACTAGATTGTGGGCATGGGCAGCATTGTTCATCGCATCCACATGAACAGACAAATGAGCATCTGCTCGAAGATTCCAACCTAGAATAAAGACAGAAACACCATGGAAAGCCTTTGCAGCAGAAGACTCATGATGCAACCGCTCAACACTATCTATTGAAGATCAAGGACTAGCATAAGGACTCAAAGCAATTAGAAGAGGAACAATGGGCTGCTGAGGCGCCCCCTTAATACCCTAAGACTGTTGAACGTCGTCATAAGGTATCACCAACACATCTCCATGACGAGGTGGCGCAAAAGATAATAAACGCATACGTCCACAGCATTGAACCACACACCTACCGATCTAGCCAGAACTACCCCCGAATACGGGCTCACTCATCGCTTGAGCAACCTTCCGCTTCTCAGCAACACGACGGATGTTGGTAATGATTCCATCCTTACTGTCCACCACATCATCTGCTGAAGGCTCACCCGACAGGCGAGGTACCGGGGTAGGAGACAAGACAACATCTGGCACTACTGGCTACCCGTCACAGTACAACTCCCCACTAGTTGTGGGGGTGTCATAGCAAGGACACTCAAGCGACGGGGAGGAGGTAGAACCTCATGGAGAGGCACTACCCGGTGCTCCAACTTCCCTTAGTACCGCTTTCGCAGGACGCAATCCATGGAAATAGAGCATTCGGTACCTGCAAAACAAAATGAATAAACACAAACATGAAACGTCTTTCCTTCTCCAAACAAGGGGGGAAGGAAGGAAGAACAAGGGAAATATGAACAACTCACCGTTAGAGACAGTGTAGAAGATTGGCATCTCACCTCGAGCACGCTAGCTAGGACTCATTCCGACTCCGGCGAGCAACACCTCCGACAACACATCAATGTCAACTTGAAGAGTGCACAAAAGATTGGCGGTCGCCTGGTTATGGGAAACAGCTTAGGAGTAACATCTGACAAAGCATTTTCTCGATGGTACTCCTAGCCAAGCAGTTCCCGGTTGACCCATAACCGTTTGTCTTGCCAATTCTTCGGCGGTTTGCTATCTAGGACAAGTTTGTGACCCCACGGCGAGTAGAAAAGGTGTACTTGTCATTGGTGGCTACAAATCAGAAAAAGAACTTGAAGATGAAGAAGTTGGGGATGATGTCATTAGCTCGACATATCATCTCAAAAGCCACCCTTTTATAAACACCACCTGGAGTCAACATCTGAACGCTGCAAGCATTGCAATGAAGCATTTCTTCATGAAAATCGGTTAAAGGAAGTCGGAGTCCGATGTCAAAACTGTTCAGGTAAACGCCTACCTTCCCGGGAGGCGGTGAAGTAATCACAGACCCAGCAGCCAGAAACTCTACTCCGTCGGCCGGAGTAAGCCCATAAGCCTCTTGAGTGGCGAACTCAGAAGAACTGGGGATCAGACTCATGGAAGAAGCCATAAGGAGATACTGGAAAAGAAGAAGAAACGAAAGAAGAAGGTAGAAAAACCAAGGAAATTCTCCCTGGAAGTTATAGAGGGAAAAGCGAGATTTACGAAGACCCCTGGCACAACGGACGTAACCGCCACGCATGTTGAACGGCCACATCGTTGAAAATGAAGCGACGACCAGATAAAGGCGTGACATGTATGCCAACAGTTAAGTCCAGAACATCATAGCTAGCTAGCATACGCTATGACTACTTGACTGGGGTACTTGATGATAAGGCCCTCAGAGCAGGCCAGAAATAAGGAAGCATTTGACGAAGAGTCCCCTGCAGGGCCGAGCCGAGTTTGACTTGACCACTCCAACCGCTAGGCGCCCCCAGCTGCCAAGCGCTCTAGCAGCAGGACCGCACAGAAGGCTTGCCCTCACCAAAGGCCGTCCTCCACTACAATCCAAAGATAATGGATCCAGGCGACAAGGAACACATTCAGAGCATTATCGCCTGGACCAATCGATGGGCCTGACACAACGAGGAACATGACTCACCAATAAGGACGGTGGATCTTGTCGGGATCGTAGTCCTTGTCCCTCATACGGATCGAAGAAGATCCTTAGTATAAAATGACTATCGCCCTGCCTTGATGGCTAAGCTATCTCTCCCGATTCTCAACCCTTACTCTCAAATACTTTACTAACTTGACCGTCAGAGCGTTTTTCCGAGGCCTCCTCCCGGAGAGCGGCTGACAGTTTTCTCTCCTTGTGACCTCTTAAGGTTCTCCTAGACGATCACTGCCAACACCTCCTAGGTGGTTAGAAGCCAGGTCACATCACTGTGTGTAGTGTAGTGTACACAACGCGTACTGCTTAAAGGACTAGTACGCTGAGCATGCTGAAGTGGTACGCAGGGGGTATGCACCCAATTGGGTTTGGGCTTTGTTTGGGCTTGTAAGCTTGTTGGGCCTTATTCATTTTTGGGCCTGGTCCCATTTAGGGTTTTGGGCTGATATTATGTTTTGGGCCATTGTTGTTTTAGTTGGGCCTTATTGGGCCATGCGGCCCATTAATGACTTTTATCTTGGATCTTGTGCCCATTAGCAAAGGGAAGACTTTTGTGTCACTATGGAAGGAATTAGGCTTAGATGATTAGACTCTTTAGTTAAGTTGTGTATAATCCTAATTTAGGGTTAATTGTATCATTGTTTAACGTGTGGGTTCAGACTATTAGGCAAAGAACTTTTGTGTTCAACAATTTGAGGTTAGTCTTCTCACTACACTCATGGGTCGAAGGCACCAAGGCCGACCCATTAATTGATATGAGATGATTAGTAATGGAGGACACAAATGTTGCTATTTTTTCTATATGTGGATTTATGTGAAGACCATGAGAGGACCCCATGGCACATGATAAGACCATGGGGGGGGGGGGGGGAGCCCATGGCTTGGGGAAACAAGACCATGGGGGTAGCCCATAACATTCAAAATGAAGACGATGGAGGGAGTCTGTGGCAACCTTATATGTATATATGTGGGCATGGTATTGTGTGATTATATGATTGGTGTGTTTTGGGAATCTCACTAAGCTTGTGCTTATAGTTTTATTGAATGTTTTAGATACTTCTAGAGATAAGGGAAAGGGTCTGGCTTGATGGCGCGACGTGTATTCTCCAATGTTTTCAGATTTAGTTTTCACACTCTAAATTTTAAATACTATGGCTATGTAATGGGATTTTTGGACCTTGTGGTTGATATTTGTGAAATCAAAAGTTAAAATTTTCTATAAAAATTTGGGTTGTTACAGCGGGAGGAAGAAGGGGATGGATTTGATCAAGAGGAAGCAGTTTATAGAGTAATAGACTCTGATATATGATTTGAAACCCCTTACTTGGAGTAAACTGAAAATGGGAGTAGGCCACTGAAACCCTAGAAGTATATGACATCGAATTCGTAGTGCTTCAAATTTGAGTTCTTGGTTTTAGCACATGATTTTGTCCTATTGCCTCCGTCCTCTAAATGCTCCGAAAAAATCAACATTTGATTCCTTTTTTTGAATGTGAGCTTTATTTGATCTTAATTGTTGTTTTTTATAAGCACAAATATTATTGCAGGTTTGAGTTGAAACCGGAGCAGGGGTTAAAGACAGTGGTATTAAGGATGGCATTGGAGGCTATGGAGGTGATGAAGGTGGTTTTAATGGTGGTGAGCTCCAACGATGATTGCAGGTGGTGCGAAGGGTAGTTGTGGTGGCTTTAATGGGGGTGATGGGTTTAATTTGAACGAGACAATAGGAGAGAGAATGATAGGGATGGGGAGTCTGGCAAAGGTGGTAATGGTTGCGATCTACGTGTACTCCGACGAAAATGGCGACTGCTGATGGTGGTTTCAAACACCGGTGATGGAGTATTGAGATAATAAGAGTGGGGAATGGTTTATTTGTTTTTATTTGTTTATTTTGAGTTAAAAAATACAAATTAAATTAGTTTATGTATTTCAACAATCGAAGAAAATGAATAATATAAATTATAAGTGCATAACCGTCGTTTTTAGTGTATAAGGACCAAAATCAATACAAAGATCTAATTTTGGACTATTGATGCACCACAAAACTTTTTGGACCAAAACCACAAAATTTTGCCGACCACAGGGATCATCGATGACGTGAATCGGAGCCAACACACCAGCATCCGTACATTCAAATTCCCCAGGTTATTCAAACCTTGTTCGGAAATCGTTTTAGATACCTATGAATCGGTGTTACCTCTACCCCAAATTGGTTATCAAATCAGTCTGTTCCCGAAATTGTGGTCGTTTGATAAACCCCACATTTGATTTTGATTTGGGTTTCATACATCGATGATCGATTCGTCATGTTTGATTTTGATTTTCGTCTTTGATTTTGATTTTCGAATCGAGATATTGAAATCGTTTCTAGATCATTGTGTTTGAACTTTCTTTTGGAACATGGAGTATCATGTTTTCAATTTTATCTTTGATCTTCATTTTAAAGTCGGGACTTTTTCATTAGGGCCTGGTTATATTTCATTATTTATTTAATATTTAAAATCATAAAGAATAATTAATTTATTAAGAAACAAAGTGGTAAAGGCCAAAATAATATTTTCATACGAAAGAGGGACTAAGCGTGCAATGAAAACAAAAATTAGGGATGCTTAAAATTAAAAAAAAAAAAAAAAAGAAAAAAAAAAAAAAGTTAGGACCAGCAGCACAAATTATCCTAAACACCATTTGTGTATTTTACTCTAGTATATAGTTTTCTCTTATTTAAATGCGTATTTAAGAAGCTGCAAAGGACGAAAGAGAGATGTATTGAACCGTTGGTGTATGTGTATGCCATTGAAGATCTGTTTGCTTCTCTGAATAACTTTTGATTCACATCACCAAAAGGGCATGGAGAAATCCGAACGACCAAAGGCATCAAGACGCGAAGATGGGATTGATTTGATCAGTAACATGCCTGATCATATTCTCCTCTTGATTCTTTCAAGGCTTAAATCTACTGAAGAAGTAATTCGAAGCAGTATTTTGTCCAGACGATGGAGGTATTTGTGGACTTCAATTCCGTCTCTGTACATACGCTGTTTTCGAAAAGGTATGCACTTCAAGAAAAACAAATTCAAAGAGTTTGTGTATAGGGTTTTAGTAAACAAATCCGTCGATTTAGATAGGCTTCATTTATTTTGTTCAAATTACTACAGTATGTCGACGGTAGGGATGTGGATTTATGCCGCCGTTAGAAGAAACGTCAAAGAACTTAACTTGACATTTAGCCCTAAGGATAATACAAAGGATATCGAGTTGCCCCATTGTCTGGTGGCTTGTGGTTCCTTGAAGGTATTAAGGTTGAGTTTGGGTTACAATGTTCTACGTTTACTAAATGTCACGGGGTTTCCAACTCTTAAGGTTCTTTCTTTGACCTGTGTTGACTTCTTGGAAGACTACAATTTAGTTAAAGATTTTTTCCAAAGTTGCCCATTGCTTGAAGATTTGAGGTTGGATGACTGCGTCTTAAGTAAACTTGGTCTTCTTTGTATTTCATGCCCAAAGCTCAAGAAGCTGACTATTGGAAACTGTTACGATGATGAAGAGGACATGTGTGGTGGCATTAAGATTTGTTGCCCAAAACTGGTGTTTTTGGCATTAAAAGGTCATATAGCTTATAAATTTTTCTTTGAATGTTTAGACTCCTTGAAGGAAGCTGAGATTGAGCCTAAGTTGATGGACAACACCATAAGTGTGTTTAGTGGAATTTCTCAAGTGGAATCCTTGTTGATTGATGTTAACTTCTTCACTCAGGTACATGCTTATTCTTTTATGCACAATTATTCTTCATTCTGGTTAAATGATTTTGCAAGGGACTTTACACCTTTTTCTATAAAATAGTTAACTACTATTCGACAAAACTCTTGCCCTAGTTAAAACATTTGGCAACAATTTTTATGCGTGACTCTACTTAAGCATCCATTAATATTTATTTAAGTAAAGATGTGAATAGAAGAGTCTACTAAAAAAAGATTAGAACGTTAACTTTGTAAGTGCTGTTTCTTTTCTACTTTATGAGAACATGGTTTTACTCTGGTAAATAAACTATATGAGTTTTTTTTGACTTAATGCTAAAAGGGCTGAAATATGTACTATGTAGTTTTAGCTTGAAATTAGAAAAGTTGAAATATAGCATTTTTTACTATACGAAAGGAGTGCATAAAGGTTTCTTGGTCCATGTTTTTTTTTCCTTCTGAGCTTGTTCGTTAAATTGTATATACTATCAATTATATTATACATGGAAATGTTTGAGAGTATGACCTACTTGGAGAATACCTCTAGACACTTACTTGTTGTCATGATCGTAGTGCATTAATACTGCATTTGATCCTTCTCTACCTAATCTGAAGACTTTGGTGCTATCCACAACAATTGGTGCATTCACCATGGAGGAATTCAACCGAATTCTCAAATATTATCCCAAATTGGAGTCTCTCAAGTTGATCGTTATTGAGGTATTCTCATATAAGATGTTTTTTTTAGAAAATTACATAAATGGTCCATGTGGTATGGCATAATAGGCACCTATAGTCCAACTTCAATAAAATGGACAAACTTGGTCCTTGTGTTTTGGCGATATTGTGGAAATGGTCATTTTGATCCACGGCGTCAAAAAATGTCTTTATTTTTCTGTAAAATGAAAAAGAAAAAAAGAGAAAATGTTATTTTACAGAAAACTAAAGACATTTTTGACGTTGTGGATCGAATGACCATTTTTGCAATATCGTCAAAACACAAGGACCAAGTTTGTCCATTTTTATTGAAGTTGGACTGTAGCGCCTATTATGTCATACCACATAAACTATTTATGTAAATTTTTTTTTAATGTATCGCATTCTTGAAGCTGTGGCTCACCTTCACACTTGCTGTTTTATGCATTTCAAAATATTGGCGTGGGCAAAGAAGCAGAAATTTGCTGACTCTTATCCCCATTAATGGGTCGGTCAAGGTTATGTTTGATTAAATGAGTATATAATAAAATAAACACATTGAAGTTTCCAAAACTATATTCAAATGCTTACAACCTTCTAAATTGTTTTATTTAAAGAAATAGATTATTATCTTAACAATATATTCTTTTGTATACATATCCAACATATTCATTATTATAAAATTTTGATCGGTCCACCTGACCGGTTTGAGTGTTTTAACCCAACTTAAAAAATATCAGTTTTGAACCCAAGTACATGTCTCATCCACTTGTTTTTGAACAAAATGTTTCAAATAGGCCCTAGACAAATTTTTTATGAACCCTGGACACAATATTAGAAGAATTTGAACCATGGACCTTTACATTATTCTATTATATGAAGAACCATTTGAACCATTAAATAGGTTTTTCATGAATTTAACACATTTTGCTACTTCATATGATGATCTAGGAATTATGGCGGGAAGAGCACGAGGTGCATGAAGGTGACCCAAGGAGCATCTTTACCAATGATGTGAAAAGGGTCGAGATCTTTGAATTGAATGGAGAAAAGCCAAAACTAGTTATCGATTTAGAAGAAAAGGTATTGTTGGAAATTGTTTTTAGTTGGGGTAAGAAATTCAAGTACTCTCATTAAAGACTATGGGATTGCTCTTAATTGATATTACAAACTTTTTGATGAACCGTAGGTAGTAGCTTTTTGGATTTGAATATTTGCCAAGTATTGCTAGAAAGTACTTGTTTGTTTCTACATTTTTGTTCATATTCTTTTTGCTATAAAAAGTAAAAACTACAATGAATATGTACATAACCACAAAAGCACAATGTATGTAAACACAACAACTATATACATTACTAACCCCGTGGTCTTGAGTATTTTTAGGAAGGAAAGGGAGGGAAAAGAAATGAAAGGAAAGGAAGGGGAAGGAGTAAACATTCCTTTCTTCTCTTTCCTTTTCTTTTCCTTTCCCTCCCTTCCAATCATCCTAAAAGTGAGAGGAAATAAATCTAAGAAAATAAGCCCTTTCTTCCTCTTCCAATCCCTTCGGTTCCTTCCCTTTCCCTTCTTAAATGAAACTCGAAAACACCCCTCCGTTCCTTTCCTTTCCTTTCTCTCCTAAAAAAAAACTCAAGAACACACATTTTCTTCCATTTCATCCCCGCCCTCCCCCCCCCCCCCCCCCCCCCCCCCCCTCTTTCCTTCTTATAAAAAAACTCAAGAACACGGTGTATGGTGGGTGAAAAATTGCCTCTGCAATAATAACTGTTGATCTTTCTCAACTTTCAATTCTAACCCTAATAAGTCCCTATTTACATAGTTAATTGAAGGTTTTCAGGCGACGACCGGCCCATCTCCTACATTGCACTTCTCCATCTTCATCTTGGTCAAACTAGGTCAAAAGTCAACGGAAAGTCAACCTAGCTGAGTACGCCTAGCGTACTCGGCCTCTACGCCCCGCGTACTTCTCTACGCCCCACGTACTCTGCCCTTGACCGGACAGCTAATAGCGTACGCCTTGGTACGCCCAACGTACGTTGTGGCCATGCAAAACCTCCATTAAGCTCTTCATACATCGAGTCCAAACGTCCCAATTCAGATCTAAGCCTAAAAAGGTGTCCTAAGCCATAAAGTTTCCAACTTTATGGTTATAGATGCCTTAATAAGTCCTAAAACCCAAAACCCTAGTTTGTTTTAACCCTTTAAGATCTCTATAACATGCATGCAAGCACTAGATGAGGCAAGATAACATTTTTACGACCTAATGCACTTCAAATCTTCTGAAGGGACAGATCTGTTGGTCTTAGAGTAGCTCAAACTCATCAAGGCCAAGGAAAGGGACTTAAGCACATAAAACTTCTCATGGAAAGATCTTAAAGAAATACAAGTAAAGGTTAGAGCTTTATACCTTCTCTAGCTTCCCAAAGAGGCAAGGATCTCCGATCTACAAGCTTGCTTCCACACCAATGCTCCTCAATGAATCTTCTTTTTCCTTTAACACACCAAGAACACACGCTTTAAGCTCAAAACACACTCAAGGACTAGGTTTTGCCAAAAACGTCTTAAGGAGAGGCGAGGCTGAAGAGGTGAGGGAAATGAGACTATAAGGATGATTATTTAGGAGCTTAACCTTAAAATTTAGGGTTTTCCACACCTGGCGAGTACGCCCCACATACGTTGATGTATACCCAGCATATTAGGGCGCACCCTAATATGCTAAGCGTACGCATGTATGCATGGCGTGCTCCCACTTCTCGAAAATTACAACTTTGCCACTAGGGCTTCCAATGGGCACTTCCTTCTACTTAGGGATTGAAATCTAATATAAAAAGGTTCCAAGGTTGAATTTATAAGTACCTGAACACCGGGATGTTACTTATACGACCGATACTCTCTTTGTCCCTCTTGTCACTCTTTACACTCTCCTTACCACAGTTCATCACCCCAAGTGGCCACAACTCTTACCCCCTCACGACAACCTATCAAAACGTCTTAAATCAGGGTATATCTCAACAACAATACAACAAAGTTCGAAAAAGGCATTGGGATCTTGGATCTCGTGAATCTAAAAAAACAAAACCCCAAACCAGATCCACCTCTCTCTCTACCCAACCATATCTTGGAAACCATCGATTTCAAGGGATTGATTGTAGCAACTGATATTTATTGAAGAGGGTTTCGAGTGACGGTCTAGATTCACCTTTTAGTATTAGTTAATATTTTGGTTGATTCCTCTTCAGATTCCTATAATTAATGGAACAATGTGAAGAAAATACGAGTTCATAATCATTTTAGTTCGTCGATGAATAGAACCGGCGCCTGATGTCGTCGGAACCACAACAGGAGACCAACAATTAGGTCACAACTATCATAAAGATGAAAACGACAAAAAATCAATGCTCAGATGAAGTTTTTACAAGAACCGGTCTCAATTGATTTTACGGATAAGATTGATTTGATTTTGTAGGTAGGTTAGGCCACTGGAAAGGAAACAAGCTGGGGAGAATGGAGGAGACATGATACTGTTCCTTTTTCTTTTAAGGCATGCTATGTTAAATGCCGTATTTTCCTATTAAAACACATACATAATAAAAACAATTAAAAATGTAATATATAAAAGGGTAAAAAAAGGTAACATGGGCAAAACATGAAAAGTTATCTGGAGAGAGAGAGAGAGAGAGAGAGAGAGAGAGAGAGAGAGAGAGGAGAGAGAGAGAGAGAGAGAGAGAGAGAGAGAGAGAGAGAAGAGAGAGAGAGAGAGAGAGAGAGAGGAGAGAGAGAGAGAGAGAGAGAGAGAGAGAGAGAGAGAGAGAGAGAGAGAGAGAGAGAGAGACTTATACTTGGTGGACTTTTTTGTTAAATTGTGAATAATAAATAGGGTTATATACACTAAAGTCCTAATATTTTTATCGATTTGACAAGGAAGTCCTAAATTTTATTTTTTTGACAGTAAAGCCCTAATTACTAGCAATTTTTGACACCTTTATCCTTTGTTTCGGTTAGCCGGTAATTAGGACTTTATTGTAAAAAAAATAAAATTTATGATTTTCTTGTCAAATCGTGAATTAGGATTTTACTATCAATAAATAAAGTTTATGACTTTAATGTCAAATCATTGAAAATGTTGGAAAATTTAATGGTGTGATACTCTAACAAGAGAAATGGATATATACAATAAAGTCCCAATCAATAAATAAAGTTTATGACTTTAATGTCAAATCATTGAAAATGTTGGGAAATTTAATGGTGTGATACTCTAACAAGAGAAAGAGATATATACAATAAAGTTCCAATATTTTCAATAATTTGACAAAAAATTCCTAAACTTTATTATTTTGACAATACAATCCTAATTCACAATTAAGAAAGTCCTAAATATATTTTTTTTGACAATAAAGTCTTAATTACCGGCTAACCTGAAAAAAGGGTAAATGTATCAAAAATTGCCGGTAATTAGGACTTTATTGTCGAAAAAATGAAGTTTAAAACTTTCTTGTCAAATTGATGAAAATATTGAGACTTTAGTGTATATATTCATAATAAATATTAAGAAAAAGAATAATAAATGCAAAATAGTATTTTTATGTTTCAAAGGGAACAAGATGCAACCAAACCAAAATTTAAAAACCGTTCAATTTATAAAAAAAAGTTAAAGACCAAATGTGCAAAGTACTCAATATATTTTTGAACATTCTACACAACATATGTATTTTGATGTAAAACCTACCCCTTTCACCTACGTGCGACAAAAGGGAGATATCAATTGAATTGAACTTATTCCGATCACCAAGAAGGGGCATGAAGAAATGGAAGCGACCAACGGCATCAAAACGCGAAGATGGTGTCAATTGGATCAGTAACATGTCGGATGCTATTCTTCTTATGATTCTTTCACGTCTTCCATCCACAACAGAAGCAATCTGAAGCAGCATTTTGTCCAGACGATGGAGGTATATGTGGACTGCAATTCCCTCTCTGAACATGGACGTATGGCACGGAGAAAATTTCAATAAAAACAAATTCAAAGAGTTCGTGTATTGTGTTTTAGCAAACAAATGTGTCGATTTGGATAGTTTTCGTTTGTGTTGTTATTATTACTACAATATGTCAACAATCGGACGGTGGATGCATATGACAGTTATGAGAAACATCAAGCAGCTTAACTTGTACTTTATCCCTGAGGAGATGCCTCAAGCTATCAAGTTGCCGCTTTGTCTGGTGACTTGTGGGTCCTTGGAGGTATTAATGTTGAAGATATCAGCGCTGGATTTAAAACCTGGTCTAAGTTTACCCAAGTTCATGGGGTTTCCAGCACTTAGGGTTCTTGTTTTGACCTATGTTGAGTTATTGGGAGACACCGATTTGGTAAAAGGGTTTCTTGAAAGCTGCCCCTTGCTTGAGGATCTGAGTTTGATTGAGTGCGAGTCGTCGAAACTTGATCATCTTTTTATTTCATGTCCGAAGCTCAAGAGACTGAGTATTATTAACTCGGAAGATGCGCATAATATTAGAATTCCTTGGCCAAAACTGGAGGTTTTGGATTTAAAAGATTATATTACTTGTAATGTTTTCTTTTACCGTTTAGACTCCTTGAAGAAATTTGTCTACGAGCCTACATTTCAGAAAAAAACTGAATCTGTAGTATTTCATGGAAATTCTTCTGTCAAACCTTTGTGGATGAACCTTTTTTTCTTGTCCGAGGTAGATTCTTATTCTCTTCATCCATGATTGTTCATTTCTGTTGTGCAGTGTATAATTTGTACGGGTCATTACCATAAATCAGACAAGACTGCAAAAAGTGAAGTTCCATTTGACACCAATTGTTCAACGTGAGCCTTCTTAAGCATCCAATTTACGTTAGTGAAGAACTGAAGATATATATGAACAGATCGCTTTATTACAAAAAAGGATTAGAACATTGTGTTGTTTCTTCTCTTACTTGGTGAAAACATAGCTTAATTTGATGAATAAACTATATGGGTGTTTCTTTTTTACATAATGCAGAAAGACCGAAGGACAAATGGAGTGCATGGCTCATGATAGTCTATATAGGTTTCTCAATCTACATTTTTTCTTCCCAAACTTGGCGATGTAAACTATATATATATATATATATATATATATATATATATATATATATATATATATATATATATATATATATATATATATATATATTCCCTATTTAAGTATCTAGAAAAGAGTAGGATACTTGGAGATGCCTGAAAGTATCATTGGTTTTCATGACATCTTTATCAATAGAGTACCAGATGCCTATTTGTTAGCGTGAATAACAACTCTACTTGCTGTCATTATTATAGTGCATTGATGGTGCATGTGATCTGGCTCTACCTAATCTGAAGACTTTGGTGCTTAAAACAACTATGGATGCTTTCACCATTGATGAATTCACCCGAATTCTCAAATATTGTCCCAAACTGGAGTCTCTGAAATTAACCATAATAGAGGTATTCTCGTATCAAATGATATTTTTAATTTTCTATGTATTGCATTCTTGAAGCACAGTGGCTCACTTTCACACTTTCCCTGGTGTCATGCGTATTAAATTGCTCACTTAGATGCTGAAATTTTGGCGTTTTAAACATATAAATGTGTTGGTTAGATGGTTTAAAATGAGTAAAATTGACAATAGTTACTCAAAATGAACGTATGGAATGGATCTAAGTTGCCTTAAGTACTCAGATGCTTATACCCTTCTAAATCGTTTTATTAAAAAAAACTAGATTATTATTCTATTTTTTTTTTGTAAGCATATTAAAACAAATAAAAAAAAAGTTTTGGTGGGTCCACCGAATCCACCATGACCCTTTTTGACTAGGGCTGGCAAAATTGTATCATGGAAAACCAACCAACATGTTACCAATCGAACCAATAAACTTGGTAGCCAATATATTTGGTTGGTAGTACCGTACCAATTGATCAATGTTAGTACGGTAATGATACAAAAATTTGAATACCATGATAATACTATACCAACCAATTTATTATATATATATATATATATATATATATATATATATATATATATATATAAATGAAATCGTATATTTCAACTATTAATTGTGTTTAGTGTTTATAGTTTTAATAACATTATATTAGTCATTTTATTGTATTAGTCGATAGTTATTACCACGTTAAAGCACAAAATTAAAACGTTACTTTAACGTTACTTTAGTATAATTCTTTTGTAAACAAAAAGAACTACGTAACTAATTTCTATACTAAACATTAAAATTTCGATGTCTTTATTTTAGTAGAATTCTTTTGTAAACAAAAAGAACTACGTAACTAATTTCTATACTAGACATCAAAATCTCGATGTATTTGCTTATTTCTAAATGTTACAATAGAAAATTAAAAGAAGTTGGTATATACCATTACCAATTTGTATCAACCAAACATGTTGGTAGCCAAATAAATTGGTACCAAGTATACTTGGTATGGTACCGGTAGAAATTTTTTTATACCAATTATAGTTGGTACGGTACACGGTTTAGAGAAAAATGAATTGGTATTGTACCAATTCCACCCCTAATTTTGACCCTACTCTAAAAATATCAGTTTGACACGACTCAATTATATGTCTCATCCATCCTAATTAAAATGATTTGATTCATCGGACGTATACATTATCCTATTATATGAAAAAGCAATTGAGTCAACAAATAAGTTTTTCAAGAATTCAAGATGTTAGCTTAGATTTTCACACCTCAACATGAAAAACTTATGCTTTTGTTTCATATGATCTAGGTATTTGATGGGTCGGAAGAGTGGAAGTTGCATGAAGGAGATGCAAGAAGAATCATGAGTCCTAATGTGAAAAGGATGGAGTGTTTTGAATTCAATGGAGAAAAGCCGAAACTAGTTGTAGACTAGCATAGATTGATGTTGCAGCACTACAAGAAACGGTACCTATAGAGACGACAAATGTCGTCTCTATAGGTTAAAAAATTCGTCACTATAGGTGGCCGGGACAACATGTCGTCCCTACAGCTCTCGTCCTCATAGCCCCGTCGCAATAGATCTTTTTGGTCGTCGCTATAAATATCGTCGCAATAGGTATCCTTTAGAGACGACATGTCGTCCTGTTTTGGTTCGTCGCTATACGTAGTTGGTCTCCATAGATGAAGCTATAGAGACGACATGTCGTCTCTATAGCTTCATCTATAAACACAACATGTCGTCTCCATAGATAGAGATGCAGCCGACTCTCCATAGCCTTTAGCAACAATATGTCGATGTAGTAGATGCACCTGTAGAGACAACATGTCGTCTCTATAGATCCACCTATAGAAATGACATGTCGCCTCTATAGGTATGCCCCTCTTTTTTCTCTATAATTTTCTAGTTTTCACATCACAAAATTCCTAAAATAGTAAATTTACAAAATATATAAAATGATAAATTTAATTGCAACACATTAATATTGGATACAATCTCAAAACACTACATTATTACAAATATAATTAATAAATTTTATATTATTACAAATATAATGTACTCAAAAACTTATATTAAAGAAAACAAATAATCATATGACATTTTTGTCTCAATTTATAAAAATAAATTTAAATGATGATATAAGAAACTAAAAGAATATCACCATCCTTGATCAAGAATCATGCTCACTGCTTCTTTCCATTCTGCTTTAAGTAATTTAGCACCACTCACAAATCTTTGTTTCAGAATCCATATATTAATCATTTTCATTTCTTTTTTTAAATAAATTAATTCATCTGAGTGACACCGTATTACCTGCATACCAAAGTAGTTTATGAACCCATGTTTTCCTAAAGCATATGCTGCTGCTTTTACAGTATCCTCAGAATCTATAACCACCCCCTACAAAGATGCAAAAGACATATATGCCCTCATCATTGAAAATACACATCTAACAAATGCAGCCTTATCAAACCTTAGTGTGATTGTGAATCGATTTCCATGGAGCTGACCAAGAAGAAGACCATCATTGACATAACTAAATACAAATTACAAAATCAAACATATTCACATGTTAAAAGATTGTGTTCATTCAAACCATCGCCAGCTTGCTATATAAATATTAAAAAAATAGCGGCATATCAAACCAATATATATATATATATATATATATATATATATATATATATATATATATACCGTTTGATTGTTTGTGTCACCATTGTTTTGCCTCTCGTTCATGCTCATCATAGTGGACATTTTTGTTTGCTTCTCACAGTGATTTGTCATTTTCAAGAAAGACATATTGGGTACATTGCATATTAACATTCTACCGACTTGTTGTGCAGATTCACTCACCTACACTAGATTTAAATAAATAATTATAATCATAATCGTTCTTATAAACTAGAATAACTAAATAGTCTTACCGAGTCTAACAATTGATCAACACTCCAGAGGTCCATATCAAAAGTCGTTTCTGAATCTGCTTTAGTGGTATCATCATCAAGTGAAAAGAGTGGAGCTACCTACAAAAATCAACACATCATATGTAAAAAGGTTTAAAAAAATAAAAAAAAAACAAAAAAATATTCAAGAGGATTTGGTTTACATCATCTTTGAAGCGACCCTTATTTTGTAAGATATTAGCCAACCCATATTCCGTAGGACATACATCATCATTAAGCACAAATTTGTGAAGCAACTCTTCCTTAATGGAAGTTATTTCAGTCTGCACATATAAACACAATCTGAGTCAATATATACACTTGCAATGTTTAAGCTATTCCACAATTATATAAAATGATAGGTTTACCCCTGCGACAGTTTCCAAGTGTTTCACAACTGCAACAGCCAGTAATTCTGCTGACAGAGATTTCTGTGCAGCCTTATTATCAACCAAACACAAGTACGTATCAACCTGCATGACACCATAAAGTTTTATAGTTTACACAAGGGTGAAAATGAGATTTTAGTGGTTTATAGACAAATTCTTACCATATTAGAAAGTAAAATTAATAATCAGGTAAAATATTGCATCTTTGGGTCTTAAAAGAAATGTCATTGTATATTTCATATAAAAAGTCACTTTGTTGTATAAATTGGGAAGAATGTGAAATATTATTGCATAAAAGCACATTTAATCTCCTTAAAAAAAATACCAATTCGATTGAATTACTCAAAATGATGTGTAAGCACAATAACCTGAATGCCAAGCATCTTTCCAATCACCCCTAATGCCTCTTGTGTATCCTTGTTTTCCTTACAAAGATGAAATCTGTAGATGAATATTTGAAAACATTGTCATTAATAAAGAATATAAAGCTTCAAAAGTAAAACATTGTCATTAATGAAAGGAAATAGGATGCTATAATAAACAAATATATGAAAGTATGTTGCTATAATCGACACTACCTGAGGAACTTTCCAAGATGCTCAGGCCAATGATCTGAACCTCTACTGTCATAAGGAGTCTCATCTCTTTCTTTCCTCTTCTTATTACCTCTGCCTCTTTCATTATCCCCCCTGAATTCAATCTCACATGTATGCATTTTGATGAGGATTCAGGTCCATCTAATGTGTCTGTAACCAAGAACTTGAGTTTCTCTTTAAAAAAAATTATGAACTGCCTAAAGGGAGAAAATTATTAGTAAATTACACATACAAATACTATTGATTAGCTATACTTGATGAAAAGAAACATTGAGAAAAGAGATTCCTACTGTTCGATGAACTTTATCAGAACTTGGAGAAAGAACAATGGAGGTATTGGTAACTATAACTCCATCTTCATCATTTGATTTTATCTTATCTATAAACTCCTTCAGGGAGTTGGCATCAGAGTCACCAACTAGTCACCAACTAGGGCTCTAAACGATACAATTTCACTACAATGGTTACCATTTGGTTGATTTGTAGTCTTTGATTCATATTCCTCTGCTGTCTGAATCGAAAAAATTGACAGCATCAAAAAGATGTAGATCGTTAAACTCAGATGTAAGGATGAATGGAAATGATCGTGAATTAGATGATAATAAATGGTAACAGACCTCCATTGGTGCATCTAAGGAAGTGAAATGAACAACATTTCCATCCAAATCCACTTCATTGACTATAAATCAGAGTACCTGTAAAAAAAACATAAAATCAAAAGGTGTACTCTTCATTTGAATTAAATGTAAATTCACAACTGTTCCACGTTTATAGAGTCATTACAAATGTCTGAAATGAATGGAGAATACTTGTACTCCCAAGTCTGAAAGCCTGATTTGTAGAGGATGAAATGAAGAGGCTCCTAATAATTGAACACTAACCTAGGTCGCCGAAGTGGGGCTTGTATTCTTTAGAATTTGTAACAGGAGGTGAAAATGAAGCCGGTAGTTAGAATTGTCGGCGTTGAAGCTAATAGTCGGTGATCTTCAACAACTAACATGAGGATCGAGAGTTAGTAAGAAGATTTGTCGGGAGTGGGAGGTGAGGAAGTCGCCAAGGGTGAATTGTCGATCGATCGATCAATCACGAGAGAGAGAGAGAGAGAGAGAGAGAGAGAGAGAGAGAGAGAGAGAGAGAGAGACTGATGATTGAGCGTGCATGAATGAAACGAAGGGGGATGCTCTCCTAATGTTGGGCATAGAAAGCTATGGGGACGACAAGTCGTCCCTATAGTTATCCACGTCCGAGCTTTATTTCCGTGAAGGGCGCGCTAAATCCACATCCTTTCCCGCTTAACAAACTGAGATGAGAAGTCGTCGTTGTAGCCTCAAAAGTAAAAAAAAATCGTCAACTCTATGGCAACGACATGTCGTCCCTATAGGTAGCCAATAGCGACGACAAATGTCGTCCCGATAGATGCTTATTCTTGTAGTGTTGTTGGGCATGGTTTTCAGTTGGGATAACAAAGCCACTTACTCTCATTAGAGACTATGAAGGTAACTGTTCAAATTGACAACTCTTCTCAAAAACTAATGTTACCTTACCTATCTATCATGTGGTGATGGGGTAACTCGATTTCTTGGTCTTATGTGGATGTTTTTTCGATGCAGAAAAAATGTATTTATATACGGAAAAAAGGTTAACTAAACATCGTATAAATATGATTTTTAGGAGCATAAATATGTATTTTTATATATAAATACATATTTATACTTCTATACTCCTAAAAACGCAAAAATACATATTTATACTTCTATACTTCTAAAAACATAAAAATACATATTTATACTTCTAAAAGAGGTTGACATATACGTATTTTTACTTCTAAAAAATATAAATATATATATATATATATATTTATATTTCTAAAATACTTAAAAATACGTATTTATGCTTCTAAATATGTATTTTTATGTATTTATGCTTATTAGAAATATAAATATGTATTTTTATGTTCTTAGAAGTATAGATACATTTCTAGAAGCATAAATATTGTATCTTTATGTTTTTTTAGAAGTATAAACAAGTATTTATATTTCTACCAAAACATAAATATGTATTTTTACGTTTTTAGATGTATAGAAAGTATAAATATGTACTTCTATGTTTGTAGAAGTATAACTACATTTTTTTCATATAAACACACTTTTAATTGATATACTTTTTGCTAGGTAAAAATATGTATCTATTAATAATATATTAATATGATAGGATGCAGGTCCCAAACCTGAGGATTAGGGTATAGCGGCCGCATGGTATTAGGAACAAGAATAGGAAAAAAAAAAATTCAAAAGTCTGCGACTTCTCATATTAATCACTTAAGAAAAAAGAAACATAAAACAAAGCCCTATTTATAGGAAAAAAAAAAAATTCAAAAGTCTCCCCTTTATTTGAGGCTATGATAGAGCCAATATGGAACCAGCTGGATCCAATACCATCTCGGGGAATCTCTTACTCGAAACACTTAGTAGAGAAATATTGGACATATCCTTAGCAAGGTTATGCCTCCTGTCAACCTTATCATCATTATTTGTTCCTAGGGCACAAAACGTATTGCTAAAAGGAAAACAAGAGGCATTCAACCCAATAAACTTGTTTCTTCCATCCCTTGATGATGGAATCAGGAATACCGCATGAAGCTTTTTCCTCGATCGAGAATGAAAATAGAACCAAGCACCACTCCTATAAATGCAGAAGTAACATCAGAATAAATTAATAGTCAACAAACACTACCAGGGCTGCATGACAAAGCAACTCCAAATATATGATCTTTGAAATGGAATTAGGTTTAAACTGCCACATATGAGTACGGTAGGCTTAGATAACTTCTCCAAAAAATACCGTTCGCTACACTCACAAACCGCCCTTAAAACAGTAGACATAAATCCCTATCTTACCCGATGGAGGATGGTCCACAATAGAATTTGGAGACGGAATCTTTGCACGATCCTCTTTCACTAGATGATACTTCTTGATGATCTTCACAAAGTGGGATGAGGAAATGGAGTGAATAACGGGCATGGAAAACTAGTCATCATCTTCTAAGGAGAAAATTAGTTGTAGAGAGAAAAGGTAAAAAAAGAAGTGAAAATATATCACCCTGTTCCCGAGTTCCATTTAAAGGAAAGAAAAGAAAAGAAGAGAAATGTGGAGAGAAAAGAAAAGAAAAAAAGAGAAAGTAAAGTGTATTTTTATGTTCCTGAGTTCGAGAGAAAGGAAAGGAAAATTATTTTTCTTTGTGTTCTTGAGTTGGAAGGAAAAGAAAGGAAAACTAAAAGTGGACAGCTATACCCTTGTCACCTTTTTTCCATAATTTCAAATATATACCATGCATTCTTTTGAAAACAAAACTATGCCTAAACTATTTTTCTTTAATTATTTTTTTCACGTGATTATTTATACAACGATCATACAGAAGAAAGCGAAGAACAGAATGAAACCTGATGTTTTGCTAAAAGAGAGAACAACCAACAGAGCGTGAAGAAGGAAGCAGCGATTTTTTTTTCTGTGTTTTGTTGTTGACGTGATTATATAGGGTTCAAGGGCAATTTGGGAATCACCGAGATTTTTTGCTTGTCAATGATTCTTTCTCTCCAAATCTCTCCAATTTGGGAGGAAGATTAGGAGAGGAAAGATACCTCCGATTTCCTTTCCTTTCGTCCCAAATCAGTCCAAAAAATAAACTCGGGAACACCATCGAATCCTTCTTTCTCTCCAAATCCATCCTTTTCTCTCAATTTCCCTCGTTAATTGCAACTCGGGAACAGGGTGTATGGGATGGTTATTCAATATGAAATAAAATGGCGGGAATCGATCTTCCCTGGAAAACTGGCACCAATTAATCACCCATGCGTGCACATTCCAGTTTAAACGCATATACATCACGACCGAGGTTTCAGTTGATCCTAAAACCATGCCATTTAAACCTAATTATTGAAGCCCCGTAGAAACCGACCTTCATCAATTAAGCTGGGGGGGCTATATAGTGTAGGGTGTTAACCCATACACAATGCTCGGGTAGACATATAGGAAATTCACCCAATCTATAATACCACAGTAACCAAGCCAAAACTTTTAGACAGGATATCTATAATTTGCTTAAAAAGAAGCCCGGTCAAGCATGCCCCAATAAAATATATTTTCCTAATAATATAGCGGCATCATGGAAATCAGGGAATTATTCTATAGTATTATAAGTATACTACCCTTATTCCCAAAAGGAAATGCTAGCATCAGGGGTAAGAGAAACAACTAAGGGTCCCCTTTGGTCGTTTAAATACCTCATTTACCCCGGTACAAAGGTAAGCAACATTCTATATAATAATTAATATTCCAACAATTCTAGTTATATGATCCGACGTTATAACTGTAGCATCGGAGAGCATTATCAGATCTTCCTTGATAATATTGTTAACAAGACTTCTATTATTTTTTCATACATGACCACTTAACCGGATGTTAGGAGGAAGCCCTCACCCCCTACCCCACCAAGTTGATAAATAAGTCACGGAGCATGACATGGAGGTGTAAACATTGACCTTGATGGAAAACACATTTCTTCCATTGCGTAACATCCGACTTCGGGACGTTTCTTATTTCAGAATGGTGTGCTTTAATTTAGTCAAGAGAAGGTCTCGACTTTTAAAGGACAAGGGTTGGACCTTAAGGGAATGAGAATTTTGGGTTATAAGTATAAGACTTTGGTCTAGGTTTTAGTTTTTCGTTGAAAAGCAGTTTGGCTTAAGTTGGTTTTGCACCTTGTTGGATCAGGATTTTCGCGGCGCGACATGAAGGTTATCACGACGCGAAGTCTGTGCAGCCCAAGCCCATGAAATTTGGGTTTTATCATGTATTTAAATGCTTTATCTCCAAAAATTAGGTCATTTGCTAGCCTCTATCTTCTCCAAACATCCCTTATCATAACCCTAGCCTCCATACACGACTTTTGTGTGTTCGGACCTCTTTTGGTGAAGCTTGAAGGTGAAGAAAGTCTCTCTTGGTGTAAAGATGTTTTGTCTCAGCTTATATCCAACATCCTCAACATATTCGGGACCTCTGTAAGTATTCAAGTCCTATGCTCTATGCTTCATTCATGGTAGATCTAGGTTCTTAGCTTTGTTTTGGTCCTTTCTAGTTGATAAGGGTGGAGTTTGGAAGGCTCTAGGCCTAAAGGTTTTATCTTGGGGTCTTATGGACCTTTTGTAATAGATTAGATGTATTAGTATCTTGCATTTGATTCCATTCAATGTCATGGGTTCAATGTTGGTCCCTTTTTGACCTAGACTAGTAGATCTATATATTAAGGGCATTCAAATGGATAAAGTTTGGAACTTTATCCATTAAGACAAGGATTAAGTAGGTTGTGGAAGGTTAGAGTTTAGGTGTTGCAGGATTAAGATCTTAAGGAAAAGGTGGTTGTTATGCCAATTTTAACAGCACGATTTGTTGTGGTCACGACGTAATTTTAAGAGTGATCCAGACTATTTTTCGTTTAGTGGATCACGGCGCGACTAGTCAAGGTTCACGACGTGATTGTCCGTTTGACCGTTGACTTTGACTTTGATCATTAACTTTTTTGAACCGTTTGAGTTTTGGGTCAAACATGGAGGTTTGAAGCTATAGACTAAGATTTAGCTTATAATTGGTTTAGGCGATACATGTTGCCGATATTTTGAGAATTCGAGTAGCTGGATTCAACTTTAGGATTTATGTGAGTCTTCTCACTATACTGTGTAGGGAATTAGATGTCATGATATGCTTGGTTAAAAATATACCATTGGGCTGGGCCCACTTGACTGAAATAGGCCGTTGGCTGAAATAAGCCATTATTGTTATGCATGATATTTTATGATGTATGTGGTATCTTGGGGAAATCAGTAAAAATTTGTGCTTACGGTTTTAACTTCAAATGTTTCTAAGTTCTTCTAGTAGCAAAAGGAAGGGCACCTCATGATTGCATCGCATCTACTATTATGATAGTGAGATGTTCCGCACTTAAGATTTTATTATCTGATTTATGTTAACGAAACAAGTGGATGTTACATTTATAATTTAATGGTATGGTTTCCTTTGATTTAAAAATGAAAAGTTGGGTTTGACAATTTTAGGGTGTTACATATAGATTCTATGTTTGCTTTCTTTCATTAAAAAACAAGATGGATTAATGGACTTGAAGAGTGATAGGCTTAGATGAGTGTTTTTTGAAAGGAAAAATAAAGGGTAAACTTCTAAGAGCTATGTAAAGGGATACCAATAATCAAGTATATCCTATATGTTAGGTTTGATGGAGATTGAAAACATGCAAAACTAGAAATGGTGGAAGTGTTACAATTATTTCATAACGACATTAGGTTTATCATTATATATATATATATATATATATATATATATATATATATATATATATATATATATGTCCTTTTCATAAATACCATGTATATTTTTGGAAATGACAACAGACTTTAAAAGTATGTTGCCATTGTATGTATAAAACTTATAATGACTAAAAGAGGATTTAAAGTACATTTCTTATTTTCCTTGTTCTACAAAGACCATGTATATTTAGATGGCAACATACTTCGAAAGTATGTTCCCATTGTTAACATAGAGCTTATAAAAAGCTAAAGAGGATTCAAAGTACATTGTTTCTTTTCCCTTTAATATATACTAAATAGCAACATACATTAGATTATTAAGTTAATAAGGTAAATAAATAAACACTAGATTATTAAGTTACTAAGGTAACATACATATATTAAATGACGACATACATTACATTATATGCATATAATGTAACATCTAAATTTAAGACTAGATTATTAAGTTAATAAGGTAAATAAATAAAAGGTGATTTATATAATATTATAACTTTATGGAATAATCATGTCATTAGTTGATATGAAGTTTAGAAAGTCAGAAGTGAAAATAATAACATTTCAAAAGTTAAAGGGCCAAAAGTATCAAGTTGGCAAAGTGCAAAGTGTGTTTGACCAAAAAGTTGAATCAATTAATGAAAGGGACTACCAAGTTTATAAAATGTATGAGGAATGACTTATTATGTTAAAACTTAAGTTAAATCATAAATATTCAGGTTTGGTGGGCTAGGGCGGAGCTTGAACAATTAATCTGGGGGGCCGAAACTAGAATTTTTTTTCAACAAATAAACATAAAAGATACAAAGAAGAAGAATTATCACTGTTTTCAATAATTTATCTTTCTATTTAAACCAACATACGAGAAAAATCATCTAAACTTCCATTTTATAATTCTTTAATTTTTATAGAATAATAACACTTTTGCTTACTAAAATTTTTTATCAATTTGTTTATTGGGAAGACAAGAAAATAGGAGAGTATTTGGTCAAAAAAAAAACTAATAATGAGACCAGCTAATATGAAGCCAAGAGTATGTTGTAACTCTTTTTTCTTCTTTTGTAATCTCCATTCCTAAATCATACTTGATTTCCTTTTTTTGTCGATCTCCTCTCACACATTCTTTTCTATTCTCAATTCTTTCTTTTCTTTTCTCTTTCTACCTACAATTTCTTTATTTCTCTGTTCTTTAATTTCTTTTCTATTTCTAGCTGCTCGTGGCTTTAAAGTTTTTACATACATGTTTAAAAGATTGCATCTTGCTTGATTTGTATACAAGTTATGGTTTTAGTGTTTCAAGTTGTTAGTTTTGTTTTTAGGTGTAGAGTAAAACGATACAAATGTGGAGGTTTTGAGGATTAGGATTTTCATGCAAACGGGTTAAATTAACCAACAATTTAACTAACAATGTGTGTCCAAGAATAAGCTAATCATTTATTTAAAGCAAGTAATTAAGTATAGCAAGCATAATCACATTCATTATCAAGAATTTAAGATACAAACCAGTTAAACTTAATCAGAGGGGCTGAGGGAATGAGGTTGTTGGTCCGATGGAGAAGAGAGAAGATAGAAATTGAGAGAACACTAAACATACATGATTAATTCCGGTGCAGAGGTGAGAGGTGGCCTGTCAATGATGATTGGGAGGTATTGAGGTGCATAGGTTTTCCAGCGAACAACGAATGATGGAGCGATTGAGTGAGGGTTAGAAATGTCGATGCCTCAATGGCTTTGGTTCGGAGAGGGGGGCAGCCCAAACGTTTTTTTGGGCTTAATTTGGGTAACATTTCCTAGGCTATAACTAGTTCTTAGAAAAAAAACTAGGAGGCATAGCCCCTCTTGGCCCTAATGATCCTCCGCCTCTATTGGCGGGTTTTGGCCAAAACAAGTAAACTTGAGGAACTGAATGTGAAAATACTAAGGAAATAAGATGCATCCATTTCCCTTCATACATAAAAAATGTGGAGAGGATGCTAAGGAGATCTCTCATGGTTATCTTCTATTTTGTATCTAAGGATTGATCCAAGACAATATTTAAGCATCCAAGCAAAAGAAAGAGGAATCAAAAGCTTGCTAGCTATAATCTTTTCTCTTCTACCTCTAAATTTCGAACTCAAGGTTTGGGGAAAATTTTGAATCTCAATTTTTGCTTCAATTGATTATTAGGGTTTGGTTTTCTAACCTACTTTGAGTGGTTTCCATGGTTCTAACCTGAATCATATCATCCCATTGATAGATTTGATGATTTGGGTAAAAATTTCTATGAACCCTAAAAATCTAACTTGGGTATTTTGTATATAATCTATTATGGAATGGGTTCAATGACCTAGATGATGTTTAATGATAATGAATCCAATTGGAATGCTCAAACACATCGATAATGATATAATGTTGCATAATCATGGATTTTTGGTGGTTTTGGGAAAAATATGATGACACTAATGGATTTTATTTGTTATGGTATATTTATTGAGCAAATAAAGTTCATAACCATGAATGGGTGCTATTAGAATGATTTGGAACAAAAATATCAAGTGTTGATTGATTATTAGAGGATTCCATGGAGTGTGTGCTCAAAAGGGCAAAATGGGATAGTTCGAATGGAATTTGACATTCCATAACTCCATTAAGGACCGGACATGAGACTTGTGTAATGTTAAACACTTGAAAACATCCAAGGATGTTTTGAATGACTTTGTAATAAGTCACAATGGTTAAGCTCTTAATCCTTCCGATTGTACAATTTTTAGCATTATGAGTTTATCATGTAAAAGGATCGCTTAATGAAATAAGTGGAGTTTTTAGATAATAAAACATCTCCTAATTATGTGTGAGAACCGATACAAATGGTACAAATTAAATTTGCAAGGGCATTCAAGAACTATGCAGAGTAGAGTGCTATTTTGAGAAAAATCGAGATTATATGTGTGCTGCCTTGAAAACATGACTGTGTTTTTTCAAGGCGTAGAGATAAATGACCGTGTTTCCTTTTTAGAAGGAATTAGGTTGCCACATTTTCCTAACTTGAGTTTAGCTCATCCGTTTGACATAATTACAACTGCATTAATTACAAATGGTTGAAAAATGATGTTTATAAGAGTTTATAATTTTCGTGACCCTCCAGGGTATTTTAGTCATTTTGTTGACCTTCACCTATATGTTATATAGGTGGTGTTTGAGAGTATTGCTCTAAGGAAATGAACTAGAAGATGACTAGATAACCTTCTTATAACTAAGGTGAGCATGTGTTGGCATTTTCCCACTTTTAGGTACATTGCAAAATGATTTTATGATAATAAAGTACCAATGCTTTGATGTATGAAATGTTTTGAAATGAAAGTGTCAAATAGCTTTGAAAAGAATATTTTGAAAGACTTCCTTGAAAGCAACAATGTTTTGAAAACAAAGATTGTTTTGGAAGAATGAATATTTTGATATGTGAAAAGTGTATTTTCAAAGTATATCTTTGTAGTATTATATATAAATGATGATATGAGTATTGATAATGTTTGAATGTGAAAGATAAAAAACAAAGGAAAAAAGGCACAATGAAAACTGTTCGGACCATGATACCTAATAAGAGACACTTGAGGAATCTACTGAAATGGAACCTTCCATTCCGTGAAGTAGATGTCTTGATATATCATGATACCTTAGTGGAATGGTTTTGTTCTTTTCACCATTGCACTTGAAGCATGATACCTTGATTGATTGATTTTGTTCTTTTCATCTTGGCACCTAAATTGGAAAGGGATCAAATGATATGATATGATATGATATGATATGATATGATATGATATGATATGATATGATATGATATGATATGATATGATATGATATGATATGATATGATTTTCATGTAAATGATTTGAAACGTTTTGGATCATAAATCTATGTATCTGATGAGAAATTAATGTATTATGTATCTCTTTCTGATGTCATTCATCTTAGGTTACACTTATAGAGAAAAGTTGTTGGATGAAAGTTAGAAGTTAAGAGATATTGAATGGAATGGAGATTGTCAAGTTCCTTATTAATCGTATTTATATAATTTGTATCTGCTTGCTATAGTTTGTATGATGCTTAATGGTAACACCCAATGTTTTATCTGTAATTGTTTTTGTGGGACTGGTTTTTTGTTAAATATGGGTTAATCCCCCAAATGATTTGTTAACCATGTCCTTCAAAAGTTTTAAAAAATTTGGGGTGTTACATATAACTTATATAGACTTAATTAGGATTCAAAGTACATTGTTCCTAGGCTTAGATTTTGGTTACGAAAAATGTGAATGAGACATAGGATTTCTATGTATGAAGATAAGTAGAACTTGTGCAGCAAGTGATAGTAAAGAGTAGCCATGATAGATGGTTATGAAGCTCTAGACAAGTTAGATGGACATGTAGAATGTTATATTGAGTGCTTCTAAAGTGAGCAATGGAAGTATGACTACTGTATGTACAATGTGTTTAAGTGACATGTACACAAGTTCATTTAAGTGCCCTTGAAGAAATGGATTGTTGACATCAGGTTGGTGAAGTTTCCAATTATGTGTGACAGCCAATGAGAGAACAACTTGAATAGTCGATGCCTTGACAACTAGACTGAACGTATGAGAATAGTCAAGCCTTGGATTTTAACTAAACCCTTGAGCTACTAGATGAGCCTTGTAACACTCAATGGACCCATCAAAAAGATACTTGGTATGAAAAAGCCATTTGGAACCACCCACATTATGGGCAGCCGGATGAGGAACCAAAGTCCATGTATGGTAATTAGAATGACCAACTAGTTCTTTTTGCATATCATCCATCCAATATGATATTTTGATGGCAGAACTGAATCCTTTGGGATCACAGGAAGTAAACAATGAAGTAAATACGGGGTTTTCGTGATAATGTGTAGATTTGCCCAATGCTTAAGTTTAAAGGTATCAGATTTGGCACAAGTTATTATCAGATGTGTTCAAATTACCGGAACTGATGGCTGGTTAACTTGGCTTATGGACTCGACAATCGTGTTTGGAGGATCACCCATGATGCTAGTAGATGTCCTAGTGGATGCAACTAGGGAAGGAGGGTCAGACAAAGGAGATGAGAGCCCATCCGATTGGGTTGAAATAATATTGGGCTGAGAAGGACGAACTCCATCATTATATCTAAACAAATATCACAAGGATCTGGTTGAGTTATTGGTGTGGGGGCATGGAATTTCGGTGTAGATAACAACATGGTTGGTCCATTGGGAAAGGAATGTTGTGGTAATAAGGAGGCATCTGATTTTTATTTTCACTCGAAAATGAAAACAAGATTTCATCAGATCGGGCTTGACGGGTGATGTAGACATGAGATGTGATGGGATAAAGGAAATGATATCCCTTATGTTGAGAGGAGTACCCCATACAAATACAAGGAAGACTCCTCGGTGCCAATTTAGGTGGCACATAATCACATATATATGGGTAGGCTTGATTAGCAAAGGCCCGGAAGTTGCCATAAGAAGAACGACGGGGAAAAAGAACCTTAAATGGGGACTTCCTCGTAAAACAGGCGTCGGTAGCCGATTAATAATATACATTGCTGAGGACAATGCATCCACCCAATATGTAGTTGGAACATGTCCATTGAATAACATATATTCCAACCACATGTCAATGTTTTTGTTCAACACGACCATTTTGTTGGGAGTGTATGAACATGATAGCCTGTGAAATGTGCCATTATTAGCAAGAATGGTTTGCACACGATGGTTGACAAGCTCTGTTCCTCCATCACTTTGAAATAATTTAATCTTCCTCATGAATAGGTTTTGCACAAGGTTTATAAAAATAGATAAAACATCATAAATGTCAGATTTCGTACGTAGTGGGTAAAACTAACCAAATCGAGAAAAATCATCTACAAAAAACACATAATATCGGTAACCCTCAATTAAGGTAACTGGTGAAGGGCCTCATAAGTCACTATGAATTTACTCTAACGGTTTTGAAGCCCTTTGTTCATTAACATCAAAAGATAAACGTCGGCTTTTAGACAATTGACAAGCTGAACACAAAACATGTTTTAGAAGTATGGAGGTAACGCATAAAGTCCCCCTTTTATTCAAAAGCAAAATAGTTTAAGATGATACGTGACCCACCCGAAAATGTCAAAGCTCGAAAGATGCCTTCAATTGAGAGGTGGCAACAAGAGTTGAAGCCATTTTCACATCTTCCTTCATCTAGGACTTGCTTCGACGTGCGGTTCTAAATATAAAAGTATAGTTGTGAAAACAAGATGTCCAAAGGATTATTAGTAGTTAGTATACAAATTGATAAAAGATTTTTTTCGATAAACGGCACCACCAAAACATCTTTTAATTTGATATTCAACATAACCGTAACATAACCAACATGTGATATGGGAAGTTTATTACCGTTTATGAATGTAACAGAGGCTTACCTAGTATGCGGTGTGGCATAAGTAACGCTCTCGGGAGAAGTTGTCATGTTGTCGGTAGTAGGGGTTGCAATCCCAACCCAAACCTGCCAACCTAACCCAAACCCAACCCAATAAATAGAAGGTTGGGTTGAGATTTTGAACCCATTTAATTAAATGGGTAAACCCATCTAACTCGTTTAATTAAATGGGTTGTGTTAGGGTTGAAATTCCTAACCCATTTACAACCCACAAACCCGTTTAAAATTTTTAAATATTTTTAATTTATATTTATTCAGTATTATTATTTAGTTGATCATTATATTTTGATTATTTTTTATTTATCAGAAACCATGTGTCAGTACCCATTACTAGAATTCGAGTTGGTAAAAGTGATAGTCGAGTTGCATAGAATTTAGAAATTAAACATTTATAATGTTTTATGGTTGTAAACACTTATCTATGTTTGTGTTATTGGCCTATAAAGTTATGGTTGTATATTTTTTAAACTTGAAGAATTATTATAGATTTTAAATTGTATGTAATTTTATTTGATAGATTATTTGATTTTTAAGGGTTTTGTGAATATTTAAATAGGTCAACCCAAATTTAACCTGTTTGGTAAATAGGTTGGGTTGGAAAAACAATAAACAAGTCAACCCAATTTCAACCCATTTACTTAAAAGGTTGGGTTGGGTTGGAAATTCTCAACCCGTTTACTTGTGTTGGGTAAAGATTTTCAACCCATTTAATTAAATAGGTCAACCCCTTTATGACACAACCTAACCTATTGTTACCCTAGTCAGTAGCCCCAAAATCAATTTACCAATCCGGGGAAGAAAAGGAAACATGAAACCGTTCTTGAAAAGCCTTGGCAAGATCAACATTAGGGGACACCGCCTTAGTAGCAAGTTGAGAAAGATTTGGGTATTAGTTGGCATAGTGCCCTTTTTCCAAAAAAGTTGGCAGTGAGGGGAGCGTAAACCTCTTCCACGACCATCACTGATACCATCACAAAACCAGGAAGGATTACAACATGGAGAGGAAGGTTAATGGTGAGTGGTGTCTGCTATAAAGGTGATTGGTGGTGTGGCAGATCCATGAAGAGATTTGAGAAACATTTCGTGACTTTTTGCTTGAGCAAGAAGGTCCCTGAAAACCGGTGCTTTTTGAGAGGTGCACACAGAGGTGGACAAAGTCTTAAAAGATGGACCCATAACACACAAAAAACAATGTAATTGATCGGAAATATCCACCGGAGCCCTAACCGCATCCAATTGATCACATAGGATTGTAAATCATCAGATAAAATCTGCAATAGAGCAGACCCTTTTGACCACAGACAAAGTTGGTCCCTCAAATTTGTGTTGTATGCAGCTTCCAGGGTCAACTAAATAATCTAGTCGGTCAGTAAACCAATAATCTCGACAACTGGTTCCTCAATCAGCTAGGCATTAAGAATAATAACAACCCTCTGGTCAGCCAAATACATGGAAGGAAAGAGAGGATTAGGGACTAGTTAGTCGCCTTGGGCAATTTCTGGACCGGGAGGGGATGCTAATCCATCAATATGAGAAATTAGGTTTTGATAGGAAAAGAGAGGTCTAACATCCCAAACATACTGAAAACAATTTTCATTTTTTTGAAACCACCAAATCATATATCAAGTATTTTCAACCAATCATGTTAAAAAGTCTGTCACAATCATCAGAGTAAAAATAACAGTCATTGGTGCGGAAAAATCTCAAGGGGATGTTGTGCTGTCAAGCCGGGCCCTTTCCTTTGGAGCTGGAAGTACCTAACAAACGTTTAAACTACAAGCCATAAGCACAAAGATTAGTGAGTTCCCTAAAATACAGCATACTATATACATGGGCCCATCCCAACATGTAAATGAGCCCACCCTAACATGCATACTAATAGGCCCAGCCCAACACATATATTAATAGGCCTAACGCAACATACATATAAATGGGCCTAGCCCAACATGCAAATTCAAGAGTCACGAAGACAGTTAGCATCCCACATAGTATAGTGAGAAGACTCACCTCAATATGAAGACATACAAATCTCACACTAGAGCTGCCGATACTAGAACTCCCCATACTACTCATATTCATAACAACACCCTAATAAAAAAATTAAGGTACTAATCCATACTCAAGGGTCTTAGTTCATATTTACTCTCTCTAGGGTAGAATACCATTTCACCCTTCCAAGACAAGACCTAAAATATATTTCTAATTAGTTTCTAATAAATTATTAGCCATAATAATTGATAAACCAATATCTCCTTTACTTATTCTAATCAATTTGTGTCTTGAGGGCAACCCAAAATGACCCTCTTGTTATCAGAAATGTTACCAATAGTTAATGACCTTGGACACTCTTTCCAACTGTCTCGCACTTGGAGAAGTCATCAACTATATATAAGGTCCAATATTTCTCCAGTAATCAATAAAGAGTTAGTCATCCAATGCAACTACTGAACACTTGATCTAATCAAGATTCTGCCCTTAGATAAGTGATCAAGTATCCCTTCGTTCTATGATATAAGTATGAATTTGAGACATGGATAATGGTCAATCTCATAATTCAAGATTATGTTTTCCGATATAGATTTGTGATGACTGCATCTAACTACTAAATTAAACACATCAATTCTAGTTAGGGCTCAGCATAGCACTTTAGATGTCAGCACCAAATCATCGAGGGGCCCATAGATATCGCTTCTCCTGTTAAAGAAAAAGGAACAAATAAACTTATTCGGTATAATTCTTAAGTTTTAGAATTTTCAAGTTATGATTTTGGGTTGCCTTATGCTGAGCATAGGATAGCCTCTTGTGCAAGACGTAAGTATATTGTGTATTCGGGATCTTAATGATCTACACGAGGCATAAATCAGGGTATGCAAGGTGTAGCAACGCAACTTCTAAACCCTAAATGAGGGCTTGTGATCCCTATTTAAGGACTCTAACCCTTTGAGGTCCTTCTTATGTTCAGCCTCCAATCCCATAGACACCCATCTCGAAACTCAAATCCTATTGAGCAAGTTTTGGGCATTTTGTGTGTTTTCTAGTGCATCTTAAAGAAGTAGAAGTCCATCCTTGATGCTTGGTGAAGCTCAAGCTTGTAGATCCAGAGTCTACATTGCATTATTCAGCTCCAGAAGGTATAAAGCCTGCACCATGCTGATTCATGTGTTAGATCTTGTTAGCTTCTTGGTGTTCATGCTCTTTTGTCCTATAATCTTGATTCATGTGAATATGAGCTACTCCACTCCTTATGGCTATCATTTCATGATGTTCCTGAGGTTTATAATTCATAAAAATGCGATCTTGGTTGCTTTCATTAACACACTCATGTGTTATTGGACATTAGAAGGTGTTATGGGTCTAGGGCCTGACTTTGAGCTTTATTTAGCCTTGCAAAGGCATAAATTTAGAAATTTTATCACTTAATACGATTTATTAGACCATATCTTAGCAATAGATGGTTGGTCCTTAAGGATTAAGAGCCAAAAATGGAAATGGCTTAACAACGTACTATATTGGGCGTAAATCGGGCTATGCTTAGCGTAGCTTGAGGATTTCGTGAATTTCCTGTTAGGTGCTCTACGTTGGGCATAGAGCATGGTATATGTTGGGTGTAGCACCAGAAGGTGGTGTTGTTCAAAATTTAATATTAGGACAAGAAGAAAGGGGTCTAACCTTGGAAGGGTAAAATGGTCTTTTACCCTAGAACAAGATAATGTAATTCTAAACTACAACACTTGATTTTGGATTACCACCTTAATTGTTAATTAGGGTTTGGTTTTAGATATGTTTAGTGAGGGGGTTCTAGCACCAGTGGCTCGCGTGTGAAATCTATCTGTTTACTGATTTGACGTGAGTCTTCTCACTTTACTGTAGGACACTTGGTGTCATTATGTGCTTGTTGTCATTGTGAATCTTGATGTTATATGTGTATGTTATATGCATGGGGGTGCAATATACCCAAGGGTGAAATAGACCCGTTCGGTTGAAAAATACCGATTGAGTCATTACAGACTCGGGGGGTGAAATAGACCCGAGGGTGAATAAACTTCTTCGGTTGAAAAACACCATTTTAGTTGATACGGACTCAGGGGTGAAATAGACATGAGAGTGAAATAGACACGTTATAACTTGATGATGATATCTAAGTATGGTATGCGGTATTTTGGGGAACTCACTAAGCTTTTTGCTTACAATTTATGTTTATGGTTTAAGTACCTCTGGTTCCAAGGGGAAGAGCTCGACTTGATCGTATGGCATGCCCCTAGATTTTTATTTTGCATGATCTTTTGATTATCATTATGTTTTGAGAACACATTTTATACTCTGATATTTTGAAATGAATAAATGAATGAATGATGGGTTTTGATTTAATAAAAGTGAAATTTTTTATCTTACATTTTTGGGACGTTACAAGTTGGTATCAGAGCCCTGGTTTAAGGGATTCAGGTACACTCTTGAGTGTGTCTGGACTTAAACTGAGGAATTGATAAATCTTTTAAAAATGATTTTATAAAAGAAAAGGAGTGTGATGCATGCAATCATCTGAGCTCAAGTAAGTATTCCCAAAATACTCATATATGTTTTATGCTTATTGTTTTAGTATGAGTATATGAGTATTGCATGCTAGATTAGGGCTACGGATCTTCTCAGATTAGGGTTACATGATAGAATACCAGGAGAGATTCCTTTTATATGGATGTTGTTAAGCTTTTAGAATTGCATGCTAGTATGTATTTCAGAAGTTGAGGGATAGGGTTGCCAGTTTAGGTGGTGCACTAGTTTAGATAACTTGATGCTCGAATGCTGCTTACTTCATACTTTTAGAGACCTCCATTAATATCAGCTAACTATTAAGCGAATATTTTATGTTATATGTTACAAGCATTAGATAATTTTAGAAGGTTAGGTTTAACTCAATTGCGCAACTCTTATTTGAGCTCAACCATTGTAGTGTGAGACCTTGGTCGAAAAATTATTTAGTGCTTGTTGAATGTAATTGTATTTGTAAGGTATTAGGAGGTATTAGTAGGAGTTTCTTCTGCAGCTGATGGCAAAGAGAAGGTAAAGGGAATTCAAGGAAATCCTAGGAAGTATCTTAGAGTGTTGACTACCCCGTCTTGCGGGAGAAGTGTATTGGTCGTAAGGAGTAACTTAGAGGATTCAGGACGGTCCTTGAGAAAAGTACGGATATGTGTGGAAGGTAGTATTTTTCATGAGAATACTAAGGAATTGTAGAATGTGGAATTCTTTTAAGTGTTTTATGATGGTTTTCATTTTTTATTTTTCAATATGGTGGTCACTCGAGGTGGTTCTGGTTATGGTTATGGCGATGGTTCATGTTTGGGTACTGTGGCCGAAACGATGGATGAACAGATGTGAGAGTTCATCTTGTCAGAGATCACTTGCAATATTTTTGATCAGATTCATGTGATCTTTGGTACGATCAATGAGGGTATCATGGAGATTTTGGATGAGCATCTAGCCATTTTCCCTACCGAGATTTTGGCTACTGCCGGTGCACATACTCTGACTTTCCAAGAGTTTAGTAAATGTGGGGCTCGGAGTTCTTCGGAAAGAAAGACCCTATTGTTAGCAGGAGTTGGTTGGCGGACATGGTGAACGCTTTTCAGAAGTGCTTCTGCCCCGATGGGTCGAAGGTCAAGTTTTCATCCTGTCTATTGAAGTACATAGCTCGTGATTAGTGGGAGGAGCTAGACTATGCCTTGGGAGGCGAGGCGGTTGAGACAATGACATGGGATGATTTTGTGACGATGTTTAGAGCTGAGTTCGCACCAGTGACTGAGGTTGAACAGTTGGCGATGGAGTTCCTGGACCTTTGTCAGACTACCAAGACCGTGGCAAAGATCGCCGCCATGTTCCGAGAGAGAGCTTTATTGGTTCTGAAGTATATGGCGTACGAGGAGATGAAGAAGGTGAGGTACCATGACATGCTGAAGGATGAGATATGGGTGTTTATGAGTATGTCCAACAGCAAACCCTAGATGATATGTTAGCTAGGCCCGGGAATGGGAGATTAATTTGGAGCTTCTAAGGAAGCGAAAGCCGATTTAGGCTCAGATATCCGAGGGCTCAACGAAGAAGCCCAATACTTTGATTCGCGATCGAGAGGCCAACAAGGTTAGGGCCGCTGCGGTAAGTGGGGAAAGACGCACAATGGGGTTTGCAGGATTGGTAGTTTAGGCTACAACAAATGCAACAAGACTTGTCACATTAGTAGAGATTGTCCGCTTTTGGCAGGAGGCGTGGCTGTAGCACTCGCTCCAGCTACATTAAGGATCACTGAAGGCCGCCAGGGCAAGGCGGAGGCGCCAGTTATGAGGAGTCTAGCTTTTTAGCTGATAGCCGAGGAGGATAATGCAACACCAGATGCGGTTAATGTTATGTATCTTCTCTTTATCTCATTTACTATTTTGATGTTTATGGTTATCATGTATGTTGTTATTTAGGAACATTCCTAGTGAACAGTGTTCCAGATTTTGTTCTTTTTTATTCTGGCGCTACTCGATCGGTCGTATCTCTTGCGCTCAACAAGAGATCTAGTGATGCTTCTAGGGAGCTTGATTATCCATGGAGATTGTCGACAGTCGTCTAGTGAGAGCATTGTGGGTTCATCGGGCTTGCATTCTGGAGTTATTTTGTGAGAGGTATCCAATTGATTTGGTTTATATCCCTTTGCATAAGAGAAAGGTCATCATGGGTATGGATTGGTTGAGCCCTAATGGGGCAATGATTGACTGTGAGCACTAGTTAGTAAGGGATCAAACCCCAAGTGTGTCACACCTCCAAACCAGAATGGCAGAAATGTTTGGGGTGGATGACATCATATGTAGTATCACAGCAGTTACATCATAGTAAACACAACCATTACAATGAATATATATAAAAAGGTATTCACATATGTTTGATTCATATTTATATACATCAAAAGCAACAAAATAAAAACGTGACTCTATATGCTCCGTCTTCTCGAAAGTCTGCTGAGGTACCTGTCTACTGATTTCCTGAGATTACAAGTGGTTTTGAAAAGAGTATCAGCATTAAGCTGGTGAGTTCATAAACATGTTTTTGTAATGAAATTCTATTAATGATTCAGTGAAAAATGTTTACATGTTTCCAAGAAAATATAATATTTTCTAACATATGAGTTTGTTACAACGTTCCATAAAGTACTAGTTTGATTGCCTGTTTACCACCAGATGAATTGTATTAGACTGTTTTGAATGTAAAACCCTTTTTATATGAAAAACCAAGGCTATCACCAGTATGTATAGTAATTTCATTAATGGAAATAAAACTACGAGTTGAAATCCTTGGAATCCTCCAGTTGTATTATGAAATAGTTCTATTAATGAAAATAAAACTAAAGAAGAATGAAATCCTGTAAACAAAAGGTTAGTTTATACTATTAAGAGTCATATAACCATGCTTGATATGACCTAGTGACCTTTACGACATTCTTCAAGTGTCAGATATATGACATTTGTCACCCCAAGCATGCCTGCCTAACTGTAGCTAGCAGTTTAGGTGTGGGATTGTCAGTCCCGAATAGATCTATTCACAAATCCCACGCTTTTCCTCCAAGAGACTCTGGTTATACTATGATAGGATTTAGTTCAGTACACCAAAGGGTACAATTTTGAAGTAGAGTCTCATAATTTTGTATAATTTAGTATACGTGCAGTTATGTATTGATCTATTGTATTTGAACCCGTGTGTAAAAACGTGAAATTTAACAAAACAAATAAAAACGTGAAATTTATTTAACGGAAAATGGATAACTTTAACGGAAAAAGGCTTGGCTTGTCACAAAGTGTGGGAGAACTAATTATCCATGGTGTGGGTGTTCAGCAAGGACCGACTCTCTGTTTAGTATCGAGAGTTAGGAGGTATCTTTAGCACGGTTGTTTGGGATTTGTGGCTTATGTGTTGGATACTCGCAAGGAAGGAAAGGGGAAAATTGATGATGTGTTGGTCGTCCGGGAATATCCCGATGTTTCCTTGAGGATTTTATAGGAGTTCCTTCGGAGAGGTAGGTCGAGTTTCGGATGGACTTGGTCCCGGGTTTGGTTCTGATAGCCAAGACATCCTATCGGTTGGCACCACCTGAGATGCAAGAGTTGTCTACACAACTATAGTAACTGTTAGACATGGGGTTTATTAGACTAAGTAGTTCACCCTAGGGAGCACTAATCCTTTTTGTGAAGAAGAAGGACGATTCACACCGGATGTGCATTGATTACCGGGAGTTGAACAAGTTAACGATGAAGAATCGTTACCCACTCCTGAGGATTGCCGTTTTGTTTGACCGGCTACAGGGTGCGTGTGACAACCCAAATTTTAGGGCTATTATTATAACCGCCAATCAATCCGTGAATCTCGTGTTAATCTGAGTTACTGAATTTTAGTGCATCTTAATTAAAATAAATAAGTTCATTTTAACTATTATATGATACCTGATGATATTAGGCTTTCAAATGCATAACGAATCAAACCAAACAAACTGTAACCTTCGGAATACATCTGAAAAACAAAACTTTTGTAAAAAGTGATTTTAAGTGAAGTAAATTATTCTAGTCTCATAATATGTGTTACCTTTTTCGAAAAATATAAATAACGTCCAAAACAGAGTTCGTATGTAAAAGATACAACAGTTTTAAGAAAACAGACAATAAAATCGCGTAAAATCGAATCGATCCATTGAGGCACTTACGATTTGCCGAAGAGATTTCCGAGAGTGTTTTTGGACTCAGGATATAATTTATTATTTAATTTCACACTCGAAATATTTTTAATGAAAATATTCACAAAAGTCGCGAAAACTGACACCGCGAGTCGTTTAGACGCAAAACTTCTAACGCAATTTCCCGGAGATCCGTAACTCCAAAAATTAATTTGTTTAATGTTCTGGAATCCTTGAATTAAACTCTATCTAACTATACTTTTGAAAAAAATTCTCAATGCATGGATCTCGAGGCACCCGATTTTGTGTGTTTTGGGCAATTAATGGATGAATAACCCATATGGGGCCCACATGTGAATTAAGAAGCCAAAATAAAATCTGATTTCTTCCTTCCTTGAATCATCCCATGTTTTCTTTCCCATGTCCCTCTCCTTCTTTGTGTACAAGTCTTACCAAAGTGGTACAAGGGTGAGCTGGAGGTATGACACTTCAAGGCTTGTGTGTGCCTTCTTCAACTATAAAAGAAGCTATTCTCTTCCTTATTTCCGCACTCAAATCACAACCTTCAATCTCTCTTCACTCCTCTTTCCATTCTTCTTATTTTCTTGGTTTAAATTGCCACGTCACCACCTTATTCCATCACCTTTACCTACATTCCTTGATGAAGATCACCACCAAACACACCCTTGATCACCCCTGCAGCTGCCCTCTCTCCCTTTCGTCGACCAACTGCCAAACGAAGCCAGGAAACGGCAGCAGGAGGCTACCGGAAATCCACTGCCATCCCTTGCCACCCACTGTCGGAGATCCTGCCACCTATCGATTGTGTTGTTGTGATGCTTTCTTAGGGAATTAAATTAAGCCCGCAAGTTCGAATTCACGACAATACATCTCGGCTTTTTCGCATCAATTTTCAAAAAGACACGACAACCGCACTTTAAGGTGAGTGTTACGCCCCACTTTTATATATTTTCGGGGGGGGGGGGGGGGGGGGGATACATGTAGTACTTGTATATATAGTATATATTATTTTCTAAATACTTTGTTTAAACAAACAACACCATCATTTTTATGCAATATACATCACAAAAAAATATTATTTATTAATCTACTACTTACGGTACGGCGAATCTGCCTTGAAGGGCCGCATGGGTTGTTGGATTTTAGAAGTGCTATAATGCCAAAATGGTCCTGCCCTCGGTGTTTCATGTCTGACCCTCGTCTGTACATGGTAGTATGTGTACTATGTAATATTTATCATACAAAATACACAACAAATATCATTGTTTTGTGTAAATACTCTACTGGTTTTAGAAATAATTGTTTAAACGCTTACATGTTAAGTAAACAAAATCGTTTTAAACCTCTATAACTACATATTTTATGTTGTTAAGATAATACAACTAATAAAAAGAACATATATATTTCGACTAAAATTGTGCTATGACTGTATAGGCTGTTATCAACTTGGTAGTTTCAATATACCTCACACATACACAAAAATATATAAGTTTATATATTTATATGAGTTATAGAACTCGTATCTTAGGCTCGTTTATGTGTTTGTACTCTAAGTTTTATCAACTGTTTAAACAAGTATCACAACTTCTTACACTTATGCTTATCAAATATATTGCCATCCATCCGTTTATCTGTGTCTGCGGTAGCTAAGTACAACCTTGGCAGATAACTTTATCCATATATCCACACGTCTGTTTATCTATTATCCTTACCATTCCATTACTATAAACTTGACTAGATTTTTATTACCTAGAAACCATAGTTTATATGTCTATCCGTACAAATTCTTTACTATAAACTGGACTAGACTTTTATTACTTAGCAACCATGGTTTATATTTCTATCTTTATCAAGCATTCTTCCAAACACAGTTTTCTTACAAAGGTAATACTTTTTAGACTTTTTAAAAGTATTATACTACGGTTAAGCAGAAAACCTATGACACTCACCAACCTTTGTGTTGACCCTCAAACTTACATGTATTCTCAGGAGATCATTAGACAAGATTTCAGATAGAAGATTAGTCGTGGATTATAGACGACTTAGCTATCTAGTTTTGTTATCTGCCTACCTGTTTAAGGCAACTACTATATATTATCATTTGTAAAAACCTTGTATTCAAACCTTATGATGAAATATAAATGATGTTTTATTTATCGTTGTACTTGTGCTATATATTCAATTTATCTGCGATCCATGAACTTAGTCCCACTCCTAGCGTGTTCCGCCTTGGCCGGGGGTGTGACAGTGCGTCTTGGTTCTCCAAGATTAACTTGCATTCGGGATATGATCAGATGAACGTTCAGGATAAGGATGTTCAGAAAACAGATTTCAGGACCCCTTATGGTCATTACGAGTTCGGGGTGATGCCTTTTAGGCTCACCAATACACCAGTGGCATTCATGGATCTCATGAATAGGGTTTGTAGGCCGATGCTAGATCGGTCGGTGACAGTCTTCATGGATGATATCTTGGTCTATTCGAAGTCCAAGGAGCAACATGAGGAGCATTAGGTTTTGTAGATTTTGAGGAGGGAGAGGATATATGTCAAGTTCTCCAAATCCGAGTTCTGGTTGCGCGAGGTGCAGTTTCTGTGGCACCTTGTTAGCCGAAATGGTATAATGGTTGATCTGTCCAAGATCGAGGCTATGATGTGGTGGGAGGTTCTAAGGTCTCCATATGAGATTCAGAGTTTTCTAGAGTTGGTTGGTTATTATCGTAGATTCATTCAGGACTTCTCCAAAATTGATGTTCCGTTGACGAGATTGACAAATAAGACGGTTACTTTTCGTTGGGGGTCTGAGTTGCAAGTGATATTTCAGTCATTAAGATATAAGCTGTGTGAGGATTTGATTTTGTCTCTACCTTAGGTCATGGAGGACTTTGTGGTTTACTATGATGTTTTGATTACAAGATTGAGTGCAATAATGATGCAGAGGGGTCTTATAATTGTGTACGCTTCGAGGAAGTTGAAGTCTCATGAGGCGAACAAGCCTATGCAGGAGTTGGAGTTGGGGCCTGTAGTTTTTGCCCTCAAGACTTAGTGTCATTATTTTTATGGGGTTTGTTTTATCATTTACATGGATCACAAGAGTTTGAGATATCTAATGGATCAGCGAAATATGAACATGAGGCAGCGTAGGTGGTTCGACGTAGTGAAGGACTACGATTGCGAGATATTTTATCATCCCGAGAACGAAAATGTAATGGCTGATACCTTGATCAACAAGACGACTTGTACTCTTATCCAAGATTTATGTTTGAGGATGGAAGTGGATACTCCACTGTCAGAGAAAATTCGCAAGGTACAGGTCGAGGGCTTGAAGGAGAAGCACCGGAAGAGTGATCATATAGTGGGTCAGGTTTCATTTTTGATTATGATAGCCAGGGATTGTTGAATTTCAATCAGAGGGTTTGGGTCCCATATTTAGGCGGTACATGGTAGATTTTGATGGAGGAGGCACACAAGTCGATGTTTTCTATTCGTTCGGTTGCAACAAAGATGTATAGAGACCTCTGACTTGATTATTGATTGTCATGCACGAAGCAGTATGTGGCCTCGTATGTGGCGGGTTCTTTACTTGTAGGAAAGTCAAGGTTGAGCATCAACGGCCTCATAGAAAGTTGCGGTCGTTGGGTATTCCTGTTTGGAAATGGGAAGAGATCACTATGGACTTCCTCATGAAGTTACTGCTGACAACGTGAGGGGTGGATTCGATTTGGGTAATTATGGATCGACTCGACAAGAGTGCGCATTTTATCCTTATTCAGGAGATCATCTCTGTGGAGAAATTGGCAGACATCTATATCTAAGATGTGGTTGCGTCTCATGGGATTCCGATATCAGTGGTCTCAGATCCGTATGTTCACTTCACTTCCAGATTCTAGAAGAGATTTCATGAGGATTTAGGTACTCGACTGCACTTTAGCATGGATTTACACTCGCAGACTAATGGTCAGAGTGAGCGGACTATTCAAACTCTAAAGGATATGCTCCATGCGTGTGTATTGGATTTTGGCGGGAGTTAGGATTTGTACCTTCTATTAGTTGATTTCTCTTACAACAACAACTACCACACTAGTACCGATTGACCTCCCTTTGATACGCTTTATGGGAGAAAGCAGACCCCGATTTGTTGGGGTGAGGTTAGTCACCGAGTCCTAGCAAACACATCGGTGGTACTCCAGACTACCGAGTTGATTCAGCACGTGCATAGAAGGTTGCAAACCGAATAGAGCCGACAGAAGAGCTATGCAGATCGGCGAAATTTCAATCTCGAGTTTCAAGTTGGAGACATGGTGCTTATAAAGGTGTCACATTGGAAAGGCGTCATCCGATTTTGGAAGAGGGCAAGCTATGTCTTAAGTATATTGGTCTCTTCAAGGTTGTCTCCCAGGTAGGGAGGGTTGTGTACCATTTGGATTTACCCGTTGAGCTAAGTCAAATCCACATATTGTTCATGTCTCTCAGCTACAAAATGTTTGGTTGATAATTCCATAGTAGTTCCATTGGAGGATATTTAGATAGACGAGCGTTTGAACTATGTAGAGAAACCGATTACGATCCTTGACAGGAAAACGAAGACTCTGCAAAACAAGGAAATGGGTTTGGTGAAGGTGCAATGGCAGCACCGGAAGGGTTCGAAGTGGACATGGGATCTTGAGGGCGAGATAAGGGAGCATTACCCTGAGTTATTTGTAGCAGTGGAATTTAAGGACGAAGTGTAAATCAAGTGGGGGAGAGTTGTAACACTCGTCTCAACAAGTATAATTCTTAAGTTGTTAATTTTTTAAGTTATGCTTTTAAGATCCCCAACGCTGAGCGTAGGATAGCCTCATACGCAAGGTGTAAGTGTATTGTGTATGAGGGATCTTAATGATATACATGGTCATAGATCAGGGTACGCACGGCGTAGAGGCGCAACTTATAAACCCTAAATGAGGGGTTGTGAGCCCTATTTAAGGACTCTAACTCTTTGAGACTGATCTTATGTTCAGCCTCCACTCCCATATATACCCATCTCGAAACCCTAATCCTCTTGAGCAAGTTTTGAGCCTTTTGTGTTTTTTGTGGTGCATATTAAAGAAGGAGAATTCCATCCTTGAAGCTTGGTGAAGCTAAAGCTTGTAGATCCAGAGTCTACATTACATTATTCAACTCCATAAGGTATAAAGCTTGCACCTTGCTAATTCATGTGTTAGATCTTGTTAGCTTCTTGGTTTTCATGCTTTTTTTGTCCCATAATCTTGGTTCATGTGAGTATGAGTTACTCCAAACCTTATGGTTGTCATTGCTTGATGTTTCTGAAGTTAATAAGTCATAAAAATGGGATCTTGGTTGCTTTCATTCATTGATTCATGAGTTTTTGGACATTAGAAGGTGTTATGGATCTAGGGTTTGACTTTGAGCTCTATTTAGCCATGAAAAGGCATAGAGTTAGAAACTTTATCACTTAATATGGTTTTTAGGACCAGATCTGAGCAACAAATGGTTGATCCTTATGGATTAAGATCCAAAAATGGAAATGGCTTAACAGCAGCCTACGCTAGGCATAAATTGGGTTACGCTTAACGTAGCCTGAGGATTTTGCGACTATCCTGTGGGATGCTCTACATTGGGTGTAGAGCATGGTGTATGTTGGGTGTAGCACCAGAAGGTATTCTTGATCCAAATTGAATGTTAGGACAAGAAGAGTGGGGTCTATCCTTCTAAGGGTAAAATGGTCTTTTACCCTAGAACAAGAGAATGTGATTTTGAAATAAGGCCCTTGATTTCAGATAACCACCTTAATTGTTTATTAGGGTTTGGTTTTGGATATGTTTAGTGGGGGGGGGGGGGGGGGAGGATTCTAACACCAGCAGCTCGTGTGTGAGATCTATCTATTTAATGATTGAGGTGAGTATTCTCATTCTATTGTAAGACACTAGGTTTCCTTATGTGCTTGTTGTCTTTGTGAATCTTGTTGTTATGATTATATGGTATATGCATGAGGTGAAATAGGCCCGGGGGTTAAATAGACCCTTTCGTTGAAAAGTACCGTCTGAGTCCATACAGACTCGGGGTGAAATAGAACTGAGGATGAAATAGACCCGTTCGGTTGAAAAAAAACTGATTGAATTGATACGGACTCAGGGGTAAAATAGACCCAGGGTTTAAATAGAGAGGTTATAGTTTTGTGCTGATATTTAAGTATGGTATGTGGTATTTTGGGGAACTCACTAAGCTTTATGCTTACAGATTATGTTTATGTTTCATGTACTTTCGGTTCCAAGGGGAAGAACTCGACTTGATCGCATGTCATGCCCCCAAAGTTTTATTTCGCATGATCTTTTGATTATCATTATGTTTTGAGAATACATTTTATACTCCAATCTTTTGAAATGAATGAATGAATGATGGGTTTTGATTTAATAAAAATTTAATTTTTATCTTACATTTTTAGGACATTACATTAATATTGTAATCCAAATACTCTCTCAGAAAATGCATGTTAATACCAGATAAATTTATGAACACTTATATAAAAAACAAACTATTTGAAATGAATATTTTCAAACACCAAAAGGCTATTAAAGATTTGGACTCATAACTTTATTTTCAACAAAAGGCTATTAAAGATAATGACTCAGAAAAAACAAATGCTCCAGAGACTTATGATTAAGGCTATCATTACTCTTTTTTTAATTCTCAATCGAAAGTTCAAAAGAGATTGGAGAACTCTTTGATAAGGTAGGAGCAATCGACGATGGGGAAGATTTTGATGAAGGTTTGTCTTATCTTTTTTCCATGTCGTCAACGCATGATGAGTAAAGGTTGAAGCTAGTTCGACAAACTGCACAACAACTCCCAGACAATTGGAAACCACCATTGAAAGGGGTCATGACTCGACGGTACCGCCCTAAACCGTCGGCGAACCCAACCTCGACTCCATCCTCCCTAATACACAAAAATATTAAAGTAAATTCATCTTTTCATATTTTTGCTCAATCAATATCGATAATATCTTTAATTTTTTTTTGTTATATATTCATACTAGACGAATATTCGTGTGTTGCATAGATTATAATTATTTATTTAAAAATAATTATATATACTACTAGGGAAAACAAAAGTTTAAGAAATAGAGAGGGTGAAAGTGATATTTTAGGAAGTTCTAATTTGAGGGGGTAAAAGTGACATTTAAAAAAAATAGGCGTGCAAATTGATATTTTAAAAAATAGAGGGGTGAAAAATATTGATGGTCAAATTTGAGGGGTAAAAATAACATTTTGCAAAGTATAGAGGTGGAAATTGTCATTCTACAACGTAGAGGGTGGCAACTATATATAGTATAATGATTTAAAAAAAAGGTTTCATTTAAAGAAATATATATTTCAAATCTTTTTCAAAACAAACATGATTTTAAAAATATTTTATTTATAGAAAAATGATTTTAAGATATGAACATTTATGTAAATTGCTATGAATATTCCAAATCTTTGACAAACCATAAATAAATGACTCTAAAGAGAAGTAGATGTAAAAATCTCTTAAAATAATATCATTTAAATTTATCTTACCAAATCGTTTGGCGCATTCAACGTCCTACCAATAATAAAAATCCTAACAACAAAGAGTTTTTATAAACGTAATATCATTTAAATATATCATACCAAAATGGTTTGGCACATTAACTTCTTACCAAAAAAAAAAAAAAAAAAAAATCAAACACCAAAGAGTTTTTATAGTTCTTGAATTTATGAGAGAGATTTCAATGCAAAACCTACACCCTTTCACCTACGACCAGATATCAATTGAACTCTTCTGAATACTTTCTGATTCACATCAAGGCATGAAGAAACCCAAGCCACCAAAGGCATTAAAATGCGAAGATGGGGTCGATTTGATCAGTAACATGCCGGATGCTATTCTTGTTTTGATTCTTTCGCGTCTTAAATCCACAAAAACAACAATTCGAAGCAGCATTTTGTCCAGACGATGGAGGAATTTGTGGACTGCAGTTCCATCTGTAGACATACAGGACGGAGAAAAATTAAAAAAAAAGTAAATTCAAAGAGTTTGTGTATTGGGTTTTAGCAAGCAAAACCGTAGATTTGGATAGTTTTCGTCTATGTTGTGATGGTTATTACAATATGTCCACAGTCTCGCGGTGGATTCATATGGTAGTCACAAGAAACGTCAAACAACTTGACTTGACGGTTTGCACTAAGGAGAATGATGAAGCTTTCGAGTTACCCCATTGTCTGGTAACTTGCAGTTCCTTAGAGATATTAAAGCTAAATTTGGGCTATTGTTATCTAAGTTTGCCGATGTTTAAGGGATTTCCGGCACTTAGGGTTCTTGCGTTGTCTGATGTTGACTTCTTGCAAGATGCTAATTTTGTAAAAGATTTTCTCGCAAGCTGCCATTTGCTTGAGGATCTGACTTTGTCGGGCTGTGTGCTAAGCAAACTTGGTCTTCTTTGTATTTCATGTCCGAAGCTGAAAAAGCTGAATATTTACAGTGAAGACAGGCGCTGTTGTGACATTAAAATTTCTTGCCCAAAATTGGTGGTTTTGAATTTAGAGGGTGATATAGCATGTAATTTGTTCTTTGAACGTCTAGACTCCTTAAAGCAAGCTATGATTGACGCTACATTCGAGGGCAACAGCGTACCTGTGCTGTTTCATGGAAATTCTCATGTCAAACCTTTTTGGAAGAACCTTTACTTCCTGTGTAAGGTAGATGCTTATTCTCTTTATACACAATTCTTCATTTCGGTTAAAGTGTAATCAGAAAAGACTGCAAAATGTGGAAGTTTCATTTGGCACCAACCTTTAATTAAGCTTGACCCTTCTTAAGTATCCATTTTATGTAACTGAAAATGTGAATAGATAACTATATTATAAAAAGATTAGAACATTAAATTTTCAAGTATTGTTTCTGTTTTTTCTTAATGAGATCATAGCTTAATATAGTAAAAAAACTATATGGGTGTTTCTTTTTTACTTAATGTAGAAATACCCAAAGAAAGTTGTGGAATGTTGTACATCAAAATCTATACCTTATAAGGGCTGAAATATGTACTTTTACCTTGAGTATTCCAAGAACTGAAATATGTTAGCAAATTTTATTGGACAGATGGAGGGCATGGCTCAGTTTATATACATTTCTTGATCTTTCGAAACTTTGTATTTATATATACTCTTAATCAAGTATCTACATGCTGATTGTATCTCTTACTTGCTGTCATTATTATAGTGCATTGATGGTGCATGTGATCTGGCTCTACCTAACTTGAAGACTGGGGTGCTTCAAAGAGCTATGGGTGCCTTCAGTGTCGATGAACTGATCCAAATTCACAAATATTGTCCAAAACTGGAGAATCTCAAGTTGATCATTACAAAGGTATTCTCATATCAAATTGTCATTTTTAATTTTTTTATGTATCACATTCTTGAAGCATGGTGGCTCACTTTCCTGTTTCCTTGATGTATTGTGCAATTTAAATTGCTCACATTAGCTTAAATTGAGCCCATAAATATATTTTTCAAGAGCTCAAGACCTTTGTTTGGATTTTTGCACCTCAGCATGAATAACTTATGCTTTTGTTCGATGATCTAGGATTTTAATGAAAAACACGAGTTTTTGGATGAAGATGGAATAAGAAGAATCATGACTCCTGATGTAAAAAGGGTGGCGTTTTTGGAATTGAATAGAGAAAAGCCAAAACTTGTTATGGACTGGTGTGAAGGTATATTGTATTTTTCTTTCACTTGGGGTAACCAAGCTGGGTTCTCTGATTATTGACTTTGAAGGTAATTGTCAAATTGATTATTTTGAAGAACTATTGTTACGAGAGTTCTGGTAAATTGTAAGGAGTACCAACCTATCCATGTGATAGATCTAGTACCTAGATTTCCTGGTCCTATGTGTAAGCTTTTTGGATTTGGATTTTTGTTTCATTTTCAACGTTAACTAGAAAATACTTGTTTGGTTTTACAATTTTGTTCATATTCTGCTATAAAAACTATACAAATATGTAACCACAACACCACCAGTTGTAATATATATATATATATATATATATATATATATATATATATATATATATATATATATATATATATATATATATATATATAAGGTATAAAAGGTTAATTGTAACTCGTGAGAACCACAGTTACAAAATTGTTCACTTCAAATGGTAAAATTTTACATGATAATTTGATGATATAATGATAACATTACTATATAAAAGGTTGATAAATAAATAAATCATACTACATATGGACAATAAACTAATACTATTACCATATTGGTTAAAATGAATAACATATGCAAGAGATATACCATGAGATTATGATGCAGCAGACATTATTTTTTTTTTTTTTGGATTTTCTATCATCTGAGTATAATTTACTATAATATACTTATAAGACAATAAAAAATGTACATTATCCTTTTTGCCCTGTAAGTAAAAAAAATGAAAAAAATTAGACTATATGTTATAAAACTCTTATAATAGAAAAGTAGAGGTGAGCATGGTGCGGTTTTAGGTCCGAACAGCAAACCGCAAGGTGCGGTTTTTGAATTCTAGAAACCGTTGGGTGTAATTTTTCAGTGGTTCGGTTTTGCGGTTTTTGATTGCGATTTCAGTTTGTACTGGTTCGGTGTCGGTTTTAAACCGAGTCAAACATATGGTGTGGTTTTTTATGTTCACCGGTATAATTTTTTTAACCGTAGTGCTCATGTGAAGATTTATGATTGTATGATATGATGTCATTTTGTTTCCACACATTTAGAATCTGTAACTTAGAGTTTTTTATGTTGTTTACTTGATCACTTCATTTGCAACATATATTCTCAAACTCATTTTTTTATTTAATTTGTGCTTAGAAGTTACAAACTTGCAAGTTATAGCCCACATAGTGTTGACACTTTACACATAATCATTAGGTGATAAACACAAAGTGACAAACTCACACATTAAACTTACTACCTAATTATTTTATCCTTAATAAGCTTGCGGTGCGGTTCGGTTTTGGTGGTCCGGTTTCTAAAAAAAACCGCACTGCACCAATAAATTCAGTTTTTCAAAAACATAAAATCCGCACCATCGGTTTCGGTTTTTCGGTTGCGGATTATTGCGGTTTTTCTTTTATCTGTTTGGTTTTTGCTCACCCCTACAGAAAAATATGATGCTATAATATGCTAATTAGATATTTACAAAAGTACATTGCTATTTTTGCATTTAAAGGGATGCATAAATAAATGAAAAAAATTTCATGGTAGTTTTGTAAATCTATTTTAATTGCACCAAATAATCCACTATTAGAGGTAAAATAAATGAAAAAAATAAACTTCCTTTTATAAAAGTGTTACAACAGAAAAGTATGATGTGATAAACAGCCAACAAATACAGTGCATAATTGGTTCGCTTGCATCCTATTTACCGTCCTTTTTGCACAATGTGCTTGTTCTTCTCATATCAGCCACTCTCAACAACTTTACCAATATATGACTATCAATCAAACAAAGCCAATATATAAAATTTACCATATATTAATCCCTATATTAATTTTTTTTTTCTATAACTAAATTTTCTACAAAGTGGATTTTGGCTACATTATAAATCTAGATAATCAAATTAAACATTATTACCTCATCTTTTTCTATGGTTGCATCAACAATCGTTAGCACATCTTCATGCATATCAAAGTGGAAAAGCTATAGATATTAAAAAGTAAATAAAAAAAAAAAAACATTAATTATTGTAAGAAGTGCAAACTTCATACTCCAATTAATAATAATAATAATAATAATAATAATATCTAAAAAATGAAAAAAATGCTCACCCACTTTTTTCCCTAGCTTTGTTCACAATCACCACATAGAAATCGTGTTGCTGAAAATAGACGATAGTTATCTATTAGTATCATCTTAATTTTTTTAATTTGGATTAATTTTTTTAAAATGGTGAATGTTACATTATTACATACATGTGGAATAATGAGATCCTCTTTCACATATGAAAGATTTTTAACTGAAGCTATTCATATTTCTCTAAATTCAAGTGCAAGTTATTGCTAAACAGCTTGTAAAAACTCGCTAATTGTATCCCTTTTTCTAACCTAAAAACCACAAGGATGGGGTAAAATGATAATTTATCCATATTTAGAACATAAGAAATTAAGAATTACCTGCATGACTCTTCGATGTCCTGCACCATCCCACTAACTATAAGTGATTTCAAGAGCCTCATCTGTAATGTAATTAACATATGATTTAGAAATTAAAGCACATAGTTTTTTTTTTTAAATTAATAAAATATAAAATAAAATTTTATAATATTAAATTACTTTTTCACGTTTAGCTTGCTCCTCTGCCAGGTATGCTTCACACTATGATGGTGACAATTAATCAACAAAAAATATAAGATTTATAAATGTTTTTATTTTATTTTTTGAGAGTTTTCAATCAAACCTATCAGGCAAAAAGGTAGTTTCTACTGTCGGATCTTTGCCAAAGCCTCTACAACCAAATGTATTTGATTCTTGTTTTTCTATATACATAAGAACATTAATTTAAGTTAATGAGTATAAAAAAGAGAAGTATTTTATTAAATGAACTTAAAATAACGAAAAATAAACTAAACATATGCTTACTATCCTCCCTGTCTTCTTCTTCTTCTTCCTCGTTTTCAATATCTTCAGAAAAGATAGTTATGGGTTAGCTTTGATTTTCCACTTTTTTGTTTTTGTAATTGAAGATCCTCTTCCCTAAAGTAATAGAAAAATATAAAATTAGCAATTAAGAATGAATATTAACTGTACACATGAAAATATACAAATGTTAATGACTTAATGTTACTCATTCTTGTTGTATCTTTAAGTTTCTCTTTTTCTTCTTCTTCAATCTTGAATCGAATGGTAACCCAATGTATACAAGTATAGTTTAGTGAAATTCAAAGTTGGTTTTGTAAGTAGTAAGTAGAGTGAAAGGAGAAAGAATGTTTGAATCGGTGACTAACCTTTTCAACATATTGCTCCCTTATGACAGGCCCAACTGTTTCCTTCTTGAAAGCAGTCTTATGAATCTAATCAGATTTAATGTCAACCAAATTAAAATTAACCCCCAAAACACTCGAGAATAGATCGATGGCACTGATAAAGATATAATGGGACCTTAACACATTACAGAACCTCAGGTAATTGACCGATAACAGTAAAATCATGACCGTCGGATTTACACTTTACAGGCTTACGCTACCCTTAGCTAGGGTAAATTGCAATCCATTGAATTAGGGCATAGAAATCAGTATGGATATACAACAACTGATTGCAAGATGCACATGTAGATGCATGGATATACAACAAATTGGATGTATGTGTTGATTCATGGCCATATGGCCCAAATCTACTTCATAGCCTTTAAGATAGTGTCCAATACATTCTTTAAGAATCAAATTCTGATACCTTTGTATACGGGTCCTTTAACATACATCTTTCCCAGCCAAGTTCTTTCAAATACGATGCATACTTGAAAATCCATTCAGTGAATTCACCCACTGACCTATACATCATTAAAAGAACAGTAAAAATCGCAAACCCAAAATCTTGAAATTTCATAGACCCATATGTATTGATCAAAGCAATAAGAATACATAATCAAGAAAATCGATAAGAATAGAACATGATTATGTAAAACATATCTACACCGAACGGAAAAGTAGAAAAAAAAATTATAACAAATAAAATAAACTTCAATCGATCTCAATCAAACTCTCTCTAACCATTCACTATGCCAAAATCGAAACCTTTAATTGGATTCCATGTGACCATTCACTTAGAAAAAAAAAAAAACTTGCATCCAATCAGTTCGTGTAGGAGTTAAATATCCAGACGGACCTTTACTCCTTGTGTAAACTTGAAAAAAGGTGAAAATTAAGTTGCGACTGCCTGAGATCTTTGGGTTGAGAAAGATAAAAACCTGTAGGTATAGTTAAAGGGTGAGGAAATAGCCTATGGTGGTTGTGGAGGCGTAGGCAACGTCTATTAAAAGCAGTAAATGGAGATACGGTTAGAGATGACTAAACCGAAATTGCCCAAAATTGGCTACTAACTTGTAGGGAATAAGATTTGGTATTGAATGTAATTGAAATTAATTGAATGGGCGGGAAAAATTGGGTAAGTAGGTGGAAAATGGCACGTGTCATCTTGTTTGTGTATAAGATGAATACGTGGCGTTTAAGGGATGTTTTTATTAAGCATATATATATATATATATATATATATATATATATATATATATATATATATATATATATATATATATATATATTGAGTTGGGTTGAGAACTGATAGTTTCCCAAGAACGCGAGAACTAAAAGTGCAGCATTAGGTCAAAATTAATTCATTAAGGGCGTAATTATTTTACCTATCTCATCTAATGTTTAATCTTTGTGTTCTTAGAAATATTAATAAAAATATCTAAAAATTAACATAATTAATTTAATTTTCGGAGTTTGTTTTAAAAAAATAGTAATTTTCGTTTTTTTATAATGCAGTTTTTTTAAATTTTTTAAGAAAACATGAATTTGAAAAAAAAAATACTTTTAGAACGGAAATGTTTTTAAAACAGTCAACTTAAAAAAAACAAAAAAAAACTAGATTATTTTGAAAAATCTATAATTTTTTTAACCAAAAAAATCAACATTTTAGGTGTATATATGCATATCTTTTCTAGTGCTTATATGCATATTTTTTATACTATAATATTCATAATTAAATCATAAAAAACTAATTTTTATTACTAATCTATAAACACAATTATACAAATATTTTATTCGATATAAAAATAAATATACAAAACAAAAATGCTATAAAATTTCAAGGCCTTTTCATGTCTTCGTGTGAACATTTACATATTTTCTTTAATTTATCATTTTTCACATGTTTAGTATTTTTCAAAAATTATTCCAAGTCTACATGAAAATAATAATAAAAAATGATTAATGAAGAACACTCATATATATATATATATATATATATATATATATATATATATATATATATATATATATATATATATATATATATATATATATCATGTAAGATTCACATGTGATTATATCATACATACTTATAAAACTAACATTTTTTCTTGAAGCTCATGCATTTGAAACCCCATAAAAATTTGCCAACACCTCATGCATTTGAAACCCCACACCCTTTCACCTTCAAGGTAATTAATCACACATAATCTCATTCCAAGAAAATCACACACTTTATAAGTTCAACACCACATATATCTTATAACTAGGCGAATTCCCGCGCATTGCGCGATAATAGAATTATATAGTTAAAATAATAAATTTTACCAAATTATTATTTAATATTTCTATTTTGAAACAAAATGTTAGTAGTAAAGCAAATATATAGTTACCATATTAGTTTTATTGAACATTATAGTTTAATTTTTAAGTCATTGTGATATATACAACTATTTGATAATTTTATAAACCGTTTAAAATTGTGTAAATTATATATCAAATGAATGATAATATAACGAGTAATAAAACGTATGAACAAAAATATGAACTGTAACTTTTGAAAACATAAAAAATAGAAAAACATCTATTATAACATTTGTATTAAAAAAGATATATATATATATATATATATATATATATATATATATATATATATATATATATATATATATATATACAACGAATAATAAAAAAATATGAAAAATAAACACTATAACTTTTAATAACATAAAAACACTAAAACATCTATTATAACATTAATATTAACTCTTCATATTTAAATCAAAAATCTCTTCAAATACATTAATGTTTTTAATGAGTAAAACTTTACAACCTTATAAAAGAAAGGAAAATAAAAAGTTATTAGTGATTACTAATTAATAATCATAAGTTAAAAACTCTTGAATTGTAGTGTGAGTTTCAAATAAATGCGTTACTTGGAAATGTGTATTTATTATTATTATTATTATTATTATTATTATTATTATTATTATATTCGTCTAAATAATTGGTTTTGATGCATCATTTTAATCCCTTTAATTATTAAACATAAAGATATTTAATTATAAATTTATAACATACATAGGTGCATATACATGTTAAACAAATCACATATAATATATATATTTTCGTAAATGTCATATGTAATTCTTTTCGTATTAATATGGATAAATTATTTTCATATGAAGAACATATCATGATAACTCTATCATAATAATTACATATCAAATGTTAAAAATTATGTTATCTTTTTAAATATTGTCTTTTAAATATGTTGTGTAGGATAACTTAACAAAAAAATAATAGAAAATAAACATAATCGGAATAGAAAAACTACAATCAATAAATAAGAGCATTGGGTGGTTGAATATATAAATAAAGATGTTACATAAACATACATTTAAATCAAAAGAAAAAACTAATATTCATCAACTTTTCTCAAACAAAAAACGAACTATATCTGTTTTCTGAATCTTGTTTCTTCATTTAACATCATTCAACCATAGAAACTTGATGATAATTCTTCACTAACCTGTAATCAAAATATTTTTCTTGAAAAAGAAGAATCAGAAAGATATTCCAAGCAAAACATTGATGTTTGGACAGTCACATTCAAGATTGAGTAATACATACAAATCACATATAACGATTAAATGAGAAACTAAATATAAAGAAAGAATAGAAAAGCTTCATTTGTTTTGGTTGAAAGATATTCCAAGCAAAGCATTGATGTTATGACATCCTTCTTACATGTAAGATTTTATATAACACAAAAGACACAAAAAGATTGACATTTTTATAGTAAACGTTTCACTAAATCCTAATTAAACATAATATAAGTTATAAAACTTTTGAGTGTTAAATCATAATTAAGAAAATTTTTGAGTTGCATTAGTTAAAAAAGGGGGTTTCAAATGAATGTGGTTTGAGAATGTTAAAAAATCGGGGTTTCAAATGCATGAGATTCAAGAAAAAATGCTAACTTTATAAGTATGTATGATAGAGACAGTTTTCTAAGCACTACATTGTTTTGAAACTTATGTCTTTTCATATTTCTTTGTAATAATGATTTTTAATTACCATTTAAGAGTTTTATACTTAATGATACTTATGAAACTAATTGATTAATCTTGGTATATATATATATAGTTCACATTGGTAGATTATTTTCGTAGGATTTATAATTTTTTAGGTGATTGTATGGTAGATTGGAAGCTTCAAACAAAATAACGTTTTAACATGATTTTTCTTTTACAAGTAATATTGTCTTATATATGAAAAAGTAAACGGAAGATGATTTTCTTCATTGTATGACAACTAATCAATGATGAACAAATCTGAACACAATAATTGAAGACTATTTCATTATGTTTGAAAATAACTTAAGATGGATTTCTTTCTCTTTTCCATAAGGAAGACTTCGTGAAGATGGGTTATCTAAGTTATTGGTGACTAAAATGTTTGTATGTGTGTGAGTGTCTATATATATATATATATATATATATATATATATATATATATATATATATATATATATGTAAACACATTTGTAACATCATATTTATAGGATATTATTATTATTATTATTATTATTATTATTATTATTATTATTATGAGCTATTATAATTGTATATAAAGATTAGACTTATGCATGTTATTATTTAAATACTTACACATTCAAGAGTTTTTAACATATGGTTATTAATATGTAATGTCTTTCTATTTTCCTCTTACCTATACACATTATAACTATATTAGTAGTATACAAGTAAGTTGTGATAGAAAAAATCATGTGTTTGAAGAGATTTGTGATTTTAAATAAGAAGTGTCGAAACAATGAGTTTTATCGCATCAATGGTTATTACAACACAATTTTTTTAGGGGATAATAATGTTTATGTATACCAAATGTATGTTGATTTCTATATATTTTTATTTGATTTATAAGGGTTTAATAAGTTTTGTTGATATAAATGTTATAGTAGATGTTATAGAAGTTTTATATAATTAAAAGTTGTAGTTTTTTTCCCATACTATTTATTATTCGTTATATTAGATATTAGCACACATTTTTATACAATCTACACAACTTAATACGTTTGATATCAAATTTACACAACTTAAACGGTTTATAAAATAATAAACTTATAGTAGAAATAACCAATGATATAAAACCATGGTTGTTTATAAAAAAAACAGGGTAACTATATGTTTTGTTTTGCTACTAACATTGGTTTTTCATATCTAAATAATAAATTAAAGTTTCTTAAAAGTTATTATTTTAATTAAATAATTAAATGCCCGCACAATGCGCAGGGATTCGCCTTGTAATGTGATATTCACATGTAATTGTATCTTTTAAGATTCAAATGTAAGAATCACAAGAAATTTAAAAAAAAATATCGAAGAACACCCATACAAAATGCATGTGTGCATATAGACGTAATTCTTATGTGATTCACTTGTAATTTACATGTGAATCACATGTACTTCATATGTGGTTCACTTGTGATTTACATGTGATTCATATGTGAATTACATGTGACTTACATGTGAATCACATGTAATTCATATGTGAATTACATGTTATTTACATTTGAATCACATTTAATTCATATGTTTTCACTCATGATTTAAATGTGAATCACATGTAATTCATATGTGAATTACATGTGATTTATACGTGAATCACATGTGATTCATATGTGAATTACATGTGATCAGGGCCGGCTCAACCAGTTTGGGGGCTCTAAGCGACCAAAATTTTGGGGCCCTTTAACATTTACTATAATTAATGTTATAAACCCTCCTCCTTTATCCGGGCTTGGGACCGGGAATAATAAACTAAAAAGTTTACAAATGGCGGAGTTAAAATTTTTTTTTTATGTATATATTTTTGTGAATATATTTTATGACATAAAGTTAATTTTTCTAGCTTTTTTAGATGCAAATTCTTTAATAAAATTTTCATAATCAATTTCTTTTACTAAATGTTTTTCAATTGACAAAATAGCTAATCCATTTAATCTTTCTTGTGACATTGTAGATCTTAAATAATTTTTTAATAGTTTTAATTTAGAAAAACTTCTTTCTGCAGATGCAACGGTTACAGGAATAGTTAACATAATCCTATAGGCAACATATGCATTTGGAAAAGAACTAAATCTTTTAATGTAATTAAGTATATTAATAATTGTATCACGTTCTAAATTTACAATATGTCTTAAAAGTTTTAGTTCATGAAATAAATCTAAACCATCAATATCTAAGTTATCATCATGCTTTAATGATTTTTCAAGATTTAAACAATGTTCTTTTAAAGTATTTTCATCAAATGATTTTAATTTTTTTATACTAAATAGAAAACCAAAAATATTTTTGAACTCGTTAAATTGCTCAAATCTACTTTTAAGTGAAGTTATGGCTTTATCTACTACATATAAAAAGTAATCAGTTTTAAATAACTGAACAGGAGTTTTAATAGTTTCATTAGCAACATTTTCATCATATCGTCTATTTCATTGAATGATACGTTTTTCACGAAATTTAGGTTTTACGTTCATTTCTAAAGCCAATTCTTTTGCATAATCTAAAGCATTTTCAAATCCGTTTTCTCTATATTCTTCAAAGAAACACAAAAGTCCATTTAGTTGATCTATAGCATCATCGATACACATATCATTTGATTGTAAACTTTTACTAACAGTGTTAATAGCAAACAAAACATCATACCAAATAATCATTCCTAATAAAAATTCGTAGTTTTGAAGTTCATATGTGGCTAAACATTTAGCTTCACTTTTAATTTTTGGATCTCCACAACTTTTGGATAATTGTAAAAGTGTTTTTCTTAATTGTGGTGCTTGAAATCTAATTGCTTTTACACTTTCTACCCTACTTTCCCAACGAGTTTGTGATAATGATTTAAGTGTTAGGTTTGATATATTATCTTGTAATATTTTCCACCTTTGAGTTGATGAAGCAAATATCGAATATATACGCTGTATAACTCCAAAAAATTCACTAGCTTTATCACACGAATTAGCCATATCACAAATTACTAAATTTAAACTATGACAACCACACGGAGTGTAGAATGCTCTAGGGTTAATATCTAACAATCGTTTTTGTACACCTTGATGTTTTCCTTTCATATTTGATCCATTGTCATAACCTTGACCCCTAACATTATTTATATCTAGTCCTATATTTTTAATTTCATTAATTATAGCATCATATAAGCCTTTACCGGTTGTATTATCTACAATTAAAAATCCTAGAAAGTACTCCTTAACTTCAATTGGAGTTGTTGAAAGATCTAAACAACGTAAGATAATGACATTTGTTCCTTATGACTTGTATCGGGAGTACAATCAAGTATTATTGAAAAGTATTTAGCCTCTTTTACTTTTTTAATAATTTTACTTTTAACTTCTTCCCCTAATAAACTAATAAGTTCATTTTGCATATTGTGTCCAAGATAATGATTATGAATTTCATTGTCATTAATTCTCCTAATATGTTCTTGCATGATAAGATCAAATTCTGCAATCATTTCAATTATAGTTAAAAAATTACCATTATTTTCTTCATAAATCTTTTCATTTGTTCCACGAAATGCTAAATTATTTTTTCCTAAAGTTTTTACTACAGCAATGATTCTTATTAACACATTTTTCCAATGTTCTTTTTCTTTATTTATTTGTTCTTGGATTTGCTTGTCAATTGTTTTATTATTTGCTAATCTATTTTCTAAGTCAATCCATGACCTCATATTAAGAATATGTCCGTTACTTGTTTCATGTCTTTTTAATATACTAGAAATATTGTTCCAATCATTATTACCTTTATGTGCTAACGAACATGTAAATGTATTCACATTAAATAATTTACAACAAAAACAAAAAACTCTATCTACATCTATGGAATAAACCAACCATGTTCGTTCATATTTTTCTCCATTTGGTATTTTTTGCATATAAAGAGATGTACTAAAACTTCTTAAATGTTGATCTTTTGGAAATTTAAAATCATAAATCTTAATAGGACCCTTTTCTACGATTAAATCTCTTAAGTTAGTACTAATATTATTCCATCTACTTGGATCATATATGTTTAAAGGCGTGTTATCATCTTCACTATTAGTTTGTTCGTTATCAATTTCAATATTACTTTGTTCGTTATCATTTTCACTATTAGTTTGTTCGTTATCAAATTCAATATTAGTTTGTACGTTATTATTTTGACTATTAGTTGGTTCATTATCATTTTCAATATTAGTTGGTTCATTATCATTTTCAATATTAGTTGGTTCATGAGCATTATTATTAACATTAGCTTGTTCTTGTTCATTATCAACATTAGTTTGCTGTTGTTCATTATCAATGTTTTTGTTTGTAGTTAAATATTTTAAAAACGACCCTTTTTGTTTATCTATAAAAGCTTCTTCTTGCATTTTTCGTTTCCTTTTTGAAGCACCGGATTCGTATTTTCTCTTTGACATGATTATTAATTATTTGATTAATAATAACTATAAGTTTATAAGATATGGATTAGGATTATACCGTCCCTGAGATAATGGAAAGCTCAAAAACGATGGAATCTGTCAATCTGGAATCAGTGAACGATGGAATCAGCCAATCTGAAATCAGTGAATAATGGAATCTTCCAATCTGGAATAAAAAATCAGAAAATTGAAAAGATTAACAACTTTGATCATTCATGTCATTTGGATAAAACCAAAAACAATTAAAATACAAATCTAATTGAAAGCTTTTTCTATTTTGTATGCTATATTTATAATGACATCAATTATATACAAATGTAATTGAAATCTTACATACAATTCCACATGATTCTGTCAATAATTAGGAACCAAACATTGTCCAATACTATCACATATTATGAAAAAAAAACCATTCATTAGATTGCAAATAAGGTTGATTTATTATGAAAAAAAAACATTCATATGTAGTCTGCCAATGTCAAGTTGTCAACATTTCCTGACTGCAATCAATTTTAACAGAGATAATCCAAAAATCAAAACTGAAAAGTAATGATCTAAAAATCAAACCACAAACAGACATAGAACCCAAATACCCAATGGTATCTAAATAACATTTAAATTATTCATTTTGCAAAACATGATAAATATTAAAATCATAAAATGTGATGTTTTACCTAAATAACATTTAAATTATTCATTTTGCAAAACAATTATAATCAATTATGGATGGCCCATTCTTGTAACTCATGAGATTATAATCAATTATCCATGGCCCATTCTTGTAACTCATGAGAAGCCCCTGAAAGGTCACAATTAGTGTAAAATAACATCTTCCAAACTCAATTGGAGACACGTATGGATGTGTGGTGTTTAAGTTAATATTGTTTTGAGCATTGTTTTGTCTCATGGTACCCGTCAACACAAAAAAGTGAAAAGCGCATACTAAGAAGCAAAAATCAAAACTGAAAATTGATGATGCATATTACCGTGAGTCCCTGAGTCGATTGGAGAAGGTGAGAATTAAGAAGCAAGAAGCCAAGAAGAATTGAAGATAGCAGCGATCGCTTGATTGCTTGAAGCCTTAAAGCCGTGAATCGATTGGAGAAGGGAGAAAAAGAAGGAATTTTAATCGCCGTGTGCCGTGTGTAATGGTCGATCTTGATTTCTTGAAGAATCGATACAACCTTTTTTTTTTTTTGGATACTCGGATATTAGATTGCAATTAAAGGGGCCCCTATCAATTGGGGGCCCTAAGCCCTATCTTAACATATAAATAAATAAGGCCGGCCCTGCATGTGATTAAATGTGAATCACATGTAATTCATATATGTTCACTCGTGATTTACATGTGATTCATATGTGAATTACATGTCATTTGCATGTGCATCACATGTAATCCATATGTGAATTACATGTGAATCACATGTAATTCATATGTGAATTACATGTTATTTACATGTGAATCACATGTAATTCATATGTGTTCACTCGTGAATGTGCATTACATGTAATTTACATATGAATCACATGTAATTCATATGTGATTCATGTGTGATTTACATATAAACTAAACTTTAGTGCTTTTAAAGATGATCAAATAAATAACTTATTGTGAACAAACAAGGAAACATGATGATTGTTTCAACAAAGCAATCAAACACATAGCTCTGGTAGTAAAAATAATAATTTTAGGTGATATGTGAATATATCATGTATTGTTAACATGTGAATATACCACATTATATTCACATGTGAATATACGATATATATATATATATATATATATATGTATGTATATATATATGTATGTATATAAGAATTTCAAGTGAATTTATCTCTATAAAATATTTGATATCTCATTTATTTTTCTATATCTAGAAAAATAAATCCACTTAATTTTGTAATTTCGAATGCAATAACATAAAGAAAAGTGTGACTTACAAATAGTAGAAATTAAGCTACAAGAGTTGATGCTTCTTGGCTACTGACATAACAATTCTAAAAGATGAATCCCAAAAGCTACCTAGTAACAAAAATCAAATGCACAATCAAAAGCTCGAGCTATATCAGAATACACACTTTATAATCCATCCAAATACTCTCATTTATAACCGTAGAACCCTAGAGAAAAAAGTCTATGTGCCAAAAGATGACTATATTGGGGAAATTGAACGCAAAAATAATGGAAACAGTAATAAGGCCAAATTCATAAAACATTTAGGACTTAAAGCGGAAAGCCTCCTTTCCCAAATTTTCTCTATTATAACTTCTTTCTACGTTAAGTATAAAAGAAACACTCATATAAAGTTTACCAGATTAAGTCGCATTCCCATTAAGCCCAATAAAGCATCAGAAATATTTTTTTTGATAGATGATTAAAGCTCTAGAAAGAGAATAACAAGTTTAATCACACCTTCTAATGAACCATTTGGCATTTGAAATTGTAAGTTTTGTAGTCTTCCCCTCTTTCTTTTCGGTGTGCTATTTCCATCTTGTGTTTCACTATTTCCTGTTAAGAACAAATGACCAAATTAAACATTGAGCTAAAGCTATACAAAAGCAATCAATGTTTTTTTACATTTAGTTCTCGTGCCAAAAGAATTAGATTCCAAAATCAAATATTAAGCTATATATTTAATCTTCCTAAACTATCTTACAAACGACTTATTCTTTACTTATGAAATAAAGCACGATTTAACAGAGAAAGTAAATGTGGATTTCCAAGTTAACTTCTAATAATTAACAAATATTTCCCTAATTTGGCTTTGTAGCATCATCTTTAGTGATTAGCTGGTCAGCAAAATCTTGCCAATCATTCGGTTTGGAAATATCCTCAGGTGGTAGGTCACAAGAACCATAGTCAGTGGGATGAAGTTACCAATAAAGAAGCACAATTAACAAAGGTAAAGAGTGAAAACATCATTTGAAGCATTTCCACAAACACGTTGTGTGCTAAAAACAAACAAAAGATATTTTCCAAATCCGAACAGTCGAAAATCCATCAAGGTGAAAGGGAATAATACAATATTCAAAAGTAAAAATCCCAAACAATTGTTGTGAAGCAATAAGGTCATTACAACTGAACTTGGAGGTCAAACAAAAATTGGTCATTATCAGTATTTTTGTAATAACGCCTTAATAGTTGAAGGAATATTCATGTGATCAACTTTATGGTCATGTAGGTCTCCCTAGAATACGAACCCTAAATATGAATAACAAGTAACTAGATAAATAATTTAGAAACTATTTTCACATCAATAAGCCAATAACATGTAAATATGATATCAAAGCTTCAACTTGTTCAAGTACAACTATTATTTCAGAAAGTTTCTGCTTCTTTTGTTCTGAAATTCAACTATGAAATTCAAATCAACACATATGAAGCAAAAGTAAAACATGATTTTAATGTTTAAAAGCCATGAGGTATTTAAGATTAGAGAAAGAAAATAGGAAACAAGCAATGGTAGCTACACATATGAGAATAAATGAACAACGCTTTTCCTTTTCTCCTTCTGTTATCTAACCAGTAGTTGCAAAGAATAGATTTCTCAAGAGGAAGGACAATATGGTATTTTATCGATCATCAAAAAAAATTCCCTAATACTTTTATTTCTCCTTTTACACAGGTGTTGGTTTCGTCTAGTGGACTTATAATATGAAGAAAGTAAAGGCAGTAGGTCAAATCAAAGCTAACATGATTGAATCAAAAAATCAGAAATCGAAATAGATATGAAGGCGTTTACCAAATCAGATAGATGTGTAGGAGAAACATATATGGTGATGATGGCGCAACGACAAAGGAAGAAGAGATATCTCGATTATAGTGGAGTAGTCCAATGATGATAGAGAAACAAGGAAGAGTGGATGTGCAATAATGGCGGAAAAAACGATTCAAAATCAAAGCATCTTCAGTGAAGTTTTTTCTATGAAGAATGTGAGATCAAGGAGTGTGGAGGTCGACGGAGGCAGAGGTGGCCGGTGAAGGGAGGTGGGAGGCGATCGACGACAGATGATGGAGGAGGCAGTCGTATTTTATCGTCAATGAAGAACATGAAAGGGAGAAAGATTTGATGATGAACAGAGATATAAAGAGTATAAGGAAAGGGTTTGACGTGATTAGGTATAAGTTATCTATCCCTAAAATGCCCTCCGACTAATTGAAATAGGATACCCCCGTGCTTTTTATTTCCAAGCCTTTAGAAAAATGTCATAGATCATCTTGACGCATTATTATTTTTTATCTAACGGTCCTTGTTTGGTTCTCGGGTTCTCGGGATCTATAAGTTCTTAAATGATCCTTTCTTTCTTTCTTTCTTTCTCTTTCTCTCTCTCTCTCTTAATATATATATATATATATATATATATATATATATATATATATATATATATATATATATATATATATATATATATATAAGGAAATCTACACTATAAAAAAAAGGGTATTAATGGTGACACAAATCACCGCTATTGCTCATTAAAGTTGCTACTAATACTTTTACCGGCGACACGTCAACATTTTGACCTCATATTCAATTAAGACTCGATATTATTTTTCTGATTAAGCCCTGAATACCGGTAATTGTATTCACATTGATCATTTTTACATGGTCAACAGGTCATCCACTTTCAAAATATACAATTTAGACCCAGTTTTAAAATTTTATTACAAATTTGATCCAAAATTTACACTTTTGGCCCAGATTTCAAAATGTTCTTACGAATTCATCCTAAATTTAATATTTTTACATATATATTTTTTCAAAGTTTAGTTTTGAATATGTTTTTGTTTGCCTTATAAAATAATATTTCTACAATAAAATCTTTTAACATAAAAAAATTCTATATAAAAACATTTTTAAAATTTTTTTTGTTAAAAAAAGGTTTTTATATGTGAAAAATATGTTGAAATATTTTTAAAAAATAAAAATAAATAAGCAAGAAACAGTGGTGACATACTGTTTTATTATCATCATTATATATGTTGTTATTTTTGCAAAAACTTATAAAAATCATAATTTTTTCATACGAACTTCATTTTCAACGTTCTTTGTATCCACAATTTTGTCTTGACAACTACTACATCTTTCATGTTGATCATTTTAGCCAAAATTACAATATATTTTAACTTTCATTTGTATAAACAAAGGTTAATATTTATTAACTTTTATAAGTAAAAATGGGTGTTATAATATATTGCTTTATATTAAGTTTAAAATAAATAGAAAACCCTGGTTGAACAATAAGAAAAAATGTTAAAGTTGGTTATGTTGACTAGAATTTTCTTAAAATCTAAAAAATATATTTTCGAATAAAAAACCAAGATATTTACTAAAATAAAAAATATATTTTCACATAAAAAACCACGATATTTATAAAAACAATTTTTGACATGTTATTCGTGTCGAATTATATAGGTGCACAAAAAAAATTCACCCTATATGAAAGTATGTGAAATTAATTTTTTCATCATATGTGAAAATAATTTTTGACATGTTATTCATTTTCGAATTAAATAGGTGCACAACCCACAATATGTTTTTTTTTTGTGAAGAAATGTGTTAAAAAAAATTGCTTTTTATGTAAAAGTATGTGCTTTTGTATAAAAACATATTTTCACATAAAAAACTTTCTATGCGGAAAACCTTATGGACCAAATTTATACAAAAAACACATATTTTTTAACAAAAAAATGTTTTGTAAAAGTAGGTTTTACATAGAAAAAAAGGCTTTTAATGTGAAAATATGTTTTTTATATAAATATGGTTTTATAAAGCAAAAATAACATATTTAAAATAATATTTTGAAAAAAAAAGGTGAAAATACTAAACTTAGGATGAATTTGTAACAAAATTTTGAAATTTGGGCCAAAAGTGTAAAATTTAGACCAAATTTGTAATAAAATTTAAAATCTAGGCCATAATTATAAATTTTGAAAGTGAGGTGACATGTTAACCGGGAAAAATGATAAAAGTGAATACATTTACCGGTATTCAGGACTTAATCAGAAAACAATTTCAATGACTTAGTTGAATATGTTGTAAAAAATGTAAGGACTTTATAGTAGATCTTCCTATCTATGTATAACAAATATTATATATGTATGAAAATTATTATATATATATGTATGATAGAGGGACGGAGAGTTAACACAAGCGTAGTCTCTAATGAAGTTCATTTTAGGAGAGAGACTTGTTTGGAGACATATATATATTGTGAGCTTTTGTAAACAAAAAATGATCTTATTTTGTATAGAAGGCAAAGTGTGTTTCAGTTTTTGCTTAAATAGCATTATAATGGAATTGAAAAGGGAGTTGGTTAAATAAAATGGATGTAAGGGCATGATTATCATTATATTATATCTCTAACCCTGTCAAAACATAACAAATCAAGAAAGATAAAGAGTGTTTTTCTTGTTAAAGCATCTCAATCTCATTCGACATGCTTTCACTGTTTATGTCATCTAATTTGGTGGCAAAATAATCCACTTGATAATTGTTAGTAAGAATTTCAATTGAAATTCTAAAAACATTATATACTAGTTGTGAGACACATGCATTACATGAGTTAATTTAAAAAAAAAAAAACAAAAGTTAAATATAAAGGTCAAAATATTTGAGAGCTTTGAATTTATAAGAAAATAAGAAAAATATAGAATTATTATAATAGAAATGTTTTTTATTTTTTAAATTTAAACAAATAAATAAACCAATGAGCTTTAATTTTAGAAATTTTAAAATTAAAAGATAAGTTCATTAATGAAATTGATATCTATTTATTACTACATTTATTACAATTATTACATTAAAATATTATGTCAAATTTAATAAAAATGGAAAAACTCATAAAATGACATGTGGAAAAAAAATAATTCAAAATAATCACAAAATGACATTTGGTAAGTTGAATGAGAGTGTGATTGTGTATTAATTATTTATAATCTTATTCTTTACAAATTTATGTTATTCTTGATAATATGTTGTTTATGGATATTAAATATAAAATATATCTTGAATAAAACCATATTCCGCAAGAATAAAATCGAAAATATATTTCATAGTTTATGGTTGATTTTGTCATTCTGACGGAATAAAATCGGTAATTATTAAAAGTTATATTAGAATTAAATTTGAATTAATTTAAAAAATTCAGATTTTTAAAAAATAAGTGAATTATATATCCCTTAAATCCGAAAATTTCATCTTTTAATATAGATTAATTGACCAATATACCCTTATGCTGAAATTTATGTGATTATATGGTGCATGTTACCCTATTGTAATATCATAGACTCACAGATCATAACCTTTGATTCAATTTCATCCTGTGGTCCAAATTTGTTCTTACGGATACACAATAGGTTGTAAAAAATACAATAACCTAAGTCTCTCTCTCTCTCTCTCTCTCTCTCTCTATATATATATATATATATATATATATATATATATATATATATATATATATATCATAAGTATCAATTAATAACCATAAGTAAAAAAAACTTTTGAGTTGTCGTGTTTAATTAATTTAATGTTGAAATCATAAGTAGTTATAAAATCTTGAATTATAATTAAGATTTAGCTTTTAGTTAAAAAGACTTTTGAGTTGCACCAGAAGTTTTAAATTAATATGATGCAAGGAAACTAACCTCTATTATAGTATAGTTAGTTAGTTAAATTAATATGATGCAAGGAAACTAACCTCTATTATAGTATAGTTAGTTAGAAAGACTTTTGAGTTGTATTGGAAGTTTCAAATGAATATGATACAAGGAAATGACTTCTATTATAGTATACTAGACGAATGTACGCGCGTTGCGCAGTGAGATAATTATGTAGTTTAATATGGTTATATATGGTTTAATGTATTATGAATAAGCCATACATAAAACTTGTATGCAATTAAATAGCATGTATATTTTTTGATTTACAGATTTTTTATCATAATAAATAATGAAAATTTTTTACTATTAGTTTAAAATTTTAAATGTAATTTTTATGTACACATTAGTATCTAATGTAATTAGTTGATGACTGATTAAATATGGATTCTCATTTGTGCTCGTCTATTTATATTGAACCTCATAAAATACATATTTAACGACTTTTGTTAGTTTTACTATTGAATAGAAAATGGTGTCGTATTTTAAGTAAACATAAATATCTCATTCTCAATCTATTTTAAGATAGTGACATATTTTAAGTTAATATAAAAAATCATATTCTAGAACTAATGAAAAGAAAAAACATAGCCAAATTTTTTAACTATAATAAAATTGACTCCAATTAAAAAGTGCTCAATAGAAGATAATATCATTCAATAAACATCATAAGATATTACGTTATATTCAAATTACAGACATCATTTTTGTAAGAGTCATTCAAAATATATGAGACTATAGTGCCTAATACAACAATGTAATAACCAAATGACCCTAACATATTTTAAATGAAATATAATTATAATATATTATCTATGCAACTAAATTTCTACACAACATGTGGGATTCGTCTACTGTATGGTATTCTTCTAATATATTATATTATAGTATAAACATTATATTTGGAAAACCACTTTGAGTTATATTGTAGTTTAAAACACTAAATTTGTGATGGGCTATATTTGACATACATTTGTGTATTTATATCTATATTATATATTTAAAACAAATCTTATATAAACATCCAACCTAAATATTCATGTTCAAGTTTTCTTTCTTCGCCACGTAAACAAACTTTTGTTATAACGCCAAAATGGAATAAAAGACACATAATTGTATGATCATGATATATTGTATTTTGATTGGGGCTTGTACAAAACATGCATGAGAATATATTATTAATTTATCTCTTGTTTTGTGTAATTCGAATAAGATAGCTTCAAATCCAACGTATCAAACGGATTATCCATTTACTAAAGTCTAAAACCCAAAAACTCAAACATGTTCTAATATCATAAAAATGCATGAGGTTTTAGCAAATTATTATCTCATATGAATTACCATTGATTATGTGTGATTAATTATTAAGAAAGTGAAAATGTTTGGGGGTTTCAAATGCATGAGGTTTTAGCAAATTATTGTGGGGGGTTTCAAATACATGACAATCAAGGGAAAATGCAAGCTTTATAAGTATGTAAGATAAGATAGTATAGATATAACATTTTTACATATTGTCACATCTTTGTTTTTATGTATGTTTTCTAGAATTTTTTATTTTTACAAATAATTTTTTATTTTTGCAAAGCATTTAATTTCTATATTTACTTATTCGTTTTCATGCATCTGAATTAGAAAAAAAATATAAAAAGTTTTTTATATCTTCTTTTTCACAAACCACTTTGATGTATGGTTAATCTAATTTTATTGTAAATTACGTCTTACATACTTTACACACATAAATTTTCCTTAACACAATTTATTTTTGGCAATTTAGTTCAAAAATGTTAAATATTTTATAAATGTCAATGAAAGAGGATACTATAAAACTTATACTACATTTAACGAAGTTGGATCAAAAGTGATTAATTTTCATTGCAAAATAAAATGTCAGGCCACAAAAAAATTTAATTCTCAATATGGTTTATTTATTGGGGAAATGACATAAATGCCCTACAATGTTTCTAGGGTTGGTCGATTTTGTCCTTGAAATTATTTTATATCTTTATAGGGGCATAAGGTCGGAAACAATCTACCTTTTTAGTCATCAGGATCTATTTTAGTTGGTTTCGGTGCCACATCAGGACTATGTGGTGTGTCGGGTGTGTCATGTCAGGTAGCATTTTGGTCTAACAAAACTTTCCACATGTCATTGACTCATAATTTATGTTAAATTTTAATTTAAATTATTGTGTATTTTTATATTTTATTTTATTTAAGTATTTTCATATTATTTTTCAAAATCTTTTACTGTTGTTTTGTTCTAAATGATGATAAGAAGAAAGTTAGACCATGACCAACATCATCGTTCAAACGTTCACCACCCATCACCTTTCCCATACCATCATCATTGTCCACCACCCATCACCTTTCCTTACCACCATCATGAACAAGCCAAAATTAAAAGCAATTTAAAGCTTCAAATTATAAGCACAAATGTTTAAAGCTATATTAAAATATATAGCTATTCGAATCTTCAAAAAAAGGTGAAAATAACATGATGAACATGAAGAATACAGGAACATGATAAGATTAAGAACACCATTGTTCTTCAACATAAAGATTTACTCAGATGCATAACAAAAATAAAAAATCCAAAATTGAGATTTGTTAAATGATTTGAAAGTCAACTTCTACATACTATACATAACGAAAACATTAAATTAAGATTGGAATTAAAATCTGGAAGAAGATTTTAAAATCAACTTTTACATAACCAACATCTCTCAAATTTAACTAGACGTAGAGATGTGAAGTTGAAGATTTGAACACAAAAATCAGAAAACAAAATTGAGATATGGAAGAAGATATGAACACAAAATCGAGAGCCAAAAATAAATTTCAACAAAATCGACCCATATTTGTTCTTTTGTGATGAAAACTAATATTGAAAATGAACATCAAGAAAATCAAACCCGCTAAAATGAACATCAACAAAATCGAAACACGATAGAAGAAACACAAATTGGAAGGATTGATCTAACGATATTTTTTTGCCGATGACGACGATGATAGTCAGAGTGTTAGGCCAGAAGAGAGATTCAGAGAAAATGATATATGTTCTTGTTTCCTAGAAAAACAATAGGTTACTCCAAAAAAGGTTGAAATGGAAAACAAAGTAATTATTGTTTGGGATGCATGCTTTTAATTTTCTTGATAATTTAAAGATTGCCTTTTTTTTTTTGCAAAAACAGGACTTGTTAAATAAAAAAAATACATACACACATTGCTAGTAACTAAATATGTTAAAAACAAAATAGAAATTACAATGCATTTTGTATTCACTGAAAACAGTTACAACAACTCAAAAGAAATTCAGAAATTACAATTCAAAACATTATAGATTAAAGTCAACATACATTGCTATTAACTAAATATGTTAAAAACCAAGAATTATTGGCAAATATGTCAAATTAATAGCAGTGTAATATTGATAATTAAAAACATAGAAGGGTAAATTCTAGTTTTTAATCATCAACTATCGTGCAATTCAAACAATCTCAGAAAAAATTAATTAAATAAGACACACATACATACATATAATTAATCAAAAGTCAATATGCTTTTTCTAATGGGCATTTTATCAAACATGTAGAGTGCAACATCGAATGAAAGGTTAAAAAGACAAAAGTAAAAGATTGAAAAACTAATACTAACATTTATAATCAAGATTATTCATGCATTCAAAGATCACAGTCAAATACAACACTAATGAGAATCAAAAAATCAAATACAATTAATAAAAATTAAGAGCATTATATTAAAGAATGAACATGTACGATGAACGTGATGCTGCAAAGGGTGATGCTTTTCGAACGTGATGCTACAAAGGGTCTAAAGAAAACATAATATACTAACAGTAGCATATGATTTATACATTACTTTCAACAATGATTATGAAAAGGATATTAAATTTTGAATTCTTTGATTCTTTGAAATTGAGCAACAATATCCCGTAATCTTGTAGATACGTCTCATGTAATAGATATGAATTGAAAGAATATATATGAAATGTGATAGTTAAGAAGATGATTTTAATTAGGAAGGAACGAAATTACTTTCAAAAATTATGATGATGTTTAAATGAGTTGAACACATTACTTTTATAAATGATATTAACATTAAATCAATTAGTCAAACATTCAAATTTAATCAATATTAATTTGCACTAAAAGAAATGGGGGCATTAGCGGCGACACCTAGCATTAGCGGAGACATGTGATTGACGCGTTACATGTCGCCGGTAATGCTAGGCGTCGTCGCTAAAGGTGTTACCGCTAATAGTCACATAATAGCGATCTACGTCAAACGAGCCCCATCCGTTCGATTTGTTTTCATTCGTTGGGTTTAAACGTAGCAAGAAAAGGCGTTGGCTTTTCCCTCCAGGTCTTCGCCGCTAATGCCTCCGTGTCGCCGCTAATGCCTCAGCGTCGCCACTAATAAACATCGCCGCTAAATCCCTTTACAGATAACCCCCTTCCAGTTTCCTTTCTATTCCTTTCTGTGTATCATGTTTTGTCAATGAAACCTCCCAGTCGACTCAATTTCATTCAACGATCAATTGCATCCAGCCATCATTCCTGCCACAAGACCGCCAACACCGCCGACCCAACCTCCATTCCGTCAATTTCGTCGAAAGACTCGTATCACCGGCGACAACGAATCATACTACCGGCGACGAGGAAGTAAAACCGGCGACCACAGGTGGTTTTTGCCTCCTTCTCCATCGTTTTTTGTTTTAATTTTCTTCTCCTACTGATTTAAGAGTGGTATTGCTGCAGCCCTTGTAGATTTTTTCAATCTCTAGCGGGTTTTTTTTGTTTTCTGCCGGAATTTAGCCAGAAAAAACTTGATTATCGGAAACTTGTGTCAATACGTCATCACCACCCATCTCCACTAGATTACACAACCAGGTTCCTTTATAACTTATGTATTTTTGTATTTATATTATGTGTATGTACAAATGTATTTTGTAACGCCCGTAGATCAGGGCTAGTCAATTAGAGACGATAAGCATCAAAAATGACTTTTTGATGGAGGATTATTTAGAAGGATTAATCTTAACTAAGTCGTAGTATTTGTCACAAGGTTTCCGTGTATATAAAGAACGCCGAAATCCGAGTTATAATGAATAAGTTATGACCTGTCGAAGTTTCGCGACAGAACCGGCACGACACAGCGCGACGTAAATAGTGAATTTACGTTAGAGCGATATTTGGCTTTAGCGATCTAAATGAAAGTCGTAGAATACGTTAAACCGAGAGTGTGCATAAAAAGAACGCCCAAAATCTGACTTCGCATGAGGAAGTTATGATTTATCGAAGTTTCAGCATTAGCAGTATGCAGCCCGAAACTCGAGATTGAGGTCGAGTGATATTTAGCCAAAACTTTCTAAACGAGAATTGAATATCTCATCAATAGTAGTCCAACGATAAAATGTCAGACGAAAACGGAGTTCAGATGAAGGAGTTATGAATTTCGAATAGAGTTTTCCTGTCCCGGCCTACTAAAAATAGTATATTATTAATATATTAAAAATAAAGTCAAAATTAGCCTACAAAGTCTAAATGAAAGTTGTAGATCTTGTTTTTACCTACGCGTCGATATAAAGAACGTCGAAAACGGAGTTCGTATGCGAAAGTTATGAATTTCTGAAGTTCGGGGCGTGAAACCCCAAAACTGTCAGAGACCACGACGTGGCAGGGCTTCTGACGCTTTCTGGAGCCTGACATATCAAGTGGATGATGACGCATGCAATGACGTTCAAGCCCATGACGTGGGAGAAATGCCCACAGCATGGAAAATGAGAAAACAGCCCTATAAATAGATTTGAAGGGGCGGCCGTTTGTGGTTGCCAAATCTCTCTTCTCTCGCCCATATTACATCGTTTTACGTGAAATTTTAACCCACTGAAGTCCCGGTATCAACCCCGAGACCCGAAGCAAGTCCCGAAGCCCGAAGATCCCGAGAAGAAAAGAGTTTCTGAGCCGAAGCTCTGCCCGCGAGAAGTCCGGTGTGTGAAGAGATCACAGTTTCACCGAAGGATACTACTTCTACAAGCCGTAGTGCTGCCCGATCATCTTCTGATCAGGTGAGTGTATAGTCCCTTTCATAAACACAATTTTAATACAAGTATTGTTTGAATGTATTAAGTGTATGTTTTGGGTGAGTGTGTGGTCACTTTCTTCTAACACATAAATATTAAGTATTTGCTATGAAATACATGCTATGTGTATAATATATTATTGTTTATTTGAGATGATTGTGGAATGAATGAATTATATAAGTTTTAATGATTTAAATTGTATATGTATTTCGTATCTACAAATATGTTGGGTAGAACATAGGTAGATGAGATCGTTGGTAAGTGATAAAATATGGGTTGGACCATGAGATAAAAGGATAAAGAGATAAACTTGTTTTAGATCCGAGAGTATGGACCAAATCAGGAGGTTAGTTTTAGATCCGAGAGTATGGATCAGATCAAGAGGTTAGTTTTAGATCCGATAGTAGGGATCAGATCAAGAGGTTAGTTTTAGAACCTGGAGTACGGATTATGTATTTTTGAATTACGTGTTCATTCGATAAGGTATCATGTGTATAGTCCCTTTTAGGAACGTGATTTTAATTCGAGAATTGATTAAAGTATGAAATATACATATGTATGTGAAGTATTTGTTATTGTCCAAAATACGTGTTAGATATATTTGATGATATACAACGTACGAATCAAATATGGTTCAATATGTGTTAAGATGTATATATATATATATATATATATATATATATATATATATATATATATGTGATATTATTACTTAAAACTTTGCGTTAAGTATACACTAGTTTGCTTTTTCCTAAACAGATATAGTATCGGAAATTGATTATATGTTGTAACACCGTGAATTTCAAAATAATTTTTCGCAAAATATAAAAACATTTTTCATTTAATTTTCATAAAACATCAAGTTTAAATCTCCAATTCACATCATACAAAATCCCAAGATCACATATCATAAAAATCTCATGCGTGTGTACAGATCAAACCGGCGCCTTCCCACGGTCATCACTAGTACCTGAAACAAACAACACTAACACTGTAAGCACAAAGCTTAGTGAGTTCCCCAAAATACCACACATAACACATATTAGCCACTCGAGGCTATAACTCCGTGGGTCCGTAGACCCTACTCTGTGAACCCACTGGTTCTAACTCTGGGAACCTTCCGGTTCCAACTCTATAAACATGCACAACATAAATCACATAGACATCATGCAGTACAACAAATAACATACACATACTCTGTCACATAACTCTGATTACCTACTCAAGGTAAAGTATAGTGAGAAGACTCACCTCGTATATCTCGATAACTCGCGAATCCTGGAAATCACTCGTGCTCGATCCTCCGAGCTATAATCCTCCTATAACATCATACATCTCTAATTAACACTTTTACCACTAAGGTTGACTACCCCTATCAAGTCAACACTGGTCAACTCTGGTCAACGGTCAACTTTGACTGGACTCGGCGAGTGCACTAGAGCGACTCGGCGAGTCTATACGTGGTCCCCAACTCTCTAGGGATTCTCTTTTGACATGTCGAGTACTCCCCTGACTCGACGAGTTCCACCTGGCATGAATCGCGGGGCCACCACGACTCAACTCGGCGAGTTCCAGCTCGACTCAGTCTACCTGTCAACCCTCTCTAACTCTCCCTGACTCACTGAGTCGACCCTTAACTCGGCAAGACCACTCGCTGAGTGGTTAAGGACAAACTTCATGCTACTCGCCGAGTCTGTTCTTCGGACTCGGCGAGTCCATGCCATGCACCAACTCAATCTCACTTCTGAGGTCAGATCCGCTCCAACAACTCATAGATCTGGCCCTCCCAAGCACATTCATCACGTAAAGTTCATGTCTTGGTGCTCATAACACACCCCATGCCTCATAAATGGTGTTTTGACCTCATGCACAAAGACCCCAATCCAAAACCCCCATGGATTCATAAAAAGCTTGGACAAAGGGACACTCTGGACCTCCAAGGGTCCAGATCCAGAACCTAACTCGCTTAAGGGACCAAGGAAGCACTAGATCTAGCCACAAAAGGGCTCAATAAGCCCTAAATCAACATGAACATCAACATAACAGAGAATGGCTCGAAGATAGTACCTCAAACGTGATTTCTGGACCTCAAATCTTCAGGAAGTGGCTCCTCTTGTTTCCCCTTGGCTATTGCTTCCTTTCCCTTGCTAGATAACACCTCCAAGGTCAATACTGGCTCCTTGACTTACTCCAAACGCTCAAGCTCAATAGGGTTTTACTCAGGGGACTGGTGAGCACAAATGACGGCCATAAGGCCCTTTAAATATGCTCCAAACTCAAGAAATTAGGGTTTCATTAAACAGCGCGGACTCGTCGAGTCCATTCCTTGGACTCGCCGAGTCCAGGCGCGAAACCGCGTCCAAATCCGCAATCATACTCGGCGAGTCTAGGCTCCAACTCGCCGAGTCTCCTCGCAAATCATCAAAAATAAATAAATGAATAATACCTGGGAATCCAGGCTGTTACAATTCTCCCCCACTAGAACTAGACTTCGCCCTCGAAGTCTCGCTCCGCAAATAACTCTGGATGCTGCTCACGCATCTCACGCTCCGGTTCCCAAGTCATCTCGGACCCCTTCCGATGCTGCCACTGAACCAGAACCAGGGGTACCTCCTTGTTCCTCAGAACCTTGATTTTCCGATCTCTGATGGCCATTGGTCTCTCAGCATAATTCAGGCTTGCATCCACCTGAATATCCTCCAATGGAACCACTGCCGACTCATCGGCTATACACTTCCTCAGCTGCGACACATGAAAAGTGTCGTGAATTTGCCCCAACTATGCTGGCAATTCCAAACGATAGGCTACCCGGCCTACCCTCGCGATCACTCAGAAATGACCAATATATCGAGGCCCCAACTTGCCCCTCTTCCTGAATCGAATCACTCCTTTCCAAGGAGAGACCTTCAGGAGTACAATGTCGCCGACCTGAAACTCAAGCTCGGACCGGCGTCTGTCTGCATAACTCTTCTGTCGGCTCTGAGCGGTCAACAACCTCTGTCTAACCTGTTGAATCTGCTCTGACGTCTGAAGCATGATCTCTGTATTGCCCATCACCCGCTGTCCAACCTCTCCCCAAAAAATGAGGGTCCGACACCTCCTCCCATACAACAGCTCAAAGGGTGGCATACCAATGCTCGAATGATGGCTGTTGTTGTAGGAAAACTCTGCCAAGGGCAAATATGCATCCCAGCTACCCCCGAAATCCAACACACATGCTCGGAGCATGTCCTCGAGCGTCTGAATCGTCCGCTCACTCTGACCGTCTGTCTGGGGATGATATGCGGTACTAAAATGCAGTCTAGTACCCAACTCCTCATGAAACTTCTTCTAGAATCTGGAAGTGAAACGCACATCACGGTCTGAAACAATCGAGATCGGCACCCCATGCCGAGATACCACTTCCCTCACATACACGTCCGCCAACTTCTCTGCTGAAGAACTCTCGCTGATAGCAAGGAAGTGAGCACTCTTCGTCAACCTATCCACAATCACCCAAATTGCATCAACTCCCCTGGCAGTCCTTGTCAATTTGGTGATGAAATCCATAGTGATATGTTCCCACTTCCATTCGGGAACCTCCAATGGTTGCAACTTACCATGCGGCCTCTGGTGCTCGGCCTTAACCCTCCGGCAGGTCAAGCACCTCTCAACAAACCACGCGACATCCCTCTTCATACAGGGCCACCAATACTCCTTTCTCAGATCCAAATAAATCTTAGTGGCCCCCGGATGGATCGAAAATTTCGACCGATGAGCCTCCTCCATCAAAATGGTATGCGTTCCTCCCACAAACGACACCCAGATACGCCCCTGAAATGTCATAAGCCCCCGACCATCGGTAACAAACTCTGAAACCAAACCAACAACCCGTTCCCTCTTCTGCATCTCAGGTTGCACAGCCTCGGCCTGTGCCCCACGAATGGCGTCCAACACTGGAGCTATCACGTTCAATGTCAAACATACCTCCCGCAGCGGGATGCTCTCCGCCCTGCGGCTCAATGCATCGGCTACCACATTAGCCTTGCCTGGGTGGTACAGGATCTCACAATCATAATCCTTGACCACATCCAACCACCTTCTCTGACGCATATTTAGGTCGGGCTGATCCATCAAATACTTCAAACTCTTATGGTCCATGTATATCGTACACCGAACCCCATACAAGTAGTGACGCCAAATCTTGAGGGCGAACACCACTGCTCCCAACTATAGATCATGGGTGGGATATCTCATCTCATGAGGCTTCAGCTGCCTCAATGCATATGCTATCACATGCCCCCTCTGCATCAGCACCGCTCCCAACCCCAAAATCGATGCATCACAGTATACCACAAAGTCCTCCATCCCTTCCGGGAGAGCTAACACCGGGGCTTCGCACAACCTTTGGCGAAGTGTCTCAAAGGAGGCCTGCTGCTCGGGGCCCCATGAAAAAGCAACACCCTTCCGGGTCAATCTGGTGAGTGGCACTGCGATCTTGGAGAAATCCTTAATAAACCTCCGATAATACCCTGCCAACCCTAGGAAACTCCTGATCTCGGAGGGTGATCTCGGCACTTCCCAACTCATCACCGCCTCAACCTTGGCCGAATTGACCAATATCCCTTCCTGGTTAACGAGATGTCCTAAGAACTGGACCTCCCGCAACCAGAAATCACACTTGGAGAATTTGGCACAAAGCCTCTCCGACCTCAGAACTCCGAGAACCTCTCTCAAATGCTGCTCATGCTGCTCTCTAGATCTCGAATATACCAGAATGTCGTCGATAAACACAATCACCGACCGATCCAGCATCGGCCTACACACTCAGTTCATGAGATCCATGAACACCGCCGGGGCATTGGTGAGTCCAAAAGGCATCACCACAAACTCATAATGCCCATAACGCATCCTGAACGCTGTCTTCTGGACGTCCTCATCCCGCACCCTCACCTGATGATATCCAGACCTCAAATCGATCTTGGAGAACCAAGATGCTCCCTGCAACTGATCGAACAAATAATCGATCCTTGGCAACGGGTAACGGTTCTTGACCGTCAGCTTGTTCAACTCCCGGTAATCAATGCACATCCGGTGTGAACCATCCTTCTTCTTGACGAACAGGATAGGCGCTCCCCACGGCGATCTGCTCGGTCGAATAAATCCCTTCCCCAACAGCTCCTGAAGCTGCGAGGATAACTCTTGCATCTCTGGAGGTGCAAGACGATAGGGCACCTTAGCGATAGGCGCGGCTCCCGGAACCAAATCAATACTGAACTCCACTTGTCTCACAGGAGGCACACCCGGCAACTCCTCGGGAAATACATCCGGGATCTCACGCACCACCGGAACCTCCTCTACTGAACTCGGCCTCTCGGAATCCACCCGTGTATCCATCACATACACCACAAAACCCTTACAGCCCTGCTGTAGACACTGCCTTGCCCTAGCGGCCGAACAAAACGCTGATCCTGAACGTGTACCCTCGCCGTACACCGAAAGAACTCCCCCACTAGGGTCTCGTATGGTCACCAGCTGACGCTCGCAGTCGATAACCGCACCGAATCTGCTCAACCAGTCCATGCCCACAATGACACAGACATCACCCATCGCAATGGGAACCAGATCAATCGGGAACTCAACACCGAAAATCTCGACTACGCAACCTCGGAGAATCTCCGTGGCATATATCACCCTCTCATCAGCTATGGAAACTCTCAGAGGCCGACTCAACGCCTCATGACTAACACTGATATGTTGACTAAAAGCCAAAGATACAAAAGACCGACTCGCACCCGAGTCAAATAACACCAAGGCAGGTACAGAATTCACAAGAAAAGTACCTACGCATAACATAACATAAGCATAATATCTCAACATCAAAATAAGTACATGAAAGAATACATACCAGCCATGACATCGGGGGCTGCGCGGACCTCCTCCGCGGTCAGCTGAAAGGCTCTCCCTCATGCCATCGGCGCCTTGGCCTTCACTGGCCGACTCTCTGTAACTCTGATGGCGGCAGGGGCAGATCCCTGAGGTGCTCCCTGAGATGAACCTCGCAACTGCGGACACTCTGCCTTCCGGTGTCCGGTCTGATTGTAGTGAAAAAACACAGCAAACCCCTTGAGGTAGTCCTTGGCCATATGCCCCTCCTTGCCACACTTGTAGCAAGATCCCGCTCTGTAGACTCCATCATGACCCTTGCCACACTTCCCACAAGTGCGGCCCTTCTGGCTCCCTGGTTTGGGATCAGCGGGCTTGGCCCGCTTGGCTGCCGGCTGAGACTGTGCTGGTCGCCGATCCGTCCCCTGAGACTCTGCCTCCTCCCTGGCCTGAGTCTCTAGCTCAATCTCCCTCTTCCGGGCATTTGCTTGAAGCTTAGCAAATGTCCGGTACGAGGAGTTCGCCGCGAACTCCCGAATGTCTCGCCTCAAAACGCTCAAATATCGGCTCATACGTGCCTGCTCAGTGGACACGTGCTCAGGGCAAAACATCGCCCTCTCATGGAACATCCTGGTAATCACTGTAACTGACTCAGTACCCTGCTTGAGGGTCAGAAACTCCTGGGCCAAACGCTCCCTCTCCACCTGGGGAACGTACTCATCTCGAAACATGGCAGTGAACCTCTCCCAGGTCACTGCCGCAAGCTCAGCAGGCGTAAAATGCGCCGTCACAAACTTCCACCAGTCCTTCGCTCCCAAGCGAAGCTGGTTCAACGCGAACCAAACCTTCAAATGCTCAGGAGATGAGCAAGTGAAGAAACACCCCTCTATGTCAGAAATCCACCTCATAACTGCCACCGGATCCTGCGTCCCATCAAACTCTGGTGGTTTTGTGTTGCTGAACTCCCGGAACAGCAACGCATCACCACCTTGCGGCCTTGCGGCAGCAATAGCTGCGGTGGCCGCTGCAACAGCAGCCTCAGAAAGAGCGACATAATGCTCGTCAAAGGTCTCAATCAGCGTTGTCTTAATAGACCCGAACATATCTGGTATCTCTGCCCTGATGGCCGCAGCCACCTCCTCGTGGATGATCCGGCGGATCCCTTCTTCACTAGCATCACTGCTCTCAGACATCAAACGTGTCCTCACCATGATCTACCTCTGAAATACAACATACGAAACATTAGAACCCCTTCGAGCATACTCACACTCGACAACTCATTCCTCCTTGATCCTTGGTATTCCAAAGATTCTTACTTAGGTTGTACACCACTCCGGTGCTTTCAGTAGTACGGGGCCAATACTACTGTCCACACCGTATCAGAATACACTCCAAGTCCTCCTCTTCGGATCCCAAATTCCAAGTACTCTATCATGCATAGACCACTCTCTAAAAGATCTCTCATAAGCCCCTCATTGCTACCTACTCACTCTCAAGCATCTCATAGCAGCTCACCTCTTCCTAGGCTAAGGCATCACAAATCAGGCCACTCTAGTCCTAATAGGAATACCTAGCCTACTCTAGCATGCGAATACATCATATCAGTATCAATATCACATAACATGAGGGTATTTTGGGAAATCACCGTTCGGGTGTGGACTGATCGTACACACACAACTCTGCTCTGCGTTTCTCAAAAATCTTTTACTCTTTTTGAAAATACTTCTCAAATCCTCAGTTTGAGTTCAAATACGCTCGAAGGTGTACTCGAATCCCTCAAACCAAGGCTCTGATACCAACTTGTAACACCGTGAATTTCAAAATAATTTTTCGCAAAATATAAAAACATTTTTCATTTAATTTTCATAAAACATCAAGTTTAAATCTCCAATTCACATCATACAAAATCCCAAGATCACATATCATAAAAATCCCATGCGTGTGTACAGATCAAACCGGCGCCTTCCCACGGTCATCACTAGTACCTGAAACAAACAACACTAACACTGTAAGCACAAAGCTTAGTGAGTTCCCCAAAATACCACACATAACACATATTAGCCACTCGAGGCTATAACTCTGTGGGTCCGTAGACCCTACTCTGTGAACCCACTGGTTCTAACTCTGGGAACCTTCCGGTTCCAACTCTATAAACATGAACAACATAAATCACATAAACATCATGCAGTACAACAAATAACATACACATAACATACACATACTCTGTCACATAACTCTGATTACCTACTCAAGGTAAAGTATAGTGAGAAGGCTCACCTCGTATATCTCGATAACTCGCGAATCCTGGAAATCACTCGTGCTCGATCCTCCGAGCTATAATCCTCCTATAACATCATACATCTCTAATTAACACTTTTACCACTAAGGTTGACTACCCCTATCAAGTCAACACTGGTCAACTCTGGTCAACGGTCAACGGTCAACTTTGACCGGACTCGGCGAGTGCACTAGAGCGACTCGGCGAGTCTATACGTGGTCACTAACTCTCTAGGATTCTCTTTTGACACGTCGAGTACTCCCCTAACTCGACGAGTTCCACCTGGCATGAATTGCGGGGCCACCACGACTCAACTCGTCGAGTCTCAAGAACAACTCGGCGAGTTCCAACTCGACTCAGTCCACCTTTTAACCCTCTCTAACTCTCCCTGACTCACTGAGTCGACCCTTAACTCGGCAAGACCACTCGCTGAGTGGTTAAGGACAAACTTCATGCTACTCGTCGAGTCAATGCCATGCACCAACTCAATCTCACTTCTGAGGTCAGATCCGCTCCAACAACTCATAGTTCTGGCCCTCCCAAGCACATTCATCACGTAAAGTTCATGTCTTGGTGCTCATAACACACCCCATGCCTCATAAATGGTGTTTTGACCTCATGCACAAAGACCCCAATCCAAAACGCCCATGGATTCATAAAAAGCTTGGACAAAGGGACACTCTGGACCTCCAAGGGTCCAAATCCAGAACCTAACTCGCTTAAGGGACCAAGGAAGCACTAGATCTAGCCACAAAAGGGCTCAATAAGCCCTAAATCAACATGAACATCAACATAACAGAGAATGGCTCGAAGATAGTACCTCAAACGTGATGTTTTGGACCTCAAATCTTCAGGAAGTGGCTCCTCTTATTTCCCCTTGGCTACTGCTTCCTTTCCCTTGCTAGATAACACCTCCAAGGTCAATAATGGCTCCTTGACTTACTCCAAACGCTCAAGCTCAATAGGGTTTTACTCAGGGGACTGGTGAGCACAAATGATGGCCATAAGGCCCTTTAAATAGGCTCTAAACCCGAGAAATTAGGGTTTCATTAAACAGCGCGGACTCGCCGAGTCCAGGCGCGAACCCGCGTCCAAATCCGCGATCATACTCGGCGAGTCTAGGCTCCAACTCGCCGAGTCTCCTCACAAATCAACAAAAATAAATAAATGAATAATACCTGGGAATCCGGGCTGTTACATATGTATTGTAGGTTTGCCTAGTGATGGGTTAAGACTTAAATTGGATGTTTAGTTCAATTAAGTTTGGACATTGGGTAGTCTCTTATTAACAGTACGTGCGTTGTGAGATTGATGATCGGTGGAGTACGTCCTACGTATAGAAGTACATTTTATGTACGAAGTCCTTTTCAAAGCTCCGTGTCTTGGGTGCTGCTTGTGCCAGGGTACTATTATGTTCTCGGGTACAAGTCTTTCGCATACCAGAGTACTATAATGTGCCAGAAGTACTATCATGTACAAAGTCTTTTTGACAATTTTGTGTGTCGGTTATGGGAGTGTACGGGAGTACTCTAGTAGTATTTCCCCATAATTTAATTTTGAGAGAGCTTTGGAGTCATCGTTTCTTTTATGAAGTGATCGACCGAGCTTCATATGCCAGTGTTTTCTTTCACGAAGTAATTAAGGGAACTTCGTAGACTGCCTAATAAAGTGTGTCGGTAATAGACCACTGCTGGGTATGTCTGGTGTTATATTACTGGAAAGGGTGCGTCTGGGGTTGAAGTACCTCATGTATTCAGGCCACTGCTAGGCAAAGTTCGATGCTGGGATAGGTAGAGTCTGGAGGTATAATACCTCATGATAGTCGGACCACACCTAGGCATTGTTATCTAGATAACTACCCCTGACTTAACTGTCATGTGGTTCTTTCTTTTACGAACGAAGGTTCGTGGTGAAACTTATTCCATTCCCCTCATTTGATGTCTTTATTGATCCTCGTTTGCTGCTAGGGAATTTCCGAAGCAGCTTCGTCAGTTGTTGTTCATATCGATTCCTTAGGCTAGATCTCGTAAGATCATTGTATAGGGTCAGTATGTGGGGATCGACGGGATGGTATAAATTGTTTTAGAAATATGGTTTATATGTGTTAATAATATTAGTGGTTTTGTAGGATCGAGATATACATTATTATTACGTTGTTTGGAATATTAGTGGTTTTGTAGGATCGAGATATACATTATTATTACATTGTTTGGAATTAAGAGCTTTCATACTCTGTGTTCCTTAGATGATTAGGTTCATCAGGGATATTGGGACTAAGTGTTCATTAGGTGTTCTCGAACTAGGTGTTTATTAATTATTGTGAATTTAGTGTTCACCAGAGGTAATCTAAGAACCATGGCAACACTAGACTTTGTGCCAATTCCTTAGGGTAACTCTTAGGAATAAATGGGAGAAGGGTAATTGGTTCTTAGGGTAAATCTTTATGAAATAGAGGAAGATAATGGGGGTGGGTAATTGGATTGATTGTTTGATAATTAAATATAATAATTATATTATTGTGGGTTGAAAACCCTATATGCTCACCAGGCTCCCAAGCCTGACCCACTCAGTTTTTTTTTGCATTACAGTTAATGGCACAAGAGTATAAGTTGGTGGACTTAACGAGAGATTTTGGATTATAGGCCGGTAGTTATGAATAACGGTTGTAAGGTTTATTTTGTTCTGTTTATGCTTTTGGTCTGCATTGAACATGACATCCCGAGATTTTGTTATAAAATGAAAATACATTTCTTTAAAGAAATGCTTTGATAATTTTTATTATATTTTGTTTTGGGAACGAATTCCGCAACTCTTTTAATCAAAGGATTACTCTGATTTTATAAAATAAAGCATAAACAAATCGGTCTTTTCTGGCTGTGAAATTGGGGATGTCACATATTTGTATGTGTTTCTGTAAGTATGTATAATGTATGTATATTTGTAATGTATGTATAAATGCATGTATATATGGTGAAAACAGAAAAAAATTATATATATGTTTATGTACGTGTGTTCGTTTGCCATATGTGTATATGAATTTGTATGTATAAGTCAATATGTTTATATATGTACATTTGTTTACCATTAATGATTGAAATGTATGTATAAATGTATTTTAATATGTTAATTTTTACCATTTGTGATTGAAATGTATGTATAAGTGTATTTTAATATGTTAGTTTTTACCGTTTGTGATTGAAATGTATGTGTAAGTGTATTTTAATATGTTAATTTTTACCATTTGTAATTGAAATGTATGTATAAGTTTTTTTAATATGTTCATTTTTTACAATTTGTATGTATATGTAATATGTGTATGTATTGTATGCAATTTGGAAACTAGAATGCTATAATGAAAAAAAATGAAAAAAAAACAAAAAAACAAAGTAGGATGCTATAATGGCAAGTATTATTTTTTTTATATGTGTATTTGTATGTATAGAAAATTACATATGTAGTTTGTGTATTTGTATGTCATTTGGAAACTATAATGTTATAGATGAAAAAAAAAACAAAGTAGGGTGCTATAATAGAAAGTGTATTATTTTTGTATATGTAAGTCACATTATGATATATTTATTACCTCCAGTAGGCTTTGGTTGTGACTAACATTTTTAATTATATTTTTCAGCTGAGCTTCCTAAAAAAAGACGAGGCCTAGCAAAAAACATCCGATTATCAAAGTTGATACGGGCAAATAAGGGAAAGCCCGTAGATTTGGATTTCGACAGAGAGCTCACATATTCCCCTGTCGGGAACTGTGGTAATTGGTTTACCCGTGAGATTGGGAGGTATATATCCCTTTAAACGTATCTGGTTGGGAGAATGTTTCCCCCGCTTTAAGGAATGTCACAGTCGTGCATCTAAAGGTAACTTGGATATTATTTTAAGTTTAATTGTGATTGATATTTAATTAACTAACTTTTTCATATTTGTAGAATAAGTTTGATTTGGATTAGGTTAACTTGGATCCCGAGCGTGCTCAGTTGTTGTAGAGCATTGATGCGACTTTACAAAGAGTTTATAGAGGCCGAAAAATAAAGCGCATACTTATTTTCAGAATGTCGGGGAGGCTTACAGATATCCCAAGGGCATTAGCCAACCCCCCCTGGTATGTCACGTGGAAATTGGGCAGAAGCAGTTGAACATTTTCAAACGCCAGAATTTTCAAAGGGTTCGGCGTCAAACAAAGGAGTCTGTGCACAACAAGTAGTTGTAAATAGAGGGGGGTCATGCTCGTATAGCAATGCATGTTTCAAAGAAGTAAGCTATGGTACATTTAATTGTTTATTTAAATTATAGTTAATCTAACTTTTAATGTTAAATAGGACATCAATCGAATTGAAGCATTTTGTCAGGCTAATACTGATCGTCAAGGGGTATTTAGTAATCCTGTAGTCGAGCAACAATACGTAAGTGGTTAATTTGTATTTTTATATAAGTGTTTATATCGTCAAGGGTATTTATTAATCTAGTTTTTATGATATTTATCATTTTTTGAAAATACAGAATGCTTTACTCCTTGAGATCAGTCAACAAACTCAAGCTTCTTCACAAGCCAGCGGTTTAACACCAAAGGGTACACAAATTGTTTTTGAAAGAATATTGGGTGTTCGACGAGGCCACATCAGAGGAATCGGGTGTAAACCTTCTACAGTTGTGTCGATGTACGATCAGGAACAACCACTGACACATCCACCGCCACAATCATAGGTGAGAAAACTATTTAATTTTGGTAATTGTTTCAAATGTTGGTAATTGTTGGTTTAGTAATAGTTTCAAATATTGGTAATTGTTAGTTAGATAATAGTTTATATGTTGGTAATTGTTAGTTTGGTTATAGTTTGATATATTGGTATTTTGTAGTTTAGGAATTGTTAGTTTATGAAAGTTCAATGTTATAATGTGTTATATGCAATATGTGTAGTTTGGTAATTGTTAGTATATGAAAGTACATTGCTATAATGGTATTTTGTAGTTTGGTAATTGTTAGTTATAGTATAATGCCATAATGTGTTATATGCAACATGTGTAATTTGGTAATTGTTAGTTTATATGGAATATATATTTTGTATATAGAATGTTATAATGTTGGTTTAACTTATAAGACTATGTTGTTTTATTTGTAGTTGAAAATGCTTCAAACAATGTTATAAGATCCGGAATGTAGTGCCGCACTTGAAGATTGGTTTTGTTTGTTGTCACAACGAAATGAAACCAAAGAGAGATAATAAAAAATAAATAAATACCAATACCTGCGATGCCTTTAATGGCGACAACCGGTTATTAGCGGCCACTAACCTTTAGCAGCGACATCCTAGTGTTAGCGCGCGACATGCATTTAGCAGCGACCACTGTTATTAGCGGCGACATTTAGATTATCAGCGGCGACACATGCCACTTTTAACGGCGATGGTTGTCGCCGGTAATACTCTATTTTCTTGTAGTGTTGATTTAATTTAACTTTAGGATGACATCATCCAAATAATCTAAGGTTTGAAATTAATAAAAAAAAGACAATGAATGATCTTCATCGTTGAAGATGATGTCGTAAGGTTTATATTTTAATATATATATATATATATATATATATATATATATATATATATATATATATATATATATATATATATATAGGGAAAAGTGAATATACCCTTAAGGGTATATAAGTTTAGGTACCCAAATTCACCATACTACGTCGTTTTGTAACATATATATACATTGTAATTGTCCAATATTCTTATAATTCAACTTCTAACATGATTTACTTCCAAGATTTTTATAAATTTCACATTTATCTTCCTTTTATATAATTTTCATTTTCAACTATAATATATATAGCCTAGTAGGTGTTTGACAAAAAGATGTGATGTAAGAGAAAGATAATAGTGAAAATTTGAAAATCTTGAAAATAAATCAAATTAGAGATTGAAGTTTAAAAAAAATATAATAAATATATCAAACAAAACAACGTATTGTGGTGGGTTTGGGTACCTAAGCTTATATACCCTTAAGGGTATATTCACTTTTCCCATATATATATATATATATATATATATATATATATATATATATATATATATATATATATATATTACTAAAATTGTTGTATTAACTACTACTACAAGAACTGAAGAGAGATATTTCGATTGTAAAACCTACTCCCTTTATGATACACATCTAGGGCATGAAGAAATCAATGCGGCCAAAGGCATCAAAACGCGAAGATTGGGTCGATTTTATCAGTAACATGCCGGATGCTATTCTTGTTTTGATTCTTTCACGTCTTTCATCCACAGAAGAAGCAATACGAAGCAGCATTTTATCCAGACGATGGAGGTTTTTGTGGACTGCACTTCCCTCTCTAGAAATAAACGTACCTTGCAGAGAAGAATTCAAAAAAAACGAATTCAAAGAGTTTGTTTATTGGGCTTTAGCAAGCAAAACCGTAGATTTGGATAGTTTTCGTCTATGTTGTGAGAATTTATACAGTATGTCAACAGTCGAGAGGTGGATTCATCTGGCAGTTACGAGAAACGTCAAACAGCTTAACTTGACATTTTCCCCTAAGGAGAAGACCAAAGCTATCGAGTTGCCCCATTGTCTGGTGACATGCAGTTCGTTGGAGGTATTAAGGTTGGAGTGGATCATCAGTCCTGGTCTATCTTTGCCTAAGTTTAAGGGGTTTCCGGCACTTAGGGTTCTTGTTTTGAACTGGGTTGACTTATTGGACGACAGAGTTTTGGTAGAAGATTTTCTCCAAAGTTGTCCATCACTCGAGGATCTGAATTTGTTGGACTGCAAGCTACACAAACTTGATCTTCTTTGTATTTCATGTCCGAAGCTGAAGAGGCTGAGTATTAACTGTGAAAATAGGGACTGCTGTGACATTAAAATTTCTTGCCCAAAACTGGTGGATTTGAATTTGACAGGTTCTATGGCTTGTAATGTTTTCTGTGACCGTTTAGACTCCATGAAGAAAGTTGTTTATGACCCTGTATCGGGCAGGAGCAATATTGTACCTGTGTTGTTTCATGGAAATTCTCATGTCAAATCTTTGTGGGTGCACCTTTACTTCTTGTGTGAGGTAAACGTTTGTTCTCTTTCAGCTCAATTTTCTTCATTTTGGTTCAAATTTTTTTGGAGGGTAGTTTCTGCAATATGTGGAAATTCCATTTGCAACCAATTGCTCAGCATGACCCTTCTCAATCTACGTTTTTTCTTTTCGAATTTGGTAGTTAAATTATATATATATATATATATATATATATATATATATATATATATATATATATATATATATATATATATATATATATATATATATATATATATATATATTACAAAGTTTCTAGAAAGGAGTAGGATAACTGGAGATGCCTGAATGTATCATTGGTTTTCATCAAATCTTTATCATTTGAGTACCTATTTAATTCTTACCATGAAGAATACCTTCAAACCCTTACTTTTTGTCATTATCGTAGTGCTTTAAATCTGCATGTGATCTGGCTCTACCTAATCTGAAGACTTTGGTGCTAACCACAACAATGGGTGCTTTCACCATCAGTGAACTCATCCGAATTCTCAAAAATTGTCCCAAATTGGAGTCACTCAAGTTGACCATTAAAAAGGTATTCGCATATCAAATGGTGTTTTTAATTTTTTTTTATGCATCACACTCTTGAAGCAGATGGGCTCACTTTCACACTTTCCTAGGTGTCTTATATGCATTTTAAATTCCTGATATACGCATAGATGTGGAAATTTTGGTCTTTTCTTTACCTATAAGAGGGTTGGTTAATATTATATTTGGGATAGCTTTCAAAAAAGTTTTTTCTAGGTTTTTTGCTTTTCAAAAAGCTAATAAGCTAAAAAAATATTTGTGTATTTAAAAAATGCTTTTCAAAAAATGCTTTTTAAAACAGTTTTTGGATGAGAAAAAAATAAATAAAACTTTCAAAAAGCTAAAAAATCCTATCTTTTTAATCATTTTACTCCTAAAAAACAGTTTTTTTTTAATGCAAACATTTTTAAAAACCGATTTTTCTAAAAGCCATAAGCTAATAAACAATTTTTTTAAAATCACTTTTGTAATAAAAAAAGCTAACCCAAACACACCTTTTATTAAAATGAAAGAAAAAAAAACTTAAAACTAAAATTCTTACAACCTTTTAAATCGATTTATTACGAATAACTAGATTATTCTTTTAACAATGTATTTTTTTTGTAAACTTATCAAACATATCTTTTTTATATAGACTAATGTTTTTGTTTGATGAAGTACGAATTTTATGGGGAGGAACTGTTAGAATGGGAGCAGAATGGAGGTGACCCAAGGGAAATTATGAGTCCTGATGTGCAACAGATCGCGTTTTTTGAATTGAATGGAGAAAAGCCAAAACTAGTTTTAGACTCGCCATGGAATGGATATGGATTGTTGCAAATGGTTTTCAGTTGGGGGGTTAACTAAGAAGCCAACTCTCACTCTCTCATTGGTGAGTATGTATGCAAAGTTCTTTGTCTTATGTGGATGTTTTTTGGATTTGAATTTTGTTTCATGTTGCTATATTTTCAACTGTTTTTGGATTTGAATACTTGTTTGCTTCTACAATTCTTTTCATATTTCCCTATAAACACTACAAGAATAATGACCATTAGTGGCGACAGGGGTCGCCGCTAATACCTTTAGGGTCGTCGCTGTTGGTTTGTCGCTAATACCCCATTTGTCGCCGCTAAAGGTGGCTGTCGCCACTAATACTTTCCGTCGCCACTAAAAGTGTCGCCGCCAATTGTAGTTTTCTCATTTTTTAATTTTTTTTAAAACATTCTTCCATATACAAAACAAACTTTATAAAATTATAAAAATTGTTATAAAAATATAAATTTTTTATAAAAATTGTTATAAAAATATAATTTTTTTATAAAAACAGATAACCAAAAACACATCCATACATACACAAATACATACATAATACACATACAAAAACGTATACATACATATAAAAAAACACATATACATACATGATACACATACTAATACACAAATACATACATAATACACATAAAAACACATATATATGTATATATACACAATATATATGTGTATATACACACACACACACACATATATATATATATATATATATATATATATATATATATATATATATATGCATACTAATACACAAATACATACATAATATACATATAAATTCACAAACATATACAAAATACACATTCTACATACAAAATTTAAAATAAACATATATAGAACATGTGGTGGTGTGTAATCCGGTAGAGAAGCATGGTGGTGACAAAGAGAAATGAGTTCATAGAAGAGGGAAGAAGGAGCTGAGAAATGAGTTCATAGAAGAAGGAAGAAGGAGCTGAATGGGGTTATTATCTAAGAAGGGAATTAGCAGCGACGGCTTTTAGCGGCGATATGTAGAGCATTAACGGCGACATATAGAGTATTAGCTGCGACACCTTTGGGGGAAATTTTGATGGTCAAAAATTTTGAGTATTATCGGCGACAACTTTTGGGGGAAACTTTGGCGGTCAAAATTTTCGAGTATTAGCGGCGACACCGTCGCTGCTATTGGTGTGTACGTTATCGATTTTCAGTCCTTGGATTAGGGACAAAATCAACGGCTAAGGTTTCACCTCATATTTCGACGTGGATCCGGGTCGATAGGCATTAGCAGCGACAGCCACCTTTAGCAGCGACACATAATGCGAAAGTTATGTGTCGCCGCTAAAGGTGACTGTCGCCGGTAAAAACGTCGCCGCTAATGCTCATTATTGTAGTGAAAATCTACAACAATATGTATGCAGCTACAACGTCAATTGTAAGTTGTAACATCAATATGTATAACTAACTACCTCATCAATCAATTGAACGTCAATTGTAAGTTGTAACATCAATATTTATAACTAACTACCTTATCAATCAATTGAACCGATTGCAACATCAATATCTAAATCAACTTCTCTGACTGAACACAAATATTTGCAAGGCTTCAAAAACATCATGTACATTTGTATGCAAGAGATATGTATTGTACCTATGACAAATATCTATGTATGATAGGTATCCATGTATATGACCACAACAAAAAACCTAGCCTTCCAGATGTCGTCGCTAAAGGTATTAGCGATGATATGTCGTCTCTAAAGAGTCATCACAATTACATCGTAGCTAATACTCGTTTGTCGTCGCAAATACCGTCGTCTCTAATACATGTCGTCTTCTAATACTACTGTGGCGTCGCTATTGCTGTCGTCTCTATTGAAGTTCCGACAACCGGCTAGAGTTTTTCCGACAAAGCTTGCCGGAGTTGTACATACACATACATATACATTTTCTCATACGTACACATACATACACACACACACACACACACATATATATATATATATATATATATATATACACATTTCTTTCATACATATTCACACAAACATATTTGCATATACATTTTACAAATTCATCTAATTTCACATACATATTTGCATACACAATTTACATATTTCATCTAGTTTCACATACCAAAATATATACAGATTCATATATTTCATCTAATTTTGTATATATTATAAACAGGAAAAAATATAAAAAAATATATATATATATAGAAGTAGAACCTGTGTTGCCAGAAAAGGGAAAGTCGCCGAAAAGGGGTAAGTTGCCGGAAAATTGTGAGAGCCACCGGAGTTTACTTAAAATCACAAAAAAAAAATGAAATTAAGGTTAAATATAGATCAGAAAACAAGAGAAAGCTAAAAGGGAAGAGCAAAACGAACCTTACCGAAGTTTTAATCTCGCCGGAAAACTCAGAATCTCGCCAGAAATGGCTGGATATTGCCGAAATGTGCTGGAAATTGACGGAAAATAAAAGCCTAAAAGGAGAGGTGGTTTGTGTTGGTGAAGTATGCCGAAAATGATGGAAAAACACAGATGGTCGCCGGAGTTTGTGAGAGAGAGAGAGTAGTAGAGGCCGACGGAGCCGTCTGGGACGAAGGGTAGTCAAAAGGATGCCCTAGCAATTGCGGCGACACGTTTAGCGGCGACGCCCTCGCAATTGGGGCCACTAGTTAGAGGGAAAAACACGCGCCAGTCTCCGGTGCCTATTAGCCGTCCGATCTAAAAACAATTCTAGGGCCACGATGACATTCACGCGGATCGCTAACAATAGCGCGACACGTCGTCGCTATTAGCGTCGCCACTAATACTTCCCACCAGATGAAACCCTAACCGATGGATCACTATAACAACCTACAGTCACGATTAAACGGCGTGCGGCACAAGAGGATCGCCGGTGGAACCCCTTTAGCGACGACAACTGTAGCGACGGTGGTACCCTTTAGCGACGACGTCCCCTAGTGTCGCCACTAAAGCTAGTCGTCACTAAAACTATCATCCCTAAAGGGCGTATTTCTTGTTGTGGACATGTATGTATGTATGTATGACTTGTATGTATATGTTTGACAAATATTCATATATGACATCACTAGTATAGAAAACATTTGTTGATGCGGTTAAAATAATTAATTGATGCGGGTATTAAACTGCACCAAAAAATATCGCATCAAAAGATATCCTTATTTAATGATGTGGTTCCAAAAACGTACTAAAAAATAACCGCACAAAAAAAAATACCCAAAATCGCACAAAAAAAATAGCCAAAACCACCTAAAAAATAGTCAAAATCACACCAAAAAATAGCCAAAACCGTCTAAAAAAATAGCCAGCTAAAACCAATTAACAGGTTCGTCATTGATGCATATCACGCTCCTTATGAAGATTCATTTTCATGTATTTAGGTATGTTCAGTAAGTGTTTTTCAATCACCGGTTCAATCGTTTTGAACTTTCTACCAATGATTCCATCAACTTCCTTTTCCTCACTGCAGGTCGATTAGAGGGTCTAGTTTTCCCTTCATTGATTTTTGTTTCTCCAAAAATGGTGATTTCAATCTTGGCAATTTCTTTTTTTCATTGATTTTTGTTTCTCCAAAAATGGTGATTTCAAACTTGGCAATTTCTTTTTTTCTACAATTAAAAGTCTGTTCTTGCAAAATCACATTTCATCGACATTGTTTTCAATTTCTTTTTCGATAACATCTTAAAACTCACTTTGCAAAAATTAACTCCATACCCGTTGGTTAAAAGCCACTGAAGCCAACATAATGATCCTTTTTTTTGGAGATATATCACGGAAGAAGAGGCATCTGCAGAGATTCAAAGCAAGAAAACATCGTTAAAACTTAAAATCGGACATTCATTTACAATTAATAAGAGAAAAATGGAGTCACAAATGCCATTAATGAAAAGAAAATAAATAATGGACATACCTCACATGCGTTTTCAAGCATGGAATTGACAAATCTATATTTATGAGAAGATGTTGCATTTCCAACGTTATATAAAAGAGGGAAGATTGCATGAAAATTTAGAAAAACATGAAAATTTTGAACGAAATTTGGATGGATCTAACACGAAATGAAAAGTTCGAATGGAATCTTTAGTGGAAAGATTAATGGTGCGGTTTAATATTTTTTAGTGTGAATTGTTTTTTGGTGTTGTTCAATGTTTTGTAGTTCGGTTCAATGTTTTTTAGTGCGAATTATTTTTGGTGTGGTTGTAATTGTTTTTTGATGTGGTTTTGGGAAACCGCATCAGAAAATGCTTTAATGGTGTCATTTTGGAAAACCGCACTAACAAAGCTATTTTATAGAATAGTTCACTTATTTTTTTATGTTGTAGATATTTAATAAGGCGGTTTTTAGAAGAAACCACATCAAAAAATGAAAACTGCTCGCACTAGTAAATGACTTGTGTACTAGTGGATACGTATGTACGTATGACTTATATGTATATGTATGAAAAATATGCATATATTTATTTGTGATCGACATACATAATTATGAACCTTTTTTTAAACAAAAATAAACTCACTTCGTTTGCCTGCGTGTGATGAAACAATTGTAAGCTGTCAGGAGACAAAGTGATAGTATTTGAGAACTTCGAGAGAAGGGAAAATGACTTAGGAGGGTAACTACCTCTTATCCGTGTTCACATATTGGCAACTTCTTATTTTTTGTACATAAGAAAGCAACTAACTTGTTTTAACTGTGTAACATCCCAAAAATCATGACCAAAAATTTTGTTTTTAATTTAATAATAAAACCAAAATTGTCAAACCATTAATTTAATACTCCGGCATCGGGCCCCGCCCGGCATCAGGCCCCGCCTAGCATCGAGCCCCGCTCGGTATACAAATTTGTCTCTCTTAGGCACCGCCTGTCTCCGGGCCCCGCCCGCTAAACACATACAATCATATAACATGCTAACAAATAAAGAAACATACTCTACTGTATCCCTATCCTAAGAAACATACTCTGCTAATAATGAGATACGGAACATCGTCTGTACCCAGCTAGTGATGAGATACGGGACCTCGCCCACACTCACCTCTTTACCAGGCACATACAAGTATCACACAGACAACAAGTATAATCTAACATGCGAACATTCCTCGGGCACCCGCCCGACATCAGACCTTGGTTTGGAATAACATACTAGCATACAATGCCTAGGGCTAACCCCCGGGTCTTCCTACTAATAGACTACATGGGCTGGCATTGTGGCCTTAGACCCATTCACACAGTGAGGAGACTCACTTTGCATTGCTGAAGCCATGGCTAGAACAAGCTGAGTACGGACGAAGTTCCGTATCTCATTATTAGTAGAGTATGTTTCTTAGGACATGGATACAGTAGAGTATGTTTCTTTATGTGTTATCATGTTATATGATTATATGTGTTTGGATAGCGAAAAAAGAGGGTGTTTATTGGTTATTGTTTATTCTCACCACAATATGCTAAGTTTAAGTGTTTGGATAGGAATCCTTAAAAATCAGCTTATTGTGGTGGGAATAAGCAAAATAAGTAGATTTTAGTAAGCATTCCCCCTTGCTTACAACTTACTGCTTATTATCACCACAAACACTTTTGCAAAAACTGCTTATTCCCACCGCAATAAGCTAATAAGCTAAAAACTAATCTATCCAAACACCCACTGAGTATCTTAAATAAGTGGAGAAAATAAGAATTGAACTGCAAACGGTGAACTTAGGGAAAATCCAATTCATGGGATTTTTTTAGTTCATTGTAATGCGGATTTTTACTCTAACCAATATATTTAGAGCTAGTATTTGAAAGAGTCTTGGGGTTTGAATTTTGGGATCCGAGTTTCTCTGAAAATAGAAGCACATTGCGGTAGTTAATAAAAGAAGATTTTAATGGAAATAAAAATGAAACAGTATGTAACATCCCGACTCCCAAGTATAATATTGAATTAATTTACATTTTTAATGTCAGAGAAACTCGACGAGTTGGATGCCCCAACTCGTCGCGTGATTTTTTAGAGTCTGCAGAAATCGAAAAACTTCTTGGGAATCCGCCTACAAGATCCGTTCGTTCTTTTTTCTCTGACTGATGATCAGAATTTCATCTGGGTTCGAATCCTACTGAGAGGTCCACTAGAGATCAGAAATTGTTGAAGAAACAACAAGATCTTTCTTTTCTCAGACGATTGGAAAATAAAGAAATGGTTAATCTATTCAAGATAATTACGTATTTACAAAATACCGTCTTAATTCATCCTATTTTATCAGATTCGGGATGTGATATGGTTTCGACGATTTGGAGGACTCCAAGTCGACAAGTAGGAGCTGAGTGTGAAAACCCTAATTTTCAGGGTTTGTGTCCTATTTAAAGGACCTTAAGTCTTCATTTCCGTCTCCCTTATCACCCTTCTACTCTATGAGAAACCCTAATCGAGTGTATTCTTTTATAAGAGAGAGAGAAAGAAAGAGAGAGAGAGAGAGAGAGAGAGAGAGAGAGAGAGAAGCTAACTTTGAGTGTTCTAGTTCACATTTGGAAGGGAGTGAAGAGCATCAAGGCTTGGAACGAGAAGAGGCTTTTGGATCAAGATTTTTTCTGTGCTAGCTTCAGTTTGGAGGTAAAAAGCTACCACCTTGACCATTTCTTTGGTAGCTCTCTTTGTAGGGAGTTTTAGGACTTTTCCCCCTAAACTTATGGTTCTTGAGTTGCTGGAGCTTGCCATGGAGTTGAGACTCCAGATCTGGACAAAATGAGGTCCCATAAGCCCAAGGATCCAAGCTTGATCAAGCTTTGGGCAAGTTTCCATGCATGAAAACCTTTATGGAGCTTGTTTTGGCATTTCGAGCCTTAGATGCCATGCATGAACGTAAAGCTTGCAACTTTACGTGATGATTCAACCTTAGAAGGTTAGATCCAGAGTATGAGACCTTATTTCTACCTGAAATCGTCTTAATGAGAAAATTGACTGAAGGGACTCGACGAGTTGGTGAGTTGACTCGACGAGTCTTCCCCGATGAGTCTAGACGCGTTGTAACTCGGCGAGTTGATGAGACAAATCGACGAGTTAAGTTGGATTTTCATGGAATTTTTTATGAAACAAGGGAACTTGATGAGTCGCATAGATGCACTCGACGAGTTGGGTCAACATGGACTGTTGACTTCTATTGACTTTTGGGCTTGGTTAGGACATGAATTATGGAGACCATGGAAGGGTAAAATGGTCTTTTACCCATTCCAAGAGTTCAAGAGAGGGGTTAGCTTAATTTATTTAGAGTTGTGGTTATAAGTGTTAATTAGAGATGATTGTGGCATGTAGGCGGGGATTAGACAGTCCGAGGGGTACAAGGCTTACTTGGTTACTTATGAGGTGAGTCTTCTCACTATACTTACATGAGTGGGAATACTAAGTAACAGAGGGTCTTATTTGAGTTATCGACCGGAGGGTCCTATCTGCTTATATTGAGTTATGTGATATTATGCATTTTGTCTTTATGATATATGTTATATTATTATGTGCTTTACTAAGTTAGGACCAGAGGGTGCAAACCGAGCTCTAAGACCGGAGGGTCTTCACTGAGATATAGGACTGAAGGGTCCAACCCGAGCTGTGAGACCGGAGGGTCCTCACTGAGACACATGACCAGAAGGTCCATGTCGAGCCATAAGACCGGAGAGTCCTCACCGAGATGCATGAGACCGGAGGGTCCATGCCGAGTTATAGCCATGAAAGGCTTATTATTTTTGTATGTGGTATTTTGGGGAACTTACTAAGCTTCGTGCTTACCGTGTTGTGTGTTGTGTGTTTCAGGTACTTCTCAGGATCACAGGAAGGCGCCGACTTGATTGTACACACATGTTTGGGACTATGTCGAGGATTCTCAGTTGTTTTGTTAAATTGTGTTTTTGACACTTGATACATTGTGATTTGAGAAAACGTGATACTGTTTTTATGTGATTTAAAAATGAACAATTTGTTTGAAAATTTAGAGTGTTACAAGTTGGTATCAGAGCCTTCGTTTGAGGGATTCAGATGTACTCTCGGGTACGTTCGGACTCAAACTAAGGATTTAAGAAATTTTTTCTAAAAAGAAACGATTTTCCTAAAATGAGTAAGATTTTTAAAGAGAAAACGAGACGGAGCAGTGTGTATAATCAGCTAGAGCCCGAACGGTGATTTCGTAAATTACCGAGGACCACGCGAGGTGCCGACTCTATATGGGTCATTGTGGACCGGTTGACGAAGAGTGCTCACTTTCTGGCTATCAGTGAGAGCTCTTCTGCAGAGAAGTTGGCCGAGGTCTACGTGCGAGAGGTGGTGGCACGGCATGGGGTGCCAACATCGATAGTGTCAGATCGGGATGTGCGTTTTACTTCCAGGTTCTGGAAGAAATTTCATGAGGAGTTGGGCACCCAGTTGCTTTTCAGCACCACTTACCACCCACATACCGACGGGCAGAGCGAATGGACGATACAGATGCTCAAGGACATGCTAAGTACATGTGTTATGGACTTCGAAGGAAGTTGGGACACTTACTTGCCCTTGGCTGAGTTTTCATACAACAACCATCACTCCACTATTAGTATGCCTCCCTTTGAGCTCTTATATAGGAGGAGGTGTCAGACTCCCATCTTTTGGGGAGAGGTAGGGCAGAGAGTGATGGGGAGCACTGAGATAGTGCTCAAGACGACAGAGCAAATCCAATAGTTCAGACAGAGGTTACTGACGGTGCAAAGTCGTCAAAAGAGTTACGTCGACTAGCACCGATCAGAGTTAGAGTTTCAGGTCGGAGATTTTGTCCTCCTGAAGGTATCCCCATGGAAAGGGGTGATCCGATTCAGGAAGCTGGGTAAGTTGGGCTCTAGAGACATCGGACCTTTCAGAGTGATCGCGTGAGTGGGTAAGGTAGCTTATCGGTTGGAGCTGCCTGCGGAGTTGAGTCAGATTCATAATACCTTCCATGTGTCCCAACTAAGGAAGTGTGTTGCAGATGAGACAGTGGTGGTTCCCTTAGAGGACATTCAAGTTAATGAGTGTCTAAATTACATTGAGAAGCCGGTAGTGATCTTGGATGCAAAGGTGAAGGTCTTGAGGAATAAAGAGGTGCCTTTGGTTCATGATAGCTTACTTTATTTCCTTGTTTTTATTAGTTTATTTTAGTATTTTTGGCTCTTTTAATTAATATTCCATTGTATATTCTTTATTTTCTTTATCATGGATTGTGTCGTGTACTTTCTATTTTGCATGAGATATTTTGTAAGGTTTTGGAGCACATTGCGGTCGCGGTTTGACTGAAGTTGGGCTTGTGGGCTTCTCGATGCATTATTGGGCTTTACGAATCCATCAAAGGAGATTTGGGCTAAAAAGTTGAAGATTTGAATGAAGTGTGCTTTTGAAGATGGGTTATGGATTCTTATTTTGGGCACGGACTATCCATATTTGAAGCTTGAAGGTGATCGGCCAATTTCATATCATGTGAGTCATGGAGGGGACCAAGGGAATCCTGGGTAGCGGAGTGGGTAGTGGAGAAGAATGGACCAATAACATTCCATCAACACTTGTGAGGGTGGAATCCCAGTCGCACAACGCTTGCGTGGGTACCCGCGCAACTTCAGACTTTTGGGCATTTTGGTCATTTTGTTTACCATTTACCTTGGGGGTTGGATCTTATTAGCATACTTCGATTTTCCACCATTAGAGACCTGGTGAGGTGATTTTCGGGAGCTTGGTTACATTTCTTCTCATCTTTCTAAGTAATTGGTAAAATTCTTGATGCAAAAACACTTTTGTGATTGTTATTCCATTGCCATGAGTGGCTAATTTCTCTATTTTGGTTAACTTTGGCTAAAACCCTCAGATATTTGATTATGAAATATTTAAAAAATGATTCAGACGAATAGGATATTTGAAAGTTTAAAAATGGTAATATGATATTTAGAAAATATATTGAATAAGAGAAATTAAATATTTTGATAAAAGAAATTAAATATCCTCGTACCTTTTTCCTACAAATCTTCCTACCTAATTAAATGATAACATGTGTCAAATTAGTATACTAAAATATCATTATATTTTATTAAATGAGCATTAAATGTTACACATGTCGCTATTTAATTAGGTATGAGGATTTGTAGGAAAAAAAGTATGAGGATATTTAATATCTCTTTTGATAAATGTATACGAAATTAAATATTTTGATCTTTTAAAAAATGACATATTTTGAAAATAAATTGAATAAGAGAAATTAAACATTTTTATCTTTAGAAAATGACATACGAAATTTTTAATAAAAAGGATTAAAAAAGTGTTTTATTTATTGAAATATATATTTCAAATTTTTGAGAAACCAAACATGATTTTAAAAAATATCTACTATAATAAATGAAAATGATTTTGCCAAATGTCTCTTTCTTATTCCATTTGACACATGTTATTTTCGACGCTTTTTTTTTTTTTTCTTTTTTCCACTTGTCATTTTCTTATGTTTTTCATTTTCTTAAAATTGAAAATTCACTTTTTAGTAAGATGTTATATATGGTAGATACATTAATTCTATTGATCTTGAGAATAAATGCTCTGGCTGTTTCTTTCATTGGTAAATGTTTATATATGGTAGCTACTTAATACACATTTCGAGGGATTAACATTAAACATTTTTTAAGTCATGTATTTAGGTAAATGTCTTTTATTTCAATATAAATTTATATCCTCCTTAATAAATAAAGTTTTTTTTGCCACATGTCAATCTCTTATGAGTTTTGACACTTGTCATTTTGTGTTATTTTTGAAATAAATATTATCCACTTGTTGGTTTGTTTCAATTTTTAAAATTAAAATCATATACTTATATATGTAAATTATTAAATATCATATATATGATATTAAATTGCAATAAGTACGTTTCTTTCTTTCTTATTTCAAAGTTTTACATTAAAACATATTAAAAAAAATATTTTTTGTTTACACTTTAATATTTAATATTTTTTTAAATCAACCCGTGTAATACACGAGGCTCACACCTAGTTTACCTATATATACATATATATCTTATATTTTCTTAAATATACTTAAGAACATACTAAGTATTTTATCTATCTATAATATATTTTAATACCTTATATGACAATTAAGTACAATAAATAAAATATGAATTTACATTTTACTAAACTCAAGATATGTAAAATGTGTAGTGATTAACAATAGTTTTTATAGCTAAGCATTTAAATTTATAATGTCTCCATTTTAATAATTGAACTTTTAAAATTTGATAACATTTTTCATCCTAATTTTATTTTAGGATTTGTTAATATTTTAAAGATAAAAACATAATGTGCATTCAAACGACTCTAAAGACAAACGCAAACATATAAAATTATATTTAGATAAAAAAAAATTAAATCTTATGTCCACCATGTCAATATGTGAATATGTTTTTTATTAGTATACATTCAACTACCTAATTATTATTATTTTGTATTTATTTTGAAAGTCTACTTTAAAAAAACTTTTAATGTTTACAAGTAAATTTTCAACATCATTTTATCATTTTTAAAGTATGTTAATATTTTTTTATTAGTATATACTGAGTTACTTATTTTATTCATCGTTATTTTCTTTTTATTTATGTAAAAGTATTATTAATTTAAAAAATATGTAATGTTTACAAATTTTTATTTTTTAATGTTTTTAAGTCTTACACTTTTAATGTCTTACACCTAGTTTTATTTATAAAAAAATGTTTTTAAGTTATGAACATTTATGTCGACTGGTAAATCTTTGATAAACCAACATGAATCATTCTAAAGAGAATATATTTTAATTTCTCTTAAGATTAACTACAACATTAACCCCCTATGGCGGCGACATTATCTTACACGCCATGTCGTCGCCATAGAGTATATCAACGACACGTTGTTGTTGGTATTGAGTCGTCGGCATAGTTCTGTCGGCCTAGGTTAAAAAAGGTGTCGGCATAGGTTCCCCCTGCTTCGACGACATGTCGTCGGTACATGTTTCGTCGATGATATTTTCGAAAAAAATAAAGTTTTATCTAATTACCTGTGGCGACGGCATGCCGTCGGGATAGGGTAGCAACGACATGTCGTCAGAATAGGTACAAGCTATAATGACGACATGTTGTCGCTATAGGTTTTTCATAGTTGTTGCTTAAATACCTATAGCGACGACTTGTCGTCGGGATTGGCACTAGTTGTTTTTCTTAGTTTTTACTGATTCTATTCATTACCATTTCTGAATTTTTAACAAATCCAAACACTTTGCAACATATATCAATTGAGATACAATAACTAACTACCATTGTTCAAATTCAAAATATCAAATTCTAGTTAAATATAACAATAAGTACTTAACATTGTGTAACATCCCGAAAATAATAGGGTAAAAATTTCATTTTATTATAACAAAAACACTCATGTAACTTTTATTCCAACAATCAAAAACATTTCTAAATAAAACAATTATTAGTGTTCATTCCCAAAATTGCATATTGCGGAAAACAAGGGTGTATGCGCAACGATCAAGCCGGGCCCTTCCCTTACGAAACGAAAGTAACTAAAAGCATACACCACAAAATGTAAGTATAAAGCTTAGTGAGTTCCCCAAATACCACATACCATACATAACAAACGACCCATACACACCATACATATCCAACAATCAATAAAAGTGTTATGTGCCAACCACAGTCTCACCATTATGCCACAAGTCGTATCATGGTCTTCCTTGCCAGGCCGGGGGCCAACACCCTGGGTCTTACAGAAAAGTGCTAGGAGCCACCTCCTGGTCTTCCATGCAATCATCACAAAGACAAATAACATACAATCTACACTAATTAACTAATTAACTACCAGAGCTCAGACTCTGGTCTTGCATACAGTTTGCCAGGAGTTGCCTCCTGGTAATTCATACAAAATGCCAAGGGCCACCCCGTGTCTTCCTATAATACATAAACCAAATGGGCTAGCATTAGTGCCTTCGACCCATAGAACAGTGAGGAGACTCACCTCGAATGCTGAAGCTCATAGAAAGAAATCCCTAGCTGCTTCCCTGAAGCCTCCCTAAGCTATTAGAAATAAATAACACCTAATTAGCAATTGGGTTCCAATCTATGGTCCATAATCCGTATTTGGGGTAAAATGACCATTTTACCCCTGGCCTAACCTGAACCAAAATTGTGGCCCAAAACCAACAACCAAAAAGCCCGAAATCAAAAGATCCACAAAGGCCCACTAATGGACCAATTTTCAAAATTGGGCCCAACCCCCATATGGCCTTATCCTAAGCCCAATAATTCACTAAGCCCAAAAGTTGATCTCAGATGGCCCAAAAGGCCCAAAGCAACTAGTCCAAAGAAGTGGCCCAAGATACGAAGCCCAAAAACATGTCAAGCCCAACTCCCAGCAGAACGTTGTACGCTGGGTGTACTCGGCGAATCCAGATCGTGACTTCAACTTGGTACATTGGGCGTACCATCAGTTACACGGGGCGTAACCTAGCTTATTCCAAAACTGAGTTTATAGCTTAACCACTTAAGCTCTTTTCACCCAAACATCAGAGAACCTTTAAATAAATCACTTAATTCATAAAGTCGGCACCTTTATGCATTTGAATGACTCTATGGGACCAAACAACCATCTTAATCCATTAAGACCCAGTTTAATCCAACTAGAACATGCATGAACCATTCTTAGACATCAAGCATGCATTTTTATGAACTAGAAACAATGAAAGAGACAATATCTATCACCATAAATCTTTCCCTAAACTCAAACTAGCATAAGAAGAAATCAAGATATGAACTTTTTACCTCCTGAAGCTTCCCAAGAGTGTGAAGATTGTGGATCCATAACTCCAAGGATACACCAAGCTTGAACACCAAGATACACTTCCTTGAAATAACAATAAGAACCCTTCAAAATCACATCCATGCTCAATCATGCACCACCAAGGGAATTAGGGTTCGAAATGAGGCTCTAAGACCAGTGAAGGCTGAGAAATGAAAGAGCCTTGAGCTCATAAAGATGTTTAAATAGTGCCTAAACTCTAAAAATTAGGGTTTGGCACTCTGCTCATTACGTTGGGCGTACCACCAGCTGGGCGTACTCACCCAGGCACGTGCCTCTAACTATGCACGCATGGTAATGAACTGCAGGCCTTTTCCATTAAGGACCAATTATTCCAATATCTTCAAATTGCTATAACTTCCTCATCTTAGGTGCGTTTCCAACGAACCTTATATCTACGGAAAGACGACAAGAAGCCCTACGCTTCAAACAACACACCATAGCCTTAAAACTTCCTAAACCAAAACCCAAAATTCAAAATGGACCGAGTTACCAAATTATGACTATACCCTTGGACTTCGAAAACACCATCGAACCCTTGGATCACTAAAACCATAACACTTACATCCGAAAACTAAAGATTAGGTTGCAGCCCCAAAGAATGAAGCAATCCAAAACCGAGTGTTATAACTCTCCCCCACTTAAATTAGATTTTGCCTTAAAATCGCTCCATACTAACACCCAGATCACACCAACAACCCGAGGAATGAAAACGGAAATCCTGAGCATAGAACGAACTTCCTAATACAATTGAAAATCCTGAGCATAGAACGACCTTCTACCTTTCCGAAACTTGAAATCTACCGTGGTCTGACTCCCCGACAGACTGCCCATTGTGAAACATCACCATACCCATTCCTTATTGAATAACATACCAAACATAACACTCCCAACCCTAATCATCTTGATGCTACCAACATAACAAAGTCACCGACCATAACCAGATATAAAACACCTATACTTGACAGAAGGCTCAGATAATCGTTCGAGTAGAAGATTCATCCCTGCAACGGTTAGACTCAAACGAGAGTTGTGTAACAGGGTCAAATCACTTACTATGAGATTATTTAATCCAAACTGCAAGTCACTTATCATTTCCCAAACAACAAGCTACTCAACACACACGAATCCCAAATCACTAACATTGCCCGAAACATCACGCTGCATCCTAGCTGCTTCCAAAAGCAGCCGAGACCTCCTTGGTCCCAACTTGTCTGTCAACCATCTGAAATACCGGATTCCTGCCCGGTTGCTGAGCTAAAAGACACTCATGCAGTCGCCCCACACGACTTCTGAAAGAAAGCCTCAACTGACAATAATTACCCGAACCATATCATTACCAAACCTAATGCTAAACTAAACGCTAGAAGACCAGCTTTAGTCTTACATCATACCCAGTCTCCCACAACTTACCATTTCCTGATCCCAAACAAGTTATGGCCCTCCCACAGCCTTGCGAACAGACCCACCCTGGCCTAAACTATCTGAAGAATTCGCGAGCAATTCATAGATTTTCCACAATCTCAACGATGCACATGGATTGGTGAATTCTATGGGCCACCCCACAGTCTTACAACACTCCAACACTAACTGCTCACTAGTGAATGTTACGGGTCACCCCACAGTCTTACAACACTTCTACACTGTCTGCTAACTAGTGAATGCTACAGGCCACCCCACACTCCTACAACACTTCCACTTTTCCACAACTGCCGCCCATGATCTTATATCAATTCGACGTCTTACAATGCTAATATATCAATCTGAACACATCCAGAGTCGAGCGTGCACTCAACCAAACTCCCAAGTTGAACTCGAGTTCTAAATGGAACCCCAACCTAGGTACCTCTACCAAAGTCTGCTATCTGACACCAAGAAGGCACAAACCAAATGTTGCAAAGTTTCTCGAACTCCCAACTCGTACAATGCTCAATTCAGACGACCACTCGGGTCGCCTTCTCCCCCGACGGGGATTCAAAACTTATCATAATTCCACGCCTGCTACTGATTATGACTATCTGAATGGTCCTCCCCACTTTGATTAGACTCAGCTCTTACAACACACAAAATTTAAAGGATTTCCCAATCATTCTTACCCTCCAATGGTCGAACTGTTGATATTATGCGCTTACCAATGCTAGTGATCCATCACTAGCCAAACCCAAAAGACTGCACAACCCCTGAAGACCAGATGAACATTTCCCCAATCCCGGCAAAACTGATAACCTCAGATGATTTAAAATGACATCACACTCAAATCTTGAAGTCCAAAGAACAAATGCTTAGACCAAAAACTCTGCAATAGACCACTTCCCTTGGCACCCCCAAGAGCCAATCAAGCACCATTGTTAAAATCATTGAATCCTGATGATACTAGAGAATTAGCCCGCTGAATCCTGACCATAAACCTTCCACACAATTCCCCTGAACCGATCTCGACCAAAAACCATAATAACAACCAAAAACTTGGGACCAGGTACATGAGAAACAACCCTTCACTAAACCACTAATGATTCATGGCATGCAAATGGCATATACTAATTCTTGAAAAGATAACCCAAACATAAACAGAGAATCAAACCAAAGATACACTTATCCAAACCGATGCAAGATTCCAAACAACATAAATACTGATAAAACCGAAAAGAAGACAAAAGATAACATACCCGTAATGTCGTCTGTTGGAGTCCTGATCTCCCCTCTATGAAACAACAATGCCCAACTCCTCTGTGCTAGGGATCCTGCCCTACCCTCTCGTCCATCAGTGATCCTTAAAGTAGATAAAGCAGGCACGCTCACTGCTCCTCCCCTCAACGCCGGATAGTCGGCCTGCTTGTGGCCCACCTGATCGCAGTGAAAACATAACGGGCTTGCCCCATGAGGACAATCCCATTGACATGACTAATCATGCCACACTTGTAGCATCCCATACTCCTGGAATGACAAACTCCATCGTGCAATTTCATGCACGTGATGCACTGAATTTGGCCCTGCTGGCCCCTCATACGCTGATAAGAAGTCTTGGGTCTCTTCTCGGGACCCTCCACTATATGCACCTGATCTGGTTCCCTCTTCCCAAGGTGATCCAAATCGATCTACCACTCTCGGGCTCTAGAAATCATATCATTCAGGGTCCCGCACCCTGAAATACTCACAAACTCCTTGATATCATCCCGCAACATATCATGATACCTCACCTTTTTCATTTCCACATATGTTGCATACTGCGAAACCAATAAAGCCCTCTCCCGGAACTTGGTAGTGATCTCTGCCTCAGTCTCAGTAGTCTGGCGGAGATCCAGAAACTCTCGCACCAACTGCTACACCTCAATTGCCGGTGCAAACTCAACTCGAAACCTGGTCATGAAGTCATCTAATGACATAACATCAACATCATCATCACCTATCTCACTACCAACCTCTTCCCACCAATCCTGTGCCCTGTCCTTCAATAGGCGGGAAACATATCTGACCTTTGCCTCCTCGGGGTAGAAACTAGTCCTAAACGTGTTAGCCATATCTGCTAACCACCTCTTACTGGCGATGAGATCCCTCTCCCCAAGGAACGCAAGAGCTCCGTACGCACGGAACTCATGGAAAGAAAGAATGCGAGCTCTGATAATAGTCATAACCTCAATGCGAAACACACTCAAGCACTCATCCAAGATCTATGAAATACCGTGAGATATCTCCGATGAGATGAACTCCTGCATCTGCTTGCTAATCGGCTTAGCACCTGCACCTGAGCCGGAACCCAAACTAGAACCAGAACTAGAACCACCTCCCTGAGTTCTCATCACCATGCTAAAATACAACATACCAAAGATCAAAACATACCCAAAAATCCACCTCCCCTAAGATTCTCCAAGACTCTCCCTGATTGAAGTATGGATCATGTGCTTTCAGTAGTACATGCTCAATACTACCTTCCACACCTATCCATACCTTCCTCAAGGATCATCCTGAGTCCTCTAAGTTAGCTTCTCAAACCCAATGCACCAAACCACACTAAACCGCACCACAAAACCCATTGAAGCATATCCTAGGCTCTCCTAGGTTCCTGACCTCACCCAACCCTCAATAGCTGAATGACTCCCACCAATGTCAACTAGTTTCCTCATGAATATAGTCACATGTAATAGAGATCAGATAATCCTTCGATTAAAGGACTCAATCCTAGAACGGTTGAACTCAAACAAGAGCTGCTCAACAGGGTTAATTCCATCACTCTAAGATTATTTAACATGTGCCACATGTGACTTAGCATATTCCCTTAGTAGTTAGTTCACATCACCAAGAGTCCCACAAAGCACAAATCAAGCAACGTTCAGACAAAGGAGAATCTAACCAACATACACTAATCAAGCCATTGTATCCACTTATCTGGAATCCATACTAGCATGCAACTATAAAGCTCATACAGTCAGGCATATAAAGGCATCTCTCCTATAATATAATACTGAGCAGATCCTTAGCCCTAATCGAGCATGCAATTCTCATAATCATATATCAAATTAAACATGTATTGGTATTTTGGGAACCACTTACTTGAGCTCGGCCGATTACACGCATCACACCCCTTTCTTTGATTAGAAATTCCTTTTTAATTAAATGTTTATTTTATAAAAAATTTCACCAAACCCTTCGTTTGAGTTTAGACACACCCGAGAGTATGCCCGAATCCCTCAAACCAAGGCTCTGATACCAACTTGTAACATCCCAAAATACATAGGTAAAAATTTCATTTTTATTATAATCAAAACACTCATGTAAGTTTTATTCCAACAATTAAAAGCATTTCTAAATTAAACAATTATCAGAGTTCATTCCTAAAATCGAATATTGTGGAAAACACGGGTGTATACTCTGCGATCAAGCCGGACCCTTCACTTACGAACCAAAAGTACTTGAAACCATAAACCACAAACTGTAAGCCCAAAGCTTAGTTAGTTCGCCAAATACCACATACCATACATAACAAATGAGCCATACATATCCAATAATTAATAAAAGTGTTATGTGCTAATCATAGTCTTTCCATTATGCCACGAGTCGTATCATGGTCTTCCTTGCCAGGCCGGGGGCCAACACCCTAGGCCTTACAGACAAGTGCTAGGACCCAGCTCCTAGTCTTCCATGCAATCATCTCAAAGAAAACTAGCATATAATCTACACTACTTAACTAATTAACTGCCAGAGTTCAGACGCTGGTCTTGCATACAGTTGGCAAGGAGCCACCTCTTGGTATTTCATGCAAAATTCAAGGGTTACCCCTCGGTCTTCCTATAATACATAAACCAAATGGGCTGGCATTAGTGCCTTCGACCCATAGAACAGTGAGGAGACTCACCTCGAATGCTGAGGCTTATAGAAAGAAATCCCTAGCTGCTTCCCTGAAGCCTCCCCAAGCTAATAGAAATAAATAACACCTAATTAGCAATTAGGTTCCAATCTATGGTCCATAATCCGTACTTGGGGTAAAATGACCATTTTACCCCTGTCCCAACCTGAACCAACACTGTGGCCCAAAACCAACAAACAAAAATCCCAAAACCAAAAGATCCATAAAGTCCCACTAATGGCCCAATTTTCGAAATTAGTCCCAACCACCATATGGCCTTATCCTAAGCCCATTAATTCACTTAGCCCAAAAGTTGATCTTAGATGGCGCAAAAGGACCAAAGCAACTAGTCCGAAGAAGTGGCCCAAGATGCAAAGCCTAAAAACATGTCAAGCCAAACTCCCAGCAGGACGATGTATGCAGGGCGTACGCTTAGTACGGTGGGCGTACTCGACGAATCTAGATCGCGACTTCAACTTGGTACACTGGGCCTACCATTAGTTACACGGGGCGTAACCTAGCTTATTCGAAAACTGACTTTATGGCTTAACCACTTAAGCTCTTTGCACCCAAACTTTAGAGAACCTCTAAATAAATCACTTAATGCATAAAGTCGGCACCTTTATGCATTTTCAGGACTCTATGGGACCCAACAACCATCTTAATCCATTAGGACCCATTCTAGTCCAACTAGAACACCCATGGACCATTCTTAGACATCAAGCAAGCATTTTTATGAACTATAAACATAAGAAGACGCAATATCTATTACTGCACGTTCCTAGAGTGGCTCAAACTCACAAGGAGAGATTAATACACCATAAAGTCCTTAATCTTGCTCTAAACTCAAACTAGCATAAGAAGAAGCCAAGATAAGACCTTTTTACCTCCTGAAGCTTCCCAAGAGTGTGAAGATTCTAGATCTATAACCCTAAGGCTACACCAAGCTTGAACACCAAGATCCACTTCCTTGAAATAGCACTAAGAACCATTCAAAATCACCTCTAAGCTTAAGCATGCACCACTAAGGGAATTAGGGTCGGAAAGGAGGCTCTAAGATCAGTGGAGACTGAGAAATGAAAGAGCCTTGAGCTCATAAAGATGTTTAAATACTGCCCAAACCCTAAAAATTAGGGTTTGACACTCTGCTCATTATCTTGGGCGTACCCCCGACTTACGATGGGAGTACTCACCCAGGCACGTGCCTCTAAGCATGCACGCTTGGGACCGAATTCCAAGCCTTTTCCATTAAGGGTTATTTCTACCAATATCTTCAAATTGCCATAACTTCCTCATCTTAGGTCCGTTTCCAATGAACCTTATATCCACAGAAAGGTGGCGAGAAGCTCTATGCTTCTAACAACACACAATAGCCTTAAAACTTCCCGAACAAAAACCTAAAATTCAAAAATAATCGAGTTACCAAATTACAACTATTCCCTTGGACTCCGAAAACACCGTCGAACCCTTAGATCACTAAAACCATAACACCCACATCCAAAAAGGGCCAAATCCTTTCTTCCCAAAGGTCCTAAGCCTCATGATAACTAAAGATTGAGTCGCAGCCCCGAAGAATGAAGCAATCACAAAACCAAGTGTTACACATTATTCAAAATAATACAAAACATCAACCATCATTATCTTTTTCTCCTTCTTCTTCCATTCTCTCGGGCTCGAAAAAAAATGTTGAGAGGTACTTCCTTGTGTGTTAGAGTTGAATAGAAAGTTAGGAAATGGTGGTGGTTGGAAGTTAGGAATACTTGCTGCCAATGATGCATTATATTGTTGCAAGTATTCTTCTATTTGTTGTGCATCAAAATGAGGATTGAGATTGGGAAGATTTGGAAGTGGAAGGCTAATCATTTGGAATTAAACCGAAGTTGGCGTTTGGTCTCCTACCCACTCCGTGAGCATGCCTCGCTTCTTATCCCAAGGGCACGTTCTAGACATTCTTCCTCATTTACTTCTCCGCCTTCCCCGAACTCGCTTTGCATTTTCTAATATTCGTCTTGAATTTTCTCCTAAAATAAAGAAAACAATAAACATACGATAATTAAAATAAATAACTAAATTTAAACATTAAAATAACAAGAATAATAATATACCTTAAACAAAAAACTATAACTAATAATAAGAACATATTTAAACAATGCATTCATTTCGTTTATCACTTACCCAATTGTGCTCGACATGTACACTAACCCGAACCTTCTTTGTAGCGCATTTGTCTCCAACCCTCAATATGTTGTGGCTTCATTCCCATTTGTTCCTATAAAAAGTCAAAAACAATAGATATACTTATACAAGTGTTAATAACAATTTTAAATAATACTAATATATTTTGTTACCTCCAAATAACGTCGTTGAGCATAGGACCTACATCTGTGAGCACTTGTGTGTGGAGGTTTTGACCTAGTAACTTTATTGGCTGATGTGCGTTTATATTCATCGGTCAAAAACAACAAATCAATGATATTATTCCAAGCTTCAACGCTCCAATCAGTCGGTGGATGTCTTCTTGCCCTTTCCAAATCCTAATATCTACCGACTCTGTCAACATATTTTTTCATCTGATACTTGAGCTCTCGATAAGCTCTTTGCATATCTGCTTGGATACTCGCTCGAACGGGTTCCCACAAGTATGTGCTCCAATTCCTATCAAGATCAAAATAAGTCTGCAAAAAGAAAAGCACATTTGATTAGTAAAAAAATATTTAATAAGTGTAAAATTAAATACATATAAAATATATTGTATACTTACTTCTAGCTCAGGATATAAATCATCTTTGTACTTGGTAGGAATACGACATCAAGTATGATAATGCAACAATACTTCTGATCCCACCAGATTTGAGATCAATCTGACAAACAATTGCCCATTGTGCCCCACAAATCGATACGTTTACCCGAAGGTATCAAGTCTCACGACCAAAGGTTTACAACCTATATCTTCGTACTCATCGTACAAATTTAAGTTACTCCCTTTTACATGTACATTCACATTCTTCGCTTTTTCTAGATTTACATACAGAATTGGAATTTTAGAAATTTAAAACTTTAATAATATATATAATACTTTAGAATTTCATGTAACTTACAAGAATGGCAACCCAATGGTACACATCGTGTGACCCCGTGTGGAGGTCTATCCCCACCGCCTCCTCAATGTCCCGTCGCGACTTCTGCCATCTGTTTAGAAAAAATAATAAACATTCAAACTATATAGTAAAGCTACTTATAAATAAACATCGTTTGAAAATTTAACAAATATTATAAGCAGTCAGGATATATAATAACTGTAACATACCGTCAATCAAAATCATCACTAGAACAATATAAATGTACAACATCATCATCACTGTCATAGTTTTCATTATTTATTTCTTCATCTGAAGAGTACGTATCACCACAACATCATTATCATTATCGCCAATGTAATTGTCATCTTTTATAGTAGGAACAACATTCCTCATAGCAACCACACTCGATTCACCAATTTCAACTAAAGTCGTCTACCCAGGCAAGGTGCCTAAGTCGACAACCAAGGTAAATTCAGTTGATTGTGTGTCATTCACGACCTCTATCTCATTCACAACACCGATACTTGGATGATTCCAAAGTTTTCAATGATGAACCTCTTCATAACTCTCGAATTATTGTTTTGAGTAGGATCTTGGAGATAAAACACTTACTTAGCTTGTGTGGCTAAGATGTATTGTTGATCATCATACCATGTTTTACCGACATACCATTCATGACTGGTATCGATAACAACCATATTATTTATAGTCTTTAAACGTCCATTACATGATAATGCATTGAACCATTTACCACAGAAAAGTACAACTGATTTACCATATAAATAATGCAACTCTATGATCTCCTGTAATTGACCATAGAATGGTGTACCGTCTTCTCCTAATGTAACAACACCACTATTTTGACTAATGTGTCGAAGATCGCGGCTATTCACGACAAATCGAACACCATTTACTATGCCCATAATGTAAGAATATGCATGAAACAGACCATGTACCAACACATTTAATTCGTCAGTACAATCTGAAGGCATGTCTTTTTGGGGACAATAAATATGTAAGGAAATATAAGATTGTAGTTTTAAGTAATAAATTAGTTTGACATTAGTTTCACATTATAAATATATAACATATTTATATTTTATTTGAACCATGAAGGAAACTTCATTTTGAAATCACTTTCAGGCAATTCTGATTTGAATTCAGTGGATGTGGGACAAAACAATTAGAATAGTTCAAATATATTATAACACTATTGAAAATGTAGTTAATAGATCAGAAACATGTGATTACGTTATTAAAACATGTTTCTGATCTATTTTTCAATTCAATTCTTGCTTTTTTCTGTCACATGTTTCTGTCTTTATAAAAATCAGAGTACTTCATTTTATAAAAAGGTTGCGGAATTTGTTCCCAGAAAAACATGGTAAATACGTTATTAAAACATTTTCGAAGAAACGTATTTATTTCATTTTAAAATGTTTGGGATGTCATCGTTAATACCGAAACATAAGCATAAACAGACTTACAATGATTTACACTAGTGATCTACATCTCTTTTAAATCTCTCAGTGTAATGTCACTTCACTTCGTCACCTGTGATATACATAAACTGAGTGGGTCAGGTTGGGAAACCTGGTGAGTACATAGGGTTTTCAACCCACAATAATATAATTATTATGTTCAATCAAACAATCAACCCAATTACCCATCCCCATTATCTTCTTTACTCTTTAAGGATTTAACCTAAGAGTCATCTATCCTGCATTCGTTTATTCCGAAGTCCCTTACTTCCAGGGTTATGGGACTGGCACTAAATCCATAGCTGCCAATGTTCGTTCATAAAGCACTAATTCCATAGCTGCTATAGTCTATTCATCGGGTACTAAATCCATAGCTACCCGTCTTTATCTAATAGGTACTAAGTCCATAGCTACCAATGTTCAACAGGTACTAAGTCCATAGCTACCAATTCCTACAGGTACTAAATCCATAGCTACCAACGTCTAAAAGGTACTAAGTCCATAGCTACCGGTGTTTGTCCCATAGGCACTAAGTCTGTAGCTGCCAATGTATACTCACGTCATCTTCTATCTCTCATCATTCATCTACCCATCTCATACCCAACATTTTCGTATATATAAAATACGTATATAGTTGAAGTCCTTTAAAACATGTATAAAACGTTCAACCAGCATAGACAGCAAGTATTCAGATAATGTGCACACATAGAACGTAGTTTATATAAAATACTTCATATCTATGTGTAAGATGAAAGTAACTATGCACTCACTTGAGAAGGTGGTGACTCGGTACTCGGACAGCGCTTCGTTTACTTTAAAATAATTTCCTTCGACGAAACCTAGTATTATTACCACTAGATTTTAGTCTAATATTTACCGTGACTAATTATTAGTCTTATTATTATTATTATATAAGCGTTTAAACAATACTTTCCAGCCACTATGTACAGACAGGGGCCAGACATAAAACACCGGAGGGCAGGACCATTTTGGCATATAGCACTTCTGAAATCCAACAACCCTATGCGGCCCTTTAAACCAGATTCCCCGTACCGCGAGTAGTTAAAAAGATATTATAACGACACTTATATAAGTCATAATAATAGCTCAAATATTTATTATAAATTTATAATAACAATACTAATTTTAAATATAAACTATATTTAAAATAGGGTAAGCATAACTTACTTACAAGGGGATTTTAGCTAGGAGTCGGGCTCTGTAGGGGTAGAACTTCGTCGCTGAATCTTTCTAAGAAAGATTCGTGCAGCGCTTCAGCGCTCACCTTACTATACTAAAACTACAGAAAGAGAAGTCGAATCACGAGGGACCGAAATGCTCGGGGGATAAGGAGAGAAAGACTCTTGAATCAAGAGAATGGTGCAGGAAATATGAGAGCCCAAGCCTCTTATTTATAGTAATTGAATTTACAAAAACTACCCCCCATAATTACTTAATGACCTTATAGTTATATAAACAACTAAACACCCCTTTATAATACTATTTTAAATAGATTTAAAGATATTTGTACTAAACTAATGTCGAAAGAACTCAACATTAGTCTTATAATGACCGCATCGTCGATACCTTTCTAATGATATATACATATGTATATATATGTGTACGTATATATGATTTATACTTTATTTTAATACGTAAATATGCTATTATAATTTGTAACTCGTTCATACGAACTCCGTTTTTGACGTTCTTTATATCCATGCGTAGGTGGAGACGCACTCTACAACTTTCGTTTAGACTCCTTCGGCTAATTTTGAATTTATTTTTAAAGTTATATTTTTAACAGGTCGGGACAGGATTGGTCCGTTAAAATCTCATAACTTCTTCATCCGATGTCCATTTTCGTCTGTCTTTTTATTGTTACGCTACTAATAATGAGATCTCCAATTCTCGTTTAGGTTGTGTCGGCTAAAAATCGCTCGATCTAATATTCGAATTTCGGACTGTACACTACTAATCCGAAACTTCGAAAAATCGTAACTTCTTCATACGAAGTCAGATTTGGGCGTTCTTTTTATCGAAGTTCTTAGTTTAACATATTCTACGACTTTCGTTTAGAGCGCTAAATCTAAATCTCGCTCTATCATAAATTTACTATTTACGCTTCCCGGCGCCGTGCCGGTTCCGACGCGAAACTTCGACGGGTCATAACTTCTTCGTTATAACTCGGATTTCGGCGTTCTTTATATGTACGGAAACCCTGTGACATATTCTACAACTTGGTTGAGATTATTTATTCTAAATAATCTTTTTGTCGAAAAGTCGTTTTCGACCCCTATTGCCTCTAAATTGACTAGCCCGGATCTGCGGGCGTTACAATTATCTCCCCCTTTGGATGATTACGTCCCGAAATCATCAATGAAACAGGGTCATATAATGACTCCATACGTCATCTCTTCATCCTAGGTAATAATTATAACTTCTACATTCCTTCAATTCTATCTCTTAAACTCATTGACTGTAAGAGTACTCGATCGTGCACCTGCTCTCTACTTCAGATTAGACTCCAAATTATGACCTTCAAGTCACAATCTCGATCCTTGCTGGATACGGACTTGAGATAAGTTCTTTTATTACTACTATAGATCGATGTGTCATATTCTAATGACCTATCATCGTATGTTGCAACACTTAGACTTAGGTCTCTTAGAGTTAAATTCTAAAACAGACTATGCCTTCCTTCATGTTCTAATGTGATATAATCACACTTTAACATTAGGCATTTCTAGCCACCAACTTCTTTAACAACGAGTGCGATACTTCTATTGATCGCTTTGATTTCAACCGTTCGGTTTAAGTCGGACGCTACATCAAACTTGGTCCTCTGAGCCACACAACATACTCATCGTAGTCGGACTCGATTCGATATGACCACTAGGGTCGGAATATCAACAATCTTCTTAGTCATTACCGAAACGATGGTAACAACACACTTGAATAAAACGAAATCAATTACTAGCTTCTTGGTAACCTTGTGACTTTCCCTGATCCAAGTGTGAGTCCTGTGCTTCCGGTAGTATAGGCCTCTACTACCATTCACACCTACTCATACTCGTCCCAAGTATTGTCTCGCAGTTTCCCAAGTCACCATGCAGCAAATCATACAATCATTCAACACATCAGATAACAAAACGAAGGTTTTATATTAATTCTTGAAACGATTACATAGGTGTTCAAGTTCACCCTAGACTATGCCTCTACTAGGCTACATCATACGAAACTATGGCTACTGCATAATCCGATCTTCGGGTAAGAAGTCCTCATTCTTGATTCCTCGCATGGTTCTCTGCTTCGTCGAGGATCATGTGAAATACCCTTGGCCTTGGTGGCGTTTCTGGTCTTGCTGCTTTATTTTTCCTTGGGCAGTCTCTGGACATGTGCCCCTTGCCTCCACATCCGTAGCATACTTTGTCATTATGTGTGCAGTCTTTGGAATAGTGACCCGTCCTCCCACACTTGTAACAAGTCACTTCTTCGTTGCACTTCCCACCATGCTTCTTCTTGCATTTATCACACCATCTTGTTTCACCTCCATCTGCTCCTCCGAGTTTTGAGAATTTGCTTTCCTTGTTCGACCTCGAAGATCCCTCAAACTTTCGCTTCTCTCCTGCCTTATCTTTTTCTAGACCCTTTTCTCTTATCTGGGCCTCTACGTTCTTAGCTGCCCTGATAGCTGCTTTTAAGGTAGTTGCCATTTTGACCATTGGACCAAATTCAGTGGGCAGTCCGTTAGCAAACCTATCAATCTTGGAGAGTTCAGTAGGCACCAAGTAGGGAAATAGCTTCATCCTCTCGGTAAATGCGGTGGCATACTCATCAACACTCATCTTCCCTTTCTTCAGGTTCTGAAACTCGTTGTTTAGGTCTATCAGATCTACCTCCGAGCAGTACTGCATTTTCAACTGTTCCAAAAACTCTTCCCACGACATCCTTAAGGCTTCTCCTTGTGGCATCGTATCTGCCAATAGCTTCCACCAGCTCAAGACTCCAGTTTTCAGCTGTCTTACTGCAAAGACAGTCTTCTGTTTCTCATTACAGCTGCAGCTCTCAAACACCATCTCCATCTCAGAGATCCAATCCATAATCTCAACCGGCTTTGGGCTTCCTGAGAGGCTTGGTGGTTTCGCACCCAAGAAGTTCTTGTACATCCGCCCATCCTTGTTGTTTCTCCCTTCTGGGCCATCCCTTTGCTCACCTTGAGTCCCAACTTGACTCACTTGGCGGCTGTAGTTCCCTTCCTCAGATTGCTCGGGAATCAGTTCGGGTTGCTCAATGGGCATAGTAGGTTCGTCCCTATTCAACATCCGTCTCATTTCTTCCCTTTGTTCAGCCAACATAGCCTGAATCATGGCTTGAACTCCAGCCATGGTGACTGGCTCAGGTGCAACTTCTTCTACAACAGGTATTTGCTGAACCACTGGGGGTTGGTTCCTGTTCCCATTTGCGTTTACGTTTCCGCTACGGGTCCTTACCATCTCGATCTATACACCGAATAAGGTGAATTTAGACCTTTACTTGACGTTTAAATCATCCTTATCACTCCGAAACATTTACATGCTAGTTCTAATACCGTAGTCGTACGTTTAGAATCCTAAACACATAAGGTTTCCAGATCCGGTCGGCAACAGACCATAGATCCGAACAATTAACAACATATCATGCACAAAGCATTTAGCACATAAAAGCATTTTAGGCACAATTCCTAAAATAAGCTAGTGCTCACACCTCACAATCATCGCTTAGCATTCTAAGTTTAAGTCTAGAAATAAATCCATATTCCTAGTTCGCTTAAACTAATGCTCTGATACCAACTGTGACATCCCCAAAATCATGGCCAGAAAAGACCGATTTTGTTTATGCTTTATAAAAATTAGAGTACTTCATTTTATAAAAAGGTTGCGGAATTTGATCCCAGAAAAACATGGTAAATACGTTATTAAAACATTTTCGAAGAAACGTATTTATTTCATTTTAAAATGTTTGGGATGTCATCGTTAATACCGAAACATAAGCATAAACAGACTTACAATGATTTACACTAGTGATCTACATCTCTTTTAAATCTCTCAGTGTAATGTCACTTCACTTCGTCACCTGTGATATACATAAACTGAGTGGGTCAGGTTGGGAAACCTGGTGAGTACATAGGGTTTTCAACCCACAATAATATAATTATTATGTTCAATCAAACAATCAACCCAATTACCCATCCCCATTATCTTCTTTACTCTTTAAGGATTTAACCTAAGAGTCATCTATCCTGCATTCGTTTATTCCGAAGTCCCTTACTTCCAGGGTTATGGGACTGGCACTAAATCCATAGCTGCCAATGTTCGTTCATAAAGCACTAATTCCATAGCTGCTATAGTCTATTCATCGGGTACTAAATCCATAGCTACCAGTCTTTATCTAATAGGTACTAAGTCCATAGCTACCAATGTTCAACAGGTACTAAGTCCATAGCTACCAATTCCTACAGGTACTAAATCCATAGCTACCAACGTCTAAAAGGTACTAAGTCCATAGCTACCGGTGTTTGTCCCATAGGCACTAAGTCTGTAGCTGCCAATGTATACTCACGTCATCTTCTATCTCTCATCATTCATCTACCCATCTCATACCCAACATTTTCGTATATATAAAATACGTATATAGTTTAAGTCCTTTAAAACATGTATAAAACGTTCAACCAGCATAGACAGCAAGTATTCAGATAATGTGCACACATAGAACGTAGTTTATATAAAATACTTCATATCTATGTGTAAGATGAAAGTAACTATGCACTTACTTGAGAAGGTGGTGACTCGGTACTCGGACAGCGCTTCGTTTACTTTAAAATAATTTCCTTCGACGAAACCTAGTATTATTACCACTAGATTTTAGTCTAATATTTACCGTGACTAATTATTAGTCTTATTATTATTATTATTATATAAGCGTTTAAACAATACTTTCCAGCCACTATGTACAGACAGGGGCCAGACATAAAACACCGGAGGGCAGGACCATTTTGGCATATAGCACTTCTGAAATCCAACAACCCTATGCGGCCCTTTAAACCAGATTCCCCGTACCACGAGTAGTTAAAAAGATATTATAACGACACTTATATAAGTCATAATAATAGCTCAAATATTTATTATAAATTTATAATAACAATACTAATTTTAAATATAAACTATATTTAAAATAGGGTAAGCATAACTTACTTACAAGGGGATTTTAGCTAGGAGTCGGGCTCTGTAGGGGCAGAACTTCGTCGCTGAATCTTTCTAAGAAAGATTCGTGCAGCGCTTCAGCGCTCACCTTACTATACTAAAACTACAGAAAGAGAAGTCGAATCACGAGGGACCGAAATGCTCGGGGGATAAGGAGAGAAAGACTTTTGAATCAAGAGAATGGTGCAGGAAATATGAGAGCCCAAGCCTCTTATTTATAGTAATTGAATTTACAAAAACTACCCCCCATAATTACTTAATGACCTTATAGTTATATAAACAACTAAACACCCCTTTATAATACTATTTTAAATAGATTTAAAGATATTTGTACTAAACTAATGTCGAAAGAACTCAACATTAGTCTTATAATGACCGCATCGTCGATACCTTTCTAATGATATATACATATGTATATATATGTGTACGTATATATGATTTATACTTTATTTTAATACGTAAATATGCTATTATAATTTGTAACTCGTTCATACGAACTCCGTTTTTGACGTTCTTTATATCCATGCGTAGGTGGAGACGCACTCTACAACTTTCGTTTAGACTCCTTCGGCTAATTTTGAATTTATTTTTAAAGTTATATTTTTAACAGGTCGGGACAGGATTGGTCCGTTAAAATCTCATAACTTCTTCATCCGATGTCCATTTTCGTCTGTCTTTTTATTGTTACGCTACTAATAATGAGATCTTCAATTCTCGTTTAGGTTGTGTCGGCTAAAAATCGCTCGATCTAATATTCGAATTTCGGACTGTACACTGCTAATCCGAAACTTCGAAAAATCGTAACTTCTTCATACGAAGTCAGATTTGGGCGTTCTTTTTATCGAAGTTCTTAGTTTAACATATTCTACGACTTTCGTTTAGAGCGCTAAATCTAAATCTCGCTCTATCATAAATTTACTATTTACGCTTCCCGGCGTCGTGCCGGTTCCGACGCGAAACTTCGACGGGTCATAACTTCTTCGTTATAACTCGGATTTCGGCGTTCTTTATATGTACGGAAACCCTGTGACATATTCTACAACTTGGTTAAGATTATTTATTCTAAATAATCTTTTTGTCGAAAAGTCGTTTTCGACCCCTATTGCCTCTAAATTGACTAGCCCGGATCTGCGGGCGTTACAGTATTCAACACACTCTCATTCACAATTTTTGAAATATGCATAAATTTGAAATTGTGTTTTTGCTAGGGAGAAGACCAATACTCAAGCTCAAACAAGATACTTCATTTTGTGCAACTGAACTCTTTCTTTTTTCTTTTATCGTCGCACTTTCTTTTTTAACCCCCATGATTAGGATGTTTGCCTAGAATCGGATCAGATAGACAAGTTAGATGTTTTAATATAGTTTCATTACTGAATTGTCTAGGACGCGGTCTTGTCTCAGGTTGACCATCAAAAAATAGAATGTCCCTCCAACTATGGTTTATATTCAAGAATCGTCTATGACCAACATAAGACATCTTGTTGGTCACATAAATGGAAGATGTGTCTTCATTACAAGTAGGGCATGCTAAATACCCTTTACCACAACATCCAGACAGGCTGCCACTTGCTGGGAAATCATTGATAGTCAATAACAAGATCGCATACATATTGAATACAGTGCTGGTTGATGCGTCTCTCATTTGGACTCCTTCGACCCACAATATTTTCAACTCATCCACCAAAGTCCTCAAGTAAACATCAATGTCCTTTGCAGGTGATCTAGGGCCAGGAAGCAGCAAAATTTGGCATGAAAGAAGACTCTTTCATACATATCCATGGTGGTGTATTGTAGGTGGTCAATATAACCGGCGAAATACTGTAAGTGTTATTAAAGTTGTCGAAAGGATTAAAGCCATCAGCAACTAAACCTAGATGAATATTTTTAGGTTCTTTAGCAAACTGTAGATATCTCTTATCAAATTCTTATCGTGAATTCCCATCATTGGATGATGCATCATAACATCTGTTGAGCGTCCAGTATTATGCCAAATCATTTCTTTAGTTGTGAATCTGGAACTATACATTCGTCAAAGTCTTCGATTCAAAGGAAAGCATCGCAACATTTTTTGTGGTACTCTTTTTCCCCTTTGTGTTTGTGTCCACCCATCTACTCTCGTCACAAATCGGGCAATTCTGCATGGAATCATTCTCCTTCAAAAACAAAGCACAGTCATATTTGCAAGCATGGATGGAATGATATCCTAACCCTATCTTTCTCAACTTTTTCTTAGCTTCATAGTGTGAAGTTGAAATCTTGCTCTTCGGGAAAGCAACTCTTAGCAACTCTACAAGTTGGTCAAACGAACTATTTGTCCATTTATTGGTCACTTTAATATGCAATAACTTTGCCAAAAAGTTTAAAGAAGACATCTCACAATCAGGGTATAACTCGGTATTTAGCTCCTCAAACAAAGCATCAAATTCTGGGTCTATGCCTCGTCCTTCATTATTTGTATTTTGTTCCGCCATAAAATCATCAATTAAATCAAACATCTCATTAGTTTTTGGAGTGTTTATTAGAGTTGAATTGTAGCCCAAATCCAAAACAAGACGTTTCTCAGTGTGATGATGTCATACAGTATACGATTTTAGAAACCCACGGTCATGTATGTGGGTATAAATCGTACTCAACAGCTGTCGATACATATTCACACACTTTATGCACGGAAAATGCACTTTGTCTTCAGAGTCAACATGTTTCCCAACAATCTCCATAAAGTTTTTAAGACCTTCCAAGAATTTTTGGGATGTTCGGTTTGCACGAATCCAACTCTTATAGATTGTTATTATTGTTTCATTAATAAAAATTACATTGTATACATAGTTCAATTGTATTTTGGCTATATGTGAATGTGTATTGAATGACTTTTTGTTTGAGAAAAAATCGTACGGAATTGATAGAGTATTCACAAGTATATAAAGAAATATATACCCTAGAAGTAAACAACGGACGTAATTGATAGAGTATTCACAATGGTAGGTTTCTAAACCCACTTTTTGAATACCTTATCTCATATGTGAATGTGTATTGCATGATTGTTTGTTTGAGAAAAAATCGGCAGCATTTCCCTTTAGCTCCTAAGTATATAAAGAAATATATACCTGAGGAGCAAGGAGAAAATGATAACCAAATTTTTCTTTAACAAACAATCATACAATACACATTTACATCCTAAATGAGATACAATATTCAAAAAGCAGTCCTAAAACGGGGACAAACCAAAATTAATTTCTAAATCAATTCCGAGTAGGTATTTCTAGGCTCTTGATGATTATAAAGAAGAGACTTAAACTAAAAATCAATAAGTCAATGTACTTTTATTATTTTGTTTTCTGTTATAATTATAAAAAGAAATAAAAATAGAATGCTTTAATACACAAACTAATAAAAGTATGTTGCTATTAATAACCTTTGTATTTAGATTATATGTAATAGCAATGTACTTTTATTAGTTTGTTTACATCCTTCTATTTTCATTTCTTTTTTCATATTTATAGTATATATAGCATTTAATTTTTTTTAATTATAGCATTGTACTTTCAATATTATTTTGTTTTTTTGTTTATTATTGCATCGTACTTTTAATAGGAACGTAGTTTTATTATTTTGTTTTCTGTTATAACTATAAAATACAAATGAAAATAAAATGCTTTAATAAACAAGTTAATAATAGTATGTTGCTATTAATAACCTTTGTAGTTAGGTTTTCTTATATAGCAACATACTTGTATTAGTTTGTTTATAAAAAACATTCTATTTCACTTCTTTTTAATATTTATAGTATTTTTAGCATCTTATTTTTGTTTTTTTTTCAATTATAGTATTGTACTTTAAATATTTTGTTTTTTTTTTCTATTAAAACAATTTACTTTTGTTTTTTTTTTTCAATTATAACATTGTATTTTAAACAATCATATTACCTAATTAAACACAAAAACTTTAACTTATTACTAATATCATGAATTTAAAGACAAACATTTTAACTTAACAATTAAGCATTTTATCACTTTATGCGCTCTAACTAATAAACTAAACAAGTAACACAAGCATACATATTTTACATTTTATACATAAAATTTCATATCAACCTAAACAAAGAACACAATCATACATATTTCACAATCATACAAAATTTTGATTTCATATAAACCTAAACAAGTAAATTAACATTGTATACATACAATTTCAATTTCATATATACCTAAACAATTTCAATTTCATATAATATTTTATACATAATTTTAATTTCATATAACATTAACCAAGTAAATTAACATTTTATACATACACTTCAATTTCAAATGAACCTAAAAAAATACCACAATCATACATATACCAAACAAGTAACAAAATCCTACAATCATACAAGGATCAATTTCAATTTCAATTTCATATAAACTTATACGTTCAATTTCAATTTCATAAAAAAAAAAAAGCTAACCTATTTTGTTCTTCTTGCTATGATGGTCGGATTTTGATGTCAAATTTGATGGTGGTCTTTCGGTGGTTGTTGGTGGTCACTGGAAATACACAAAATCAGGAAAAAAAATGAAAAAACCCTCAAATTCTTACATGTTGTGGCGGTGAAGGAGAGAAGCTGGAAGGAGGGTGGAGTGGTCAGTGGGGAAGGCGGAAGGTGGTGAAGGATGGACGGTAGTGAAGGGCGGCAGTGGTGAACGGCTGTAAACAAAAAAAAAACCCAAACTCGGGGTAAAAACGTTGATCAAACAGCAACAAAGAATATAAGTCGGAGTAAAAAGCTGGAAGGAGTGATTATCTACTGCTTGTCGCCGATTATAGAGTGCCAATTGCAATTTTCATCGAGAGAGAAAATGGTTTCCTCGTCACTATGCAAATGAACGATGGACTGTGGACTATTAGGATATATCCCTATGCCGACGACATGTCGTCGGTATAGGGTCTACATAAACGTCGTCGTTCCACTTTTTGCTGAAACAAAAAAAAAAGTTGTATCGACGACAAATCGGCGGGATAGACATTTCACGCGGATCGCCATGTGGCATGCTGACGACATGTCATCGGGATAGCTTCCAAAAAACGACGCTGTTCTGATATTCTGCACCATGGAAAAAAATAAATGGAAAATAGATTTCTCGTCACCTATATCGACGACATGTCGTCGGCATAGGTTTTTAGAATACCACGATTAATTCGGTCGTTCTCGCTGGCAAAATGTATGGCGACGACATGTGGTCAGTATAGCTTGACTTGTAGTGATGGCCCGTCATCGGGATAGGTGTCATCATAATAGCTCCATATTCTTGTAGTGGTTTTACCAACCAAACGTAATATCATTTAAATCCATCTCTAAACATACACCATTACACCTACTAGCCAGATATCAATTGAATTGCACTCTTCTGAATACTTTCTAATTCACATCAACGCATGAAGAAATCCAAGTAACATGCCAGATGCTATTTTTGTTTTGATTCTTTCACGTCATCCATCCACAAAACAAGCAATTCGAAGCAGCATTTTGTCCAGACGATGGAGGAATTTGTGGATTGCCGTTCCATCTCTACACATACGTTACGGAAGAAAAAATGAAAAAAGCAAATTCAAAGAGTTTGTGTATTGGGTTTTAGCAAGCAAAACCGTAGATTTGGATAGTTTTCATCTATGTTGTGATAGCTATTGGCGGTGGATTCATATGGCAGTCACGAGAAACGTCAAACAACTTAACTTGACATTTTCCCCCAAGGAGAAGACTGAAGCTGTTGAGTTGCCCCATTGTCTGGTAACTTGCAGTTTCTTGGAGTTATTAAGCCTAAATTTGGGATATCGTTGTCTAAGTTTTCCGAAAGGGATTTCCGGCACTTAGGGTTCTTGAGTTGTCTTATGTTGACTTTTTGCAAGACGTTCAATTTGGTAAAAGATTTTCTCGCAAGCTGCCATTTTCTTGAGGATATCACTTTGTCGGACTGTGTGCTAAGCAAACTTGATCTTCTTTGTATTTCATGTCCGAAGCTGAAAACACTGAATATTCACTGTGAAGACAGGCGCTGTTGTGACATTAAGATTTCTTGCCCAAAATTGGTGGATTTGTGTTTAGAGGGTGATATAGCATGTAATTTTTTCTTTGAACGTCTAGACTCCTTAAAGAAAGCTGAGATTGAGGCTATTTTCGAGGGCAACACTGTGCTATGTGAGTGTAATTCAAATTTTTTTTCCTGCACACATTTTTTTTGGTGTTTTACTCAGTCCTTTATTTTGAATAAGTCCAAGGCCATGTTGGCAAATGGGTCATGTTTTTATGCAGATAGGTAGAAGTAGCTCCTTGTTTTTTGTCCTTTTCTAGCTTAAATAGTTGGCAAAGTGTACGTTGGAATTATTCCCATTCAAGTAGTTTATGAATAAAGTGAAAACTTTGCCTTCCTGTTTTGTTTTTTACATTCTTGTTTTGCTTTCCTGTCATTAGAATTGTACACTTTCTCTCTTTTGTTCCTGTTTTATACCAACATTTGGTATCAGAGCACAACCTGGTGCATGCCGAAATACCAACCCCATGAGAGAGAGATGACAGGAAACAACCACAACGAGAAGGAGGAGCAGATCATACTCCACTACCCTATGTTGTCAAGAACCAATTATGCTGCCTGGGCCATAAAAATGAAAGTATTCATGCAGGGTCAAGGAGTATGGGATGCAATTAAGCCCATAACAGCCAACACAGTGGTTGAAGTGAAGAAAGACAAGATGGCTTTGGCAGCCATCTACCAAGGCATTCCAAAAGACATGTTGCTGTCTTTGGCGGAGAAGCAAACAACAAAGGAATCATGGGATGCACTGAAGATAAGGTTTCTTGGGGCAGATAGAGTGAAGAAAGCAAGAATTCAAACTCTGAAGGCAGATTTTGAAGCTTTGAGCATGAAAGATACGGAGGTGGTAGATGAATTCGATGTGAAAGTGAGTAACATCGTGAGCAACATTCGTACTTTGGGCGAAACAGTTGAAGAGTCGTATGTGGTGAAGAAATTACTACGAGCAATGCCATCTAAATTTCTGCAGATTGCTTCAACCCTTGAGCAGTTTGGTGATTTAGATGAGATGACAGTTGAGGAAGTGATAGGAAGGTTAAAAGCTCATGAAGAAAGAATGTGGGGTCAATGTGATATTGATGACAAGAAGCTTCTCTTGAATCATCAAGAATGGACAGAAAGAAGTAAGAAGAAGATAGATGAAGACTCCAAATTCAACCACAAAGGGAATCGTGGTGGAGGCTCACGAGGACGGGGTAGAGGTCAGAACAGAGGTGGTAATCAGGGTGGACGCGGTGGTCGTGGCAGAGGCAACTCTTTTCACCAGAAGAATAACGGAAACAATGGTGGGTCCAGCAGTCAAGACAAGAGTAGTATGCAATGCTACAATTTTCAAAACTATGGACACTATGCTGCAAAGTGTAAGAATCCAAGAAAAGAAAGAAATCAAGTGAATAACTTGATTCATGAACAGCTTGACAACGAACCAGCACTTTTGTTGGCATCTTTTGATCCAACTATAGAAATTGGTGAAATGTTCTTGAATGAAGAAAACTTAAACCCACCATTGAAGACAAAAGGAGATACAGTGAAACAATCAAATATGTGGTATCGGCCAGTAACCACATGATAGGTGACAAGTACAAGTTTAGAAATTTAAACAAAATGATTCAAGGTTATGTGAAGTTTGGGAATGAAGCTAGAGTAAGAATTAAAGGAAAAGGCTCAATTGTTTTCCAGTGCAAGAATGGAGAACATCGCAAGTTAGATGAGGTTTATTATATCCCAGACTTATGTAGCAACATAATAAGTCTGAGACAATTAGCTGAAGGTGGAGATGAAATCAGAATAAAAGATCCGTTTTTATGGGTTCATGACACTTCTGGAAGGCTTTTGATGAGGGTCCAGAGATCCCCAAATCGACTCTACAAGATAGAGTTACTAGAAGTAAGCTCAAAATGCATGATTGCTGAAATCAATGAACCCACATGGCTTTGGCACGCAAGAATGGGCCATGTGAATTTTAATGCACTAAAGTTGATGTCAGAAAAGGGAATGGTCATTGGAATGCCAAGAATAAACACACCGTCTCAACCATGTGAAAGATGTCTAGTAGGGAAACAATCAAGGAATTCATATCCATTAAGAACGAATTACAGGGCAAAGAAAAGGCTAGAACTTATACATGGCGACTTGTGTGGACCGGTCTCACCTCCTACACCTGCTGGAAACAAATACTTTATGCTACTCGTTGATGACTTCAGTAAAGTTATGTGGGTATATCTTTTAAAAACAAAAGATGAAGCCTTCCAAGTTTTTAAGAACTTCAGGGCAAAGGTTGAAGCTGAAACAAGTGAAAAAGTGAAGATCCTTAGAACAGATCATGGTGGTGAATTTCTTTCAAGTCAATTCACCACATATTGTGATGAGACTGGTCTGGAACGTCATTATACCGCTCCATACTCCCCACAACAGAATGGTGTGGTGGAGAGATGGAACAGGACTGTTTTGGAAATGGTTAGAAATTGCTTGAAGACCATGAGTGTGCCTGATGTAGTGTGGGGAGAAGCCGTCAACCACGCTGTGTACATCTTGAACAGGGCAAGCATGAAAGCTCTCAAGGAATCCACACCGTATGAAATGTGGACTGGAAGAAAGCCACACGTAAGTCATTTGAGGGTATTTGGGTGTGCTGCACACATGATGGCAAGTCAGAACCATCTAAAGAAATTAGATGACAGGAGCAAAAAGGTTGTGCATCTTGGAGTTCAGAAAGACACGAAAGCATATCGATTATTGGATCCAGTAACAGAATTGATGTATGTGAGTAAAAACGTGATATTTGAAGAAAATAAGGCATGGATGTGGGAGAAGACGGCTAAGATTAAGCCGACACCAGGGATGAGTTTCACAATTGAAGGGTTTGACTTCAATGACCTTGACTATGATGAAGTTGGGCCTACCCCTGGCACCCCAGATGAATACGTAATGCCACAATCTGAAGAAGATTGGATTGAAGGAGAATCTCAGCCCATTAGCTTACAATTGGATCCACAATTGAGCCCACATGATACTTCATTAAGCCCACCGTCACCAGTGTCACAAGTCGGCTCCTCAAGTATCGCCTCGAGCTCCACAGGCGGAGGTGCGCCAAAAAGATATCGATTTCTATCGAATCTGTACGACCAAACAGAGCAGCTCATGATGGTCCACGATGAGGAGGAACCAACCTCATATACAGATGCGAAGAAAAGAAAAGAGTGGGTCAACGCCTTGAAAGTCGAACTAGCATCAATTGAAACGAATAACACCTGGAGGTTAGTCGATCTTCCAAAAGATCGGAAGCCAATTGGTTTGAAGTGGGTTTTCAAGGTGAAACGAGACCCACATGGAAAGATTCTGAAACATAAAGCTAGAATTGTGGCGAAGGATATGAAGAAGTCTTTGCACCGGTGGCAAGAATTGAAACCGTACGAGTAATACTAGCCCTTGCAGGTTGCAATGGATGGCATGTGCATCATCTAGATGTGAAATCATCGTTTTTGAATGGTAAGTTGGAGGAAGAAGTCTATGTATCTCAACCCGATGGGTTTGTAAAAAGAGGTGAAGAGAACAAGGTGTACAAACTCTCGAAGGCCCTTTATGGATTAAAGCAGGCACCCCGGGCATGGAATGCTTGCCTAGACAGGTATTTGAAGAGTTTGGGTTTTGCAAGATGTGCACAAGAGTACTCAGTTTATACCAGGAAGAAAGAAGGAAAATCCTGATAATTGGTGTGTATGTCGATGACCTCCTAGTAACAGGAAATTGCCATGAAGAATTGAAGTGTTTCAAACAGGAGATGAACGAAAAATTCGAGATGAGTGATCTCGGGCTCCTGAGTTATTATCTGGGAATCAAGGTACATCAAAATGATATAGGAATCACTCTTAAACAAGAAGCATATGCAAAGAATATTTTGACCAAGACCCGGATGTTGCACTGCAATCCCACCACAAGCCCATTGGAACACAAAGTGAAGTTAACCAAGGATGAAGATGGAGAATTGGTGGATCCAACTGAGTACAGGAGCATCGTAGGGGGACTGAGGTATTTAACTCATACTCATCCCGACATATCCTTTGTTGTTGGGGTGGTAAGCTGTTTCATGAAAAGGCCAACCACAAAACACCTTCAAGCTGTAAAGGGCATACTTAGATATGTGAGAGGCACTTTAGACTATGGTTTAGTCTATACTAGAGGAAAGGGCAAGGTTACAATCTCCGGGTACTCCGATAGTGATTTAGGAATGGATATCAATGATAGAAGAAGCACTAGTGGGATGGCATTCTATGTGAATGGGAATCTGGTTACATGGTCTTCTCAAAAACAAAGATGTGTGGCACCGTCTTCATGTGAGGCAGAGTTCATGGCTGCCACCTCAGCAACTTGTCAAGGCATTTGGCTACGTCGCTTGCTTACTGAGATAATAGGAGAAAAAGTAGAACCATCAACACTATTTGTTCATAATAAGTCATGTGGAACCCGGTGTTTCACGGCGGAGCAAGCGCATAGACATAAGATTTCACTTCATAAGAGAGAGTGTGGAGAATGGTGAAATAAAGGTATCCCATGTATGCAGTAAGAATCAAAAGCCAGACATACTCACAAAAGCAATGGCAAAACTAAAGCATAAGGAGATGCAGAACTTGATTGGAGTCAAATAGATATCAAAAGTTTGAATTAAGGAGGAAAATGTGAGTGTAATTCAGATTTTTTTTTCCTGCACATGTTTTTTTTGGTGTTTTACTCAGTCCTTTATTTTGAATAAGTCCAAGGTCATGTTGGCAAATGGGTCCTGTTTTTATGTAGATAGGTAGAAGTAGCTCCTTGTTTTTAGTCCTTTTCTAGCTTAAATAGTTGGCAAAGTGTACGTTGGAATTATTCCCATTCAAGTAGTTTATGAATAAAGTGAAAACTTTGCCTTCCTGTTCTGTTTTTTACATTCTTGTTTTGCTTTTTTGTCATTAGACTTGTACACTTTCTCTCTTTTGTTCCTGTTTTATACCAACATGCTGTTTCATGAAAATTTTCATGTCAAACCTTTGTGGATGAACCTTTACTTCTTGTGTGAGGTAGATGCTTATTCTCTTTATGCATAGTTCTTCATTTCAGTTATATATAAAAAAAATATGTGTACATTCTGCATGCAACCGCCATTACCACTTATTTTTATAAAAGAGTTGACCCAAATGAGAAAAGACTGCAAAATGTGGAAGTTGGGCTACCAACTGTTCAGCTTGACCCTTCTTAAGCATCCATTGTATGTAAGTGAAAATATGAATAGATCGCCGCCGTATTATAATAAGATTAGAAAATTAACTTTTTAATCAACTGCTGTTTCTTTTTTACTTAATGAGATCATAGCTTAATCTGGTAAATAAAGCATATGGGTGTTTCTTTTTTACTTAATGTAGAAATATTGAAGGAAAGTTGTGGATCAAAATCTATAGCTTAAATGCATAATATATATATATATATATATATATACTTTTACCTTCAGAATTTTCTAAAAACTGAACTGTTTGCAACTTTTACTGGACAAATGGAGGGCATAGCTCATAGTCTCTATACATTTCTCTATCAACTTTTTTTTTCCTTTCCAAACTTTGTATTTATTGAGGATATCCAGTCTCAGCCCATTAAACAGCATCAACATCAGCCCATGAGCAATCTGAAGATCCGATCCAAGGAGCTGATACAACACGTTTATAACTCACCTGTATATTCAAATGTATAGTCAATTAGATTCCATATTTATGCCTACAGAATAGCTCCATTCCAGCTGTATAATATGTTGTAAATAGCCTATATAAGAGATATTCATCAATGAACAAATTAATTCAATTTGACAATACAATTATTTCTCTATATGGTATCAGAGCCCCAATAGCTCCTCTGAGTTTTCTTTCTGATCCTATTCCAACGATTCTTCCATGACGATGATTGAAGTCAACACTCATACACACTTTCCAATCAAGCTCACTGCAAATAACTTTCCGGTTTGGAGGAAACAAGTAATAGCTACCCTAACTGGGTTAGGCTTGGAAGGCTATGTCACAGGCACAATCGAAGCCCCATCAAAAGTTCTACCAACTGATGCAACAAAAGAAAGTCAGTCCGACGCAACAAAAGCAAATCCAAAGTACAGAATTTGGTTTCGTCAAGATCAGATTATCCTTGGTGCCTTACTTGGAAGCTGCTCAGAAACAATTCAATCAGTTGTCTTGTCTGCCCACACATCTTATCAAGCCTTCAAACGCCTTACTGAAAGTTACGCCAGTGTTTCCCGCTCAATAATTATCTCACCGAAGTCTCGGCTAGCTAATAACCCTAAAGGCACAAGATCTATCATGGAATTCCTCCATGATATGAAAAACATAGCAGATGACTTAGCCCTAGCCCAAAGTCCAGTCGATGAAGAGGATTTAGTGGTCCATATACTAAGCCAATTAGGAGAAGATTACAACAATATCACAACTGCTCTCAAGTTTCATGATACTGCTATTACCTATCCAGATCTATTTGAAAAATTACTTGACCATAAGCGTACCCTAAAAGACACTACTGTTTCTCCTGCTATCGCAACTGTCAACAATACACAAAAGTTCATAAATCGCTATCCAACCAAATCCAGGAATGATAATCGCTACCCACAACAATTCAACAATAATCAAAATCAAACCACAGGAGCTCGTGTCTCTCGTCCAACCAATCAATACATTGGTGGTAATTCTTATTCAAAAGGTAATCGAAATTCCAGCTATTGTCAATATTGCAATATTCCAGGTCATGAAACCAAAGACTGCAGGAAGCTAGCTCGTTTTCTCAGGGAAAACAACATCACTATCTCCAATTCAGCAAGTCCAACTGTGAATACCACTACTGCTGGATCAACTTCCTCAAACCCACCTTGGATGTTTGACACTGGTGCTTCACATCATGTTGCATCTACATCTGCATCGTTTCAAACCCTCTCAGAATATGGAGGTCCTGATGAGATTGTGTTAGGCAATGGTAAAAGTCTCTCTATTTCTCACATTGGTCAATCTGCTCTCCTTACTACTTCTAAATCTCTAAACCTGCATAATGTTCTATATGTTCCAAAACTTCGCAATAATCGTATTTCTGTTGCTAAATTGTGCAAATCTAACAATGTTTCTGTGGAATTCTTTCCACACTTCTTCCTTGTTAAGGATCTTCAAACGGGCATCACACTCACGCGGGGAGTGAACATTCATGATGTCTATTATACAGCTATCAGTCACTTCGTAGTCTTCCAAGAGTCAACTCCACCACCACTTCAAGCCAATCAATAAGCTCCTTGCATCACAAGTTTGGGCATCCATCTACTAAAGTTTTCAAGTATCTTCTTAGTCGTTTAGGGTTCAGCTGTAATAAATTTTCTAATGTTTCTTTCCATTGTCATTCTTGTTCTATCAACAAAAGCCATAAATTGCCCTTTGGTGATAATTCCTTTAAAGTTTCAAAACCTCTTCAACTTATCTATTCAGATGTGTGGGGACCTGTTCAACTTTCAAATGATGGTTATGCATATTATGTCACCTTTTTTGACTATTTTTCTCGCTATATTTGGTTGTACCCAATGAAAAAGAAGTCGGATGTTTCCATCCTGTTTCCTCAGTTCAAAACCTTAACTGAAAAATACTATCAAACACCCATTGTTTCCTTATTTACCGACAACGGGGGTGAGTTTATCAAGCTCTCCTCTTACCTGCAATAACATGGTATTTCTCACTTCACCACCCCACCACACACTCCTGAACAAAATAGGATTGTCAAACAACGCCATCACCATATAGTTGAAACTGGACTTTCTCTTTTACACCATGCCAATCTCCCACTTCATTTTTGGAGTCATGTGTTTCAAACAGCAGCTCACCTCATCAATCGCTTGCCTACTCTCATACTCAACTACCAATCACCCTATGAAAAACTTCACAATGCATCCCCAGCTTATACCAAACTTAAACCATTTGGATGTCTATGCTATCCATGGCTGCGACCTTACTCACCCTCTAAACTACACCGATGATCAACAAAATGCATTTTCCTTGGTTATTCTACATCTAAGTCGGCCTACAAATGCTATGATCCTACAACCCACAAAGTATATCACTCAATACATGTTGGGTTCATTGAGCATACTTATCCCTGTCATGCTGATTCACAAATAACTTTACCCACAACTGATTCCCTTTGCTCACCATCACATACAACCCCAGTAATTTCTACCCCTGCCTTGGTTATCTCACCACCACTCTTCCCGTCATTAGCAACTAGAACTCTTCCAGGTATTGAACCAGCAGCTGCATCTCCTCAGATATTTCCAAACACTTCTCCAACCCAACAGCCCTCATCATCACCCATACACACACCACCTCAGTCTCCTACGCAGCAACCAACCACATCCTCATCAAATATTGATCCGCCTATTGTATCTGCCACACCTTATCCACAATGAAACCGAAAACGGAACTCAAAATACTTCAACAACAACCTCATAAATACTACTACCCTACATCTAATACCTACAACCCTTGAACCTACTACCCATAGTCAAGCCTCTAAAGATCCCAAATGGAGATCTGCAATGGACTCCGAGTTTAATGCACTCATTCAAAACAATACTTGGGAACTAGTTCCTGCTTCCACTCACACACCCATAGGCTGCAAATGGGTTTTTTCGAATAAAACGAAATCCAGATGGCTCCATCTCAAAATACAAAGCCCATCTCGTAGCCAAAGGTTTCTTACAACAATATGGCAAGGACTATTTTGATACTTTCAGCCCGGTCACTAAACCTGTCACTATACGCACTGTGTTATCCATTGCTCTTTCCAACAATTGCCCATTAAGACAATTAGATGTTAACAATGTGTTTCTTCATGGAACACTTCATGAAGAAGTATTTATGACACAACCACCTGGCTACACTGATCGCTAATACCCTACTTATATTTGCAAACTCAAGAAATCTATCTACGGCTTAAAACAAGCCCCACGGGCTTGGTACATCGAACTTACTACTTTCTTAATTCGGTTTGGGTTCAAAAAATCATTAGCTGATGCGTCATTGTTCATCTATCAAAATAAATCAATCACTTGTTACTTCATGGTCTATGTAGATGATATAGTACTCACCGGTAACTATTCTCGCTTTCTCGATCACTTTATCACTTCTCTAAGTGCAAAGTTTTCTCTAAAAGATCTTGGTGCATTACATCACTTCCTTGGTGTCGAAGTTATTCCTACCCCAACTGGTTTGTTTCTCTCTCAACACCGACATATACAAGACATCCTTACTCAGTTTCACATGGAAGGTGCAAAGGAAGTCTCCACTCCTCTTAGTGCTCCTGAACCTTTATCCATCACCGATCAGTCCCCCACCGTAGATGCTACCCCGTATCGTAAACTTGTAGGTTCTCTTCAATATCTTGCATTTACACATCCTGACATCTCCTTTGCTATCAATAAACTTTCCCAGTTCATGCCTAATCCCCGTCAAACTCATTGGCAAGCACTTAAGCGTCTGCTACGTTATCTTAAAGGCACCATTCACCATGGTCTTGTTCTCAATCGAAACTCGTCTCTCACTCTCTCGGTATTTTCTGATTCTGATTGGGGAGGTGTTCACAGTGCAGGTAGATCAACAACTGCTTACTTACTTTATTTGGGTTCTAACATTGTTTCATGGAAGTCAACAAAATGAAAATCTGTATCTCGCTCATCAACGGAGGCCGAGTACAAAGCTCTTTCTAATGCCACTGCTGAACTCATATGGTTAAAGAATTTACTACAAGAATTGGGCATCACACCTACAACTACTCCTACATTATTTTGTGACAACACTGGTGCTACTTATTTGTGTGCAAACCCTGTTTATCACTCTAGAATGAAACACATTGCTTTGGATTACCATTTTGTTCGGGAACAAATCTCTTCTGGTCTTCTCAAGGTTTTTCATGTCAACTCTCAAGATCAACTTGCATATATGTTAACTAAGCCACTCTCTCGTGCTCCCTTTTTGTGAAACAGATCCAAGATTGGAGTCTCCGATTGATCCTCCATCTTGCGAGGGCGTATTAAGGATATCCAGTCTCAGCCCATTAAACAACATCAACAGCAACCCAATACATCAGCCCATGAGCAATTTGAAGATCCGATCCAAGGAGCTGATACAACACGTTTATAACTCACCTGTATATTCAAATGTATAGTCAATTAGATTCTATATTTATGCCTACAGAATAGCTCCATTCCAGCTGTATAATCTGTTGTAAATAGCCTATATAAGAGATATTCATCAATGAACAAATTAATTCATTTTGACAATACAATTATTTCTCTATAGTATTTATATATACTTCTAATCAAGTTTCTTTAAAAGGATATAATAATTGGAGATGTCTGAAAGTATCATTTTCATCAAATCTTTATCATCTAAGTACCTACATGCCTATTGTATCCTTTGCTTTTCACATTCGTAGTGCATTGATGGAGCATGCATGTGACTTGGCTCATCCTAATTTGAAGACTTTGGTGCTTAAAGCAACTATGGATGCCTTCAATGTTGATGAACTGATACGAATTCTCAAATATTGTCCAAAACTGGAGAATCTCAAGTTGATTAACATTAGAGAGGTATTCTCATATCAAGTTGGTATTTTTATTAATTTATTTTTTATTATCGCAATATTGAAGCACGGTGGCTCACTTTCCTATTTCCTTGATGTATTGTGCGTTGTAAATTTCTCACATAAGCATTACAATATATGAAAAAGAAATTGAGCCCGTAAATATATATTTCAAGAGCTCAAAAGCTTGTTTGGACTTTTGCACCTTAAGATGAATAACTTATGCTTTTGTTCGATGATATAGGATTTTAATGAAAAATACGAGTTTTTGGATGAAGATGAAACAAGGAGAATCATGACTCCTGATGTAAAAAGGGTCGAGTTTTTCGAATTCAATGGAGAAAAGCAAAAACAAGTTATAGATCGACTGGTTTGAAGATCTATTGTATTTGTCTTTCATTTGGGGTAACGAAGTTGGGTTCTCTAATTAACGACTATGAACTGTCAAACTGATTACGCTTTTGAAGAGCTATTGTTACAAGAATTTTAGTAAATTGTAAGTAGTAGGAATTTGAAGTGTCAATCATTTCTTTGGCGTTTCTCAGTAACCGGTCACATTATGAGTGACCCTTGAAATAAGATTTCATACTCTATAATGCGGCCTATATTAGGTTTCCCTCCCATCACATTCTACATTCAATTCGTCTTCTTCATTAGATTTAATTTGTAGAACATCAAAAATCAGATTTCATACTTTTTTTTTCTTGAATCCCGATTCCTGATTACAAATACAAAGTCATGGTTTTTGGAAAGAAAAGTCGTATTAATGAGGAAGATGATGTAGGTAAACAATCACAACAATACCAGCCGGAAAAAGATGATTTTGTAGATCTTGGAGATGAAGAAGACAACCAAGCAGAATGCCGATCAGAACATCTGAGTCAGACAAGTCAGTCAAGTGGGAGTCAAGGTACACAGCGAAAAATCAAACCGTAGATGCTAAGCCTTTGGTACATCACTGGAGCGTACCGAAATGAGCCTAAGGCCAACCCCTTCGTACAGAATTTTAGGACCTAGTGAAATGCGTACTGTGTACTGTACCCCTTCGTATCGTGTATTGTACCCGTACCAAGGCGTACTGCAAAATTCATTAGTGAGTTTAGAATAGAAAACCATATGGTTCATAGATTTTTCAATATATATTTTTCTGTACAAATAAAAAAAAAGATTATAGGTAAGGTAGGTCTTAATTTTTTTTAAGGTAAGTCCCTAAAAATTTTCTATAATAATTTCATATAAATTAAAATAATTAGGTGGGTGAGTGGGTCCTAAGACCCACCTTTCTTATACCAAGCATCGCCACTGCGGTGAATTATGTGACTGTGACCACAACAACACAAATTGTAACATTATAGCCAACCTCTTCTTTCAATTGCACTAATTGCAACATTAGTATGTAAAACAAACTTCCCTTATATTTGCACCACCACAAAAATGAAATTAATAGAACAAAAACGTGAAAATATAGTGTTTTTGGTCCTAGCTATCCGTCAATAATCGAAGCCTTAAAGCCGCCTTCCCTGTCTTTCGCCGGTCATTCTTCTACATCCATTCATCCATCCTTTTTTTTTTTTTTTTAAATCCCAGCAAGTGTAATTACAGACATTAATATGTATAATATGATAGATATGTATGTATGGTGAATTATATATATATATATATATATATATATATATATATATATATATATATATACCGGGTTACACGAGACATGGCTGATTTTCGAGGAAAAACTCGATTTTTCGCACGATTGTAGACCCTACACTTATATAAATTTAATTTATATGATCTGAGATGCGGATACTTCTGCTTATCTGCTCTTCGCGTTCCCAAGCGAATTCAGGTCCCTACTTGGTATTCCATCGAACCTTCACTATCGGGATGCGACTTTGTTTCGTTCATTTGAATTCCCTATCTATGATTTCTACTGGCTCTTCCACGAATTTGAGACTCTTATTGACCTGAATTTCATCGAGTGGAATTACAAGAGTCTCGTCGGATAGACACTTTTTGAGGTTTGACACGTGGAAGACGAGATGTACGTTGCTAAGCTCTTGGGTTAACGAAGTTTGTAAGCTACACGGCCGATCCTGGCGAGGATCTCAAAAGGCCCAATGTATCTTGGATCTAGCTTTCCACGCTTTTCGAAGTGTATCTGGCCTTTCCAGGGTGAGACCTTTAACAAAACACGGTCACCAACTTGCAACTCCAAAGGTTTTCGTCTCTTATTGGCATAGCTCTTTTGTCTATCTCTTGAAGCTTTTAGTCGTTCTCAGATTTGTACGATCTTTTTGGTGGTTTCTCGGATGATTTCTGGGCAGTGAGAGTGCTATCAGGGACTTGTCCTTTGACTAGCTGTGTGTCACCCACCTCAGCCCAACACAGAAGGGATCTGCACTTACAACCATAGAGGGTTTCGAAAGGAGCAGCCTTGATGCTAGTGTGATAGCTGTTGTTATAAGAGAACTCAACCAATGGCAAATGGGTATCCCACGACTTACTAAAGTCGATAACGCACACTCTCAGCATGTCTTCTAGGGTTTGAATGGTTCTCTCACTCTGCCCTTCTGTCTGTGGAAGGTAAGTTGTGCTCAAATCCAGCTTAGTTCCAAGAGCCTTCTGTAATGACTGCCAAAATCTCGAGGTGAATCTGCTATCTCAATTAGAGATAATGGACACATGCACACCATGCAATCGAACTATCTCTTGGATGTAGATTCAAGTCAGTCTCTCCATCTTGTATGTTTCTTTGATTGGCAAGAAGTGGGCAGACTTAGTCAATCTGTCGACCATTACCCAGATAATGTCATGGCCAATTGGGGTCTTGGGTAATTTTGTAATGAAGTCCATTATGATTCGTTCCCACTTCCACTCAGGTATTTATGGCTGCTGAAGTAGACCTGAGGGCTTTTGATATTCCACTTTTACTTTGGCGCAAGTCAGACACTTGCCCACAAAGGTAGCAATTTCTTCTATCATGTTTGGCCATCAATATAGCTTTTTGAGATCCAAATACATCTTATCCGCACCTGGGTGAACAAACTATCTAGTCCAATGAGCTTCGTTCATGACAACCTCCCTGTAACCACCGAGCTTTGGGGTCCAGATCTGGTTCATGAAATAATAAACTCCGTCTCCCTTGATTTCTAATTTCTTTTCCATTCTCCTCACGGCTTCATCCATCATGTTCTCTGGTTTTAAGGCTTCCAGTTGAGCCTCTCTGATTTGTGTGGACAAATGGGAATTGATGGTCATTGTAAGTGCCTTCACTTTACGACTTGAATACTCTTTCCGGCTGAGGGCATATGCTACCACATTGGCCTTGTTGGGATGATAGCGTATTTCACACTCATAATCGTTGAGTAGTTCTACCCATCATCGTTGTCTCATGTTCAGCTCCTTCTAGTAAAAAATGTGCAGAAGGCTTTTATGGTCGGTGAATATGGTGCACTTGGTTCCGTAGAGATAATGTCTCCAAATCTTTAATGTGAAGACCACTGCTCCCAATTCTAGATCGTGATTTGTATAATTGCTTTCGCATGCTTTCATCTGTCTCGAGGCATATGTAATGACCTTTCCTCGCTGCATGAGCACACAGCCTAGCCCATGATTGGATGCATCGTAATAGACCATAAAGTCCTCCGTCCCTTCTGGAAGAGACAAGATATGTCCTGCTTCAATGTTTGGAATGCAGTGTATTGATTTTCTCCCCAACTAAAGGTTACACCATTCTGATTCAGGGCGGTAAGAGGCTTAGCAATACTGGAGAAATTCTGGATAAACCTGCGATAGTAGCCAACAAGACCCAAGAATTGACGGATTTCTGTTGGTGTCTTCGTTGCTGACCAATTCTCGATCGCTTTAATTTTTGAAGGGTCCACATGTATGCCTTCTTCGCTAACCATGTGACCGAGGAAAGTTACTTTTCTGTTCCAGAATTCGCACTTTGAGAATTTTGCATATAGTTTCTCCGCCCTTAATGTTTGCAGCACTTGCCTTAAATGCTGTCTATGATCTTCCTCACTCCGAGAATAGACAAGTATATCATCTATGAATACTATCACAAATTTGTCTAGGAATGGACGGCACACCCGATTCATCAGATCCATGAATACTGTGGGTGTGTTGGTTAGACCAAAGGGCATTACTACAAACTCCTAGTGACCATATCGAGTCCAGAATGATGTCTTAGGAACATCACTCTCATGGACTCATAATTGATGGTACCCTGATCTTAGGTCTATCTTTGAGAAGTAACTGGTTCCTTGGAGTTGATGGAAGAGGTCGTCGATTCTGGGTAGGGGATAACGGTTTTTGATAGTAAGCTTGTTCAGTTCGTGATAATCTATGCACATCCGAAAGGACCCATCCTTCTTTTTCACAAATAAGACTGTAACTCCCCAGGGTGAGGAACTTGGTTTGATAAATACCTTGTTGAGTAGTTCATTGATCTGGTTGGATAACTCTTGCATTTCTGTTGGTGCTAGACGGTAAGGGGATTTAGCTACGGGGGTAGCTCTGGGGATTAAGTCGATTCGGAACTCGACTTGGCGCTCAGGAGGAATTCGGGAAGATCTTCAGGGAAGACATCAGGAAAGTTACAGACTTTGGGGATGCTCTCGAGGTCTTTAACTTCCTGTTTCTCGTTAATGACATGGACTAGGAATGCATGACACTCCTTTAACATATATTTTTAGGCTTTGATGCACAAAATGATACGAAGATTTGAGCTTAGTTTATCACCATAGATAATGAGGGCTTCGCCGAATGGAAAATTGACGCGAATGGATTTTTCATAGCAGAGGATATGAACACGATTGGGGCTCAACCAATCCATGTCGGTGAAGACATCAAAACTTTTTATGGAAACTGGCATGAGGTCGATTGGAAAAGAATGACCATTTAGGGTAAGGGTACAGCCTATGGATACGTCGTTAGTGCTCTCTTTCTTTCTGTTAGCCATCTCTATGGTGAATGTTTCGGTTAAAGGTTGGGATTTATGCTTGAGTAGATGTTTAAATGCATGACTAACAAAACTCCTCTCTGCACCACTATCGGAAAGAATGAATGCATAAGAGTTAACGAGGAGGAACGTACCCGTGACTACGGTGGGGTCAGCGACTGCCTCCTCCTGGCCCATAGCTAGAACCTTCCCTGTATTTCCTGCAGTTGTCACTTTTGGGAAATTCCTCTTGTAATACCCGGTTTCGCCACAGTCATAGCAGGCTTGACAAACTCCAGCTCCAGGGGCCTGATTGGTTGGTTGGACTTGTGTTTTGTAGAAACAGGTTGTGTGTCCCTTTTTGCCACAGCTGTTGCATTGCATGTCACGACAGGTTCCGTGATGATGAAAGTTACACTTATCGTACCTTGGAAGGGTTCCAGCATATCTACTGGCAGGTGTTTGAGTTGCAAGGACATTAGCAGGAGTGGTAGCAGCATGAACTGGCACTATTTGTTGTTTCTTGGAGGGCTACTGCGAAGACTTGACCGTGCGCTTGTTCCAGAACATTTTCTTCTCACCAGCCGCCTTTGGTGGTTCGGGAATGGATGCTATAGTTTCATGATCAACCCCATGATCTATTAGAGTCTGTGTTGGACACTTGGCGCTGTAAAATGTGAGAGGTTTAGCAGCCAATATGTTCCCTTGAGTTGGGGGGTGTGAATCCCCATATGTACCTCTTAATTTTCTTGCTTTCCGGGGTGACCATCTCAGGACATAGAAGAGCCAAGTCGTTGAACCTAGCAGTATATGCAGCAATGTCGGAACCCTTCATCTTCAGGTTCTAGAGCTCATGCTCTAGCTTTTGCATCTCACCCCTTGGGCAATACTTCGCAAGCATTAGCTCTTTTAAACTCTCCCAACCCATAACATTGGCTACCGGTAGAGTTAGGGATTTGATTCGACTATTCCACCAAGTCAGTGCTCTATCGGTGAAGGGTAGGCGGCGAACTTCACCTTGCTTGCCTCGGGGAACGCACAGATCTCGAAAATTGATTCGAACTTCTCGAACCAACGAGTTAGGGAAATGACACCTCCATTGTCGTCAAAGGATTTGGGTTTGACGTTCATAAGTCCTTGTAGGAACACTCCTTCTGGTGTCGCTGACCACCATCAAGATTATGGAGATGGGTACCACTTCCCAATCTGCTAGAGCCGCCAGAATTGATCTGCGACATCGCGGCAGCCATAGCGGTTGTAGCTGTTGCTTGGAACATAGCAGGATCAAACTGAGGAGGTGGTGGCGGTGAATCCGTCAGAGGATTGTTGTTCTTTCTGTTGGGTCTCTTCTTGGGAGGCATCTTTCTCTAAAAGATACAAGTGGAAAATGACGATAAGCCTTCTATGTTGATCATGAGCCAGATACTTTTGAACAAGATATATCAAAAGCCTACAGCATTAATAGAGATCTACAATAAAGGTTTACTAACATAAACAAGCAATTGCAGGTCTTTCATTTGTGAGGACTAGTATTACTTGTAATAATTATGTGTAGTGTTATCGAACTATAAAATACTCCTATAGTATTTTAACTATGTGCTTCATTAGTATTGGATTTGTGAGTTTTAGACTTGTCGCAACACCACAGTCACTCCCAAACACATGTTGGTCATATATCGGACAAATATAGTTGATCAGGTTATATTGGCACCACATATGATGACATAACTATTCAAGTTTAACCGTAGTGCCCAACTCGTCTTAAATACTTTTATGTAGTTCTTATTACGATACAACTTCTAGTATGTATGTATATACTTGTATACTTCTTATAAAAATACTTAAATTTTAAAAGTATACTTTTAGTTTCAAAGCGTTTCGGCCCCTTTAGTGTTTATAGTTATATACCATGTATGGTTTGGTACACTTAGTTCACTATAAACAATAGCTCTGATACCAATCTGTCACACCCCCAAACTGAAACTGCAGAAACGTTCAGGGGTGGAGGACGTCATGTATAGTATCACAAAAATCACATCATAGTAATAAAAGTAGACACAAACATTACATTGGATAAGTAAAATATTTACATTTGTTTGATACATAGTTTGTATACATCAAAAGTATAGCAAAATATAAAAGACATGACTCTATATGCTTCGTCTTCTCAAAAGCTGCGGGAGTACTTGTCTACTGATTTCCTGAGAATACAAGTGATTTTGAAAGAGTATCAGCATTAAAGCTAGTGAGTTCATAAGCATGTTTATGTTAATGAAAACTTGTTAATGAATCTGTGAAAATGTTTATATGTTTCCAAGAAAATCCAATATTTTCTAACATGTGTGTCTGTTATGACGTTCCATAAAGTATTAGTTCGTATGCCCGATTACCACCAGATGTATTGTATAATGTTGTTTTGAATGAAAACCCTTTGTATGAAAATCCTGCCTATCACCAGTATGTATAGAATATTCTGTTTGAAAACCCTGATTATCACCAGTATGTATTGTATAATGTTGTTTTGAACGAAAACCCTTTGTATTAAAACCCTGGCTATCACCCGTATGTATAGTAGTTCCATTACTTAAAATAAAACCATGTATTTTGACCCCTGGAATCCTCTAGTATAATGTGTAGTAGTTCTATTAATTAAAATAAAACTAATGAAGAATGAAATCCCGTAAACAAAGGCTAATTTATACTATTGTGAGTCATATAACCATGCTTGATATGACCGATGACCTCTACGACGTTCTTCAGGTGTCGGACGGTATGATATTTGTCACCCCAGGCATGCCTGCCTAACTATAGCTAGCAGTTTAGGTGTGGGATTTTCAGACCCGAATAGATCTATTCACAAATCTCACGCTCTCCCTCCAGGAGACTCTGGTTACAGTAATGATAGGATTAGCCCGCACCTCGAAGGGTACATTTGAAGTGATGTCTTTCAACCCTGTATTAACTAGTTTATGTGTAATGTATTGTTCTCTTGTACTGGAAACTATACGTACGTCTTGTAGAGTAAAAATAATTGTACTTAATAATTATTCAGTATGGTACTCTTGTACTCAGAATGTATTAATGTATATAATAAACTATATCTGTCATAGTTTATATAATTGTTAATGTATAACCCTGAGATGGTAAAACTGTGTATTGAAATCCCAAACTATACCTATTATAGTTTGCATGTGTGTTAAGTACTCGATTCGTGTATTGTTCTGAAAGTTATGCAATTATAGTTGTGAGTTGAAAACTTCCCTTATGATCAGCATGTTACAAAAGGGATAAAAATATCTAAATACTTTATAAAATGTGGTGATCTTAGGTTGTATCAATTGCATAATTTTTTATCATGTTGAAATTTTGTGTATAAAGTTCACAAATACTATTTATGTTTGGCTTGTATCCCCCCCCCCCTTGAAAACATTAAAATGTTAAAAGCGTAGAGGTATGAACTCACTGTTGGTTGCGTGTATGTGCCGGACAACGACACAGGAAATGATGATCCTCGATTTTGTTGTACGCGAAGCTAACGGAATCTGAATATTAATTAAACACATATTTGAATTTAAATTAGCAAATCCATTAGTTAAAGTGTTAGAAAAACACTTGCTTTTGGTTAAGGAATGTTATCGAGACTTGATCGAAGTGGAAAAGTGTGACATCCCCAAAATCTCGGCCAGAAAAGACCGTTTTCATTTATGCTTTTTAAAACATTTTCAGAGTAAATCCATTTGATTTTTAAAAGAGATGCGGAATTTGTTCCCAAAAACAAAACATGATAAGATAGATATTTATCAAAACATTTCATATAGAAATATGATTTCATTTCATAATCAAAAGTCGGGATGTCATGTTCCGATACAGATCACAAAGCATAAACGATTACATTACAAGTCATTCAACAACTATATACATATGCAGACTTGCAAACAAAAATGACTTGATGATTCGCCCATCTTAAGCTCTTGCGCCACTTCCTGTAATACAATTAAACTGAGTGGGTCAGGCTTGGGAGCCTGGTGAGCATATAGGGTTTTCAAACCCACAATAATTATATTTAATTTCATCAATCAACAATAAACCCGATTACCCATTCCCGTTATCCTCACCTTACGTTCCTAAAAATAACGTCTATTATAAGGAACTTATTTCAGGATTTTCATCGGGACGGACATTACTGCAGAGGGGCTTCCTCAACAATAAGTGTCCTAAAGACAACCATGTGGGGGATAGAGTACACCGGTGAACACGTCGTTCACAACACCTACAGGTAATGAGCCTGCTAGTGTTCCACAGGACAGTCTAGAATAGTCTGTGGTCGTCATCCATACTCTGCTGAACGACTAGAATAACACCAATAACACCAATAACACCGAGGCCTCTCATCTGTTTATTACACACCAATTATTTACCCATGTTCTACCCAACATATTAGTAGATAAAAATATACATTTTTATACACTGTTTAAAAACCTGTATAGCATGCTTTAATCAATACATATTCCACATTACAGATGAGGCATACACACATAACACGTATTTCATAGAGAATATACATTCACACATATAACCACAAAATATATACACGTAGCACGTATTTTATATTAAATACTTCATAATATTGCGTTGGAGAGAAAATAACTACACACTCACTTGATCAGAAGATGATCCGACAGCACTACGGCTTATAGAAGTAGTATACTTTGATAGATCTGGAAGATCTTCACCAAAAACCGGCTCCTCCCGGGCAGGGCTTCGGCTCGGGAATAACGCTCTTCGGGATTCTCGGGGCTTCGGATCTCGCTTCGGGGCTCGGGAATAATACCGGGGCTTCGGGATATGATTGGCACGCAAATCGAGGCAAAACTTAGAGAGAAAGTAAGAAAAATCGCAAGGAAATGGCTGATCTCGAGTTCTATTTATAGGCTGCTGGGTCTGGGATTACGCGGGGCGTAATCTCAAATTACGCAGGGCGTACTCAGTACGCGGGGCGTACTCGGTTACGCGGGGCGTAATTTGACGTCACTGCATGCGTCGATCTGTGGCACTCGAGTATTGGTCAGACAAGTTGCATCCGACTGAGTACGCGGGGCGTACTCAATTACGCGGGGCGTAATTGACTCGTCGAACTTCTAAATTGCGTAACTTTCGCATACGAGCTCCGTTTTTGACGTTCTTTATATCCACGCGAAGGTCAGACCATACTCTACAACTTTCATTTAGACTCCGTTGGCTAATTTTGACTTTTATTTTTATTATTTATTTTTAGAAGGCCGGGACAGAAAAACTTCGTTATAAATTCATAACTTCTTCGTCTGACGTCCGTTCTCGCCTAACTTTTCATTGTTTCGCTACTAACAACGAGATCTTCGATTCTCATTTAGATTGTTTCGGCTAAAAACCGCTCGATCTCAAATCGAGTATTTGGGCTGCATACTGCTAAGTCAAAACTTAGAAAAATCATAACTTCCTCATACGAAGTCAGATTTGGGCGTTCCTTTTATGCACGCTCTCGGTTTAACGAAATCTATGACTTTCGTTTAGATCGCTAAGGCTAAATATCGCTCTATCTTAAATTCATATTTTACGTCACTCGACGTCGTGCCGGTTCTGTCGCGAAACTTCGATAGGTCATAACTTCTTCGTTATAACTCGGATTTTGGCATTCCTTATATCTCCGGAATCCTTGTTTCAACCACTACAACTTTATGCAAAGATATCGGGCTTATCTCACACTTTAATTTTGACGCTTATTTTATTCTTAATTCATTAAATTATAATAATTAAGAAAATAAACACATAAATCACATAATTCACATAATTCACAAATAATTCATTTTTATTATTTCAAATTGGGGTTACAATGGCTAACCTAGACTATTACATTGCTAAAAATGGCAAGCCTAGAAACACGGGCGTTACAATTCTCTCCACCTTAGAATGATTCCGTCCCCGGAATCACACACCAGCAAACAAATGCGGATAGCGACTCATCATGTCACTCTCCGTTTCCCAGGTGAGATTCGGCCCATTCGTGTGTTTCCATCGGACAAGCACTAACTCAACCATCTTACGTCGCAATTTCTTAGTCTTTCGGTCAACGATTGCCTCCGGTTCCTCAATCAACCTTTTGTTCTCATCGATCCTCAACTCTGAAAGTGGAATTATGTCGGGAACTTCTCCCGTGAACTTCCTCAAATAACACACATGGAAAGTGTTATGAATTCCATTCAGTTCTTCTGGTAGTTCGAGCTTGTAAGCTTGGTTCCCAATCCTCTGAAGAACTTTAAACGGTCCAATAAACCTTGGACTTAACTTTCCCCTTTTACCAAATCTTATAAGTCCCTTCCACGGCGAGACTTTAAGCAAAACCGAATCTCCAACTTCAAAAGTCATCGGTCTTCGCTTTTTGTCAGCATAGCTCTTTTGACGATCCTGAGCTGCTAACATTCTTTCCCTAATTATTTTCAACTTTTCAGCAGTTTGATGAACCAACTCCGGTCCCATAAACTGCTTTTCCCTAGCCTCAAGCCAACAAGACGGCGTACGACACTTCTGTCCATACAATGCTTGATAAGGTGCCATCTTTATGCTCGAGTGAAAACTATTATTATAGGAAAATTCTACCAAAGGCAAATGTTCATCCCAATTACCTAGGAATTCCAAGGTACACGCTCTCAGCATATCCTCAAGTGTTTGTATTGTTCTTTCACTCTGACCATCAGTCTGCGGATGGTAAGCTGTACTTAAACACAACTTGGTACCCAATTCCTCTTGTAGACTTTTCCAAAATCGTGAGGTGAAACGACTATCACGATCCGACACAATTGTTAACGGAACACCGTGAAGCCTCACAATTTCCTTCACGTAAGAATTCGCAAGCTTTTCCATAGTCCATTTCTCCTTTGCTGCTATGACATGCGCACTCTTAGTGAATCGATCGACGACCACCCAAATCATGTCGTGACCACTTTTTGTTCTGGGCAGTTTAGTGACAAAATCCATAGCAATGTCTTCCCACTTACCCATAGGCACAGTTAATGGTTCTAAACTCCCATATGGTTTCTGATGTTGTGCCTTGACTCTTGCACAGGTCACACACTCGGCCACATACTTCGTAATGTCGAGCTTCATCGTCGGCCACCAATAATAGGGTTTCAGGTCCCTATACATTTTTGTGCTACCGGGATGAATCGAGTACATGGTTTTGTGAGCTTCTTCCATCAGAAGATCTCTGACTCCTCCTGTCTTAGGTATCCAAATCCGATCTTGGAACACCTTCAGTCCGTGACTGTTTACACCGAACACCAACGTTTTGCCCAAACGTTCCTCCTTTCGGTCATTTTTCTCAGAAGCTTCGCTTTGAGCTTTCTTTATACTTTCCAAAATAGTCGAGACAACTTCAATTCTCAACGCTCTTGGCCTTTTCTTTTCAAGATTGACCTTCCGACTGAGAGCATCAGCAACAATATTGGCCTTACCGGGGTGGTAAAGTATCTCACAGTCGTAGTCCTTAAGTAATTCCAGCCAGCGTCGTTGCCTCATATTCAATTCTTTCTGACTAAAGAGATATTGGAGACTCTTATGATCAGTGAAAAGTTTGCACTTCGTGCCATAGAGGTAATGCCTCCATATTTTCAGTGCGAAAACTACCGCTGCCAACTCCAAATCATGAGTCGGGTAGTTCTTTTCGTGCTCTTTCAGTTGTCGAGACGCATATGCGATCACCTTATCTCTTTGGGTTAAAACACAGCCCAATCCAACCCCAGACGCATCGCTATAAACAGCGAAGTCTTCAACTCCATCGGGTAGAGAAAGTATCGGTGCCTCGCATAGTTTCTTCTTTAGCTTCTCGAATGCTTCTTTATGCTTATCACTCCAAGCATAAGTAGCTCCTTTGTGGGTCAAAGCTGTTAATGGACTAGCGATCGAAGAAAAGCCTTGGATAAACCTTCGGTAATATCCGGCTAATCCTAAAAAGCTTCGGATCTCCGTGGGACTTTTCGGTTGTTCCCACTTCATCACAGCTTCGATCTTCGCTGGATCAACCATTATCCCTTCTTGGTTGACCACGTGACCCAAGAATTGGACTTCACGAATCCAAAAATCACATTTGGAGAACTTTGCATACAGCTTCTCCTTCTTCAAAACTTCCAACACTTCTCGCAAGTGTCTGCCATGCTCCTCCTGGCTTTTCGAATAAATCAGAATATCATCTATGAACACTATCACAGATTTATCAAGGAACGGATTACAAACCCTATTCATTAAATCCATGAATGCTGCCGGAGCATTGGTTAGTCCAAACGACATAACCAAGAACTCGTAGTGTCCATATCGCGTTCTGAATGCAGTTTTCTCTACATCCTGCTCCCTTACTTTCAGCTGATGATATCCTGACCTCAAGTCGATCTTTGAAAAATAACTTGAACCTTGTAGTTGATCGAATAGGTCATCAATCCTTGGCAACGGATATCTATTCTTTATTGTTGCCTTATTCAGCTCTCGGTAATCAATGCACATCCTCATGCTTCCATCTTTCTTCTTTACGAATAACATCGGAGCTCCCCAGGGTGATGAACTAGGTCTAATGAAACCTTTGTCCAATAACTCCTGAAGTTGCATCATCATCTCCTTCATCTCCGTTGGTGCTAATCGATAAGGTGCTTTTGCAATTGGCGTTGTTCCGGACAACAAGTCGATACGAAATTCTACTTGTCGATCGGGCGGTAATCCAGGAAGATCTTCGGGAAATACTTCCAGATAATCACACACAACAGGAATATTTTGCATCACCTTCTTTTCCTTCTTAGCGTCGATGACGAATGCTAAGTATGATGTACACCCCTTGGTCAAACATTTTCTGGCTTTCATTAGAGAAATGATTCCAGAGTTTACTCTGCGTTTATCTCCGTACACCATAAACGATTCCTTCCTAGGTGGATTCACTTTCACTATTTTCTTCTTGCATAAAATTTCAGCATCATTGGCGCTAAGCCAATCCATTCCCAAAACGATGTCGAAACCGTTAAGTTCGATAGGTAATAATTCCTCGTGGAACTTATTTCCATTCAGATCAATTAAGATGTTTTTCATACGATAGCTAACAGGTACAAACTTGCCACTAGCAACTTCGACTAATAAAGCATTATCTAGTCTATCAACAGGCAAAGCTAGTTTTCTACCAAATTCATGCGATATAAAGGAGTAGTTGGCTCCAGAATCAAATAAAATTTGGGCAGGCAATTTGTTAATGAGAAAGGTACCTGAAGCGACATCAGCTTCATCTTTAGCAGCTTCCAGTGTCATCTGGAATGCTCTCGCCTTTGGCTTTGGCGGAATGTTGGGTCTTGCTGCTTCCTTCTTTTTCGGACAATCCCTTGAGATGTGCCCCTCTTCACCACAACCATAACAAACATTCTTGGTGAAGGTGCAGTCGTTGGCATAATGCCCTAGCTTTCCACATTTGAAGCATGTGGTTTCCCCGCCACACTTCCCATAATGCTTCTTCTTGCACTTGTCACACCATTTCGCTTCTACCTTTCCTCCACTTCCCCTCGAACTAGACTTCGAGAATTTACTTTTCTTGCTGGACCCTGAAAATCCATCGATTTTCCTTTTCTCGCCAACCTCTGACCTTTCCAGACCTTTTTCCCTGATCTGGGTCTCAACATTTCTAGCAGCCCAGATGGCGGCTTTCAATGTGGTTGCTTGCTTAACCATTGGACCATAGTCCGCTGGTAGTCCAAGGGCAAACTTGTTGACCTTAGAGAGTTCTGTAGGCACCAAATATGGGATAAACTTCATCTTTTCTATGAAACTTGCAGCGTATTCAGTAACGCTCAATTTCCCTTTCTTCAAATTCTAAAACTCATTACTGATTTCCAGAAGGTCCTGCTCGGAGCAGTATTTCAGTTTTAGTTGTTCCACAAAGTCTTCCCAAGACATTTTGCTTGCTTCTCCATTGGGCATAGAGTCAGCTAACAGCTTCCACCAACTCAACACGCCAGATTTTAGCAGAGGGATCGCAAGAGCGGTCTTCTGCCTGTTGCTGCATTCGCAACTTTCAAACATAGTCTCCATTTCGGAGACCCAATCCATAACTTGCACCAGCGTCGGGCTTCCGGATAGACATGGTGGTTTGGATGCCATGAAATCCTTATACTTGCACCCACGACCATCATTTCCTCCATACTGGTTATTGCGTCTAACCACTGGTTGTTCGTCTTGACCAATGATTCCACTAAAGTTTTCTCCTTCAGACTGCCCTCCATTCTCTTCGGGCTCTTCCGCTTGAATTGACGGTTCTTCACGATTCTGCCTAAGCAGGCGTCTTGTTTCTTCCATCTGACGATCCAACATCATTTGAATCATCATTTGTACACCAGCCATTGTTATCGGCTCAGGTGCATCAGCTACGACAGGTACTTGTTGAATTACAGGCGGTTGATTCCTGTTTTCATCAGCATTTCCAACTCCGCTTCTTGTTCTCACCATTTTTTTTATCTACACACCGAATAATTTCACCTTATTACTCCAAACGATTACATGCTAGTTCTAATATCGTATACATACGCTTAGAATCCTAAACACATAAACCTTCAGATCCGGTTGGCAACAAACCGTAGATCCGAACAAATAATATCATATATGGAAACATATAACATTTAGCACATCAAAGCATTTTAGGCAACTCTCCTAAAATAAACTAGTGCTCGTGTCTAAAATTTATCAGACACACACCTCACAATCTCCATTTAGCATCTTAAGTTTAAGTCTAGAAATCCTACAAATTCCTAGTTCGCTTAAACTAATGCTCTGATACCAACTGTGACATCCCCAAAATCTCGGCCAGAAAAGACCGTTTTCATTTATGCTTTTTAAAACATTTTCAGAGTAAATCCATTTGATTTTTAAAAGAGATGCGGAATTTGTTCCCAAAAACAAAACATGATAAGATAGATATTTATCAAAACATTTCATATAGAAATATGATTTCATTTCATAATCAAAAGTCGGGATGTCATGTTCCGATACAGATCACAAAGCATAAACGATTACATTACAAGTCATTCAACAACTATATACATATGCAGACTTGCAAACAAAAATGACTTGATGATTCGCCCATCTTAAGCTCTTGCGCCACTTCCTGTAATACAATTAAACTGAGTGGGTCAGGCTTGGGAGCCTGGTGAGCATATAGGGTTTTCAAACCCACAATAATTATATTTAATTTCATCAATCAACAATAAACCCGATTACCCATTCCCGTTATCCTCACCTTACGTTCCTAAAAATAACGTCTATTATAAGGAACTTATTTCAGGATTTTCATCGGGACGGACATTACTGCAGAGGGGCTTCCTCAACAATAAGTGTCCTAAAGACAACCATGTGGGGGATAGAGTACACCGGTGAACACGTCGTTCACAACACCTACAGGTAATGAGCCTGCTAGTGTTCCACAGGACAGTCTAGAATAGTCTGTGGTCGTCATCCATACTCTGCTGAACGACTAGAATAACACCAATAACACCAATAACACCGAGGCCTCTCATCTGTTTATTACACACCAATTATTTACCCATGTTCTACCCAACATATTAGTAGATAAAAATATACATTTTTATACACTGTTTAAAAACCTGTATAGCATGCTTTAATCAATACATATTCCACATTACAGATGAGGCATACACACATAACACGTATTTCATAGAGAATATACATTCACACGTATAACCACAAAATATATACACGTAGCACGTATTTTATATTAAATACTTCATAATATTGCGTTGGAGAGAAAATAACTACACACTCACTTGATCAGAAGATGATCCGACAGCACTACGGCTTATAGAAGTAGTATACTTTGATAGATCTGGAAGATCTTCACCAAAAACCGGCTCCTCCCGGGCAGGGCTTCGGCTCGGGAATAACGCTCTTCGGGATTCTCGGGGCTTCGGATCTCGCTTCGGGGCTCGGGAATAACACCGGGGCTTCGGGATATGATTGGCACGCAAATCGAGGCAAAACTTAGAGAGAAAGTAAGAAAAATCGCAAGGAAATGGCTGATCTTGAGTTCTATTTATAGGCTGTTGGGTCTGGGATTACGCGGGGCGTAATCTCAAATTACGCAGGGCGTACTCAGTACGCGGGGCGTACTCGGTTACGCGGGGCGTACTTTGACGTCACTGCATGCGTCGATCTGTGGCACTCGAGTATTGGTCAGACAAGTTGCATCCGACTGAGTACGCGGGGCGTACTCAATTACGCGGGGCGTAATTGACTCGTCGAACTTCTAAATTGCGTAACTTTCGCATACGAGCTCCGTTTTCGACGTTCTTTATATCCACGCGAAGGTCAGACCATACTCTACAACTTTCATTTAGACTCCGTTGGCTAATTTTGACTTTTATTTTTATTATTTATTTTTAGAAGGCCGGGACAGAAAAACTTCGTTATAAATTCATAACTTCTTCGTCTGACGTCCGTTCTCGCCTAACTTTTCATTGTTTCGCTACTAACAACGAGATCTTCGATTCTCATTTAGATTGTTTCGGCTAAAAACCGCTCGATCTCATATCGAGTATTTGGGCTGCATACTGCTAAGTCAAAACTTAGAAAAATCATAACTTCCTCATACGAAGTCAGATTTGGGCGTTCCTTTTATGCACGCTCTCGGTTTAACGAAATCTACGACTTTCGTTTAGATCGCTAAGGCTAAATATCGCTCTATCTTAAATTCATATTTTACGTCACTCGACGTCGTGCCGGTTCTGTCGCGAAACTTCGATAGGTCATAACTTCTTCGTTATAACTCGGATTTTGGCATTCCTTATATCTCCGGAATCCTTGTTTCAACCACTACAACTTTATGCAAAGATATCGGGCTTATCTCACACTTTAATTTTGACGCTTATTTTATTCTTAATTCATTAAATTATAATAATTAAGAAAATAAACACATAAATCACATAATTCACATAATTCACAAATAATTCATTTTTATTATTTCAAATTGGGGTTACAATGGCTAACCTAGACTATTACATTGCTAAAAATGGCAAGCCTAGAAACACGGGCGTTACAAAAAGTGGGTTTACAGCCAAGATTCACGTTTGGGGCTGATTGCGGCCGTGAAGGGAATACGGTCGTCAATTGTTCTCGGCCGTGAACAGTTTACTGCCTTTGAAGGGTTTACGGTCTTTGAATGGTTCACGACATGTTCTTGGTGAAATATGAAGATATGAAGGGTTTACGGCCGTGAACTCAAGAATGAGGAGTTTTTGATTTGATGAAAGGATGAATGTTTGATGCTCCAAAACAAGTTCCAAGGTGGATTGGATGATAGATGAAGAGGAAACTTGAGTTTTCGGTTGATGGTTTTAGAGAGAGAATGTAGTGTTTCGGCCAGAAAAGTAAGAATGAGGGTGAAAACACGTATATATAGGCTAGGTTCATGGTTGGTGATGGGTTCCACCCAGTCGTGATCGGTTTATGTCCGTGTATAGTTTATGGTCGTGAATTCGATTGTGGCCGTAAACACCGGGATGCACGGGACTTCGCTGATTTTCGAAGAAAAACTTGATTTTTCGCACGATTTTAGACCCGACACTTATATAAACTTAATTTATGTGATCTAAGTTGTTTACAACCCTTAAAAGTTTGACAAAATAAATAAAATTCAAAATTTTCATTTAACGGAAAATTGACTTTCGTTGACTGAAAAAGGTTCGGGTTGTCACACTTGGGTACTTGTATAACAAAAATTTAGTTAGAATACATACCTTTTCTTGTAGCTTGATTCCTTGGACCTTTAAGAGCCTAGCACCCCAAATGTGATGCCTCAAATGCTTCACACAACACCACCAACAATGGAGGACTTGAGAGAGGACTTCTTGCTTCACAAAAATCGGCTACCACGCTTCTAAGCTCACTTAGGTGCTGATTTTGGTAGCCTTAGGGTCTCTTATATAGTGTGGCAAAACTAGGGTTACACCATGTAAAGCCTAATGTGCATGTCCTTCCATATTCCTCATGCTCCATGGGTTTAAACCTCCATGGGTTGTCACATGGGTTTAGCCCAACATAAGGAATCATGGATCATTGGCCCACACCATAAGAATGAATGATTTACCAAATCAACCCCTTATATTTAACTACTCTCTCTTGATCACAAAATTAATTCCAAATTAATTCTTGATCAATATTAATTAAATAATACGATTTCATATTAATATATTAGAACTTATAATAAATTTATAAATCATGAATATCCTCTTCTCAAAAGTCCATCCTTATAAATTTTTCCGATGCCATGCAACCCAAATGGACCATGCTACTCTCGGGTCAAGTACATACCAATTATAGTTATGGGCTTAGACACTAAATCCAACAGTCTCCCACTTGGATAAGTCTAATAATTATAACTACAAGTACGACTTAAAACACCGACTAGCAATCGTAGCTCTTAAAAGCCTCAGTTGAACTGAGATGCTCCATTTTAGATAAGTGATCATATGATCCTCTGTTCTCGAGATATCAGCCGGACAAATACATGGAACAACGTCATACTTATTGTCCAACAATTTGTTTCTCGATCTCTGATTTGTTTGACATAGAACTTGATCGAACACATCAATTTAGTTCTGACCGGGCCCGAAACATAAGTCAAAACAAAATCATCGAGGGCCCAATATATCGCTTTTAATCCTCCAAGGAACAAAAAGAACAGATAAAATTCGAATCATATGTTTGTACTAACTATTCATCAAATTGTACACAACATCACGTTTTATAGCATCAAGTTACTGAAGCGGTTTCGTACTATCAATGCACAACCAACTCATAGTCAACAACTCATATCTCTTGGTTTGAAGACTTATATGATATTATCGTCTCACGATCACTCGAGATAAATTCCATGAAGTGATACAAGTGAGTGTGAGTTTAATCTAATACTCAGACCTTATGAGCACTCATGAATGTTGCAGCAAACTTTGCTATGTCTAACACAATTCAGACATCTACTAGCCAAATGCATGACAGTCTTGCTTAAATACCTACTTCCAACGTATGATCAACTGAGGATAGTTTGAATAATATAATTATTCAGGAAGTCAAAACATGCAAAGTGAAACAATAGTAAACGATTGACACAAGATAGTAACACTACTTATAAATAAAAAAAACACCTTTTATTTAGATCATCAAATGTCAATTACATTTCAACAATTACAAGTTTGAAAAGCTATCGAACTATTAAAACTAATATCGTCCTTCAGCCCGAAGTGCATCGCATGTTGTAAGTGCTTAACCCTACTCAGTCCCTTCGTGAGGGGATCTGCTGGGTTCTCATAAGACGATACCCTCTTTGCTATGAGGAGTCATTCTTCTATTCGATGTATTATGATGTGGTATTTTTTTGTCAATGTGCCTGGAACTGCTGTGATCCCTTTGTTCCTTGGCTAAGGCAACTGCACTCTCGCTGTCACAGAAAATCTCCATAGGCTCCTTTATAGCTGGTACGACTCCAAGGTCTCCAATGAAGTTCTTCAGCCATATTGCCTCCTTCGCCGCCTCGTTTGCTGCTACGTACTCTGATTTGCAAGTTGAATCAGCCACTGTCTCCTGCTTGGAACTTTTCCAAGTGATTGCTCCTCCATTCAGGGTAAAGACCCAGCCCAACTGAGAGCGGAAATTATCCTTGTCGGTCTGAAAGCTGGCATCGCTATACCCCACCACTCTCAAGTCATCACTCCCACCGAGGGTAACGACCCAGTCCTTAGTCCTCTGTAGGTACTTGAGAATGTTCTTTACCGTAGTCCAGTGAGCCTTGTCCAGATTCCCTTAATATGTGCTGACCATGCTCAAAGCAAGGGCCACATCAAGGCGACTACAAGTCATAGCATACACGATCGAGCCAATAGCAGAAGCATATGGTATTCGATTCATCTCAACTATCTCAGCCTCTATACTCGAACTCTAAGCTTTTCTTAGTTGGGCATTGCTCTGCATTGGTAAGTCACTTGTCTTGGAATCCTGCATGCTGAATCTTTTCAACACCTTATCCAAGTAGGTACTTTGACTAAGTCTAATTAGTCTCTTAATCCTATCTCTCAATATCCTTATCCCAAGAATATAGGTAGCTTCTCCGAGGTCCTTCATAGCGATACACTTCCCAACAAAGGACTTAACCTCTTGCAAGGTTGGGATGTCGTTTCCTATGAATAGTATGTTTGCTCAGTTTTGGCATTGCTCTGCATCGGTAAGTCACCTTTCTTGGAATCCTGCATGTTGAATATTTTCAACACCTTATCCAAGTTGGTGCTTTTACTAAGTCTAATTAGTCTCTTACTCCTGTCTCTCAATATCCTTATCCCAAGAATATAGGCAGCTTCTCTGAGGTCATTTATAGCGAAACACTTCCCAAGCCATGACTTAACCTCCTGCAAGGTTGGGATGTCATTTCCTATGAGTAGTATGTCATCCACATAAAATACCAGAAAGCTAACTAAGCTCCCACTAGCTTTGACATATACACAAGACTCATCCTTGCTTCTCAAAAAGCCAAACTCTTTGACTTTCTCATCAAAACAAAGATTCCATCTGCGAGATGCTTGTTTCAATCCATAAATAGATTTCTCAAGCTTACACACTCTATTAAGGTAGTTTGCATCGACAAAACCCTGTAGTTGACTCATGTAAACATCCTCAGCCAACTTTCCATTAAGGAAAGCAGTTTTGACATCCATTTGCCATATTTCATAATCATGAAATGCAGCAATGGCTAGCATAACCCTAATAGACTTAATCTTCGCAACTGGCGAGAAGGTCTCATCATAGTCAACTCCTGGAGTTTGAGTAAATCTCTTCGCAACCAGTCGCGCCTTATAAGTGTGTACCTTCCCATCCATGTTGGTCTTCTCCTTGAAGATCCATTTGCAACCGATTGTCTTACTACCTGGTACATTTTCAACCAAGTTCCAAACATGATTGTTATACATGGACTAAATCTCGCTGTACATCGCCTCTTTCCATTTAGCAGACTCGGGGCCTGCCATGGCTTCCTTATAGTTGTTAGGGTCATCGATCCAAATTTACCAGTGTGCTATCATTGATAAATGTATCACCTTCTACAGTAATATGGAAACCATAAGACTTAGGTAGAACACTAACTCTACCGGAACGCCTTAGAGGTACAGACTTGTCAATCGACTCAATAGGAGTTTCCTCCTTAGCTTGATTGCTAGTGTTTGAGGTTCCTTCACCACTTGACTCTTGAAGCTCTGCAAGGTCAATTTACCTCCCACTGTCTCCTTTGCCTACGAGCTCTCTCTCGCAAAAGACTCCTCTCCTCGCATTGAAGACAACATTGTCACTTGGTCTGTAGAAGAGATAACCAAAGGATTTATGTGGGTAGCTGATGAAAATATACTGCTCACTTCGAGGTTTGAGCTTGTCATGAGTCTCGCGTCTCAAGAAAGCCTCGCAACCCCAAACCTTGGTGTGGTCTGATGTGGGAACCTTCCCGGTCCATATCTCGTGAGGTGTATTGGCAACCTTTTTAGTTGGGACCTAAGCTATCAATTGCGCGCTATAGCGGTGCTATAGCGGCGCTATAGCGTTTTGCGGAGGTCAGGAACCGCTATTTTCAACTTAGCGTTTTCATTTCGCGGTACCGCTATTAGCGGCGCTATTCACCGCTATTTACCGTTATTTCAATAACCGCTATAGCGGCGCTATGGGCGCTATTCCATTTTCGTTCACATTTTGGGTCATTTGGTTACTTTGTCAATGAAAAACTAGTTTTAATGATCTCACTACACTTTCATTTTAAAATGCCCAAACAACTAACATAACTAAAAGCATTCAACGCAACTATGTCTACCGACAACTCTCTTTCTCATCTCTTTCTGTACTCACGACAACTTGAACTGCTATGGTCTGACTCCATTAATGCTTTTTGTAAATCAAACCACACCTATGAGGCTACGACTTAGGACTTAACTCTTTGTATCAACCATGACCTACTAATACGATATTGAACACGAACAATACAATTAAGCTCTATTTGACACTTTGACACTACCTAGTTTCCATATTACCATAATAGAATATTATGTTATGTTTTTATATGATTTTTTAGGTTTATGATATTAATTCTATATAGACTTATAGTATTAATACTCAAATATATATATATATATATATATATATATATATATATATATATATATATATATATATATAAATTTTATATAAATATAATATAAAATTATAAGTTATACGTAATATTAAAAAACTGCTATATCACCGCTATACCACCGCGATAACCGCGATCTCAAATAGCGGCATGTGACCGCTATTGAAATTTTGACCGTGATAACTGCATAGGTTGGGACTAGATTAAGGATATAGGCAGCAGTCTCTAAGGCATACCCCCAAAATGAGATAGGTAACGAAGCTCGACTCATCATGGAACGAACCATGTCCAACAAGGTTCGATTGTGCCTCTCAGCCACACCATTAAGTTGTGGTGTCCTAGGTGGCGTCAGCTATGAAACAATTCTACATTCCTTAAGATAGTCTAGGAACTCAATAGTAAGATACTCACCACCGCGATCGGATTAGAGCATCTTTATCTTCCTGCCCAGCTGATTCTCCACTTCTTATTTAAAATCTTTGAATTTCTCAAAGGTTTCTAATTTTTTAACAACGTAAAGTTTCAAAAAAAAATTTCATTTCCATAAACATACTTTTATTCATAAGATAATATCAAAACATAATGTATCCAATGTTATCATATCAAAACATATCCCAGAGTCTCAAGACATAATCTCCATGAGTGTGTACGGATCATGCCGGCGCCTTCCTGCGATCCTCGCTAGTACCTGAAACACATATCACAACAACTGTAAGCATAGATGCTTAGTGAGTTCCCAAAATACCACAGACAACATATACGCCACTCAAGGCCATAGCTCTATGGGATCTTCCGATCCATGTGTCTCAGGGGACTTCCGTCCCAACTATGGTAGACCTTCCGGCTCTACCCGTAATGACCTTCTGGTCCATATCATAATGACCTTCCGGTCCTTTTCATTCATAACATGCATAACACATACGTATCATATAACAAAATACATCACATACATCTCATAGCATATAAGACCTTCCGGTCACACATAGGTACCACTCTAGGTACAGTATAGTGAGAAGACTTACCTCGTACGATATCGGATAATCTCCCGTGCTCAGATACCCGATCTAGCCTCCTCCTATCAATAGAATAACATCCCTAATCAATATACTCTCATATTCTCATCTCTAATGATGGGAAGAAGACCATTCTACCCCTCCCAGAACTCTCTTGAATCAGCTTGACCAAAACCCTAAGGTCAAATGAAGTCAACGGTCAAACTTTGACCCGACTCGTTAAGTGCACATGGGCGACTCGGCGAGTCTATGTGGGTCCTATGAATCCTCCTAGCCTCACTTGGCACGTCGAGTCATCCCTTCAATCGACGGGCTACTCCTTTCATGAATCGTGGGGCAACCCCGACTCGACTCGGCGAGTTACATCCATGGCAACACTCAAATGACCTTCTGAGGTCAGATCCGCTTCTCTAACCAATAGATCTGACCTTCCCATAACCACTAATCATGTAAAGGTGAAACCTTTACACTCATGCAACACATATATGGTTCCTTTTGAAGAAATAGCCTAAAAATGGCAACCTAAGTTGATTCCTTCCATAACTCTACATAAGGCAAGATAGATAATGCTCTCTGGACCTCTATGGGTCCAGATCTGAAGTGTAACACAAAAAGGGACCATAAAATCATCTATTCAAGCCATAAAAAGGGTATAGAAAACCCTAGATTCATAGATCTTAACCTAAACAAAAGGAGAGTTCGCTTAGCTACCTCAACACTGCAGATCCAAGCTTGGAATCCACGGACTAGCAACCCTCTTGACCTCCTCTAGCTGGAATCACCTTATTCTTTGCAAAACAACACCAAAAAGGATTAAAATGGCTTGCTCTCACACACAACTCACCCAAGCTCTCTCTAGGGTTTCTCTCTCTGGATTGGTAGCTGCAAATGAGAGCTATAAGGTCATTTAAATAGGGCTCAAGCCTGCAGATTTTGGGTTTCTGAACTCAGTGCGGACTCGTCGAGTCACCTTGCCGAATTGTCGAGTCCATTCGTTAATCCAGTCATCAAATCGCGATCCTACTCGACGAGTCTAGGCGTCGAATCGTCGAGTCCATCTCTCTAAATCAAAATAAAAGAATAACGTAGAATACCTGGGAATCCGGATGTTACAATTCTCCCCCACTAGAATCAGACTTCTTCCTCTAAGTCTCGCTCTGCAAACAACTTTGAATGCCGCTCCTGCATCTCCAACTCCAGATCCCAAGTCAGCTCGGACCCTCTTCGATGTTGCCACTGGACCAGGACCGAAGGCACCTCCTTGTTCCTCAGAATCTTGATCTTACGATCCACAATCGCGACTGGTCTCTCAACGTAATTCAGTCTCGCATCCACCTGAATTTCTTCTAGTGGTACCACCGCCGACTCGTCGGCTATACACTTCCTCAACTGAGACACATGGAAGGTATCATGAATATGGCTCAACTCCATAAATAGCTCCAAACGATACGCTACCCTGCCTACCCTCGCGGTCACCCAGAACGGACCAATATATCGGGGCCCCAGCTTTCCCCTCTTCCTGAATCGAATCAATCCCTTCCAAGGAGACAACTTCAGGACTACGAAGTCTCCCACATGAAACTCAAGCTTGGATCGTCACCTGTCTGCATAACTCTTCTGGCGACTCTGAGCTGTCAACAACCTCTGCCTGATTTGTTGTATCCGCTTAGTCGTCTGAAGCACTATCTCAGTGCTACCCATCACGTGCTGCCCTACCTCTCCCCAGCAAATTGGAGTCCGACATCTCCTCCCATACAACAACTCGAAGGGAGGCATACCAATACTCAAATGGTGGCTGTTTTTATAAGAAAATTCAGCCACTGGCAAGTATGTGTCCCAACTTCCTCCGAAGTCCAACACACATGATCGAAGCATGTCCTTAAGCGTCTGAATCATCCGCTCACTCTGTCCATCCGTCTGTGGGTGGTAGGTGGTACTGAAATGCAACCTCGTGCCCAACTCCTCATGGAAATTCTTCCAGAACCTGGAAGTAAAATGTACATCTCGGTCTGACACAATCGAGATCGGTACTCCATGACGCAATACCGCCTCTTTCACATACAACTCTGCCAGCCTATCAGCGGAAGAGCTCTCACTGATAGCATGAAAGCAAGCGCTCTTCGTCAGTCGGTCGACTATCACCCAAATTGCATCGACACCCCTCGCGGTCCTCGGAAATTTGGTGATAAAATCCATAGAAATCTGTTCCCACTTCCACTGGGGAATCTCAAGTGGCTGCAACTTGCCATACGGACGCTGGTGCTCGGCCTTAACCCTACGACAGGTCAAGCACCTCTCAACAAACCACGCAACATCCTTCTTCATACAAGGCCACCAATAGTCTCTCTTCATATCCAAATACATCTTAATGGCCCCAGGATGTATCGAGAATCTCGATTCGTGCGCCTCCTCCATCAGAATGGTATGCGCCCCGCCCTCAAACGGCACTCAAATCCGACCCTGAAAGGTCATAAGCCCTTGGCTATCGGTAACGAATTCAGATACCTCTCCGGTCACCTGCTCTCTCTCGCGGTTCTCCGGTCTCACAGCCTCTTCCTGGGCCTCCCGAATGGTGTCCAACACCAGAGTCATCACCGTCAACCTCATACAGACGTCTCGTATCGGGGCACTTTTTGCCTTACGGCTCAGGGCATCGGCTACAACGTTAGCCTTGCCCGGGTGGTACAGGATTTCATACTGATAATCCTTTACCACATCCAACCATCTCCTTTGGCGTATATTCAGGTTGGGCTGATCCAGCAAATACTTCAAGCTCTTGTGGTCCGTGTATATGGTACACCGAACCCCATACAAATAGTGATGCCAGATCTTGAGGGCGAATACCACCGCCCCCAACTCCAGATCGTGGGTAGGATAGCTCGTCTCATGAGGCTTCAGCTGCATTGATGCATATGCGATCACGTTCCCTCTCTGCATCAGCACATCACCCAAACCTGATATCGATGCGTCACAATACACCACAAAATCCTCCATTCCCTCCAGAAGGGTGTTGCTAACACCGGGGCTTCGCATAATCTCTGGCGAAGCGTCTCGAATGAGGCCTGCTGCTCAGGACCCCGACTAAAAGCCACGCCATTTCGGTTCAACCTGGTGAGAGGAATGGCAATCCTGTAGAAATCCTTGATAACTCTCCGATAGTAGTCAGCCAACCCTAAAAAACTCCTGATCTCGATGGGGGATCTCGGTACCTCCCAACTCATCACAGCCTCGATCTTGTCCAGATCGACGAATATCCCATTCTGGTTGACGAGATGTCCCAAGAACTGGACCTCTCGTAACCAGAAATCACACTTGGAGAATTTGGCGTAAAGCCTCTCCGATCTCAAAACTCTGAGAATCTCCCTCAGATGCTCCTCATGCTGGTCTCTAGATCTCGAATAGACCAGAATATTGTCGATGAATATAATCACCGACCTATCTAACATCGGTCTGTATATCCTGTTCATGAGATCCATGAATGTTGTTGGTGCAATTGTGAGCCCAAAAGGCATCACCACAAACTCGTAGTGCCCATAACGAGTCCTTAACGTCGTCTTCTAGATATCCTCATCCCACACCCTCATCTGCTGATATCCAGACCTCAAATCTATCTTGGAGAACCAAGATGCTCCCTACAACTGATCGAATAGATCATCAATCCTCGATAGTGGATAATGGTTCTTGACTGTCAACTTGTTTAACTCCTGGTAATCTATGCACATCCAGTGTGAACTATCCTTTTTCTTGACAAAAAGGATCGGCGCTCCCCAAGGAGACCTACTCGGCCTGATAAATCCTTTCCCCAACATCTCCTGAAGCTATAAGGATAACTCCTGCATCTCTGGTGGCGCAAGGCGATAGGCGCCGCTCCTGGAACCAAATCAATGCGAAACTTCACCTGCCTCTTGAGAGGCACACCCGACAACTCCTCGGGGAGAACATCCGAGAACTTGCGCATTATTGGCACCTCACTAACCAAACCCGACCCTTCTGCGGCCACCCGAGAATCCATCACATAAGCCACAAACCTACTACAGCCCTGTTGTAGGCTCCGCCTTGCTCTGGCAGCCAAACAAAATGCTGACCCAGAACGGGTACCCTCGCCATACACCGTAAGTACTCCCCCACTAGGGTCTCGTATCGTCACCAACTGTCACTCGCAGTCTATAACAGCCCCAAATCGGCTCAACCAATCTATGCCCACTATGACGCACACGTCCCCCATCACAATTGGGACCAGATCTATCGGAAACTCAACCCCGAAGATCTTGAGTACACATCGTCGCATGACATCCCTAGCATACACCGCTCGCTATTCAGCTATAGAAACTCGTCGAGGTCGACTCAACGCCTCCCGCTGGATACTGATGTGCTGAATAAATAATAAAGACACAAATGATCGACTCGCACCCGAGTCAAATAACACCAAAGCAGGTACAGAACTCACAAGAAAAGTACCTATGCATATCACAATATAAGCACATTATCACAATTAAGCATAAATAAATGAAAGAATACATAGCAGCCACAACATGGGGCGCTGTGCAGACCTCCTCCGCTGTCAACTGGAAGGCTCTCCCGCGAGCCATCGATGCATCGGCTTTCACTGGCCGAACCTCAACAGCTCGCACGGCAGTAGGGGCAGATCCCTGCGGTGCTGCCTGTGCTGACCCCCACAGCTGCGGACACTCGGCCTTCAGGTGTCCAGTTTCGTTGCACTGAAAACAAACCATGAACCCCTTGGGGCAATCCTTGGCTATGTGCCCCTCCTTGCCATATTTGTAGCAAGAACCTGATCGGAAAACCCCATCATGTCCCTTGCCGCACTTCGAACAAGTGCGGACCTTCTGGCCTCCAGACCTCGAATCTGCGGGCTTTGCCCACTTGGCTGCCGACTGAGACTGTGCCGATCGCCGATCCTTCCCATGAGACTCGGCCTTCTCCGGGGCCTGAGTCTCCAACTCAATCTCCCTCTTCCGGGAATTTATCTGGAGCTCAGCAAATGTCCGGTATGACAAGTTCGCCACAAACTCCCTGATATCCCTCCTCAAAATTCTCAAGTACCGACTCATGTGTGCCTGCTCAGATGACACGTGCTCAGGGCAAAATAGTGCCCTCTCATGGAACATCCGTGTGATCACCGTAACTGACTCCGTCCCCTACTTGAGGGACAAAAACACTTGTGCCAACCATTCCCTCTCCACCAGGGGAATGTACTCGTCTCTGAAGATGACGGTGAACCTTTCCCAGGTCACCTCCAAAATCTCTGTAAGAGTGAAGTTTGTCGTCACAAACTTCCACCCAGTCCTTCGCTCCCAAGCGAAGCTGGTTCAGTGCAAACCGAACCCTCAAATGCTCCGGAAACGAACAGGTGTAGAATCATCCCTCGATATCAAAAATCCATCTCATCGCAGCAATCGGATCCTGCATCCCATCAAACTTCTGTGGCTTCGTGTTGCTGAACTCCGGGAACAACATCGAGTCATCTCCCTAAGGTCTAACAGCAGCAACAGTTGTAGTAGCTGCAACAGCAACAGTTGTAGTAGCTGCAGCAGCCACAGCCTCAGTCACCGCTGTGTAACGCTCATCAAAGGTCTCAATCAATGTAGTCTTGATAGACCCAAACATCTCTGGAATCTCGGCTCGGATAGCCGCAACCACCTCCTCGTGGATCATCTGACGAAGCTCCTCGTCACTCACATCGCTAGTCCCTGGTCTGTGGCATGTCCCAACCATGATGTCTCTGAAATACAACATAAGAAATATCAGAGACTCGCTCGAGTATACTCGCACTCGATAACTCAACCCTACTTGCGCCTTAGTACCCTAAGGATTCTTACTTAGACTGCGAACTGATCCGGTGTTTTTAGTAGTACGGGCCCTATACTATCGTCCACACCACATCAGTGTTCACCCCAAGTCCTCCTCCTAGGATCCCAGATCACAAGTACTCTACATATCGCTACCACAGGCTACCCTTCGGTAGACCTCTCATAAGCTCTTCACTGCTACCTACTCACTCTCAAGCATCTCATAGCAACGGAAATCTTCCTAGGCTTAGGCATCACAAATCAGGCCACTTTAGTCCTAATATGAATACCTAGCCTACTCTAGCATGCATAAAATATCATAACATATCTCATAACACATAATAGGACTGTTCACTATTTCGATAAAACCGAATTATCCAATTGGACAATTTGGTTCGGATATTTGGATTTTTGGATTGGTTTTCAACAAATCCAAATTATTATTTTGGATTTCGGATTGGTTTTCATTTATAAAATAAGAACCGAATAGTCCAAAAAAAACCAAATAAACATTTATTATTTATCTATTTATAATATATATCTATAGTTTTTTATTAATTTTGTAATTTATTTTTTCAAATAGGAACGTTTCACCCGATAAAAAAACATTAATATGCATTTTCACTCAAAAGTTTTCAATCTATAAAATATTTAACTATATTATATCTTCTTATTAGTTGTTTATTAATTTACAATCACATCTAAGTAATTTGTTTTTGCTTCTTGTGTAAAGTTTAGTAATATTATAATTATTTGGCGTGTTAAAATGTTTTGGTTTTTGAAAACAGATTATAAAAACCGATCCAACCGAATTGTAATTAGATCGGATCAGATTGGATTTAAATTTAGTTTTGTCTATTCGGATCCATGTTTTGAAAACAGAAATCAATTTGGATTCACTTGATTGGATCGGATCAAACCGATCCATCCAAACGAACACCCATAACACATAATGTAACGGTATCTTGGGAAATCACCGTTCGGGCGCTGGCTGATCGTACACACTGCTTCCTTCCGCCTTTCTCAAATGCTTTTACTTTTTTGAAAAATTGTTTCTTTTATGAAAAACTTCCTCAAATCCTCAGTTTGAGTTCAAATACACCCGAAGGTGCATCCGAATCCCTCAAACCAAGGCTCTGATACCAACTTGTAACAACGTAAATTTTCAAAACAATATTTTAGTTCCGAAAACATACTTTTATTCATAAGATAATATCAAAACATAATGTATCCAACGTTATCATAACAAAACATATCCCAGAATCTTAACACAAACTCTCCATGAGTGTGTACGGATCATGTCGGGGCCTTCCCGCGATCCTCTCTAGTACCTGAAACACATATCACAATAACTGTAAGCATAAATGCTTAGTGAGTTCCCAAAATACCACATACAGCACATATGCCACTCAAGGCCATAGCTCTATCGGATCTTCCGATCCATGTGTCTCAAGGGACTTCCGTCCCAACTCTGGTTGACCTTCCGGCTCTACCTGTAATGACCTTCCGGTCCTTTTCATTCATAACATGCATAACACATATGTATCATATAACAACATACAACACATACATCTCATAGCATATAACACCTTCCGGTCACACATAGGTACCACTCTAGGTACAGTATAGTGGGAAGACTCACCTCGTACGATATCAGATAATCTCCCATGCTCGGATACCCGATCTAGCCTCCTCCTATCAACAGAATAACATCCCTAATCAATATACTCTCATATTCTCATCTCTAATGATGGGTAGAAGACCATTCTACCCCTCCTAGAACTCTCTTGAATCAGATTGACCAAAACCCTAAGGTTAACTAAAGTCAACGGTCAAACATTGACCTGACTCGTCAAGTGCACATGGGCGACTCGACGAGTCCATGCGGTTCCTTTAAATCCTTCTAGCCTCACTTGGCACGTCGATTCATCCCTTCACTCGACGGGCTACTCCTGTCACTAATCGTAGGGCAACCCCGACTCGACTCGTGGAGTCCACTTATGAACTCGGCGAGTTGCATCCATGGCAACACTCAAATGACCTTCTAAGGTCAGATCCGCTTCTCTAACCTATAGATCTGAGCTTACCATACCCACTAATCACGTAAAGGTGAAACCTTTACACTCATGCAACACATATATGGTTCCTTTTGAAGAAATAGCCTCAAAAATGGCAACCTAAGTTCATTCCTTCCCTAACTCTACATAAAGCAAGATGGATAATGCTCTACACCTCTATGGGTCCATATCTGAAGTCTAACACAAAAAAGGAGCATAAACTCAATTATTCAAGCCATAAAAAAGGTATAGAAAAACCTATATTCATAGATCTTAACGAAAACAGAAGGAGAGTTCGATTAGCTACCTCAAAACTGCAGATCCAAGCTTGGAAACCACAGACTAGTAACCCTCTTGACCTCCTCTAGCTGGAATCACCTTCTTCTTTGCAAAACGACAAAAAGGATTAAAATGGCTTGCTCTCACACACAACCCGCCCAAGCTCTCTTTAGGGTTTCTATCTTTGTACTGGTAGCCGCAAATGAGGGCTATAAGGGCCTTTAAATAGGGCTCAGGCTCGCAAATTTAGGGTTTATGACCTCAGCGCGGACTCGTCGAGTCACCATGCCGACTTGTCGAGTCCATTCATTAATTCAGTCAGCAAATCGCGATCCTACTCGGCGAGTCTTGGCGTTGAATCCTCGAGTCCTTCTCTCTAAACCAAAATAAAAGAATAACATAGAATACCTGGGAATCCGGATGTTACAGACTTATGTTTAATTAAGTAGGCATAGCCATATCTATTGTAATCGTCAGTAAAAGTGACATAGAAGTGGTTAGCATCCCTTGTGGCGATTCTGAAGGGCCCACACACATTGGTGTGTATGAGATCTAACAAACCTTCACCCCTTTCACAAGTACCAGTGAAGGGTGACTTGGTCGTCTTTCTAAGTAAGAAAGATTCGCAAGTATCATCCGACCTTAAGTCGAATGATTCCAAGCAATAAAGAGTAAACTCCAATCTTGGTGACAGGTGAAACCTTCCTATTCCCCATGATCAAGTTTATCTTCCCGTGCTCCACATCCTTACTTCCTTTTAGGCCATGCATATCAGAACAAATGTGAAATCCACAACCTGTGTCAAGAACCCAAGATTTAGAATGTGATGAGTTTTTAGATAGAATAGTATAAATACCTACATGGGTGGGTTTAACCTTCCCATCCTTGACATCCAACAAGTATTTGGGGCAGCTTCGCTTCCAGTGCTCTTTCTTGTGACAGTAGAAACATTCTACTTCCTTAGGAATGGAAGAGGAAGAAGTAGAACCAGCCTTGGTCCCAGTTGAAGAGGATCCATCAAGAAACTTTCCCTTACGACTCTTTGAGAGAGCCTTCCTCTTCTTCCCTTTCCCTTGTCCAATTTCCATAACAGGGGCGGCGGTAGGAGTAGTAACAACCAATTTACCTTTGAGACTACTTTCGACAATCCTCAAAAGCCCTTGAAGTTTGCTAAGTGTGACCTCCTCCTTGTTCATATGATAGCTCATGCGGAACTGGTCATAACATGGAGGTAAGGAGTGTAAAATGATATCTATAGCCAACTCCTCAAGGAAGTTTACATTCAACTTTATCAACCGGTCCACAAACCTTTGCATTTTCTGCAAGTGGCCTGTGATGGGTTCACCATCCTTTATTCTAACTGTTATCATGGAAGAGATGATTTTATACCTCTCTTGATGAGCACTCTGATGATATTTTTCCATCAGGTCCTAGTGCATCTCAAAAATGTAGAAGTCCTCATAGGACTTTTGGAGTTCAACTGTCATGGTGACCAGCATGATACAAGACACCTTGGTGACATCCTTCTCATGAGCCCTAAAGTTAGCAATTTCCTCAAGAGTAGAAGAAGACTCATCGATTTCCTTAAGGTCCTTGTCTAGGTCATATTCCTTGTCCTCATAGCGAGTGATCATTTAGATGTTCCTAATCCAATCATTGAATTTGGAACCATCAAAGATGACTCTCCTACACAAGTTCATGAGAGAGAAGAAGCCAGTAGGGTTTGAGCCAGACAAAATGTTGGAAGACATCTGAAAAGAAAGAAAGACAAAGTTTAGATTAGATGAAGAGTCTTTAATTTAACACCCAATATGAAATATTAAGGCTAGGACCCAACACAATATTTTACAAATTGGAAAAGGGATGTCGTAACCGAACTTGCAAAATATTTGGAGGTAGTTAAATGACGATTTACCAATTTCCACCACGAAAAACGAAATTGTTATTAAGTTTTAATTGGATTGAAACTCCTAGATCCTTTAAGATTCATTTAACAATTCAATGGCATTTTAAATCTCGATTATGCCCTTCAGGTTTGTGACTGGGATACCGAGGATAACAAACAATGGGTGAATAACCATGCAATATATGCTTGGTACTCTAACCTTTATCACCCATTAATGTGACGGTTAATCACACACGCTCAATTGATCTTATGATAAACATCAAGCCATCATTTGCCACCCTTACTAGTCCTAGTTAATGTTTTGGTTAACCACACACGCTCCATCAACGACTTGGTAAGGTGCAAAGTGTAATTCTCATGGATTAGCATCAATTTCACATTTTCCTAAAGTAACTAAGATTGGGAATTTTAATAGAACATTTAGTTACTTTATTATTATCATTATACTTTTAATGAGAGTTATAGTCCTATCCTACCCGTTCGGCTAACGACCCTCCACCAGTCAAGGAAGCGGTGGGAGAGAGTGGAGACCCATTAAACTGCCATTTTATAGGCAATAACCTTATACCCCCTTATAGACCGGCTTCATGAATGAGGCCTACTAACGGTAAGATTGGCTTGATCTTATACATACATACATACATACATATATATATATATATATATATATATATATATATATATATATATATATATATATATATATATATATGTATATATATATATATATATATATATATATATATATTACTAAACTTATAATACTATAAAGTATAAGGGTTGAATTTTAAAGTTTTAAAATTCTAGGATTTGAAATGAAAGTATTTTAAGTGACTTTACAAATTCCAAAACTTGATGGCAAGTTTGGAAACTATTGAAAACCTTTCATTTCCTTCACTTATGAGTTTTAATGACTTTTAAGGAAAATACTTTTGGTATTCCATAACTTGAGGACAAGTTATGAAGTCCATTAAAAGGCATTTAGATCAGCAATTAAACTAACAAGAAATGTCAAATAATATCTATTATCTAGCAAAACTCATAAGCAAAGATAATTCACATTAACGGTTTTCAAGAAATCATATAAACTAGTATAAATCTTGAAACTTTGACAACTATCTTCTAGTTGGACAAGCATGATCGTTACCCTATTGAAAAATAGGCTTCAACATTCAAAAAGCAGTTTGGGGGTAATGATCATAATCCAATTTCTGGCCAAAAGTCGAAATTCTGCCCCCGTGGAGCATCAACTCGGCGAGTACATGAATTGGACTCGTCGAGTTGGTCATTTAACTAAGGGACTCGGCGAGTCACCCAGTGGACTTGGCGAGTTCACCGGGCAGAAGGTAGAAATTCGATTTTTTACACTTTGAAAATAAATATAACATCAAGTATAATAGAAAACAAACTTAGGCTTTTATACCACTAAAGAGTTTTAAGCATCCTAACAACCTTAAGGTGCACATACAAACCTAAATGTTTTGGATCTATGTTTTCTCTAATTATATATAACACCCCGTTTATTAAATAAATAAATGAGCAAATTACTTTAACATCCCGAGTCCAGGTATACCTCGTAACCCTTGGTGTTTTCAGTAATTGGCCATTTAAGTCCCCTTATGAGAAAAGGTGGTGAATAAGTACTCAAGGCGTACGCGAGTGTACACTTAGCGTACTCGTATGCATGCATTTTACGCGAAAGCCACCTAGTACGTTGGGCGTATCGGAGGGTACGTTGGGCGTACTAGGCTTAGAGTGAAAACCCTAATTTAGGGTGAGACGCCTATTTAAAGGATATGATGGCCTCATTCCTGGCCACCATTCTCAGACACCAAGCCTCCAAAACCCTAGTTTTCGTTCTTAGAGTCTGTGAGTGCATTTAAGAGCCTTGGGAGCATTCTTGAGTTTCTTTGGAGTGAATAAGAAGGAGTGGGAGTCCAGGCCTTGGATCTGACCTTATCTTAGTGTGGATCTTCATTTTGAGGTATAAAGCTCAGAGCTTTCTCACTCTTTTGGTTTTTACATCTTAGTAGAGTATTCTATGGTTTTCTCCCAAAAGTTGGAGACTTTATGTGATATTGTACTCCCGAGACCATGATCCACTCCCTTTGAGTATATTTAGTGGTGTAGTGTCATAAAAATCCTATCTTGGACGTTGGGATCAAGCCATGCATGAGATATGCGCTTTTTGTCATAAGAGGGTGAGTTTTTTGTGTGTTTGCGACCTTTACAGCCATGCAAAGGCTTAAAGTACCTGACTTTATGGGTTAAGAGCTATTAGAGAGCCTAGATCAGAGATGTGAGCCAAGGTCTTAACTGTTTAAGACCAAACAAGTGAGAGGGGTCAAACTGGAGCGTACGTTGGGCGTAATTCCAGCACGTGCAACGTAGGGGTCGCGCATCCCCGATGTCTGCATGGCAGCCGAACATGCCCAACGTAAAGAGCTAGTATGCTCGGCGTATTCCCTGCCATTGGCTTTTGTTGACTTTTAGGGTTTGGTCAATTTATGGACATTTAGGGCCATTGAGGGGTAAAATGGTCTTTTTACCTTCTATGAGTTAGTGTAGCCTCTTGATAGTCGTGATTAATTTGGGATAATTTTCATGTATGATAGGCGGAGGCTAGACCGGTGATTTGAGTTCGAGTTTTGCTAACTTCTTGCAAGATGAGTCTTCTCACTATACTTTCCTTGAGTGGTACCATGTGTGCTTGAGTTGTTTATTGTGATTAACTATGTATTTGATATTCTGCATTATGTCTTTGTGATTTATGATGAGTATTGTTATTATGAGCTTACTGAGTTGGGACTGAAGGATCCCACTAAGACACATTGACCGGAGGTTCTTATCGAGGTACAGCCTAGAGTGGCTAATGAGTTGTATGTTGTATTTTGGAGAACTCACTTAGCTTCGTGCTTACCATGTTATGTGTTATGTGTTATGTGTTTCAGGTAGTTCTGATGATTGCACGAAGGCCCTGGTTTGAGTGTACACACACTCGCATTGGAGATATGTCTTGGATGATCCTGGTTTATGTGATAAACAACTTTTGATAAATAAATTGTATTAATGTTGATACTTGAGATTTTTAGGAAATATGACATGTGATTTTTATGTTTAAAAATAAAAAATATGTTTTGAAAAAATTTGGTGTTACAAGTTGGTATCAGAGCCTTGGTTTGAGGGATTCGGATGCACCTCCGAGTGTGTGCGGACACAAATTGAGGATTTGAGAAAAACTTTCAAAACAAATGATTTTTCTAAAATTAGAAAGAGATTTAAGAGAAAACGAGTTGGACCGGTGTGTACAATCAGCCAGAGCCCAAAAAATGATTTCCCAAGATACCCTTACTTTGTGTTATGAGATATTTTGGAATATTTTGTTAGGGTTTAATGATAGAAATTAGGCTAGGTATTTCATATTCTAGGGATATAGTTGCCTGATTTTTGATGCCTTAGCCTAGGAGATCTTCTTGATCAACGTTATCTGCTATTTGCTCTGAGTATGTGATGAGTTTTGAGTTGAGAGATAATCTAGGAGGACATACCTAGATGAGCTTGAGAGGAATCTTCCGAGAGAGTAGTCTGTGAGTTGTTAGGTATAGAGTATTTGTGAATTAGAATCATAGGAGGAGGACTTCGGGTGACTATGAACTAGGTGTGGAAAGTAATATTAGGCCCGTACTACTGAAAGCACCAGATCTGCAGGCAGCCTAAGTACGAATCCATAGGATGCTAAGGAGCAAGTGATCGAGTGTGAGTATACTTGAGCGAGTCTCTGATGATTTTGTGTTGTGTTCAGAGACATCATGGTAGCTATGCACCACACCCCATAGAACAGTGGAGTTAGCGATAATGAGATTCACAAGATGATTCATTATGAGGTGGCCGCAGCCGTTTGGGAGGCTATTCTAGAGATGTTTGGGTCTATTAAGACCACTCTGATTGAGAAGTTTGATGAGCGATATGCTGCAGTTTCGGAGGCGGCTGTTGCTGCAGCCGCCACAGCTATCGCTGCTGCCAGGACGTAGGGGGTGACTCGTTGTTGTATCGGGAGTTCAACAACAGGAAGCCACTATAGTTTGATGGGACTCAGGATCCGATTGCTACGATGAGATGGATCCCTGACATCGAGGGATGTTTCTATACCTATTCATGCCCAAAGCATTTGAGGGTGCGGTTCGCATTGAACCAGCTTCGCTTGGGAGCGAAGGAGTGGCGGAAATTTGCGACAACCAGCTTTACTCCTGCAAAGCACACTATAGTGGCTTGGGAGAGATTTGTGATGTGTTTCATGATGAGTATGTTCCCTCGGTGGATAGGGGAACGGTTGGCCCAGGAGTTGGCGACTGTGATTACTCGGATATTTCTCAGATAAAAGACAAAGTCGGCGACTGTGATTACTCAGATATTTCACGAGAGGGCGTTGTTCTGCCCTTAGCATGTGTCGACAGAGCAGGCACGTATGAGTCGTTATTTGATCATTCTGAGGAGGGATATTCGAGAGTTCATGGCGAACTCATCTTATCGGACATTTGTGAAGCTTCAGGTAAATGCCAAGAGGAAGGAGATCGAGTTAGAGACCCAGGCTAGGGAAGATGCGGAGACTCAGGGGAGAGACCGGCGGCCGGTGTAGTCGCAACCGGCTGCCAAGCGGGCTAAGCCCGCCGATTCGAGATCAGGAGGCCAGAATGGCCACACTTGTGGCAAGTGCGGCAAGAGTCATGAGGGATCTTGCAGGGCGGGGATTTTCTACAAGTGTGGCAAGGAGGAGCATATGGAGAAGGATTGCCCGAAGGGATTTGCAGTCGGCTTTCACTGCAATTTAGACCGGCCATTGGAAGGTCAAGTGCTCTCAGCTGGTTCAGGGATCAGCTCAGGGTTCCGCTCATGCTGCTTTGCGTGTTGTTGATGTTCGACCAGTGAATACCGAGGCTCTGAAGGCTCATGGGAAAGCTTTTCAGCTGATAGCGGAGGGATATTCGAGAGTTCATGGCGAACTCATCTTATCGGACATTTGTGAAGCTTCAGGTAAATGCCAAGAGGAAGGAGATCGAGTTAGAGACCCAGGCTAGGGAAGATGCGGAGACTCAGGGGAGAGACCGGCGGCCGGTGTAGTCGCAACCGGCTGCCAAGCGGGCTAAGCCCGCCGATTCGAGATCAGGAGGCCAGAATGGCCACACTTGTGGCAAGTGCGGCAAGAGTCATGAGGGATCTTGCAGGGCGGGGATTTTCTACAAGTGTGGCAAGGAGGAGCATATGGAGAAGGATTGCCCGAAGGGATTTGCAGTCGGCTTTCACTGCAATTTAGACCGGCCATTGGAAGGTCAAGTGCTCTCAGCTGGTTCAGGGATCAGCTCAGGGTTCCGCTCATGCTGCTTTGCGTGTTGTTGATGTTCGACCAGTGAATACCGAGGCTCCGAAGGCTCATGGGAAAGCTTTTCAGCTGATAGCGGAGGGATATTCGAGAGTTCATGGCGAACTCATCTTATCGGACATTTGTGAAGCTTCAGGTAAATGCCAAGAGGAAGGAGATCGAGTTAGAGACCCAGGCTAGGGAAGATGCGGAGACTCAGGGGAGAGACCGGCGGCCGGTGTAGTCGCAACCGGCTGCCAAGCGGGCTAAGCCCGCCGATTCGAGATCAGGAAGCCAGAATGGCCACACTTGTGGCAAGTGCGGCAAGAGTCATGAGGGATCTTGCAGGGCGGGGATTTTCTACAAGTGTGGCAAGGAGGAGCATATGGAGAAGGATTGCCCGAAGGGATTTGCAGTCGGCTTTCACTGCAATTTAGACCGGCCATTGGAAGGTCAAGTGCTCTCAGCTGGTTCAGGGATCAGCTCAGGGTTCCGCTCATGCTGCTTTGCGTGTTGTTGATGTTCGACCAGTGAATACCAAGGCTCCGAAGGCTCATGGGAAAGCTTTTCAGCTGATAGCGGAGGAGGTCCGTGCAGTACCTGATGTCGTGGCTGGTACATATTTCTTTATTGTTTTTCTTGTATGAGATTTATTGTGATTATTATGTGCTATATCTAGGTAAATTTCTTGTGAATTTTGTGCCTGCTTTAGTGTTATTTGATTCGGGTGTGAGTCATTCCTTCATGTCTTTAGCTTTTAGTCGTCACATTAGTATCCGACGCGAGAAGTTCAGTCAACCTTTGAGGGTTTCTATAGTCTATGAGCACGCGGTTTTTGCTACTGATGTATTCCGAGGATGTGTGTTGGAGATTTTTGGTGTCGAGTTTTCGATTGAACTGGTACCGATTGCGATGGGTGATGTCTGTGTCATTGTGGGCATGGATTGGTTGAGCCGTTTTGGAGCAGTGATCGACTGCGAGTGTCAGTTGGTGACTATACGAGACCCCAGTGGGAGAGTGCTTACCGTGTATGGTGAGGGTACCAGATTTGGGTCAGCCTTCTGCTCTATTGCCAGGCAAGACAGAGTTTATAGCAGGGTTGTATGGGTTTCTTGGCGTACATGATGGATACGCAAATTGTTTCGGAGAGGACGAGTTCTATTTCCGAGGTTCCGATAATGTACGAGTTTCCTGATGTTTTTCCCGAGGAGTTACTAGGTCTGCCTCCTGAGAGGCAAGTGGATTTTTGGATTGATTTGGTTCCGGGAGCGGCGCCAATCGCCAAGGCACCTTATCGCCTTGCGCCGCTAGAGATGCAAGAGTTATCCTCACAGCTTCAGGAGCTGCTAGGGAAGGGATTTATTCGACCGAGTAGCTCACCGTGGGGAGTGTCGATCCTTTTTTTTAGGAAAAAAGGATGGTTCACACCGGATGTGCATTGATTACCGGGAGTTGAACAAGCTAACGTTCAAGAACCGTTATCCACTTCCGAGGATCAATGATCTATTCTATAAGTTGTAGGGGGCATCTTGGTTTTCCAAGATTGATTTGAGATCTGGGTATCACCAGATGAGAGTACAAGAAGAGGATATTCAGAAGACAGCCTTCAGGACTCGTTATGGGCATTACGAGTTTGTAGTGATTCCTTTCGGGCTCACCAACGCACCAGCAGCGTTCATGGATCTCATGAACTGGGTGTGCAGTCCTATGCTGGACCGATAGTGACCATGTTCATCGATGATATTTGGTGTATTCTGTGACAACCCAAAATTTCCGTTTGTTTTAACGCCGTAATTAAGGACGTCAAAAATTAGTCAAATTTATCCCAAAATATTTTTTGACCGGATTTAAGCCCGTTGGAATATTTGAAATAATATTCGCCCATCGAACCAAAAATAAGGAAGTAAAATTTAGAGTTGTTGTGTTTAGTATAAGTCGCGGAACTCCAAAAATTTGGAATTTACAAAAAAAAACTCGGAGTTTTTGACCGCGAACCCCCGAGGGTATAAATATGACACTTAGTCATTTTCTCTCATTTTTCCAACTCCCGCCTCAAGAACACCCAAGGATTCTCTCTCAACTTTCATAAATTCATCCCGTCAAATCCGCCAAAATCAATCATTCAAGCTTCCTATACGTAAGTATACATCTCCTAGCTAGTTGTTTGATTTGATTACATGTCAAAACCTTGGAGAACACCAAGAACAAGGTGTTTACGGTCCAAGGTGTTTACGGTCCGAGGTGTTCTTGGACCGTAAACTCCAAATCGAGTGCCAAAGTGTGCCTTGGTTCATTCTAAGCCTTGATAACTAGCATAGATCCCTTCTTAATGAGTTTAACACTCGAAAATCATCCATTTCCCAAGCAAACATGTGTTTACAGTTTGGGGAGATCATCCCGAAAACCGTGAACACCCCCAAAGGGTGTTTAGATGCCCCTAATGCCTTCTAATGTTTGTGTAATGGAATGGAACCTTACATGAATGATCTAAGAACCATAAGAACATGAATTGAAGGGAAAAACATGATTTTACGGTTTTAGAACATCTCCCAAAACCGTAAACACCTTTCCAAGGTGTTTAAGTGCCCTTAACACCTTCCTATGCTCATATGAATGACTAGAACCTTGCATGCATGACTTAGAACCACAAAAGCACAAAAGAAATGGACTAACATGGGTTTACAACCGTAAACTCATGTGTTTACGGCCGTAAACTCCCAAGGGAGTGGTCTAAGGATCGTAAACTCCATAAAGTGTCCATTTTGAGCCCCAATCACTTCCATAGCCCTTGAATCAACCCTAGAACCTTTCCTTGTGAAGCATGAAGCCTTAAAGCACACAAATACACCATTCCCCTGAGTTTACGGCCGTAAATTCATGGGGGACATGGTTCCAAAACCGTAAACACCCCTAGGTATTACCATTTGAGGAGTAAACTCCAATGTGAGTCCATACTCTCCTTATATGCAACCCTTAGTTCTCCTAGCACTTGTAGCAAAGTGTTTTCATATAGTTGGACATCCTTACTTGCTTGATTAGTTATTAAATGACTAATTAGATACTTAAATGTATCATTATATGTTAAATAGGATCCGAGTGTGTGTTCAAGTCCTCGCTTGACACCTAGCGTCCAATACCGTCCATTCATCCGAATCGCCCACTACAGGTGAGTTCATACCCCTGAATTAACCTTTTAAATGTTTTTAAATGCTTTTATGGGGGGGAAATACAAGTTGAAACATGCTAGTTATCATATCAATCATAGGTGATTAATAACCCGCATGCAAAAGGATTTATTACACTTTCATCTGTTTTACCAAGTATATTACTTCAAATGGATTTACCAAAACGTTATTACTTATTTAGATCTTTCTCAAACTATCCTTCGTGCTGTATGTTTCCCTTCAAAACCTGTTACAACATTATTTTAAACAAAGGATTTCTTCACTTAAACTTTTTTATAAAAATCATTTTCAAAGTTGTTTATGAATGATTTTTCGAAGGATTCCAAAGGTTTTTAAAACTCGTTTTACAAAATGACATCAATTCGTAAATTTCTTATGTGTAAAGGTTTTCCAAAAGTTTTATCAAAGCTTCCTTCTATGTTTTTATTTCGTTAAATGCATGCCCATATTTGTATAGTTATATAAATAATGTTTAAAGGACTTAGGAAGGCTAGTTCGCCCTATTTCCTTTTCCTCGTTGGGATGTGGTCTGGTGGGTATCGGATATCCGTCCGAAGGTCATTTAAACATTAATTATATATCATGTATACATGTATGGACATAAAAGCTCTCTCTCTCTCTCAGCCAATTCATCGGCTTGAGTAGTACATGAATCCTTCTATTATTCATGTTTTTGGAACCCTAGTAACTATTATAGGAATAGTTAGGAGACTCTATCTCTCTCTACCTCTCCCTCTATCTCTCTCTCTATCTCTCCCTTTATCTCTCTCTCTCTCTCTATTTCTCCCTCTATCTCTCTCCCTATCTCTCTCTTTTACTTTAGAATGTGACACACTATTTCCCTCTACGATGCTTCATCGCGCCAACGCCGTGTAACCAAAGTCTCCGAGAAGGAGAGAGAACATCATGTGTATAGATCTATATGGTAGTGACACTCCCACACCCAGACTACTAGCTACAATCCGTGCCGGTAAGGCCCATGGGTGACACAATGCCACTACCTCTATGCGTGACCTGGAGGGTCATTGGATACTGTATTGTCGATCAGCATGGTTACATACGAGTTCACATTCACCCTTTGTTTTAGACTTTGCTAGCTGTATCGTGCACTCAATACTGTCTGGAGTCTGTGTTTTCTTGTTTTAGACTTTGCTAGCTGTATCTTTTACTTGATACTGTCTGGAGTCTATGTTTTCTTGTTTTAGACTTTGCTAGCTGTATCGTTCATTCGATACTGTCTGGAGTCTGTGCTTCTTTTTGTTAGACTGAGCCAGACATATCATTCATTCGATACTCTCCTGGAGTCTAGGTTTTCTTTTGTTTTAGTCAGCAGTGTTACTATTGAGGTATATATTATTTTCCCCTAGTATTTTCACTTGTGATTTTCACATTATTCTTTTAAAGTCAACTATTTATTTTGGTAATGATAGTATTTTAGGGAAAATTACTCCTTAAAACTTAAATCTGTCGGGTCTTGGTAGAAGACTACTTTTATTTAGAAAATATAGGATTTTCTGGAAAGAATTCTAATACTCCGTAGATTCGAAACTACTATCTTTCATAAAGTTATTTTGAATAAAAATGAGTATTTATAAAAATGACACTAAATACTTATGGACTCACCAGCATTATAAAAATGCTGATACTCGCTTTCAAAATAACTTGTATTCTCAGGTCATCGATAGACAGGGACATCCCAGGAGCTTTTGTGAAGACAGCCTAGTACTGAGCTGCATCTATGTTATGTTCTGTATTTACTTTGATATTACTATGACATGTAAACTATGTAAAATTATTACTATTAATGCAATGGTTGTTGTACTTTGATTATTATACTGCATATGTTGTGATACTTGAGATGACGTCATCCACCCCAGAACGTTTCCGCCGTTCCAGTTTTGGGGTGTGACATAGTCCAGGTCCAGGGAGTAGCATGAGGAGCATCTGTGTGAGGTTCTTGAGGTATTGAGGTCGGAGAGGCTGTATGCCAAATTCTCCAAGTGTGATTTCTAGTTACGAGAGGTCCAGTTCTTGGGACACCTCGTTAATCAGAATGGGATTTTGGTCGATCCGGCCAAGATTGAGGTAGTCATGCAATGGGAGGTGACAATATCCCCATCCGAGATCATGAGTTTTTTGGGATTGGCCGGCTATTATCAGATATTTATCACGGATTTCTCCAAGATTGTGGTTCCTCTCACCAAATTGACCCGGAAGCACATTGCATTTGTTTTGGGGCATGAGCAGCAGACATCATTTGAGACTCTTCACCAGAGGTTGTGCGAAGCTCTAGTGTTGGCTCTTACAGAGCGAGTGGAGGACTTCGTACATTTCTTTGATGCATACATTTCAGGGATGGGTGCAGTGTTGATGTAGAGGGGTCATGTGATAGCATATGTATCGAGGTATCTGAAGCCTCATGAAACGAGATACCCCACTCATGATTTGGAGTTAGGGGAAGTGGTGTTCGCCCTCAAGATTTGGTGCCACTATCTTTATGGTGTCCGGTGTACCATATACACAGACCATAAGAGCCTAAAGTATCTGATGGATCAGCCCAATCAAAATATGAGACATAGGAGATGGTTGGATGTAGTGAAGGACTACGACTGTGAGATCTTATACCACCCAGGCAAGGCTAATGTGGTAGTCGATGCCTTGAGTCGCAGAGCAGAGAGTGCTCCGATCCGAGATGTGTGTATGAGGATGATAGTGATGACTCCAGTCTTAGATACAATCTGAGAGGCGCAGGTGGAGGCTATGAGGTCGGAGAACCACAAAAGAGAACGTGTGGTTGGGCAAGCGTCTAATTTTGTGATGGACAGTCGTGGACTTATGACCTTCCACAGGCGGATTTGGGTGACCTATACAAGTGGAGCTCGCCGTATTCTGATGGAGGAAGCGCATAGATCGAGATTCTCGATCCATCCAAGGGCCACTAAGATGTATTTGGACCTAAAGAGAGACTATTGGTGACCTTGTATGAAGAGGGACGAGGCATGGGTTATAGAGAAGTGTTTTACCTGTCGTCGGGTTAAGGCGGAGCACCAGTGGCCACATGATCCATTACAGCCTCTGGAGATTCCCCAGTGGAAGTGGGAACAGATTTCTATGGAATTTATCACCAAGTTACCGAGAACTGCGCGTGGGGTTGATGTGATTTGGGTGATTGTGGACCAATTGATGAAGAGTTCTCACTTCCTTTCTATTAGTGAGAATTCTTCTGCGAAGAGACTGGCCGAGATTTATGTGAGGCAGGTGGTAGCTCAATAGAGTGCCAACCTCGATAGTGTCAGACCGAGACGTGCGCTTTACATCTAGGTTCTGGAAGAAATTTCATGAGGAGTTGGGTACACGGTTGCACTTCAGCACCGTATACCATCCGCAGACAGACAGGCAGAGCGAGTGGATGACTCAGACACTTGAGGACATGTTGCGAGCATGTGTGATGGACTTTGGAGGAAGTTGGGACACTTATTTTCCCTTGGCTGAGTTTTCTTACAATAACATCCATCATTCGAGTATTGGTATGCCTCCCTTTGAGCTTCTTTATGGGAGAAGGTGTCGGACTCCCATTTGTTGGGGAGAGGTAGGGAAACGAGTGATGGGTAGCACTGAGATAGTGCTGAAGACGAATGAGCAGATTTAGTAGGTCAGACAGAGGTTATTGACCGCCCAGAGTTGCCAGAAGAGTTATGCAGACAGGAGACAATCCGAGCTGGAGTTCCAGGTCGGAGATTCTATACTATTGAAGGTAACCCCATGGAAAGGGGTGATTCGATTAAGGAAGCGGGGAAAGTTGGGGCCCCGATACATCGGTCCTTTCATAGTGACCACCAGAGTGGATAACGTAACATACCAGTGGGAGCTACCTGTAGAGTTGAGTCAGATTCATAACACCTTCCACGTGTCCCAGTTAAGGAAGTGTGTAGCCAATGAGACGGAAATGGTACGCCTAGAGGACATTCAGGTGGATGCGAGCCTGAATTACATCAAGAGGTCGATTGCGATTTTTGGATCGGAAGGTGAAGGTTCTAAGGAACAAAGAGGTGCCCCTGGTTCGGGTGCAGTGGCAACATCGTAGAGGGTCCAAGTTGACTTGGGAGCTGAAGTCAGAAATGTGAGAGCAATATCCCGAATTATTTTCGGAGCATGACTTCGAGGGCGAAGTCTGATCCTAGAGGGGGAGAATTGTAACATACGAGTCTAGGTATACTTCATAACCCTTGGTCTTTTGAGTAATTAGCCCTTTTATTCCCTTTATGAGAATAGGTGGTGAATGAGTACATGGGGCGTACGCGAGTGTACGCTCAACATACTCATATGCGTGCACTTGACGCAAAAGCCACCTAGTACATTGGGCGTACCGGAGGGTACGTTGGGCGTTCTAGACTCATAGTGAAAACCCTAATTTAGGGTGAGACCCCTATTTAAAGGATATGATGACCTCATTCCTGGCCACCATTCTTAGTCACCAACCCTCCTAAACCCTAGTTTTCGTTCTTAGAGTTTGTGAGTGCATTTGAGAGCCTTGGGAGAATTCTTGAGTTTCTTTGGAGTGATTGAGTCTTGAAGAAGAAGGAGTGGGATTCCAGGCCTTGGATCTGAGCTTATCTTAGTGTGGAGCTTCATTTTGAGGTATAAAGCTCAGAGCTTTCTTGCTCTTTTGGTTTTTGCATCTTAGTAGAGTATTCTAGGGTTTTGTCCCAAAAGTTGGAGATTTTATGTGATATTGTACTCCAGAGACAATGATGCACCCCCTTTGAGTATATTCAGTGGTGTAGTTTTTGGATTAGTTTCTAGGTCCATAACTATAATTGGTATGTACTTGACCCGATTTCGCATGGTCCATTTGGGTTGCATGACATCGGAACAATTGGATAGACAAAATGACAAAAAAGGATACTTATGATTTATATTAATATATTATAAGTTCTAATATATTAATATGGAATCATATTATTTAATTAGTATTGATCAAGAATTAATTTAGAATTAATTTAGTGATAAAAAGGAACTAATTAAATATGGATTCTTATATATATATATATATATATATATATATATATATATATATATATATATATATATATATATAGGATGGGCCAAGTTCATTTAGGTTGGGCTAAGCTCTCATGGATAGTCCATGGAGTGTTTAACCCATGGATCCTATGGAAATGAAAGGTGATGGGTATTAGGGTTTACATGAATGTAACCCTAATCCTCCACACTATATAAAGAGGTCTATGGTTCATGAAATGGCACTAGTGTATTGTACACAAGAGGGCAAATCCAGTTTCATAAGAGTGAACTTAAGTATTCTTCTTCTCAAGTTATTCCAAGGGTTTTTGGTGTTGTGTGAACCATTTGAGGAGTAACACTTTGGGCACTAAGCTCTTAAAGGTTCAAGATTTCAAGCTCCATCAAAAGGTATGTCATTCTACAAGACTCTTGTATTGTATATACTTCATATTATGCTAGTTAGGATGAAACCTTGGAATATTGAATATTTGCATGTATAATAGAGAAAACATATATCCGAGGTTTATAGGGTTGCATGTACACCATAGGAGTGTTAGAATGCTCAAACCCCTTTAGTGGTATCAGAGCCTACACTTGGTTTTCAATTATACTTTATGCAACAGCTTAAAAATCAAAAATTCTGGCTTTTCGAGCACTAGACTCGCCGAGTCCATCAAGAAACTCATCCTACTCGTCGAGTAGGTTCATACACTTGACGAGTAGGAGCCCCTGACACATATTTTCGAGTTTTAAGGCTGGAATTGGACTAGAATCATTACCCTAATTTGTTTTTGAACCTATAAACCTGTTTTTGATGTGGTAATGTTCATTCTAATCCAATTCAATAGATAATTGTCAGTACATTCATGTTTTTTATTAGTTTAATGGTAGGCTAATTTCATGAAAATTTGTTTGATTTAAATTATCTTGTTCTTATGAGTTAGTTTAGATTAATAGAAAATTACGTGATAATATGTTTTCAATCCAAATTCATCTAAATGTTGTTGATAATATGTGTTTTTGTAACTTGTCCTCAAGTTATATGAAAACTCACATTTATGATTTTTGAAAATCATAAGATTTCCATAAGTTATAAAAATGAAGAGTCTCATTTTTTAATGCTTTAAAGTCTTCCATAACTTGTCCTCAAGTTATGGAACTTGAAGAGTTTTTCATTAAAACTACTTTAAACTCATAAGTTATGGAATTAAAAAGTTTTTAAATAGTTCAAAACTTTCCCTCATGTTTTGGAATTTGTAAATTTTCCCCTCATGAATACTTTAATTCCAAGTTAAACCCTTAGAATTTTCAATGTTAAAATTCAACCCTTATAGTATTATAATATTAATAGTTAATAGTTATATATATATATATATATATATATATATATATATATATATATATATATATGTATGTATGTATGTATGTATAGGAACAAAGTCAGTCTTACCGTTAGTAGGCCTCATTCACGAAGCCGATCTATAAGGGGGTATAAGGTTACTGCCTATAAAATCGCAGTTTAATGGGTGTCCACTCTCACCCACCTCTTCCTTGACTGGTGGAGGGTCGTTAGCCGAACGAGTAGGACAAGTCTATAATTCTACTAAGTAATGGTAAATACTAAGTAACTAAACACTTATAAATTCCTAATCTTAATTACTTAGGAAAATGTGAATTTGGTGCTAACCCATGAAATTACACTTTGCACCTTGCTTAAGTCGTTAGTGGAGCGTGTGTGGTTAACCGACAAACTAACTTGGATTTAACAAAGTTGGGAAATGGTGGCTTAAGGTTTATTATAGATCGGTGGAGAGCGCGTGATAAATCGGCACATCGATTAGGTGACAAAAATTAAGAGTACCAAGTATATTTGCATGGTTATCCACACCTTGTTTGTGATCCTCGGCATCCCAGTCACAAACATGAGAGGGAATAATCGAGATTTAAACATGCCATTGAATAGTTCAATGAATCTCAAAAGATCTAGGAATTTCAAATCCAATTAAAACCTAATAATTAATTTCGTTTTTCATGGTGGAAATTGGTGAATCGTCATTCTCCTACCTTTAAATGTTTTGTAGCTTGGATTACGGCATCCCTCTTCCAAGTTATAAAATATTGTGTTGGGTCCTAGCCTTAATATTTCATATTGGGTGTTAAATTAAGGACTTAAATCAACTAACTTGAATTTCTCCCATTGTAGATGTCAGGTTCAGACAACTATGATCTTCCCAAATCTCTTGAAACAAGCTTTCCTAATGAAGATGATGTTCCTTGGTTGGATCATGGAAATCATACTTCTCTTTCTTCACCTCCTCCAATTATGCTCCCTGACTCAAAAGCTCGAAGACTTGAAAAGTTCAAGATCACTCAAGCCCTACTTGTAATGAAACATGAAGATGGAAGGCCTACGTGTTCTCACATCCTAGAGATGAAGTCACATATCGACATGCTGAGAGTGTTAGGTGTCGTTGTCCCAAGGAAGTTGGCTATTAATTGGGTTCTTCAGTCACTTCCTGAGTCATATAGTGAGTTCATTAAAGACTACTATGTGACAGATCATGGCATGACACTAATAGATCTTTCTTATTTGCTTGTTGTTGCTGAATCAGCAATGATTTGGCACAATGGTCAATCAAATTTAATTGGAAGCTCTACCTCTCAAGGTAACATTGGAAGTCCGAAAAAGTTCTCTTCCCGATGGAAAGGGATTGGCCATGGTCAACCCGGTTGACCAAATGGTAAAGAGAAAGGCTAAGTTTGTGACAGTCCCATGTACCATTCCCAAAGCATTTGTATGTCTTTACTGTCAAGAGAAGGGACATTGGAAGAAAAGCTGCCCTAACTACCTGAAAGATCTAAGAGAAGGAAGAATCAAAAAGTTTTACTCTGCTTTAGGTAATTCCACTCTCTAACTCTGTTAAGTTTATAATTATTGATTTTTAATACATGATGTGACTAGGTTACATTTTGATGTATGGCAGGATCAAGCAAAGGGAGGGAAACTTAAAGGAAGAGTATATTGAATCTGATCGCAAAGATGGATTTCAACCGCATGATTTGAAGATCGGATTTTTTAGCTGCTACTTAGGAGTTATGATAGATTGTTAGGAACTATGTAATAGCATAGTTTTTTCCACATTTTATAAATAAATAAAATTTTGTTTTATTTGATTATACTCCTTGCACTAGCATTTATGAAAAAATGATTTTTGTATGTTTCTAGCAATATTGGAAATAAGAATTTGATTCTTTCTTTTGTGGTAGTGTCTAAATTTACCAAATAAGGAAAGATTCTCATCACCCAAGTTTCAGCTGGATAGAAACTTGGAATCATGCAAGTTGTATTGTATGATGAATGAGAATTTTCAACTTTGGAAAATTAAGACTAATTCCTTGTTCACATGTATATGTGAGTCAAGTGAAGGACTAAGGGATCAAGTACATATTCTTGTGCACTGGTCAATTGCACCACAAAAGATTAATAAGACTATTCATCATAATTTACTAAAGTTTAGTAAATATGGTTATACTTACAAGTTTAAGTATAATTCTAAAACATTGGAAAAGTTTCGATGTATGGCAGAACGAATGAGAAGAATCAAATTAGGCAGTAAGATAAAATTTTCCCAAATCTAAAAAGATAGGACAGTATTTTAGTATCATGTTTTGTGATCATCTTAATGATTAAGAAACCATATCACAATTGGTCCTCTAAGGACATCTTAGTGCATTCCTATGGATAAGAAGAGAAATCATGAATTGTTGAAATGGTTAAATCAAGAAGATGAGTCATACTTCATTCCAAAACAATTCTTAGAGTCATACTCCAAGATTGTAACTTGAATGACACATATTAAAAAAAAGGTTTATAATACTTGTCAAATGTAAGAGTAAAATGTTTTCTACTCTGGTACATTTGAAATTGGTAAGTTGTGATGTTTTGGATAAAACAAAGACCAACTAAGGACAATTGTGTGAAGTTTTTGCCTTGATAAAGAATCCGCATTATCTCTTGAATATTTGTTTGTCAAGGAATGGTTCTTGGCAAGAGAGTCTTATATGTCAAGAAGACAGTGGGAGTCTTAAAGATCTTGAAAAAGTTTCAAGAACTAATTAAGAATAAAACCTGTTGGTTATTACTAGCACATGAATTGAGGTTTGTAACCTATCGTGTTGACATATTCCTATTTCTGTGTCCATTCCAGTTAAAGTTGACTATGCATCTGAGTTCTATAAGTTCTCAGTTGTTTGCATAACTACTTGGAAGCAATAGCAGACCCTTGTGCTACCAGGTGGCAAGAATTTAAGATTGCACAAGTTCAGTCCCCGTGAGTTTGGATTTGTCACTAACCTTGTCTTGTGATCATGGTGTTGACAAATTCACATGGATAGGAACACATACTCCATAAAATATAAGTGTCATAAGGTTTCTCTCCAATTCATGAAATTGATGGTGAAGAAACGCTTTCACTAAGTAGGTTTTAAGTAGATATCAATTGTGATATTTTCATTCTCAAAGTCGTTAGTGCAGTGTGTGTGGTTAACCGGCATACTAACATGGACTTGTGAGAAATGACAAAGGTCTAAACAATTGAGACTATGATTACGACATCCCTTTTCATAGTCCTAATATTGTTTAGACATAAATATGAGCTGTCTAAGGAAATATGTATGATTTTGATAAAGTTCTATCAAAGCATCTCGTATCAGAAATCTGAACTTTGATAAAAAAAAATTCAATAAAGTATTGATTTCTAGAAGTCCGGCTGATTCCGGATACATGTCAACGCTAGTGGGAGCATAAGTGTTATGCTAACAATTATCATGTTAGTGGGAGCATGACAATTATGATAAGTGTTGCAAGTTAGCAATGTTAATTATAGAAAACAAAAGTTTCAATTGGGAAAAGTTGTTTTGCTATAGTTAAGGGAGAGAAAATTATACTTCATTTCAAACCTAAAAGCTTAGATCGTGAGATTTTAATCAAATTTAGTCAAGTATATATATGAATGTTATGTTGGAATGGTTCAACATAAGGAAATTCTATATATGGGAACACTATTTACGTTCTAAAGTTCGATTATGATTACGACATCCTTTTCATAATCTAAATTATGAAAACACGGCAAATAGAAATAGAAATTTTATAGCAAAAGAATGGTCTAGTATCATGTCTTTATGTGAGATATCATGAATCATGTCCCATATGCTTTGGATATAGGATCGATTGCATGTGCTATAATATTCACATGTTCTAAATTTTTCCAATTGCCTAGGGCATTAAGAGGGAAAAAGTACTATAATTGGATATGACTAAAGTGATTAAGCAATTGTCGAGGACAATCTGAGGTTTACTAAAGATTGGTTGCTCATGGACAGTTGGAAGTATGGTGTAGATTTTTGGAAAGGACTGTATTCACATATTTAAAAAGGGGGCAACTCTTATTCTGAAGTGATAGTCAGAATGGGAATATGGAAATGTTTCATAGGTGGAAGTTATCCATTAAATCTATGTAAGATTAGAAAATTTAATGCAAGAAGGATGTTCAAAGCAATTTACTTTGAATTTGAGACTTCGTTTCCATGGAATTGATCTCCATTGGAATACTGTGTAATGTCTGTTGACAAGTCTTTGTGACTTTGTGCACAGTCATTACAAGAGGATCAATGCATATAAGTATAGAATCTAACAGATTTCAGTAAATGGCAGGAATTTAGAATTTTTACATTTATTATAAGGATTTGGGATTGTGAAATGAGAATCATTGGAATTATGTTCAGTTGATCTATTCCACAAAGTAAGGATCATAGACAAACATAGTGTGCATACTTAGTGTATGGCATAACTATTGTTTGGACAAACATAGTGTGCATGCTTGGAGCATCGCATGACTATTGTTTTAATTCAAGTATTAAGTTGATTATTTGAAACATTATGCAATGAATAATGTGTAATCCATATAGTGATAAATAAAAGGTGCTCTATTTATATTCATAAGTTATGAGACCATATTGGATTTGATTACTCTTGTGTTTCATTTTGCATGTTTTGACTTCTAGAATAACTATGTCATTCTTCCCGAATGTCTAAGTTATTCAAACCATCGATAGTCGATAATAGGTCGGAAGTAGGTATTAAGTCAAGACTGTCATGAATTAGGATTGTAGATTTCTAAGGTGTTGGACATAGCAAGAGTTGCTACAACATTCATGAGTGCTCCTGGAATGAGATTCAAGTATTGGATTAAACCCACGCTCATTTGTCTCACTTCATGGATTTTATCACGGGTGATTATGAGATGATAATATCTTATATTCTTCAAACCTAGAGACATGAGTTGTTGACTATGAGTTGGTTATACATTGATTGTACGAAAACGCATTGGTAACTCGATGTTATAAAACATGACTTTGTGTATGATTCAAAAAGTGGTAGAATAAGCATATGAGTTGAATTTTATTCAGTCCTTTTACCATTGGAGGGATAAAAGCGATATCTGTGGGCCCTTCGATGATTTAGTGAAGACACCCCTAAGTGGTTGGCCAAGCCTAGACTGATTTTATTTGTTTAGTTAGTCGGTCATCATAAATCGGAATTCGGGAAACAAAAAATGGACAGGGAGAATGATTATAATCCATGTCTCAGTATATGATATCTGGAATGGAGGAATGTATGATCCCTTATCCAACGGAAAAGTCGTTGACTAGGGCGGCTTTAAGAGTTGTGATTGCTAGTTGGGTTTTGGAGTTGTATGCAATAAAAGTTTTAGACTTATCCAAGTGGGAAACTGTTAGATTAGTGTCTATGTTCATAACTATAATTGTTATGTACTTGACCTGATTTGGCATGGTCCATTTGGGTTGCACGACATCGGAACAATTGGATAGACAAAATGAGAAAAAGGATACTTATGATTTATATTAATATATTATAAGTTCTAATATATTAATATGGAATCATACTATTTAACTAGTATTGATCAAGAATTAATTTAGTGATAAAAATGGAACTAACTAAATATGGACTCTTATATATAGGATAGACCAAAATCATTTAACTTGGGCTAAGCTCTCATGGATAGTCCACGGAGTGTTTAACCCATGGATCCTATGGGAATGAAAGGTCATGGGTATTAGGGTTTACATGAATGTAGCCCAAATCCTCCACACTATACAAAGAGGTCTATGGTTCATGAAATGGCACCAGTGTGTAGTACACAAGAGGGCAAATCCGATTTCATAAGAGTGAACTTAAGTATTCTTCTTCTCAAGTTATTCCAAGGGTTTTTGGTGTTGTGTGAATCATTTGAGGTGCAACACTTGGGGCACTAAGCTCTTAAAGGTTCACGACTTCAAGCTCCATCAAAAGGTATGTTATTCTACTAGATTCTTGTGTTGTATATACTTCATATTATGATAGTTAGGATGAAACCTTGGAATATTGAATCTTTGCATGTATAATAGAGAAAACATAGATCCAAGGTTTATAAGGTTGCATGTACACCATAAGAGTGTTAGAATGCTCAAAACCCTTTAGTAGTGTCATAAAAATCCTATCTTGGATGTTAGGATCAAGCAATGCATGAGATATGTGCTTTTTGTCATAAGAGGGTGAGTGTTTTGTGTGTTTGGGACCTTTACAGCCATGCAAAGGATTAAAGTCCCTGACTTTATGGTTTAAGTGCTATTAACGAGTCTTGATCTGAGATGTGAGCCAAGGTCTTAACTGTTTAAGACCAAACAGGTGAGAAAGGTGAAATTGGAGCATATGCTGGGTGTAATTCCAGTACGCGCAGCATAGGGGTCGTGCATCCCCATATCTGCATGGCAGCCAAGTACGCCCAACGTACTCCATACCGTTGACTTTTGTTGACTTTTAGGGCTTGGTCAACTTATTGATATTTAGGGCCAGTGAGGGGTAAAATGGTCTTTTTCCCTTATGCGAGTTAGTGTGGCCTCTTAAGAGCCGTGATTAATTAGCGATAATTGTCGTGTATGATAGGCGGAGGCTAGACCGATGATTTAAGTTCGAGTTTTGATGACTTCTTGCAAGGTGAGTCTTCTCACTATACTTGCCTTGAGTGGTACCTTGTGTGATTGAGCTGTTTATTGTGATTAACTGTGTATTTGATATTCTGCATTATGTATTTGTGATTTATGTTGAGTATTTTTATTATGAGCTTACTGAGTTGGGACCGGAGTGTTCCAATGAGATACATTCACCGGAGGGTCTTATCGAGGTATAGCCTAAAGTGGCTAATGAGCTGTATGTGGTATTTTGGAGAACTCACTAAGCTTCGTGCTTACCGTGTAATGTGTTATCTTTTTCAAGTAGTTCCGATGATCGTGGGAAGGCCCCAGCTTGATTGTACACACACTCGCATTAGAGATATGTCTTGGATGATCCTGGTTTATATGACAAACTACTTTTGATAAATAAATTGTATTAATGTTGATACTTGAGATTTTCGGGAAATATGACATGTGATTTTTATGTTTGAAAATCAAAAATCTATTTTGAAAAATTTCGGTGTTACAATTACTAAATTAAAAGTAGGCCTAAAATCCATAATGATATAGCAAGGTGCTGGCCTCGAGGGTTAATTGTTAAAATTTTAGAAGTTAGGGGTTAAAAGGGTAACGTATGGATTTAATTTGAAGAGGATTTCAGAACTCAGGGTGCGTTTGGTAATTAATTGACTTGAATTGAAAAGATTTGAAGGCTTGGGGGCTGGTTAGTAATGTTGGGACTTATTATGAAAGGAAATTATGGGATCAAGGGCTAAAGGGTAAATATGGATTAAATTTGAAAGAAAATGGATAAGGAGGGGCCAATTTCATCATTATGGGCTGAAGTTATATGAACGAGTATATAACCCATCGACTCATCTGCAACCTTCACCCTAAGTTCCATTAACCAGCCGCCACCACCAAGTGTGTGTGTGTGTGTGTGCATTTCTATTAAGTGTGTCATTTGCTTGGCTGGAAAACTGAGAAAAGGCCACCACCACCGTAAGGTGGTGGCTGCCACCATGTACCATCACCGGCCACCACTAGGGTAGCTATGTATGTGTAGCTTAGTGTGTGTGTGTGTGTATGTTATTTGAGATTAAGCATTGTAACTGTAATTAGCAAAAAAATAATTAAAGAACCATAACCACCACCGTAAGGTAGTGGGTGGTGCCCGACTAGCAAAACCCTAATGGGCCTAAATATTTAGTTTTGGGCCTAATGGACTATGATTGGGTGGAAACCCTAATTAGGGTTTAGAAAACCCTAATTTTGGAATCATGGGCTTGGACTTATTGGGACCCACATTTTAAGCCATTGGAATTGGACTATGTATTAAGCCTGATTACACTATATGATTTATCTAGTACAGTAGAGGACTTAATGGATTAAGTCCGTAATGGGTTAAGTTAGAAACACTTAACCCTAATTGTCATTTTATATGAAACCCTAATTTCATTTGGGCCTTTACATTGGGCTTTGGTGATTAGGCCAATAATGGGCCATTCAAGGACAATCATATGGAATGGAATATTTACATGGGCTTTAGGGTAAGGCCCATATCAGGGTTTGGGCCTAATTTGGAAAATTGGGCCATAGATTGGCCATAGTTTGGGCCTTGATGGTTACATGATGTTGGACCATTAGAATGCCAAAAGTTTGGACTAGACTGAATGGTTGGGCCTTAAGGGAATACCATGTAGAGGATTGGGCCCAATTTGGAAAATTGGGCCATATGTTGGGCTTTGACTCATAGTTGACTTGTGGGCCTTTGGATTGCGCCTTAGGCTTGAATCAAGCCAAGATAGGGGTAAGCAGTCTTCTACCCCAAGCATGGACTTATGGGTATATGTGATGGAACCCAATTATTAATTGGGTGTTATTTTGATGTTGACAGATTCGGGAATCTATCATCCAGCAGCTAGGGTTTTTTCAATGGGTCTTCAGCAGTGTGAGGTGAGTCCTCTTCCGGTAGGAACGGGTCTAAGGCACCAAGGTCGGCCCGCATATGTGATACATTAGTAGTTAAGTGTGGGCGAGGCCCGTATGTCATTATTTTCTAAGTATAGATATCAGTCAGATTATTGGATTGCTATACTTGTTGTCTGTGTGATACCTGTATGTGTTGTTAGGAACGTGAGTGTGGGCAGGACCCGTATCTCATAGTAGCTGAGTGTGGGAGGGCCCCGTATCTCATAGGTAGCTGATATGGTACAGATTTGTATGCTTAGTGATACTTGTTGTTTGTGTAGTACTTGTATGATTTGTATGACTAGCTGAGTGTGGGCGGGGCCTATATCTCATAGTAGTTGAGTGTGGGCAGGGCCCGTATCTCCTAGTCAGCGGAGTGTGGGCAGGGCCGGTATCTCTTAGTCAGTGGAGTGTGGGCGGGGTCCGTATCTCGTAGTTAATGGAGTGTGGGCGGGGCTCGTATCTCCCTGAGTGTGGGAGGGGCCCGTATCTCTATGTAGCATGATTATGTGTAAGGTATGTGGTAGTTTGGGGAGACTCACTAAGCTTCATGCTTACGGTTTTTAGTTTTGGTTTCAGGTACTTCGGTTTTCAAAAAAGGAGCTTGGGATGATTGAAGTGCACACACCATCTGTTCAGCCTGGGATGTTCATACTTTGATATTTTTGACAATTGTTATGATATTTTGAGATACACTGTTTATGATTTTTATATGATGTTTGATGACTATGGTTTTATTATTAAATTAAAGAGAAATTTTTAGACTGTGTTTTTCGGATGTTTTAAGTTGGTATCAGAGCCTTGGTTTGAGAGATTCAAGCACACTTTCACATACGTCTGAACTCAAACTAAGGAATTGGTATAAAAGTTTTCAAAAGAAAAACCATGTTTGTAAAAAGATTTTGAAAAAAAAAGAGTTTTAGAAAAGCAAGAGGATTTTAAAAAAGAGAAAAGGGTGTTGTGCATGTAATTAGCCAAGCTAAGGTAAGTACTCCAAAATTACTCATACAAGTTGATGTTATGATATGTGTGCCAGCTTTATGAGAACTACATGCTAGATTAGGGCTAAGGATCTAGGAAGGGTGCCTTATGTGCCTATTATGTGTTTCAGATTTATAAGAATTGCATGCTAGTACAGATTAGTCAGGATGATAGCCTGAGTAGTATATGCTTGATTATGTGTACTCAATGTCCGAATGTTGCTTGCTTTGTGCTCTTAGGAATTCTAGTTGTCTTTCACTAACTAGTAAACGAATATGTTAGGTTACATATTGCAAAGACTAAATAATTTCAGAAGGTTACGTGTAGATCTATTTCGCAGCCCTTGTTTGAGTCCAACCGTTATAGGGTAGGATCTCTCATTCTAAGAATTATCTATTCTGAGTAATGTGTAGTTGTATTTGCAAGCTAGTTAGGGGAAGAAAGCAGGGACATCTTATGCAGCTGATGGTAGAGAGTGGGATGGTGATTACCCTAGGGTAAGCCTAGGATGAGAGTAACAGAGAGCAGTAGCAGTAGAAGGGACTTAGTGGAGTCAAGGAAGTTCTTGAGGAAAGTACGGATAGATGTGGAAGGTAGTATGGGCGCGTACTACTAAAAGCAGAGGATCCGTAATCGAATCAAGGAAGGTTGAGATAAGAACAGGGAACTTGTAGTGTGTGAGATCCCTTGATTTTTGACGAGTATTAAGGTGATTATGATAGTATATTACCCAACACTGTGACACTACGTTGTAGACCAGATGGCAGTTTTGCTATCGGCGAGGGATCATGCTTGGACTCTAGAGCCGGGCAGCTTGATTGTCACACGAGGGAGTTCATTCCATCGGAAAGTACGCGCAGTATCATTAACCAAACTCCTGTGATCTTCAGTATGATCAAGGAGGGTGTCTTAGAGATTTGTGATGAGAGGCTGAGTGCATTCTGCACTGAGATAGCAACCATGATAGGGACGCGTACGTTGATGATTTGGGAGTTTATCATGGGACTAGGGACCCCATTGCTAGCAGCAGGTGATTGGTAGATGTCGCCAATATGTTCATACTAGCCGTAGTCTCGAAAGGGGACAAGGACCGACTTGCTTCCTGCCTCCTGAAGGACAGAGCACATGATTGATGTAAAGAGGTTGGTAAAAGGTCGAGTGATGATGCGATTGATGCTATGTCATGGGATGACTTTTAGACTAGATTTTGGGTAGGGTGCGCCCGGGCGATTGAAGCGCAACAGTTGGCGCAAGAGTTGTTAGATGTCCACCAGACGATTGAGATTGTGGCAGAGATCATTGCCAAGTCTCAGGAAATAGCTTATATGGTACTACAGTATGCAACAGATGAGGAAATGAAGAATGTAAGGTATCGAAACATACTGTAAATGATAGAAGGGAGATAGTGAGTATCTCAGGGTGCAAGACCCTGAATGATATGATTTCTAGAGCTTGAGAATGAGAAATGCACTAGGAGCACATTGGGAACTAGATCAGTTGCTTATGTTGAGGAGTCTCGGGAGGAGACCCTAGATTTCGGATAAGCTTTTGAGGGACCAGCAGGGTTAGATTCAGTACAGCACGTGCGGGAAACTACACGATGGAGTCTTTCGTTACAAGGGTTTGAGTAAGTGTAACCCTGGGTTATCCTCTATTTGTGTCTAAATTATATTTTCAAGCGATGTCATATGTCAATAGCATACCGAGAATTGTTAGTGAATAGCGAAAGATCATTTCCCTAATTACACGATTGGGAGAGTACATCGTCATCTTTGTTTATTCCAAGACTGAGGAGCAGCACGAGGTGCACTTGAGGGAGGTGCTAGAGACTCCGAGGAGGGATAGACGTTTTACAAAGTTCTCCAAATGTGAGTTCTGGTTGTGCGAGGTGCAATTTCTTGTGCATCTTGTCAACCAGAAGGGTATTCTGGTCGATCAGGCCAAAATAGAGGCCATGATGCAGTGGGAAATTCTGAGGTGTCCAACTGAGATTCGGAGCTTCCTAGGTCTAGCGGGTTATTACCGGAAATTTATATGGGACTTCTCCAAGACTGCAGTTCCTTTGACCCAACTGACCAAGGAGTCGGTGGCCTTTCGCTGGGGGCCTGAGCAGCAGGCAACTTTCAAGACTCTCAGACAGCGGTTGTGTAAGACCCTAATTCTCACCCTGCCAGAGAGTGTAGATGATTTTTGTAATGCCCTAATTTCTGGTATGTAATTTAAATAAAGTATTTTCATTTCTTAAGGGGTACTCGACGATTCTGTAGCCCGACTCGTCGAGTAGAGACGAGATGATCACGCAAATGGAGCTGGCTACTCGATGAGTCCATATGTTGGTACTCGGTGTGTCCGCCTATCTGGATGAAGCCCTAATTTTAAGGGTTTACACCTTATTTAAACATCTTATTGCGCCCCAACTTCACCTCCATCACCCTCAGAGTATTTCTTACCAAACCCTAGCCCCCTTAAAGAGTGTGGAGTGATTGTTGCTTTGCGAAGGAACTTTTGGTGCATTTTAGAGCAAGTAGAAGAAGGAGAAGGTTGAAGAGTTCAAGGAAGCGGAAGTAGATCCAGAACACACTCTTTTGTGGTCATCTTTTCTGGTAATAAAGTATCCATCTTGCTTATTGATCTTATAGATCTATTTTGTCCCCCAAATTATTGATATTAAGCTCAAGAACCCCAAATCCTTTGTAATGAAGCCTTATGATCGAGTTATACTTCAGATCTAGCCTCTCTTGAACTCCAGGAGCTCATTATAGCCATCTTTATGCAATCTTGGCCTTGTTCCAAACCCTAAGTGCTTAGTATGTGATGAGTTTAGGTATTTTTGCCTCATATCATTGTGCATGCACGTAAAGTTGGAAACTTTACGTGTAAAACTAGTCGTGGAAGCTCAAATCTATGTTTTGGAAGCACTGGAATCGATTAGAATCGACTTTAACTAATAGCATGCTTGGGACTTGGCGAGTTGTTCTTCAACTTGGCGAGTTGTTCTTTAGACTCGACGAGTTGTTCATACGACTCGGCCAGTCATAGATTGGACGTGTTCATATGTTGAAGGAGAACTCGATGAGTTGTTCATATAACTCGACGAGTCGGATGAAGTTAGACTCGATGTTAGCATCGAGGAAGAACTCGTTGAGTCTTTTCCAAACTCGACGAGTAGAAACGAGTAAAGGTCTAGTATGGATGATAGGGACTCGGCGATTTGACGACCCAACTCGACGAGTCCGGTCAACAGGAAGCTGACTTTGACCAGGAAGTTGACTTTGACTTGCCCAGGGGTAAATAGTCATTTTACCCTAAGATTAGTTATCAGTATTTGATTTAGTGTTTATGGGATTTGTAGTCGGGGAGTTCCGGATCAGCGGTCAGGCAGTTTCAGACTTAGCATCTCCGCAACCAGAGTTACGAGGTGAGTTTCCTTCCAGTAGGAATGAGTCTACGGCAACAATGCCAACCCGTCTAGTTAGTAGTAGATCCGGACTTCGGTCTAATGTAGTAGTTTTGTGTGCTTGATGTCTTTGTGATTCAAGCATGTCTTTGTGCTATGTGTTCCGGACTTTGGTCCGATGCAGTATGCAGTATATGTGCTTATGCTAGTTGATATGTTTATGTTATGTTATGCCCAGTCAGTTTCCGGACTTCGGTCCGATGCAGGGGACACGGTCCCGGCCAGTTCCGGTTTTCGGTCAGATGCAGTTAGTTCCGGGCTGCGGTCCGATGCTGGGGACATGGTCCTAGTTAGTTCCGGACTTCGGTCCGATGCAGAGGGCAAGGCCCTGGTTAGTTCCGTACTTCGGTCCGATGGAGTGGGCAAGGCCCAATAGTTGTTTGTGTGTTATTGTATGGTATGTGGTAGTTTGGGGGAGCTCACTAAGCTTCGTGCTTACAGTTTTAGTTTTGGTTTCAGGTACTTTCGCTAGCAAAGGGAAGAGCTCGGGTTGATGGCATCGCACACACCACAGCTTCAGTTTATCCTAGGAGTTTGTTTCGGATATTGTTATGATTGATATAGTTTTGTTTGACACAGTACTATGACATTTGAGTTACTTATTCCATGATTTTATTATATATGATATCCGAGGATTTGATATTTAGTAATATTTAAACAAAAAATTTTGGGTCGTTTCAAGTTGGTATCAGAGCCTTAGTTTGAGGGATGCAGGCATACTTTCGAGTGCATCTGAACTCAAACTGAGGAAATGGTGAAAGATTTTTAAAAGAGAAACGTTTTCGAAAACAAAATTTTGAAAAGAACTTAGAAAGAAAAAGAGTTTTCTTAAAAAGGGGTGTGGTGCATGCGATCAACCGAGCTGAAGTAACTACTCCCAAACTACCCGTACAAGCTTATGTTATGATTATTAGTTTCAGTTTCATTAGAACAACATGCTAGAATAGGACTGAGGATCAAGGAGGATGCCTTATGTGCCTGTTGTATGTGTTTCAGCCTTATGAGAATTGCACGCTAGTATTGAGTGGACAAAAGTGATATAGCCTGGTTAGGTTGTGCCTGATAGTATGAGCTTAGCATTGTATGCTAGTGTAGATTAGTCAAAATGATAGCCAGAGTGGTATTGCATGATTATGTACTCAATGCTCGAATGCTGCTTGCTTTGTGCTTTTAGGAGTTCTAGTTGTCTTTCACTAACTAGTAAACGAATATGTTAAGTTACATATTGCAAGGACTAAATAATTTTAGAAGGTTAGGTCTAGCTCTATTTCGCAGCTCTTGTTTGAGTCCAACCGTTATAGGGTAGGATCCCTCATTTGAAGAATTAACTAGTCTCAGTGATATGTAATAGTAATCGCGAGCTAGTTAGGGAAAGAAAGTGGGGACTACTTATGCAGCTGATGGTGGAGAGCGGGTTGGTGACCACCCTAGGGCTAGCCTAGGATGAGATTAGCATGACATCAGCAGTAGTAGTAAAAGGGACTTGGTGCAGTCGAGGCGGTTCATGGGGAAGGTACAGATAGATGTGGAAGGTAGTAGGGGCCCATACAACTGAAAGCAGAGGATCTATACTTGAATCAAGGAAGGCCAAGGCAAAACCAGGAAACTTGTAGTAATAGTGATCCTTCGAGATATCAGTATTTCTGAAGTTGTCATTGTGTGTTTCAGCATGGTGGTTTTCCACCCTAGACCAGCAGTCGGCAGTTTAGGTGCCGGTGAGGTATCAGGACCAGGCTCGGGAGCCGAGCATTTAGATGATCAGACCTGCGAGTTCCTCTCTTCAGAGATTACCCGCATCATACTCGAGCAGACTCCTGTGATCTTTGGTTCGATCAAGGAGGGTATTTTGGAGCTGATGGATGAGAGGTTGAGCACCTTTCGTGATGAGGTGGCGACCATGATGGGGTCACGCACGCTCACTTTCAGGGAGTTCAGAGCCTGTGGAGCTCCTGACTATCATGGGGCGCGGGACCCCATAGCGAGTACCAGGTGGTTGGCGGATGTCGCCATTGCCTTCCGCACCAGCAGATGTCCCGAGGGGGACAAGTTCAGACTAGCATCCTGTCTTCTGAAGGACATGGCACGAGATTTGTGGGAGGAGATTGGACATGTCATTGGGGATGACGTAGATCTTGATGCGATGACTTGGGCTGATTTTACTACCAAGTTCAGAGCTGAGTTTGCACCGGTTATTGAGGTACAACAGTTAGCCAGGGAGTTTCAGGATCTTACTCAGACTATAGAGACAGTGGCAGAGATTACCGCCAAGTTCAAGGAGATGTCTCTTCTTGTTCCTTAGTACGCAGCTGATGAGGAAATGAATAAGGCCCGTTATCATGAGATGTTGCGGAGTGATATCCGCTAGTTTGTGAGCCGGTGCAGCTGTAAAACGCTGGATGATATGATTGCTAGGGTCCGTGAGAGAGAGATTGACTTAGAGATGGAGAAGAAGAGGAAGCCAGAGGCGGTATCTGGCATTGGGAGTTCAGGCAAGAAGCCCAAGGTATCAGATCACAGATCTAGAGGTTAGCAGAGCCACGGTTGGTGTGGAAAGTGTGGGAGATTGCACGACGGGGCGTGCAAGGTAGGGAGTCCCGGTTGCTACAAGTGTGGCCGGACTGGGCATATGAGCAGAGATTGTACAACTACTCCCATCGTTACCGCGGTATCTGAGCTAATTTGCTTCCATTGCAATTAGAGGGGACATAAAAAGTCCCAAGGTCCGAGTTTGCCAGCAGCATGGAAGGTGGCAGCACCTGCCCCTGCAACATTAAGGATTACAGACGACCGTCAGGGTCGAAGTGAGGTGCTAGTGGTGAAAAGTAGAGCTTTTCAGATGACAGCAGAGGCGGCGCGAGCGACTCCTGATGTGGTGATGGGTATGTATCCTCCCTTTATCTTTTTATTAATGCCGATTGTTTCTTATGGTTATATGTATTTATATGGGGTCGTTCTTAGTGAACAGCATATCAACTTCAGTGTTGTTTGATTCGGGGGATATCCGATCATTTGTTTCACTTGCGCTTAGCAAGAGGTTTAGCAGACCTTCGAGGGAGCTGGATTGTCCACTTGAGGTTGAGATAGCTGATGACAGAACCGTCAGGGTCGTGAGAGTACATAGGACAATTTTCGTTGTAGCTATTTGATGAGCAGTTTTCAGTGGATTTGGTTCCTATTCCCCTACAAGGGAATAAGGTTATAGTGGGTATGCATTGGCTAAGCCCCAATGGGGCAGTGATTGATTGTAAGCTACAGTTAGTGAGGGTCTGAACCCCTGATGGAGGAGAGTTAGTGATTCCGGGCGAGTGGCCACAGCGTGGACCAATTCTTTGCTCGGCAGCGAGAGCTCGACGCTACTTCCAGCAGGGTTGTGCGGGGTACATCGCCTATGTTTTGGATGCCCAAGAGAAGGGCAAGGCGACTATTGACGATGTACCAGTAGTGCGAGACTACCCAGACGTATTCCTGGAGGATTTTCCTGGGATACCTCCGGAGAGACAGGTTGAGTTTCGGATTGATCTGGTTCTGGGTGCGGCTCCGATAGCCAAGGCGTCGTATCAGTTGGCTCCTCCAGAGATGTAGGAGCTGTCTATGCAGCTGCAGGAGCTGCTGGACAAGGGTTTCATCAGACCGAGCAGTTCACCATGGGGAACCCTGATCCTGTTTGTGAAGAAGAAGGATGGGCCGCACTGTATGTGTATAGATTATCGGGAGTTGAACAAGGTAACGGTGAAGAACCGTTACCCACTCCCGAGGATAGATAACTTGTTCGATTAGCTTCAGGGAGCATCTTGGTTTTCGAAGATTGATCTGCGCTCCGGTTATCATCACATGCAGGTCAGAGGTGAGGATGTTCAGAAGACATCTTTTAGGACCCGTTATGGTCATTATGAGTTTGTGGTGATGCCGTTTGGGCTCACCAACGCTCCAGCCGCGTTCATAGATCTCATGAAGCGCGTATATAGGCCGATGCTGGATCGGTCTGTGATAGTGTTCATCGACGATATCTTGGTTTACTCCAAGACTCAGGAGCAGCACGAGGAGCACCTGAGAGAGGTGCTAGAGACGCTAAGGAGCGAGAGACTTTTTGCAAAGTTCTCCAAGTGCGAGTTTTGGTTACGCAAGGTGCAATTCCATGGACACCTCGTCAACCAGAAGGGGATATTGGTGGATCCAGCCAAGATAGAGGCCATGATGCAGTGGGAGGTCTCGAGGTCTCCATCTGAGATTCGGAGCTTCCTAGGGTTGGCAGGGTACTACAGGAGATTCATCCAGGATTTCTTCTAGATAGCAGTTTCACTTACCCGACTGACTAGGAAGTCGGTGGGGTTTCGTTGGGGGCCTGAGCAGCAGGCTGCATTTGAGACCCTCAGACAGCGATTGTGCGAGGCAGCGATTGTCACTCTTCCAGAGGGAGTGGATGATTTTGTAGTCTATTATGATGCTTCGATCACAGGGATGGGAGCAGTGTTGATGCAGCGAGGGCATGTGATAGCTTATGCCTCTAGACAGCTGAAGCCTCACAAGGCTAACTATCTGACGGATGACTTAGAGCTGAGGGCAGTGGTGTTTGCCCTCAAGATTTGGAGACATTACCTCTATGGGGTCCGTTGTACCATTTACACAGATCACAAGAGTCTGAGGTACCTCATGGACTAGCCGAATTTGAACATGAGGCAGCAGTGATGGTTAGATGTGGTGAAGGACTACGATTGTGAGATCCTATATCATTCAGGCAAGGCCAATGTTGTGGCCGACGCCCTGAGCCGCAAGGCGGTGGCGGCACCGATTAGAGATATATTTCTAAGGATGACAGTGATTACTCCATTGCTGGAGTAGATTAGAGAGGCACAGGTCGAGGGCCTGAAAGAGGAAAGGCTAAAGTGTGAGAGGATTGGGGGCCGAGTAGCTTCTTTCGACTATGACAGTCGAGGATTGTTGACCCTTCATAGGAGAGTCTGGGTGCCGTATTGGGGAGGAGTACGACAGGTGTTGATGGATGAGGTCCATAAGTCCTGGTTCTCCATCCATCCAGGGGCGACAAAGATGTATAGAGATCTTCGACCCGATTATTTGTGGCCCTGCAGGAAGCGGGACGTAGCCTGGTACGTAGAAAGATGCCTGAACTACAGGAAAGGCAAGGCAGAGCACCAGAGACCCCACGGCAAGATGCAACCGTTAGACATTCCTATGTGGAAATGCGAGGATATCACCTTGGATTTCATCACTAAGCTTCCCAGGACCGCACAGGGAGTTGATTCAATTCGGGTCATAATGGATCGACTAACCAAGAGCGAGTATTTCATACCAATCCAGGAGAGTATATCGGCAGAGAAGCTAGCCAATATTTATGTGTGCAAGGTAGTAGCACGGCATGGAGTGCCTATATCAGTAGTATCAAATCGAGACGTCTGGTTCACTTCCAGGTTTTGGAAGCGGTTTTGTGACAACCGTCAAATTCAAGTCAAAGTCAAAGTCAACAAGTCAAACTTAAAGTCAAGTCAACAAGCCAAACCGGTCAATCTTGTATAATACTTGTATGATTAAAAGTTATTCTATGAAAATGTACATTTGTATGTCAAGAATTCGAGTGTCTCGGTAAATCTATGTGTTTATCAATGTGAAACCCTAAGAAGGGAGCTAAACGCATCAAAACACGACTATGAACCCTTTTGGGGACTTAAAATAATCATAAACGAAGTATAATAGGGTCCACGGACCTTGCATTGCATGATTACTCGATGAAAATGGCTAAAACTGAATCTCTCTCAAATCTCTCCCAAATCTCTCTCAAACTTTTTATAGTCAACCAGGCAATCCCGACCCTTAAATTGACCAAAAACCGCTTATTTCGGTGAGTTATATTGAAAAACAACTATTTAGGACCGAAACTCCTCTTAGGAGCCGAAACTCCTGTCAGAACCGAGCCTGTCAGAAGCCTCTCGGACCGAGCCTCGCAGACAGCAGCTGAGACCGAGCTTGGGTCCCTCTTCCCCCCTCGCACCTTCGGTCCTTCTTCTTCCCTCTCGGTTCCTTCTTCCCTTCTCTCGGTTCTTAGCTTCTTAGAGCCAAACCTCGCAGGTTCGGTCCCTAAAGCTGATTTTTGGCTGCTTTCGCCTCTTAAACCCATTTTTGACGTTTTTGACAGGATTTTTTTCACCAAATTCATATTTTCACCATTTTTAACCCCCAAAACTCATATTTTATTTATTTCTCAGGGATTTATTAATTAAAAATCATTATTTTATATTAAGAGGATATTTACCCCACAAGTGGGTTAAGTGTGCCTACTTGCCTTCTATGTGTCACCGTCTCACTTGCCACCTTATCCACATCACACAAACCAATGCAAACATCACTTCAAACTCACAAGTTGCTCCAGCAACCTTCTATATAAAGAAATCCATGGAGGATTTCTTGATTTACTTACTCATTTCAAACATACACACTTCTCATATCACCTCAAGAAAGCTTCTTTCTCTCCACTTTCCACCACCTAGTGCAAGTGTTCTTGAGTTGTTACTGCACTTTTTAGTAAGTATTCCATCTAAACTCAAGTGTCATTCCATAATTTCATAACACTCTTGGATCATTGACTCATATCTTAACACCAAAAATCGTTCTTAGGATCATCCAAACTCTCACATGTTCACCAAGTGTTCTTGACTTGATACTCCTCGTCTTCGACCTTCCACTCTTCCAAGAATCACTCAAGGTGAGTTCATACCCCTACATTTCCTAGTTTTCTTTAGTTTTCAGGGGGGGGGGATATGTGACATCCCCTAATTTCTCGGCCAGAAAAGAGCGATTTAATTTATGCTTTTTAAAATAAAATCAGAGAAATCTTTTTAAAATATGTTGCGGAATTGGTCCCCAAAATAATACATGATAAAATTTTATCAAAATCTTTCCTTAAGAAATGTATAGTTTCATTTCATATCAAAGCCTCGGGATTTCATGTTCCGATACAGATCAAAAGTATAAACAAGACATTATAAGCTTTTCAACAGTTATTTACAACTACTGGCCTATAATCAAAAAATCTCTCATCATCTTCCGACCATGTTCGGGGTCCACTACCTGTAGTCATAAAAACTGAGTGGGTCAGGCTTGGGAGCCTGGTGAGCATATAGGGTTTTCAACCCACAACAATAATATACTTATTAAGTTCACCAATCAACAATAACCCTGATTACCCATTCCCGTTATCCTCACTTTACGTCCCTAAACACTTATCACAAGGGACCTAGCCTAAAGAATATTATCGAGATGGACACTACTGCTAAGGGGTTTCCTCAGCCATACATGTCCTAAAGGCATCCATGAGGGGGATGGAGTACGCCAATGAACATTTAATTCATCAACACCTACAAGTTGCGAACCTCTTAGTGTTCCACTGGACTGTCTAGAAAGGTCCGTGGTCGTCATCTATACTCCGCTAGATGACTACAACAACAACAACAACAACATCGAGGCCTCTCACCATTTTAACACACATCAACTATTTCATCTACCAATGTTCTACCCAACATATTTTGTAGATAAAATACATATATAGTTTAAAACTTGTATAAAACATTTATTCAGCAGTTACCTCAAATAAACACTTATTATAATTACACATAGCACGTATTTTATAGAAAATACTTCATATATAGGTGTAAGATGAAAGTGACTACACACTCACTTGATTTGATGATAATCGGGCAGCAATTCGTTGCTTAAAATGATCGTTTCTAATAAAACCAGGAGTTTTATTGAGAAACCAGGCTTTGCGAAGGTCGGGCTTCAAAATGAAAAGATAAATTTTTCGGGCTTCTCGGGCACTTCGTGGCGTATTCCGGGGTTTATAATCGATACCGGGGCTTCGGGGGATGTTAATATGAAAGAAATATGAGATTTAGGGTGAAAAGTGGCAAATTTCCAAAGTTACTCGAGAAGGCTCGCAGCCTTCTATTTATAGGGTGGAGCTTCTGATCGGACGGCTGAGAAGCCTCCAGGTGGTGAAGATCCAAAGGCTCGCAGATAGGGCTCGCACATGGCTCGCACCTGCGAAGGCTTGCTGGCAGCTCCTTACTGGACCGAGGTCTAGGGTCCGAAGTAGGGCATCGTGGCATGCATGCGAGGGTTCGGTCTCGTGCAAGAGGGTACGTGTCGCCTTCTCAGTGGACCACTTCGGATAAGGCCAGGTGCTCAGACGACTCAGCAGCTCGGATGACTCAGCAGTATTTAGGACACGTGGCGCGTTTTGAGCGAGGGTGACGTGGCAAAAACATGACTATGCGAATTTTCTCGGTTTTTGTGCAAAAACTTCTAAAATCCATAACTTTTGCATACGAGCTCCGTTTTTTTGACGTTCTTTATATGCACGCGTAGGCAAAATTACGCTCTACAACTTTCGTTTAGACTTCGTCGGCTAATTTTGAATTTAATTTTTATATTATTATTTTTAACAGACCGGGACAGGAAACCCGTTAAAAATTTATAACTTCTTCATCCGACGTCCGTTTTCGTCAGACGTTTTACCGTTGTGCTACTAATGACGAGACCTTTAATTCTCGTTTAGGTTGTGTCAACTAAAAATCACTCGATCTAAAGTTTGACTTTTTAGCTGTCTACTGCAAAGCTGAAACTTCGAAAAATCATAACTTCCTCATACTAAGTCAGATTTGGGTGTTCTTTTTATCGAACTTCTCGGTTTAACGAATACTATGACTTTCATTTAGATCATTAAGGCTAAAAAGTATTTTATCAAAAACTCACTTTTTATGACACTCGGCCCCGTGTCGGTTTGTCACGAAACTTCGACAGGTCATAACTTCTTCGTTATAACTCGGATTTCGGCGTTCTTTATATATCCGTAATCCTTGTCACGCCCACTACATGTTTCTTAATAGATATCGGCTTTATCTACAATTTTATTTTGACGCTCATTTTTATTCTTAATTAATTAAGCCCTACTATTTAAGCATAAAACACATAGAATCCACATAATTCCTTTTTCATTTCTTCAAAATGAGTTACATAGGTTAACCTTGACTATCATTTTAATATTAATGCCTAGGCTAGAAACACGAGTGTTACAGAATACAAGTTAAAACACCAAAACATATTTGAAACTTAACTTGACGGCTTTATCTACAATACGATTTTTCTATAATTTATGGTGATTTTTACAAAACTGCCTATCACTGCAGCAAAGAAATCGGACTAGGTTGTGAAAATGAATATTTTCACACTGGTTTGAGGCCAACAAAAATTATAAGAAAATTTGTGATAGTAGACTCTTTTTCCGAACTCTCTGAGTTTACGGGTTTAGTTTTTGACTTACGATGATTTTTCTATAAATAATCTAAAACAATGACAGTTAAGAGTTAAATTGTTAAAACAAGTTTAAGAGTTATTCACACCTTGTAACATGTTGAGAAAAGTGTGTAAGATTTTATGCTTAGCATTTCCAATGTTATTTTATTGAAATACAAGGTCATGCATAATAAGGTTTCATTCACAACATAAAACATTTTGATAAAACTATAATAGGTATAGTTTGGACACCTCATTTAACAAAGAAATGGTAATACTATCAACTTACAAAGCGAGTATTTTATTACAAACTACATGAACATGTTAATGGATAAATTTTTGATACATTCATCTTCGGAGTACTCTTTAGTACAACTAGAAAAGTCCTGTAGTTATAGCCAGAATCTCTTGTAGCGAGAACGTGATAGTTGTGTATAGATCTATATTGGGTTTGACAACACGCACCTGAGCTGCTTGCAACAGCTAGACCGGCAGGTCTGGGGTGACAAGTGTCATAACATTCCGACGCTTGAAGAACGTCGTGTACGAGGTCTTCGAGTCATAGTATGGTTATAACAACTCACATGGGAAATTAACAAATACACCGTTCACGAGAATTTAAGGATTTCACAAAAAGGAGTTTTGTTTAAATATAAAACCACATATAAGTATGATGTTTTACTTACATATACTAAGTCTTGGTTCAGTTAAGACTACAATAAACCTTTTAGAAAATATTGGATTTTCTAGAAACAAACTTGTAACAAACTTTAAGGAACAACATGCATTTTTCATTCAAAAATTGTTTATGAATTCACCAGGTTTAATGCTGATACTCTTTCAAAAACAACTTGTATTCTATGGTAATCAGTAATACAGGTAACCACAAGACTTTTGAATGCAAGACGCTAAGGCATACATTTCTTTTGAACTATTTTGACATCATATGTAATTTATTTGGAAACATGTATTTTGCAACGATGTAACCTTTTAAATTATATATATGATGGTTGTGTTTACTTTCTTCACTATGGTTATGATACTGAGCATGACGTCCTCCGCCCCCGAACATTTCTACCATTCCGGTTTGTGGGTGCGATAGATTCGTATTAGAGCTTTGTTTATAGTGAACTAAGTATATCGAACCATATAAGATATACAAACTATAAATACAATGGGACGAAATTCTCTGACGTAGCCTTTCAAAAATACTTTCAAAAATAAAAATTCGTATTTTTATAAAAGTATCTGTACCATCGCACTCACTAGTTCAATATCACAATGGCAATAACATAAAAGTATTGAGACAAGTTGGACACCATGATCTAGCTTCGGAGTATGTAGTCAGATCTTGGATGAATATAGCCTGATCAACTATATTTAGCCAAGGTCTGACCAACGTATGCCGAAGAAGGATCATGATGAGAAACAAGTCTTCAACTTACCAACAAACTTGAGAATCAAACGTAAAAATACTATAGGAGTATTTTAACACAACTAATCACATTATATATTTACAATAACAAATTTTTTATACCAAAATTTCTTGCGATATCCTTCTTATCCCTATTCTCGTACAGGCGCGATGGCAGGATTTCACTTGCCGGATGATCCCTACTTCCCCAGAGGAAGATTCTGAAGAAGAACCCATGGAGGATGAGGAACCCATGGAAGAGGAAGAATCCATAGACGGTGAAGAGGAAGAAGACTCATATGGAACTGACTCAGAACCCGAGGTTTACAACCCAAACCATGCCCTTATCCCTCCGCAACACTTCCAAGACCTAACACCCCAATGGGCCGAAACTATACATCGATGGAGCAGAGAGAAAGGTCAACGACCTCCCTATGGTATGGAACGAGGTTTTTATGATGTTAGCCACGGAGGGTCAGCGGACAGAGCCCTTCCTATCATGGTTCACCGTGTCGCACGCCACGAGGAGCAAACTAGGGTACACACCCAACATCTCATGGAATTTGGTGCCACCAGCCAAGTCAACTGCGTTCGTGTTCTTCGGTTGGATGATGACCACGATTGAACTCGAGACCGCACTGAGCTTCTTTGACGGGAGATGGTGGCGACCCGAGTTGAAGTAGAAGAACACCAATCTACTCTAGAAGGACGTCTGACAGACGCAGAACGCCAGGCGGCTGAATCCAGAGCCGAAATGAGGAACTTCGTATCTTCATTTCGTGATCAGCAGAACTTCAACCACCGCAAGTAGTACTTGCACTGCTCACGTCAGCTTAATCTAGTTTTGCGGACATGTATTACTATTATTTTCTAGTATGTATGTCCAATCTTGCGATTTAAGTATTTACACTTCCGGGATCTGTTAGGCAGTCAAAATTTTTCCGTACATTCATGTAACATGGACGCTTATAGGGTCAAAATTTTCTCAATATTGTATACTAAGTTATATCAATGAAATTGACACGCTATTTGCTTTATCACATCAAGTTCATGACAAAGATTGGTTTCAGACTAAATCTACTGATGTTCGATTTATGATTTTTTGATTTATAAGTCAAATTATATATAATTAAGACCATGTCGACCTAGAAATGGTGGTTCCGCCTTGGATCCTGTTCCTTGTTTGGTTGTGGACCCAGGGTAGACCCATTAGATTCGAAAGTTTATTTAATCTTAATTATATGTTAACATTATACATCAAACGATTTATAGATGGGCATGGTATGGACTCTTTCACAGACATTTCATGTAAATCAAATCTATCAGCATTCATAAAGTCTATATTTTATTATATATAGACCTCTAGTATGAATGGATTCATACAATAACTTTACAAGTCGAAATCAAGATGCACATAAAGAACTAATAATGTTTAGTTTAACTCTCGACTTTTGGAGCGCTATCAAAGACTTATTGTCTTTTCATTCTTGTTATGGCAGAAAATGCCACCTCGTAGAAATCCTAGACGTGGCGGCGCTACAGGAGCTGCACCACCGCCACAACCACCTCCACCACCCCCTCAGTTCGACCCGGTAATGTTCCAGGCTATCATAACAGCCGCAGTAGCATCCGCAATGTCCTAAATCAGCACCAATAATGCGGGTGGTGCGAGTAATGGTCCCACAAATTCTAACAATGGGGACAGTCAGGGACGCTCGAGAGAGTGTACCTACAAAGACTTTACTAATGCCAAACCTAAAACCTTCAATGGGAGCAGAGGTGTCATAGCATTGCTACAATGGTTCGAGAAAACCGAATATGTCTTTGAAATATGTGCATGTCCTGAAGTAAACAAGGTCAAGTTTGCAGCATGCACATTCTCTGAAAGGGCACTCACCTGGTGGAATGGCCACGTCAAGACATTGACACTTCCGGTGGCTAACACAATAACATGGGAAGATCTGAAAACCATGTTGATGAAGGAATATTGCCCAAGGGGCAAGATACAAAAGTTGGAAGAGGAACTTTGGGGTCTTAAAATGATAGGCTCTGACATCCTGTCTTATACCTCCAGGTTTAGTGATCTAGCCATATTGTGTCTAGGGATGGTTCCGTCGGAAAGCAAGAAGGTGGAAAGATACATATGGGGACTATCTTCCCAACTTCAAGGGAACGTATTGGCCTCAAAGCCAACTACCTTTGATAGTGCCAAAGAACTGGCACAGCAACTCATCGACCATAACGCCAGCCATGGCACTGTGACAACCACCTCCAAGCAAGCTAAAGGGGAAACAACAAAAGGAAGTTCTGGAACAAGAAGAAGGGTCAATCTGCTCAAGACCCTGCCAAAAAGCAACAAGTGGTTGCTGTGAATGTCGCCACAACTACTGCCAACCCAACACCGATAAGGCAATACGTCGGGAACCTACCAAAGTGCAACAAATGAAACTTTCACCACAATGGCGCTTGCCGTGAAATGCATTGCACCAACTGTAACAAAAAGGGGAACACCGCTCGATTTTGTAAAGCTCCAGTCCAACAAAACGCACAAGCTACCAACGCCGGAGCAAGTCAAACCTGTTATGGTTGTGGAGAGGCAGGACACTTCAAGCGGAACTGCCCGAAGGCAAGAATCCCCAACCCTGGTGGAGTGGGCAGTGTTCCGATGATAGGTCATGAGGAAGCAGTTGCAGACCCAACTGTGGTCACCGGTACGTTTCTCCTCAATAATACATACGCATGCATTCTTTTCAATAGTGGCGCAGAGAAAAGCTTCGTGATCCGTCAATTTAAACGATTGCTTAAACAAAAACCACAAACACTAAAAGATACATTCACCATAGAAATGGCTAATGGAAAAATAGAGAACTCTAACGACATTTACATTGGGTGTACCCTGACCCTAAACAATCACTCTTTCCAAATCAACCTTATGCCGGTCACCATAAAAAGTTTTGATGTCATCATTGGCATGGATTGGTTGTGCCCTCACCATGCCAAAATCCTATGTCACGAAAAGGCCGTTCGCCTAAATCTGCCTAATGGCGAAACCCTCGTCGTCTATGGCGACAAACCCAGTTCAGACTTTCATATCATTTCGTGTGTCAAGGCCCAAAAGTACCTCCGCAAGGAGTACCACACCTTCCTTGCCAACATCGTGGATAAGAATCAAGAAGCTAAGAACATAAAGGACATTCCGGAGGTCTGTAAATTCCCTAACGTATTCCCTGAAGACCTTCCAGGAGTGCCCCTACTAGACAAGTCGAATTCCGAATCGACCTAATTCCTGGAGCTACTCCTGTAGCCAAATCGCCATACCGTCTAGCCCTAGCCGAGATGTAGTAACTGTCCAGTCAACTGAACGAACTACTGAGCAATGGCTTCATTAGACCAAGCTTCTCGCCTTGGGGAGCACCGGTTTTGTTCGTTAAGAAGAAGGACGGATCGGTCCATATGTGCATTGACTACCGCGAATTAAACAAACTCACCATCAAAAACTTGTACCCTTTGCCTCGAATCGATGACCTCTTCGGCCAAATACAAGGAGCGAGTTTCTTCTCGAAGATTGACCTTAGATCTGGATACCATCAACTACGAGTTCAAGAAGAGGATATCCCCAAGACAGCCTTCAGAACGCGCTATGGTCACTTTGAGTTTGTAGTAATGCCTTTCGGCTTAACAAATGCACCTGTGGTGTTCATGGACCTGATGAATCGGGAGTGTCGACCTTACTTAGACAAGTTTGTGATTGTTTTCATCGACGATATACTAGTCTACTCCCGAAGTGAGGAAGAACACAACCAACATTTACGTCAAGTCCTGGAGCCACTGAGGGCAGAGAAATTGTATGCAAAATTCTCAAAGTGCGAGTTCTGGATTCGAGAAGTGGATTTCCTCGGACATGTAGTCAGCAAGGAAGGAATACATGTGGACCCTTCAAAGATCAAGGCAATCGAAAGCTGGGAAACGTCAAGAACACCCACAGAAATCCGTCAATTTTTAGGACTTGCCGATTACTGTCGAAGATTCATCCAAAACTTCTCCAAAATCGCAAAACCACTCACCACCTTGACTCAAAAAGGAGTAACCTTCACCCGGGGGGATAAGCAAGAGGCTGCATTCCAAACACTGAAACAAGCCCTGTGTAGTGCTCCGATCTTGTCCCTACCAGAGGGAACAGATGACTTTGTGGTTTATTGCGATGCATCAAACCAAGGTTTGGGATGTGTGTTGATGCAACGATGAATGGTCATTGCCTACGCCTGAAGACAGTTGAAGACGCATGAGGTAAACTATACGACGCATGATCTCGAACTAGGAGAGGTAGTTTTCGCCCTAAAAATCTGGAGGCATTACCTCTGTGGCACCAAATGCACTATCTTTACTGATCACAAAAGCCTTCAACATATCGTCAACCAAAAAGAAGTGAACATGAGACAAAGACGATGGGTAGAATTGCTAAATGATTACAAATGCGAGAATCACCCAGGAAAAGCCAACGTGGTGGCAGACGCTTTAAGCAGAAAGGAATACTCTGGCCACCGAGTAACGGTATTAACCATGACCATCCATTCACACCTGTCCACAAAAATCAAGGAGGCACAAGAAGAAGCCTTGAAACCAGAGAACGTGGCAGGTGAAGCCTTGAGAGGAATGGACAAAAATCTTGAAGTCAGGGATGACGGAGTTCGTTGTCTCATGAACCGGATCTGGACACCGAAATTTGGTGGATTCAGAGACGTTGTCATGAATAAAGCTCAGAAAACTCGTTACTCAGTGTATCCCGGCTCGGAGAAGATGTATTTAGACCTCAAGAAGCTGTATTGGTGGCCAAACATGAAAGCCGAAATAGCTACTTTCGTGGACAAGTGTCTGACTTGCGCAAAGGTTAAGGTAGAGTATCAGAAGCCCTCTGGACTACTTCAACAGCCGGTGATACTCGAGTGGAAGTGAGAGCGAATTACAATGGACTTCATTACCAAGTTACCTAAGACAACGGGTGGACTTAACACCATTTGGGTAATCATCGACAGATTAACTAAATCTGCTCACTTCCTGCCAATAAAGGAAACTGACAAAATGGAGAAACTGACAAGGATCTACATTAAAGAAGTTGTGCGACTTCACGGAGATCCGATATCCGTTATCTCCGATAGAGATAGTCGGTTCACGTCACGATTCTGGCAGTCACTACGGAAAGCTATGGGAACTAGGTTAGACATGAGTACAGCCTACCATCCACAGACCGACGGGCAGAGTGAAAGGACCATTCAAACGTTAGAGGACATGCTAAGAGCTTGTGTGATGGACTTTGGTAAAGCGTGGGATGCTCACCTACCCTTTATCAAATTCTCATACAATAATAGTTATCACACTAGCATCAAAGTTACTCCGTTCGAAGCCCTCTATGGCCGTAAGTGCAGATCACCCATGTGTTGGGATGAGGTGGGCGATACGCAACTAGCAAAAGGGAAAGTTCCTAACAGCACACTCACTGGCCCGGACATCATAAGGGAAACAACAGAAAAGATTGTCCAAATTCGAGAATGGATGAAGGCTTCACAAGACCGACAAAAGAGCTACGCCGATAAAAGACGGAAGCCTTTGGAGTTCCAAGTTGGAGATTGAGTACTACTGAAAGTATCACCTTGGAAGGGATTAATACATTTTGGAAAACGTGGGAAGTTAAATCCAAGGTATATCAGGCCCTTCGAAATCCTCGTCGGGATTGGCTCGGTGGCATACAACCTTCGATTACCACAGGAACTCAGCAACGTGCACCCTACCTTTCATGTGTCGAACTTAAAGAAATGTTTGTCTAATGAGACCCTTGTCATTCCTTTGGAAGAACTTGAGATCAATGAGAACCTCCACTTCATAGAGGAACATGTTGAAATCATGTATCGAGAGGTCAAATCGACGAAACAAAGTTGCATCCCCATCGTAAAGGTCCGCTGGAACGCCAAGCGAGGACCCGAATTTACATGGGAATGTGAGGATCAAATGAAACAAAAGTATCCACATCTATTCCCCAACCCTTAAAGTCCCTCTCAAAAATGCAAATTTCAGGACGAAATTCCTTCTAACAGGGGGATAATGTGACAACCGTCAAATTCAAGTCAAAGTCAAAGTCAACAAGTCAAACCGGTCAATCTTGTATATTACTTGTATGATTAAAACTTATTCTATGAAAACGTACATTTGTATGTCAAGAATTCGAGTGTCTCGGTAAATCTATGTGTTTATCAATGTGAAACCCTAAGAAGGGAGTTAAATGCATCAAAACATGACTATGAACCCTTTTGGGGACTTAAAATAATCATAAACGAAGTATAACAGGGTCCACAGACCTTGCATTGCAGTTTTACTCGATGAAAATGGCTAAAAGTGAATCTCTCTAAAATCTCTCCCAAATCTCTCTCAAACTTTTTATAGTCAACCGGGTCATCCCGAACCTTAAATTGACCAAAAACCGCTCGAATTGGTGAGTTATATCGAAAAACAGCTAATTAGGACCGAAACTCCTCTTAGGAGCCGAAACTCCTGTCAGAAACGAGCTTGTCAGAAGCCTCTCGGACTGAGCCTCGCAGACAGCATCTGATACCGAGCTTTGGTCCCTCCTCCCCCCCACGCACCTTCGGTCCTTCTTCTTCCCTCTCGGTTCCTTCTTCCCTTCTCTCGGTTCTTAGCTTCTTAGAGCCGAAGCTCGCAGGTTCCGTCCCTAAAGCTGATTTTTGACTACTTTCGCCTGTTAAACCCATTTTTGACGAGATTTTTTTCACCAAATTCATATTTTCACCATTTTTAACCCCCAAAACTCATATTTGATTTATTTCTCAAGTTTTATTAATTAAAAATCATTGTTTTATATTAAGAGGATATTTACCCCACTAGTGGGTCAAGTGTGCCCACTTGCCTTCCATGTGTCACCCTCCCACTTGCCACCTTATCCACATCAGACAAACCAATGCACACATCACTTCAAACTCACAAGTTGCTCCATCAACCTTCTATATAAAGAAATTGCTGGAGGATTTCTTGATTTACTTGCTCAATTCAAACATACACACTTCTCATATCACCTCAAGAAAGCTTCTTTCTCTTTACTTTCCATCACCTTGTGCAAGTGTTCTTGAGTTGTTACTACACTTTTTGGTAAGTATTCCATCTAAACTCAAGTTTCATTCCAGAAGTTCATAACACTTGGATCATTGACTCATATCTTAACACCAAAAATCGTTCTTAGGATCATCCAAACTCTCATGTGTTCACCAAGTGTTCTTGACTCGATACTCCTCGTATTTGACCTTCCACTCTTCCAAGAATCACTCAAGGTGAGTTCATACCCCTAAATTTCCTATTTTTCTTTAGTTTTCAGGGGGGGAATAAAAGTTTAAAACACCAAAACATATTTGAAACTTAACTTGACAGCTTACAACAGAAAAGTTGTGACCTGTTCACGAACTGTTTTACCCAACTTAAACTTAATATTTTTCAAAACTTTTCAATATACAAATGTTTCAGGTTTATACCTTTAAAATGACTACTTGATCATCTGTATACGATTTTGCTACAATTTATGGTGATTTTTACAAAACTGCCTATCACTGCAGCAAAGAAATCGGACTAGGTTGTGAAAATGAATATTTTCACGCTGGTTTGAGGCCACCAAAAATTATAAGAAAATTTGTGAACATAGTAGAATCTTTTTCGAAACTCTATGAGTTTACGGATTTAGTTTTTGACTTATGATGATTTTTTATATAAATAACCTAAAACAGTAACAGTTAAGAGTTAAATTGTTAAAACAAGTTTAAGAGTTATTCACACCTTGTAACATGCTGCGCAAGGTGTGTAAGATTTTATGCTTAGCATTTCCAATGTTATTTTATTAAAATACAAGGTCATCCATAACAAGGTTTCATTCACAACATAAAACGTTTTGATAAAACTATAATAAGTATAGTTTGGACACCTCAGTTAACAAAGAAATGGTAATACTATCAACTTACAAAGCGAGTATTTTATTACAAACTACGTCAACATGTTAATGAATAAATTTGTGAGACATTCATCTTCGGAGTACTCTTTAGTACAATAGAAAAGTCCTTTAGTTATAGCCAGAATCTCTTGTAGGGAGAATGTGATAGTTGTGTATAGATCTATATTGGGTTTGACAACCCGCACCTGAGCTGCTTGCAACAGCTAGACCGGCAGGTCTGGGATGACAAGTGTCATAACATTCCAACGCTTGAAGAACGTTGAGTACGAGGTCTTCGATTCATAGTATGGTTATAACAACTCACATGGTAAATTAACAAATACACCGTTCACGAGAATTTAAGGATTTCACAAAAAGGAGTTTTGTTTAAATATAAAACCACATATAAGTATGATGTTTTACTTACATATACTAAGTCTTGGTTCAGTTAAGACTACAATAAACCTTTTAGAAAATATTGGATTTTCTAGAAACAAACTTGTAACAAACTTTAAGGAACAACATGCATTTTTCATTCATAAATTGCTTATGAACTCACCAGCTTTAATGTTGATACTCTTTCAAAAACAACTTGTATTCTAAGGTAATCAGTAATACAGGTAACCACAACACTTTTGAAGGCAAGACGCTAAGGCGTAGATTTATTTTGAACTATTTTGACATCATATGTAATTTATTTGGAAACATGTATTTTGCAACGGTGTAACCTTTTAAATTATATATATGATGGTTGTATTTACTTTCTTCACTATGGTTATGATACTGAGCATGACGTGCTCCGCCCCCGAACGTTTCCGCCGTTCTGGTTTGGGGGTGTGACAGGTTCCATGACGAGATGGGGACTCGTCTTCATTTTAGCACCGCTTTCCACCCTCAGACGGACGGGCAGAGCGAGAGGACAATTCAGACTCTCGAGGACATGCTTCGGGCATGTGTCCTAGACTTTGGTGGTAGTTGGGATACGTATCTTCCATTACCGGAATTTTCGTATAACAATAGTTACCACGCTAGTATTGATCGCCCTCCTTTCGAGATGCTCTATGGGAGGAAGTGTAGGACCCTGATTTGTTGAGGAGAGGTCGGTCAGCGAGTCATCGAGAGCACCGAGGTGGTGCTCAAGACCACAAAATTGATCGAGCAGGTTCATAGCAGACTGCAGACTACGCAGAGTCGAAAAAAGCGTTATGCCGACAGGAGGCGTTCGGACTTGGAGTTCCAGGTAGGCAACATGGTCCTCCTGAAGGTATCACCCTGGAAGGGTGTTATCAGATTTCAAAAGAGGGGCAACCTGGGCGCTATGTTCATTGGTCCTTTTAGGGTTTTGGCTTGGATGGGTCGGGTTTCTTATCGGTTGGATCTTCTGGAAGAGCTTAGCCAAATCCACAACACTTTCCATGTTTCTCAATTGAGGAAGTGTTTGGTGGACCTGTCAGCAGTTGTACCCTTGGAGGATATTCAGGTTGATAGCAGCCTGAATTATAATGAGAGACCAGTTGTGATCTTAGATCGGAAGATGAAGACCTTGAGGAACAAGGTGGTTCAGTTAGTGAAGGTGCAGTGGCAGCACCGAAAGGGTTTAGAGTGGACGTGGGAGACCAAAGGGGATATGAGGGAGCATTATCCAGAGTTATTTTCAGACACAGAAGCAGCAACAGACTTTGAGGACGAAGTCTAAGATAAGTGGGGGAGAGTTGTAATGCCCTAATTTATGGTATGTAATTTAAATAAAGTATTTTCATTTCTTAAGGGGTACTCGACGAGTCTGTAGCCCGACTCGTCGAGCAGAGACGAGATGATCACGCAAATGGAGATGGCTATGCGACGAGTCCATATGCTGGGACTCGGCAAGTCTGCCTGTCTGGATGAAGCCCTAATTTTAAGGGTTTGCACCCTATTTAAACTTTTTATTGCGCCCCAACTTCGCTTCCATCACCCTCAGAGCATTTCTTACCAAACCCTATCCCCTTAAAGAGTGTGGAGTGATTGTTGCTTGAAGGAACTTTTGGTGCATTTTGGAGCAAGTAGAAGAAGGAGAAAGTTGAAGAGTTCAAGGAAGAGGAAGTACATCCAGAACACACTCCTTTGTGGTCATCTTTTCTGGTAATAAAGTCTCCATATTGCTTATTGATCTTATAGATCTAGTTTGTCCCCCAAATTGTTGATATTAAGCTCAAGAACCCCAAATCCTTTGTACTAAAGCCTTATGATCAAGTTATACTTCAGATCTAGCCTTTCTTGAACTCTAGGAGCTCATTATAACCATGTTTATGCAATCTTGGCCATGTTCCAAACCCTAAGTGCTTAGTATTTGATGAGTTTGGGTATTTTAGCCACATACCCTTGTGCATGCACGTAAAGTTGGAAACTTTACGTGTAAAACCAGTCCTGGAAGCTCAGATCTATGTTTTGGAAGCACATGAATTGATTAGAATCGATTGTATAGTAATAGCATGCTTGGGACTCGACAAGTTGTTCTTCAACTTGGCGAGTTGTTCTTCAGACTCGACGAGTTGTTCATACGACTCGGCGAGTCACAGACTGGACGTGTTCATATGTTGAAGGAGAACTCGGTGAGTTGTTTATATAACTCGGTGAGTCGGATGAAGTTAGACTCGATGTTAGCATCGAGGATGAACTCATTGAGTCTTTCCCAAACTCGACGAGTAGAAGCGAGTAGAGGTCCAGTATGGATGATAGGGACTCGGCGAGTTGACGGCCCAACTCGGCGAGTTCGGTCAACAGGAAGCTGACTTTGACTAAGAAGTTGAATCTGACTTGTCCAAGGGTAAATAGTCATTTTACCCTGAGATTAGTTATCAGTATTTGATTTAGTGTTTATGGGATTTGTAGCCGGGGAGTTCCGGATCAGCGGTCAGGCAGTTTCAGACTTAGCATCTCGGCAGCCAGATTTACAAGGTGAGTTTCCTTCCAGTAGGAACGGATCTACGGCCACAATGTCGACCTATCTAGTTAGCAGTAGATCTGGACTTCGGTCCGATGCATTAGTTCAGTGTGCTTGATGTCTTTGTGATTCAAGCATGTCTTTGTGCTATGTGTTCTGGACTTCGGTTTGATGCAGTATGCAGTATATGTGCTTATGCTAGTTGATATGTTTATGTTATGTTATGCTCAGTAAGTTTCCGGACTTCGGTCCGATGCAGGGGACACGGTCCCAGTCAGTTCCGGATTTCGGTCCGATGCATTTAGTTCCGGACTTCGGTCCGATGCAGGGGACAGGGTCCCAGTCAGTTTCGGACTTCGGTCCGATGCAGAGGGGATGGCCCTGGTTAGTTCTGGACTTCGGTCCGATGCAGTTTTCGGACTTCGGTCTGATGCAGTGGGCAAGGCCCAATAATTGTTTGTGTGTTATTGTATGGTATGTGGTAGTTTGGGGGAGCTCACTAAGCGTTGTGCTTACAGTTTTAGTTTTGGTTTCAGGTACTTTCGCTAGCAAAGGGAAGAGCTCGGGTTGATGGCATCGCACACACCACAGCTTCAGTTTATCCTGGGAGTTTATTTCGGATATTGTTATGATTGATATAGTTTTGGTTGACATAGTACTATGACATTTGAGTTACTTATTCCATGATTTTATTATATATGATATCCGAGGATTTGATTTTTAGTAATATTAAAACAAAAAATTTTTGGTCGTACTTTGGGTCGTTTCAATTTTGTAAATTATTATGACGCTTCGATCACGGGCATGGCTGCAGTACTGATGCAGCGGGGTGACATGATAGCAGGCCTTAGGGAATCAGGTTGGGGATTCCAGTCAGGACATGAGTTCAGTAGACTGTTAGGTCAAGCGTACATTCGACCTAGATAGTGTTGGAGTGTTGTAAGTCTGTGGGTGTAGCCGTAACATTCACTATAGATAGCATGAGTGTGATGTTAGAACGCGGAAGGAACATCGGTACCCACCAATTCAGGTGTAGCAATAAAGGCATGGCAAATCCATGGATTGGTTTTTGGATTTCCTCAGAGGGATTAGACCTGGTTGAGCCAGCGATAATACTATAGGAACGCCACTACAATTATGAGATCGGGGAAGCAATGGACTGCTTAGGGTCGTTTGTGATATAAGGCTACCTTTGGTCATGTAGAAACCACTTTTAGCCTTGGACTTTATGACGACAGGATTCGATGCATGGACCCGATCGGTTAGATCAGAAGGTTGTTAGAGCCACAGTGGCATGATAACTAGTGGCAACTATTGATAGATAAGGATTTTTTTTCAAAAGTCGCATGGGGCGACTATTAGATTGCTCTTGGCGTAGCAACCAGGCAGGACTTCAGCATCTCAGATAAGCTGGGACCAGGGAGGTTTCGATGGATTTTGGGAAGCACCTATGTGGCTACATAATGTTTCAGGTAGTTCAGTGTTTGAGGCAGATCAGTGTTTCAAACAGTTTTAGGTCTCCAGCAGTAATGGTATTTGAGGGTTTCATGTATGGTAAGCGTAACAGATTGTTGAGTAATGCTAAGTCACCCACTGTGGGGTTCAGCTATAATGATTCAGTATGAGTGGTCTGTCAGGGATTCAGATCATCTTGAGACAACATATTTCAGACAGAGTAGATGTGATCTTCTTGCAAGGAATTCGTTCATCTGCAGATTTTAAGGCCTTGTGAAGGATGGTCATGGTCACCCTGGGGAAAGCTAGGGTGTACCTAGGATTGTGGCCAGGTCACATGAGTGGTTTAGGATGTAAGGAATGGTAAGAAATGATTTTGAGGACGAAATCTAATTTAAGCGGGGGAGAGTTGTAACACCTCGTTTATTAAATAAATAAATGAGCAAATTACTAAATTAATAGTAGCCTTAAAATCTGTAATGATCTAGCAAGGTGTTGATCTCGAGGGTTAATTGTTACAAATTGAGAAGTTGGGGGTTAAAAGAATAAGTTCTGGATTTAATTTGAAAAGGATTTCAGAAGTCAGGGTACGTTTGGTAATTAATAGACTTGAACTGAAAAGATTTGAAGGCTTAGGGGGGCTGGTTGGTAATGTTGGGACTTATTATGAAAGGAAATTACGGGATCAAGGGCTAAAGGGTAAATATCGATTAAATCTTAAAGAAAATGGAGAAGGATGGGCCAATTTTGTCATTATGGATTAAAGTTGTATGAACGGGTATACAACCCATCGACTCATCCGCAACCCTAACCCTAAGTGCTATTAACCAGCTGTCAGGTGTTCACGGGGCGGTTCGGCTCGGATATTAATAAAATTATGAACCGTGATCACGGGGCGAGTACTTTACTTGCACTAACCATAACCGAATCGTATTATACAAAAAACCGAACCGAATCGAACCGTGTGAAGGCGGGTTACCACGGTTCGGTTCACGGTTACCCAGGAAATAATTAAATATAAAAAACAAAATTAATAAAAAAAAAACTACATTCAAGTGAATTGTAAAATATCCATTCAAAAATCAAAACAAAGTCATCAAAAACAAACAATTCAACAAGAGATTTTAAAAGTGTTTAACACTAGTTTGAGAACACAACAAACATCCATAATCCTTTGAACAAAACATAAAAACAGCAACAAATCATTTCAAAATCAGCACCAAACCTGCAAAAGAAAAAAACAACCTTTAGTACAAATAGCAAAAAAAACAGCACATATAAAACAATACAAAAACTGCACAAAATTACACCAAAAACTGCACAAAACAGCATCAAAAACTGCACAAAACAGCCCTAAAAATCTGCACAAAACAACATTAAAAAACTACACAAAACAGCACCAAAAAAACTGTACAAAAACAGCATTAAAAAACTGCACAAAACAACACAAAAAAAAACTGCACAAAACAGCTCAAAAACCACACAAAACAACTATCAAATGTGTAGAAAGCAACAATAAAATCTGTAAAAAAAAATTGCACAAAATTGCATATAAATAACACTTTAAAGCACAAAAAAAACAGTTAAATACAAAATTTTACCTTCTTAAAACTTTAATCATCCACAGTAAGGGCGGATATAGCTTGAGGCAAGTCTTTCACTTCTGAAACAAAAAAAATTATACATTAGATTTTATAAAACATGAAACTATAAAACTTAGAAAAGCAAAGTCATACCAGCTCCATAATTTTCAAGAGCTTCAAAACTTTCCTCAATATCAATAGGAACATTTTTGGACCTAAGCCAATTTTGACAACATATCAATGCGTCCACCGTTTCGGGGATCAATGAGCAACAAAATTCATCAAGAACGCGTCCCCCGGTATTAAATGAAGATTCTGAGGCTACAGTTGAAGCGGGAATTTCCAAAACATCCTTAGCAATTGCCGCGATGACAGGAAACCTTGCTTGATTTTTCTTCCACCAAGCAAGTAAATCAAACTTATTGTCCAAAGACTTGCATTGCTCACCCAAATACCAATCCAATTCACACTTTGCAGCTATAATTATCAAAAAATATTACAATAAAAAATCAATTATATAAGTATAAATAACGAAAATAAAAGAAAAATAGCTTGTAAATTACCTATACCACTTGAGTTCTCTTCCAACAATCTTATGTATTGGTTGTTCAAAAAAGTTTTCGGATCATCATCAACATAATAACAATTTCTTCGTCAACATTTTCGGAGCTACTTGACCGATTTTCATTAATAACTCCAACTTCATGTGAGTAATGAGCATACAAATCTCGCAATACTTTCTCTATGTGATCACACAAATTTTTCGCTTTTTCTTCATCATATATTTGGCCAAACAAGTTAGTAAAAAAAAATCGGCCATCATTTCTCTACGCCATTTTTTTCTGAAAATCAATAAGTCATAGGTCCCAAACAAGTCAGAAATAAATTTATTTTTTGTTGGAGTTCAAATATAGACATAATTCAGATACCATACAGATTACATGCATACATGCATACATTGATACAATACATAATCTATAAGACTATAACAGTAAACAGATAGTCAATAACTCAATCAGATACCAAAAATTTGTGAAATATGGGATATATGATCAAATGACAAAATGAGACCCATGTTCGTCACCTCGTCCTTAGTAATATTACTTAAATCCATGAGTATTAAACAATAAATCATAGCTTTGACTTAAGGATTTTGAAGGTTTGTTGTTTGTGAAATAAGATAAAACAGAAGGGATAATGTCGAGAATGTGAACAATTTGACTACTCCTGCCTTTTCAAACAATTTGTGATGCAGGTATGAACAATTTGTGATGCAGGTACGAAACAATTTGTGATGCAGGTATGAACAATTAGACGAAGAAAAAATGAGAAATCGAACCAAGTAAGGGGCCGATGACTGCTTCGACGTCGATGTAAGCTAGCCGTCCTGACTGCTTCTGTCTTTTTGACTCACGATGATCGAGCTCTTGTAACAACGACGTCGCTGACGAGTGACGAGGGCAATGGTGGAATTCCAGCGAGACGATGAAGAATGGTGTGAGTGGACGACTGGAAGTTCGAACGAAGGTTGAGGAACGATGGCCAATTAGCCGATGATCGTGTGATCGTTGATTTGTTGTTGACTTGCTGGCTTGCTGCTTGAATTGTTGCCCTAAGCGAGAGAATGAGTACAGACTAGACTACAGATCGAGTGCCATTTGGGCCATTTGGAATGGGCTGTAACAAAATTGTAATTAAACTCTATATTCCTTTATTATATTACATAATAGAAATAATATATATACATATAAATAATATAATACGGTTCGGTTTTTTCGGTTTCGGTTTTTTCAGTTTTGGATTGACCGGATCGGTTCGGTTTTTCGGTTTTGCGGTTTTTTTGCACACCCCTAGCCGTCACCCTCTCCATATTCTACCTCCGGCCACCGCTGGTCGGATTCGATCACCACCATTCCACCCATTATCGTCGAAGACGAGAAACCCCGGATCCGACGTCGTAATCGGGAGAGATACGACGAGCAAGGTTGCGAGGTCTGTTGTTCGCCGATTGTCTTCATAGTGGAGCTTGACTATCATGTGAAGCCCTCATCCGCCACCTCTTATGTCGCCGATACGTGACTCTCCAGCCGTCGGATACCATATTGCACCGCTCTACCGCCACCAGCGGTTCCACCGCCATCCTCTGTCGCTGTTGCGTTCAATTAGGAATCAAAAGGAACCGCCGCCACCACCACCGTGACGTGGTTGCTATCATCATGAGACGTTGCAGTTACCACCGGGCACAATGTTGCTCATGTTGTCGAACCTCCATGCGCCACCGTGAGGTGGGTGGTTGTGTGCATTCCCAACCAAGATTCATGTGTGTGTGTGTCATTTCTATTAAGTGTGTGATTTTCTTGGTTGAAAAACTAAGAAAAGGCCACCACCACCGTGAGGTGGTGGCAGCCACCACATACCACCGCCGGCCACCACTAAGGTGGTTATGTGTGTAGAGCTTAGTGTATGTGTGTGTGTGTTATTTGAGATTAAGCATAATAATTGTAATTAGCAAAAAGAATAATGAAAAGAACCATGACCACCACCGTAAGGTGGTGGCTGCCGCCGATGACCACCTCTACCCGAGGTGGTAGTAGGTGGTGCCCGACTAGCAAAACCCTAGTAGGCCTAAATATTTAGTTTTGGGCCTAATGGACTATGATTGGGTGGAAATCCTAATTAGGGTTTAGAAAACCCTAATTTTAGAATCATGGGCTTGGACTTATCGGGACCCACATTTTGGGCCATTGGAATTGGACTATGTATTAAACCCGATTACACCATAGGATTTATCTAATAGAGTAGTTGACTTAATGGATTAAGTCCTTAATGGGTTAATTTAGAAACACTTAACCCTAATTGTCATTTTATGTGAAACCCTAATTTCACTTGGACCTTAAGTTGGGCCTTTATATTGAGCTTTTGTGATTAGGCCAATAATGGGCCATTCAAGGACAATCATATGGACTAGAATATTTAGACGGGCTTTAGGGTAAGGCCCATATGAGGTTTTGGGCCTAATTTGGAAAATTAGGCCATAGATGGGCCATAGTTTAGGCCTTGATGGTTATATGATGTTGGGCCATTAAAATGTCAAATGTTTGGAGTGGACTAAATTCTCGGGCCTTAAAGGAAGACCATGTAGAGGATTGGGCCCAACTTTCAAAATTGGTCCATATGTTGGGCTTTGAATCATAGTTGACTTGTGGGCCTTAGGATTGGGTCTTAGGCTTGAATCAAGCCAAGATAAAGGTAAGCAGTCTTTTACCCAAAGCATGGACTTATGGGTATATGTAATGGAACCCAATTATTAATTGGGTGTTATTTTGATATTGACATATTCGGGAATGTGCCATCCAACAGCTAGGGTTTTTTCAGCGGGACTTCAGCAGTGTGAGATGAGTCCACTTCTAATAGGAACGGGTCTAAGGCGCCAAGGTCGGCCCGTATATGTGATATGTTAGTAGTTAAGTGTGGGCGGGACCCGTATCTCATTCTTATTTGAGTCTAGATATCAGTCAAGTTATTGGATTTCTATACTTGTTGTCTGTGTGATACTTGTATGTGTTGTTAGGAACGTGAGTTTTGGCAGAGCCCATATCTCATAGTAGTAGAGTGTGGGCAGGGCCCGTATCTCATAGATAGCTGATATGGTACAAATTTATATGCTTAGTGATACTTGTTGTTTGTGTAGTACTTGTATGATTTTTATGACTAGCTGAGTGTGGGCGGGGCCTGTATCTCATAGTAGCTGAGTGTGGGCGGGGCTCGTATCTCATGATTGGTTGAGTGTGGGTGGTGCTTGTATCTCATACTCAGCGGAGTGTGAGTGGGGCCCATATCTCCTAGTCAGTGGAGTGTGGGCGGGGCCCATATCTCCTAGTTAGCAGAGTGTGGGTGGGGTCCGTATCTCCCTGAGTGTCGGCGAGGCCCGTATCTCTCTGTAGCATGATTATGTGTATGGTATGTGGTAGTTTGGGGAGACTCACTAAGCTTCGTGCTTACGGTTTTCAGTTTTGGTTTCAGGTACTTTGGTTTTCAAAAGAGGAGCTCGGGATGATTACAGTGCACACATTATCAGTTTAGCCTGGGGATGTTCATACTTTGATATTTTTGACAGTTGTTATGATATTTTGAGATACAATGTTTATGATTTTTATATGATGTTCAATGACTATGGTTTTATTATTAAATTAAAGCGAAATTTTTAGACTGTACTTTTGGGATGTTTCATTATACATGCAAAATGATTTTCCAAAGCATTTTCCCTAACTAGCATACAAACTTGGGTACTTGTATAAAAAAATCTAGTTAGAATACATACTTTTTTCTTGTAGCTTGATTCCTTGGACCTTTAAGAGCCTAGCATCCCAAATGTGACGCCTTAAATGCTTCACAAAACACCACCAACAATGGAGGACTTGAGAGAGGACTTCTTGCTTTACAAAAATCGGCTAGCACTCTTCTAAGCTCACTTAGGTGCCGATTTTGGTAGCCTTAGGGTCTCATATATAGTGTGGCAAAACTAGGGTTACACCATGTAAACCCTAATATGCATGTCCTTCCATATTCCTCCTTCTCCATGGGTTTAAACCTCCATGGATCATCCATTAGTTGTCACATAGGTTAGCCCAACATAAGGAATCATGGATCATCAGCCCACACCATAAGAATGAATCATTTTGCCAAATCAACCCCTTATATTTAACTAGTCTCTTTTGATCACAAAATTAATTCCAAATTAATTCTTGATCAATGCTAATTAAGTAATATGATTTCACATTAATATATTAGAACTTATAATATATTAATAAATCATGAATATCCTCTTCTCAAAAGTCCATCCTTACAAATTGTTCCGGTGCCATGCAACCCAAATGGACCATGCTACTCTTGGGTCAAGTACATACAAATTATAGTTATGGGCTTAGACACTAAATCCAACACCTTCTTCATCATAACCCTTACCCAAAGAGTGAAGTGTTAGTATATCTACAGAAATGACAATCCTCAACCGTTATCAGAAGCATCCTTATGAACGACAGAACCAGATACCACACCTTGGTTGAAACTGAACAAATTCAACCAATACTATCTTAAGAAGACTTCTAATGTGACTTAGAAATACGGCCAAAACTTTATTCGGATTAATCCCCCTACAAATCCTACCACCACAATATGCAAAAAACTAGATTGTACGTAGGTTAAAGTCACACCTGGGAAACTGAACAACGCTGCCCCAACATTCGAACTTCCAATAACCAAGGTCAACTGCTAAACTTGAGTCGGTTATGAACAAAAAATCCACACCACAATGGAGGGTGAACATACCTAGAAACCAAAAAAATTATAAAATATACGGATCTAAATGATAGGTTGACATATTCATTGAACTTCAATTGACACAACAGTAAACTTTCGAAGAACCTCCGCTTGATGATGAATGAAACAAACAATGATCGAGGATACATTGACACTTAAACCAATGAACCAAAACCCGCGTGGAGCTAAACATATCCATCTCTGAATCTGATTTACTGATCGACAACTGCCTAATCTACATTGTAAATAGCAATCCATACAACGAGCTGACAAGTCCCTCAACAACCGATACTCAACCTGAGCGATACTAGCACGTTCTCATTTATTCATTGGTATCCCAAGAAGGAACCAATGACTACAAACAGCTCTCTAACCAACTATTTCCTACTGCGAGACAGCTCATATATTTCCTGGACACATACATCTGATAGCGACTTGCTCTACCCCCTGACTTGAATAAGTCTTAAACCGAAATCCCACATACCCGTACTGCGGATCCCTATGAACCATTCTTCCAACACCACAAACTCGAACAGATCGATGATCCTCCAAGAATAATACATAGTTCTCCCCTACTTAGGGTTCGAACTATCACCCACTGGTGTTGCAACCAAACTATATCTCAAACCGGCTCAACCAAGTTCAAACCATCCCTAACTCTATGAATGTATAACACACGCATGATGATCTTCTAGATAAGGACCAAGCTAACCCTAAGGGATTCTGAATTTCATATGAAGACCTAATAAAATTTTCCAATCATAACTACCTTTAACATTAAGGATTTCATGCAAATGCATAAGAAAACACCGACTTATAATCGAAAACATACACTCCTTGTCTGCAATCGTAACCGTCAATCTGATACTTGACTCGCCTATATCTAATGAAAACAGACCCTTGATCGCATTACTAAGAATCCATACCACATCAATCCTTCTGCGTATTCACACACTATAATATAGCCGCCAAACACCTCAACCAACTAGCGCCCATGTTAAGCTTGCATCCCAACTCTGAAAGTCACAAGCCTGCTCACTCCCTCTCAGAAAGATGTCAGGACATAATCCTCACCATAGATAGCGACATTCCAATCCGTCTGTCAACCACTAAGCTTCCAAATATAAGCCTCCAACTGATCATAACAATCGTTTCCTTCTTGGGCCTTGCAACTTAAATACATGGCCTCAAGCAAGGCCCTCGAGACCTTAGAACTAAAAAACTCATCTAGGTCTGCACCACTCAAACCCAAAATGACATGGCCACTAAGGCCCAAAAAAATTATCAGACCCATCCTCATGCCTGAAAACCCATAACCAAATGATCGATAGATATAGAACCACTGCCACAAATCATAGTATCAGACCATGCTATCTTCCCCGACCAACCCTAGAATCCCTGAAATGTTCCTCAATTAGAGTATGAATCCTGTGCTTCCAATAGTACTGGCCCAATACTACCTTCCACACCTATCCATACTTTCCTCAAGAATCATCTCGGGTACTCTAAGTCACCTACTCATAATAACACTCCCAATACCTGGTTAACAGAATAGCAATCACACTAAAATACTTCCTAGGCTCTCTTAGGATTCCACCACCTCCCCTACCATCAGCTGCTGAAGAACCCCTACTAATTTCAGCTAATCACTTCATGAATACGATTAGATGCAACAAATATTAAATAATCTTTCGACTAAAGGACTCAACCCTACAACGGTTAGACTCAAACGAGAGTTGCGCAATAGGAACAAATCCTTCACTCTAAGATAATTTAACCTTCATAGCAAGTAATTTAATGTATTCATTTGGTGGTTAACTCACATCAATATGAGTCCCACAAAGCACAAAGCAAGCAACATTCAAGTAGTGGAGTCGACTAGCACTAAGACACACCGATCCTCATACGAAATCCCCGACCTCTAGGCCCAAGCATCTAGGATACACGTTCATCCTATCCTCACTTTATCAAGTGTGGCTAATCATTCTCACGTTGACCTGCAATGAACTGCACCCACTCATGAAACTTCCACCAACCCTACACCCACTCGTGCATGCTAATCATACATAACGTTGGATCCCATAGAAATTCGAATACTTGACTCTACCCTAAGCCCTTAATTAGACAAGAACAGCAAATAAAGCTAAATCAAAAATTCTTAGGCTATAGAATCTTTGTTATGTACAACCATTATGCACACACTAAGCAACTACATTAATAATGTCAATTTCATCCAAGAAGCGACCCTAGGCTATCAAGCATCAAACATCAGGTAAGTTTATTATGCAACTCCTAAAGATCCCTAACCTATCGTTAATATGCAATTATATCATATCATAACAAACAACAATGTGGTAACTTGGGGTAAACTTTATGGCTCCTGCTAATTGTACACATCACATCCTTCCTTGGTTATTTTGAAAATAATTTTGAAGATAATTTGGAACTATTCGAAAATAATTTGAAAACTTTCATAGATCCTTAGTTTGAGTTTGGATTCACACAAATGTTCATCCAATTCACTCAAACCAGGGATCTGATACCAACTTGTAACATTCCAAAAATCAAGAAATTTAAAATTTTCAAAATTAACCATTTAACATCATTGTTTACAAAAGAGTAATTCCAAAACATTATTCAAAATCAAAGTTTTCCCAAGACCCAAGGCCATAAAAATAGGAAGTTGTGCACGATCATGCCTTTGCATTCCCACGATCCTCTAAAGTACCTGAAACCATAAACTAAAACCGTAAGCACAAAGTTTAGTGAGTTTCCCCCAAATGTACCACCACACAAACATATAACATATACAAACAAGCATGTCGGGTCCAACCAACCATCGGGTTGGAATACCCTAAGCCCAGTCAACCTCCGGTCTAGTTATCCTCAGGATTGAATACCCTAGGTTGGAATGCTAATATACAACGCGTCCTGTCATCCTCGGAATGGAATACCCTTGGGCCCAAACAACCATTGGGTTGGAATGCCAATACACAACGGGTCTAGTCATCCTCTGCATGGAATACCCTCAGGCCCAATCAATCATCGGGTTGGAATGCTAATATACAACGGGTCAAGTCATCCTCGAGATAGAATACCTTCGGGCCCAATCAACCATCAGGTTGGAATGCCCCCAGTCTGTTGGCTCACGCACAAAGCAGTAAAGCCTAAACCACAACTCAAACAATTATCAATATATACATAACACATAAACATATAATCAGCTAACAAACAAACCCACAGATCTATAGATCACTACATCATATCAACATTCTATAAACTAGGATACAGATCTAATAGATCACTACAACATAGCAACATACGATAAACCATCATATCAATCCAATGGACAGGCCTTGGTAGGGATGTTCACAGTCTGGTTTTTTTGGTTTTTAGGTCAAACCGAAGCCAAACCGTTACTAACGGTTTTTGTCAAGCAAAAACCGAAGCCGAACCGTTGAAAATTTAAAACTGAATCAAACCAAACCGTTACAAAGGGTTTGGCTCCGGTTTGGTTTCACGGTTTGGACTTTTCAGGCCCATTTTAGTCGAGTCCATTAAACTAATTTAGTAAAAAAAACTACACTATTAAAATTTTGCTCACAAGGTTCAAGCTAGGGTTAGGGTTTCAAGAGAGGGTGTTGGAGAGGTGGAGGCTGAGAATGGAATGGTTTTGGGGAAGTTAAGGAGCCTAAATAGGGCTCAACCCAAAAAAAATAAGGTTTGGGCACTGATCACGTATGCCCAGTGTACTTAGGCATCCTTAATTTACGCCCACCGTACGCGGCTGACCCAAAGATCGTCCTAACTTCAAATGGTCATAACTTCTTCGTTCCAACTTCGTTTTCGACGTTCTTTATATCCACGGAAAGGTATTGAAGAGATCTACAATATTATTTAAATGTCCTAGACTATAAACTTCTTGAAGAAAATCCATATTTCAAACAAGAACACGGCCTATGACTTTTCCCTTTCTACCCTTCAGCCCGAAACACAATTCTAAGGTTAAATCTATTAACCAACATTACCTCCTTACACAAGGACTAAAATTTTCCTTCTTAAGGCCCAAAACCTTACACGATCAAATTCCGCTCCATGGCTCTGAAATGGTAGGAAATAGGATGTTACCATTTATTTCATTGCACTAATTGAAAGATCCAGGAAAAGAAAAATATCAACGACGGACGATCTTCATCAAAATGCATTTAAATAATATTCTTCAACCTAGCCCCTTCATGAATGTTGGGTGACCTTCCTTAGGTTTCATATGTTAGGAAAAAGAAGATTACCACATTATCAAAGATATGCAATAACACATAAATATTTTATTAGAGAATATTGTAAATTACATGCTCATGACTTTCCAAAAAGAATCATAAAGCAGGGCAATAAGTTTTAGTCCAATTTCGTTACTAATCTAAAGGTTTAGATTGTATAGTTTAACTTAGTTAAATGCATGTATGAATAGCATGTTGAAATGTTTTAGCATTAGAGATTCTATATATGGAAATATTATAGCAAGGAATTGAATAAATATTGGACCCTTGTAATAATGAGTAGAGTGCCATATGCTTCGGATATATGATCGATTACAAATGCTATAATATTCGATTATTCTATTTCCAAATGCTTTTAACATTGCATGAAAAATATTAAAATTGCATCTGGCTGAAGTAGTCAAATAATTGTCAAGAATGTTCTAAGATTTTACCACATAATTGGTTGCTTGTGGACAATAGGAGTATGTTATAGGACGGACTATTGTGACACGTTCTAGATTGAGGTGATTCTTGGTTAGAATGTTGTTCATATAGGAATATGGAAATGTTTCCATAGTGGGATATGATTGCAAAATCTACATGTGAGTTGGAACCTTTAATGCAAGAGAAGTGTTAAAGGAGTGTATCTTGAATTTGAGACTTCATAACCATGAAATTGTTCTATGTAACAAGTTCTAGTGGAACATTCTATAATATAGAAGGATCAGTCTATGTGACTTTAGAACCTCGACATAACAGAAAGATAATGCATGTATAGATGCAATTCCATTATATCTTAGACAATTATAAGAATTTAGAGTTGTGAAATGTCCATCATTGGAATAATGTCCAGTAGATCTATTCACAAAGGAAGAACCATAAAGAGGCATAGTATGCATGTTTATAATATAGGCTTGACTGATGTTATCTAATTCACGTAGTTAGTTGATTACTCGAAACATTATACAATGAAAAAATTTTGTAATTGTTATGATGATTAAATAATATAAATTATCTATATTCAGTAAGTTTGAAACCATAGTTGCTTGTAATTTTTGAAGTAAGTAGTGAATTAAGGTTGTCCTGAATTGATTGTAGATTGTCGATTGAGGTTAATACATTGCAATTGGAATTGCTACAATATTCATGAGTACTTTGAAAAATAGGAATTTTAAGTATGGGATAAACCCACGCTTAGAGATTACATCATGGATTTTATCACGAGTAATTCGAAGACGATAATATCTATTATTCTTAAGAAGGGATATATTTCGCAGTTTACGAATCAGTTGTGTATTGGTTTACTCAAATGAATCTCGTAACTGGGTGTTATAAAGAGTAATTACATGCATGATTTCGTTAGTAAAATGTATCACTATATAGTCAAATTAATTTGTTCCTTTTTCCTTAACGGGAAAAGCGATATCTTTGAGACCCTCGATGATTTATTTCCAACATCCGAAGCGTTTGGCCGAGCCTCGACTAAATTGATGTTTTCCATTAGTAGTCTGAATTCAGTCGTCATAATCAGGAAATCAAGAAACAGAATCTTGGACTATGAGATTTATTCTAATCCATATCTCATGTCCATATGATATCTTGTACAACGAATGAATAGTTGATCACTTATCTTAGGGCCAACGTTTTATTCGAATCGGAGTTTGGCAGTAGCTTTGGAAAGCACTCTTTGTTGGTTAGTTCAAGGTATATACTTGCAATTGTAGTTACAGACCTCCAAGTGGGAGGCTATTAGATTAAGCTGTCTAAGCCAATAACTAAATTGGTATATTCATGTAATTAGACGTAAAGTCTTTTTTGGGTTGCCCTCATAACTAGAACATGGTTGGCATGACATTTGTAGAGAGAAGATAATTTATTAGATTATTATACGATTAATGAACAAATTGGAAATAATGAGGAAAATAATTTGTTAATATTTTATGTGATTGATATATTAATTGGAAATCGAAAATTGATTTATTAATTTATTATGATTAATAAATTAATATAAAATAAATGAGAATGAATTAATTATTAATAAGAATTAATTTAAATTAATTCAGGATTAATTGGAATTAATTAAAGATCCAAGGGTCGAATTGTAAGTGTCCATAATTGAGCTATGAATGAAGATTCTAGAACCCATATTGTCACACCCCAAAACCGGAACGGCGAAAACGTTCAGGGGAGGAGGATGTCATGTACAGTATCACAACAAAGCATAGTAGTAAACAAGCAACAACATCGTCCATTGCATTAATAATATAATTTAATACAAGTGTGTTCTGTGAAGTTTATAAGACACCAAAAATGTAAATCAAAATAAGAGATGACTCTTGAACGAGTTCCATCTTCTCAAAACCTGGCATCGGTACATGTCTACTGATGACCTGAGAATACAAGTTTTTTTTGAAAGAGTTGATCAGCTTTAAAGCTGGTGAGTTCATAAGCATTTTAGTGACATTGTTTGTATGAAAATGTTTGTAAGTGTTTGATGTATAAGTTTGTAAATGTTTGTAAATGTTTGTATCTCCTAGAAAATCCTATATTTTCTACTAAACGTAGCCTTCTACCAAGGGATTAAATGTTATGTATGTTTGTTTCTTGTAAGAGTGTGTATTTTCCCAAGTATGACTATCATTAACCAAAAATATAGTTTCTACATTACCGTTTATGTGAGAATATCACAATTTGAATGTAATGGGGGAAATAATAATAGTATTGTAGTGTTGTATTATAGTAACTACTGATGTACTATCTACCTTAAACCAATTGTTATTTAAGGTATAATGTGAAATGGTTGCACCATACTTTCGACTAATAACACGACGACGAAAGACGTCGGAAGAAATGACATTTGGCACCCGTAGACTTGCAAGTTTCCACTGTAACGAACAACAAGGTGTAGGATAGTCAATCCAGTATAGATCTATGCACAAATTCATGCTCTCCCTCCAGGAGACTCTGGATACAAATCGAGCCATGGCAGTGATGTCATGCCCCGAACAATGGTTCATATTTATGTTATAGTATTCTTGTATATGTATTGTACGTACTAGTGTAATGTATGTTCTCTATGTCTAGTATGTAGTATGTTCTTTTTGCTTCTCATATAGTATGTTCGTTCTGTTTCTTATATAGTATGTTTTGACTCATGTATAAACTGACTCTTTGTATGTTTCATTATATTAGAAATAGTGGATAGTGACTTCCAAAACTATACCTATTATAGTTTACTAGTAAAGTTGATTGTATAATTGAGTGTGTTGAACTGAGCTAAAAACCTTTATGTCTATAAATATATGCATAATATATAACTAAGGACCAAACGACACTCGGACAAACAACAGGATACTCTAAGTCCACAACCAAACAAGGAATAAGAAATAAAGTGTGTTATCAGTCCTAAGTCCTTCAAACCTTAATTATATAACTATATATGCATTATACATGGTTTTGACAATATATAAGTGTAAAAGAGTTAAAGAAAAAGGTTTTTCATGTAAGAATAAGTTTGATAAAGAGTTTAACATGTAAAATAGTTTGATAAACACTTTGAAGTAGTTTGATTGATAAAACAGCTAAAAGTATAGCAAATCCATTGTTTGATAGTTATTAATCACATGTGATTGATATAATAACTATAATGTTTCAACTTGTATTCCCCACCTCCCCCCCCCCCCCATAAAAGCATTAAAAATCATTTAAAATATAGATTAAGGGGTATGAACTCACCTGTAGTAAGTGATATGGAAGTATGTTTGGAAAAAGGATGTAGAGTGTTAGGTGAAACCTTGAGCACACAAAGATCCTAATAAACATATAATGACATGTATGTGTATTTAATTAGTGTATAAAAAACTAATTATAAGGGATAACATCCTAACAAAGTAGGGAACTCTAAGATTTATGGGATACAATCACATATGATTGCATAACTAGGGTATATGGCCACCCTTTAGAGTTTACCATCCAAATGGCATGGCCAAGTGAGTTTACGGTCAAAATGGTTCACGGTCCTATGGAGTTTACGGTCCAAGTGTTCACGGTCTAATGACCTTACGGTCATGGAGTTCATGGTCTAAGGAGATTAAACCGTAAACTCATCAAGTCTTGCACAAATGATGGTTTTCAAGGGCTTCGTTGAAAGGCATCGGATTCCAGGGACCACGCTTAGACTTAGGAAGGGTTTAAGGTCTCTAATGCACCTTTCATTAGAGTTTACGGTCTAAAGAGATACATTTAGACCGTAAACACCTTGTTCTTGGCTAAAAATGATGCTTTCAAGGTGATTAACTAGTGATTCAAGCATATAACAATCTAAGGGTAGTTTACTTACTTATTAGAAGCTTGTAAGGGTGATTAGGATCCAAGAACACTAGTGTGTGTTCTTGGTGTTCTTGGTGAAATGAAGAACACTTGAAGATTTAACAAAATGAAGAGATTTCATGGATGAAATCATGCATAACCACTAGATAAAGAGATGTAACAACAAATCAAAGGAAAGAATTCTTACATTTTTGGAAGATCAAGATGATGATCTTATGATACTTGAGAGAGAATTCGGTTTACTAGGCTTGTAAAGGAGAGAAACGATCAAAATGATCATGTATTATACATATATTGGGAGTTTACAATCACCATGACCGTAAGCTCTAAGCTTCCTGACCGTAAACACCTTTTGAGGAGGTTTACGGTTTGCTAGGTGGTTTGGAACCTTAACTGATAAATCCAAACACTGATTCCTTTGATGAACTAGCCTTAGAATACTCATAATAGACCCTAAAAAGTGCTAAAAGATAGCAACACAAGTCTAACTTTGATAGATTTTAACGTTTATACAAGCTAGAAATTTCGGGTTGTCACATCATCCCCCTGTTAGAGAGAATTTTGTCCCGAAATTAGAGTTTAAGCAATCAAGATAATATAAATAACTAAGCGAAAAGACGAGGATATTTCAGTTTCATTTGATCCTTGCGCTCCAAAGAGAAATCAGGTCCTCGCTTGGCGTTCCAGCGAACCTTCACTATCGGGATATGACTTTGCTTCCTTTTCTTGACCTCTCGGTCCATGATTTCTACAGGTTCTTCCACAAAGTTGAGGTTCTCGTTGATCTCGATCTCGTCGAGTGGGATTACAAGAGTCTCGTCGGACAGACACTTTTTCAAGTTCGATACGTGGAAAGTAGAATGTGCGTTACTGAGTTCGCGAGGTAGATTGAGTTTGTAAGCTTCAGGGCCAATTCTAGCGAGAATCTTGAAGGGCCCTACGTATCTTGGATTTAGTTTTCCAAAGCGTATCAAGCACTTCCAGGGTGAGACTTTCAAAAGAACGCGGTCTCCCACCTAGAATTCCAGAGGTTTCCTTCGTTTGTCTGCGTGACTTTTCTGTCGGTCTCTAGAGGCTTTCAATCGTTCACGAATCTGAGCGATCTTCTCTGTCATTTCCCGAATGATCTGCGGACCCATGAGAGTGCTGTCAGGAACATGTCCTTTAGCTAACTGCATGTCACCCACTTCAGCCCAACACAGAGGGGATCTGCAATTTCGGCCATAGAGGGCTTCAAATAGAGCAGCCTTTATGCTCGTGTGATAACTATTGTTGTAGGAAAACTCGACAAAAGTAAATGAGTATCCCATGCCTTCCCAAAGTCGATCACACAGGCTCGCAACATATCCTCCAAGGTTTGAATAGTCCTCTCACTTAGCTCGTCGGTTTGCGGATGGTAGGCTGTACTCATGTCTAGCCTCGTTCCAAGGGAACTTTGTAGTGACTGCCAGAACCTCGAAGTGAATCTACTATCTCTATCAGAGATAATGGATATGGGAACACCATGCAATCGTACTATCTCTCTAATGTAAGTTCTTGTTAGTTTGTCCATCTTGTCAGTCTCTTTGATAGGCAGGAAGTGTGCGGACTTGGTTAACCTGTCAACGATCACTCATATGGTATCGAGACCACCCGTTGTCTTGGGCAACTTGGTTATGAAATTCATTATGATCCGCTCCCACTTCCATTCAGGTATCTCCGGCTACTAGAGTAAACCTAATGGTTTCTGGTATTCGAACTTAACCTTGGCGCAAGTAAGGCATTTACTCACGAAGGTAGCAATCTCTGCTTTCATGTTAGGCCACCAGTATAACTTTTTAAGATCCATATACATCTTATATGAACCTGGGTGGACGGAATATCGAGCGTTGTGCGCCTCGGTCATGACCAAGTCTCTGAAGCCACCGTGTTTCGGTGTCCAAATCCGATCCATAAAATATAAAGCTCGGCCACCCTTGACTTCCAAGTTCTTATCCATCCTTCTCAGGGATTCACCCGCCATATTTTCAGGTTTCAAAGCATCGAGCTGAACCTCCTTAATTTGTGTTGACAAGTGTGAATGGATAGTCAAAGTCAATGATTTGACCCTACGACCAGAGTATTCCTTCTGACTTAGGGCGTCAGCTACTACGTTGGCCTTGTCGGGATGATAACGAATTTTGCATTCGTAATCATTGAGTAGCTCGACCCACCGTCGTTGTCTCATGTTGAGCTCCCTCTGGTCAAATATATGTTGTAGGCTTTTGTGGTCTGTAAAGATAGTGCTTTTCGTACCGTACAGATAGTGTCTCCAGATATTCAGAGCAAACACAACTGCTCCTAACTCAAGATCATGTGTGGTGTAGTTGGCCTCGTGTGTCTTCAGCTATCTTGAGGCGTAGGCAATGACCTTACCTCGCTGCATTAGAACACATCCGAGCCCTTGATTTGATGCATTGCAGTAGACCACGAAGTCTTCTATTCCTTCTAGGAGGGATAGTATCGGTGCAGTGCATAAGGCTTGTTTCAGCGTTTGGAACGCTTTCTCTTGCTTTTCTTCCCAGTCAAAGGCCATGCCCTTCTGGGTCAAAGTCGTAAGTGGTTTCGCAATTCGAGAGAAGTTCTGAATGAACATACGATAGTAGGAAGCGAGGCCTAGAAATTGGCGAATTTCTGTAGGCGTCTTTGGTGCTAACCAGTTCTCAATGGCCTAGATTTTGGAAGGGTCTACATGAATTCCCTCTTCACTAACAACGTGACCCATGAATTCGACTCTTCGAATCCAAAAATTACATTTAGAGAACTTCGTGTAGAGCTTCTCTGATCGCAATGTTTGCAAGATCTAACATAGATGCTTACTATGCTCTTCCTTACTACGAGAGTATATAAGTATGTCATCTATGAAGATAATCACGAACTGATCCAAGTAAGGACGACATACCCTATTCATTAAGTCCATAAATACTGCGGGTGCATTGGTCAATCTGAATGGCATCACTACAAACTCGTAGTGTCCGTAACAAGTTCGGAAGGCTGTCTTCGAAACATCCTCCTCTAGCACTCGTAATTGGTGATACCCGGATCTTAGATCTATATTTGAAAAGTAATTCGCCCCTTGAAGTTGTTCGAACAAATCATTTATGCGAGGTAGAGGGTAACAATTCTTAACGGTTACCTTGTTGAGCTCCCTGTAGTCGATGCACATACGAAACGATCCGTCTTTCTTCTTGATGAACAAGACCTGTGCTCCCTAGGGTGAGAAGCTTGGTCTAATAAAGCCCTTGCTAAGTAGTTCGTTAAGTTGACCGGACAGTTCTTGCATCTCAGCAGGTGCTAGACGATAGGGCAATTTGGCTACGGGGGTAGCCCCTGGAAATCGATTCTGAACTCAACCTGACGTTGCGGACGTAATCCTGGAAGTTCTTCTGGAAAGATGTCGGGAAAATCGTGTACTACTGGAATGTTCTTAATGTCCTTCATCTCTTGGCTCACATCGACAACATGAGCAACAAATGCATGACATTCCTTTCCCAAGTATTTATGGGCTTAAATACTCGAAATGATATGAAGGTTCGTGTCGGTTTTGTCGCCATAGATTACTAGAGTTTCGCCAGACGGCAAATTAAGGTGAACAGACTTTTCATAACACATGATGTCGGCATGATGCAGACTCAACCAATCCATGTCAATAATGACATCGAAACTTTTAATTGAGACTGGCATGAGGTCGATTGTAAATGAATGGCTATCTAGAGTTAGAGTACATCCTATGTATATACTGCTAGTGCTCTCAGTCTTTCCGTTAGCCATTTCTATAGTGAACGATTCTTTAAGTCATCGTGATTTTTGCTTAATTAAATGAGCAAATTTCTAGTTCACGAAACTCCTCTCCGCTCCACTATCAAACAGAATGCATGAATAAGAGTTATCGAGTAGAAACGTACCAGTGACCACTGTGGGGTCGGAAATGACTTCCTCGTGGCCTATAGCCAAAACTCTGCCTATTCCACCGGCATTCCGTGCCTTCGGGCAGTTCCTCTTGTAGTGGACCACCTCACCACAACCGTAGCAAGCCTGGCCCAAACCAGCTTCGGGGACTTGGTTGATTGGCCTCGTGCAGAGCTTTACAGAAATAGGCAGTGTGCCCTTCATGTTGCAGTTAGCACACTGCATTTTCGGCAGGCTCCTGTGTGGTGGAAGTTGCATTTGTTGCACTTGGGCAAACTTCCAGCGTACTGCTTTACCGGAGTAGCAGCGGGTAGCAGCGACAGGTGCTATCACAGCATGAATGGCCACGACCTGCTGCTTTTTGGCAGCTCTCTGCTTCTTCTTATCATCCCAGAAATTCCGCTTGCTAGCAGCGGCTTTGTAGGGTTCTGAGATGGCTAGGGTTGTTGTTGTTGACGACGGGGTACGAACCCCATGTTTAATGAACCATTGTGCCAATCGCATGTCACTATCGAAGGTAGCGGGGTTTGAAGCTAAAACAATCCCCTGAAATGGAGCCACTAGCCCCCAGATGTACCTCTCTATTTTCTTTCCCTCAACGTGAACCATGTTAGGACATAGGGCCACCAGCTCACTAAATCTGGCAGTATAGGAAACTATGTCGGAGCCCTTCATGTTTAGGCTCCATAGTTCTTGTTCTAGATTCTAGATTTCACCCCTTGGGCAGTATTCTTCAATCATTAGCTCCCTCAGAGCTTCCTAACCTACAACATTTGCCACTACTAGAGTGAGTGACTTGACATGGCTATTCCACCACGTCACGGCTTTTTCCTCGAAGGTGCAAGCAGCGAATTTGACCTTGCTCCCTTCTGGGCAGGAACAGATCTCGAAGACCGATTATGTCTTCTCGAACCATTGCGAGAGGGCAATGACTCCTCCAGTCCCTTTAAAGGACTTTGCCTTGCAATTGGTGAAGTCCTTGTAGGAGCACTCTCTCGAGTGCAGGAGGACCTCATCTTGAGTAGAATGAACAAGCGTTCCACCTCCGCTGGCACTGGCAGAGTGATATTGAGCCATGGTTGTTTCCACAGCCACGGCTACTGCAACATTTAGAGCTGCCGTATCGATTTGTGAAGGAGGTGGTGGTGATGTTGAAGTTACTCGAGGGTCGCATCTCGTTGATCGGCGCGGAGGCATCTTTTAACTAAAAAGTTTACAAAGATGAAAATATTGGTAAGAATTTAATAGAGAGAATGATGAGATTGACTAAAGACTAACTATCCATAGTCCAACAACACAATAAAAGTATGATTGAATACAGATCTAGCACTAGGAGGATGAAAGCATTTGGATAATAATTTCCATGATATTAGATATCTATCAATAATATTGGTATTACAGATGTAACAAGTTTAGGGAAAATGACCTAGAACTAGGTCTTACATCAAACCAAGATAGGAAAATTTTGACAGAGTTACGACCTAACAAGACTTAACAGATTCAAAGTCTTAACATAGCTAGGAAATTAAACTAGAGTTTTTACATAACTAACTTATATCCAAAAGAGAGAGTTGAGTAGGCTCTATCTATGACGAGAACCACTAGAATGAGTCCTTGACTCTGACAGACGGCGCTCCATGTCTCTCATGCGCCTTTCAGACGTTTCCTGCCGAGCTCCAAGTTCCCTGACTTCAGCTTGGGATGCAGCTAGCTGTTGCTGCAGAGTCTCATTGGTTCTCCTAGTCCTTTCCATAGCCTCTTTGAGATGGCTAATGCGGACCATGTTAATGCCATAGTTGGCGTCAATTTCCATGACTCAGTTGATGGCTGCCCGACCTTGTTCGACATTCCGAGCAATCCTATGCACCATGATGGGCTGGACTCGGTCAGCTGAGCCTCCCTCTCTTAGATTGTAATAGCTTCAGTCCCCATTGAAGGGTAAGGGCTGGCCCTGCACATCACTCCAACGATTCAAGTTTGTCGCCCACAAGGGTGTGGGACCATGAAATGCTAGTCAGGGGTTAAGGTTTGGGATTGGAGCCTCTTGTGGTAGGTTGTTGACTTTTGGCTCGGAGTCAGAACTATCAGAAAATCCTTCAGCGTGGTGATCATCCAAAAGGATTGGATGATGATCTTCTGGCTCTTCTTCAAGCCATCCAGCATTGCCTTCGTTTGGGAAGTATGGGTCGTCGTGGGGATGGAATCCAGCCATGATATCTATGCGAGAAAAGGGATAAAGAAATAATTAATAGACGTACTAATTAGATAATTATAAGATGATCTTTATCAGTTACTTCAATACTTGCATAGTGCATACCAGTTACATGTAATCAAAACAGGATAGACCTTCAAATAAGTGACCCTAACTCCAAATCCACAACCAAAAAAGGAACAAGAAGTAAAGCAAAGATCACAGATTCTAAGTCTATGACATCCTAGTCACATATAACCTTAGCGTATCCACTTAGCAATTATTGACCTAATAATAAAGACCTTTAGTTCTCAGATAAGAATTATAGTAACACAAAATACTCCTATAGTATTTTAGGTTTATGTTCTATTCTTATGTTTTCATTGTAGTAGTGTTGGTAAGTTTTTAGACTTGTTGCCACATCACAACCACTCTCGAGCATATGCTAATCACTTCTCGGACCAACATAGTTGATCAGGCTATGTCATTCCCAGAACTGACCATACATTCACGAGTCTACTTGTGATGTTCAACAATCGTAATACTTTTGTTCTGTCCTAGTGACACTGATTTTAGTATGAATACGGGTATGTATACTTGGTTAAATATTTTAGTATTTAAAAGTTTAAACTCTTGATCAGAGTTTTTTAATCCCGTTGTGTTTATAGTCTGTATATCTTTTATGGGTTGATATACTCGATTCACTATAAACAATGCTTTGATACCAATCTGTCACACCCCAAAACCGGAACGGTGGAAACGTTCAGGGGTGGAGGACGTCATGTACAGTATCACAAAAAAGCATAGTAGTAAACAAGCAACAACATCATCCATTCCATTAATAATATAATTTAATACAACTGTGTTCTATGAAGTTTATAAGACACCAAAAATGTAAATCAAAATAAGAGATGAGTCTTGAACGAGCTCCATCTTCTCAAAACCTGGCATCGGTACCTGTTTACTGATGACCTAAGAATACAAGTTTTTTTTGAAAGAGTTGATCAGCTTTAAAGCTGGTGAGTTCATAAGAATTTTAGTGTCATTGTTTGTATGAAAATGTTTGTAAGTGTTTGATGTATAAGTTTGTAAATGTTTGTAGTAAATGTTTGTAGTAAATGTTTGTATCTCCTAGAAAATCCTATATTTTCTACTAAACGTTGCCTTCTACCAAGGCATGAAATGTTATGTATGTTTGTTTCTTGTAAGAGTGTGTATTTTCCCAAGTATGACTATCATTAACCAAAAATATAGTTTCTACATCACCGTTTATGTGAGAAGATCACAATTTGAATGTAATGGGGAAATAATAATAGTACTATAGTGTTGTATTATAGTAACTACTGTTGTACTATCTACATTAAACCAATTTTTATTTAAGGTATAATGTGAAATGGTTTCACCATACTTTCGACTAATAACACGACGATGAAAGACGTCAGAAGAAATGACATTTGGCACCCGTAGACTTGCAAGTTCCACTGTAGCGAACAACAAGGTGTAGGATAGTCAATCCAGTATAGATCTATGCATAAATTCACGCTCTCCCTCTAGGAGACTCTGGATACAAATCAAGCCATGGAAGTGACGCCATGCCCCGAACAATGGTTCACATTTATGTTATAGTATTCTTGTATATGTATTGTACGTACTAGTGTAATGTATGTTCTCTATGTCTAGTATGTAGTATGTTCTTTTTGATACTGATAGAGTATGTTCGTTTTCTTTCTCATATAGTATGTTCGTTATGTTTCTCATATAGTATATTCGTTCTGTTTCTTATATAGTATGTTTTGACTCATGTATGAACCGACTCTTTGTATGTTTCATTGTACTAGAAATAGTGGATAGTGACTTCCTAAACTATACCTATTATAGTTTACTAGTAAAGTTCATTACATAACTAAGTGTGTTGAATTGAGATAAAAACCTTTATGTTTATACATATATGCATAATATATAACTAAGGATCAAACAACACTCGGACAAACAACAGGGTACTCTAAGTCCACAACCAAACAAGGAACAGGAAATAAAGTGTGTTATCAGTCCTAAGTCCTTCAAACCTTACTTATATAACTATATATGCATTAGACATGGTTTTGACAATATATAAGTGTAAAAGAGTTAAAGGAAAAGGTTTTTCATGTAAGAATAAGTTTGATAAAGAGTTGAACATGTAAAAGAGTTTGATAAACGCTTTTAATTAGTTTGATTGATAAAACAGCTAAAAGTATAGCAAATCCATTGTTTGATAGTTATTAATCACATGTGATTAATATAATAACTATAATGTTTCAACATGTATTCCCCCCCCCCCCCATAAAAGCATTTAAAATCATTTAAAACATAAATTAAGGGGTATGAACTCACCTGTAGTGAGTGATACGAAAGTATGTTTGGAAAAAGGATGTAGAGTGCCAGGTGAAGCCTTGAGCACACAAAGATCCTATAAACATATAATGACATGTATGTGTATTTGATTAGTGTATAAATAACTAATTATAAGGGATAACACCCTAATAGACTAGGGAACTTTAAGATTTATGGGATACAATCACATATGATTGCATAACTAAGGTATATGGCCACCCTATAGAGTTTACGGTCCAAATAACATGACCAAGTGAGTTTACGGTCAAAATGGTTCATGGTCCTATGGAGTTTACAGTCCAACTGTTCACGTTCTAATGACCTTACGGTCATGGAGTTCACGGTCTAAGGAGATTGAACTGTAAACTCATCAAATCTTGCACAAATTATGGTTTTCAAGGGCTTCATTCAAAGGCATCGGATTCAAGGGACCATGCTTAGCCTTAGGAAGGGTTTAAGGTCTCTAATGCACCTTTCATTAGAGTTTACGGTCTAAGGAGATACACTTAGACCGTAAACACCTTGTTCTTGGCTAAAAATGATGCTTTCAAGGTGATTAACTAGTGATTCAAGCATATAACAAGCTAAGGGTAGTGTACTTACTTATTAGAAGTTTGTAAGGGTGATTAGGATCGAAGAACACTAGTGTGTGTTCTTGGTGTTCTTAGTGAAATGAAGAACACTTGAAGATCTAACAAAATGAAGAGATTTCATGGATGAAATCATGCATAATCATTAGATAAAGAGATGTAACAACAAATCAAAAGAAAGAATTCTTACATTTTTGGAAGATCAAGATGAAGATCTTATGATACTTGAGAGAGAATTCGGTTTACTAGGCTTGTAAAGGAGAGAAATGATCAAAATGATCATGTACTATACATATATAGGGAGTTTACGGTCACCATTACCGTAAGCTCTAAGCTTCCTGACCGTAAACTCCTTTTGAGGAGGTTTACGGTTTGCTAGGTGGTTTGGAACTTTTACTGATAAATCCAAACACTGATTCCTTTCATGCACTAGCCTCAGAATACTCAGAATAGACCCTAAACAATGCTAAAAGATAGCAACACAAGTCTAACTTTGATAGATTTGAAAGTTTATACAAGCTAGAAATTTTAGGTTGTCACACATATAGATGGTGAACGAAATTAGGAGGGATTTTAGGGTTTCCAGAAGCCTCCTTCTAGTAAATAATGAAAGGATTTGAACTGAGATTAAATCAAATTATCTAATCATTTGAATCTTGCTTTGTCCCTAGGTTACCTAAACTATAAATAGGACCTTAAGGCCTATGATTTTCTTTCATAATATTCCTTAGAGAATACTCTGGCCGAAAATATCTTCTCCCCTCTCTCCTTTTGTCTTCTAGTTCTAGGGTTTGCATGTGAGCCATTAGAGGCACCATCCTTTTGGTGGTAAGCTTTATAATTCCTACACTACAAGATGATTGAAATGATTTGTTTACTACAACAAATCAAAAGGTATGTAAATATATACATAGTAATTTCGAATTACACTAGAGTTATGCTAGGTTTAGTTGTTCATTGCATGTTACTATCAAGGTGTATGGCATAAATCTTTTATAGGATGCATGTACCCTATTAATTGTTAATTGTTTTATGTATTGCACAATTTCATTTTCTATAAAACCCAACATTTAGATATTAATCCAATCCTTCAAACCTTCTAGAAGGTTTTCCCCAACCCCGTAGGACCATAAAAATCAAAGCGTTTTAGTCATGCATGTCCAATGCACGACTTAAACACTACCTAGGTCATTAAAGAGAGAAATGAGACCAAAATTCAAGCTTGGAGTCCAAACTACTACCAAATCTTGAGGTCTATGCTACTTAAAAGGCCTTGGTGATCCATAAGGTTGCTAACTTTATGGCTCTCATACATGCTACACAGCCTAACCATGAAGAACAATGAATAAAACTTAGATCTAGCATCCATTAAAGATATAGGAAAGAGATTTAGGACTTATAATGGTCCAAAAGCAATGCAAGGTAGTGAGGAAGGGACATCTTGCCAATTATGATACACCCAAAGAGTCTTCTTCTTCAACAAGAAACTAGATACACCAAATGAGCTCTTCAAGGTTATAATGGAGGCTAACTTTGACTTAGACAGGAGGGGTGATGGAGGCTGAGGGTGTACAAACCCTGGCCCCTTACTTCCCTTAAATAGGGCGCAAAACAAAGAGTTAGGGTAAAATCGTCGTCGCGTCGTGACCACCAATGTGTCACGTCACGACAGCCAAGAACAAACACACGTTTCTACAACAATGGTCATGTCATGAGGCTTCCTTCCTCACGTTGTGACCAACTTTTTTTTGAGGATTTTTTCGTCTTTGATTAAATCAAAACATAAAAATATTGAATACCTGGATTTGGTGTTACAAAAGGCCAGTATACAAGTGGTCATCATGGAACGCTTTCGTTGGTATTAGAGGTTGTTGCTTCCAAAGATTTATGGGTTAGGCATGCTTTTTTCGACGTTGTGGGGTCCAACAACGACATCAACGTTTTTGATCAGTCACTAATATTTGATGATCTTTTGTCAAGAAAGGCACCAGATGTTCATTTCACTTTCATAGTGAATGAAAATGAATATAAGTTTGGCTATTACCTTATAGATGGAATATATCCACCATATTCCACTTTCATGAAGGCGTTTTGACACTCAATAGAACCAAGAGACAAATTTTTTAATAGAAGACAAGAAGGAGCATGTAAGGATGTGGAATGTGTTTTTGGAGGTCTAAAAATGAAATGACACATAGTTCAACATGTAACACAACCATATCAGCTAGAAGTTCTACGAGATAATATGTATGCATGTATTATAATGCATAACATGATGATTAAAGATAAATGGTGAACTTTTTTTGTGCAATTTGAACCAGGGACATCATCAAAATATTTACAAGGAGTCGTTAATATTCAAAACGCACGAAAACACAAACAACTTTGAAAACACTTAGCAGATTATATGTATGATGGTAACCAAGATGAATAATTTAGGAGAAAAATGTACTTTTTTTTTTGCTTTTAAATATTATGTTTATTTTTAGGATTTATTTAAATAGCATATTTTATTATATTTATATTTCTTTTTATAATTATTAAAAAAATCAAAATCAAAAAAATCAAAAACAAAATAGAAAATATATATATATATATATATATATATATATATATATATATATATATATATATATATATATATATATATATATATAGGGAGAGGTTCAAATGAGAACCCAAAAAGGTTAAGAACCCTAATAACCATATTTTTAAATGTTTTTATTAAGAACATTTTTGACAAATCCAATATATATTGTACTAAACAAACTTTTTCATTTTCAAGTTTACAAACTACTTAGTACTTGTCACCGGGCCATCGTCGGGTCGTCGTCGGACCACCGTCGTACTAGCATTAAATTTAGTGGAATTTTTCTGGTCGTATTCACAATTTAAGAGATTAAACATTGTAGCCTTATTTCTTTGGTAATATTTTTTTCCTACCAAAATATACAAACTTTTAGTAAAAGATAGAATTATGTCTTGATAAAAATCAATTTTCTTTTTTCTAAATTGCATATCTCTTCAAAAAAAATATATCATGTATAATAAATAGTCATAGTTTAAAAATACAATATTCATAGTTTAATAAACATAATTATTCACTAATATACAGTTTAGTATTTTCATGCATACATTCATTTATATTTTAACACAAAATTTATATAAAATATATAATTTAATACAGTCAATTTTTAGTTTAATACATAAAAGTCACAACATAACATAATACAATTCATTATACACTAATTCATATATTTAAATAACTCAAACTCTAACTCTCCCACCACCACAACGACCAACTACCACAAGTCACCACCAACCACTCTTGCCATCGTTGTAATCATCATTCATTCCAAATCCAATCTGTAAATAAAATCATTGATTGACAGATTAAATACTATATTCACAACTTAATAAACCAATAAATTTGCTTATTCAAAGTTTGATGAAAATAATTATAAAAAATAATACATTTTTACATATTTATACAACAAAAGATTAAATATATTCGCAAAAAAAATTAATACAAACATTCGTACATATATTTCATAATTTAACAAATAATTCATTATAAATTCATAGTCAATTCACAATTTATACAGAAAATTCACGAGTTAATGCAGTCAATTCATAGTCTATAATACAATAATCACAATTTAATATACAAAATCACAAGTTAATAAAGTCACTTCACAGTTTAAACAGAAAATTCACAAACTAATGCAGTCAATTCACAGTGTAAAACCCCAAAATCACAACTTAATACATAAATCTCACAATTTAATACAATAAATTTGCAGTTTAATGCACAAAAATTATGCATTTACAGTCATATTATCAACTTAAAACTCTTTATACAGTTAATTCACAGTTTAATACACAGAATTAATAGCTTAATATAAAAAATTCACAGATTAATTCATAAAATTCACAACTTAATATAGTCGATTCACGGTTTAAACATAAAATTCACAGTTTAATGCAGTCAATTCACTGTTTAAAGCATAAAAATCACAGCATAATACAATAATTTATGAATTTATTATATTAAGTTGTTAATAAAATTTACACATTAATACATAAAATTCACATTTTAATACTCATAGTTCATTTACAAGTATAATCTCATATTTCAGAGTACTAACAGTTCACTCACAATTTAATACATACATAAATTATCTCATATTTCAGAAGAAAACATCAAAAGAAAAACATATACGTGAATCATAAAAAAGAAAACTTATCTGAATCAGGAAAGAAGATGAGTGAGAAATAGAACATATCTTTACTCTACCATCACCACCGACATTAACACATCTAACTACCATACGCTACCATCAACCATCGCCACCACCAACCATTGGTACCAACACCGCCCTAAAAAATCAAATATGGATAAAAAAATCAGAATTCACTATTTAACTCAACATTTCATACACTAATTCTTAGTTTAATTCAAGTTTTTAGATACTAATTCACAATTTAATGCATAAAAAAAATCATATTCACAAATTAATAACTTATATACTCATAAATTAATACATAACAACACATATTCACAGCTTAATAACTTACTGAATTTTATTTGAGGCCTTTCATCAAACACTTTGTGTGCACAACAAACATCAGATCCATAATCACCATAAACACTTCAGATCTGACCAAATATATCAGAGTCTCATCATCTTCAACATTAGGCGATGTTATTTGGTTCTTCGGTGATGTTTGACGGTGGTGTTTTGACGGTAAGAAAAGATCCAAATCATGAGAGAAAAACAACAAACATTTTTCATGTTATCAGAAATGAAGAACACAAAATCAGGTGTGCGACTTGAAGAACATGAAAGCAGATCTCTCTAACACTCTTTCAATCTCACCCGAGCTCGCGGATTTGGATGTTATTGGTGGCAGAAATCATAGATCTGGACGCCGATGGTGGCGGAAATCATAGATCTGAACTTAAGTTTGCATATCTGGAAGACGAAACGACAAATCTAGAGTTTTTGACTCCATATCTGAGATCAGTGGAGTCCGAAGGTAGATCTGAAGCGAAAACATTGGCTACTCGACATTCCCACGACGGAAGGCGGCAGAATACTGCGGAGGTAGGTGGCAGGAATCATAGATCTGGACCGGAACTCGTAGATCTAGATGTTGTTGGTGGCGGAAATCACAAATCTGAACTTGAATTTACACATCTGGATGACAGATTTGGTGGTTGACGAAGAAAAACGTCTATCTGGTGGTCACAGTTCCAGTAGATCAGTGGAGTTTTTACTCCAGATATGAGATTATAGGAGTTTAAAGGTGGATCTGAAGCGAAAAACATTGGTTACTCATCATTCTGAACTTGAACTTACAAATCTGGATGGCAGGTCTGGTGGTTGACGAAGAAAAACGTCGATCTGGTGGTCACAGTTCCAGTAGATCAGTGGAGTTTTTACTCCAGATCTGAGATTAGTGGAGTTTAAAGGTGGATCTAAAGCGAAAAACATTGGTTACTCATCATTCCGACGTCGGAAAGCATCTGATGATGGCGACAATAAGCAGCAACGGTAGGCGGCATGTGGCAGAGGTAGGTGGCAGAGATGGTTTTGGGTTTTGTATTCTTAAGAGAGTTTGAGAGGTTTTAGGAAAGTTTTTTGTAAAAATGTTTGAAAGTTTTAGAAATATTGTTGGATAGTAGACAAAAAGAAACTAAAATTTAATGGTTCTTAGGGTTTTTTAACTTTTGGGGGTTCTCATTTGAACTTTTACATATATATATATATATATATATATATATATATATATATATATAATGTCATGAAAAATAATAGATACTATAATTATTTGTTGTATATTATCTTAATTGGTGTTATTACACGATGGTTGGGTGATAAAGTGGTATTTTTTATATAATAAAACATTTTAACATTGTCCATACCCAACAGGATTTATTTGATATTTGGCCGTACCAAAAAAATCACTCTGACTCTAGTGAAGTTCTATCACTAACTTTCGTTTCACATCACCAAAGGGAAGGGGATGGAGAAATCAAAGCGACCAAAGGCATCAAATTGCGAAGATGGGGTCGATTTCATCAGTAACATGCCGGATGCTATTCTTCTTTTGATTCTTTCACGTCTTCGATCCACAGAAGAAGCAATTCGAAGCAGCTTTTTGTCCAGACGATGGAGGTATTTGTGGACTGCAGTTCCCTCTATAAACATACGTTACAGAGGAAAATGCAAAAAAAACCAAATTCGAAGAGTTTCTGTATTGGGTTCTAGCAAACAAAACCGTAGATTTGGATAGTGTTCGTCTATTTTGTGGCGATTACTGCCGTATGTCAACAGTCTGGCGGTGGATTCCTGTCGCAGTTAGGAAAAATGTCAAACAGCTTCACTTGTGGTTTCACCCTAAGAAGCTTACCGATGAATTCGTGATGCCTCATTGTCTGGCGACTTGCGGTTCGTTGGAGGTATTAAAGTTGTCTTTGCCGGCACATCGACTAAGGTTGCCTAATATTATGAGGTTTCCGGTAGGGGTGAGCAAAAACTGAACCGCAATTAAAAAAACCGAAAAAACCGCAAAAACCGAAACCGATTAACCGAAACCGAGACGATAACCGATGGTGAGGTTTTCAATTTTACCAAAACCGAAATTTTGCGGTGCGGTGCGGTTATTGTTTTTTTAAAAACCACAAATAACCGAACCGCACCGAATAGATTAACCGAACCGCTAAACCTAACCGAACCACTAATTTACATATTTTAAATAATTATATAATGTTATTATTTGATTTATTAATAATCCTAATTAAAAAAACAAGGTTATGTTGAGCGGGATTCAAAGTTTGACCTAGCCTAAATTTCAGACTCTTCGCCTCCCACTCTCACGAACGAAGTCACGATCCCTCACCGTCTCAACTCTCAACCCTCAGTCTTCCATCTCCGGCTGCCACTACATCATCAGCGTTAGGCACGACTCTGCGTCAACGTTCACACTATCGGCGGATCACACTGACACGTCTCACCATCTCCGGCCACTACAGGTTTGTTTCCGACTGTTTAAAAAATATATACGGCAAGCGTCTTCGATCTTAAGTAGACATAATCACATATATAACGTTACGTTTACAAAAATCATTTGTTTTGGTTTGTGTAGAGATAACAACAGGTTTTCAGTTACCCTTATTCACTGCCATGAATGTCATCGTTCTTTTGAGTATGTGTTTAATTCAGTAGCTTTGTGCATTTGTTTCAGTTAGTATTTACAAAAACCATAAACAATATTTGAACTTAGTTTTTGAGATTTTTTTTTCATACAACGTAAAATAGGAGTATATATGTAATTATGCATGAGTGCTTTAACGTTTGAAGAGTAAATTTAAGATATAACTACTTCACGAAATTAAATTTTTTAAAAGGGTAAATATAACTATTTCATTTTTTTGAATACATACTGGAAGCAACTTTGATGATTTTTTTCATGAAAGCCAATAATCTTTATTTTTCCAGATTTTGCACACATATGAAAATATGAAATTAATTTTTGAAATCAGTAAGCTTTGTTTAGTTAATTTTTGTTCCTTTGTTTAGGTAACAATAACATAATAGAACACTAATAGGTTAGGTATTTGAATGTTTCTGTTTGATTATTTGTGTTTCAGAATGGCTACCGATGAAGGTATAATTGATGTTGATGATGAAAATAACAATGGAGTTGAAGTTCCATTAACCGGTGAACGTAACACCGAAGAAGAAAAGAAGTCAACAGGTAGGGTGAGATCCATTGTATGGGATCATTTCCCATATGTCAAAGGCGCTACATCTTCAAAATGTAAACATTGTAAAAGAGTATTGGCTTGTGGCACTAGAAAGAATGGTACATCTGCATTACTTACTCATCTAGTCCATTCATGTAGGACCTCCCCACTTTATAAAAAACCCGATATAAAGAAACAAACGACTTTAAGCTTTAAGCCAAAAGGTACGGAGGCGAGTGGGTCTTTGGCTAAGCATTCTTTTAGCCAAGAGAAATGTCGATTAGCCCTTGCCAAAATGTGCATTAAAGACAATAGACCTTTTAGCATTGTTGATGATGAGGGTTTTAAGGAGTTTGTGTGGGAATTGAATCCTGAGTTTAAGCTCATATCTAGATGGATTGTCGCTCGAGATTGTTTATCGATTTATGAACAAGAGGCGGAAAAAGTGAAAGCTATGATGAAAGGCCAAACAGTGTGTCTAACTACAGACACTTGGTCATCGGTCCAAAATGTCAATTATATGTGCCTCACTGCACATTGGATCGATGATTATTGGGTTTTACAAAAAAAGATCCTAAATTTTTGCCCTATTGAGAATCATAAGGGTGACACGATTGGGCGCCTTTTTTATGAGTGTATACAAAACTGGGAGATTGAGACTGTGTTTACTATTACAGTGGATAACGCATCTTCAAACGATGGGGCAATAAGATATTTAAAGAGGATGTTGAAGGGTCCACATGATATATTAGATTGTAAATATTTGCATCTTCGTTGTTGTGCACATATCATCAATCTCGTGGTTAGAGATGGATTGGAAGAGTAATTCGAATCTGTTACTAGAATTCGAAATGCAGTGACTTACGTGCGATCATCACCAGCTCGATATAAAACATTTGAAGACTGTATTGCTCGAGTTGAAATAAAATGCAAACAAAAGCCATCTCTTGATGTCGATACAAGATGGAATTCAACATATCTAATGTTGGAAACAGCCGTAATTTATGAGAATGCGTTTGAAAGGTATGTTTACTTGTTATATATTTATGTTATATTTCTCGTTTCAGTGACAAAATAATATCGTATCCATGTTTTATTTTCTTAATAGGCTTTATATGATAGATTCTTCTTATGGAGCTTATTTCCGCACCGAGGCGGAGGAAGATTTGGAAAGGAGCGCAAGGAAAAGGAAAAGGAAGACTAGAGTACTTGGTGCTCCGAGTGATGTTGATTGGGAAACAGCTAGGTATGATTAACTTTTTTTGTTAGTACTTCGTATATATCTTTTGAATACTTACATATTATTATTATTATTGATATTTAAAATAGGAATTTGATCGAGTACTTAAAAATATTTTCTGATGTTACAACCAAGATATCTGGTTCGAAGTATGTAACATCCAATATTTTTTTTTCTGAGCTTGTGAAAATGCAAGCAAACATCACCCGAATGTGCTTGAGTCAAGATGAACAAAAGAAAAGATGGCCATGTCAATGAAAGAGAAGTATGATAAATATTGGGATAATGTAGATAATATGAATTATCTATTGTATGTTGCGGTTGTTTTGGATCCACGCAACAAGCTTCGATATGTCAATTATTGCATTCAAACGATTTATGGTACGAATTCTAAGAAAAGCAAAGAGATATTGGAAAAGGTGAAAAAGAATCTTGATGATTTGTTTAGCCATTACAAGAGTAAAGTGGAAAAAAACAATGTACAAAACACACAAGATGGTGGTTTTGGTGAAAAATCAAGTAGCTTTTGTGAGATGAATATTGATTTGGAGCTTGAATTTGACAAATTTGACGATGAGGGTCAAGATACTAAGAGCGAGGTGGATATCTATTTAGCAGATGGAAGGGAAAAAAGGGACCAAACTTTTGATCTATTAGGTTGGTGGAAAGCAAATTCGGCCAAATTCCTTGTATTGTCTATACTAGCTAGACATGTTTTGGCAATGCCAATCTCGACGGTTGCATCAGGCATTTAGTACCGGTGGTAGAGTTATCGATAAGTATAGGAGTTCACTTAACACCGACACTGCAGAAGCTTTAATTTGTACAAAAGATTGGATACGGCTTTCATTGGTGGATCTTGAGTTAGGCTGTAGTATGAAGACTAAAGAAATTGAAGAATTGAATGAGCATATGGCGAGTATAAAAATTGGTAAGTTTTCACCATATTTTTTGGACTTAGTTTTTCACTTATGTAGTATTGTACTAATAATATAATATTATCATGTTTAATTGTTTTCTGTGTAGATGCACTTTCAAGGGGTAAAAGGCCATGCAATGATGTTCAACAAAACAATGATTGAATTGCTTTCTACCACGTAACTAATATATTATATCTTTATTGGCATTTTTTAATGGTTTTTTAAGTTTAGAGTAACAAATAATTTTGGTTTTTTACTTGTAGTCTATGACGCAGAAAGAAAGTTTCAATTGCAAGCTGTTAAATAGGATGAATGAATGGTCAATTTTTAGAAGACAAAAAGTGTTAAGAGTTTTTGTTTTGTTGAATTTTGAAAAGTGATGAAATTTGTTGATGTTTTGAAGATAATATCAGTTTGTTAGTGTTAAGTTTTTGTCTATCTATTGCTTTCTTTATATCATTTGTTTACTAAAACTAATAGTCTTGAACTCTTAAAAGCGTATAAAAACAACAAACTCTTAAAAGAGAAAAAAAAAACACCTTCACATGGTTAAAAACCACATAAAACCGCTCAATAAAACCGCACCAAACCCATGTGGTTAATAACCGCAACCGTAACCGCAATTAACCAAACAGCATCAAATAACCGCATAACCGAACCGCAATACTAACCGCACTATGTGGTTTCTAGAATTTAATAACCGCATTTGTGGTTAGTGGTGCGGTTTTAGCTAATAACCGCACCAAAACGCACCACACACACCCCTAGTTTCCGGCACTTAGGGTTCTTGATTTGACCTATGTTCACTTATTGGAAGACGACTATTTGATTAATAATTTTCTCGAAAGCTGCCCTTTGCTTGAGGACTTGAGTTTGACATCCTGCTTCATTAACGAACTTGATCTTCTTCGTATTTCATGTCCGAAACTCAAAAAGATGACAATTGAAAGTGACGGATATTTGCTACTAGGTTATAACCCATGGATACCACGGGTGAGAAATAAAAACAATAAAAATAAAAGTATAATGATTGACCATTGATTAGAGTATATATATATATATATATATATATATATATATATATATATATATATATATATATATATATATATATGATTGTCTATTTGTAATTTTTATTTTTTAGCAACTATTATCTAAGTTTATAGTTATAAGTTATAATACTAATTTATTATATTTAGAATACATATCTATAGTTGACTGTAGTACTGTGTGTTCTATCAAATTAAAAAGGAATCATTTATGTTTAAGATATATAATAATTTTTTTAATGGGAAATTAAATGTAAATTATACTTCGAATTACCTTGTTCCTTAATGATTATATTTCACAACCATTACAATAATTGACATGGATTCGTAATTTTCAATTTGTATGAAAACTTTTCTCCATATAAATGAAACTGAAATGTAAAATAAAGACGTTTAGATTTTTAATCAATTAAATCAATAATAGAAAATTTGATGTTAATAATTAAATTGGCAACAAAACTAAACCCATTAGTTGAAATATCAGTCACATTTCATAAGCATCATTTTGTTTAAATTTTTGTAAGGATCCTTCTTTTCAATGCTTCCGATTCACAACGTCAAAAAGCCGTTAATATAATATTAGCACCATTTAAGAAAAAATTAATTTTACACACTTAATTGGATTCAACGATTAATGAAGAAAAAACAATGTTTAAAAATGTTATCAGTCTTCTTAATACATGTAACAGATGACCAAGAGAATGGTCCCTTAGATGAGCTTCAAGACCAATAGCTGTGAAAACTCCAATGAAACTTCAATCATCTATAAGTGGAACTAATCCTTTTTAGGTGGAAGCTTCGATCCTCTATAGGTGCAACTAATCCAAGGAATCTTCAATCTCCAATGAAACTTCAATCATCTATAGGTGGAACTTTTGTAGTTATCAATATGATCGCTTTCGATTTCCATGAGCATATGCTGAGCAAAAATCCAACATATGTTGACCAAAACTTCCGTTATGAGCTTGCTAACATAGACAATTCCCAAAACAAATCCTCAAGATGCTTCAATACAAAGGCCAAACAAAAATATTAAATGAAGAAAAAGACCAAAAAACTACATCTGAATCGAAATGCAGTCAAACTCAAAGAAATAGCAACCTATATTTGTTGAATCCCTGAGAGAAAATAAAGATTATCTGATAGAAAAACAATGTTTGAAAATATTTTTATGGAACATAAAAGCAAAGAACCGACTATCATATTATTAGTTGTGATCCAATAAATGAATTATAATTTGTCTCGCATAAACAAATGATGCTTACAGATGCTATATGGCTAGAAAAAAAAAACCAAAAGCATATATCATGAATATTTGATAACAATATTGGATTTTCTTCATAAGAAAATTTTGTCCCCAAAAAAGTTCAAGCAAAAATTTATAGAAGATTTCAGGGGGTCATTGCATCTGTATCCTATGAGTTAAATGAAAGAAATAAAACATATATACCACTCTTTTTTCCATACTATAGCATTGTACATTCATTAAAACATTAGACATTCAAATAACATTTGGACATTCTACATGGATGATGGCATGGCATAAAAACTTATAATATAGAAAATATATTCCCATTTTGCAATCCTAAAACTTTCAACTTTAAGATTATTTATCAATTACCACAATCTGATTTGAATCTTTTTTTTCCAGAAATAAGATGGAGAAACTACAAAAATACACTCTATGCATAAGATGTGAAATGCATACCCACTTCCATATGTATCAAAATGCTAAAATGCTTTGTACAAATCCTCTTCACAATCTGGTTGGTGTCTATGCATTGTTGTTGTGATGAACTCAATTGATCCATTTCCATGCACAAAACAGTTATGTAAGTCAAAACCAACATTATATGACAATCTTAAAATCTTGAAAGTTAGAAAAAGCATACAACATCCATGAGTTGTCTAGCTTCACACTTACCCGTGTCTAGCCAACTCGGTTTTAATTTCATGTGATTGTGCCACTTTTTTCCCGTCCATGTTCATAAACATCGATTTTATCCCTTGGATTTCACAAGCTGATATTTCCAGCAATGACCTAATGAAATTTATTAAAAATTATGTTCGTTGCACAATTAGGGTTAAGATGTATACTGGAGTATGAGGAAGTTGTGTTATTAACAAAACCTTAGAGATCGATTTTCTCGAGTTTGTTGATGGCTCGAAATTGCTTCACCCTAAAGGGTTTCACCTTCGACTGTTGATTGACTTGTCTGATGCTCCTCCATCTTCTCTAATCCATGGATGCTCTGTATAATCTCAAAATATGAACGGTATTAGTATTGTAATAATGTTATGAAGATGAAAAATTGGAAAAAAAGAATTTCGAATCCCAAAATAACTGAAAAGGGGGAAATTGAATCTGTGAAGAGAATGAATATTATGAAAGAGATTAATTGTACACCACCAGAAATCAATGTTTGATAGAAGGGACTGAGATAGAAGAAAACTAAGTTGAAAGACAAAATTTAAACACAAAAATGTGTAAAAATCAGACAAGTTCAAACCTGATGCTCTCCGCTTAGGTTTGAAGCACATAGATTTCAGAGGATCTTCATCTATAGAGTATCGAGAAGAGAAATAGGCACAAGTGAAATGTCAGATGATAAATGATTTCAGGATCGATATAGGGGGCATCAGTGAGGTCCTAGGGTTTAGTGAGGAGCTTCGGCTTATGAAAAGGGAAGCAATGTATAAATCTTCAAAAAAGAAGATACGATATGGCGTTATACATTTCATAAAATCATTTTGCTGATCTATAGGCGTCAGTTTAAAAAGTTCCTGATTTTATGCAATCTAATTAGGAAATTGGAAATTGAGATTTTGAGCGGGAAGTTAAGAGAGGATCGGTATTGAAAAAGCAACATGTGGCAACATGGTTTCTAGAATAATGACAAGTGTCAATTTTAGGAGCGTTTTATTAGAAGAGGGGATTGTGCAGTGGCATTAAGATTTTTTGCCCAAAACTGGTGAATATGGAATTAAGAGGTCGAATAGCTGATAACATTATCTTTGAATGTCTAGACTCCTTGAAGGTAGCTTTGATTCAGCCTGATTTGGAGGGCACCATATCTATGTTGTTTCCTGGAATTTCTGGTGTGGAGTATTTGTCTGTCGACCTCTGCTTGTTCCTTGAGGTAGATGATTATTCTCTTTTTTGCCAATTTTTCATTTGGGTTTGGTTTCTAGATAAGGATTATGATATTTGTTGATGTTTGAAATTATGATTGTTTTTCATCAAATCTTTGTTAATATTGTAGTGCATTTATGTTTGAAAAAAAATGATTTTACTAGCATTCTGGTAAACTCTAACTAGATTTCCTGGTCTCATGTGGATGCTTTTTGGATTTCGATTTTTGCTTCATTTTCAACTTTAACTAGAAGATACTTGTTTGGTTTTACAATTTTGTTCTATAACAACCTAGAAAGTGTAATTACAAACATTAATTAGTATGTATAATTGTGACACTTCTGAGTATTAGAGAAGGAGTTGACTATTGATTGGTCCTGTGTTTGACTTCATAGTTGACCTCCTTAAGTGTTATATAATATGACAGATATTATATATGTATGATAGAGGGATGAACAATTGACACAAACGCTGTCTCCATTGAAGATCATTTTGGAACTGTGACTCTTATTTGGGAATGTACATACTAGTCAACATTTTGTAAGCAAAAAAAGATCTCATTTTGTATACAAGTCAAAGTATGTTTCTGTTTTTGATGAAAGAGCATTATAATGGAATTGAAAACAGTATTGGTGAAATAAAATGGCTTTAAGTGTTAAAAAACTCGCAAGACAAACTTCCCAACATCACCATTTCTCATATCAACTTAAGATCAAGAAACAGGTGGTTTTCAAGTTACTTACAAATCAAAACTCACTACATAAACCCTCAAACTGTCACTCAACCTAATCTACTATTAACAATCGAATATGAAAGAGAACTGGTTACAAAACCTTTTTCATACTCAATTACAACAAAAAAATAGATGTATATATCAATTCAACAACAACGAACTCTCAAGAGAGAAGAATGAGAGAAAACCCTAGATCTGATCGCTTTCTAACTGAACTAATGAAGTCTAGAGCCTTCTCTCACTTTATTTATATCTTGGATCAAACCCATGAATAAAACCCGAACCGGACTTGACCCAGATTCAACACGTGTGTTTCTATAACCTACATACACTCATCACCCTTACAGAAAACAATATTTACACAATATTCCCTTTACAATAACTTCTTTAAAATAAATATGAGATTATAAAAGCAAATGAATATTTTCAACATCCCCCCTCAATCGAAATATTTATTTTCTGAAAATATCAATAAGACCCATTTTATTAGATAAAAATTCATGTTGTTTCACACTTAAAGACTTTGTAAGTATATCAGCATTTTGTTCATCAAAACCAATTTTTACAAGTTTTAAAACACCACTAGAAATTTTTTTCTCTAACAAAATGTAGATCTATTTCAAAATGTTTTGTCCTTTCATGAAACACAGGATTAAGAGCCAACTTAATTGTAGAACTATTATCACAAAAAACAGAAGCAAGAATAAGATTTTTAACCTCAAGTTCAAGCAGAATTTTTAAAATCCAAATTATCTCACATGTAATAGAGCCAAGAGCCCTGTATTCTGATTCAGTGGAGGATCTGGAAACAGTAGACTGCTTTTTACTTTTCCAAGAAATAAGACAATTATTAAGATATACCATATAATCAGACACAGACCTTCTTGTGACTAAACACTTAGCCCAATCTGCATCCACAAAACCTTTTAATTCCAACATACTAGACCTGGTTAAGGCAATTCCTTTTCCAGGACTATTTTTTAAATATCTTAATAACCTGAAGGCAATTTTTAAATGTAACTTTCTAGGACTATGCATATACTGACTAAGAACCTGAACTACATAAGAAATATCAGGTCTAGTAACTGTAAGATAGATAAGTTTACCTATTAGTTTCTGAAATTCAGTTTTATTTTCCAACAATTCATTTTCCCCATCATGATTATCAGAGTTTATAACAAAATTTGTTTCCAAAGGTGTGGTAACAGGCTTACATCCAAGCATACCATATTCATGCAACAATTCAAGACAATATTTTCTTTGGTTTAAACATAAACCACTGTCAAATTTAACTACTTCAATCCCTAAAAAATACTTAAGTGTTCCAAGATCTTTGATTAAAAACTGACTATTCATAAAAGACTTTACCTTTTTTTAACTCTACTTCACTATTTCCAGTTAATATAATATCATCAACATATACTAGTAACACAGTTATTGAACCTTCAACTTTCCTAATAAACAATGAATAATCACTTATACTCTGTTTAAAACCAAACATAAACAATGAAGCACAAAGCTTTTCATTCCATTTCCTAGGAGCCTGCTTCAGTCCATCTAACTGAGACTCTACTCTCAGCTCATCAAGATTAATATAATCATTTATATATTTATCATTATCAAATTCATCATAGGAAAAGAGATCACTAGGGCCAAAATTATTTGAAACCTTATCAACAGAAGTTGATTTCAACTTGTATGGAAAAACAGATTCATAAAACTTCACATCCCTGGATACAAAGGAAGAATTAGTATCCAAACTAAGAAGTTTATAAGCCTTTTTATCAGAACAATATCCTAAAAGAATACATTTTTCAGCACGTTCAGACAATTTATCAGAAACATTTGGCTTAACAGCAAAACATAGACAACCAAAAACCTGTAAATAATCAAAACTAGGAGTTCTTTGAAAAACAAGTTCATAAGGAGATTGACCACTTAAAATAGAAGTAGGCATTCTATTTATTAGAAAACTAGAAGTCAAAACAACATCTCCCCAATACTTAATAGGAACTCCTGATTGAAATAAAAGAGATCGAGCAACATTAAGAATATGCCTATGTTTTCTCTCCACAACTCCATTTTGTTCTGGAGTATAAGCACACGACGTTTGATGTATTATACCCTTTTCAAAACAAAAAAACTTCATTTGATTATTAAGAAACTCAGCACCATTGTCTGAACGTACTATTTTAACACTAACATTAAATTGATTTAAAAGGATATTAACAAAGGATTTAAAACAATCAAAAACCTCAACTTTAGATTTTAAAAGAAAAACCCAAGTGGCCCTAGTAAAATCATCCACAATAGTCAAGAAATACTTAAACCCCTCAACAGAAGCAAGTCTATAAGGACCCCAGACATCTATGTGAACCAATTCACCTAACTTAGTTGAAGTATGTTGACTATGAGGAAAGGATTCTCTAGTTTGTTTTGATTTATGACAAACATCACAAGGAGGAAGAGATTCATTTCCAAGTTTTAGAACATTTTTTAAAGATATTAAAGCTTGGTCTGCTGGATGACCAAGTCTACTATGCCAAGTTAATTTAGAAACATAACACTTAGACACATTATTTGTTGAAATACCTGAGGGAACATAATCAAGATAGTATAATCCCCCAGACTCTCTACCATTCTCCACCATCTTCTTTGACAGTGAATCCTGGATTTTACAAGTATGTTCAGAAAAAACAACCTCACAGCCACTATCTTTACAGAGTTTATGGACAGACAAAAGGTTAACATTGAAATCAGGAACAACAAAGACATCAAATAAAGTAAGATGTGAGGACAATTGAAGATTCCCTATTTTATTTATAGAAGCTGAAGAACCATTAGGATGTTTAATAGACAGATTAAGTTTAGACACATCTATAACATCTTTAAGTTGTGACTCAGAAGCTATCATATGTTGATTGGCTCCTGAATCAACAATCCAGCTTTGAGAATCATTTGAACTAACAAAAGAATTACAGCACTAAAATACAGACATACCTTCCATATTTGCAGTAGCAGACACATCATCACAAGCAGAATTCTCACTAATGAGACGCAAAAACATAGAATATTGCTCACCAGTGAGAAAATGAGCATCACTTCCATGACCAGACTCAGAAGAGACAGACTTGCTTTTGTTAGCACTAGCAGAAGAAGAATTCATAGAAACAAATTTGTTTTGATTATTATTAACATTTTTAAATTTAAAGTCCTTTGGATAACCAATTAGTTTATAACATCTTTCTATCGTGTGGCCTTTAAGATTGCTATGTTTGCATTGTAAACCATGGTTCTTAGACCTAACTTGATTTTGCCCTTGTTTAAAATCATTAACTTTGCTATTAAACACAAAGAATTGTGGTTTTGAAGAAACAGTAGACCCAAGAGACCCATTCTTTTGAAGATACTCCTCTCTAGAAAGAATAGAGAAGGCAGATTTAACATTGGGTAAAGGTTCCATCAAAAGAATGTGACTCTTAACTTGATTACAAACATCATCAAGTCCACTTAGAAATTGTATTAACTTCATCAATTTTGAATGATCATTAAGTTTTGTAGCTGCCTCACACACACATTCAGTTAAACTAGTTAAACCATCAAACTCCTTCCACAAAGAATCTAGTTTATTAAAATAATCAGAAAGAGAAGAAGCATTTTGTTTTAATGTATTAATCTGCTGATGAATATTGAAAATTACTGACCCATCAGCTTTATTATACGTTTCAAATAGTTCATCCCAAATATCTTTAGCCTTATCTGAATACACATGACTAGCATATATAGTTTCAGAAATTGACCCTAGAATCCAATTACAAACAACAACATTTACACGTTCCCATTTAGAGGCTTTAGCTTTCTCAGTACTTTCAAGAGTAATAGTACCATCCACAAAGCCCAACTTATTTCTAGCTTTAAGACCTCTAGACATAGCACTACGCCACAACCAATAATTCTCATTACCAGTCAATTTAACAGTTATAATAGATGTTACATTATTATCAGAAGGATGGACATATAAAGGATCATCAAAATCAACAGGAGTTTCCTTAGGAACACCACTCCTTTCAGGAGTTTCACCAGCCATAGTAAATCACAAAAAACAATCAAAGAAACCAAATAGCAATATAGATCAAGAACAAAAAATACAAACCAACACTAGTGTTGACTTAAAGTCCAGATGGTCACCACAGTACGTCGGCGCCCAAGACAATCAACACAGTGTGAAAAAAACAGAACAACTTCAAGAAACAATCAACAATTAACCGATGTACTCAAAGCAACAGATATTCCCAGATCTACAGCTAGAAACAAGAGAGAAGGGAACAAGAAACCCTCACAGTGCAATAGACAATTGAAATTGACTAAATCGACTCCCTAAATCCGTTTCCTACAAGGGTTTATCAGTGATGAAATCTGACCCCAAGAGGATTATTTCAGATTAACAGGGATTGATCGATTACGTTGGAGAGTTTTAACCTTCAAACAGCAACGCTCAGTCAGATCTTGAATCGCAACATTCCTGAAAGATTAAACAAAAAATCTCGCAGTACCAAGATCTTGAAAAACTAGATTCCAGATTTAGGGAAATAAAACAGAAACCCTAAACTAAACACATTCAATCACAAGAACAAAAAAACAGAAATTATACCTTTCACAGATCGTCAAAAGCAGAAACACAAGAATACGAACAAGAAGCGACCGTCAGGATCAAAGAAGACGAGCCTTAAGCTCTGATACCATGTTAAAAAACTCGCAAGACAAACTTCCCAACATCACCATTTCTCATATCAATTTAAGATCAAGAATCAGGTGGTTTTCAAGCTACTTACAAATCAAAACTCACTACATAAACCCTCAAACTGTCACTCAACCTAATCTACTATTAACAATCGAATATGAAAGACAACTGGTTACAAAACCTTTTTCATACTCAAATACAACAAAAAATAGATGTATATATCAATTCAACAACAACGAACTCTCAAGAGAGAAGAACGAGAGAAAACCCTAGATCTGATCGCTTTCTAACTGAATTAATGAAGTCCAGAGCCTTCTCTCACTTTATTTATATCTTGGATCAAACCCATGAATAAAACCCGAACCGGACTTGACCCAGATTCAACCCGCGTGTTTCTATAACCTGCATACACTCATCACCCTTACAGAAAACAATATTTACACAATATTCCCTTTACAATAACTTCTTTAAAATAAATATGAGATTGTAAAAGCAAATGGATATTTTCAACAGCTATGATTGTTATATCTCGAACCCTGTTTTTTATTAAAGAAATTCAAAACATAAAAAACTAAGAAAAGAAAGCTCATAGACCTGCTATTATCCTTATGAGGTTCCATTTCGCCATTATCTATCATTTCATCTAATAATTTTCATCTAATAATAGGTGTGAGACCCATGTATTATATGAGGTTATTTAAAAAAAATTAAATATAAAATTTTAATAATTTTAAAAGTTTGAATTTATAAGAAAAATAAGAATTTTTGAATTATTATAATTAATGAGGCTTTATTGTCTTGAATACATTATATATATAAACTCTTTCTAATATATATATATATATATATATATATATATATATATATATATATATATATATATATATATTACCTTATTACCTTACATATTAAATGTGAAATTTTAATTTAATAAAATAAAAAATACAATAAAATGACAAATAGAAAATAATAAATTCAAAAATTCTAGAAAATATCATGTGTCCAAATGAAAGAGAAGAAGATATGTGACAAAAAATTCTTTATTTATTAAGGAAAATTACAGATTCAAATTTATTATTATTTTTTTACGGTAGTCAATATGAACCTTCATGTAATGACCTTTCATTTCAATCCAAAGAAGACCTCATGCTAGCAAAAATGGTAGGAGGCATTTCACGGATCTTTAAGCGAATCTTGTATCGACACCAAAAAAAAAAAAAGAAAAAAAAAAAAAAAAAAAACACTTAGGTTTCACCCAAAAAGATGTCATTCCAATTTTGATAGAATTAATTAGGGAGACCTAATACACAATAATCCACACCACTAAGGGCATCTCCAACCCAACATTAAAACCTATACTTAATCACATTTTACACTATAATGCTTTAACATTACATTAAACTTAACACTATATCTAGTGTTGGTGAATGGTGTAACACCAAATATAATGTTATACTATTTATCAACACAATATTTAGTGTTAAGTTTTGGATAATACATATTAGTCAATGAAGTTTGAACTTACATACATTTAGTTTTTTTTTTTAATTATATAATTATCAAGGTTGTAAATGGCGTGAGGCGTGGCGTGGCGGCAAGGCCAAGCCTCAAGCTTAACGAGCCATGGCGAACCACAGCATTTTTCAAGGCGTGATGTAAGGCGGCGATTTTGTATTAATTTAAAATTATATTACCACATAAATATAAATTTATATTAAATATAACTACTTTTTAGAAGTGTTAAATCAATAACTAATAACAAAAAGTTAATAAAAACCACAATACTTGTATCTCTGGTTTGAAAAGACATAACAAAGAGAAAAAAATTGTGCCTCAAACGAAAAAACACGCGCCATAACACGCCATAACGCGTCATGGCGCGCCATATCACGCCTTGCCACGCGTTACGCCTAACAGCAACGTTATGAAGCTTTTCGTAACGGCGAAGCCACGCCTCACGCCATGGCGCGCCTTGGCGCGCGCCATGGCGCCCCTTTTAGAACACTGATAATTATAGTTTATATTTAATATTTTTTTTATCTATGTTATTATATTTAATAACTTAAAATGCAATATATGATTATATACAACATATAATGAATTAACGATATATATAAATGACCGAGTTTGTAAAATCCTAATATATATATGGGCTGTTTTTGAAAAATTATAAAAACTAGATAGATAGGAATACACTTATAATATTATTATGACAAAATTGCAAAAATGGTCCCTGTGGTATGCAATTTTTTAGGGTTTCAGTCCAAACCTCGACTTTTTTGGATTCATGGTCCTTTTGGCCTAGTTTGTACGTAGAAATGGTCCCCCGACTTAACTTCCGTTAAGTTTTTGCTGTTAACTCCCTCATGTGCATCTCACATGAGGGTATATTTGTCTTTTCAGATATAAAGGACCATTTTTGCACCTAAAAATATATCCCATTTTAAAAAATAAAATAAAAATTAATACCTATTTATTTATTTTAATAATTAAAAAATACAAAGGTCTCTCTCTCTCTCTCTCTCTCTCTCTCTCTCTCTCGTCTTCTTCATTACATCTTCCTTCTGCAAATCAAGCCACATACAAACACACTTAAAGCTTGAAGCTTGAAAAGGGATTATGCTAAAAGCTTGAAAAGCAACAATGATTTACAGAGATTGAATGGGAAAGAAGATACGATGGGATAGAAATCAGAGTTTTAGATTTCAGATCTGTTCTACAATTAAATTTTTCTTTGAAGTTCAACCTCTCCAAAATTTTAAGCTATGGCAGGATACAAGAGATAAATCCTCATTCGATTTCTATGTTAAAAGTCAAAGCCTTTAGATCTGTTCTGCAATTTAGAAAGAACATTGGTGTTTGATTTTTGGAAATCTGATTTGAGACCCACCTGTAAAAATTTTCGAAATTTAGACTCAAATGGAAGGACACCACCCTCCTACCTGTTTCTCCGCTGCCCTAGAAGTGTAACACCATTGCCATTCTATAGCTCCGTCGACCACCCATTAACCACCACTGCTACATTTTAACACCACCTCCTTACACCGCCACCCTTATTCACTGTTACGGGTTTTGTGAGGGCTGTCAATTGTCGAATGATCTAACAATTTGGGATGAATGATCTAACACATAACTGGGATGAATGATCTAACACATAACTAATGAACCTGGGATGAATGATCTAACAATTATCTTCAATTTGTTCCTTTGGAGGATAAAAGACAAAACCCCACCAAGAATCCATTCTGACCACCAACATCCCTAAACTAACCATCATCTTCACAACAGCCTCAATACAACAATTAATTCCCCATTCCAGCCATGATTATTGATACCTGTGTGAAAGAAGCACAAAACAACCAACACATGTTCCCTCCCCCATCTTGTTATTCCTTTTTCTTTTTTCTCTTAAATCGGGCCTACAAATTCAACACAAACAGATCTATCTTGATTCTTATTGAGTTGTTGGGCCGACTAGAGAGAAAAAAACACACACACGCACACCTGCAAGTTGATTGAAAGGGAAGGGGCTGATATTGATTTTTTTCGTGTGATTGGACAGAAAAATGAAAGAGAAGATGGTTAGATTGACCTTGAGAAAAAGGGAACGCACATCGATCTTGAGAAAAAGGGGCACCCTCCATCCCATTCTTAATTTCACACATATTAACTGTCAAATCAATTAGGTCATAATGGGTACATTTGATGATGCGTGTGGCTGGTGGAGAGGCAAGAGGAAGAAGATGTAGTTCAGATGGTAAAGGTGCAGGGTACATGAGATACAGTGGAGATTGAAGAGGATAAAGTCGATGTCGTCACTAGTGAAGGCTTGGCCAGAGGCAGAAGATGGTCTCATCACAGAAAGAAAAAAATGAGGGGGAAGATGCGACTTAAAGGAGACATAGGTATGGTAGGGGAGATATGATTCATAGTTCTTCATCGATCTTTAGATGTATGTTAATGAACTTGAAGAAGAAGATGGGTGGAGTGTTTTGGGTTAAGAGAGAGAGAGAGAGAAGGAGAGAAGGAGAGAGAGAGAGAGAGAGACCTTTTATTTTTTAATTATTAAAATAAATAAATAGGTATTAATTTTTATTATTTTTTTTTAAAACGGGATGTATTTTTTAGGTGCAAAAATGGTCCTTTATATGTGAAAAGACAAATAGATCCTCATGTGAGATGCATATGAGGGGATTAACAGCAAAAACTTAACGAAAGTTAAGTCGGAGGACCATTTCTACATACAAACTAGGCCAAAAGGACCATGAATCCAAAAAAGTCGAGGTTTGAACTGAAACCCTAAAAAAATGCATACCACAAGGACCAAAAAAGTCGAAGTTTGAACGTAAAAGATAGTGTTAATGGTTGGTTGTAACATCTTAAAATTTAAGATTAAGTTATTATATTAATAAAGTAAGTAAATAAAGGATTATTTATATAATTAAATCATTATGGGTTAATCATAGCATTAATTGATATGATTTTTAAAAGTTAAAACTGGAAAATAATAACATTTTGAAAGTTAAAGGACTAAAAGTGTCTAGTTGGCAAAGTGAGTTTGACCAATGGTTGACTCAATTAATGGGATGGACTAGAAAAGTTATATAATGGATGAAGGAGGACTTATTATTTTAAAACTTAAGTTAAAATCACAAAATATGAGTTTAGGGTTGAAATTGGAAAAATAAGCAAAGTTGAGGGACTAAATAGTAAACTTTTTGAAAATAAGGTGCATTCACCTTCCCCTCGTTCTAATTGTTTTTTAAGCTAGGAAGGAGCTCCAATAGCTATTCCGTCTTCTTCATCCTCTATGGTTTGATTCAAGAGGTGATTTAAGCATTCATGCAAAGGAAAGAAGAATCAAAAGCTTGCTAAGTATAATTTCTTTTCTTCTACGTCTATACTTTGAATTCAAGGTTTGGGAAAACCCCAATTTTGAAATTAGTGTAATTTATTGGTTAGAGTTTTGTTTTCTAACCTCCCTTGAGTTGAGTTGTTTTGATGATCCCAACCTCAATCCAATCATCCTATTGATGGATTTGAGGATTTGGGTGAAAACCCTCATAAACCCTAAAAATTCAAATTTGGGATTTCATGTTTGTATGTTAGATTGAAATGGATTCAATGACCTAGGTCACCAATCCTTTTTAGCAATGCAAAAAAATTGATAATTTATTTTGTCAAAATATATTATTTTTTCAAAATTACTTTTTTCAAATGGCCGAAACTAGCATATTTTATGATTTTTTTTATTCATACAGTTAACATTTTTTCATGAATTTTGCTTTTCCAACGTACATGTTTCCCAAAATATATAAAAAATTTGCGAAATTGGCCTTACATTTTCTTTCAAATGTATAGAAAATTAGGTTTAGAAAAAATGGTTGTTCAAGATGTCCGATTTAATTAGACTATAAGCAGATCACCAAGTATCATTATATAACGTTTTTAAAAAAAATAAGAATGTAAGAATTCGTTGGCTTGCTAATGTATATAAAAGAATTGGGTTTAATTTGACAAATTGGTTGCTAATGTGTATAGAAACTATTTTTTTTTATAAATATTTGATTTGAGTTTGGTTGTAAATGAAGATAAGCTTAAATAGGTTCTATGTTCTACTATATCCAAGACCGAACTTTACATAGGTTATATGTTCTACTTTATCCAAGACTATGTACATGTTTCCCAAAATATATAAAAATTTTGCTAAATTTGCCTTACATTTTCTTTCAAATGTATAAAAAATTAGGTTCAGAAAATTTGGTTGGTCAAGATGTCCGATTTAATTAGACTATAAGCAGATCACAAAGTATCACTATATAACGTTTTTTTCTAAATAAGAAAGTAAGAATTCGTTGACTTGCTAATGTATATAAAAGAATTGGGTTTAATTGGACAAATTCATTGGTTGCTAATGTGTATAGAAACTAATTTTTTATAAATATTTTATTTGAGTTTGATTGTAAATGAAGATAAGTTTATATAGGTTCTATGTTCTATTATATTCAAGACTAGACTACTTTTTCCATGTAAAACTCTACGTTTGAACCCATCATTGACTATTTTTATGTGTAAATATTTCTAATATTCATTTACATTTAAATGTGTAAAAAGGTAATGTGTGTTTCTCTTCAAAAAGACAAACATCTTAACTAAAAATTTATTGTACCTATTTTTGTTTTCAATCCAAAAAATACTTATTTCTTTTTATTATTTTGCAAAACGAATTACTTTTTTTTTTTTTTTTTTATGAAGTATCATTTTCAAGAATATATATATATATATATATATATATATATATATATATATATATATATATATATATATATATATATATATATATATATATATATATATATTTCATGGATTAACAACCAATTTTTGCAAGATAAGTTGTAAGAATTTTGTGGTATACGTAATTGTTGGAAAGGTGGTTTTATTGCAAATAACGTTCCCATGTTTAGTATTTATCCGGTTAAATGATCATTTTCGTTATATTTTTCCATGTAGCTTTGGTTGGGGTTATGTTGACATTAGCTTGGATCATTGGGATATTCTTTAGTATCAAGAAGAGAAAACTTATGAAGCTACGAGAGAAGTTTTTTTGAGCAAAATGGTGGTGTGTTGCTCAAACAAAAACTGAATTCACAAGAGGCTGCTTACACTGTGACTGTATATAGCACCGAACAGCTTCGAAAATCAACCGATAACTATTCAAATGAGCGAATTGTGGGGCGAGGAGGTTTTGGAGTTGTTTGTAAAGGAGTATTGTCGGATAAACACGTTTTTGCAATAAAGAAGTATCTTTCAGTGGGTAAGACCGAAAAGGAACAATTCATCAATGAGGTATTGGTAATAACGAAAATCATCCAAGGAAATGTCGTTAAACTGTTGGGCTGTTGCTTGGAAAAGGAGGTACCGGTACTAGTGTATGAGTTCATTCCCAATAACACACTTTTCCATCACATTCATCATAAAGAAGATGGAACGAGTTGGTTATCATGAGAGAATTGATTGAGGGTTGCTGCAGAAGCTGCATCTGCACCATAGTCAGATAGTTCGCGGTGCGGTCCGGTACGGGAACGAGGATCGAGAACGAGCGTTAGGACGTATCGGATACGGCGGTGGTAGGTTCATTTCGGTACGTCCCGATACGGTGTATCGTGTATTTCGGTACGATGTACCCATGGTTAATACAAAAGTTTAAGCCATATTTTACTTCAAAACACATTAACAGAAAAACAAAAAAACAGAATTCTAATATTTCTCAATAAAATTACTTTAAAAGACAGTTAAGTAATAAACTAAAACTTCAATACATCAAAACAATTTTCCAGCAACACATCAAAACAAATTCCAAGTTTCCAGCACTAAAAACAAAAAATAGAATTCCCAGAAAAACAATTTAACAGAAAAGTTTTCTTCAATCCACGCGTTGTCTTTTTCTTTGCCCATTCTCCATGTCTTCATCTAATTTCTTACAAAGCATTTCTTCTAATCGTGAACTTGAGCCTTCAATGTAAGTGTTTTCGGGATTCATGTCCCACTTTTTGTATGGGCCCGCTCTATATAAATCCGAGAAACCAGATAAGAGTCGAATATTGGAGTGAATGAAAACCAATTTGTCGGCTCTTTTGCAATTTAACTTATTTCTTTTCACATTGTGAATGTAAGAATAGGTACTCCAATTTGTTTCCGCCAAAGAGCTACTAATCGGTTGGGAAAGTACCTTCTTTACTATCACGGCTAATTTCGGGGTTTCGGCTCCATATGTTGACCGCCAATCTATTGCATCCATTGTCACGGCATCCGTTTGTGTTGCCGCCATGGAATAGATTCTTTTTTTCATATGGAATGTTGCGAATTGTTCTCGTTCCTCCTCTTCATTTTCGGACATTCTATGGAATGCTTTCATGACACCAATCACAACCTCTTTATCTAGATTTGGAGCTTTCCTTGGAATACCCCCGGTGCTAACTTTTGAAGATATTGTCTATCATAAAATCTTGGAGTTAATGCAAACCCCAAACAATGTAACGGGATTGTTATTTTCTCCCATCTAGCTAACACTATCTTGTCAACTTCCGGGTAATTCAGCATTTTCAAGATCAACATTTTCAATTCTGTTGCTCGCTCTTGCTACAACAAATCTGTGATCGATACTAGTGGTAATTCAGGTATGGCATTCAATGAGGTTGGCCCTTTCACTTTTTCGTCTAAAAACAAGTTTACTGTCGTTGGATGCAATAACTATGCTTGGATCAGAGGACCGCATGGACCCAACTACGCTAGTGGCTGTATGGGCATATGTACTAACGTAAGTAATGTGCCTAACATTAATGGTAACTGCTCTGGAATTGGGTGTTGTCAGACATCAATACAAAAGGGTCTCTCAAGGGTTTCAATGTAAATATTGGCTCCTTTGATAACCATATGAATGTATGGTCGTTCAATCCTTGTGGTTTTGCATTTCTTGCTGAGGAAAACCACTTTTGCTTTGGTGGTGCACGTGATTTGTATAGTGCTTCAAAGCTTTCTTTAGATTCACATGTCCACATCCTTGTGGATTGGGTAATCGAACGAGGCAAGAGGCTACAAAATGCAAGGGAAATAGATTCTGCATGGATGATGAAGATCTTGGTGGATATCGTTGCAGCTGCAACAAAGGTTACCAGGGCAATCCTTATCTTCATAATGGCTGCCAAGGTCAGTTTCGAATTTAGAATGAAATCAGTTCCGATAAAAATTATATTTGACACAAACTTATCCCAAAAAAGCGAATAGATAGATGCTCTTATTGTATCAATCCAAAGTTAACTTTTAAAACTTATTTTTAACAAAGATGATAGATATAAAAAACTTATTAATAAAACACATAAGGAGAGAAGTAGAGTATAATTTAATTTATGGACCATTCCACATCAAAAGCGTGAGAGGTGAGTTTGTAGATTATGGACCCTCAAAACTCACACTAAGAATAACACTTGTGTTGAGTTGGTTTATTACTAGACTGTGATGACAGAAAGGAGAAAAAAAGTTTTCTTGCACAAATGAATTAACTATGCATTGTATAGAATAGTAATGACAAAAGCAACTCTACTTTATTCATATTTAAGAAGAGCTATATATAGCCTTCTAAACACCCATGCATGAAAATAGCTATACTAACTACTCTACCTAAAAACTAGGTACAACTGAGGACCCATTCCTTCAACTCCAAACAATTCCGTCAGTACCATTTCTAAGATAATAAAGTAAAGCATAAAATGTATAACCACGTCAAGATTATTAAAAGGGGGGGGGGGGGGGGGGGGGGGGGGGGGAGGGGGAGGGGGAGAACTTCTTAGGTTACATTTAGGCTTTTTATCCCATTAATTATAAACTTCGGCTGTCATTTGCATTAAAGACCGGATTCCAAATAAGGTTTTATTTATTTATAAATATTTTGTTTTATAAAGTTTGGTATACAACATTCAACCTGGCCGGTTTGACTATGTTTTGGAATGAACCGGCTTGTTTTAATCTAATTATAAACCACTGGTTTTTAAGTTGGAGGTTTGACCCATATCTATTTGAACTCTATTAGTCTAGTCTTATTTTCAAAACATTAGTGCTTGTACCTTACTAATGATTTATAATTGTTTTTTCAATTGAAATGCATTCTCATTTCGACTTTATTTATAAAATTATTCAATATATATATATATATATATATATATATATATATATATATATATATACTAGTTGTGACACCCGTATGTTATACGGGTTTATTAAAACAAAAAAAATTAAATATAAAGGTTTAAACAAAAAAATATTTAAATTTAAAATTTAAAATGAAGCATATTCAATGATATGAGTTGTAATATTGTAATTTAATTATTATTTTCAAATAAGGCAATTAATAATTGAGGTTTAAATATGATGTGTTAATTAAAAAAAAAGATAAACAATGAGAAAATGACACATGGAAAAAAACATTTATTCAAAAATACCAAAAAATGACATGTGTCCAAGTTAATAAGAGAGTGACATGTGACAAAATTATTTTCATTTATTAGGGAGGATATATATATATATATATATATATATATATATATATATATATATATATATATACATAATTGTTCTTCAATTCGACTTTATTTTTTACATTAAATATAAGATTAAGACTACTAAACTTTAAATTTGAAAGAACATTATTTATAAACTCTATAAATTAAGGTTAACTTTTATTTGTCATATTTGATTGTTCAAGTTTAAGTTTATTTATATCTAGTTATTTAACATATTTAAAATTTGAGTTTATTTAGTTAGTATTCGTTTAATTTTATTATTATATTTTTAATTTGAAAATTGTTTCAAATATATTTTAAATTTAAACACTTTTTAATATTTCTTTGTTAAATTTTTCTAAATTGTATGTGTTATATTTCTTTAAATATATGTATAACTTTTTACAAATGAGTTTTAATATTTATTTTGATGGCTTATGAATGAAATTATTTATTTAATAAAATACTTGTTATATTAATATCAAAATTTATTTAAATTATTAATTTTGTTATATTTATTTATTAATAAAAAAAATTAAGGTTATTAAAACAAAATAATTTTAGGGGGCCCAATAGTGGTTTTCGGTCTTACAAGGCCATTATGGTTTAAGAATAAACTTCACGGCCCAATAAGGGTCTTATGGCCCAAAACAATGTTAAATAAAAGTTTTTGTCCCATTAGAATTCAAAAGAGAGTTTTCGCCCAAAAGGACCAATTTGAGAGGTTATCGACCCATTAGGGCCCAATAAGAGAGTCTTGGCCCAAATAAGGGCTTGGGCCGAGATAGCTTGGGCTAAGGCCCAAAGTTGAGTGGACTTAGTTTATTGGATTAGGTTTTTGGGCTACACGAGGTGGTTTCGATTTGAATCACAATTCTTGGTTGTATAAACTTAAATAGTATTGAAGTTTGATTTATACTAAACGTAGGGTTACAAAGTTACACAAAGAAATTATCTTGCACAAGATAGAAATCTTAGCCCTAACTTGCTGGTTGTGACAATTTAAAACATCAAACATTGTTTTTTTGATTTTACGGTAACAATATAATCATTTTATATAGAGTTATTTTTAACTATTGTTATTCTAAGCTATTTTAAGCTACTTATTTTAAAACTTTTAGCTATTATAAAAATATATTTAGGAAATAGTTTAGTTAAATTGAAATTACAATTTAGTTTTCGCATTTAACACTAAAATTTATCACTTTTAACTATTCACAAAATATTCTTTGGGTTTTTAAGTGGAACATAAATTTATATTTAAGTTGTCATTGTAATGTTATATTTAAATTAACAATTTAAGTAGTTTATCAAAACTGTTCAAATGTTGTAGCTTTAAACTCATAATGATTTACATACAACAACATATTAAATCTAATAAATTAGGTATAATATGTTAAAAGTAGAAGTAAATATATTATTTTAATATTGAAATTTAGTTTATTTATGATTACACTTTACGTTTGATATTTATTTATCATTATTAGCCAACTTATAAAATTTATTAGAAAAGACACTATTATTTATCACTTTTAACTATTTACAAAATATTATTTGATTTGTTTAAGTTAAACTAAAATTTATATTTAAGTTGACCCTATAATGTTATATTTAAATTAATAATTTAAGTAGTTTATACAAATGGTTCAAAAGTTGTAGCTTTAAAATGATAATTACTTACATCCAACAATATATTAAGACTAATAAATTGAGTATAATATGTTAAAAGTTAAAAAACATAATTTATAAGTAGAAATAAAGATATTCTTTTAATATTGAAATTTAGTTTATATATGATTATACTTTAGGTTTAATATTTATTTAACCTTATTAATCAACTTATAATCATTATTAGAAAGAAATTGAAGAAGTAATGAAAATTTCAAATAAATATGGTGAATAATTGAATAACTTTGTTTGCTAGATATCAACGAGTGCGAGGATAATAGCATCTACTGTTGTTATGGAAGATACATTAATAGTCCCGAGAATTATAGTTGTACATGTTTGCAAGGATATGAAGGCGAAGCCAAAGAAAAATACGGCTATCGACCGGTTGCTAAAAAATCAAAATTTTTAGTGGTGGTGTTCTCTGTTGGTATACTTCACACATGTATTATTATTAATGATGTGTTAAATACTTAAATCTTACATCATATAATTAGGTACAATAAATTAAGCATTGCAAGTAAAAACGTGTCCCATCACCAATCATTTTGACCAATGCATCAAGATGTGTTAAATACTTAAATGTAACATCGTTGGGGTCTAATGTATATAAAAGAATTGAGTTTAATCGGACAAATTTGTTGGTTGCTAATGTATATAGAAACTATTTTTTTTATAAATATTTGATTTGGGTTAGGTTGTAAATGAAAATAAGCTTATATAGGTTCCATGTTACTCTATCCAATAGGTTCTATGTTTTATTCTATCCAAGACTATTTTTTCCGTGTAAAAATCTACGATTGAACCCGTCTTTGACTATTTTTATGTGTAAAAATTTATGATATTCATTTGGGGTTGGTTAAATTGACACCTCATTTTACCATTTAGACATCCTATATAATTTTTAAAGTATTTTTGTTGTTTAAAATTATATTATTTTTTTGAAAAAGATAATTAAAAATAGTTACCTAGTTTGAAGTTCTGAAGTTGAAAGAATGGTTGATTAGTTGTACTAGTCTTAGGTAGAGTAGTTAGTATGGCTATTTTCATGCATCACGTAGGTGTTTTAAAAGCCTATATATAGCCCTTTTTAAATATGAAAAACATAGAGTTTCTTTTGTCGTTACTTTTCTATACAATGCATAGTTAATTCTTAATTCATTTGTGCAGAAAACTTTTTTTCTCCTTTATGTCATCACATGGAGTAATAAACAAACACAAGTGTTATTCTTAATGTAAGTTTTGAAGGTCCATAATCTACAAACTCTACTCTCAACACTTTTGATGTGGGATGGGCATAAATTACTTAAATTATACTCTACTTCTCTCCTTATGTGTTTTATTAATAAGTTTTTTTATTTTTATATCTATCATCTTTGTAGAAAAATAAGTTTTAAAAGTTAACTTTGGACTGATACAATGAGAGCATCTATCTACTCGGGTTTTTGGGACCAGTAGTTTGTGTCAAATATAATTTTTATGGGAACTGATTTGGTTCTAAATACGAAACTGACCTTGGCAGCCATTATGAAGATAAGGATTGCCCTGGTAACCTTTGTTGCAGCTGCAACGATATCCATCAAGATCTTCATCATCCATGCAGAATCTATTTGCCTTGCATTCTGTAGCCTCTTGCCTCGTCCGATTGCCCAATCCACAAGGATGTGCACATGTGAATCTAAAGAAAGCTTTGAAGCACTATACAAATCACGTGCACCACCAAAGCGAAAGTGGTTTTCCTCAGCAAGAAATGCAAAACCACAAGGATTGAACGACCATACATTCATATGGTTATCAAAGGAGCCAATATTTACATTGAAACCCTTGAGACCCTTTGCCTTTGGTATTGATGTCTGACAACACCCAATTAGTACATTAATACATATAATATTTGCCCATACAGCCACCAGCGTAGTTGGGTCCATGCGGTCCTCTGATCCAAGCATAGTTATGGCATCCAACGACAGTAAACGTGTTTTCAGACGAAAAAGTGAAAGGGCCCACCTCATCGAATGCCATACCTGAATTACCACTAGTATCATTCACACATTTGTTCTAGCAAGAGCGATCAACAGAATTGAAAATGCTGATCTTGGAATCCGAGATACTGTATATGCCGATGTTCCCTGAGCCGATAAAAAGCTTTGGGGGTTTAAAAGTGATGTTGCAGGTAAGCTCAAATGACTCGTCTAAGCAACACCCTTTGCTTATTCCAAATGGGAAGGGAACTGTTACGTTCCCGCATTTTGTTTGGCGGCAGTGTGGCTTTGCAATGGCTGTAAGGGAGGCACCTACAAAATTGCTTTCAGACAACAACGCGAGGATGAAAACTAGAAGGATGTTTCTTTTTTCTTGTATTTCTTTGATCAGATATGTTTTGTGCGTGATTTGGTTGATGTGTTAAAGCATCTTATATATTCATATTTGGAGTAGACAAAACAGCAAAAATGGTCCCTTTTGTTTGCATTCTTTTTAAGTTTTGGTCCTTATTGACTCAAAGTTGACAGTTTTTGTAGTTTCCAACAGATTTCATTGTGGATTTGGTCCTTCCAAATTAAAATGACTATTGTACCCTTAATATATTTACTAATTATTTCTTTTTTAAATATTTTATTATTTTTAAATATACTCTCCCTCTCCCTCTCTTGAAAACATAAAATAGTCGTCGGACAATCTTATATCCAACAAAACTCAACACCATTACCACCGATAGGTCAAATCCAAACCCTCTTGTTCAGTTCCTCAATCAGCCACCATTGCAGTTGTATACCACATCGGTCAACTCCCTTAAGTAAAACCCTCGAAGATAACCACTTAAAACCTGAAAAACAAGCCCGACCAACCATCTAAGGTTTTCTCAAGATGATGGCGACTTGAGTTTAGAGACATGGAACGACTATGTCTAGGATTTCGCTAGATGGTGGTCGGAATACATATTTTACTTCTATTATTATATTGTAAGTATAAATAAATGTGATAAGTATATTATATATTTACTAATTATTTAAAATTATGTATCTTAATTAAATTATGGATTAAAAATAGGTACTAAAATAATTTGAAACACAAAGTTGCATATAAACTAAACACACAATTTTTCTTTAAATGTACTTATTTATCGAAATATTATCAATTTCACAATTCCTATTTATACTTTGCAAGATAAACATTAGATTTTGTTTTCTTGTATGCTAGATTAGGGTTTTGCTTTGGAAAATTAATTTGCATATATAACTTGAGAAAAACATAGATTCAAAGCAAATAGGGTTGCATGTGCACCATAGAAATGTTTTAATGCTCAAAACCCATCACTTTTTACTGCATGAACCGTTTAAATGAGTGTAAATGATTATTTTACCCTTACCATTTCAATTTCCGATTCTATGACAAGGTTGCAAGCATGAGGTTGTTGAAGCTGAGAAATGTTCTTGTTCTTCAAATGAACTCAAAAGTGAGTGCCTTTTGCACATATCATGGGCTCTTGTTACATTGCCATGATTGAAGGTGAAAATAAAAAATAAAAAAATGTTTTAGTTTTATTAAATCTTTTTGACTTGGGAAACAAACAGTTTAATCAACTCTTACTATAACTTTAGTAATTTCTGCCCTAAATAGAAGAAATAACAATGTAGTTTGCTACTTTTGGCATTTAAGTTCTTTTACCATATTTGTAAGTGGAAGCAAGTTGCTATTTTGTGCATTTAACCCTTTTTTATTTAGATTCAAGAAATAGCAACATATTTTCATTGATTTGAGTTAACAAACAAAGATTTTAGTGAATAATTGTTGTAGAATACCATCAAAGGTAAGGAGAAAAATATAGAGTTTTGTCTGTTGCAATACTTTCTCTAGTGCCCTTGAAGGGAAAACATATGTTCAATTTGTATGAAAGTGAACCGAAAGGTTATTTTTTTTAACAAGATTTTGTCTTTGATACCTTCATGTGTATTATGAGGCATGATCATACCTTTATATAATGTTATAATCTGTTTTATAGGTGCAGAAGATGTAACCGAGTTGATTAAATTGTCATGTGTGCTGCATATGGATCCTATAAAAGTCTTACGCAAAAGTAACTTTGTTCTACTATATATTAGCATTTTATTATATTTTTGAATTATAAAACTTTAAATATGTCACTCTAGCTATCTAAATTTATATTTTCAAGATTTGATAGTCTATGCTTTATTTCACATGAGGTATAATAAACGTCCAAAAATGTTTGGGAGATGGAAAGAAAAGCAAATGAGGGAAAACTATGAAAAGTTAGGACTTAATTGAAAAGACTCATTTACATGATTTACTAACTATATTAAACCATTCTTTATGTATTGGTTCAACTCAAGCAAACAATATACCATCACAACCGAAGACAAAAGGACTAAAATACCAAACAAAGGTGCCAGCTCACCTAACCCAACCAAAAAGGGTACTAGTCCCCATAACAGACAAAAAGCATGGAAGCAGCACTAACACTACACAAAAACTGCATAATTAAAGATAGACACTAAAAACAATTAAGAAACGAAGAAATCTTAATTCTCAAAGATCATAGGGGGTTTATCAATCTGCTGGCTGAATTTCTGGAATCAAGGTTCTGGAAATTTCTTCATCGGCTACCTGTTTAGGTGGAACAGTAGGATGTGTCGTACTAGGCCTCCTTAAAGCTTCAAGCTCAAGTTCAATAGTCCTCATTGTTGGCCTGTTAACACCAGATATTTCCATACACATGTTCTCTAGTTATGTTGCATGCAACGTTTAAATGTTGAAGGTCAATACCCCTTTCATTTAATAATCTCGGCTCCACCATTAGCATGAGGTTGCCATCCCCCATGCACCTGGCAAAATACTTTGACAAGTACTTCTCCTGGTAAACTCTCTCTATAAGAAGGGTTTTATTTACCGGTGATGAGTTTTGAAAGGACCACCCTAAAGCTGTACGCATCACTCTTTTCGTTTAAATTGCCGGTGTGTCGGTACTCAGGATCCAAGTACATAAGTGTGTCGTGAACAACGATGTTGACGTTTTCTTCTTTTATAGAAAACAACTTGGAAATACCAAAATCAGACGATTTTGCACTAAAGTCATCATCTAATAATATATTTGCGGACTTGACATCTCTATGTATGATGGGGGTGGTGGCATGCGAATGAAGGTATGAAAGTGCAGATGCAGGTTCTGCAACAACCCTCAATCGATTCTCCCATGATAACCAACTCGTTCCACCCTCTTCATTATGAATGTGATGGAAAAGTGTGATATTAGGAATGAACTCATATACTAATATTGGTACCTCCTCTTCCAAACAATAATCCAACAGTTTAACGACATTTCCATGGATGATTTTCGTTATTACCAATACTTCATTGACGAATTGTTCCTTTTCGGTCTTACCCACTAAAACAGACTTCTTTATTGCAACAACGACGATACTCATTTATAAACAACCTCAAAACCTCCTCGCCCCACAATTCGCTAATTTGAATAGTTAAACATAACCCCAACCAAAGCTACATGGAAGAATATAAGGAAAATGATCAGTTAGCCAGATGAATACTAAACATGGGAACGTCATTTGCAATAAAGCCACATTTCCAACAGTTACGTATACCATGAAATTATTACAACTTATCTTGCAAAAATTGGTTGTTAAACCATGAAATATATATTTTTTCTTGAAAATGATACTTCAAAAAAAAATTCATTTTGGGAAATTAAAAAAAAATCTTGAAATAAGTATTTTTTGGATTGAAAACAAAAAACAGTACAATAAAATTTTAGTTAAGATGTTTACATTTTTAAGGAAAATACCCATTACCTTTTTACACATTTAAATGTAAATGAATAGGATGTCTAAATGGTAGAATGGGGTGTCAACTAGCCAACCCCTAAATTAAAGCATAAAATGTAAAGACCATAAATACTTATTTAATCAAATTTCCACATCAAGATTATACCCAATAAAGTTATGCTTATTAAAAGCAGGATGGGGAGACCTTCTTAGGTTATATTTAGGCTTTGGTCCATTAATTATAAACTTAGGCTGTCTTTTGCATTTAAGATCCAATTCCAAATAAGGTTTTATTTGTTTATGGATATTTTGTTTTATAAAGTTTGGTTTACAACATTCAACCTGGCCGATTTGAATATGTTTTCGAGTGAATTGGCTTATTTTAACCTAATTATAAACCATTGGTTTTTAAGCCGGAGGTTAGACCCATATCTATTGAAAACAGTTGAACTCTATTAGTCTAGTTTTATTTTCAAAACATTAGTGCTTGCACCATACTAATGATTTACAATTGTTTTTTCAATTAATAAGCATTCTCATTTCCACTTTATTTATAAAAAATTTCAATATTTTATGTTAAAGAAAAATATGAAATATATATATATATATATATATATATATATATATATATATATATATATATATATATATATATATATATATTTGTTCTTCAATTCCACTTTATTTTTACATCGAATATGAGATTAACACAATTAAACTTTATATTTGAAAGAACATAATTTATAAATCTATAAATTAAGGTTAACTTTTACTTGTCATATTTGCTTGTTCAAGTTTAAGTTTATTTATATCTAGTTTCTTTAACATATTTAAAATTTGAGTTTATTTATTTAGTATTTGTTTAATTTTATTATTATATTTTTAATATGAAAATTGTTTCAAATATATTTTAAATTTAAACATTTTTAAATATTTCTTTGTTAAATTTTTCTAAACGTATGTGTCATATTTGTTTAAATATATGTATAACTTTTTACAAATGAGTTTTAATATTTTTTTTGATGGCTTATGAATGAAATTATTTATTTAATAAAATACTTGTTATATTAATATCAAAATTAATTTAAATTATTTGTTTTGTTATATTTATTTATTAATAAAAAATTTAAGGTTATTAAAACCAAATGATTTTAGACAAACTATAAAAGTCTTTTAAATTGAAAAGTATTACAGAATATATAAAAATTTGAAGAAAAAGAATATAGTTGGGATATATTTTTGGGTCTAAAAAATTAGTGAAAATCAAGGTGAAGATATAGATAAATCACTATTAGCATTATTATTTTTACTCCAGTGTTAAAGATGGTCTAAATGAGATATGTAAATATAAATGAGTAAACCCTTTTTGTCTTGGTCGATTAATTTTGAAATTATATACAAAACACACACATACAACAAATACATTAATGTGCCAATATGACTACGCATATGTATTTAGGTATGTGCATTCATTTTGTAATATTAGCAAACCATGTGTATGCCACGTTTTGTACCTATTTGTTTTAATACTTTGAATAACTTTGTTTGCTAGATATCAACAAGTGCGAGGATAATAGCATCTACCCCTGTTATGGAAGATGCATTAATAGTCCCCGGGAATTACAGTTGTACATGTTTGCAAGAACATGAAGGTGAAGTCAAATGAAAAATACGGCTGTCGACCGGTTGCTAAAAAATCAAAATTTCCTGTGGTGGTATTCTCTGTCGGTATACTTCACACAAGTATTATTATTAATGATGTGTTAAATACTTAAATCTAACATCATATAATTAGGCACAATAAATTAAGCATTGCAAGTCAAAATGTGTACGGTCACAAATCCTTTTGACCAATGCATCAAAGTTGATAATTTATTTTGTCAAAATATATTATTTTTTCGAAATTATTTTTCTCAAGTGGCCGAAACTAATATATTTTATGATTTTTTTTCTTCATACAATTAACATTTATTCATGAATTTTGCTTCTTCAGTGTACATGTTTCCCACAAATATATAAAAAAGTTTGCGAAATTGGCCTTACATTTTCCTTCAAATGTATAGAAAATTAGGTTAGAAAAATTGGTTGGTCAAGATGTCCGATTTAATTAGACTATAAACAGATCACCAAAAATCAATATATAACGTTTTCTTTAAATAAAAAAGTAAGAATTTGTTGGCTTGCTAATGTATATAAATGAATTGAGTTTTATTGGACAAATTCGTTTGTTGCTAATGTATAGAAACTAATTTTTTATAAATATTTGATTTGAGTTAGGTTGTAAACGAAGATAAACTTATATAGGTTAAGTTGTAATGTGTATAGAAACTAATTTTTTATAAATATTTGATTTGAGTTAGGTTGTAAACGAAGATAAACTTATATAGGTTCTATGTTCTACTCTATCCAAAACTAAGCATTATATAGGTTCTATGTTCTACTCTATCCAATACTACTTTTTCCGTGTAAAAATATGCGTTTGAACCCATCCTTGACTATTTTTATGTGTAAAAATTTATGATATTCATTTACATTTAAATGTGTAAAAAGGTAATGTGTGTTTCTTCTTATAAAGGCAAACATCTTAACTAGAAATTTATTGTACCTACTTTTGTTTTCAATCCAAAAAATACTTATTTCTTTTTTTTATTTCGCAAAATGAATTATTTATTTTTCTTTTTTTTTTTTTGTTAAGGCGAAGTCAATGAAAAATACGGCTGTCGACCGGTTGCTAAAAAATCAAAATTTCCAGTGGTGGTATTCTCTGTTGGTATACTTCACACAAGTATTATTATTAATTAATGATGTGTTAAATACTTAAATCTAACATCATATAATTAGGCATGATAAATTAAGCATTGCAAGTCAAAATGTGTATGGTCACAAATCCTTTTGACCAATGCATTAAAGTTGATAATTTATTTTGTCAACTAATTTTTGCAAGATAAGTTGTAATACTTCGTGGTATACATAATTGTCGGAAAGGTGGCTTTATTGCAAATGATGTTCCCATGTTTAGTATTCATCTAGTTAATTGATCATTTTTCATATATTTTTCCATGTAGCTTTGGTTGGGGTTATGTTGGCATTAGCTTGGATCATTAGGATATTCTTTAGCATCAAGAAGAGGAAACTTATGAAGCTATGAGAGAAGTTTTTTGAGCAAAATGGTGGTGTGCTTCTCAAACAAAAACTGAATTCACAAGACGATGCTTACACCATGACTGTATATAGCATCGAACAACTTCGAAAAGCAATAAATAACTATTCAAATGAGCGAAATGTGGGGCGAAGAGGTTTTGGGGTTGTTTATAAAGGAGTACTGTCGGATAAACGCGTTGTTGCAATAAAGAAGTCTATTTCGGTGGGTAAGACCGAAAAGGAACAATTTATCAATGAGGTATTGGTAATAACGAAAATCATCCATGGAAATGTCATTAAACTGTTGGGCTGTCGTTTGGAAGATAAGGTACCGATACTAGTGTATGAGTTCAATCCCAATAACACATTTTTCCATCACATTCATAATGAAGAGGGTGGAACGAGTTGGTCATCATGGGAGACTCGATTGAGGCTTGTTGCAGAAGCTGCATCTGCACTTGCATACCTTCATTCTCATGCCACCACCCCCATCATGCACAGAGGTGTCAAGTCCGCAAATATATTATTAGATGATGACTTCAGTGCAAAATTGTCTGATTTTGGTATTTCCAAGTTGTTTTCTATAAAAGAAGAAAATGTCAACACTGTTGTTCAGGGCACACTTGGGTACTTGGATCCTAAGTACCAACACACACACAATATAAACGAAAAGAGGCATGTGTATAGCTTTGGGGTGATCCTTGCAGAACTCGTCACCAGTAAAAAATAAAAAAAACCCTTCATGTAGAAAGAGTCTACCAGGAGAAGTACTTGTCAAAGTATTTTGTCAAGTACATGGGGGATGGAAACCTCATGCAAATGGTGGAACCAAGATTATTAAATGAAGGGGGTATTGACCTTCAACATTTAAACGATGCATGCAGCACAACTAGCGAACATATGCATGTAAATATCTGGTGTTAATAGGCCAACCATGAGGACGATTGAACTTGAGCTTAAAGCTTTAAAGAGGCCTAGTACGACACATCCCACTGTTCGACCTGAACAAGTAGCCCATGAAGAAATTTCGGGAACCATGATTCAAGAAATTCAACCAGCAGATTGATAAACCCCCAATGATCTTTGAGAATTGAGATTGATCCGGTTCTTATTTGTTTTTATAGTCTATCTTTAATTATGTAGTTTTTGTGTAGTGTTAGTGCTCCTTCCATGATTTTGGTCTATTATGGGGAGTAGTACCCTTTTTGTTTGGGTTAGGTGAGCTGGCACCTTTGTTTGGTATTTAAGTCCTTTTGTCTTTAGTTGTGATGGTATATTGTTTGCTTGATTTGAACCAATACACAAAGAATGGTTTAGTATAGTTAGCAAATCATGTAAATTAGTCTTTTCAATTAAGTCCTAACTTTTTACAATTTTCCCTCATTTGCTTTTCGTTCCATTTCTCAAACATTTTTGAACATTTATCCAGATAATACCTCATGTGAAATAAAGCATAGACTATCAAATCTTGAAAATATAATTTAGATAGCTAGAGTGACATATTTAATGTTTTATAATTCAAAAATATAATAAAATGTTAATATATATTAAAAAATGTTACTTTTGCATAAGACTTTTATAGGATCCATATGCAGCACACGTGACAATTTAATCAACTCGGTTACATCTTCTTCACCTATAAAACAGATTATAACATTATATAAAGGTATGAACATGCCCCATAATACACATGAAGGTATCAAAGACAAAATCTTGGTAAAAAAATAACCTTTCAGTTCACTTTCATACAAGTTGAACATATGTTTTCCCTTCACGGGCATAAGAGAAAGTATTTCAACAGACAAAAGTCTATATTTTTCTCCTTAAATTTGATGGCATTCTAAGAACATTTTTTCACTAAAATCTTTGTTTGATAACTCAAATCAATGAAAATATGTTGTTATTTCTTGCATCTAAATCAAAAAGGGTTAAATGCACAAAATAGCAACTTACTTCCACTTACAAATATGGTAAAATAACTTTAAATGCAAAAAATAGCAAACTACATTGTTATTTTCATAAAATAATGTTTTTACAATTAAATACAAGTGTTTATATATTTATTAATAATCAAATTATACTAATAAATCACCAATTAGTAGTAATTTGCTATATGGTGTGACCCTATATGATCATATGTCATTAGCAATATCATTCTATAATGACTCGGGGGCATACAAGATCTTTGAATCTCCCACTTGCACAAGACACATAATAGATTAATATAGATAGTGGTGAACATCTAGCAACATTTCACTGCCCCCAATAACACACGACGAATAATGAAATTCATCAACATCCAATTCCCAAAAGCTCAATGCTTCAATTGATGTATCAGATAAGTTTATTAATTATCCCCTTGTTATAAACATTCGATTCAACATGAGGCTTGGATTGTAGCTAAGCTCATTTAGTGTTCAACTTTGGATACCGTAGTAGATGCCTAAATCTCAACACATAAGAGCAACAAATATCATCTTGACTACATATGATTCTTTAATAGTTTATACTATACCTAAACATGGATTTAATAACTGCCCATTTAAGGATCAACATTTAACAATATCTAAGAACAACACTCCCTATACTTAAGTCTTACTATGTATCTCAGGTATTAAGGACACAAAGATAGTACCTTTAAATCAGTTTTCACTCATAACAACGATCTATGAGGTGATCTTGATGTGGGTTTGTTCAGAACTAGTTCTCATACAAGTACCTATGAAACTTGGTTACAACCACTTACGTACTTTCATCCAGTAGAGTCAACCAATCTGATGCATATTAGTCTTACTTCATAGTTGCTCCCATAATTATAATCGACTATGAACATTTAGGATAATTAGATTATTCATGAATTAAGCATGTTATTACATAACAAAACAAATATTGTTGTGATTATCCTATCTTAATATATCAAAACAATATAATAGTTGTTGTCTTAATATTCTAATATCCAAATACTAAATCCAAATCAAATCCCATTTCTATGATAATGAAGTCCTATAGATGAAGTGTGATCATTCATACTTAGCCTAAAAGGAATGATGTAACAACCCGAAATTCATATCCCTAATTGAAACCCTTTTCGCGACTCGTTCCGATCATCCAATCGTCGTTCCCGATTTCGTTTCCGATTTCGTTTCCGTTTCCGGCCTTTTATTAAGTCGTTAATGTGGATTTTATTTTATGACTTAATGAGTGTCTTAATACCCTTAGAACTCATTCTAACGTCTCATATTAATGATCGGAACATTTCTAGAATCAACCATATCGGGTTACGGCAAATTGGCCAGGTGCGACCAAAAGCCCCGTCTAACGCCGGTATTGGGTAGAATTCTACCGTGTACCGAACTTGGACACTATTTAAAGTGATCCAAGTCTTCATTTTGAAGCTTTTGCTTCATTTTACAACTATCACTCCAACCTCTCTCCTCAAACTAAATTTAAAGGTCCAAATCTCAAGTTTAAGGCTTCAAATCTTCAAGGTACCTTCCTATACTCATTATGCATCACATTTGACCTTCAAATTTGAAATTAAATCATGATTTAGAGCCTTGTATATGAGTTTACGGCCCTGGAAGGTTCCTAGGCCGTAAACACATATTTAAAGGGTTTTTAAGCCCTTAAACCCTTCCATGACTCAAACTAGACCTAGATATGACTTTTAGAAATTTGGTAATGGACTTAGAACACTTTAAACATGAATTTTGGGGGATTTGTAGGAGTTTACGGCCAAGGCATGTGCTTGGTCCGTAAACTCCTCAATCATGGGTGTAAACTCATTTTCAAGGTGTTAGAAAGCCATCCAACACCACCAAAAGCCTTAGAATAAATCATAGATCCAACCAAAAATAGTTTAGGGGCCTTAAACACAACCAAGATTATCATTTGAGAGTTTACGGCCATAGCATGTGTTCCATGGTGGTAAACTCCTTAAAGTATGTCAAATTGTGCCCCAAATTCATTTCAAGGCTTGTAGGAATTTTTAGAATCACATGTGATTAACTTTGGGACATTAAAATCACATATTCAAGGGAGTATGAGAGTTTACGACCATAAGCTCCATGCTAAGGCTGTAAACTCCCTTAAGTGATGTTATTTGATGAATTAAATTAATTCCAAGCCTTAGGTAAAATTGTTCCAACTCTTCCCATGTGATTTTGGCCATTTAATCTCCATAACCCTTGCCAACATGAGTTCACGGCCGTGAACTCATGTGTGGGTAGTGTTTAGGCCGTAAACTCATTACGAAGTTTACTCTTGGGGAGTAAACTCAAATCCCAAGTCCCTCGCTTCAATTCCCGTCCGTAGATGTCACCCGGGTCACTCCAAACACCCGTTTTCAGGTGTTTTCCTTCGTTGGAGTGTAACTTCATATCTAATTAGAGTTTGTGAATCTAATAAGATATATTTGTATGCCATTTCCTGTTACATAGGAACCTCGCGTGTTATCAGGCCTCGATTCGACGTTTAGCATCCGAAATCGACACACTTCCGCGTCCGGTGAGTTCATACCCCTACCCTTTTTCAAAGGTTTTTCAATGTTTTCAGGGGGGAATACAAGCAAAAGTACAATAATATCTTGTACTTAAACACATGATTTCAGTTAAATGGTTTCATAATTGTACATTTTTAAGAATTGAAAACCTTTTAACAAACTGTTTTAACTTGCAGAGTTATTTGTTTTAACCCAATTTTCAATTCTTATTATACATTGATGTATTGTATACCTTATATTTGATTGTTCACATTTAAATTGATAGAACACATAAACCATTGTAATGTCTGTAATAAAACACTAAGGTTCGAGTGTAAAAGACAGACACCATAAGAAAACATAAAACATCTGTATGTCCTTAACAATACACCTAGGCTCGAGTGTGATAGATAAATACCATCATAATACACAAATAAATTGTAATGTCCTTAATAAAACACCTAGGATCGAGTGTAAAGGACAATCACCATAACATAACACATATATCATTTGTAACCTCCTTAATAATACACCTAGGATCGAGTGTAAAGGACAGTCATCATTAGATAACACCTAGACTCGAGTGTAATGTCCTTAATAATACACCTAGGTCCGAGTGTAAAGGACAGGCATATTAGAACTTAGTTAGTCGTAGATACTACTTTCCTAGTCAAAAAGTAAAGAGTAATCTTAAAGATTGGAGACACGTCCTTGTAACACTTCCTTGGCACGAGATAGTGGAGGACTAACCCTGTAACTAGAATCTCCAAACGTAGGAGAGCGTGACTTGAGTGTATAGATCTATACGGGACTGACAATCCCACACCTGGCTGCTAGCTACAGCCGAACCGAAAGGTTCAAGGGTGACGAAAGTCATAAAAAGGATACTGGCCCTGGTCCGAGTCATATTTAGTCTGAGTATGGTTAAGGACTCGCAATCAGGATTATTAACACTTTACGAGTATTTATTAGTTTTATGTACGTAATAAAACTAATGTACGTTCAAGGATGACAGGCACACATATACACACATGCAGGAAAACATGGGGTTTTCCTGGGGAGAATACTGAACATAACCAGAATCGGTAAAGATATACACACACAGTCAGGAAAACATGGGGTTTTCCTGGGGAGAACACTGAACATAACCAGAATCGGTAAAGATACACACACACAGTCAGGAAAACATGGGGTTTTCCTGGGGAGGACACTGAACATAATCAGAATTGGTCATGGTTCACACACACACAGTCAGGAGAACATGGGGTTCTTCCTGAGTAACAGTAGTACGTAACTAGAAAAGTATAACATGATAAATAACTGAACTACAATTCACAAGAACAATCATGTTTTCATTGTACTTCGTTTACTTTACTTTTCGGATTTGGAAACTAACTTTACATAAGAAAATATGGGATTTTCTTGGATAACCACTTTTTCAGGAAAATAAAGGAACTCGTACATTTTCAGAAAAACTAACCGCTTATGAACTCACCAACTTTATGCTGATTTTCAAACCGCTTGTATTCTCAGGTCCGTGTTAGACAGGTACCCGAAGATCCTTTTGTGCGAAGACGGAGTTCTCAGGAGACTCGTTTCGTGTTGTTCATATATACTATGTATCACATGTATAACTTTTGCTTTTGAAACAAATGTAAAACTTTTCTATATGTAATGTAATGGTTGTTTACTTTACTTACTATGTACATTGGATTTGATACTCAACGTGGAGTTAACCTCGAAAATGTTTCCGCCTTCGGTTTTCGGGGTATGACAGATTGGTATCAGAGCCCTTGTTTATAGTGAATGAAGTATACCAAACCTTACATGGTATAAAACTATAAACATTAAGGGGCCTAAGTGCTCTGAACTAAAAGTATCCTTTAAAATATAAGTATTTTCAAAAGTATATAAGTATACCGAATTGTCGAGATCCGTGACTACAATTAGAACAAAACATAAGTAAATGGGTGTTGTGTACTGCGGTTAAACCTGGGCAGTTATGTATTCGTGTCTAGGATCAATATAGCCTGGCCAACTATATTCATTCGAGACACGGCCAACATGTGCTTGGGAGTGACTGTGGTATGTGGCATGCCTAAAACTTACCCTAATACCACAAACAACGAGCCAGTGTCGTAACAAATCATGAAATACTATGGGAGTATTTCTCGAGCCAACCCTTGGTAGAAATCCTCGTTCATGCATTGTTCATTGATCATTCCCTTAGCGATAATTTTCCCTCTTGATAACTCTTTCCTGCTTTATCGCTTATTCAGCATATATCTGTCATATCTCTTGATTCAATTCAGAAGACTTATCATCCTCTCTTTCTTGATCTTATTAGATCAAGATGCCTCCAAGAAAGAGACCCAACTCCAAGACCAACAAGCCTCCGCCACCACCTCCTCCCCAAATTGATCCTGTAGTATTTCAGGCAGCTGTTTCAGCCGCAGTGACAGCTGCCATGTCTCAACGGAACTCTGGCAGTTCCGGTAGTTCGGGAGGTGGTACCCAAACCCAAAACCATGAAAGCAGTCAGGGACGCCGAAAAGAGGGTTCCTATAAAGATTTCATGAACGCCAAACCCACGTCCTTTGATGGCACTGGAGGTGTCATTTCCCTCACCCGATGGTTCGAGAAGATCGAATCCATCTTTGAAATTTGCGCCTGTTCAGATTCAGACAAGGTGAAGTTTGCCGCCTGCACCTTTATCGACAAACCCTTGACTTGGTGGAACGGCCGAGTCAAATCCCTAACCTTACCTGTAGCCAACGCCATGGGTTGGGAAGCCATGAAGGAACTTCTGTTGGCTGAGTACTGCCATCGGGGCGAAATGCAGAAATTAGAACACGAACTCTGGAACCTGAAGATGAAAGGTTCCGATATCACCGCTTACACTTCCAGGTTCGACGACTTGGCATTACTCTGCCCGGGAATGGTTACCCCGGAGAGTAAGAAGATAGAGAGATTCATCTGGGGGCTGACCCAGCCAACGAAAGGAAACGTCATAGCTGCGAGGCCGGATACATACGACAGCGCCAAACGCTTAGCATAGATCCTAATCGATCATAGTGAAGACCTTGAGGAGGCAACTACCACTCCTGAGCCGACAGTGAGGAGTGGGGAGAAAAGAAAACTTGGGAAGAAAGAGAAAAGTCAGACATCGCACGAGTCTTTGAGGAGACAGCAAACGGTGGCAGTTCACGCTGCCACTTCCCCTGCGACTGTTTCTGTTGTTGGATCCTCAACTCGGAAACCTACCAGTAGGTATACTGGAACCCTTCCTAGTTGTGACAAGTGCAACTATCATCATCTTCCTTCTGGTCCATGTATCGAGGTAATTTGCAAAAAATGTGGCATAAAGGGTCACTTGGAGAAAAACTGTAAGACACCAACTCAATGAACGAGTCAAACTTCTGGAGCGGGCATTCGTCGGGCCTACTATGGTTGTGGAGAAGTGGGGCATCTCAAACGAAACTGTCCCAAGGCTATAACACCTGGCAACACTGGAAGAGTTCTAGCGATAGGACGAAAGGAGACAGCCACCAATCCCACCGTTGCCACAGGTATATTTCCTCTTGTTAAATTTATATGCCTGTGATTCTTTTCGATTCTAGCACTGAAAGAAATTCGTTAACCATCCATTTGAACATCTTCTAACCTCGTCGTTTGCGAGTAACCGAAAATGTATATCTTCGAGATGGTTATCACGTGAGAACGAGAACGCTTGTGTCGTATCTATAGATTATATTCTCAATCCGAGCGATTATTCTTTTTCCCATTCGACCTATTGGCAAACTTTTTATGAAATACTTTGATGTCACCCTTATCATGTAATGACCGAGCCTCATTCATGCTGTCATTCCTGGATTCGAGAAAGTCGTTCGTTCTAACTTCCCTCCGACCCGACTCTCATGATCTTCTTGCATCAAAGCTTAAAAAGTTTTTCCCGTGTATCCCTCGTCCGAGTAATCATCGAGAAACGAGAAGTCTACAATTCTTTCCCTGATACTGTTTCCAAAGAATTCTTGATAATTCTTTCCGAATGTGTAGTCAAGTCTCGCATCGACTTAATCCCTGAAATTATCTCGTAACCAAACTTCAGTAAGCACGATGTGTGCAAGGCAGCAATCAGGGCATGATACGATCACTACGAGGTAGTAGTGGCGCCCTTCGGTCGAACAATTTTCTTGGTCATGTAGATAAGCAAAGCAGTCATACTCGTAAACCCTTCCAAAAGCAAAGGCAATAAAGAATTAGTCGACACCGGGAACACCCATGGAAACCTGTCGATTCTTGGGTCCCGTCGGCTATGATCGTAGACTCACGTAGAAGTTTCCCTTAGAACCATCGGACCCTTAGTTACTCTGCCATGTGAAAGTGTACCCACTTGTTAGAGGTCTTACCCTGGAGAGACATAGTACGCCTTGGAGAGTGCGGAAAACTTAACTTGTGGAACCTTAGACTCTTCGAGATCTTCGTTAGGAATCGATTCCATAGCCCTCTCCGAGCTATCTTCAGGACTCAGTAGCAACCATCTAGTATTCCGCATCTTTATTCGTATGGCTTGCCGACCTGACGAAACCCTAGTAATCCCTTTGATGAGGTCAAAACCAATGAAAATCCGAACCTTCGTGTATGAATCAATTGAGATCGTGGATTGAGAGGTTAACCATGCGTAACAAAGCGACATCCTGACAATGAGGGTTCACTGGAATGTCAAGCGGAAACCCGATTTCACTTAGGAGCTTGAAGACCCGAAGCTTTAGATTCATCCTCATATCCCTTTTCACTTCGTGATCTATGTTCGAATCTTTGAATTTCGGGACGAAATTCCCTCTAACGGGGGGATAATGTAACAACCCGAAATTCATATCCCTAATTGAAACCCTTTTCGCGACTCGTTCCGATCATCCAATCGCCGTTTCCGATTTCGTTTCCGTTTTCGGCCTTTTATTAAGTCGTTAATGTGGATTTTATTTTATGACTTAATGAGTGTCTTAATACCCTTAGAACTCATTCTAACGTCTCATATTAATGATCGGAACATTTCTAGAATCAACCATATCGGGTTACGGCAAATTAGCCAGGTGCGACCAAAAGCCCCGTCTAACGCCGGTATTGGGTAGAATTCTATCGTGTACCGAACTTGGACACTATTTAAAGTGATCCAAGTCTTCATTTTGAAGCTTTTGCTTCATTTTACAACTATCACTCCAACCTCTCTCCTCAAACTAAATTTAAAGGTCCAAATCTCAAGTTTAAGGCTTCAAATCTTCAAGGTACCTTCCTATACTCATTGTGCATCACATTTGACCTTCAAATTTGAGATTAAATCATGATTTAGAGCCTTGTATATGAGTTTACGGCCCTGGAAGGTTCCTAGGCCGTAAACACATATTTAAAGGGTTTTTAAGCCCTTAAACCCTTCCATGACTCAAACTAGACCTAGATATGACTTTTAGAAATTTGGTAATGGACTTAGAACACTTTAAACATGAATTTTGGGGGATTTGTAGGAGTTTACGGCCAAGCCATGTGCTTGAGCCATAAACTCCTCAATCATGGGTGTAAACTCATTTTCAAGGTGTTAGAAAGCCATCCAACACCACCAAAAGCCTTAGAATAAATCATAGATCCAACCAAAAATAGTTTAGGGGCCTTAAACACAACCAAGCTTATCATTTGAGATTTTACGGCCATAGCATGTGTTCCATGGCCGTAAACTCCTTAAAGTATGTCAAATTGTGCCCCAAATTCATTTCAAGGCTTGTAGGAATTTTTAGAATCACATGTGATTAACTTTGGGACATTAAAATCACATATTCAAGGGAGTATGAGAGTTTACGACCATAAGCTCCATGCTAAGGCCGTAAACTCCCTTAAGTGATGTTATTTGATGAATTAAATTAACTCCAAGCCTTAGGTAAAATTAACTCCCTTAAGTGTTTAGGCCGTAAACTCATTAGGAAGTTTACTCTTGGGGAGTAAACTCAAATCCCAAGTCCCTCGCTTCAATTCCCGTCCGTAGATGTCACCCGGGTCACTCCAAACACCCGTTTTGAGGTGTTTTCGTTCGTTGGAGTGTAACTTCATATCTAATTAGAGTTTGTAATTCTAATTAGATATATGTGTATGCCATTTCCTATTACATAGGAACCTCGCGTGTTATCAGGCCTCGATTCGACGTTTAGCATCCGAAATCGACACACTTCCGCGTCCGGTGAGTTCATACCCCTACCCTTTTTCAATGGTTTTTCAATGTTTTCAGGGGGGGGGGGGAATACAAGCAAAAGTACAAGAATATCTTGTACTTAAACACATGATTTCAGTTAAATGGTTTCATAATTGTACATTTTTAAGAATTGAAAACCTTTTAACAAACTATTTTAACTTGCAGAGTTATTTGTTTTAACCCAATTTTCAATTCTTATTATACATTGATATATTGTATACCTTATATTTGATTGTTCACATTTAAATTGATAGAACACATAAACCATTGTAATGTCTGTAATAAAACACTAAGGTTCGAGTGTAAAGGACAGACACCATCAGAAAACATAAAACATCTGTATGTCCTTAACAATACACCTAGGGTCGAGTGTGATAGATAAATACCATCATAATACACAAATCAATTGTAATGTCCTTAATAAAACACCTAGGATCAAGTGTAAAGGACAATCACCATAAGATAACACATATATCATTTGTAACGTCCTTAATAATACACTTAGGATCGAGTGTAAAGGACAGTCATGAATAGATAACTCCTAAACTCGAGTGTAATGTCCTTAATAATACACCTAGGCCCGAGTGTAAAGGACAGGCATATTAGAACTTAGTTAGTCGTAGATACTACTTTCCTAGTCGAAAAGTAAAGAGTAATCTTAAAGATTGGAGACACGTCCTTGTAACACTTACTTGGCACGAGATAGTGGTGGACTAACCCTGTAGCCAGAATCTCCGAACGTAGGAGAGCGTGACTTGAGTGTATAGATCTATACAGGACTGACAATCCCACACCTGGCTGCTAGCTACAGCCGAACCGAAAGGTTCAAGGGTGACGAAAGTCATAAAAGGGATACTGGCCCTGGTCCGAGTCATATCTAGTCTGAGTATGGTTAAGGACTCGCAATCTGGATTATTAACACTTTACGAGTAGTTATTAGTTTTATGTACGTAATAAAACTAATGTACGTTCAAGGATGACAGGCACACATATACACACATTCAGGAAAACATGGGGTTTTCCTAGGGAGAAAACTGAACATAACCAGAATCGGTAAAGATATACACACACAGTCAGGAAAACATGGGGTTTTCCTGGGGAGAACACTGAACATAACCAGAATCGGTAAAGATACACACACACAGTCAGGAAAACATGGGGTTTTCCTGGGGGGGACACTGAACATAATCAGAATTGGTAATAGTTCACACACACAGTCAGGAGAACATGGGGTTCTTCCTGAGTAATAGTAGTACGTAACTAGAAAAGTATAACAAGATAAATAACTGAACTACACTTTACAAGAACAATCATGTTTTCATTGTACTTCGTTTACTTTACTTTTCGGATTTGAAAACTAACTTTACATAAGAAAATATGGGATTTTCTTGGATAACCACTTTTTCAGGAAAATAAAGGAACTCGTACATTTTCAGAAAAACTAACCACTTATGAACTCACCAGCTTTATGCTGATTTTCAAACCGCTTGTATTCTCAGGTCCGTGTTAGACAGGTACCCGAAGATCCTTTTGTACGAAGATGGAGTTCTCAGGAGACTCGTTTCGTGTTGTTCATATATACTATGTATCACATGTATAACTTTTGCTTTTGAAACAAATGTAAAAGTTTTCTATATGTAATGTAATGGTTGTTTACTTTACTTACTATGTACATTGGATTTGATACTCAACGTGGAGTCAACCCCGGAAATGTTTCCGCCTTCGGTTTTCGGGGTGTGACAAATGAATTTATTAATGGGTTGAACTAAATTTAGTTTGTATGAATTCTGCGAATACTATCACCTCCATATTTGACTTTACTCTGAGTATATTTAAATATCTTGGAGAATATGATTGTTCTTCTAATGTGATATAGTTTTTCTTATCTTGATTAAATACACTCTATAAGTCAAAAGATTTCTAGGCTATCCCTGAATGTAAGTATTCAACCTAGTTTTTCAATGATCTAGATCATCCAATCATATTTGATTGCAACTTCGGATGTACCAGCGTATTCTTATTTAGTAGACAGTGTAATACTGTTTTCCTTGGACCTCATTCCAAAAAAACTTAATATTCATTCCATAATGAAGTCATGATCCAATTATAAATCATAATGATATATATATATATATATATATATATATATATATATATATATATATATCAAATTTTACATCTTATGTAACTCTTTACATACAGATCTTATTCTAAACTAATTATCTCATATACATTCTCTTAGTTCTTCTTAACTACTCTTAATATATTCTCAAAGTCATCTAGTAACTTACCCATGTAACCAATTGATATGTTATGATATGTTCAGAGCATGATCATATACCTAGTCTTGTACATAACATGACATAAATGATGTTGGATTAGTGTCTAAGCCCGTAACCATATTTGGTAAGTACTTGACCCGATTGTGCGTGGTCCTTTTGGGTTGCCTTCACCAAAGCAACTTGACTGGAGAAATAATAGAGAAAGAGGTTATTATGATTTATTAATATGTTATAAGAATTATATACTAAAGGAGAAATCATATTTGTTTAATTAATATTGGTTAATAATTAATTAAGAATTAATTTTGTGATCAAGTGTAATTAATTAAACTAGAGGGGCTGAATTGTAATTATGTGATGGTTACAAAATAGGGTAATGATTATCCTTGATATGGGTTGGACAAATTCAAGGGATAAGATATCCTTGAAATCGTCCAAAGGATAAAGGATAAGGGATTTCAAGGCTTATCTTATGATTGCTTGGTGGGCAAGCAACTAGATAAGGATAAGGACTGAAACCCTAATCTCTACACCTATATAAAGACCCCTAAGGCCATAAGAATTCGTCCATGCCTTCCTAAAGGGTTCTTAGGGCCGATTTCATACCTCCTCCCTCTCTCTCTTGTCTCTCTATTTGCTCTTGGTGTTTGTGAACCATTAGAGGTACTACACTTGTGGTACTTGCTTTTAAAGACAAGAAGATTCAAGATTTAAGTTGTTATTACAATATAATAACAAGAGGTATGTATTTCATCTTCCCTTGTGGATTTCTAAATTCTTAGAAGCCTTTTAGGGTTTCTTTATGTGTTCATAATGTTGTGTATCTAATAGTGAAAACATAGATCCAAATCTAGGGTTGCATGCACACATAGGATTGTTTGTACAAAACCCATCAAATGATGCATTCATTTGCTAATCCAATTAAATATATATCATTTTATCTACCTCAAACCTATGTCTTACGTCCTTTTAAGACAGGATCAAAATGGTGCCATATGACAATGCCAAGAGTCCTCCAAAATTTTATCTTGATATCTTTCAAGATATTGTCAATATATGCAAAAGATTTAAAAACTCTTTATCTATCTCTATAAATCATACATTCTAAGAATGTATCTTGTCATTCTGAAGTCTTTCATTTTAGAATCACTTTCTGAGTCAAAATGAAAACTACCTTGCATAGTCGGAATGTAATTTCACATGATTAAGTGTGTCTCATTCATACAAGATTAGAAATATCACTATCCTCCCACCGGTTCTCAATAAACACAAATTCTACCTTCAATTTTATATAAAAACACACCTTGTGTTTTCCTATTAAAATGATGATTTCAATCTTGAGATGTTTGTTGTATATCCATAAGTGGATCTTAAGCATTACACATTTTGTTAGGATAACAAGGATTAAGAAAACCTCCAGGCTAAGCTATACATATCTCTTCTGGTAGATCTCTATTAAGGAAAGTGGTTTTTCTTGAAATCTATTTGCCATATATCATATTAAGAATATGTAGTTATGGTTAATAATATCCTTTTGGATCTAATCATAGCTACTTGTGAAAAGGTTAGATCATAATCAATGTCATGAGTACAAGAAAATCCTTTTATAAGATGCCTTGCTAAATGTGTATAGATATCCATGTAGGTTTTCTTTTAAAAGAATCTCATACTCCTTCTAGCCTTGCTATAAAGAAGAAGAATAATCAAGCCCATACTTGAGTATTTTATATGGACTACATCTCATTGCTCATGAATCTAAGTCGTTTATAGCATTTTGGTGGTTGATGGATTTTCCAGAAACCATCAAGAAGACCTCATCAATGAGAGATTCCACATTTTTTAAGTCAACAATGATTTTTACCATATATGCGAATAGTTTGTGTTTATGAATAAATATTATTCATGTTTAACAATTTCATGTTAAAACGAGTGCCAATTTGTGCTCTATCAGGCTATGGTTCTTGAGTAGCTTTAAGTTTCGTTAGCCTCCTACTTACTTTGTCAATAGAAACTTGTTTTCTGCTAACTCAACTTTCAGACGACTAAGAGAACTTATTATGGGTGGGCATGTATATCATAATCTAGATGCCCTTTCAGATATTCTACAGACATGTAGTTAGTTTGTGATTGTATTCAAGATATAATTAATAGAGATTGAAGTATAATTTTATGAGAATAAAGGAGGATATTTCTATCGATTAGAAAATAAACTATATCAAGTAAAGTTTAATGCGTCATTTATTATCACTAAGGCTTTAGATTATATTACTGTCTTGTCTCTCAACCTTATATTTGAAAACTTCAACAAAGATTTCATAATTATGTTTACGTAAAATATAATTATAAATACTATAGTTGTTAATAAAGTTGACAGGTATCTTGTGTTTAATCTTAGACATTCATTAAAATGGAAGTCATACATCACAATATACAATTCCTTAATAATTGTTTTCTCCATTGTTTAGTGAAAATATCATTATGAATCTTTATATATACATAGCATTCACATATCTCAAATAAACTACATTATCTGCCTTCAAATATCCCTTTCTTGAAGTTGGAATATGTAAATATCATTTATATAATAAAGATTAGAATGTCTTAGATAAATTTGGTTTAAAAAAAGTTTAAGTCAAAAGTGTTTGCATATATAACTTGTCATTTGGAAAACATTGATATTTACATTATAATTCTATTATGAGATCCAGTCTCATAAATAGAATTTCAATCATTACAGAATATGAAGTGATAGTTATGAAAAAACGATTTAAGTAAAGAATCAAATATTAATAAACTAACTAAGACATATATTTAGACATGCTAAATGAAAAAAATACATGGTTCGAAAACAAACATTGTTTTACAATACAAGTACATTATGTACTAAGCATAATTAATAAACTAAACTCCAAGAGTGCAATTCCAAGTTACTCGTGCTCAGCTGGTTAATCTTCTTGAATATCTACAAGCAATTTACAAATATTATATTGACATTTAAATACCAAGTACTTGAGTGTTATATGAAAAGTATAAGTTCTTTCTACTATATACATGAATTACTAGTCTCTCCAGACTTTCTTTTCGGATAAGAGGAATAGTTCCTCTTCCGGTGTTCAATTTCTCTATAAAAGAAACAATATCCATCTATATGAGCCTTCTTGGAGTTTTTTGGGCTTAAAGGTGTTCAGTCCATAAAACTTGGGCCTCTTAGATCACAGAAGATGATATTACCAATATAATGTTGGAAACATCTTCAACATCATATTGATGCCTTTACCAGGTATTATGCTTATTTCTACTACTCAAAGCAGTTTATCACCAGGACCTTTAATAACGTCAAATTCTAGATCTCTCGCGAGATTGCCTCTCAAGACATGAAGTTGTATCCATTGGATGTTATTTATTTTTAGGTCATTAAAGAAAATGACGATTCATGGTAATGAGAGTTGATTATATAATCTGCAATAATTAATACCCTTTTAGTTTCTAAAACCATTAATTATCAAAGTCTAGGATCCAAGTTTCAAAACAAATAAATGGTTAGGTATCCTTTATTCCATTCATTTGAATCCATCTACGTAGATATCGATTATCAATTATATACTATAATATAATTCCTAGATATATGGGATCGCTAATAACAAAATGTAATAGTCATGTATAATCTCATTTATGCCTCAGAACTCTCTTACTTGGGCATCTTTTGTCACAAAAGACTTTTGATCAAATCATCCATTTGAAAAACTTATGTAATCAGCCTATAACTTGGTGATAGAAATCGCGAATACACCCCAACCATCAAAAGATGACACTAAGCGGTTAGATGACCTTTATCCTAGTACTGCATACAAGAGATGCAAGGGTGTTCGTTAAAACAGATTGCATAGATCTGAGGTTTATAAGGGGTGTTTGCTGTTTTTATAATTCTAGTTTTAAAAAATATAGTATACCATGGTTGTTTCATGCATAGAATAATCCTTGGTATTCTTTTAAAAATCCTATTTTATGTAAAATGTAACGTCCGCAGATTCGGGCTAGTCAATTTAGAGATAATAAGCGTAAAAATGACTTTTTGACAGAAGAATATTTAGGACAAATAATCTTAGAAAAAGTTATAGTGTATGTGATAAAAATTCCATACATATAAAGAACGCTAAAATCCGACTTCGAATGAAGAAGTTATGTTTCTTCAAAGTTTCGCAATTTAACCGGAACGACTCTGCGTATCGTAAAAAGTTATTTTTTTTATAAATTTCTTTTTAGCCTAAGAGGTCTAAACAAAAGTTGTAGTAGTCTTTAAACCGAGAGCGTATATATAATGAACATCCAAATCTGACTTCGTAAGAGGAAGTTAGGATTTTTAGAAGTTTCAACAAAGCAGTATACAGCTGAGAAACCGAAGTAGAGATCGGTTGATTGTTAGGAAAAACAATCTAAACAAGAGTTGAAGATCTCGTCCATATGGTTCTCATCGAAAGCTTTCCGATGATATTACGAATGTCGAAAACAGAGCTCGTATGAAGATACGAATTTTTGAAAAATCATAAATCCGCGTGCGTTCGCGTGAGGGGATTAGATGTTAGGATATATATGTATATATATATATATATATATATATATATATATATATATATATATACACACACACACACACACATAACGTGCTATGTGTGAAATATATATGGTTCTATTTCTTGTTAGAAGATAAATGATAAATAATACCAAATACTCTTATGGAATAGATATACACTAAGATAGGTTAGTGTCACCCAAGAATAGAGTTGGTATTAAAAGTTGGTTACGGGAACTGTAATCTAGTCTAGGGATAAACTTAGGCTCATGGAAGATACTTAGTTCAATTAAGTTTAATATTATGTAGTGTCATTAGGAGAATGTGTGTAACCTAGGAATAGAGAGTAAAGTTCGGTTTCATGACTCTTTCTAGAGTTGATGTATGGTAGGCCCATGTAACGCCCGTAGATTCGGGCTAGTCAATTTAGAGACGATAAGCATCAAAAATGAATTTTTGATGGAAGATTATTTAGAAGGATTAATCTTAACTAAGTTATAGTATATATTACAAGGATTCCGTACATATAAAGAACACCGAAATCCGAGTTATAACGAAGACGTTATGACCTATCGAAGTTTCGCGAAAGAACTGGCACGACACAGTGCGACGTTAATAGTGAATTTACATTAGAGCGATATTTAGCCAAAACAATCTAAATGAGAATTGAAGATCTCATCAATAATGGTGCAATGACAGAAAGACAGAAGAAAACGGACGTCAGACGAAGGAGTTATGAGTTTATAACGGAGTTTTCCTGTCCCGGCCTACTAAAAATAATATAATAAAAATAAAGTCAAAATTAGCCAACGGAGTCTAAATGAAAGTTGTAGATATTGTTTTTACCTACGCGTCGATATAAACGTCGAAAACAGAGTTCGTATGCGAAAGTTATGAATTTCTGAAGTTCGGGCCGCGAAACCCCAAAACTGTCAAATACCACGACGTGGCAAGCAGTGTCACGATGTGGCAAGTCTTCTGACACCTCCTGGAGTCCCCCAGACGCAACTTGCGATGACGCATGCAGTGACGATCAAGCCCACGACGTGGAAAATGAGAAATTTTCCCTATAAATAGAAATCAAGGGCCAGCCGAGTTTGGTTGCTCATTCTCTCATCTCTCACCTGTATTGCATTGATTTACGTGCAAAGAAATACCCCCGAAGCCCCGGTATCAACCCCGAGACCCGAAGCAAGTCCCGAAGACCGAAGATCCCGAGAAGAAAATAGTTTCCGAGCCGAAGCTCTGTCTGCGAGAAACCCGGTGTGTGAAGTGATCCCGGTTTCACCGAAGATTACTACTCTTAGAGCCATAGTGCTATCCGATCATCTTCTGATCAAGTGAGTGTATACTCTTACATCCGGTGTGTGAAGTATTGTGTGAATGTATTAAGTATATGTTTTGGGTGAGTATGTGATCACTTTCTTCTAACATATATATATATATATATATATATATATATATATATATATATATATATATATATATATATATATATATTAAGTATTTGCTATGAAATACGTGCTATGTGTTTATATATTGTTGTTTATTTGAGATGAGTGTGGAATGGATGTTTTATATAGGTGTTAAATGAGTTAATCTGTACATGTATTTTATATCTACAAATATGTTGGGTAGAACATGGGTAGATGAATTAGATGATGTGTGATGATAATTAGGTGATGAGCAATAGGTGATGATAATTAGGTGATGAGAGATAGGTAATGATAAAAAGGTGATGATAATTAGGTGATGATAGATAGGTGATGATAAATAGGTGATGTGAGATGAGAGGAGATACCATAACCTTGACCGACGACGTGGCAATTTGGCGATGTAGTCATCTACCAGAGTATAGATGGCGACCACGGACTATTCTAGATGACCCCATGGAAACAACAGTAGGCCCATAACCTGTAGGTGATGAATTACGAGTTCAGGCGATGTTGTAACTACGTATTCATGCAATGATACTCTAACCCTTACAATGAATTACGAGTCCAGGCGATGTTATGACTATGTATTCATGCGATGATAGCCTAACCCTTACTATGAGTTACAAGTCTAGGCGATGTTGTGACTGGGTATTCATGCTTTAGGAACGAATATATATAATGGAAATGTGATGTAAGAAGATGAGAGGTAAATACGATGTAGGAGATGACCCTTAGGATAATTCCTTAGGAAAGGTACTTAAGAATAAACGAAGATAATGGGGGTGGGTAATTGGGTTGATTGTTTGATGATTGAATATAATAATTATATTATTGTGGGTTGAAAACCCTATATGCTCACCAGGCTCCCAAGCCTGACCCACTCAGTTTTGTTTGCATTACAGGTAATGGCACAAGGGTATAAATTGGTGGACTTGACGAGAGATTTTGGATTATAGATCAGTAGTTATAAATAACTGTTGTAAGGTCTATTTTATACTATTTATGCTTTTGGTCTGTATCGGAACATAACATCCCGAGATTTTGTTATTTAATGAAAATACATTTCTTTAAGAAATGCTTTGATAAATTTTATTTTATCATATTTTATTTTGGGAACAAATTCCGCAACTGTTTTCCTTAAAAAGGATTACTCTGATTTTAAAACAAAGCATAAACAAATCGGTTTTTTCTGGCCGTGAAATTGGGGATATCACAGCCCATATAGGATGACCAAAAATGGTGGTTCCCGATCAGGCAACAATTATCAGTATGTCTATTCAGCCCAAAGTAGGTGACATCACTTGATCATTCTAGACGATCTTGTGAGTTACGTTACTAGTGTGAGATCATTACTCTAAGACGTAGATGAAATGGGACACCATATTCATCAAATACTGTAATGACCCATATACTTTTATGACTTAAATCAGCCAAGGAAGCCCCTAGCTATGAAGTCAATCTTAACTATTCATCAGGCGCTATTATTTCTCCCTGATAATCATGGTCTAGGATCTATGAGGTCCGGTAGAAATGGTAGTCTAAGATTTATGAGGATCGATAGAAACGGTTAGTCTAGGATTTGTAAGGATCAGTAAGAAGGGATATGTAGGAATGGTTACTGTATGGTAACGGTTGGTTTTTCCGGTCTGATAATTATGGAATATTAGCATATCAATATTGTGGGATTGAAATCCTTATGTATCTCACCAGGTTTCCCCAACCTAACCCACACAGTTTGTATGCCTCACAGGTATCAAGACTTAACTTAGTGGAACTTGATTAGGATGTTGAGTGATTAAGAGATAACCTACAATAGTATTTAGGACCATCAGGTCTTTATGTTGTAGCTTATGTATATGTATTGATTATGACATCCTTAGGTTGTTAACATTTTGGAAACAAATTAGCATTCAAAATCAAAATGATCTTTTGTACTGGGATTTTCTGCAATTATAAATAAATGATTTTAAAAGCGTAAAGAAAAGTTTTTAATTGGTTCTGAAAATTAGATGATGTCACAGTTTATATTAGGGCATCAGGTTAAGCGAACTTGGAATTTGTAGGATTTCTAGACTTAAACTTAGGAGTTAAACAATAATGGTGAGGTGTGTTTCTATGATAGTTTAGGTTCTAAAACCAAGTAGACACAAGCACTAGGATATTTTAGGATATAGGCCTTAAATTATATTAAGTAATAAATAATGAATATATATATATATATATATATATATATATATATATATATATATATATATATATATATATAGCATAACGTATGTTAAATACCTTATTTGCTATAACCTGTACTAGCTTAATTTAGGATAAGATTCATAATTTGCTTTTATTTGCCAAATGAATTGTAGTATAGTGTGCCTTAGATCACCATATAGGTTGTTATTATTAAATTCAAGGTCTATTTCCAACCTAGTATTAGGAAATTTTATGTGTTCAGATTTCTATACGTTTAATTACGGTATTAGATCTGACACATAATGTTTCAGAGTAATAACAAGGATTTCACGTCTAACTCTTATCTATCTATATTCTCGTTTCGGTACATTGAACACCTTCTCAGATGTACAGAATGTCATGGTCAGGACGCATAGTAAAGTGGGAAATGATATCAAAGACCGAAGCCCTGAACTAGTTTGAAGGGTAGGAGTTCAAGCTATGACTCGAGCAATGCTTAACAAACATATAAAGGAAATTAGACAACTATTCCAAGGAAATAGGGAAGAGCGCACTGCACTGGTTATGGAACCAGTGTTAAATGAAGGTCAGTTCAAGGAAGGAGACTATCGTGGGAATGTAGAATTGTCAAGAGTTAGGAAGGACGATTCCAAGAAAGCGGTTGATAGAGATGGATGCAAGTATGAAGACTACATCGCATCCCAACCACCAAGACTTTTGGGAGAGCCAACACTAGTAGTGGTCATGGATTGGATCTACGGAATGGAGATAGTGTTCGGGAGTTATGATTGTAGCGATCAATGGAAAACAATCTTCGCAACTAGACAACTAAAGACTGGAGTATTAAGTTGGTGGAAGCGGCTGACTAATGCTATGCCGAAAGAGGAGGCAATGAAGATATCATGGGAGAACTGTATTGTGCAATTAAAAGAGGAGTTCTGCTCAGAAAGAGACCTTTTGGAAATTTCAAATGATTACCAAAACCTGAATAAAAGAGAGATGAGCATCAGAGAGTATGTTATAACCTTTTTTTGAAAAGATGGAATTTGTCCCTTAATTAGTTCCTACTAAAATCTACAAGATAGAAATTTTTTTAATAGATTACCAACGAATTTTGTTCCTTTGGTAAAGAAAGAAACTACATTGGGAGAAACTATCCAAGTTGCCAGGTCCTTGGAATACATAGTTGAAAAGAAAATAGCCACCAAGGCTGAAGCTAGAGAAAGAGGAAGGGTAGAGAAATTTCAGAACCTAATAAGAGGGAAGATTTTTCGAAATATAACCCTAACGACATGGAGCCTGGAGATGGCAATGAAGCAATATTGTGCAAAAAATATAGAAGGAAGCATTTTGGACAATGCTCAAAAGCTGTAACCTGCTTTAAGTGTGGCAAATTTGGGTACTCTACTAACTAGTGTGTAGTCACTTATATGGTATGTTTCAAGTGTGGAGATGTTAGGCATTTCAAGGTGGATCTAAAAATAGCAATGTACCTTGGGTTTTTTTTTTTTTTTAAATATCAATAAAATGCATCACACACACACACACACACACACACACATATATATATATACATATATATATATATATATATATATATATATATATATATATATATATATATATATATGAATCCATGAAATGGCCCTTGTGTTAAGAAAATAATGAAAAAAGGATCATGTAATAAACTGTTATAGAAATGGTCCCTGATGCAAGATTTTTATACACAAATGGTCCTTTTGCTAATAAAATGTGTAAAAAATGGCCCTAAGGCATGAAAAATAGTTATATCCACTAGTTTCAAAAACATAAAAAATAAAATAAAAAATTAATTAAATATATGTTAATATATAAAATCGCAATGAAAAAGAAAGTACATTACTATCATTTTAATCAAGAAATAACAGGCCTTTGCACACAATCATATACATACATATACAAACACAATGGAACAACATCGTACTTTGTGTTATTCCTTTAATAAGAATATAAATAACAGAAAATCAAAAGTATCTTGCTATTCCTTGCAAGTCATAGTTTCTTAAAAAAAGACAAAGTTCCAATCAAAATTTTGTTGTGTCACAATGCATATATGACTTTGTTGTATCACAATGCATACACATGGATTTTCCCCAATCTTTTTTCCTGCTCCTTTTTCATTGTCAATTACCAAAAATGCCCTTATTTTCTCTCTTAAAAACTGCTTCCTGAATTGAAACTTCCTATTGTGCCCCTATTGACCGGATATATACATGTTGTCAAATCCACTAAGTAAGGTCAAAGGTAATTACGGTAATTCGATAAATGTCAATCCGTTGAATAAGGTAATTCGATATTACCGTTATAATCATTATTTTTCACCTCGTTTGATTCAATATGAGACACGCTGTCCACTAGAAATTCGGTGGCCATATTTTATAGAAAACAAAATTATCATATGGAAATTTACATACAAAAATTAAATATTGAAACTATCACAATCTTATTTAATGTGATAAACTTAATGGGCATGTTTGGCATAAACGGTTAGGAGCTTTTGGCGTTTGACAAAACGCTCTGTTAGTCTTGTTTGGCACTACAAGCTTCCAATGTTTAGTTTAAACAAAACGATTCAAATCAAAAAGCTACTTCACGTGGCGTTTAGCAAACCGCTACCGGCTATAGCTAATTTTGTCTAACATGCCCTAAAGACACCCTTTTATTATATTGAGGGGGGGGGGGGGGGGTCATTTTGAAAAATATATCAAATAATGAAGTATCATCATATAAATAAATATAAATACATGGTTAATAAACCCTAATATGTATCTTGGAAAGTATAAATAGGAATTGTGAAATTGATAATATTTCGATAAATAATTACATTTAAAGAAAAATTGTGTGTTTAGTTTATATGCAAATCTGTGTATCAAATTATTTTAGTACCTATTTTTAATCCATAATTTAAGTAAGATACATATTTTTAAATAACAAAAGGGGACCGTTTTTGCTTTTATGTCTACTCTAAATATGAATATATAAGATGCTTTAGACCATCTACAGCCGATGGCTTGCAAACCAATTGCAAGGCCAGGTCACATGGGACTATGTCTTTGTCTTGCAAACTAATATATTAATATTTTAATCAAATAATCATGTCTAGATATTAAAAACAAATTGATAAATTACCTTTATAATAAAATAATAATATCTAATCTATGTGTTTTACAAAAAAATGTACATGTGGCATTTACAAGCACCACCACCGATGTGGTTGCTCTTAGCACATCAACCAAATCACACACAAAACATATCTGATCAAAGAAATACAAGAAAAAAGAAACATCCTTCTAGTTTTCATCCTCGCGTTGTCGTCTGAAAGCAATTTTGTAGGTGCCTCCGTTACAGCCATTGCAAAACCACACTGCCAAACAAAATGCGTGAACGTAACAGTTCCCTTCCCATTTGGAATAAGCAAAGTGTGTTCCTTAGACGAGTCATTTGAGCTTACCTGCAACATCACTTTTAAACCCCCAAAGCTTTTTATCTCGGAACATCGGCATATACAGTATCTCGGATTCCAAGATCAGCATTTTCAATTCTGTTAATCGCTCTTGCTAGAACAAATGTGTGAATGATACTAGTGGTAATTCAGGTATGGCAGTCGATGAGGTGGGCCCTTTCACTTTTTCGTCTGAAAACAGGTTTACGTTGGATGCAATAACTATGCTTGGATCAGAGGACCACATGGACCCAACTACGCTAGTGGCTGTATGGGCATATGTACTAACGTAAGTATATAATGTGCCTAACAATGCTAAATGCTCTGGAATTGGGTGTTGTCAGACATCAATACGAAAGGGTCTCAAGGGTTTCAATGCAAATATTGGCTCCTTTGATAACCATATGAATGTACGGTTGTTCAATCCTTGCGGTTTTGCATTTCTTGCTGAGGAAAACCATTTAGGCTTTGGTGGTGCACGTCACGTGATTTGTCTGGTGCTTCAAAGTTCAAAGCTTTCTTTAGATTCAAATGTCCACATCCTGGTGGATTGGGTAATTGGAGGAGGCAAGCGGAATTGCTCACAGGCTACAGAATGCAAGGCAAATAGATTCTGCATGGATGATGAAGATCTTGATGGATATCGTTGCAGCTGCAACAAAGGTTACCAGGGCAATCCTTATCTTCATAATGCTGCCAAGGTCAGTTTCGATTTTAGAAAAAAATCCATTCCACTAAAAGTCTAAAAATTATATTTGACACAAACCGGTCCCAAAAACCCGAATAGATAGATGCTCTCATTGTATCAGTCCAAAGTTAACTTTTAAAACTTATTTTTCTACAAAGATGATAGATATAAAAATAAAAAAAAAAACTTATTAATAAAACACATAAGGAGAAAAGTAGAGTATAACTTAATTTTGTGGCCCATCCCACATCAAAAGTGTTGGGAGTAGAGTTATGCTTATTAAAAGCAGGATGGGGGAAGACCTTCTTAGGTTACATTTAGGCTTTGGTCCATTAATTATAAACATAGGCTGTCACTTGCATTAAAGACCCAATTCCTAATAAGGTTTTATTTATTTATAAATATTTTGTTTTATAAAGTTTGGTGTTCAACATTCAACCTGGCCGGTTTGATTATGTTTTTGAGTGAACAGACTTGTTTTAATCTAATTATAAACCATTGGTTTTTAAGCTGGAGGTTTGACCCATATAGATTGAAAACATTTGAACTTTATTAGTCTAGTTTTATTTTCAAAATATCATTGCTTGTACCTTACTAATGATTTACAATTGTTTTTTTCAATTAAAAGCATTCTCAGTTCCATTTTATTTATAAAATTATTCAATGTGTTATATATATATATATATATATATATATATATATATATATATATATATATATATATATAATTCTTCAACTCCACTTTATTTTTTACATCGAATATAAGATTATTATAAGGCTAAGATTACTAAACTTGAAAGAACATAATTTATCAACTCTATAAATTAAGGTTAACTTTTACTTGTCATATTTGTTTGTTCAAGTTTAACTTTATTTATATCTAGTTTATTTAACATACTTAAAATTTGAGTTTATTTATTTAGTATTTGTTTAAATTTATTATTATAACTTTAATATGAAAATTGTTTCAAATATATTTTAAATTTAAACACTTCTTAATATTTCCTTGTTAAATTTTTCTAAACGTATGTGTCATATTTCTGTAAATATATGTATAATTTTTTACAAATGAGTTTGAATATTTATTTTGATGACTTATGAATGAAATTATTTATTTAATAAAATACTTGTTATATTAATGTCAAAATTAATTTATATTATTTGTTTTGTTATATTTATTTATTGGTAAAAAATTTAAGGTTATTAAAACAAAATGATTTTAGACAAACTCTAAAAGTCTTTTGAATTGAAAAGTATTATTGAATATATAAAAATCTGAAGAAAAAGAATATAGTTAGGATATATTTTTGGGTTTAAAAAATTAGTGAAATTAAAGTGAAGATAGAGATAAATCACTATTAGCGTTATTATTTTTCCTCTAGTGTTAAAGATGGTCTAAATAAGACATGGAAAAATAAATGAGTAAACCCTTTTTTTCATACAATTAACATTTTTTCATGAATTTTGTTTTTCCAGTGTACATGTTTCCCAAAATATATAAAAATTTTGGGAAATTGGCCTTACATTTTCTTTCAAATGCTTAGAAAATTAGGTTCAGAAAAATTGGTTGGTAATGTTGTCCAATTTAATTAGTCTATAATTAGCTCACCATAGATCACTATATAACATTTTATTTTTAAATAAAAAAAATAAGAATTCATTGGCTTGCTAATGTAGATAAAAGAATTGGGTTTAATTGGACAAATTCATTGGTTGCTAATGTGTATAGAAACTAATTTTTTATAAATATTTGATTTGAGTTAGGTTGTAAATTATATAGGTTATATGTTCTACTCTATCCAAGACTAAGCTTTATATAGATTCTATGTTATACTCTATCCAAGACTACTTTTTCCATGTAAAAATATAGGCTTGAACCCATTCTTCATTATTTTTATGTGTATAAATTTATGATATTCATTTACATTTAAATGTGTAAAAGGTAATGTGTGTTTCTCCTCAAAAACGCAAACATCTTAACTACAAATTTATTATACATAATTTTGTTTTCAATCCAAAAAATACTTGTTTCAAGATTTTTTTTTATTTCGTAAAATGAATTGTTTTTTCTTTTTTACTTTTATGAAGTATCATTTACAAGAAAAAACATATATTTCATGGATTAACAACCAATATTTGCAAGATAAGTTGTAATAATTCCGCGGTATACGTAATTGTTGGAAATATGGCATTATTACAAGCGTTCCCATGTTTAGTATTCATCTGGTTAACTGATCATTTTCCTTATATTTTTCCATGTAGCTTTGGTTAGGATTATTTTAACATTAGCTGGGATCATTGGGATATTCTTTAGCATCAAGAAGAGGAAACTTATGAAGGAACAAGAGAAGTTTTTTTAGAAAAAACTGAATTCACAAGAGGTTGATTACACTGTGACTGTATATATCACCAAACAACTTCCAAAAGCAATCGATAACTATTCAAATGAGCGAACTGTTGGTCGAGGAGGTTTTGAGGTTGTTTATAAAGGAGTACTGTCGGATAAACGCGTTGTTGCAATAAAGAAGTATGTTTCAGTGGGTAAGACTAAAAATGAACAATTTATCAATGAGGTATTGGTAATAATGAAAATCATCAATGGAAATGTCGTGAAACTATTGGGCTGTTGTTTAGAAGAGGAGGTACCGGTATTAGTGTATGAGTTCATTCCCAATAACACACTTTTCCATCACATTCATAATGAAGAGGGTGGAACGAGTTGGTTATCATGGGAGAATCGATTGACGGTTGCTGTAGAAGCTGCATCTACACTTGCTTACCTTCATTCTCATGCCACCACCCCCATCATAAATAGAGATGTCAAGTCCGCAAATATATTATTAGATGATGACTTCAATGCAAAATTGTCTGATTTTGGTATTTCCAAGTTGTTTTCTATACAAGAAGAAAACGTCAACACTGTTGTTCAGGACACACTTGGGTACTTGGATCCTGAGTGCCTACACACAAACAATACAAATGAAAAGAGCCATGTGTACAGCTTTGGGGTGGTCCTTGCAGAGCTCATCACCGGTAAAAATAAAAAAAATAATAAAAACTTCTTGTAGAGAGAGTCTACCAGGAGAAGTACTTGTCAAAGTATTTTGTCAAGTGCAAATGGTGGAACCAAGATTATTAAATGAAGGGGGTATTGACCTTCAACATTTAAACACCGCATGCAGCACAACTAGCGAACAAGTGCATGTACATATGTGGTGTTAACAGGCCAACCATAAGGACTGTTGAACTTGAGCTTAAAGCTTTAAGGAGGCCTAGTACGACACATCCCGCTGTTCTGCCTGAACAGGTAGCCCATTAAGAAATTTCTGGAACCATGATTCCAGAAATTCAGCCAGCAGATTGATAAACTCCCAATGATCTTTGAGAATTGAGATTAATCCGATTCTTATTTGTTTTTAGAGTCTATCTTTAATTATGTAGTTTTTGTGTAGTGTTAGTGCTACTTCCATGCTTTTGCTTTGTTATGGGGAGTAGTACCCTTTTTGGCCGGGTCCGGTGAGCTGGCACCTTTGTTTGGTATTTAAGTCGTTTTGTGTTTGGTTGTGATGGTATATTGTTTGCTTGAGTCGAACCAACACATAAAGAATGGTTTAATATAGTTAATAAATCATGTAAATGAGGCTTTTCAATTGAGTCTTAACTTTTCATAATTTTCCTTCATTTCTTTTTCTTTTCATTTCTCGAACATTTTTGAACATTAACACCTCATGTGAACAATTTTCCTTCATTTTCTTTTCTTTTCATTTCTCGAACATTTTTGAACATTAACACCTCATGTGAAAAAAATAACATAGACTATCAAATCTTGAAAATATAAATTTAGATAGCTTGAGTGACATATTTAAAGTTTTATAATTCAAAAATATAATAAAATATTAATATATATTTAAAAAATGTTACTTTTGCATAAGACCTTTATAGGATCCGTATGCGGCACACCTGGCAATTTAATCAACTCGGTTACATCTTCTTCACCTATAAAATAGGTTATAACATTATATAAAGGTATGACCATACCTCATAATACACATGAAGGTATCAAAGACAAAATCTTGTTAAGCAAATAACATTTCGGTTCACTTTCATACAAGTTGAACATATGTTTTCCCTTCAAGGGCACAAGAGAATGTATTTCAACAGACAAAAGTCTATATCTTTCTCCTTACCTTTGATGGCACTCCAAAAACATCTGTTCACTAAAATCTTTGTTTGCTAACTGAAATTGTGACATCCCCATTTTCACGGCCAGAACAGACCGATTTTGTTTATGCTTTATAAAAATCAGAGTATCTCTTTTAATAAAAACGTTGCGGAATTTGTGCCCAGAAAAACATGATAATTTCATTATCAAAGCATTTCCAAAGAAATGTATTTTTATTCATTTTAAAACATTTGGGATGTAATTGTCAATACGAAAACATAAGCATAAACAGAACTTACATTCATTTACACTAGTGATCTATATCTCCTTATTCTCTCATTGTAATGTAACTTCACCTCGTCGCCTGTGATACAAGTAAACTGAGTGCGTCAGGTTGGGAAAGCTGGTGAGTACATAGGGTTTTCAACCAACAATAATATTATTATTATGTTTAATCATCAAACAATTAACCCAATTACCCATCCCCATTATCTTCTTTATTCCTAAGTACCTTCCCTAAGGATTTATCCTAAGGATCGTCTCCTACATCATATTTACTTCTCATCTCCTTACATCGCATTTCCTTATATGTTTGTTCCTAAGGACTCTCCCTAAGGATCATCGCCTACATCACATACACAATATTGATTTAGGGATTACTCCCTCAATACGTGCCCAACAAGGGTTAGAGCATCATCGCATGAATACGTAGTTACAACATCGCTTGAACTCATAATTCAAAGTAAGGGGTTAGAGTATCATCGTATGAATACGTAGTTACAACATCACATGAACTTGTAATTCATCACCTACAAGTTATGGACCTACTGGTGTTTCAGGGGTTGTCTAGAATAGTCCGTGGTCGCCATCTATACTCTGTTAGATGACTACATTGCCACATTTCCAGTTAAGGTTATTGTATCTCCTTTCATCCTACATCACCTATTCCTCATCATCTATTTACCTAATTATCATCACCTATCTCTCATCATTTTATTTCATCACACACCAACTATTTCATCTACCCATGTTTCATCTGCAACATATTTGTAGATATAAAATAAATATACCGTTTAAATCTTTTAAAACATGTAGAAAATCGTTAATCCAACATAGACAACAAGTATACAGATAATATGCACACATAGCATGTAGTTTATATAAAATACTTCATATCTATGTGTAAGATGAAAGAGACCATGCACTCACTTGAAAAGGCGGTGATTCCGAACTCAGACAGCGCTTCGCTTCTTAAAAATAATTTCCTTCTATGAAACCTACTATTATTACCACTAGAGTTTAGTCTATTATTCGCCGAGACTAATTAATAGTCTAGCTATTATTACTATTATATAAGCGTTAAACAATACTTATATAACCCATAATAATAGCCCAAGTACTTATTATAAGTTCCTAATAACGTTACTATAATTAAATAAAATCTATATTAAAATAGTGTAGGCGTAGCTCACTTACAACGGGTTTTATAGAAAATCGGGCTTTGCTTGGAGCAGCGTTACCAAGCCGAAAAGCTCTTCTTCTCGGAACCGTCGAGCACTCTGGGGCTTCCGGCTCGTGCTAGGGAGGTTCCATATGCTTTTCGGGGGGTTTCGGGGCTAGAGAGAGGTTCTAGAGAGAGAGTAAAGAGAAGAAAGAATGGGAAAGGTGTGAAGAAAATGAGGGTGGGAGAGGTTCTATTTATAGGGTGAAATATGGCTGAACTTGGTGCCACATGTCACCATCTGGTGGCAAGACTTGGGGAGAAAGCAATGGCCAAGATTATGCCACGTCACCCATTTTCGCACAGCACACTTCCGACTTCTAAAATCCATAGCTTTCACATACAAGCTCCGTTTTTGACGTTCTTTATATCCACGTGTAGATAAAAATAAGATCTACAACTTTCATTTTGACTCCGTCGGCTAATTCTTGACCGATCTTAAATTTAACAGTACGATAAGATTAGACTGTTAAATGACCGCGAAAAAATTGTAACTCCTTCATAAAGACTCCGTTTTCGTCTATCTTTTTACCGTTGAGTTCCTATTAATGAGATCTTCAACTCTGATTTAGGTCGCGTAAGCCAAAAACTGCTCGAACTAAAATTCGAGTTTCGGGTCGTGCACTTCTAACATATTCTATGACTTTCTTTAGATCACCAAGGCTAAAAGTCGCTTTATCATAAATTCACTATTTACGTCTCCCCGGTGTCGTGCCGGTTCCGTCGCGAAACTTCGACAGGTCATAACTTCTTCGTTATAACTCGGATTTCGGCGCTCTTTATATGTATGAAACCATTGAGACATATTCTACAACTTGGATAATATTATTTATTCTAAATAATCTTTTGTCGAAAAGTCATTTTCGACCTCTATTATCTCTAAATTGACTAGTCCGGATCTACGGGCGTTACAGAAATCAATGAAAATATGTTGTTATTTCTTGCATCTAAATCAAAAAGGGTTAAATGAACAAAATTGCAACTTATTTCCACTTACAAATATGGTAAAAGAACACTAAATGCAAAAATTAGCAACCCTTCTAACGGTTGAACAGATTCTCACAACCGACGTTTATCATCTCTTTCCTTGTATATATATATATATATATATATATATATATATATATATATAGAAAAACCTGAAATACGGACATAAATACTAACCAAACTGGTGTAGTATATATATTATATATATTAAATAACAAATTTTACTATACATAAACTCTTCCCATAAACATGAGTATGAATTTGCAAAAAAAATGACAAACATAATTGATTTAATTTGTTCCCAATTGATAATGAACAAAACTTTAAAAAGTCAAAAGCAAAAAGAAATTCAAGGCAACACAATTTTTTGTAGCTAATCAGATCCGTAATGGAGAGTCAGTTTCCTTGTGGGATAAAACTATAAAAACGGTTCATTCCAAAAATGATACAATATGTCTTTCACCCGTTATAAGTAATATGATTCAAAAACGGTTCATTCCATTCCAATAGCCGTTATTGATTCCAATGGAATATACAATTTCATTCTTTCCCCAATAACATCATTGCAAAGTACATCTTGTAGAAAACAAGTGATAACAATTGATTTGACTCACAATCTGTGATACTTTTATTCAAGAGCAAAAGGGCTTTTATAGCCATTACAAAACAGAAGAACGAAAAAGACTCAAAACATAACAAATTAAAAGATATCCCTAATTCCTGTTCATCACAAAGGATAAAGGGAACGACCTGGTATTTTGAATTCCTAAATCATACTGACTCTTGGCTTTGGGCCTTATTTAAAAAACACAACCTAAAAACGTGGGCTAAACCAAAAACATTGAGAATAGCCCAATAAATTCCTTCCCTTAAACAGGTAAGCGTTGAGCTTCTTGTTTAAGATCTTTCACTCCAATTTCTTCTCTGATGAATTCAAACGCAGCTAAACTCAATGGCTTGGTCATCATGTCTGCTAGCTGCTCCTTGGTGCCACAAAAATTTAGTCGTATAATGTCTTTGTTCACTAATTCCCTGATATAGTGAAAACGAACATCTATATACTTTGTTCTCCTATGCATTACTGGATTCTTTGATAGCTTTATAGTTGAACAGTTGTCACACATAACCTCCACAGTACCTATGTTTTCTTCAACTTCTTCAAGGATACCTTTCAACCATACACAATGACATGTGCATGTTGTAGCTGCAACATATTCTGCTTCTGTTGATGATAAAGTGACAACTTCTTGTTTTCTAGAACTCCAACATATTACAGCTCCACTGAATAAACATACATATCCAGAGGTGCTTTTCCGGTTCTCTAGATCACGTGCATAATTGATGTCAGTAAAAACTTTTAATTTCTGACTTTGATCCTTCCCATAGTGTAGCCCATAATTCATAGTACCCTTTATATACCTCAAGACTCGTTTTGCCACTGCTATGTGTTCCTCCTTGGTCTTTGCCATAAATCTTGCTAGCAAGCTGACTACATACATCAAATCTGGACGTGTCACAGTTAAATACATGAGACTGCTTACAAGACTCATATATTTGGTGCTCTCAACACCTTTCCCTGCTGCTAGTTTCATAATTTTGGTACCTGGGATAATTGGATTCTTCACACCATTTGCTTCGCTCATCTTGAATCTTTTTAAGACTTCCTTTTCATATTACGATTGACACAAAGTAATACCTTCTGAATTCTGATTCACTTCTACTCCAAGAAAGTACTTCATCTGCCCCAGATCTGTCATCTCAAATTCTTGTTGCATAGATTTTTTGAATGCTTCACACAAGGCATGATCATTTCCAACATATATTAAATCATCAACATATAAGCTAACAAAGATGATTTTATCCTGTTCCTTCTTCACAAATAGTGTATGATCATAGCTGCTTTTCTTGAAACCTTCCCGCAAAAAATAACCTTCAATTCGATTAAACCAAGCTCGAGGCGCTTGTTTTAATCCATACAGTGCACGACTCAGCCTGTACACCTTTGTTTCTTCTCCTTTCTTTATGAACCCCTTTGGTTGAGTGACATGTACCACCTCCTTGAGCTCACCATTCAAGAAAGCGCTTTTAACATCTAGTTGATACATCTAGGTACCTCTTTACTTGGTTTTTTTCTCTATAATATATTATGTAAATAATAGTACCTCCTGTTGTGATTTCAAAGGTATACATCGTAAACAAATATATTGGAGATGCAGAAAGAGGGTAAAAAAGAGGCAGGGGATGAATGATTTCAAAGGTACACACCTCTCGTCTCATCTATCAATATCTCTTCTCCAACCACCCCATATGGATTCTCCTCCTTCTTTCATAAACTTTACATGTCCCTGTTAATGGGTCCGGTCGATGAAGGTGTGGATACTTCACCTGTTAGGTCCAGATAGTGTTGCGTCTTGGGCTCGGTACTTAGTCCATTTAATCTCCGGTATGGGCCTGTCTATCCGTGAGTTATTTTGTAGGGTTTAATATTTATAGATGCTTGCATGCATCCAAGAACGTATGTTTTTGATAGAGATTTTTATAGCGTTCATCGTTCTTGTCTTTTGTAACCCTAATATCCTCTACAGTAGAAGTTCTTCATCGAGCTCTACTGAGGATTGAATCAATTGAATCATTCGACATATTCAGATTCATTCTTGTGCTTTATCTTACTGTTTTTCGCTTTCTTGATTTACCTGTTATAAGATCTAATCGATCAAAGAATTTTATAAACTCATCAATTGGTATCAGAGTAGGAGCCTGTGTAATTCATACACATCTCTTCTATGAAAGAAGTGATTAGGGTTTATTCTGCATTAACTGATATTTATTGAGCCGTCACTCCATAATTGACGTATCTCATTATTTATTCGTTTTGCCTTAATATTACATATTACAAGTCCGATCTTGCAACAGGTTAAACGATCAAGCATGGACGATTCTCAATCTAATCCTATCAACATCTCAAACAGTATTGGATCTACAACAAAGATTCCAATTATTTACACTCAAGATTACGAGGTTTGGGCTCATCATTTCGAAGACTACGTCATCGGATATCAAGATAATGGGTATCTAATATGGGAAGCCATTGTGTATGGACCATTTGCTCATTCAGGAACATCCAGAATTATTAAAACTCAGAAGGAGTATAATGATCTGTTAAAGGATGTGAAAGACGTCGCTCAGGACGAAAAGGAGAAGTTTCAGTGCAACATCAAAGCATTGAGACTGATTCGATTCACTCTTCAATCTGACACGTTTAGGTTGGTGAGTTCCTGCAATACCGCTAAAGAAATCTGGGATCGGCTGCGAGAGCTATATTCCACAGATGAAGATTTGGAGCACTCTATCCAGACTTTGCTTTTGTCTGAGTTTGGAGAGTTCAAGCAGAATTCCGATGAGTTCGTTACTCAGATGTTTGATCGTTTCAATCATCTTCTCAGCAAGATAATCAAACATGATATCGAAAGGAAGCTTATTGAACAGAAGGTTACTTTTTTGAATGGCTTAAGATCCGAATGGAGAGCTGTTGTGTCTACAGTTAAAGCTCATGAACAGTTCAAATCATATTCGCTGGCGAAACTGGTGGGAATTCTAAAATCCCAAGAAAAGATAGTGATGCAAGAGAAGAGTGTGGTCTCAAACTTGGGGTCCTTGGCCCTCCTGTCTAAAAGTAAGAATGCAGTAGAAGACGAAGATCTGAACCTGGAGGACTACGATCTAACTTCAGAAGATTACGCTATGATGGTGTCCAATCCCAAAAGGTTCATCAAGAAGATGTTTCCTACCAATAAGAACCGAAATTGGCAGGGAAGCTACAGTTCAGAAAAAGTAAGGGAGGAGCCGAAGACTGAAGAACCAAAGAAAGAGGTGAAGGTTGAAGCGGATTCTGGTGTCAGCTGTTATTACTGTGGAGGAAAGAATCATTATGCCAAAGATTCTGTTTTGAAGAAAATGACGGAGAAACATGAGGAGAAAGATGAGGAGAAAGATGAAGAGGCAATCCTGATGAAAAAGCTAGAAGAGATTAAAAGGAAGAAAGCTACTACTAATCCTTCTATGAATGATCTTATTGTACAGGGTTTGGCAGAGGATGATGAGTTCGGTGGTGTACAGGTTTGGTCGACCGACTCAGAAGATGATGAGGTGAGAAAGCCTTCTCATGGAAAGGCTTATGTCGCAAGAGGTGGTGAAAGTAGTGGAAAGTGTCTAATGGTGACTGACGTATCTCACATGAGGGGATATAATACTGATGGTGGAAATGAAGACGCCAAGGAACGAGAGGACTTATGCTTCACAGCAAAACCTCTCAGTGTGCAGATCAGTGAACTTGATGAACTGATCAAGAAGGTACAATCTCTTTTTATCTCGTTCAAAATTCCACAGAAATCATATGAAAAGGAATTAAATAACTTAAATTCAAGAATCTCAAATCTGGATAGTTGTTTAACTCAAACACGGGTCACAAATTCTAACCTAACTGACCAAATAAGCAGGGTGTCATCCAAGAGTGAGGAGCAAAGGATGTGGATTGAGCAGAAGGAGTCGGAGCTGATTAAGTCTAAGGATGAAAACATTTATTTGCAAAGAGACAATTTGAAATTGTTAAAACAAAGGAATGTTTTTTGTTTGATTGCTAAAAGACTTTATGCTAACATTACTCAACTGCATCTGAATTGTGAAATAGGGCAGAAGATACATCGCATGATTTTACCCTTCCTTGAGTTTAAGGAGGATGAAATTGATGCTGAAGCATACAACTGTGAAAGTGTTGTATCTTCCGATGATGTGAATCCTACTTATATGTACGGTCTGGACAAAATAGAATCTTTTATAAAGTCCAAAGACCATAAGGACATGCTTAAAAATCTTTTGGATGAAAACGATAAGCTGAAACTCAGGACCGAAACCATACAAAAATTCGACTCATTGAGTGCCAATTTAAGTTCAGAAAATAAAATTGATGTTGAAAACGCATCTGAACTTAATGAGGACGATGATATGAGTGAAATTTCTGTAGAGGTTGAAGTTGATTGTTCTGAGTTTGTCAAGAGCGAACCCGAAAATCACAAAAATCTGATTTCTGAAAATTCTGTGGAATTCGCTCGTTTGTCCAAAAATAAGTCCCCGGCCCTTAAAGAAAAAGCTCTTGTGTTTCAGAAGGTTAGAACTACTCCAAATCAGGTATATAAAGTCATAGGAGTAACCGAACATCAAACAGCCGAACTCACTGTCATAGTGAACGAAGATAACGCAGATGGCTGTGATGAGTTTTTCTGGTCAGCTCCTATAGATAATGCAGACGAAACAGTTGGTCTGTCAGAGCGAACGTCCTGGAAAACCAAAGGAAGATATGTACCAGAACCACTGAATAAGCCTGGCAACTTTGACGTGCCAAGTACAAGTGGCACAAAAGAAATACCTGTAGAAGAAGTCACCTCCACAAGCGAAACCTCATCTATGAAGAGTGAACCAGCTGTCAAGAAGCTAAAACAAAAGGCTAATATCCATAGACAACCGAAACAGGTGAAAAATCAAAAGCAATAGAGAAACCTGAGATACAAAAAGAATCTCTCAGAGCGAAAGCAGTTTTGGCGTTCTCAAAATCCTCATTACTCTTACCATGATAAAGATTCTAAGTCAAAGAAAAAGACTTTCGGGCCACATGAAGCACAGAACCGAAAGGATAGGTTCGGTCCCGAAAGCAACAGCAACCGAAAAGCGAGTTTCGGTCCGCCAAGTCATAACAAGCAAAGACCTAATTTCAGTCCTTCAAGCTTTTATAATAAAAGATCAAGTTTCAGACCACCAACCAACAACAACCAAAAATCCAACTTCAGCTCATCATCGAGCAGCTACCGAAGGTCCAGGTTCGGTCCCTCCAATGACCATAAACAAAAGGGTCATTTCGAACCTTAAGTCAGAAGAAATTCCCATTCTAAATTCTCTTTTTCTAATTCTTCTCATTCTCAATTCTCTTCTAAACCCAATTTTGTTCCTGCACAAAATTCAAAATCATCAACGAACTTGAAAGGAAAATCGAAGATTTCCTCAGTCTAGGAAGACCGAAAGCAGAATAATGCCCAAACACCAGAATCTGAATCCAAAACACCTGTAGCTAACCCTACCAAAATAAAAGTGTTTACTATTAAAAGAAAAGATGAAACAACCTTAGTTAAACGCACATATCTTGTTGATGTTTCTATTACTATTCCTATTCCTATGAAAGGCTCACGTGGACCCAAGAAACTTTGGGTTCCTAAATCTGCTTAATTTTTGCAGGTTATAAGTGGCGAGCAGTTCGACGAAGAATGGTACATTGACAGTGGCTGCTCATGTCACATGACAGGAAGGAAGGAAGAGCTAAGGGAGTTTCGATCTCTTCAAAATGGTGGGAATGTCAAGTTCGGTAACAACTCCTATGGAACGATAAAGGGTTATGGGATGATAACTAATGGAGACTTCACAATAAGAAAGGTGGCGTACGTTGAAGGGTTGCAGCATAATCTCATCAGTGTATCTCAGCTGGTGGGCGGTACCGGTCTCAAAGTTTCATTCGACGACGAAGGTTCAGAGATTATAGAGAAGAAATCCAACAAGGTCATCCTCAAATCAGACCGAAAAGGCGAAATGTTTCCTCTAAATCTCAAACCAATCAAAGGAAATCCAGCTATATGTCTTTTGTCTAAAGCTCACTCTGACGAAAGCTGGTTGTGGCACCGAAGGCTCTCATATCTCAACTTCAAAGACATCAACAAGCTTGTCACCGGAGGTCATGTTCGGGGTCTTCCCTTGCTCAAGTTTGATCGAGAACACTTGTGCGCTGCATGTGAAATGGGGAAACAAAGTCGTCAAAGTAACCCATCAATTATAAACACAAAAGTTGTTGAACCACTTGAGTTGCTTCACATCGACTTGTGTGGTCCATCATCAATCGAAAGCATTGGCGGTAGCAAATATATTCTTGTTATTGTTGATGATTTCTCACGTTTTACATGGGTGTTCTTTCTGAAGCACAAATCTGAGGCTACACCTAAGCTAAAGATGTTTATCAAGCAGGTTGAAGTGCAATTGCGAAAAGTCGTTCGCAACATTAGGAGCGACAATGGACTGGAGTTCAAGAACAAAGAATTTGAAGACTTATTGGTAGAAAAAGGAACCAGTCACAACTTCTCAGCCCCCTACACGCCTCAACAGAACGGAATTGTCGAAAGGCGAAACCGATCCTTGTGTGAGGCGGCCCGAACTATGCTAAGTTTTGCTTTTCTTCCCTTATATGTATGGGCTGATGCTATTGCTGCAGCATGTTTTACGCAGAATAGGTCTTATCTCAACAAGCGCTTCTCTCTTACTCCTTATGAGATCATCAATAACAGGAAGACGAACGTAAAATTTTTCCATGTGTTCGGCTCACGATGTTTCATCTTCAATTCCAAAGAACATCGTAACAAGTTTGACGTTAAATCTGATGAAGGAATTTTTCTGGGATATTCTCTTACTTTAAAAGCTTACCGGGTTTTAAATAAGCATTCTAGAAAGATTGAAGAAACATATTATGTGACTTTCGATGATAGCTACGTCAAGAAGCTAAAGACTACTGAAGAAGCAATTGGAGAGATTTTCTCTCAAACAGGTCAAGTCACGGCCACGATTGCTAATTTGTTCGATTAGTTTGTGGACTTATTCGATGAACCTGAGAAAGCTACTCTCTCAGAAGCGAAGGCAACAGACAACAAAATCGATCATCTGAAGCAAATCGTCGAAGATGCAGCCAAACAAATGGGTGAAGGAGAACAAGTTCCAAACGAACCTCCTCAGCACGGCACTTCAGTTGAGGGGGAGAATCTATTTTCTTCAAATCAACCGAACTCACACTTTCAGGGGGAGAATTCTATTCCTATATTACCCGAAAGCTCTACTGCACCCGAAAGTCTTGTAGCACCAGAAAGTCCAGCTACACCTGAGAGTTCTATTGTACCCGAAGGTACGAACCAACCTGAAAATCAAAGAGATTCATCAGTCAAGGGGGAGAATTCTGATAGGTTCTACGATGACGATAGTCAATCTGAAATGGAAGAAATGGTCAACGCCGAATTGGATCCATCTTATGATCCAAATTATCCTCCTCTTATCAAATGGACCAGAGATCATCCTGTATCTCAGATAGTGGGTAATGTCTCTGAAAAGGTCCTGACCCGATCCCAACTGAAGGCAAAGCAATCATCTCTATTCTCCAAAGTAGAGTTTTGCATGTTTAATTCTTTCGTATCCAAAGTTGAGCCAAAGACAGTTAACATGGCTCTTGATCATTCCGATTGGGTTCAAGCTATGCAAGATGAACTCAATGAGTTTGAACGAAACAAGGTATGGCGCCTCATTCCAACACCTAAAGATGCCTCAGTCGTTGGTCTCAAATGGGTATTCAGAAACAAAATGGACAAAGAGGGTAATGTAATTCGAAATAAAGCTCATCTCGTGGTGAAAGGATACTGCCAGGAAGAAGGAACTGATTACGAAGAAACTTTTGCTCCGGTAGCAAGGCTGGAATCTGTTCGAATATTTCTGGCCTATGCTGCACACAAGAACTTCGAGATCTACCAAATGGACGTAAAATGCGCCTTTCTGAATGGAGAACTTGAAGAAACGGTTTACGTGGAGCAACCTCCTAGTTTTGTGAATGAAAATCACCCCAATCACTGTTATATTTTGGACAAGGCAGTTTACGGTCTGAAACAAGCGCCTAGGGCATGATATGAAACGCTAACTAAGTTCTTAAAGATGTCAAAATTCAAACAAGGTTCGGTTGACCCAACCTTCTTTCGTAAGAAGGAAGGTAACCACCTTATGATAGTTCAAATCTACGTCGATGATATCATCTTTGGCTCAACGAATCCTAGCTTAACAGCTGAATTCAGAAAGCTGATGGAGACTAAATTTGAAATGAGCTCAATGGGTCCGATTAACTTTTTCCTTGGTTTAAATAATAGACAGGGACCCGAAGGCATCTTTATCAACCAGGAAGCATACACCAAGACTCTTCTTGCTAAATTCGGCATGATGGGAGACTCAAAGGTCAAAGTTCCAATGGCGTTCGGCACCAAGCTCACACCATCCTTGGAAAAACCGGCTGTCGATATAACGTTATACCGCCAGATGATTGGTTCCTTGATGTACCTCACAGCTATCAGGCCTGATATAATGTTTTCTGTGTGTTATTGTGCTAGGTTTCAGACGAACCCTCGTGAACCACATATGCTAGCAGTGAAAACATACTCCGGTATCTGAAACGAACCACCTCTCTCGGTCTTTGGTATCCATCAAACTCAGGTTTCTTTGTTCAAGCCTACTCAGATGCAGACCTTGGAGGATGTGGTTTAGACAGGAAAAGCACCACAGAAGGCTGCCAATTCCTAGATGGGAAGTTGGTTAGCTGGCAATCAAAGAAACAGACATGTGTTTCTCTGTCTACAGCCGAAGCAGAGTACATTGCAGCTGCCTCCTGTACATCTCAAGTCATTTGGATCCAAAGCCAGCTCCGTGATTATGGACTCAATATGAAAAAGATTCCACTATATTGCGATTCAAAAAGTGCAATTAGGATCTGTCATAATCCAGTGCAACACTCCAAGACAAAGCATATAGCACTGAGGTATCACTTTATTAAGGATCATGTGGAAGATGGAAATGTCGAAATTCACTTTCTTCGCACCACTGATGAACTGGCCGATATCTTCACCAAAGCTCTTCCTGAAGCGAGTTTCAATAAAATTCTACAAGGGCTAGGAATGATGGAATCGGAGTCAGTACCAAAAACTACCTCTCCAATCTAAAAGTAAGAAGCGAAATGAACCGAACGTTCGGGTTCGGTTCACATGTGTGCCGAAATGCACCGAACGCTCGAGTTCGATCCTATTCTCTTATCTTCGCTTATCACTCAAAGGTAGTTTCTTTGGTTGTAAACCTTTTTGTATCCTTTTCTCAATTTCATCTCTCTTATTTTCAAAGTCCTTTTCTTTTTCAAATTAATTTTTTTCAACCGAAATAGACCGAACGCTCGGGTTCGGTTCCAAATTTTTTTATGTCTGTTTTTTTTATTTATTTTTATGTTTATTTTTTTCTTTAAAATCAAAAATTTCAAAATTTTTTTAAATCAAAAACTCCAAAAACATTTTTTTTATTATTTGTGTTAATTAATATTTTTTTGTGTGGATATTTGTGGGAAATTCTTTTATTAGTTAAGTGTCTCTAGAAGCATGCTATTGTATGTGTCCAAAGCCTCACCTGATTCTGAATAACAGCCTTACTGACTTGGTATATACAAACCTTGTCTTCCCAATTAGGCTTTTATATTTATTCTAATAATGAGCTACCTTACTCTCTTCTCACACGAGATAAGAGTTTTCTGCTTGGTCCTTATTTTAATAGCAGAGGTACTTTGGTTTCTTTACACCATCTTCAATATTTTTCTCCATCATATTTCGATCTCATACATGTAACCCTTGAGACTCTCAGAAATTACCACTGAGGTTTATGGTTACACAATCTCTGTGTTCATGATCTTAGCTTCATGCCACTACGTGCTAAGTGAAACCCACAATTCACTACCTTCTATGCATTGACGGTGAACAATTAACTTTGCTCTAGTTTTCACTAAAGAATTGACGAATTCAGCCTTAAGACTGTACCTTGAAATCTCTGAATTTTATCTTTGTGTGATTCCCATGAAATTGTTAAATCCCATAACATTTCTTCCCATGGAATCTAGTTTTAATTTTTCTTTTGAGATTTCACCTACAAATTTTTTTTCACCATGTCACTTACATTCTTTTCAAACCTACTTGTTCAACAGACTACATTGGTCTCACAAGTACTTCAGTCGATTTCTGTCTTATGTCAAGATCAGGAATTCTGAACTGAAGCGAAAGCCACCCAAATAAGCCTGATTAAAAGATGTCTTTTAACACTTCTCAATAAGTGTCTGATCGTATTTCAACAGGAAACCAAACAAACACTTTAAGGTCTCTCTTGACTTTGAAGGAAGAGATTTGTGCCCGGGATCCATTGTTTCGTGTCTTTATTGACATCACAATTTCCCACATATGTGTTGCTTTATTTCTTTTTCTTTTACACACTAAGCACGAAAATCTTTTTGATTTTCCATAATTCTGGTTTCATTACTTACAAGCCATTTTTTTGAAATTATAAAAGAGTTGTGGCTCACAATGTTACACATGGTCATTCTGCTATATGATGACAGCTCACTCTAAAGGGATAACTTGTTGACTCAGCTGGGAGTCAAATCGCTTTGATTTTTAAACGGCGCTTGAAGGACAGGCGTGCGAAGTGGAACCATTTTTTTTAAACGGTGCCTGATGGGAAGGCGTGTGAATCGGGACAGTTTTTTCTCTCTCCTGCGTAATCATCGGGGCTCCCAACTGTCACGCATCAATCTTCTAAGGAAACCCTTCGTATTTCCCTCGAAGATTTGGGAACAACTTCTTCTCTCTCTTCTCACCACGGTATAAAAGGTAACTTTGCCCATTATTTACCTCTTACTGCACCCAAAATTCAGAGAACAAGAAAAGCATTCTTCCTTCTACTGTTCATCATCTCTTCCATCTTCTTCACTTCAATGGTGGACTCATCTTCTGTTCATGCCACTTCCCACATTCTGCCGATTCGTCCTCAACAAAGTCTGATCATCGATCTCACTCCACACGTTTACGATGCCTTTATGTTCCCGATCATCAAATGTCTCAAATATTCGCAGCTAGCTCCCGCTCTCACCAAAGTTGAAGCTGTTCCAATGGAGTGTTTATCGCAAATCTTCGCCACAGCTCATTATGATAAGTCTGTCGATAGAATTTTCTTCGACATTCTTGATCACAAGGCATCCATCTCCAAGCAGCGATTTTGTTCACTTTTAGGGTTTGAACCCGATTCATCTAGGGTTAACCCTGAATCCATTCCAGTGGGTCACTTGTTTTCCATGTTTTATAACATAGGATACACTAAGGTTTTGACGACGGTCACCAAGTTCAAGAAATCATGCTTGCCTCCTCAGTGGAACGGGTTATTTACAGTGTTATTCAAGGGGTTATCGGAACGCAATGCCGGTTCAGATGGAGCGAGTCGTCTGTTCATAACTATTCTTTATGGGGTATACAACGGCATCAACCTTGACTATGGGTCGGTTTTATGGTAGCAGCTGATTCAGAGTCTTGCCTCTACATCTTGCCATTCTGAGATCTCCTATGCTCGCTTCTGGACGCTGATCACAAAATGGCTGATGGACAAGTATCACGTCCCAATTGTTCCTGATTCTCCACTCTCTTCGATAGGTACTTTCCATACTACGAAGATTATTGTCTCCGATGCATCTAAGTTTCAGTTCATTGGCTCCATCCCTGAGTCGATGTTTGGAGACGTTCCTAGCAACAGCCGCATCATCAGAACCTACAAGGAGTTTCGTCGCTCTGGTCCTAGAGAGCTCACTCCTGATATGATTAAGTCAATCCACGATGCTGATAGGCCCGCTCCAAGGGGAAAGAAAAATGAAAAGGGTAAAGACAAGCAGATTGGCAAGGGAGCGAAAGGCCCTTCTCCGAAGAAACGCAAACCTACCAAGGCGGCTCAATCTCCTCCACTGAAGAAGAGGAAAACCCAACCTAGGCGACAGCTGATACTTGCTTCCTCCTCAAGCGAATCTGAGGAAGAAAATTCAGACTCCAAAGAGTCCCCCCGTGGTAACACTCCTCCATGATCGCCTACCCCAGAGGTACATGTTTCTAGTTCTCCTGTCTCTTCTCCACCAATCATCATTTCTATTTCCATTCCCCCCATAACCTCCACCACTCAAATACCACCCACTTCTATTCCAGTACCCCCTCCCATTTTCACTGAAGCTACCACAACAACCGCTGAAGTAAGAACCAACATATCTGATACGGGGGCTCCTACTAAAGCACCCGAACCCACTCCCACTACCGAACATACATCAAAACCCGAACCTACTTCCACAACCGAGCCTCCACCATCACCTCCCCCCTCATCTCCTGCTCACTCCGCAGACAATGAAGAACCTTTTCTTGGTGGGGAGAACAAGACATTTGATTCGGTCTATTACAGTCCGTATCAGGTGCAAGGTGACGATGACGATGATGCTCCTGTCACCAAGAAGCATCTCAAGGAGCTTCACGAGAAGATTGATTCGCTCATTGCCTCCTCCTCTTCTTCATCACAGTCTACAATCCCAGATGCTGCTATTCAGAAGATTGTTGATGTTTTCTCTAAAGCTCATGAAGCCTCCATCAGCTCAGCCACTGCCGCTATTGACGCCTCCACCAAGGCCTGTGCTGCTGCGACCGAAAAAGCCGAAAAACTATTTGCTGATGCTTCTTCTCTTTTGCAGTCTTTACAGGAAACTGTCATGCCAATAAAATGAAGCTTGACACTATTTTCAACAAGTTGGCTACCTCAGTTGCCTCAGAACTACAGTCCTTCCCCACTCTTCGTCAAACTCTCACTGATGACAACTCAGCGTTTAAGGCGACTATTGCGGAGCGCCTAACTAAGCTACAAGAAGATCTAGCTGCCGAGAACTCACTCATGGACGCTCTCGCTCAAAATACCACTGCTCTCAAGATCAAGAATCTTCAACTCTCCAATTCTAAAAAGGAGATTGAATCTCTTTGATCTGAACGAGAGATTGTTTCTTCATTTGTTTCGGATGTCCACGCCGCCCTTTCCAACATCCTTGAATCATATGATCCAATACTGAATTACTCAGTAAGGCGTGATCTTGTAGAAAAGCTTGCTCCTGCCCTTTCTCTCTTGAGCAAAATTGAAGGGCTCCTTGAGTTCGTGTCCATTCCGAAACAAAGGGGAGAGGATGTATCTCAACCGCCTCCCACTTCTACAGCAACAAAAACGATCGAACCTCCTTCAATAGGCCAAGCCTCAGGTTCGGGTGTCAAAGACAAAGGGAAGAAAATTGTTGAAGAGAGTGATGACGATAAAGAGACGATTGCAGATCTCTTAAAGAAGCAAGGTCGCGATAAGGATGCTGATATGAGCGCTCGCGTTGCTAGAGAGGCTGAGGAATATGAAAGAAAAATGAAAGAGGCTCATGACCTTCTTCAGAGCAGGAAAACCCTTTTTCCTCCATGGACTCTTGAGAAGCTTTTGAAGGAAGCGATTGAAACTCCTAGCATTTTGTGGCTTGAACCGGTGATTTCACTGGATCGCATCAACTCTGTCGATTCATAGTTTGATATGCCACTAACCCGAAAGGCCTTCATCTTCCATGCCTTTGATAACGTTGCTGATATCCCTCATCCTCATCCAAAGGTTGATAGGGATCTCGTCGAATTCTACCTGAAGGCTGCCCAACCACAGTATCAAACTTGGAGCGCTTAGAAGATAGTCAATGTTCGGGTCGTCAAGCCGTTTCGAGAAGGGAACTTCACGAACGTTTGGTTCAAGGTGCTGAGGGGTTCTGCTAAGACCGAACATGCCATATCGCTAGCTGATCTTCCCACTTTGAATCCACATGATTGGATAATTTTGCACAACATCCTCCTCACAAATGAAGCAGAATATGGTCCGATTATTGATCACTTCAAGAGGATGCTTGTATGCTACATAATGGAAGTTGTCAAGATGGATCAGGAGATCGCTAGCATCTTCAAGAAAAAGCCCACTATCTCACCTGTTGGCTCTGCCAGTGACCTGAACATGATGCAGATTGGAAAGATTGACCTGAAATGCAATTATGTCATGTTTACCAGAAACGAAGGCCAAAAATGCCTGTTCGCTTTGGCAGATAAACATCTCTACAACACTGCATGCCTGGAACATGTTTTGGGAATCATTCATCGTTGCAAGCAGAATTCGCCAGACGACAAGAAGTACTTCGATGACATGATCTAGTGGTACATTCGCTTCAGACAGACAATCCTCGCTCTCATCCCTCGTCTATCTGATACCACTAAGAAGGTTCCTGCAGCTGGACCCAGCAAGAAGAAGTGATAGTCTCGCTCCAATTGACGCAAAGGGGGAGATTGTTAGGTCCAGATAGTGTTGCGTCTTGGGCTCGGTACTTAGTCCATTTAATCTCCGGTATGGGCCTGTCCATCCGTGAGTTATTTTGTAGGGTTTAATATTTATAGATGCTTGCATGCATCCAAGAACGTAAGTTTTTGATAGAGATTTTTATAGCGTTCATCGTTCTTTTCTTTTGTAACCCTAATATCCTCTACAGTGGAAGTTCTTCATCGAGTTCTGCTGAGGATTGAATCAATTGAATCATTCGACATATTCAGATTCATTCTTGTGCTTTATCTTACTGTTTTTCGTTTTCTCGATTTACCTGTTATAAGATCTAATCGATCAAAGAGTTTTATAAACTCATCATCACCTTAATTGATTTCACAACCCACCTCAATGAAGTTCACTAATCACTTGCATTTAAATTAAGAAATCATGATATGTTATTAGCTAGAAAGAAATCATCATCTGTTAACTATATGTACAAGGGTAAATCAAAGATAAAGAGCAAATCACATTTGGGAAGTGATATTGGAATGTGTATTGGATATTTGATTATTATTTTTAAATAATTTTAGAAATTGGGTTTAATGATAATAATGTATTTGAATTCAACTACAACTTGAATTGATGGGGATGGAAAGGATCTCATAGGATTGGGGGGGGGGGGGATTGGTGGATGAATGTTGGGAGTGAGGGAGAAGGGTGTATTTTATTTTTTAAAAACTAAGAATAATAAATAAATCAAAAAAAATTATTAAGGAAATAATAGTCTTTTTATATGTAACCAATGACACAACAACATATCTTAAGGACTATCCGAGTTAAAGAAATAAAAATTAGGAATCAAAGATGCAAATGACCCTAAATCACATAGACCATTCATGTAATTTTCTCTAAATTTTATGACGGTTATGTATGTAACGGTTGGTTCAGGTATAAGTCATTTCTTATATATTTAAAAATTATTGTTGGAACTCGACGAGTTGGGGAGCTCCAACTCGTTGTGTTGAGAAGGTTTGTGGTCGTGGGTTTTAAAGAGCCAACTCGGCGAGTCGGGAGTCCCAACTCGACGAGATGGCGGCTGTTAGGAAAATCCTAATTTTATGGTTTTGCACCCCATTTAAAGACCTTAAACCCCCTTGGCTTGCCTCTTTGCCATCCTCCCCTATCCAGAAAACCTAGACACATGTATTACCATGCAAGTTTGAGTGTTTGAGCTAGGAAAGTTGATTTTTGGTGATTCTTTGGAAGGAGCTTTGAAGTTGGAAGTACCTAGCTTGGAAGGAGGACATTGTATCCAAAAAATCTTATTCAATAGCAGTCTTTTTGAGGTATAAAGTCGACATCTTGCTTTATTATTATCTATATCTCTTTAATGGAAGTTTTAGCATGATTTTGGGATTTTGGTTGGGTTAGACAAGATGTTGAAGGTTCTAGGGGCTATTATGTTAATCTAACCCCTTCATGACTTCTCATGGCTGAAAGTTGCAAACTTGATTAGTTCCAAGCCCCATTCATGCAATAAGTCCCTCATTAAGTCCTTATTAAGCTCTTGGGTGTATTTCTAGCTTGCATGGACGTAAAGTTGGAAACTTTACGTGATTATCCGACCTTTGGACTCTAGATTTGTGTTTTGGGACTATATTGGGATAGTTCAAGGGCTTAATGGATTAAGACTCACTCTAAGGAGCTTAGGGATTGATTTTGCTTCTTAATGGATGGTTCCTAAGGGTAAAGTTGGAAACTTTACCCTTCTAGACATCATCTTGAATGCGATCTGAGATTTGGAGTCCCTAGATTCGATGGTATCATCTTAATGCTTTAAGAGGTTGGATTTCTGGCCAACTTGACGAGTTCATTAGTGAACTCGATGAGTTGATGGGATTTTTCCCGATCTGTTCAGAAGATGGAGAAACTCGACGAGTTGAGGGACAACTCGACGAGTTGGGTCAACTCAGGTCGTTGACTTTGACTTTTGACCTTAGTCCTTGACTAAGTTTGACCTTTAAGAGGTTGTCAGACATTTTGAGTTGTATTTAAGGAATTGTTTCTATTATAGGGTTTGTGTAGAACGGATATTTGGAGCCCCGATCTAGTCAGCTACCGTTTAGTATTGAGGTGAGTCTTCTCACCACACTCATGGGTCAAAGGCACCAAGGTTGGCCCATTGTGAGATGATTAGTATTGAAATGTGTAATAGTTTGCTATTTGATCTATGCATGGGCTTATGTAAAGACCATGGGAGGAGCCCATGGTACGAGATATAAGACCACGGGGGTAACCCATGGCATTTCATTGAAGACCATGGAGAGATTCCATGGCAAACTTGTATGTATATGTATGAGCATAACATTATGTGATTATATGATTTGTGTGATTGGGAAACTCACTAAGCTTGTGCTTACAGTTTTATTGAATGTTTAAGGTACTTCTATTGATAAGGGCAAGGGCTCAACTTGATGACGTGGCATGCATTCTCTAATGTTTTTACATTTAGCATTTTGTACTCTGAATTCACAAATAATATGGATATGTATTGAGATTTTTGTACTTCCTATGGATGATGTTTATGAAATTAAATGTAGCACCTGGTTCCTAGTACGTATTTCTTGTAATTAATAATTCTAAATTCATGCATTTTGCCATGGACTCGGCGAGTTGAAGGACCGACTCGCCGAGTAGGAGCGGGATGAGACGCGGGGTCTGAGCCTTGGACTCGGCCATTCGGTTCCCCGACTCGGCGAGTAGGCCCTGTTTGGGCAAAAACCCTAACCCGAGTGTTGGCACCCTATTTAAGCACACTAACTCGGCCTCCCTTGTCCCTAACACTTCCAGAGAGCTGTAGTGAGAGACCCTAGCCCCCATATTGCTCTTGTGAGTGATTTTGCTTGGTGAAGGAAGTTTGGAGCTTAGAAGAAGAAGGAGGAGGTTGAAGAGTGCAAGGAGGGGAGTAGATCTGAAATCTACATTGTGAGAAGCTTCTATTCAGGTAGAAAAGTTCCTACCTTGATCACTAGGTCATTAGATACCATTTTTGTCCCAAATTGGTGGTTTTCAAGCCCTAAAACACCAAAATCCATGTGTTTGTGCTTAATGATTCAAAGGAATTCAGACCTATACCTTGTGGACGTATTAGAGGCCTAAAGTTTCTGTGGTTGAAGTGATTGAGGTCCCCATTGGGTGTATGACCTCATAAAGAGCTTGGATTTGCATTTTTGAGCTTGTAGGGCCGTGCATGCACGTAAAGTTTGCAACTTTACGTGATAAGCATGCCCTAGGAACATAGATCTATGGTTTTGAAGCATTGCATGTCTCAGATTTAGTCGATATAGGAAATGGGTCAAGGGACTCGGCGAGTTCTTCAAAGATGGCCCTAGACTCGGCGAGTTAGATGAACAACTCGGTGAGTACTATGAAGATTGCCTAGTACTCGACGACTTGTTTTTCAAACTCGGCGAGTCGGATGAACAGTTACTGAGTAAGAGGGATTTAGGTGTTGAAGGTCAAACCCTTCCTATCTACACACGGAATTAGCAATCTACGTGTAGCAATAGTCCCAGAAACCTAAATCCTCATAAAGGATGCTCTGGTGAGGATTTGGAAGCGAGTAGGAGATCTGCTCATATGGACTCGGCGAGTTGTTCTTGGACTCGGCGATTCAGATCGCGAGCCGGTTCTATCGTCCCAAGGAGTGAGTTAAGGGTGACTCGGTGAGTGGGAAAACGGACTTGTAGAGTGGGACCGGGTTAGTGGGAGAAGGACTCGGCGATTCCAGTCAACTGGAAGTTGACTTTGACTAAGGAGTTGACCTAGGACCAGGGGTGGTTCAGTCATCTGACCTAAGGGTGTGTATGAGTGGCTAATCTATGTTTATGATTTATAGCCGGAGGATTTCCGATTCAGCAGTCAGGCGTTTAGCAAGCAGACTTTTAGCAGCTACTTTTCGAGGTGAGTTACCTTCCATTAGTAGTGGGTCTAAGGCCACAATGCCGGCCCACTAGTAAGAGTTGTACGATTAGATGATTGTCTCTGTGATATTCATCTAGGGCTGTTACTACCTTTGTTATGTTTGTGTGCTAGTATGATATGATGCTATGTGTTAGTGACTGTAGGGGAGATAGTCCCCAGATTACCGGTCGATAGGACCGAAGGGCCAGATATGCCCAGCCATGCTAAATAGAATATGTGATATATGTTATGTGGTAGTGGTCGGGTGAAATAGTCCCCAGTATCCGGTCGAGAGAACCGAAGGGGAGACCAGCACCCATGTATGCTAGTCAGTATCTGGTCGAGAGGACCGAAGGGGAGACCAGCACCCAGATATGCTAGTCAGTATCCGGTTGAGTGGACCGAAGGGGTAGGTCGGGCACCTAGATGTGCCTGACAATATATGTATGTTATGTGGCTATTCGGTATGTGGTACGATGGGGGAACTCACTAAGCTTCATGCTTATGGTTTTCAGTTGATGTTTCAGGTGCCTGTTCTGGGAATGGGAAGGAGCTGGAGCGGTAGCGGCATATCACACACACGCTCTTTGTTTTCCGCACTACAAGCTATTCTGGGATTTGTACTCTGACATTACGGTTGTTTTTATGTTTTGGTTTTGGAAACGAAATATGTTTTATGGGATGATATGATCGGATGATGTTTTACTATAAATATTTTACAAACCACTTATTTTAAATGAAATTTTTGGGCGTGAAAATTGGGTCGTTACAAGTTGCTATCAGAGCCAGGTTTGAGGGATTCAGACACACCTTTGGGAGTGTCTGAACTTAAACCGAGGGATTAAAGGATTTCGAAAAAAAAAAGTTTTCTAAAAGACTAAGTAAAGAGTTTTAAGAAAGAACTAAGTGTGTGATGTGCACGACCGGTCGAGCTCAAGTAAGTATTCCTCAAAGTACCCATACAATGTTATACTATGTTTATCAGTTTCAGTAGAACAACATGCTAGAATAGGAATAAGGATCTAGGAGGATGCCTTACGTGTCTGCTTTTGTGTTCCAGCCTTATGTGAATTGCATGCTAGAAATTGAGTAGACAGCAGTAGGATAGCCTGTTTAGGTTATGCCTAATAGTATGAGTTCAGCATTGAATGCTAGTGCAGTTTCTTGTTATGAGAATAGATTTCCTTGAGTAGTTCCTGTATCCGAATGCTGCTTGCTTTGTGCTTTTTTGGACTCCAAGTGATCAGAGTTAGCCATTAGGTGAATACGTCACATCACATGGGATCAGGGTTGGATAATCTCAGAGTGTTGGATTTGGCCCGGCTGCACAGCTCTCATTTGAGTCCAACCGTGGTAGGGATGAGTCTTTTGTTGGGTTTTGAGCAATCTAACACTTCCTAAGTGCGCATGCAACCCTAATAAACCTTGGATCTATGTTTGTCTAATACATGCAAAATAATAATTTTTCCAAGGTTCATAACTTATCTAACATTGCATGGGGAACTTTTAAACATAAAAGAGTTAGATGAGATTACATACCTTTTGGAGTTTGAGAGCCAAGCACCAATAGTGTGAATGCCTCAAATGGAAATCACAAATCACCACAAACACTTGGAAAACTTTGAGAGAGTGTATACACACTTATAAAATCGGCCACACACACAAAACCACACTAGTGGCTATTTCATGCAACATAAGCATGCTTATATAGTGTACATGGTTAGGGTGAAACCCTAATAACCCATGACCTTTCCTTTTCCAAGGATCCATGGGTTAAAAGCTCCATGGATCATCCATGGACTTCCATATAAGCCTAGCCCATTAACAAATGAGTGTTAGCCCACACCATATAAAACAATAGCCCACAATTTAATTAGTCTTCCTTTTAATCTCTAAATTAATTCATAATTAATTTAAGACTAAGACTAATTAAATAACATGACTTCATATTAATATATTATAACTTATAATATATTAATAAACATATGTGTATAACTCTCATAAAATTATCCATAAATAGTTCGGGTGAAGTGCAACCCAAATGGACCATGCCGGGTCGGGTCAAGTATATACCAAATAAGTTATGGACTTAGACACCTTATCCAACATCTTTTACTCGAAGGATTATCCGAGCCTCGTCACATGTGATGGTATTCAGGTGATGGCTATTTGGCATTACAAGAGGCCTTTAGCAGCTGAGGATTGGTTTAAGTGGAGTCAGAGATTTTCCTAGGGTAAGCCTAGGATAAAGATAGCAGTGATCAGTAGTGGTAAAAAGGGATCTGGTGGAGTCAAGGCAGTCCTTGAAGAAGGTACGGATAGATGTGGAAGGTAGTATGGGCCCGTACTACTAAAATCAGAGGATCTGTACCCGAACCGAGGAAGGCCGAGATAAGACCAAGGAACTTGTAGTGGATGTGGTTCCTCAAGAGGTATCAGTATCAGTAACAGTCGTTGTTTATATATTGCAGAATGGTGGTACTACGATCGAGGCCAATAGTTGGCAATTCATGAGAGGGATCAGGTTTCGAGCTAGGGGATGAGAGGCTACGCAAGTTCATCACGTCAGAGATCACCAGGGGCATCCTTAAGTCGACTCCCATTATTTTTGGGTCGATCAAGGAAGGGATAGTTGAGTTGATGGAGGATCACCTCAGGGCATTCAGGAGCGACATGGCATCTAGCCAGTCGGGATCTCGCACGTTGTCCTTTAAGGACTTCAGGGGCAGTGATGCGCCGGATTTTCACAGGGCGAAGGACCCCATAGCTGCCGGGCGGTGGATTGCAGACATCGAGTCTGCATAATTGACTAGCTTTTGCCCCGAGGGGTCGGAGGTGAGATACGCAATAGGGTGTTTGAGAGACAGAGCTAGAGACTGTTGGGAGTCTGTTGGTGACTCATTGGGAGCCTCGGCTGTCGAGGCTATGACCTGGTCAGACTTTTTGACCGGGTTCAGGGCAGAGTTTGCACCGGCTGTCGAGCTTCAGCAGCTGGTGTCACACCCCAAAACCGAGAACGACGGAAACATTTTCGGGTGGAGGACGTCATGTAATGTATCACAACAATGTAAAGTAGTACACAAGCAACAACATCATCCATTGCATTAATAGTATAATTTTAATTACAAGTGTGTTCTTTCATAGCATAAGACAACATAACGAATAATCAAAATAAAAGAGGAGTCTTGATTTCTCCGACTTCACAAAACCTGGTCGTTGTACCTGTCTATTTGTGACATGAGAATACAAGTATTTTGAAAGTGAGTATCAACAATAAAGCTGGTGAATTCATAAGTATTAATGTGTCTTTGATTTGTAAAACTGGAAAGTAAAGACTTGTAAACATTTGGAAAAAAGTTTGTATAAGTATGAACTATTTGAAAGTAGTTGAAAACGTTTGAACACCTTAGCAAATCCCTATGATTTCTATTAGTATAAAGAGTAGTCTTCTACCAAGACCTAACTGTTTTGAAAGCAGTCTTCTACCAAGACTAGGCTATTTTGAAAGTAGTCTTCTACCAAGACCCGAATGTTTTGAAAGTAGCCTTCTACCAAGACCCGACTATACGACTATTAATATCAATATAAGAAATTGTATCCTTTGGTACTAGGATACTCAAATATAACTCACCTCATCGGTTATGTGAATGAGTCACAAGGTAAAGGTAATAATATAACTAACTTAAGTATTATCCTTTTGTACTAGGATAACTAACAGTGTTAACTGTAGACATCCGTAGATGTACATTTACCTCTATAGCTAACAGATGGGTGTAGGAATAGTTAGTCCCTTAAAGTATACCTATAATGGTATCAACCGTAGACATCCGTAGATATGCATTTACCTTTGTAGCTAACAGGGGTTATAGGAATGGTTAGTCCCGTAAAGTATCCTTTTGTACTAGGATATTAAGTCCAATCTATCTCATCGATTATGTGAATGTATCACAAAATAAAGATAAGAATGATAATTATATAATAGTATCTACACATATAATATGTAATAGTAACTGATCATATAGTATCTACGTAACAGTATCCATGTAAAAGTATCTATGTAAACGTACTCATGTAAGCGTATCTATGTAAACGTACTCATGTAAGCATATCTATGTAAAGACTCATGAATGAACTGACTCTTGTGTGATTCCTTGTACTTGGAATGGTAAGTAGTATCTCCTAACTATACCTATAATAGTTACTAATGGTGTACGTGTATAATCGAAAGTATGCCTTTGCTACCCAAAGGTACTGAACTAATGGAAAGAAACTTTTATGTCTATATATGTATACATAATATATAAGCATAAAAAAAAGTTTTGTAAAACCTTTGAAAAAGGTTAATATCTAAGAAAAGATCGACTTGATGTCAGTTTATAAAACGGTTTGAAAGTATTTGTTTTCGTAAAACAGTTTAAGTATAAAGAAACCTTTGTTTGAAACACAATGGCAAAAGAGTTTGAAATGAAACATACATTGTATGTAAGACAGTTTGATAAAGAGTTTTAAACATGTAAAAACGTTTAAGAAAGTCATTTAAAGAAGTATGTTTGGTAAAACAGTTAACGTATAGCAAATCCATTTGCATGTTAGTTATTAATCACATGTGATTGATATAATAACTAGCATGATTCAACCATGTGATTGATATAATAACTATCATGATTCAAATTGTATTCCCCCCATAAACCATTTAAAAACATTTAGAAACATTTAAAAGATTAATTCAAGGGGTATGAACTCACCTAGAATGAGTGGTTTGTTCGGAAGTGTCGGACAAGGTGCTAGGTGCCAAGTGAGGACTTGAACACACACAATGGTCCTAGTTATCATATAATAAACATATATGTAATCTAATTAGTTAATTAATAACTAATTACTCAAGTTAAGACACCCTAGGTCATGGAAACACTTTGATTCAAGTGCTATAGGCACCAAAGGGTTGCACCTAAGGGTTGTATGACTTGGCATTGGAGTTTATGGCCCATGAACCACCCCTTTATGGAGTTTACGGCCCATGAACATTTAACCATGAGTTTAGGGCCGTAAACTCATGGTACTAAGTGCCAAATTGTGTTTTGAGGTCTTACAAGTCATGATTGGGCATCAAATGATCAAGTCCAAGCCTTAGGAAAGCATTAGGGGCATAATAAGACCACCTTGTGGAGTTTACGGCCAAATAACCATATTATTATGTGTGCACAGCTATAAACTCTCTTAGGGACATCTTTTGATTGTTGTTTAAGGTCTTAAACACTTCTAGGAAGGTTCAAGGTTGGTATCCAAGGCTTAGGAAGGGACTAATGTCCATTTTACCACTTAAAAAGGGGTTTACGGCCCAAGAACATCCTTGACCGTAAAATCCTTTGTTCTTGTGTTATTTGATGATTTTCAAGTGTTATCAAGTTCATATTAAGCACCCAAGAAGCTAGGGCAAGTGTACTTACAAGATACAAGCTTGATTTGGTGTTTAAGGTCCAAGAACACTAGTGTGTGTTCTTGGTGTTTTGAAGATCTAAGTAAAACACAAAATTGAATGGATGAAATGATGTATAAACACTAGGTATTAGGTTATAACAACAATTCAAGTCGAGAATCACTTACGTTTTCGGAAGATCGGGTGAAGAACGGGTTGATAGTTGAGAGAGAATAGAGGGTTTTCTTGAGAATGGAAGTGAAAAGTGAGGAGTTTGGGGAGTAAACTCATGCCTAAGGCATGAGTTCATGGCCACTAGGGAGTTTATGGCCCAAACTCTAAAATTTTGGACGTGAACTCCTTATTAACGTGGTATGTGTAGTTTTGCAACTCCAAGACTTGAGACGGTACTTCCTTTTATCCGTTTGTTTGAAGAATAAATACTAAAGCACTCAAACGGACTTTAAATTGGCTAAAAATTATTAGGAGTGTAATTGACTTTTAAATTAAGTGCTTGACTTTAAAGTTTGAACAAATGAAAATTCCAGGTTGTCACAGCTGGCTAGGGAGTTTTTAGATATGAGGCAGACGACGGAGACCGTGGCGGAGATCACCGCCAAGTTCCGGGATAGGGCGTTGTTAGTGCCCTAGTATGCAGGTGATGAGGATATGAGGAGGAACCGCTACCATGAAATGCTACGAGCGAATATCCGAGAGCATGTTAGTTTCTCAACTTGCCCTACCCTGGATTCCATGATTGCCAGGGCTAGGGAAAGGGAGATTGATCTGGAGCATATCCGGAAGAGGAAGGAAGAGGAGGGACAGGTTATAGGGGCTTCGGGGAAGAAGCCCAAGGGATCAGATGTTGGGCCAAAAGGCCAACATGGGCGAGGCCGCTGCAGGAAATGCGGCAAAACGCACGAGGGAGAGTGCAAGTTGGGATCATCAGGCTGCAATAAGTGCGGCAAGTTAGGGCATTTTAGCAGGGATTGTACCGCCCCTGCACCTGTCTTCTCGACGTCTGAGTTGCTGTGCTTTCCCTACAACCAGAGGGGCCACAAGAAGGGCAATTGCCCCCAGTTGACAGCAGCTTCAACGCCAGTGAAGGCGCCAGCTCCAGCGACCCTACGGATCACTGATGGCCGGCAGGGCAAGGCATAGGCTCCAGTGGTGAGGAGTCGGGCATTCCAGTTGACTACCGAGGAGGCACGCGCCGCACCCGATGTGGTGACTGGTATGATTCTTTATTTATGCTTTTATGTTATGCTGCTGTAATGTTGATATGTTATATGTATGTGCTCTGCTTAGGATCGTTCCATGTGAACGGTATCCCAGTTCAGGTGTTGTTCGATTCGAGGGCTACCCGATCATTTGTTTCTCTTGCGCTTAGCAAGAAGTTTCCTGAGTCTTCGGGCAGGTTGGATTTCCCTTTAGAAGTGGAGATTGTCAATGATCGTTCGGTGCGAGCATCAAAGGTTTTTCGGGATTGTGTATTGAGATTGTTTGAAGAGCGTTATCTGGTGGATCTGGTTCCCATACCTTTGCGGGGGAACAAGGTTATTATTGGTATGGATTGGTTGAGCCCCAATGGGGCAGTGATAGACTGCGCGCAATAACTAGTGCGAGTCAGAGCCCCAAGTGGGGGAGAATTGGTGATTCAGGGTGAGAGACCACAATAAGGGCCAGCCTTATGTTCGGCAGCAAGGGCAAGGCGCTACCTCCAGCAGGGTTACGCAGGTTATGCCGCGTGTGTTATGGATACCCGGGAGGCGGGTAGAGCGACGGTGGACGAGGTGCCCGTAGTACGAGAGTTCGCGGACGTATTCCCCGAGGAGCTGCCTGGGATACCTCCGAAGCGCTAGGTGGAGTTCAGGATTGACCTAGTCCTTGGTGCGGCTCCCACAGCCAAGGCACCCTATTAGTTGGCTCCTCCCGAGATGCAGGAGTTGGCTATGCAGCTGCAGGAGCTGCTAGACAAGGGATTTATCAGGCCAAGCAGTTCACCCTGGGGAGCCCTGATTCTGTTTGTGAAGAAGAAGGACGGGTCGCATCGGATGTGTATAGACTATCGGGAGCTAAACAAGGTAACAGTGAAGAACCGTTACCCACTCCCGAGGATTGTGATCTCTTTGATCAGTTGCAGGGAGCATCTTGGTTCTCCAAGATCGATTTGCGTTCAGGTTATCATCAGATGAGGGTCAGAGAGGAGGATGTGCAGAAGACCGCGTTTCAGATGCGCTATGGCCATTATGAGTTCATGGTGATGTCGTTTGGGCTCACCAATGCTCCTGCCACGTTCATGGACCTCATGAACCGCTTGTGCAGACCGATGCTGGATCGGTCTGTGGTAGTTTTCATTGATGACATCTTGGTTTATTCCAAGACGCAGGAGGAGCACAAGAGGCATCTCCGAGAGGTGTTGGAGACCTTGAGGAGAGAGAGCTTATATGCTAAATTCTCCAAGTGTGGGTTCTGGTTGCACGAGGTGCAATTTCTTGGGCACCTTGTCAACCAGAACGGGATTTCAGTAGACCCGACCAAGGTAGAGGCCGTGATGAGATAGGAGGTTCCGAAGTCTCCATCCGAGATTTGGAGTTTCCTGGGTTTAGTGGGCTATTATCGGAGATTCATTCAGGACTTCTCCAAGATAGTCGTACCATTGACCAGGCTAACAAGGAAGGTCGTGGTCTTTCGTTGGGGGCCTGAGCAGCAGGCAGTGTTCGAGACACTGAGATAGAGATTGTGCGAGGTGCCAATCTTAGCCCTGCCTAAGGGCATAGAGGATTTTGTTGTATACTGCAATGAGTCCATATCAGGTTTGGGCGCGGTATTGATGCCGAGAGGGCATGTCATCGCCTACGCATCGAGGAAGCTGAAGCCTCACGAGAAGAATTACCTGACGCATGACTTGGAGATGGGGGCTGTTGTGTTCGCCCTAAAGATTTGGTGTCATTACCTCTATGGGGTTCGTTGTACCATTTACTCGGACCATAAGAGTTTGAGGTACCTCATGGATCAGTCGAATCTAAACATGAGGCAGCGTCGGTGGTTGGACGTGGTAAAGGATTACGATTGCGAGATCCTTTATCACCCAAGGAAGGCCAATGTGGTGGCCGAGGCGCTTAGCTGTAAGGTAGCGCCGATCTGAGATATCTGCCTATGGATGACAGTAGTGACTCCGCTGTTGGAGCGGATTCGGGAGGCTCAGCAGGAGGCTATGAAGGAGGAACATCGAAAGAGTGAGCAGGTTGTGGGACAGGTTTCCTCCTTTGTGACAACCCGAAATTTCCATTTTGTACGAACATTATCTATTCAATAGAAGCTAGTCCAGTTTCAATGAATTTTAGACTTTTCCGAATAAGTTTGTGTACATTAGGGTTTACGTTTAAGGAGATATCAGGAGAGTGGATACTCATGGGTTTGTGAAACTTGAGCATTTCAAAACTTCATAATATTAGAGTCCAATTCCGGAATAAAAATATTTTCTGCCAAAATATTTCAGGACTATAAATAGATTTCTGAACTAAATTCATTCATTATTCACATTTCCAACTAGAGAAAAGCCATATTCTCTCTCACGGATCTTCGGGTTTTCATCCCAAATCGTGAGTACACTTCTCTAGTTGTGTTATAATGTTTGTTTTATGCTTATTAACATAGATTACATGTCAAATATGTGAGATCCGGGAGTTTACCGCCCAAGAACGTTCTTGGGGAGTAAACTCCAAAATGAAGCTTTAAGGCTATCTAGTCCCAATTCCTTGTTAGGCAACTAGTTTAGGATGATATGTAGGATCATTTGAGGCTAGAAATCAATCAAGAACACATAGTTCTAGGAGTTTACGGCCCAAGAGTTTCTTGGACCGTAAACACCTTTTTCAAGGGCTTAATGTGCCCTAATCACCCCCTAAGGCTTTAGACATTAACCCTCAATTACTTGTAGCTAAAATAGGGACAACAACACATCAAAATCATCCCTAAAAGGGAGTTTACGGCCAAGAAATGCTCTTGGGCCGTAAACTCCAAGTAAAGGCACCAAAGTGTGCCTAAAGTCCCCTTTAGCCTAAATCAAAAGCCTAGAAATTATCCTACTTGTGCAAGAGACTTGAAAGAATTAAAACATCCATCCCATGAGAGTTTACGGCCGTAAACTCTAAGGGATATGGTCTTTAGGCCGTAAACTCCTCAAGGGAGTGTTATCTATGCCCTAAACTACCCAAAGGATTAAACCACCAAGCTAGGCTTATTCTAGAAATCATTTAGCACCTTAAAACACCCAAAACCACCAAGGTTGGAGTTCACGGCCGTAAACTCAAGGGTTTACGACCGTAAACTCCTTTGGTGGGGTTTGTTGGGTAGTAAACTCTTATTCAAGGTTCTTGGAAGCTTTAAACCCCTTTAGCCTTGTCCCATAACAACTTAGATGCAACCATTAGGACCTATAACACTTATACAAAGTGTTTACATGTTCCTAAGTGTCCCAACTTATTTCATTAAGTTATTATTTGGCTAATTAGTTATATATATGCTCATTATATGATAACTAGGCTCGTGCGTGTGAACAAGTCTCCGTTTTCCACCTAGCACGGTATCCGACACTACAATCCAATCCACTCACCACAAGTGAGTTCATACCCCTTTAATTAACCTTTGAAATACTTTAAATGTTTTAAATACTTTATGGGGGGAATACAAGTTAAATGCTTATAGTTATTGCCTCAATCACATGTGATTACATTAATCACATGTGATTAATAACTAGAAAACCAATGATTTTATCACTGTTCAAACTGTTTATCAAACTGCTTTACTTCAAAATGTTTTACAAACTCTTTTACTTATCAAATGCTTTTATTTAAACTTTGTTATACTTCTTATAAATTGCATGCCCATACATGTATAGATATATAAGCAATGTTTAAAGGGCTTAGGAAGGCCATCCGCCCTATTTCCTTTTTCTCGATTTGGATGTGGTCTGGTGGGATTTCGGGTGACCGTCCGAAGGTCATTTCAATATTAGTTATATATCAATTATACATACATAGACATAAAAGTACTTCCATATTCATGCGTACTATACACATCATTAGTAAGTTACCATCGGGGTAACACAGGATCATACTACTACAACTTCTAGATCAATGAGTCAGTTCATTCATGAGTCTATACATTACATTACTATGAGAACATATACATTACATTACTACGAGAACATATACAACTATACTAGAAAGAGAACATATACAACTTTACTAGGAGGAGAACATATATAACTATACTAGAGAGAGAACATATACAACTATACTAGAAAGAGAACATATACAACTATACTAGGGGGAGAACATATACAACTATACTAGAACGAGAAACATTACACTACATTTACAAGAATACGTTAACAATTGTGATCCACTGGATCAGAGCATGCCTTAAATGTCATGACCCGAGTTGTAGCCAGAATTCTCTTGGAGGGAGAGCGTGGGTTTGCGTATAGATCTATACTGGATTGACTATCCTACACCTTGCTGCTAGCTACAGCCGGACCTGCAGGTCTGCGGGTGCCAAACTTCATTCCGTTATTACGACCATTTGTATGTCGTTGTTACCAGTCGATAGTATGGTGCAATTATCACATTATACCTTAATATAAATCCGGTTTAAGGTATTTAGTACAACAGTAGTTCCTATAATACAAAACTACAGTACTACAATGATTTACCCATTACATATTTTTAGTGATTATTTCACTAAAACTTTAATGTACAAACTATATTTTGTTAAATGATAGTTACACTTGGGAAATTACACACTTTTACAACAAACGAGCATACAAACCAGTCAAACCTTGGTAGAAGGCTACTTTAATAGAAAATATAGGTTTTTCTGAGAGATTCAAACTTTTACAAACACTTACATACATTTTACAAACTTATACTTGAGACACGTTCAAACGTTTTGGTAACAAACATTGACACTAAAATACTTATGAACTCACCAGCTTAATGCTGATAAACTCTTTCAAAATAACTTGTATTCTCAGGTCATCAGTAGACAGGTACCGATGCCAGCTTTTGAGAAGATGGAGCACATTCAAGACTCATCATATTATTTTGATTTACATTATATTTTTGGTGTCTAAAACTGTACGGAACACGCTTGTATTAAAATTATGTATTTAATGCAATGGATGATGTTGTTTGCTTATTTACATTTACTGTGTTGTGATACTGTACATGACGTCCTCCGCCCCAGAACGTTTCCGCCGTTCTTGGTTTTGGGGTGTGACATCCTTCGACTATGATAGTCGAGGGTTATTGACTCTTCATCGTAGGGTGTGGGTCCTTTATCATGGTGGCGTGCGTTAGGTTTTGATGGAGGAGGCGCACAAATCCCGGTTCTTTATTCATCCCGAGGCGACGAAGATGTATAGGGATCTTCGTCTAGACTATTGGTGGCCCTGCATGAAGCGGGATGTGGCTTGGTACGTTGAGCGGTGTTTGACCTGCAGGAAGGTCAAGGCCGAGCATTAGAGACCGCAAGGCAAGATGCAACCGTTGGACATCCCGTTGTGGAAATGGGAAGATATTACGATGGATTTTATCACAAAGCTTCCCAGGACATCGCGAGGAGTGGATTCGATATGGGTCATCGTGGTTCGATTAACCAAGAGCGCCCATTTTATTCCAATTCAGGAGAGCATATCGCCCGAAAAGTTGGCCGACATCTATATCAGGGAGATAGTGGCGCGACACGGGGTGCCAGTATCCGTGATTTGAAATAGGGATGTCCGTTTTACATCCAGGTTTTGGAAGAAATTTCATGACGAGTTGGGCACTCGGCTGCATTTTAGCACCGCCTTTCACCCGCAAACAGATGGTCAGAGTGAGCGGACCATCTAGACTCTAGAGGATATGTTGCGGGCATGCGTGCTAGACTTTGGTGGTAGCTGGGATACCTATCTTCCTCTAGCTAAGTTCTCGTACAATAACAACTACCACACGAGTATTGATCGACCTCCCTTCGAAATGTTGTATCGGAGGAGGTGTCGGACCCCGATATGTTGGGGTGAGGTCAGCCAGAGGGTCATGGGGAGCACCGAAATGGTGCTCAAGACGACCGAGAGGATTCAACAAGTTCAGAGCAGGCTTCAGACTGCACAGAGTCGGCAGAAAAGTTATGCCGACAAGCGCCGTTCAGACTTGGAATTCCAAGTCGGGGATATGGTTCTTCAGAAGGTGTCGCCATGGAAAGGCGTCATCCGATTCAGAAAACGAGGTAAGTTGGGCCTAAGGTACATCGGGCCATTCAGGGTTGTAGCCCGGGTGAGAAAGGTAGCGTATAGGTTGGATCTGCCAGCCGAACTCAGCCAGATCCACAACACTTTCCACGTCTCTTAGTTGCGTAAGTGTTTGGTGGACGACTCGGCAGTGGTGCCTTTGGAGGATATCCAGGTCGATGACAGCCTGAATTACATCGAGCGGCCTGTGGCAATCCTCGACAGGAAGTCGAAGGATCTGAGGAACAAGAGGGTGGAACTCATAAAGGTGCAATGGCAGCATCGGAAAGGATCGGAGTGGACTTGGGATCCGGTGGAAGAGATGATGGAGCACTACCCCGAGCTGTTTCAGGATCAAGAAGCAGACTTCAAGGACGAAGTCTAAAATAAGTGGGGGAGATGTGTAGCACCTGGTTCCCGATACGTATTTCTTGTAATTAATAATTCTAAATTCATGCATTTTGCCTTGGACTCGGCGAGTTGAAGGACCGACTTGCTGAGTAGGAGCCGGATGAGACGCGAGGTCTGAGCCTTGGACTCGGCGAGTAGGCCCTGTTTGGGCAAAACCCTAACCCGAGTGTTGGCACCCTATTTAAGCACACTAACTCGGCCTCCCTTGTCCCTAACACTTCCAGAGAGCTGTAGTGAGAGACCCTAGCCCCCATATTGTTCTTGTGAGTGATTTTTCTTGGTGAAGGAAGTTTGGAGCTTAGAAGAAGGAGGAGGAGGTTGAAGAGTGCAAGGAGGGGAGTAGATCCGAAATCTACACTGTGAGAAGCTTCCATTCAGGTAGAAAAGTTCCTACCTTGATCACTAGGGCATTAGATACCATTTTTGTCCCAAATTGGTGGTTTTCAAGCCCTAAAACAACAAACTCTATGTGTTTGTGCTTAATGATCCGAAAGGACTTCAGACCTAGACCTTGTGGACGTATTAGAGGCCTAACGTTTCTATGGTTGAAGTGATTGAGGTCCCCATTAGGTGTATGACCTCATAAAGAGCTTGGATTTGCATTTTTGAGCATGTAGGGCCATGCATGCACGTAAAGTTTACAACTTTACGTGATAAGCATGCCCTAGGAACATAGATCTATGGTTTTGAAGCATTGCATGTCTCAGATTTAGTCGATATAAGAAATGGGTCAAGGGACTCGGCGAGTCCCAAAGTGGAACTCGACGATTTCTTTGAAGATGGCCTTAGACTCGGCTAGTTAGATAAACAACTCGGAGAGTCCTATGAAGATTGCCTGGTACTCAACGAGTTGTTCTTCAAACTCGGCGAGTCGGATGAACAGTTACTGAGTAAGAGGGATTTAGGTGTTAAAGGTAAAACCTTTCGTATTTGCATGCAGAATTAGCGATCTACGTGTAGCAATAGTCCCAGAAACCCAAATCCTCATAAAGGATGCTCTGGTGAGGATTTGGAAGCGAGTAGGAGATCTGCGCGTATGGACTCGGCGAGTTGTTCTTGGACTCGGCGAGTCGGATCGCGAGCCGGTTCTATCGTCCCAAGTAGTGAGTTAAGGGTGACTCGGTGAATGGGAAAAGGGACTTGTAGAGTGGGATCGGGTTAGTGGGAGAAGGACTCGGCGAGTCGGTGCCATGACTCGGCGTGTCCAATCAACTGGAAGTTGACTTTGACCAAGGAGTTGACCTTGGACCAGGGGTGGTTCAGTCATCTGACCTAAGGGTGTGTATGAGTGGCTAATCTATGTTTATGATTTATAGCCGGAGGATTTCCGATTCAGTAGTCATGCGCTTAGCAAGCAGACTTTCAGCAACTACTTTTCGAGGTGAGTTACCTTCCAGTAGCAGTGGGTCTAAGGCCACAATGCCGGCCCACTAGTAGGAGTTGTATGATTAGATGGTTGTCTATGTGATATTCATCTAGGGCTGTTACTACCTGTGTTATGTTTATGTGCTAGTATGATATGATGCTATGTGTTAGTGATAGTAGGGGAGATAATCCCCAGATTACCGGTCGATAGGACCGAAGGGGCAGATATGCCCACCCATGCTAGATAGATTATGTGATACATGTTATATGGTAGTGGTAGGGGGTGAAATAGTCCCCAGTATCCGATCGAGAGGACCGAAGGGGAGACTAGCACCCAGGTATGCTAGTCAGTATCTGGTCGAGAGGATCGAAGGGGAGACCAACACCCAGATATGCTAGTTAGTATCCGGTCGAGAGGACCGAAGGGGTAGGTTGGGCACCCAGATATGCCTGACAATATATGTATGTTAAGTGGTTATTCGGTATGTGGTACGGTGGGGGAACTCACTAATCTTCGTGCTTACGGTTTTTTGTTGTTGTTTCAGGTGCCACTTCAGCGAAGGCGAAGGAGCTGGCGTGGTAGCAGCATATCACACACACGCTCTTTGTTTTCCACACTACGAGATATTCTGGGATTTATACTCTGACATTATGGTTGTTTTTATGTTTTGGTTTCGGACACAAAATATGTTTTATGGGATGATATGATCGGATGATGTTTTACTATAAATATTTTACAAACCACTTATTTTAAATAAAAATTTTGGGCGTGAAAATTGGGTCGTTACATTAAAAGTTTAAAAAGTTTCTGAAAATTGAGCTGTTAGAATATAATATTTTTGTTAGTTGTGTCATTTTAGGTATAATGTATATTTAAAAAATATATCCTTGTAAAATTTGAAAATTACTTCAATATCCTTATAAACTTTAAAATTACGTCTGTATCCCTCTAAAAATATTAAAATTACATTAATATCCACAATAGTTTTTTAATTACGATTATATCAATTTTTTTAATTTGTTTATCTAATATTATAAATTAGAGAAAATTACAAATATAGCCTAATACTTTATGGAAAATAGCCAAAAAAACTCAAATGACAAGAAATAGCCACCAAAATTGTAGATGGACTCCATCAATCTGTGATTTTACTTGTCTATTTGTGATTTTGCGTCCATATATGATTTCCTCTTTTTCATGGGTATAAAAACATAGTTTTTTTTTTCTCTCATTCTTCAAACTTTTTGTTAGAGAACTTTCTCTCTAAAGACACTATGAACGAATTCATTTTATTAGAGAGATTTTAAACAAATTTTTCAAAAAATAACAACTAAAGTGATAATTTTTTGCAAAACTTTATATATAATAATGTTGTTTCGTAGTCAAATCCTATTAATGTCGTAATTAAAAATAATAAAAATAATAAAAATAAAAAAAAATAAAAAAAACACAAAATTGCCTGTGGATGAGAGGAAATTGTGGATGAATTTAGTTCATCTGTGATTTCAGTTAGAGATGAGGTATTTATGCGGGAAAAAATAATTTTTTTTTAAAATAACCACCTGCGAACATACAAGTTGCTAAAGACGTCTGTGCTTTAGCGACCTGTACGCTCACAAATAACTTAGAAAAATCGCAGATGAGCTTAATCTATCATCTCGATTTTGGTGGCTAAACACATTTTTAAAATCGTAGATGGGCTTAATAAATCTAGATTATGGTGGTTAAAAAAAATTTGGGTTTTTTTTTTACTAAATAATTAAAATATTCAGCTAAATTTGTAATTTTCTCTAAAAAAAAATTATATATTCGTTTACCAAAATACCGTTTCTTTATCTCTTCAATTGATTGAACCCTCTTCTTCCTTACTTCAATATATCTTCTATTACGAAACTTAAGTTTTCGTACTTTCTGTTGACGCTGCGTGATAGATCAATAGAACTGTGGTGATTCTTTTTTTAGTTCACATCACCAAAGGCATGAACAATTCCGTGCAGCGAAAGGCTTCTAAACATGAAGAAGTACATTGAGGATATGATGATACCCCATTGTCTTATGACTTGCACTTCGTTGGAGGTATTAAGGTTGTCTTGTAGACATCGTGTAATCCTGCCTAGAATTTCTGGGTTTCCTGCACTTAGGGTTCTTAAGTTGGAAAATGTTGAGTTATTTGACAATGATTTAGTGAAATATTTTTTTCTTGAAAGCTGCCCGTTGCTGGAGGATTTAACGTTGTATGAATGTGTGGTAGACAAACTTGATCTTCTTTGTGTTTCATGTCCAAACCTCAAGAAGCTGACACTTCTTAACTGGTGTAAGTACTACTTGTGTAGTTCTCTTAAGCTTTCATGCCCAAAACTGGTGTATCTGGATTTAAAAGGTGAAGTAGCTTCAAGTTATATCTTTGAATGTCTATACTCATTGAAGGAAGCTGTACTTTATCCCGAGTGCGACACCATATTTAATAAGCTGTTTCATGAATTTTCTCATTTGGAATCTTTTGCTACTAACCTTGATTTCTTGCCCGAGGTAAATGTTTATTCTCTTCATGAATGGCTGATATATAGAGGTTTCTCAATCGATGTTTTTTTCTTTCCAAATTTTGTATTTAAATTGTATATACTCCTGAGTCCTGATTAAATTGCATCATTACTTGTTTATCATGAAATCTTTATCAATTATGTACCCATATGCCTATTTGTTACCATGATTAATAACTCTACTTGCTATCATTATTATAGTGGATTGATGATGCACATGATCCTCTACAAAATCTGAAGACTTTGGAGCTACACTCATCAATTGATGAATTTACTGCTGAACGACTCATCCAAGCCTTCGAATATTGTCCTGACACTACAAGAAATATATCCTTTAGCGGCGACACTATTAGCGGCGACTATTGGCTTTACCGGCGACTCTAGCTAGAGTCGCCGGTAAAGCCACTAGTCGCCGCTAATAGTGTCGCCGCTAAAGGGTTGACACCCGAATCCGCACTTTCCCCCTACATTGCATCTCAACCGTTCGATGAGATAGCCAATCCAACGGGTGGGGTGCCTTATCCGGTTTAACCTAATACCGGCGAGACGCATGTCGCCGCTAAAACTCTAAAAAAGTCGCCGCTAATTGTCTGCTAAAAATGACGCGGTACCCTTCCCTCCAGTTTGTCGCCGCTATTAACAATTGTCGCCGGTATTGATCCTCGCGTCGCCGCTAATAGTGTCGCCGCTATTGATGATCGCAGATAAAAAAAAAAACGCACGCAGATTACAGTTCCTCTTCATTTCCCTTTCTGTTTGCTTCGAGTTCCTTCACCATTTTTCCGATTTTCTTCTTCAATCAGCTTCTTTCAAGCAAATTTCTCCCCTCATTGTTCCAAGCAAGTGTCCCTAGGTGTGGTTAAAGCTTTGGGATCAATTTCTACCTCCATTTCTTGAAGAAAGGTAAGTTTTATTTTGATGATTTCATTTTTGTGTTGTATGAATGATAATAAATTGCTCATGTTCTTTATTTTTGGTGGTGTTGTTTTGGATTAGAAGCATTGTTCCAAGCAAGTGGTTAAAGCTTTGGGATCAATTTGTAGGTGCCTCCATTTGTTGAAGAAAGGTAAGTTTTTTTTTATGATTTCTTTTTTATTTTGTATGAATTTTGATTTGTAGCTTTATGTAGTGATTGAATGATAATAAATTGTTCATATTTTTGTTTTTGGTGGTATTGTTTTGGATTAGAAGCAAGTTATTCAGTAGCGGCGACTTATTACCGGCGACGCGTCGCCGCTATTATCATTACCGGCGACTTTTGGGACTTTTACCGGCGACTTTTGTCGCCGGTAATGGCCTTTTTCCTTGTGGTGTGAAGTGGAGTCCAATGGTATTTTATTTTATGCATCACATTCTTGAAAGCATGGTGTCTCACTTCCACAATTTTCTTGGTTGCAAGCATGGTGTATTGTGCATATCTAATTCTTGACATAAGCATAGAGGGAGAAATTCGGTCTATTTACCTATAAACGGGTTATATTTTATCAAATGAGTATAATAAAAAGAAACACTAAAATAGCAACAGGTCAAATAGGCTGAACGAATTGAAGCTGCAAAACTCTATTCAAATGTTTATTAAAAAAATTAACTTCTAATCTTAACAATATATAACATATATGTGTTGAAAGTGGAAACTAAAGAAATGGGCTTGTTTTATAGAACACCTCAGAGAAAGTTTAGACTGAATTATCACGAACCCTAGACACAATCTCAAAGATACTTATGCCTTTTTTCGATGAACCAGGAACACCCGAAGTTGGATGATGCTGCAACAAGGAGGATGTTGCCTCCTGATGTGAAATGGCTCGAATTTTTTGAATTCAAAGGAGAAAAGCCAAAACTAGTTTTAAAGTATGAAAATGGATATGGATGGATGGATTTAGTTGCGAGGTGGGGTAAACAAGCCAGTTAATTGTCAAAGTGACTACTTTAATTTACTATTTAGAAACACGGATGTTACAACACAAGCTTTATGGTAAACTATCAGAAATAGTAGATACCTGTTCATGTGATCAAGTATCTAAATTTTGAATTTTTGTTTCATGCTGATTCTTTATCAACTATTACTAGAGAATAAATGTTTGGTTCTACAGTTTTGTTCATATTCTTTCTGCTATAAAAACTACAACAATTATGTACGTATCAGATTGTTATTTTGCCACAAAAACAGCAATTGCAACATCAGTATGTTAAACCAACTGCCTCATTTGCACCACGACATAAATAAAATAGAGTTTAGGACTTCAGGGCATATAGAGCAAAAGTGAACTACTGATATATGTATAGCAGGACAGATATGTATGCATGTACGAATGTATTATAGATATTTTATATGTATGATAGAAAGGCGAAGATTAAGACAATCAGTCTAGAGAATTATACATACTTGATACTTGTGAGCTTTTTGTAAACAAAAAATTGACCTTGCATTGTTTGCCTATGTGAAGAAACAATATTAAGCTAATTAACAAGAGTAGTGGCCATGGAGGACAAAAAGTGACATTACTTGAAGGTGATGGTTAAAAAATTCGTCCCCAAAATCTGATTTTAACAATTGAGTGAACATATAAGCTTCATTTGATTGGGTTGACAGTCTAAAACTGGAATTCTCCATCAATTCTCAGGGTTTACACGTTTAGACCGTCTTGCAAGTTGTAACATCCGGCATTTAAGGATGATGTATAAAGTAGGTGAGAAATTAAGTATTTTAAATAAGTGAACAAAACAAGAATTTTGAAGAGTAAATGGGGAGTTTTAGTGAAAATCTTAGTACGATGCTATTTTTAGAGAAAAAGGTGTTTTATTTTTTTATAGAGATAAAGTGCTTTAGCAAAATCTGAGGTAGGGAGGGAGGTTGTTAAAGAATGTATGATATTAGTGAAGAGCAAAGAAAATGCAAGCTAGTAAGATGATTTTGTAATCTACTTTAAAAAATGAATATTTTGTTTGCATTGTACAACATTACGACACGGCTGTTTTAACTTTTAACTTTGCTCCATGCATGTATTATAGAATGAACTTTATGTTGTATTTTATGTTTTTCTTTCAATGATATTTTCATTTATAAAAATATGCAAAATGAAAATAAATATTCTTTCTACAAAAATCAATAACAGGAATTTGTTAAGAGATCGAATATGATAATATTAATTGAAAAAAAAACGTAATTGTATAACTTATAGTTTTACCATGTTTTATAACTATATACATAATCGATAACATAAATTAAATCATCAAATCATTGATGAATAACAAATTTATCTTTTTTTTTAATTTATTTTTAGTTTGTATTTTATATGCAACCCAATAAGTCTATGTATTTATTAGTAGGTGTTACAAACTTGTTGTATTTATTAGTAGGTGTTACAAACTTGTTGTATTGCCAGGCTTATCTCCATTAGACTTCCACTTTCACATGGAATATTCACTACAAGAAAAAGTTAAAATAACTATGGAATTTTACTACGGAAGTAAAATTTGTAGTTATTATGCTATGGAATATGCTACATAATGGGTTGTCATAGCTATTTTGTTATGGAATTTTTTATAGAATTGCATTTCGTAGCTAATTTTTGAATAGTTACGGAATTGTGCTACGTAACTATGGACTATGCAACAGAGTAGTTAGACGTAGTTGTATTTGCTAAAGAATCAGCAACAAAATTACGTTTTGTAGCTAATATTTGAAGAAATATGGAATTTTGCTATGTAATCGGAGTCCGTAGTTATCATGCTACAAAATTTGCTAGAGAATTATAGGTCGAAGGTATTTTGCTACAAATTTACTATAGATCAAAGTTTGTAGTTATTTTCCTACAAATATTGTTACGAAATCAAAATTTGTAGCTATTCTACTACAAAATAGTGGTACTGATTTGTTTATTATACCATCATAGTTTCATTTCCTCTTATTATAACATTTTACGTTAATAATTTTAGGGATAATCTTATAAAACCCAACATATTTTCATCAAATCTTAATAAAACCATCCTTTTCTTTCTTGTCAATCATTTAGGAAAAAGTGATAAAAGATTATGTCAATGCGATAAGGTAAATTTTCTTTCTTTCCATCCTTTATGACCATTAGATTCTATCAACTTTTTTTTAATCAAATTGATTAGGTACTTAAATTGTTAATGACAAATTTTACCTAATTGACCAACTGCGAGATGGAAGTCAACAAGAGGAATTGATGGTAGAAGGGCAGACAATTAATATTTCAAGGATGAGTGTGGAAGTAAGTTTCTTGTAACATTTTCATTTACAAAATAAAAATGATTATGAAATCTAGAATTTTTATTTTATTTTATTTTTTAGGTTATTGAATTCCCTTTTAGTTGTTTTTAAGTCAATTTATTTGATGTTATCTTGCAATCATTTGGAAACATATCCTTATGAAAGACTTAAACAACTTCTTTAATAAATATATCTTGGGTTTTGATGATGATTCAGGCAATATCACTCAACTTTTCTGATGTTGGAAAGAGATATCAATTATTCTAGGTATAGATAAACCCAAAGTGATTGATTTCAAAAGCATGACAACAATTTGTTCCTGATATAATTTTTCTAATTCAAATAAATTACAAAAATGTTGTGTTTTGAAATGAAATTAAAAAGAAATCAAGGTATAAATTTTTCTAAATTCATGCTTCTAACGCATCAAATATGTAACATCCCGGGGTATCAAGAGTAAAGTTGAAGGGCTAAAAGAGTAATTGGGAAAGGGCAACTCGGCGAGTCCACGAGTGGACTCGGCGAGTAGGGTCGCGATTTTGGTCGCGTGTTAAGTGGCCAACTCGACGAGTCGGCGGCTGGACTCGGCGGGTTGGTGCTGAGTGGAGAAAACCCTAATTTCGGAGGATGAGCCCTATATAAAGGACATTATGCCCTCTCCCTAGCCTCCTTACCTTCCCTTAAGTCCAGAAAACCCTAGAAACGCTAGTGTGAAGGATTGGAGTGCAATTGAACCTTGGAAAAGAGATTTGGAGGAAGATCTTGGAGAGTTAGAAGGCTTGGAGCAAGGGGCTTTGCTTAGATTCGGATTTCATTGCTGTTGGGGCTTCCTTTTGAGGTATAATCTCGTTCTTAGACTGTTATTCTTCTAGATTCATGATTCTTGAAGAGTAGATCTGAGGTTGCCACCTCATATCTGGAGTGGAGGAGGTCTTAAGTGCATTAAAGTCCCTATTCTTGAGTGTTTGGTGAAGCCATCATGTCCCAAACCCTAGCCCTAAAGTGTAAAATGCCTAGATCTCTTTGGATTCACGTAAAGTTTGCCACTTTACGTGATGGATGGGTTGTAGGAGGCTAGATCTACATTTTGGATCAATGGCATGGCCTGGAAGGTTCTGTTTGGGATGAGATCTAGAGGGACTCGGCGAGTCACAAAGGTGTACTCGGCGAGTTGCTTGAAGATGGTCTGGAACTCGGCGAGTTGGATGAACAACTCGGCGAGTAGGTTGAAGATAGCCTTAGACTCGGCGAGTCTGGTCGTGAGGTCCAAGTTTCTTCTGGTTGAGTTGTGACTCGGTGAGTCAAGGGATGACTCGGTGAGTCGAGTGAGAAAGGACTCAGAGTTGCTGGACTCGGCGAGTCTTGGGGTGACTCGGCGAGTTAAGTCGCGGATGGAGGAAGTTCTGTGTATGTGGACTCGGCGAGTAGAGTCAGTCAGGGGTTGACTTTGACTTTGACTTTGTCCAAGGGTTGACCAGTTATTCTCCAGGGGCATTTTGGTAATTGTTGGATATTGTTTTAAGTTCAGTGTTTTGGTGGTTGGCGAGTGGTGGAGATCTTATCAGTAATCGGATCAGCTCGGGTTTATCTGTTTAGTCGGCAGTTGCGAGGTGAGTTATCCTCACAATATCAACAGGGTCTAAGGCACCAAGGCCGACCCTTTATCGGATTGAGATCCGAGTATTTGTTGTTATGTTACTGCTTTGATATGTTTGCATCCTGGTAGTTAGGATGGTATATGTTAGAGACCTGGTTCGGGTCGGTATCCTGTTATGTAGGGTGATGCTATGCTAGTGACCGGTTAGGGCGGTATCCTGGTTAGGATGATGATATGTTATGTGACCTGCTTGATCGGCTTGTTGACTGTGATTTGTTATATGATTGTATGTTTATGTGCACATGGTTGTTTGGACTGGAGTTGGGTTGAGGCGGGTCCTGCTTTGTGCTGTAGGCCAAGATACCCAGGGCGGACCGGTTGTCCCGAAAGCCCAGCGAGCGGTCCGGATAGGCTGTAGGCTCCAAGAGGGCGGACCAGACGTGTCGAGGCTCGGAGAGTGGACCAGGCCGACTGAAGGCTCGGTGCGGGCGGACTAGTCATACTGTAGACTCAGAGAGTGGACCAGGTGGATTGAAGGCCCGGTGCGGGCGGACCAATCACACTGCAGACTCGATGTATATGGCTAGACTCGGAGGGTGGACCAGGTGGACTGTTGGCCGGTGCGGCGGACCAGTCACACAGTAGACCTGAAGTGCATGGTTGTTCTGTGATCGGATATGATATGACATGTTATGCGTGTATGGTATATGTGGTTGGTATTTTGGGGATATCTCACTAAGCTTTCAGGCTTACAGTTGTGGTTTTATGTTTTTCAGGTTCTTCAGGAGACCGTGGCAAGGCGAAGGTGTGATCGTACCGCTCCTCATGTTTATGTTGTGATGTAATTCTGGGAATACTTTAGTTTAATTGTATTGAAAACCTTTTTGTAATAATTTAATGAAATCGGGTTGTTTTTGAAAAGTTTAAATTGGTTGAAATTTTTCGGTCGTTACAAGTTGGTATCAGAGCCTTTGTTTGAGTGAATTGGAGGAACACTCGTGAGACTCCAGTCTCAAATCGAGGAGGGTTTTCAAAAGAGAATTTAAAATGGTTTTCAAAATGAGTAAAGGAGGACGCGGAGGTACGATCAGCCGGAGCCAGTAAGTAACCCCAAAATACCATACATGATAATTGTTTTTGAGCTTTGATAGAACAGCATGCTAGTGCTAGGCTAGGGATCTTCAGGATTTCATGATAATGTTGCCAGATTTATGATGCCTGTTAGCCTAGGGTTTCCTTGTGGGAGATTTCCAGTGTTCCTCTAGTAGTGAGGGTTGAGCGCTTGTTTTGTATGTCTTTCACTAGGGTGTTGTGGTAGTACTTCATACAAATATCGGTAGGTGTGGAAGGTAGTATGAGCCCGTACTATTGAAAGCACAGGACCCATACGCGTATTAGGGAAACCATGACCTCTAGGGTTGGGTTGAGAGTTGGTTCCCAGGTTAGTGGGAAGTGTCTGAGTTTTTGTGGTGTTTTTCAGTATGGAGATTCCGAGGCATGCTGGGAAAGGATCCGGGTTAGGATCGGGAGCAGGAGAGGGAGTTCCGGGCGGGTCTGTGCCGCCCGAGATTATTGGTCAGATGAACACGTGCGAGTTGGATGCGAGGATTCGTGAAATCCTGCATGATGAGGTTGCTGCGTTGTTCCGGGCTAAGTTGCCGGAACTGCTTGGGTCGATCAAGACCGCCATGGTTGAGTATTTTGATGAGCGCTATGCAGCTCTCACAGAGACGGTTTCCGCGGCAGCTACAGCGGCTGTAGCAGCGGCAGGGGGAGGAGCTGGTCGGGGTTTTCATTATCGGGACTTCGATAATACGAAGCCTCCCACCTTTGATGGAGTTTAGGACCCGATTGTTGCTATGAGACGGTTATCGGACATGGAGGGGTGTTTCTTCACGTGTTCATGCCCTGCTGATCAGAGGGTGAGGTGTGCTCTGAATCTGTTGAGGCTCGAGGCGAAGGATTGGTGGAGATTGACCACGGGGTCATATTCGGATGCACAGAGGGCTGCGGTTTCATGGGATCAGTTCAGAGAGATGTTTAACATTCGTTATGTTCCGCGGGTTGAGAGAGAGAGAGATTGACTCAGGAGTTCCTGGAGCTGAAGCAGGATTCGAAGTCGGTGACTGAGATCACCAGGATGTTCACTGAGAGGGCGATGTTTTTCCCTGAGTTCGCTTCGGAGCAGGCTCAGATGTCCCGATATCTGAGTATGCTCAAGAGGGATATCAGACAGTTTGTGTCTACGCAGAGGTGCGAGACTTTGTTGGAGTTGCAGGAGGCCGCCAGGCGGCGTGAGTTAGAGATTGAGTTGCAGTTGCTTGAGTTGAGACAGGCTCCGGTGCAGTCACAGCCGGCGCCGAAACGGTCCAAGACCGTTGATTCTAGGGCAGGAGATCTGAGTAGCCACACTTGTGGGAAGTGTGGGAGGAGTCACACCGAAGTTTGTAGGTCCGGTGGTGCATGTCACAAGTGCGGGAAGGAGGGGCACTATGCGAGGGATTGTCGGTAGTCAGCGTCGGTTCGGGATTTGAGGATTTGCTATCACTGTCATCAGGTTGGACATTTGAGGGTCAACTGTCCATAGCTCACTGCAGGACCGGTGCAGGCTCCAGCACCGGCCACTTTGAGAATCACGGGTGGAGGTCAGGGTGGAGCTGAGCCCCCAAGGGCTCAGGGTCGTGCTTTTCAGCTTGCATCAGAGGAGGTCAGAGCAGTGTCGGATGCAGCTGCAGGTATGTTTCTTTCTTGATGTCTTGATTGTCTTATGATTAGTGTGGAGTATTGTTTATCTGCTAGTCTCATTGTGTGGTTTCCGGTGTGGTATTCGTTGTTCTTTGAGGGTTATGGTATGGTTATGGGTTAGAGTTGGGAATTTCGTTGGTTATCATTCATGGAAATTATTAGTGGAAATCTTGCGTCTGGTTCGAAGGTTGAGTAGCATCTGAATTCTGAGGAGTGGTTAGCCGCAGATTGAGTTTCTTTTGAGATGATCAGTGTTGATATGTGATTTTGTGAAGGTTGTTTATGCTTGCGGGACACAGTTCGCGTGTAAGTGTTTGTGTTGCGTAAGGTTGTTGAGGGAGGTCGGTGGTGGCGATCGGTGATTGATAGTCAGTGCTATAAGTGGGGGAGAATTGGAAAATTCTCCGGAAGATCGATGAGCATGTGAGGTTGTTTAGCTGTTTGGGATTCAGCAGTGTTCTGTCAGCTAAGAGCGTAGGCTGATATGAGTAAGTGGCAGGCATGCAGGGCGGGATGCAGACAAAATGTATTTGATTGTGGAGGGCCTGGGATCAGGCCGGGGTTGAGTATGTATGATGGAAATAGAGTTCGGAACCCCTAAAGGGCTAGAACAGTATGCATGGGAGGATTTCGCGGAGAGATAACTCGGAATGATGGATGTTGGTTGAGCGGTCCGGATAGACTGAAGGCCGGTAGTCGTACCAGTCAGGCCGAAGGCTCGGAGAACAGTCCAGCCAGACTGAAGGCACTGGAGGGCGGTCCAGATTAGCTGAAGGTTCTGAGAGTGGTCTAGATTGGCTGAAGGCCTAGTAAGGCAGTCCAGTCATGCTGAAGACTCTGCAGGTATTGTTAGATCGGTCCGAGGAAATGGATTGAGTATGTTGCGATGTGTTAGCATTAGAAGGTCTGGCCCCGGGTATTGATCTTGATTAGTGGAGATAGTGCATGGGCTCGAGAGTCCTTGCGAGCAGAGTCAGAGAATGTGTGTTGGATGGATAGCGATTATGCTATAAAGGAGTAGTGTAGCGTTGGGCGAGCACCATGGCACTTGTCGTAGTGACAAGGCGGCTAAGTGGATTTCCTTGGTAAGGAAAGAGAAAGGAATGTAGCTCCGAGAGGGAATGTAAATTCACGGAAGTGAAAGCAGCAGCGCAGAGTTATGATTGGAGTGGTACAATTATGGTCGTTGAGCAGCGTGATTGCGGCAGTGGTATGGGATTACTTCCAGATTGGATGTCTGCTGAGGTCGCAGAAGGAATTCCGCGAGTGTAGAACCAAGAGGCTCGGAAGGGATGCAGGGTTGGAAGTCTTGGACTCCCAGTTTGATTCTGGTCAAGGAATTGTATATGTAGTGGCGGTTCATCCTGAGGGATATTTGGAGGTGTCGTCAGTGTGGCGGGTTTTCCTAACCCAAGGGTGCTAGAGCTAGATCAGCATGTGCATGCGATTGCAAGAGGAGAACTCATGGGAGTTGCTCTGAGGATGAAGAATGTGTCATTCTGTCAGCAGGGTGTGGATAAAGTTGGACTCAGGTCAGGAACCCGGTGGTTCGGGGTTATATCTAGCTCGTAAGAGTCAAGTGATTGTGGTGATTAGGATCGAGAAAAGTGCCATGGAGTGGTACTCGGTTGTTAAGTGTGGAGCCTGATGAGTGTGGTTATCAAAGGGTAAAGCCGGTGGCCGGCTTGAGACGGTGGTCAGGACACCGCCAGAAAGGAGAAAGTGAGTTTCGGGTTTCTATGGTTGTGCTTTGAGGAACCTGGTTTGGTTAATGCCAGGTGGTGCGTTGCGGGAGAAATTCTGGTGTTAAACTACCGCAGGCTTCGAGGACGAAGCCTAATTTAAGTGGGGGAGAATTGTAACATCCCGGGATATCAAGAGGAAAGTTGAAGGGCTAAGAGAGTAATTGGGAAAGGGAAACTCGGCGAGTCCACGAGTGGACTCGGCGAGTTGGTGCTGAGTGGAGAAAACCCTAATTTCGGAGGATGAGCCCTATATAAAGGACATTATGCCCTCTCCCCAGCCTCCTTACCTTCCCTTAAGTCCAGAAAACCCTAGACACGCTAGTGTGAAGGATTAGAGTGCAATTGAACCTTGAAAAAGAGATTTGGAGAAAGATCTTGGAGAGTTAGGAGGCTTGGAGCAAGGGGCTTTGCTTAGATTCGGATTTCATTGTTGTTGGGGCTTCCTTTTAAGGTATAATCTCGTTCTTGGGCTGTTATTCTTCTAGATTCATGATTCTTGGAATGTATGGGAGGCTTAGCTTGTGGTATCTTGAGTTTGAAGAGTAGATCTGAGGTTGCCACCTCATATCTGGAGTGGAGGAGGTCTTAAGTGCATTAAAGTCCTTGTTCTTGATTTTTTGGTGAAGCCATCATGTCCCAAACCCTAGCCCTAAAGTGTAAAATGCCTAGATCTCTTTGGATTCACGTAAAGTTTGCCACTTTACGTGATGGATGGGTTGTAGGAGGCTAGATCTACGTTTTGGATCAATGGCATGGCCTGGAAGGTTCTGTTTGGGATGAGATCTAGAGGGACTCGGCGAGTTGCTTGAAGATGGTCTGGAACTCGGCGAGTTGGATGAACAACTCGGCGAGTAGGTTGAAGATAGCCTTAGACTCGGCGAGTCTGTTCTTGGACTCGGCGAGTCTGGTCGTGAGGTCCAAGTTTCTTCTGGTTGAGCTGTGACTCGGTGAGTCAAGGGATGACTCGGTGAGTCGAGTGAGAAAGGACTCAGAGTTGTTGGACTCGACGAGTCTTGGGGTGACTCGGCGAGTAGAGTCAGTCAGGGGTTGACTTTGACTTTGACTTTGTCCAAGGGTTGACCAGTTATTCTCCAGGGGCATTTTGGTAATTGTTGGATATTGTTTTAAGTTCAGTGTTTTGGTGGTTGGCGAGTGGTGGAGATCTTATCAGTAATCGGATCAGCTCAGGTTTATCTGTTCAGTCGGTAGTTGCGATGTGAGTTATCCTTACAATATCAACAAGGTCTAAGGCACCAAGGCCGGCCCTTTATCGGATTGAGATCCGAGTATTTGTTGTTATGTTACTGCTTTGATATGTTTGCATCCTGGTAGTTAGGATGGTATATGTTAGAGACCTGGTTCGGGTCGGTATCCTGTTATGTAGGGTGATGCTATGCTAGTGACCGGTTAGGGCGGTATCCTGGTTAGGATGATGATATGTTATGTGACCTGCTTAATCGGCTTGTTGACTGTGATTTGTTATATGATTGTATGTTTATGTGCACCTGGTTGTTTGGACTGGAGTTGGGTTGAGGCGGGTCCTGCTTTGTGCTGTAGGCCAAAATACCCAGGGCGGACCGGTTGTCCCGAAAGCCCAGCGAGCGGTCCGGATAGGCTGTAGGCCCCAAGAGGGCGGACCAGACGTGCTGAGGCCCGGAGAGTGGACCAGGCCGACTGAAGGCCCGGTGCGGGCGGACCAGTCATACTGTGGACTCAGAGAGTGGACCAGGTGGATTGAAGGCCCGGTGCGGGCGGACCAATCACACTGCAGACTCGATGTATATGGCTAGACTCGGAGGGTGGACCAGGTGGACTGTTGGCCGGTGCGGCGGACCAGTCACACAGTAGACCTAAAGTGCATGGCTGTTCTGTGATCGGATATGAGATGACATGTTATGCGTGTATGGTATATGTGGTTGGTATTTTGGGGATATCTCACTAAGCTTTCGGGCTTACAGTTGTGGTTTTATGTTTTTCAGGTTCTTCAGGAGACCGTGGCAAGGCAAAGATGTGATCGTACCGCTCCTCATGTTTATGTTGTGATGTGATTCTAGGAATACTTTAGTTTAATTGTATTGAAAACCTTTTTGTAATAATTTAATGAAATCGGGTTGTTTTTGAAAAGTTTAAATTTGCTGGAATTTTTCGGTCGTTACAAAATAACCAATGAATTGTTTTGCACCGATGACATAAGGTAAACCTTTTTACTTCTGACTATTCTTTGTTTTCTTTTTGTTGTTATTTGGTCATATGATTTTCGTTTATAAGAGTACTTTGTTATGAATAATGCTTTTTATAGTGATCGGAATGGACTCTTTTGAATAAAATATGGAATTGGTGATATGTTTTTTTTATATTTATTTTTAAGTTGAAACCTTGCAACTGTTATTAACAAAAGCTAGAATTTATCAAACTACAACACCTGAATCACTCTTTTATTTATTTTTAAGTTGAAACCTTGCAACTGTTATTAACAAAAGCTAGAATTTATCAAACTACAACACCTGAATCACTCTAAAGGGATTATTACTTATATAGTTATATGGACAAATGATGTATGAATAATAAGTTTGTCCAAAGTTAGTGGAGAGTTGCAAAGGTGCAATAAAATCAAGGTTGTTTCATTCCTTAAAAAGAAAATGAGATATTTTGTATAGTTAAGGTCATTGCCCTTTACCTTTTGGACTAAAAAAAAGGATATTGGGGCACAAAACTTTGAAAACTCCTAAAAAAAACGCCCAACACTCAGATGAGCACACCCATTAAAAAGGTAAAAAGTGCTTTTATATTTTACTGAATTTTAATAAGATTTTCTTATTTTATGCAGATTCCAACAACTAGTTTCTTTCATGTTGATCCTCATCGTCGAAATCTTGCAATTGGCTCGGATGAATCATTAATCACTTATCTACTATGATTTTGGTATGATAAAGGGAATTAAATCCTTGACGACAGAAAGATTGATAGATCTCTTTATGCAATTTATGAAAAAGTTGCATAAAAAGGTCTGGGTTTTTTCTTATAATAAAGGACACCATTGGAGCAATTCAACCCATTGGAGATATGCATAATTTCATAAGTCTTAAAGCGCTTCAACACATTGGAGATATTCCATCAATATGTCAAAGTTGAGAGAGGAAGCGTGAGAAAAATAACTAAATCTCTGTAGACAAAGCATATGAGGTTATTAGGTATGTATCATATGTAGTTTTTTAATTTATATTCATATCATTAAGCCGTTATTAGATGCTTAATCTATTGAGACAATTTTTTTTAATGGCTATGTACTATTAAAGTTTATCATCTAGAAGCTTTGAGATTTTTTCACGTATAGAAGCTTACTTATCAAAACAGAATAGACCCACTTCCAAGAATTTATAAAAAATATATATTTTTGTAAATATATAATTTGTGAAAAGATTGCAAATATAACGATGTAAGTATCTATTATATGTTTTTTAAGCTATAAAATTTGTGAAACAATGTTTCCTATTTCCTTCTTTGAACAGAGAAACTTCAAGGATAAAGATGTATTTGTAGTGAATTTACTATGGAATATATGCTACAAAATTACGTCATAGTAAATTTAAGAGTAGTTGCTACGACATTACCCATAGTTGATTTGCTACAAAAATTAATTATGAATTTAGTTTGTTGTTAATTTGCGACAAATTTACTACAGATCGGTGCATCGGGGCGTAGTTAATTCACTACAGACTAGCTATGAAAAAAAAGTGGCGTAGTTAATTCGCTACAACTAGCTACGAAAAAAATTGTAGTTAACTTGCTAGGATGTTGTTACGGATGTAGTCCATAACTATTTTTCTATAGACTCGGTTTGTTGCAAATTCTACTACGAAAGTGCTACAAATTCCGTAATGAACCATTACTAACGGTGAATTTGTCTACGCTATGGTTCTGTAGCAAATTCAGTCTCTAATCATGTTTAACTACAAAATATCATGTTTTAGCTACGAAATTTTTGTATAATTATTTCAACTTTTACTAATGGTGATTAACAAAGATTTACATCTCTTAGCAATACACCACTACCCTAAAGTTATCATAGGGTATGTTGTTGGATTAGGTGTCTAAGCTCATAACTATTTTGGTATGTACTTGACTTGATTATGAGCATGGTCATTTTGGGTTGCCTTCACCATAGCAACTGATATGATGAATTAAGGAGAAAGATGATTAATTATGATTTATTAATATATTATATGAATAATATGTTAAAAGAGAAATCATATTGTTTAATTAATATTAGTTAAGAATTAATTTTGTGGCTAAAAGAGATTAATTAAATAAAGGGGACCGATATTGCAATTATATGATAGTTGCAAATTAGGCTATGGATTCCTAATGGAAAGGGGATTGGACGAAATCTATGAGAAGCGTATATGAGTTTCGTCCAAGCGATTTCTAGAGGGACTCCATGGGTTGCTTAAGGCCTAAGCAGAGAATTAGGGTTTCACCTGAAACCCTAGCAGCCCACACAATTATAAAAAGACCCCTAGGGCTCCCAAAAATGTGGCTAAGCTTTCTCTAGAAGTTCTTGGATGTTTTTGGTGCTCCTCCTCCCTCTCCTAAGTCATCTTGTTACTAGTGGTGTTTGTGACTCCATTAGAGGTGAGACATTTGAGGCACTAAGCCTTTAGAAGTCAAGATCAAGAAGGTTTATGATTGTTATTGCTACATAACAATCAAGGTAAGATCTAAACCCTAATTCATGTGTTATCGATTATTGTGTGCTAGATCTAGGGTTTATGAGCTTTGGATAATTATTGCATGTTCATTAGACAAACTAGATCCAAAGCTTTAGGGTTTGCATGTACACCATAGGATTGATGTAGTGCTCAAAATCCATCAGTGGTATTAGAGACTAGGCTGTTTGTTTGATGTATTTGATGCTTAATTGTTCATTTCTTGCAAGAAAATCGAAAAATTTCACCTTCTGACTGGCAGACTCGCCGAGTCCATGAACGGACTCAACGAGTAGGTCCTACTTGACGAGTTCCATTGTGGACTTGACGAGTCTAGGGCTCTAGTGCCGGATTTTTCGATTTTTTTGCCAGATTTTGTTGAGGATAATTGTCAAAACTCGTTTTTCTTGCCAAAATTGGACTTTTTATGTTTGGAATGGTTAAACTCATCAAAATTGATGGATTTGGTTAAATATGGATAATATAAGATGATTATTAGTCAAATATTTTGACCTAGTAAGTTTGAAAAAGTTACAATTTACACCCTTAGGTTTTATAGTTTAAATTTAAACTTAAAAGTTTTAGTTTTTCAAATTTAAATAGTTAAATCCTAATGTTTTGAAACGTTTCAAAATTTTTCCTCAAGTTTTGGAATTTAAAATTTAATTAAAAGGTCTTAATTTTGAAATATTAAATTCTAAAAACCTAGTATTTTGAAAAGTTCAAATTACACCCCTATGGTTTTATTAAATTAATTAAGTGTGTAATTAAAAGAGAGTTAATAAATCCATAATGATATGGTTTGTGTTTAATTAAATTAAAAGAATAATTTTATTAATTTAGACCACTTAGTATTTTAAAAGTGTAAACTACATGTTGAGAGAAAAACTTTGAGACACACTTGAACAAAAGTTAGAACAAGTATATTGCGGAATAATTAATCTCGAAGGATCTAAAAGCTCAACAATAATATTTAGAGTTAGATAATTAGAAAGTTAGTTGCAAAAAAATAAAGAAATGGAAATGATAACAGATGTTATATCAAGTAAACACATAAGTTGATTCATAACGAGGAATGCATTCAAACCAAGTTAATAAGTGAGGTCAAACTTAGTGATTAAGTCACAAAAGACTTGCTCCGAAGAGAGATAGTAAAATGTTATATAAAAGTAAGAATTATGAGTAAGAGAGATGAAAAGATAACTTCAGTGAAGTATATTTAGAAAATGAGATATGTGTGTTTGAATACAAGAGAATGAGATCTCTTTATAGAGACTCATGAAGTACACTAGATTACATCTCTAAGAGTAGCCATGCAAGGCGTACTGGACAATAGAGAGTATTTCAATAAAAGACAAGTAACGTAATCTAGTAGAGACTGCGGTTGGTAGAGGCTGTGGTTGCGATTGCTGATGAGGAAACTTGACTGCGGGTATTTGTTGGCTGCGGTAGCTGAAGTTTAAGAGGGTCACTTTTATGCTTTAACAATTTCCCCCTAAGTGACCTCTTCAACTTCGTTTATCTATCAAGTTTGAAAAACTTGATTAGGATCCACCAAAACTTCCTGATCTTTTCCAACCAGGTGATTCTCCTTAAGATCTCGAACTTGACTTCTGCAGTAGTGTGCTTCGATTTTTCAACTGCGGTTCATCAGATGTCAAGTTGCTTCCTGGTGAGGCGGTACATGGCAGTCATAGGAATGAAGTATTTGACATTGTCTGTTTTCCTTTTGAAAATGACTCCGAGATCAGGGTAGTTGGTTGCACCTAAGGATCTTTCTTGATAGCCCTCGGTAGGCATTGGTGCGGGGTCAAGAGGTGACAGATCGAATTTCTTGGCAATGGTGGGATAGATGTCCGCGTCAATTTTGGCAAAATCACATACCGTTTCCTTCAAGAAAGTATTAGCCCTTTCAAGTGCAGTCTTCATCTTCGGGTGCTTCTCAGACTTGTTCTGGAACACCTTTGCAATGAGAAAGACCTCTTCTGGGTTCATACAGGGGAAGTCGGTCTGGGTGCGGACATAATCGTGTTCCCTTCTAGTCAGGGTGAACTGGATGAATTCATCCTTCATGAAATTCCTGATTTTGTAGTTCTTGACTGCGGATGGTCTATCGTTAGACCATATATTCTCAATGGGAGAGGCATGCTTAGCATAAAACAAACTAAGTCTTTCAAATTCCATTGCCAGTCTTTTGGAGTCTGGAAGGCTGCGATCGAATTGCTCAAATACTATGAAGTATCTAGCATTCGGGGAGATAGGAACATCCCAGTAACCATCCGAAAGGGGTTCCGCATATGTGAGGTGAGGAGTGTAATCTTCATCAAGCAGTCCACGGTGAGGATTGATCTAAGAATTTATCAAGGACTCATCCATAATGGTATCAAAACCGCATTCTCTCCAAATTAGCTCTGCAAGTTTGGCTGTCTTCCAATCTTTTTTCCTTTGGGTGGTGGCAGGAGAGTCATTAGAGCTTGGAGAGGACATGTACCATGGGGGTAAGCCATGGTGCTTGTTTTAAAGACCTTGGCGGTATCCCACGGAATTGTAGGGAAAGACCAAAGGGGTAGCCCATGACACTTGTTGATGGGTTTTGTTAGTTATAAATCTATACATGAGGCGAAAAATAACTTAACTCTTAAGTTCACATGTAACCTATTCGGATCTATGTTTTCTCTACTGATAGTAATAAACTATGAACATCAAGAACCCTAATGGTAAAGTATTATAATCGAAATATAAAAAGGACTAAGGTTACATACCTCTTGATTATTATAGCAAATAATCACACTAATCTCCTTCTTGAAAACCTTGGAAAGCAAGCACCAAAAGTTGAGTGCCTCTAATGGTTTGTAACCAAAACCCCAGAAACCCCAAAATGATGAGGAGAGAGAGGATAGAGGTAGAAATTTCATTCCTATGCTTCTTGGGAATGTCATGAACGAAAATAATAAGCAAAGGGATCCTATTTATAGTTTAGGTAACTTGCAGGTAAAGCAAGATTTGAATTAATTAAATAACAGATTTAATACCACTTCAAATCCTTTCTTTACTATAGCATCCCATTTTTTCATTCCATAGGATTCAATATAAACAAATGGTAATAAAATTCGAAATAGAAATATATTACACTTTATCCCAAGAAAAATAGGAAAAATAAGTTGAATCGTCCGAAAAATGAAATACTGAGTACATCAATATGTGTGTGTGTGTATATATATATATATATATATATATATATATATATATATATATATATATATATATATTGAAAGTGTATGTCAATGAGATCCCGAAAATTTAAATTTCATAGAAATCCGAGTTCATATGAACGAAATATGAATTTTATAAGATATAAAATCAACAACATAATTAAAAATTATTAACATCAAAAGGTACGAAGCGAATGATTGACTTTTGGATAAAGTCACTAAAATGAAAATCGTAGTACTCTTTAAGATAGGAATTTTGGTAAAAAGAACACAAAAATCGGAGTCCGTATGCAAGAGTTACGATTTTTTCAAATTCATTAAATCATATAAAAATAACGGCTAAAAATAAATTCTAAATTAATCGATAGATCTTGAAGGAAACTTATAGTACTCATTGAGAGCTACACGCGGAAAAAAAACGTCAAAAATGAAGTCTGTATGAAAAAAAGATATGGAATTTAGAAAATCTACGTTTTGCATCGTGTGACGTGAGCGCTAGGTGCTCACTGGTGCACAATGCTCGCTTCTAGAAGATGAAAACATGGACCATGTCTAATACTCGGTTTCAGATTTGCTTCTTTTTTCGGGGGATGCGGCCCAATCTTCAGTGGTCATGAGTCTTAAGGCCTTGGGGAAGGAAGAATTTGGCCCTTCTTGGGTGTGGGTGTTATGGTTTAAGTGATCCAAGTGTTCGATTGTGCCTTCGGAGGTCAAGGGTATAATTGTAATTTGATAATTCGGTATTTATAAGTTTTCATTAATTTTGGTTAGTTTTCTGACAACATAAGTGTATAGAAGTGTAGGGTTTCTTGTTGCCTTTTCGTGGATATAAAGAACATCGAAAACGGATAAGGGATGCAAAAGTTATGACCTTTTGAAGTTAGAGGGGGTGTGGGCCAAAACGGGTACGCATGGCGTACAAAGGAGGTATGCATGGCGTACACGGGAATTTGACATGGGTGCATTTAGGAACGCCCTATGTTCCCTAAGAGAACGCATTGCGTTTGTCAGGCGAGATTAAAACCCTAAATTAGGGTCTTGGTTCCTATTTAAAGAGCTTAACTCACCTCCAACCCTCATTTCCTTGAGCCTCTATCCTCTCTAACCCTAAGAACAAAACCCTAGCCTCCATTTGAGTGATTCTTGAGCTTCAAGTGATTTATGTGTGTTTTTGGTGCTTGAGGAAGAAGAAGGAACTTCTTGATGATTCATTGATTGACTTGGAGCTTTTAGATTTAGGCTATGTGCACCTAGATCTATCTTATAGAGGTATAAAGTCTCAACCTTGACAACTCTTTCATGTAGATCTAGCTAAGTGGTACTTTGTTATGGTTTTAGTCCCTTTGAGGTGGTTCTTGTGAGTAGAAGTTACTCTAGAAACTTTGAGCTTCATAGTTGGTACTTGTTGAGGTTATGGAGTAATAAAGTTTGGATCTTGATAGGTATAAACCTTCAATGCATGATTTGGTAGTCATTTGATGAAGTTTGGGACGCAGGGTTTTGATTGGGGTCCCATTGAGTTATGTTAAGTCATAAAGTGGGAAACTTTATGAATTAAGAAGTCCCTTGAAATGAGATCTGGATGTTTGGATTGTGGTCTTAATGTATTAAGAAGTTTTAAAGACATTTTGGGGTGATTTTGACCTTTGGGGTTTATCTTTGGTGTTAGGCTTCTCTAAGCCATGCAAAGGCTTAAAGCCTTCGAGTTTATGGTTTAAGTCACCATTATGGGATTATTATGGGGTTCTAGACATTGGACTTAATGTATTAAGTCCTTAGAATGAGAATTTGGAACTTAGCCTTAAACGTCATGCGTTGCCCCTAGAAACGTAATGCGTTTCGTCTTGATTCCCCGTCAATTTGTCTAGCGACAAACGTTGTGCGTTCAGCGTTAGGACGCTGTGCGTTCGTCTGATCAGTGGAGTTTTTGGTTGTTGGGCCTTGTGGTGTCATTTGTGTTTTGGGATTTGTTGTTTTGGGCCTTTTGGGCCATCTGAGATTAACTGTTGGACTAAGGGAATTTTTAGGCTTTAGGATAAGGCCCATATGTGTTAGGCCCAATTTAGAAAATTAGACCATTAGTAGGCCTTTGTGTAACTTTTTGTTTTAGGCCTTTATGTTTTTGGACTTGGGCCTCGGTTTTGGTTCAAGTTTGGTTAGTGGTAAAATGGTTATTTTACCCCATGTATGGTTTATGGATCATAGTTTGGAACCAAATTGCTAATTGGGTGTTATCTTGGTATTGAGAGCCTGGAGGAATCGTCAGGGCAGCAGATAGGATTTCTTTTAGTGAAGTTCTGCATTTGAGGTGAGTCTCCTCACTGTTCTATGGGTCGAAGGCACCAATGCCAACACATTAGGTTTATGTATTGTAGGAAGATCTGGGGGTCAAACTTGGATATTTGTATGAAAGGCCAGGAGGAGGCTCCTGGAAAACTGTATGCAAGACCAGAGTCTGAACTCTGGTAGTTAATTAGTTAAGTAGTGTAGATTGTATGCTAGTTGTCTTTGTGATGCTTGCATTGAAGACCCATAGGTGGCTCCTGGCACTTCTCTGTAAGATCCAGGGTTGTGGCCCCCGGCCTGGCAAGGAAGACCACAAGGCGGCTCGTGGCATAATGGAAAGACTATGGCTGACACGTAGAACTTTTATTAATTTATTGGATACAGACCAGACAATCACCTTCATACACAATAGCCGACTCGACTGAGGAACACACGACTCGACGTTGAAACGAGTACCAAACACATCCCAACTAATGAACATGCTGACCCATATTTCACCGATAGATGGGATAACAAGATCCACAGCCAACCACTGTTTGCCGACAACATCGCACACAGACGCGAGAATGAGACCCAAATGAATAACTAATCAAAAAAGTACTAAATTATACTACACATCCACTCTACTCTAACAGCCCTCATGACTAATCAGGAATAGTTAATCAAACAATACAGCCTATCACAACCAACGAGTCTATTTCAATCCAATGATTATATTTTAACTTAAGTGAATGCTACGGGTCAAATCTTAGTCTTACAACAGTTCTACAATGACGATGACCCAAACCATGTTCTTCCAAGCAAAACTATGAGGATAACAATAAAAACTCACAAGAGTCGGGCCCCTAGTCTAGTAGACCCAATCAGGTGCTTAGAACGTGCTTCGAACCCAAAAGCATTCATCAGAAAAGAACATGCAGAGAGGTCCTCACACATCCCTTGACCCGAGCCTATTCACTAAGTCAAACTTGTGCCACTATCGATGCCCCTAATCTTCAACATGAGATAACCTCGAATCTTCAACATTAACTTCCCCGGTCTTAACTGACAGATGAACAACACTTCTTGCATGAACTTCATTCCTAACAATAACCCAAACTTGCCCTCCTATCATTGAATACAAAACGTTAGGATAAGATTCAACCTGAATCCTTCTGTCTAATAAAGAGATTCTCCCACACTTGGAATTGACTAAACTACAATGCATCCATAACCATTTAAAATTTTTGATCTTTCCAATAACCTCATCACTTTGTTCCTAACCACCATACCTAACGTCAAATGCATAAGAGAACCCGAATCTTTCAAACAAAACCGAAGAGATGCAACATGCATCTATACCCTCATAACAACAACAACAACGACGACGACGACAACAACAACAACAACAACAACAATACAACAAAAAATAATCATGTAAATAGAACCAAAGTTGACTAAAACAATTCCACTTAATAGATCATCCATGTTTACAACTAAAACACAAAAAACAATATATTGATGACATCAACAATCCAACATTCGATCGAGATGAATAAGTGATAGCTTAAACCCTGGCCCTTGGAACCCACGCTATGCATACCCAACTACAAGATTCCTGGTACTCCTAAATCTCCCCCAACCTAAGTACGGATCTTGTACTTTTAGTAGTACAGGCCCAATACTACCTTCCACAACTATCTATACTCGTTCCAAGGACCATTCCAAGACTCCCAAGCCACTTCTCATCACTCTATCATACTCCTCACATGCATGCATACAACTAGCCATATGCATAATACTACACTTCATACTCTCTCTCTCTCTCTAGGATTCTCCCTTCCCACAAACCCACATGCCAAACAAGCCTCAACTAACATACAAGAAATGCCTCCCGAATGCGCAGCCGTACATAATCCCGAATGAAATAGATATTTAAATGAATATCTTTACCGAAAAAACACAACCAGACAAGGAACATGTAATAATGCCAAAACAAAAATTATAAGTCTATAAGATTCTAGTTATGTATAAACCCTAAGGCATTCGATAAACAAGTCGAAAATACAGACAAAGATTCGAGAACATATATATTGCAACTAGCATATACTAAGCATACAAGGCATCACATACAAGTCAAGTAGTTCTAGCATGCAATTCTTTAATAGACCCATAGTCTAAAATATAGCATGCATAACAATTCATAGCAGTCCTTTAACATCCCAAAAAAATATTGATAAATTATTTTAATTTTAAAAATCATCAATCCTTACATCATGTATCTCAAAATCATTCACAATACAATGTATTAAAATCATCAGAGTACAATTTTCATAAATGTGGAGTCATGAGGGGAATGTTGTGCGATCACGTCGGGCCCTTCCCTTTCGATCTGGATGTACTTGAAAATTTGAAACCATAAAACTGTAAGCACAAAGATTGTAAGTTCCCCAAATTACCACACACCATACATACAAGTGTCATGGGCTACCCCCAAGGTCTTTTCCCTTAAACGCAATGGGCTACCCCCATGGTCTTACATCTAGGTCCCATGGGCTACCCCCGTGGTCTTTCCTTGAAACGGCATAAGATAACCCCATGGTCTGACATTCAAGTACTATGGTCTAACCCCTATGGTCATTCATGTAATTGCTATGGGCTACCCCCGTGGTCTTTCATAAAAGTGCCATGGGTTACCCCCGGGATGTTACAAGCAAGTATCTCAAAGATAAATAGCATTCTACATTACACAATCTAGTGGAGCAGCATTGGTGCCTTTGACCCATAAGTAAAGTGAGAAGACTCACCTATCAGATGATAATCACCTACTACCTCTCTCACCGTCAAGAAAACAAATGTTAAACACCATCTATATAGCTACACAAGGTGAACTCTTAACTTTCCTTCCAAAAATAGGAGTTTGACCGGAAGTCAACTCAAGCCAAAAGTCAACGATTAAAGTCAACGATGAAAGTTGACTTTAGTTGAATTGCCATGTTGTGGCCATCCGTGACCATGCTGTGACCCACAAACGACCAAATAGACACTAAATCCCCAACCGCCATGCCATGGCAACCTAGGGCCAGGATGTGCGTACTAGGTTCAAAACTACTTAATGGGTTAAGTCGTTTCCTTTGATTCAAGAGCTCCAATGCTCATATGTGGTCCTTTTTATGGTCTAAATGCATACATTTTACAACTTTATCCGATAAGACTGTCCAAGAGATTATGATTTCAAACCCTAGGTTCAAAAAGGCATAACATGGCTTGGGCTTCATCATTAAGAACTTAATCTCGAAAATTTTAAGTCCATTAACTCCATAAGAGTTTCCAACACCAAAACTAACCTAAAAGTTGGTGATTTATAGATATGCATGTCCAACGCATGGCTTGAGCTCATATTAGGTAAAAATGAGGATTATAAACAAAATCTCATGCATGGTTCAATCAATCAACCATACTTTAGACCCAAACCATTAAATTCTCTAAATAACCTAGAGATTCATGTAGGTCCAACCTTTATGGGATCTCACCATCTCAACTAACAATACTAAGAAGAGAATGGGACAAAACTAAAGATCTAGAAACCTAGCAAAATAAAGGTGGAGTCGTGGACACTTACAAAGGTTCAGAAACATGCTAGGAAGAGGCATTGGAACAATCTTGTGGATCCTTGGCTTACTCCTTCTTTCTTCTTCCTTCAAAATCTCCCAAAAACACCAAAGTAAGCTTCAGTAATGGAGGAAAAGGAGTTAGGGTCTCTTCAGAGCTAAGGAGTGTGGTGTGGGCTGAGGATGAGTAAACCCTAGCCTCCTCATTCCTTTAAATAGGGTGCAAAACCTGAAAAATTAGGGTTTAACTCATCAACAGCGGCTACAAGGTGGCCCACGCCGTAACGGGTCAACTAAACTAGCAAACAAAAATTCCTCTCCACGTCATTGCAATCCTTCCCCATATTGTGGCGACACTTAAAAGCCAAACTTTGCAAAATAAAATGTACCTCTAGATTCAAATGTTACAACTCTCCCCCACTTGAATTAGATTTCATCCTCGAAGTTCATTGCGACAAATAACTCTGTGTAAACCTCTCTCATGTCCTCCTTAGGCTCCCTTATCTACTTTGAAACCTTACGGTGCCACCATTTCACCTTAAATAAGCCCACAACTTGGTTGCGAAAGGTATTCGTCTTCCTATCAAGAATCGTAATCTGTCTCTCCACATAATGCAGGTGCTCATCCACCTGAATATCATCTAATGGAACTATTACAGAGTCATCATCTAGACACTTTCGTAACTGAGATACGTGGAATATGATGTGGATCTGGTTGAGCTCATCAAGCAGATCTAAACAATACACAACCTTGCCTACCCGGGCGATAATCCTGAAGGGACCAATATATCGGGGGACCAACTTGCCCCGCTATTGGAATTGGATGACACCTTTCTAAGGTGACACCTTCAGAAGCACAAAATCCCCCACCTAAAACTCAAGATCTGATTGGCACCGATCAACATAACTCTTCTGGAGACTCTATGCGGTCTACAGTCAACCTCGCACCAACTGAATCAACTCGGTGGTCTTGAGCATTACCTCTATATAAACTCTTTTTCAAAACTTTCTAGAAATTTTATAATTCTAAAATTCCTGGTTCCCTATGCTTTATTATACTATCCCTTGTCTTATTATTTTTTTTGGACATTTTGTTAATCCTATCTTATTATATCTATAGGAAGATATACAAATCCTAACTTACTATATTTTTAGAATGCTTTACCAATCCTAATTATTATCTTTTTAGGATATTTTACTAATCCTAATTTACTATCTTTTTAGGATGTCTACTGATCCTATCTTATATATTTTTAGGATATTTTGTTAATCCTAACATATTTTATCTACCAATCTAAGGTGTCCCTCTTGGTAGTCGTATCTCTATGGTGATTGTAATGTATTACCATGAATCCCTATAATCGACATTGTTTGACTAGTGATTTCCCTGCCACAACGCTTCATCGGACGTCGAATAGTGATTAATAAGAAAGTGATATATATATATATATATATATATATATATATATATATATATATATATATAAACCCATACATATATACCCTAATTTTAGTTAATTTGATAACTAGATATTTGAGCAGAGTAACAATTAGGTCAAGTGCATATCCTTATATTTGACCAACATTACTTTTAGGTACCATGTTATCCTAGAGAATAGGAAATTATAAGATCTATGTAATATCTCTTCCTAGACTATCAGACATCATAACTCTTAGGCATAGTATCATAGCTTACAACTAGCTAGAGTATCTATAGATACATTATCCTGTGGTTTGAAGCTTTATAAAAAAGACTGATATTTATAGATATAAATATATTTTGGTAAAGCATTTTGATAAGCATGTATTCCCCCTGTAAAACTTTTAAGATAGTAAAATGGGGCCGTAAAATCACTCTAGTGGGGTAATCTGAAGTATCCATGCTACTACATTTGAAGCTTTGTGCCATTAGGAGGACTTCCGAAATAGCTTGAGAGATAGAGAGAAAGAGTTTTGGGTGTGAAGAAATCAGAAAGTGAGGACCCCTATTTAAAGGGGTTGTATGTGTGGGGAACTTCATGTGTGATGTGCACTCGAGTCGTGGCTCCATCCAGAGTTTTCCACGTGTCACAGTTCTGATGGTCCACATCTCTCTAATCGCAACGAGTCTTCATGTCAGCGTAAGTCCCCAAAATGCTTGTGTATCAATGAGATCCGTTTGATGCTGCAGAATCCCAATCAAACGGATGATGTCAGATCAAAATAGAAGAGAGGGAGAAGAATAATAACTTGAATCTTTAATGTATTGAATAGATTGGAATGATGCTCCTTTACATGAGATTCGCACACACACACATAAGCTCCTTTCTCTCTCTACTATATCATGCATTCCTCACACCCATCACCCCTATATATATATATATATATATATATATATATATATATATATATATATATATATATATATATATATATATATATATATATATACACATGAGAAACATGGGTCGTAAATGGGTTTACGGCTGTAAACACCTCGTTGGCCGTAAACTCATAAAACCTTATAGAAAAATACAATTTCCTAGAAAAATAAAGTATAAACCATAATTTCAGACCCAACAGTCAGACTTGCATGTCGAGCATGGCGCACACTTGGTGTGCACCTCCAAATCTTTTATAAAAAATTATATCTTCCTTATATGAATCTTGTTTCTTACCCTCTTTATATATTTCTGTAGCTCTCTGCTAGTACTACAATTTTCCTTAAGGTTGCTTTGTCAAATTTTATTTTTATTTTTTACCCGCATTTTATATTTTTCTAAAAGTTCTATATTCTTCATACAAATTTTCTTTTGACATTTTTCCTTTCAAATTCCTTATCTCTTGGAGTGCAACGATTTTCCTCTTAATGATGTTAGTCAAAACTCAGTCGATTTCTTTGTGCCATTTTGACATTAATAACATTATCAACACGATTAATTTTTATATTTTATGAAATCATAACTCCTCCAATCAGAGTCGGATTTTCGCAACACTTACATCCTTGGATAATTTTTTTGTGTACTTTCCAAGTACACTAACCATTATTAAAAGTGGTATAACTTCTTAGTCATTCATTTTTTACCCTTTTATTATTATCTAACCGGGCATATTTTTCCTGAGATATGAAAATTTCTATTATCATCATTTGTCCGTGCTAATCTCTAGTGACGGTTGGTGATGGGAATTTCCCAATTGCCATAGCCCTCTTCTTGGTGCAGACATAGACATGTGTCTTCTAACCTCTTCCCAATCAATTTTAAACAAAAAACCCATGGTTCATAACCTAAAAAATGCATAAGAGATACAAGTTGTCACTCCTCTTCACATGAAACAAACATCCCTTCTTTTCGGCGATCTCTTCATCAAGTAGACGCTAGGGTCGTCTGCTTACCTTGTTTTCCTCTCTAGAGTTGGCTGCTTACCTTGCTGTCATCTGCTGCTTACACTTTGTAGTCATGTTTTTGCTTTTTTGTAATCAATTAATCAATTTGTAGTTATATTTTTAAGTTGTTCCCATTGTTTATTTCCCCATTTTAACTACAACGAACTCAAATTACTCGTCGTAAATCATCAACAATGAACTGAAATCAAAAGGAACTTGAATTTGATGGAGCTTTTTAGTGTAACATCTGGAATTTTAGGTATGTTATTGTTTAGTTGAATTCTTGAGGATTATGGAGTGACTCGATGAGTTGGGAGTCCAACTCGCCGAGTAGGGTCGAGTTTCCGTGTGGGATTTAATGAATGGAATCGACGAGTCGAGAGGCAGACCGCCGAGTTGGTGCTAGGCAAAGAAACCTTAATTTCCCGGGGTTGGGGCCAATTTAAGGAAACTTATGCCCCCATTTACGCCTCACTAGTCACCCTACACCCTGAGAGCATACCCTAACCGCCATTTGAGCTAGAAAGTGAGAGAGAAGTTATCTTGGGATTCTTAGTGCATCTTTTGAGAAGAAGAGACATAGATCAAGCATGGAGCAAAAGGAGGCTGTTAGATTCAATGATAGATCGTCCAGAGCTTCTGAGGGAGGTAAAAAGTCTACATCTTTCCCATTATTTTGGTTAGATCTTATATGTTTGGAGTTCTAGGTATTTTATCACCTTTGCTTGGGGACTTTGAGTAAAATCGATTAACTAGAAGCCTAGACCTCAGATCCAGACCTTGTGAAGTCCCTAGAGTCCAAAGGTCCCAAATTTATTCATCCATTAAGGGTTGTTGTGCTTAACACCTTAAGAAGGGCTTTGTTTTGGCATTTTGAGGTGTTCATGCCATGCATGAATGTAAAGGTCGAGACTTTATGTATCTCCTGTGTCTTGAAGGGCTAGATCTAGGGCTTGGATTGATAGATCTGACCTTGGACGTCTGAATGAGGAATCGAACCGAGGGGACTCTCCGAGTCCATGCGTTGACTCGACGAGTCAGTGAGGGTTTGTCCCAATGAGCTTGTTAATGCGATAGCCCGACAAGTTGGGGGTCAACTCGGCGAGCTGGGCTAGACCTTCATGAGACTTTTGAGGATGTGAGTGGACTCGATGAGTTGCATGAGTGCACTCGACGAGTCGGGTCAAACATGGACTGTTGACTCGAGTTTGACTTCGGTTAACTTTGGGGCTTTGGTCAACAGGAGTAATAGAGACCATGGAGGGGTAAAATGGTCTTTTATCCACTTCAAAGAATTAAAGAGAGGAAGAATAGCCTTCGGTGATTAGAGTTGTGATTAGAATATTACTTAGAGATATCCATCCCTTGTGTTAGGTGGAGGCTAGTTCAAGATTCGAGAGTGAGGTCTCTATTGGCTGCTTGTCAGGTGAGTCTTCTCACTATAGCTTACCTTGAGTGGTAGTTATGTGTGACCGGAAGGTCTTATGTGCTTACATAAAGTATATATTATCCTGCCTTATGTTTTTATGTTGTGCATTATTTCATTGTGATTTATGCCATGCGGAGCTTTACAAACCGCACCAGAGGGTCTTACAGAGTATAGCCTCGAGTGGCACATTGTTGTATGTGGTATTTGGGGAACTCACTAAGCTTTATGCTAACTCTGTTACGCGTTATGTGTTTCAGGTTCCTCAGGATCACAAGACGGCACTGGCTTGATTGTACATACCAGAGAATGAGTTATGTTTTGAGGATCCTGGAGTATTAATTAATCAAACATGGAGTTGTGTTTTGTAAATTGAATAAACGTGATTTTTATTCAATATGTTATGAAGAGTATGTGATTTTAAAATGAAAAAAATTGTTTGAAAATTTGCATCGTTACATGTTGGTATCAGAGCCTTGGTTTAAGGGATTCGGATACACCTACGGGTACGTCTGGACTCAAACTGAGGATTTGAGAAAAGTTTTCAAAAGAAATGAATTTTCTAGAAACGAGTAATGTATTTCAAGAGAAAGCGGAAAAGAGCAGTATGTACAATCAGCTAGTGCCCGAACGGTGATTTCCCAAAATACCCTTACTTTTGTATTATGAGATATTTATGAGATATTATGCATGCTATAGATAGGCTAGGTATTTCATATTTTAGGACCAGAGTGGCCTGATTTGTGATGCCTTAGCCTAGGAATTGTTGTTATCTGTGATGTGCTTTCGAGTATGAGTATCCTGCAGAAATCCTTTTTAGAGAGGGATGAGCAGAGGAGTAATCTTGGAGAGATACCTAGATGAGCATTTGTGGAGCCTACTAAGAAGGTAGTTAGATACCTGTGAGGGGGTAGAGTTGCTGTGTTCGGTGATATCTTTTGAGTCTGAGTAGACCAAGGGGAGTTATCACTTAGAGTGGTTTTACATGCTGGTGGAGATCATTTGATGCCCGAATGCTGCTTGCTTCGTGCTTTGTGGAACTCTCGACGATGGGAGTCAGCTACTAAGTGAATATGACGATATTTAGGAGGTAGATGGCTGGCATCATTAGGAGTTCTTCAGCAGCTGATGGCAGAGAAGTGTGAGCGCCTAGGAAGAGCCTAGGTGGTGACCGTGGTCAGATGAGTGCGCTGACAGAGTACAACATTTCGCTGGGGAGCGAGCACGCGTGATGGGATTGCTGATTGAGAAGTTTGAGCAGCTACTTAGGAACTCTAGGATGGTCTGTGTAGAAAGTATGGGTAGATATGGAAGGTAGTATGGGCCCGTACTACTGAACACAGAGGACCCATACTTGATGCAGGGAGTATTCTGGAGGTTCTAAGTAGCAGGTTGAGAGGTGATGTCATGGTTCGAGTACCATGCTAAGTAACAGGTTGAGAGGTGATGTCATGGTTCGAGTACCATGATTCGTAGTGAACTAAAAAGAGAGAACATGGTTTGAGTACCATGGTTCGTAGCAAAGTAAGTGGAGATAACATGGTTCGAGTACCATGATTTGTAGCAGCTCGAGAGATGATATCATGGTTAGAGTACCATGATTCGGAGCGGATTGAAGGAAGAGGACATGGTTCGAGTACCATGACATGTGGCAGTTAGTGCTTCTGGTTTACCGGTTATTCCATGGTGATTGTCTAGACTGAGATTAGATGTGAAGGAGTATGGGGCCAGAGGGCCATGATGAATGAGTTTCAGTGGAGAAACCCTTGAGAGGGAAAGTGAGTTAGCTCCGAAGGATTGATGGTGAGATGCCAGTTGGAGTCACAAGACTCAGGGATGAGTACGGATGGTGCATTATGGGAGTATACGGTCTAGGCCGAGCGACAGGCCGATAGTGTAGATGTCACTTTCTGTGACCTGAGTGGTGCTATTTCAGTTTTCTGCGGGAAGCGAGAAAGATATTGAGTTTCTGGTTTAGAGTTGAAGGTAAACCCTGTGGGGTAGCGAGAGTCGTGACCTTTTCACCAGAATATTTGGGTAGTATGTTGGCTGCGAGGTATTCTTATACCAAGAAAAAGTCATTAGTGGGACTAAGATGGATGAGATCAAAGAGGTGCCTTGTGGGAAAAAGGTACTGTTATTAGTAGCTTCCGGTGGTTAAAAAGGAGTAAATCGGGGCAGTGGCCCTCATGGTCTACATTGTGTAAAGACAATGAGAATGAGGTCTGTGCTTTTATGATTATTCTCTATTTGGGAGGTGGGTCGAGGAATTAGCGTCGAAGTGCGTTATAGGGCACTATTTCCGGATTAGGGAAAGTTTGGATTCGGACAGTGGGGTTTCTGGCAAGGCGTCAATCTGAGTCTTCGAGGTGACTAGATGCAATCATGTGAGGAGGATTCAAAGATTTTGTTAGGGACGAGATATTTGGAGATTGTTTGGTTCCCTTTGGGAAGGCCCTGGGATGGTTGCATAATACTTTTAAGAGTCAAGTGTGTCACGACTGGTGAGACAATCTTCTGAGTAAGTTGCGGGTGTGCCAATTGGTGATTGTTCAAACCCTAAGTGGGGGAGAACTGGTTTTCCAGTTAGGGGACCAGTGATCCATTCATGTGCGGTCAGAGAAATGGTTATGGGAATTTATGGTGCAGACGTATGAGCCTGAGGATAAGGCAAGGTACCAGACGGGAAGATGTATGACTTTGTGTTAAGAAAGGATGAGTGGATTGGGAAATTCATTGTGGCCTGTGATTTTCGGGGTTAGCATATGTCGAGGTCGAGTGCGATCGGGTCGCTGGATTGCAAATGCAATAGCTGAGATTTGCAAGTGAAGGTATAAATTGTAATCTATATCCTTGGGAGGGCAGCAGTTGATTCATCAACCAATTTCAGGGTCGATATGAGTAGTGATCAGCAGAGGGGGAGTTTCGGGTTGTCGACAACATGTTCTGAGCCATTGACGATGCCCCAATGTTTCAAATTGGGAGATGGAATACTCTAAGGTTACAAGTGGTGCGAGAGGAAGATCGATTGAGAGATTCTGAAAGAGCAATGCGGTATCCAAGCATGGGCTCGTGAGTATGAGATCAGTGGATTGAGCAAAACATCGTGAGATTTTGTGTTGGTGTACCAAGGTATCCAGGTATGATGTCCTTATTCCTAGATTATTTTGAGTTCTGAGTTGAGAGCTGGCAAGTGGTGTACCAAGTATCTATGGTTCCAATGGGAGCACTTCGGCTAATTGATGTTAAGCAAGATTACTTAAGAATGAGGATTGCAGTGAGAAAAGGACTTTATCATGTCGGTTGCCGTCAAGAGTAGTGATGCTTACTTTTGGATGGTTATGTGTGAACCTATCTATGTTGGGCCATGGAACATGGGTTAATGGATGCAGTGTGTGGCGTCGACTTGAGGTTGAGACCATGGGTGGTAAGAGAAAGTGATGTAAGGCTATAGGGAGCTGCAGCATCCATGAGTTAGCAAAGGGGTGTGGTGATACTATGGGGAGCCATAGTATTCACCAGCAAGTTAATGAGAGGTTGTTGTGATGCTGCAGGGAGCCGTAGTACTCACTAGTCAGTAAGAGGTTGTTGTGATGCTACGGGGAGCATAGTACTCACTAGTCAGTGAGAGGTTATTGTGATGCTGCGGGTAGCCGTAGTACTCACTAGTCAGTGATAGGTTGTTGTGATGCTGCCGGGAACCATAGTACTCACTAGTCAGCAAAGAGATTGTTGTGATGCTGTGGGGAGCCGTAGTACTCACCAGCCAGTGAGAGGGTGTTGTGATAAGTACTCTCTGGTCAGAGTAAGATGCAGAAGAGTTTTAGGCTAGGGTAGTTGATTTGTGCATATTTAGCTATATATTTAGTGTAGATTTTTCTTATTTATTAACAAATTATTTGCACATTATGGACAAAAGGTACTTAATAGTGTTTGAATTGTATTTTCAGTCCAAAAGATATGCTCGGAAGTATAAAGGAAGCAGGAGAAGCAATCGAAAGCTCGAGAGCTAAAGAATGAAGAAAGGAGTCAAATCCTGAAGCTACTCGACGAGCAGGAGCGTCTACTCGACGAGTTCCCATGAAGGTTCGCGAAGCAATATGTAAAGTCCTTTCCGTACACGGACTCTAACAAGGGGCATCGGCAAGTCGGTTGTCTACTCGAGGAGTAGACCCTGTTTTGAGAAATCTATAAATAGAAGCCACAATCCCGAATTGAGGCTCTCTCTGGAATCTTGGTGGAGTTACTTTGAGACCAAGGAGACATCTGGAACTTTGAAAAACATTGAAGAACCATAATCCTCCATTCTAAGAAGAATAAGGCAACTTAGGTTTAATTTTCCACTTTACTTTTGAAAAGAACTATGTTTCGCTTGCTTGAATTCGTTTTTAGGTTTTTATCTACTGTAATTATGAACTAATTTCGGTAGTTTCTGTTTAGGGTAGACAAGTTTGCTCCTATGGATTAATTTACTCTTTTGATTAATTGTTATGTGCTGAATCTTGTTAAATTAAGCTTGTTAAAGACCCTTATGCATGAACCATAACTATTTTCTGTTAATTCCTAAGTAATTAAGCTACATGAACATCTCTTAATTGTTTATCTTATATGATTTATGTGAACACATTGCTATATGCCTAGGAATGGTGAATATGAAACTAGGGTTAACTAGAGAATGGGTAAATTAATGTGTGAGCTTGTGTGATAAACCATCAATAAGAGGTTAATTGAATTACTAATTTAAATAGCTAATTACAATTCTTATTTAACCCGAATAATTAAACTAGGGAATTTACTAGTTTAATCACTTGACACTGCTTAAACTAATTTATTTTCTAAGGATTGGTAATAACGAATGTGAATCTAATCACCTTAGTCGGCAACCAATAACAATTAATCCATTGCATTACCATAAAAATTAACAATAGGAGTAAATGAATCGAACCCAAACAGAAACCCTTTTGATCATTGAATTTAGTTGTTTTTTTACGTGTTTTCAGCTGTTAGTTGATTAGTTAAGTTTCTAGTCTTGCAAAACTAGAGACAACCCTTTTATTTTACTAATTGTTTTAGATAATTCTAGTAGTTGGATTAATTTCCGTTCCCTGAGTTCGATACCATACTTGCTAATTCATACTACCAATTGACAAGTCCAATGCTTGTTATGTGTCAAATTCATAAATTAAAAGTAGGATAAAACTAGTTAGTTTCACACATATCAAGTTTTTGGCGCCGTTACCGGGGAACGGTTCAAAAATTAACACTAATTTCTAGTTTTATCAATCATTTTGTGAGAATTATCTTGCACAAAGTTATTTTTTTCAGTAAATTAGTCATTAGTTTAATTTTTAATAGTTTTCTTTTTATAGGATTTTTATTAAAAAATTTATGTTTAAGCCGTGAACTCGCTGAGTGCATTCGAACCTACTCGGCGAGTCCGTAGCTGATTTCCAGTTTCGTTTTTTTTAATTTATGTTCTTTTTACGCGTTTTACTTTTTTTGTTTGTAGGCATTACATGAACCGAGGATCCAACACAACTTTAGTTCCTCCATTTGAAGACCCAGAATCCGCTCTTAGGAAAAACAAAGACAAAGTGGTTAAAGGCTCTAATACACAAAAGAGATCACCTTTCAAAGACCTGAAATCGGTTTTTGGGAAGTAGAAGAACAAGAAGACAGGAGAGACCAGCAGTCAAAAGAGTGAAGAAATCAAGTTGGAGAATCTTGAAGATAATCCAAAAGAAATCGAATTCGACTATGACTACGAATCTAAATACGAGGAAGAAAGCAATCTGGAAGGAGAACTCGCTAACACCAAGGCTAACATCGATGAAGTCCGCATGGGAGAATGGAAGAAGAGGATACATGACGATACCGAACCGGGACTCGTGCAACCCATCATTCCTGCGACTGCCACTTTCGAACTAAAAGGCCACATATTTGCCCAACTTAAGGAAATCCCCTTCTACGGGAAGATCACGAAGACGCATACAAGCATTTGGACGAGGTCAACGATGTAGCCGACTACTTCAATGTTCCAAATGTGCCTTGTGAAACCGTTTTGCTTCGTATGCTACCGGTCACATTCAAGGGAGCTGCGAAAGATTGGCTCAAATCACTCCCTCCCGGATCCATCACCACTTGGGCTAAAATGAAAGAAGAATTCATAGACCAATTTTTCCCTCCCTCAAAAATAGCCAAGTTGAAGAAAGCCATAGCTAATTTTGAACAACAAGCTGGAGAGTCACTTTATGAGGCTTGAGAGAGATACAAGGGACTACTAAGGAATTTCCCACATCATGATCTAAACAGTCAACAAGAAGTCTCCATTTTCTACGATGGAGTTAATGTAACAACTAGGGAACTCCTTGATTCGCAAGGACCTCTCACAAAGAAGCCATCCCCGGTAATCGAGGAACTAATTGAAGAATTCTCTAAGCACTCTAGAGAATATCATAACCCAAGAAATGACTTGACTCGAGGAGCGGTGAATTCTATTACCGATGACATGGCAGCAATGATGGAAAAAATGGAAAGCATGGACCGAAGAATGACTAAGATGGACCAATCCATCCATGCTATTAGAGTGGGATGTGAAAACTGTAGAGGGCCCCACCTTACAAAAGATTGTGACCTTGATGAGAATGGGAACCGGAAGGTACAAGTGTGCTATTCAAGTGATAATAGGTTTGATGACAATTGGCAAAAACCAAAGAATGAATGGCTACCATATGATGAGTACAAAAAGACAAGGGAGGAAAAGTACAAGCAAAAAGAGAGTGGCTTTTATCAAAAGGAGGAACCAGTACATGAAAAGAAATTAGATTTGGAAGACATGCTTACAAGATTCTTGGCCGCATCCGAGAAAAGACATAATGATACCGATGCTACACTCAAAGATCAACAAAATATGTTGAGAGAACACCAACTTATGATGAAAGATCAACAAGCTTTACTTAGGAATCAACAAGCATCTATTCTCAACATAGAAAAGTAGTTGGGGCAACTTGCTCAATAAGTGAATGAGAGAAGACAGGGTGGACTTCCTAGTAATACCGAAAGTAACCTGAAAGGTGCACATATAAATATCATGACAACTAGGAGTGGGAAGATTCTAACTCCTCTGGCCCCTATTCAGCAAGAAGATCCTAAGCTGATGCAAGAGGATAAAGAAGAACATGAAGAATCACAGAATCCCGAGCCGACTCACCGAGTCGATGTTACGGACTCGACGAGTCCCCCACCTGAACAAAAAACCCGACCTCCTATTAAGCCATATCAGCCTCCACTTCCCTTTCCAGCCCGAGCTAGACAAGAAAAAAATGAAGTTGACTACCAGAAGTTTCTAGAACACATAAAGGCTCTCCAGATTAATATGTCATTCATAGACGCGGTTGCACAAATGTCGAAATATGCCAAATTCCTCAAGGAGCTTCTAACTAATAGAAAGAAGATGGAAGAGGTGAAGAAAGTGGTCCTAAATGAGAATTGTTCAGCTGCCATGTTGAACAAACTACCTAAGAAGAAGGGTGATCCGGGAAGCTTAACGTTGCCTTGCGAATTCAGAAACTTAGCTACAATTTATGCATTGGCTGATTCAGGGGCAAGTGTAAATCTCATGCCACACTCATTTTTAAAGAAATTAGATCTTCCGGAGCCAAGGCCAATTCAAATGGAAATTCACCTAGCAAATAAAATGGTCATATTCCCGAGAGGAATATGTGAAGATCTATTGGTGAAGGTTGATAAGTTTGTGTTTCTCGCGGACTTTATAGTTTTAGACATGGAAGCGGATCCTCAAGTCCCTATCATACTTGGAAAACCTTTCCTTAACACCGCAAGTGCTATAGTTGACATGCGAGATTCTAAACTTACTCTTCGGGTAGGAGACGAATCAGTTACTTTTGGGGTTGATCAAGCCATGAAACATCCAAGGAATAGCGATGACACAACATTTTCGGTTGACATGTTGGAAGAGTTAATGGAGGAATGGAACGAAAATGAGCCAAACAAGTCCACCGTCACACAGGAAGAAGAATTTGATGCGGAAAGAGACCTGCTGGAAATAGAAAGACTGCTCGAGGAAGCTGAGTATAATGATCTAATCAGAACTGCAGAACACCCGACTCGCCGGGTAGCCTCGACCGACTCGACGAGTCCATCCGAAGAAACCCGATCAGTCGCGGATTTTACCGAGGACTCGACGAGTCCCCTCACTGGACTTGACGTGTTCAACATTCAGAACATGAAAGCTAAACTTAAGGCACTACCAGATCACTTGGAGTACACATTTCTTGAAGATAGCCAACAAAAACCTGTAATTATAGCTACTAATTTGGCCAAACATGAGAAAGAAAGTCTTATGGGTGTATTAAGGAAGAGGCAAGGTGCCATAACATGGAAGATAACCGACATCCAGGGAATTATTCCAGCTTATTGTTCTTATAATATTAACTTAGAAGATGGAGTTAAACATGTAGTTCAACGCCAAATAAGACTTAATCCGAGCATTCAAGAAGTTGTAAAAAAAAGAGGTGTTTAAACTACTCGATACCGGAATCATTTACTCAATCTCCGATAGCCCGTGGGTGAGCCCGGTGTAAGTGGTACAGAAAAAGGGAGGCATGATGGTGGTGGTCAATGAGAATAACGAATTAATTCCAATAAGAACGGTAACCGGGTGGCGTGTTCGCATAGATTATAGAAAGCTAAATGATGCCACATGCAAGGATCACTTCCCTTTACCATTAATCGATCAAATGCTCGAAAGACTCTCCGGTCATTTATATTATTGTTTACTTGATGGTTTTTCGGGGTATTTTCAAATTCCAATAGACCCACAAGACCAAGAGAAGACCACTTTTACATGCCCAAGTGGAACATTCTCATATAGACGCATGCCTTTTGGGTTATGCAATGCACCAGCTACTTTCCAAAGGTGCATGATGGCCATTTTTCATGATATGATCAAGAAGTTTATGGAGGTCTTTATGGATGATTTCTCGGTGTTCAGGTCATCTTTTGAGGATTGCTTATCTAATTTGGACTTGATGCTAGCTAGATGTGAGAAGACAAACCTTGTACTTAATTGGGAAAAGTGCCACTTCATGGTGAAAGAAGGAATTATGTTGGGTCACAAAGTTTCAAGGAAAGGGATAAAAGTGGATAGAGCAAAAGTGGACACAATAGCTAAGCTACCCCCTCCAACTAATGTAAAAGGGGTAAGGAGTTTTCTTGGCCATGCGGGATTTTATCGTCGCTTCATTAAAGATTTTTCGAAGATTACTAGGCCTTTAACTCAATTACTCTTGAAGGATGCCCCATTTGATTTTTCTAAGGAGTGTCATGAAGCATTTCAATTGTTAAAGGAAAGATTAACCACTACTCGTCTACTCCTATCATGATAGCACCAAATTGGAATCTTCCTTTCGAGCTAATGTGTGATGCGAGTGATTATGTTGTGGGTGCTTTTTTAGGGCAAAGGATTGATAAACATTTTCAACCAATCTACTATGCAAGCAAGATATTGAATCCTACCCAAGAGAATTATACTACTACCGAGAAGGAGCTGCTAATTGTAGTATACGCTTTTGATAAGCTTCGCCCTTTTTTGCTATTATCCAAGACCATAGTTTTCACCGACCATTCTTCCCTAAAGTATCTTGTTGCTAAACAAGATGATAAGCCTGATTGATATGTTGGGTCTTACTTTTACAAGAGTTCGAAATTGAAATACGCGATAAAAAAGGAATGGAAAATGTAGCTGCCGATCATTTGTCAAGATTGGAAAACCCACATTTGGAGGAGTTGGAAGAGAACAAGATTGGAAATGATTTTCCTGATGAGTATCTTTTAGTAGTAGCAGGAGAGATACCATGGTTTGTAGACATAGCTAACTACTTAGCAACCAAATACATTCCAAATGACTTAACCCGCCAACAAAAGAAGAAATTCTTTTCAGAAATCAGGTACTACTTTTGGGACGAGCCATATCTCTTCTAAAGCTACGCATACGGAATGATAAGAAGATGTGTATTCGGGAAAGAAAATAGAGAAATCTTGGCACACTGCCATAGCGGGCCCGCAGGGGGACATCATGGAGCACACTGCAAAGCTAGGAAGACTTTTCATTTTGGGTTTTATTGGCCCACAATTTTTTCTCAATATGTCAAAGAATGTGATTCGTGCCAACAAGCGGGGAATATATCATCCCGAAATGAAATGCTCCAACATAGTATTCGAATTTGTGAAATATTTGATGTGTGGGGGATTGATATTATGGGACATTTCCCAATGTCTAAAGGGAATAAATATATCTTGGTGGCGGTCGATTACGTTTCTAAGTGGGCGAAGGCACAAGCATTACCAACTAATCATGCTCGGGTGGTGGTGCGATTTCTAAAGAAGCTATTCTCAAGATTTGGAGTTCCTAAAGCTCTTATTAGTGACCGGGGCACTCACTTTGCAAATGATCAATCAGCCAAAGTGTTGATAAAATATAGGGTACATCATAGGTTCTCCACATCTTATCATCCACAAACTAATGGGCAAACTGAAGTGACAAATAGGGCATTAAAAAGGATTTTGGAAAGATCGGTTGGAAATCGAAAGAAACGGTTCGATAAATTAGATGATGCACTTGATGGGTTTTAATCATAAGAACATCCTATGTGCTCATACAAACCCTAATGCTTGGATCTAGGTTTCTCTATTGTACATGCAATTTATCCAAGACTATAAACCCTAGATCTAGCATATGATAATCAATATAACATATAATTAGGGTTTAGATCATACCTTGATTGTTATGTAGCAATAACAATCTCAAATCCTCCTTGTAATGACTTTAGAAAGCTTAGAGTCACAAATGTCATTCCTCTAATGGTTCACAAACACCAAGAGCAAGAGGATGAATAGGAGAAGAGAAGGAGGCTGCCCAAAACGTGTGGAAACCCTAGAAGGAAGATTGTCCACGTTTTTGAGGCATAAGGGTTCTTTAAATAGTGAGGTTATTAGGGTTATCTAACAAGGAAACCCTAATTTGGATGCTTAAGCCCTAAGCAACATGGACTCCTTTCCTTAAAGGCATTGGACGATTTCTAATGGGTTTCCCCATAGAATTCGTCCAACCTTATAATATAAGGCAATCCATAGCCTAATTGCAATTATCTTATAATTGCAATTCTAGTCCCTTAAGTTTAATTAATCTCTTTTAGTCACAAACTTAATTCTTATTAATTCTTGACTAATATTAATTAAACAATATGATTTCTCCTTTAATATATTATTCCCATAATATATTAATAAATCATATTTAATCCTTTCTCTCCATAATTCATCCTATCAAGTTGCTTTGGTGAAGGCAACCCAAAAGGACCATGCACCATCGGGTCAAGTACATACCAAAATAGTTATGGACTTAGACACTAATCCAACAGTCTCCCACTTGGATAAGTCTAATAACTATTCTGCGTATGACTTCAGATCCTGATCTGCAATCGTAGCTTTCCAAAGCCGCTGTCAACTCTGATCCTATCAGATACACGTGTCCTTTAGATAAGAGATCATATATTCCTCCATTCTAGATATCGTGTGAGACATGATTTCTAATCATTCTCTCTGTACTATTTCTCGACTTCCGATTTATGACGACTGACTAATTTGAACAAATCAAATTAGCCCTAGCCTGGACGAGCATTTACGTTTGTCATCACTAAATCATCGAGGGGCCCAAAGATATCGCTTTTATCCTACTTTGGATAAAAGGAACCGATAAACTTTGATTCAATGCTCGCTTGCATTCACTCACCGAATTACACACAACAATATGTTTTATGACACCAAGTTACTAGTGTGTTTACATATTATCAATGTGCAACCAATTTTCAAGATAAAACTCACACATCTCGGTTTCAAGAATATAAGATGTTATCGTCTCACCACTCACTTGTGATACAATTCATGGAGTGATCCAAGTGAGCGTGGGTTTAATCCAATGCTCAAATCATATTCATAAGCACTCATGAACGTTGTAGCGAACATTTGCTTATGTCTAATACTCTTTAGAAAATCCACACACCAATTCACGACAGTCTCCATTCATACCTACTTCCAACATATGAACGACTATGGCCCGTTCGAATAACTTGACTGTTCTAAACCAATTAAATTATTCAGGAAGTCAAAACATGCAAAGTGAAACACAAGAATAATACTAATCCCATATGGCCTCAAACCTTTGAGCATAAATAAAACACCTTTTATTTATCAGCATATCGATTACTCATTATTTGTTGTTTCGGGTAATCAACTTTTTTTTACTTGAATTATTACAACACTTGTCCCATGCTCTTAGCATGCACACAATGTTTACCTATGATTCTTACTTTGTGAAATAGATCAAACGAACACATTTCCAATTATACTCATTTCACAACTCCAAATCCTTTTTCATAAGAGAAAGAATATCAAATTCTTGCCACTTATAAAATATGTTAGATTCTAACATTTTATGCAATGATCCCTTTCGTAATGTCAAAGCACAAAAAGTCACAAAGACTATTGCCAATGATATTACAAAGTCCTCTATCGGAGATTTTTATAATACAATTCCTTAGATATGATGTCTCTCACTCAAAGAACATTCCTTTGAACATCCTTTTGCATAAAAGTTTCTAATCTAGACATAGATTTTCAATATTCAATTCCCAATATGAACACGTTTCCATATTTTCCATATGACAACTCATTCTTAATAGAATCTTATCTATTCATAATAATGTCGATATGGTCCATTGAATACTATACTTCCAACTACTCACAAGTGACCAATCCTCGACGAACTTTGGATTGTCCTTTGATAGTTGTTTAATTATCTTAGTCAAAACCGATTCTTGTCCTTCTTCCCTCTAAATGCGCTAGACATTTGGAAAATTTTAGAATGGTCAAATATTATAGCATTTGCAATCGATCCTATACCCGAAGCGTATGGGACCCAATGCATAACGTCTTACATAAAGATTTGATACTTTATCAATCTTCTGCCATAATATTTTATGTGCTACGTTCTCAAAATTCGAACTATGAAGAGGAATTCCGTAATCATAATCGAAATTTGTGAACACACTATGTTTCCTTGACAAAATTATTAACATTCCACAACCTAATCCTTTAGATTTGAAATGAAGCATAATATTCTCTCCCTTAATTATAGCAAAACAACTTTTCAACTATTGCGACTCTGCTAAGTATAACTGTTGTTTTCTATAATTAATATTGCTAACTTGCAATACTTTCCATAATAATCATACAATCATAACATTTATGCTCCCACTATCATGATGATTATTATAAACATAACACTTATGCTCCCACTAGCTTTGACATGTATTCAAAAACCAGCTTAACTTCCAGAAAAACAATATTTGTTGAATTTCTTAAGTTTATGTTTCTAATACCTAATGCTTTGATAATCCTTTATCTAAGCTTATAAACCTTTCCTTTAGATAGCTCATATGTGTGTCTAAACAATTCAGACTAATTGCTCTCACAATTCGAATCATGGAAAGGGATACCGTAACCATAATCGAATTCGAGAATTCAATTTCACAATCACTATTTTCTTAAAATCTTTCTTAGTGAAAGCATTTCCTCATAGTCACTTTCATGAAGGAGGGAATCTTATGACACTTAGATTTTAATGGTGTATGTGTTCCTATCCATGTGAATTTGTCAAAACCAAAGTTTGCGACAAATTCAAACTCATATGGACCGAACTTTCTTAATCTTGATTTCTTGCCTTATGGTAGCACAGCTGCCCACCATGTCTTCCAAGTAGTTAAACAGCTCACCTTTTCCTATCAATGTACTTTTCATTGATCAAGGTGCTTGCCTTTTATGCGTTCAAATGAGAACTCATAGAACTCACATGCATAATTAACTCAATTGGAATGGCACAAAAACAAAATAGTGTCAACACGATAGGTTGTAAACCTCAACTCGTGTGCTAGTGACGATTGATAAGGTTTATTTTGATTTGTTCTTGAAACCTTTCAAGACCATTAAGACTCCCACTGACTCCTTGACATATAAGATTCTCTTGTCAATAAACATTTCTTGACAAACAAATATTCAAGAGTTAGTGTAGTTTAAAGACTTCATAAATTGGTCCTATTTCGTCTTTGTCTTATCCAAGACATCACAACTTTCCACATTTGATGAATGCTCTAAACCTTCTTAATACTTTTCACTCAATGTCACAATCTTAACTCTAAGACTTGTTTTGGAACGAAGTATGATTGACTTCTTGATTTAAACATTTCTTCAATTCTTGATTCCTCTTATTAGACATACAATTGTACTAAGACTCACTTAGAGGATCAACTGAGATATGGTTCTTAATCATTAAGACCTATCATAAAGCATAAAATGTACTCTCCCTTCTTCTTAAAATGGAGAAACTTTTATCTTTCTGTCTACTTGATTCTTCTTATTCGTTCTGCTATTGATTTAAACTTTTTCAATCAATTCAGAATTTCACTTAATCTTATAAGTATAATCATATTTACTAAACCTTTAGTAAATCATGACGAATATCTTTGTTACTCTTATGGTGGACTTTGATCAACACACAACTTTGTGTACTCGATCTCCTTGCCCTTCACTTGACACTTTGTCAACGAATTAGTCTAATTTCCAAATATGAAATTTCTCATTCATCGTGCAACCAAGTTGCATGATTCCAAGTTTCTGTCCAATTGAAACTTGGGCGATGAGAAACTCTCCTTATTTGGTAAATTTTCGACATTTCCATAATTAAGAATTAAATCCATTATTGCTAATAATAGAAACATTCAAACATTAATTTTTCATACATGCCATTGCAAGGATAAATAAATAATATAAAGTCAAAATTTATTTTTATTGCGGAAAAAATTTTGTCCTCACAATGCAATTCATTGAAAAACTATGCTAATACATATTTCTTAGCAATCTAATTCTAACTCTAAGTAGTAGCTCAAGAATCTAATCTTCAAGTAATGCGATCGAAATCCATTTCTTCACGGTTAGATTCTGCTCACTTCTTCCCTTAAGCTTCCTCTCTTTTCTTTGATCCTACAAAACATCAATTGTTATCTTATCACATTATGTATTAAGAATCTAGAATAGGAGCTTAAAGGATTTAGTCAATGGATTTTACCTAAAGCAGAGCCATACGTTTTGACTCTCCCATCTCTTAGATCTCTTAGGTAAACAGGGCAACTTCGTTTCCAATGCCCCTTCTCTTGGCAATAAAAGCAAATTGACTCTTTTGGAACAGGACATGGAACTACTTCAGACATTGCCTTTCTCTTATGATCAAACTTTTCGATCATAGCATGTCTTTTGTTGCCATTGTCTATATCCATAGAAGTCTTGAAGGCAGATTCACCAATCAACTTTGCTTTTCTATTGCGCCAAACCATTGCTGATTCAGCAGAAATAAGCATATAGGTGAGATCTATAAGGGTCACGTCGCAGTTCATCATATAGTACTTTCTTACGAACTCACTATACGAGTTAGGAAGTGACTGAAGAACCCAATCAACAGTGGAAAGCTTGTTTACTTGCCAAAAGGGCTTGAGTGAGCTTGAACCTATCAATGTGTGACTTCATCCCTAGGACGTGTGCACACACCGATTTTCCCTCTTCATGTTTACTTGCCAAAAGGGCTTGAGTGAGCTTGAACTTTTCAAGCCTTCGAACTTGTGGGTTAGGGAGAATAATTGGAGGAGGTGGAGGAAGTGAAGCATGATTTCTTGTTCCTTGATCGAATCGTGGAACATCATCTTCATGTGGAAAGCTTGTTCCACGGGATTTGGGAAGACCATAGCTGTCGCACTTTGACATCTACAAAACGGGAGAAAACAAATTCAAGTTAGTTGATTGATTAAGTCCTTAGTAAATCACCCAAATGAGATACTAAGGCTAGGACCCAACACAATACGCTGCAACCTAGAAAAGGGATGCCGTAATCTAGTTGCAGAATATTTGAAGGTAAGTGAATGACGATTCACTGATTTCCACCACGAAAAACGAAAAAGAAATTTAAGTTTTAAATCTATGAAAACTCCTAGATCCTTAGAGATTCATTGAACATTTCAATGGCATGCTTAAATCTCGATATGCCCCTCTTGTTTGTGACTGGGATGCCGAGGATCACAAAGCGGGTGTGAATAACCTTGCAAACTTACATGGTGCCCTCACATGTTACAGTCACCTATTCGATGTGCCGGTAAACCACACACGATCCACCGAACTATGACAAACATTGAGTCACCCTTTGCTACCTTTGCTTAGAACCATTTAGTGTGCCGGTAAACCACACACGCTCCACTAACGTCTTCGCAAGGGCACAAAGTGTAATTTCATGGAATTGCATCAATTCACTTTTGCCTAAGTAACTAAGATTGGGAATTTGTAAAACATTTAGTTACTTTTGTACTTCATTATACTTATAATGGAAGGTTTTGTCCTATCCTACCCGTTCGGCTAACGACCCTCCACTAGTCAAGAGTGCGGTCGGTAAGAGTGGATACCCATTCAATCGCCATTTTATAGGCAATTTCCTTAAACCCCCCTTATAGACCAGCTTCGTGAATGAGGCCTACTAACGGTAAGACTGACTTTTAGTCATACATATATATAATGTTAGACTTTTAATGTTATATATAGTATAGGGTGTATCTTACACTTTTAAAATACTAGGTGGTCAAATTTAACGATTATAATTTTAATTCAATTAAATGTAAACTAAAAATTTTATGGATTTATTAAACCTATTTTAATTATACACCTTAATTAATTAATAAAACCATAAGGGTGTGATTTGAACTTTTCAAAACAATACTAGCGTTTTAGAATTTAACATTCCTAAATTAAACTTTTTAATCAACTTTTAAATTCCAAAACTTGAGGGCAAGTTTTTGAAACATTTCAAAACATTTAGGTTTAGAATTTAAATATACATTAAACTTTTAATCAAAATTTAAATTCCAAAACTTGAGGGCAAGTTTTGAAACCTTTTCAAAACATTAGGGTTTCAATTATTTAAATTTCAAAACTAAACCTTTGAGTTCAAATTTAAACTATAAAACATAAAAGGGAAAATTGAAACTTTTCACAACACAAGGATCAAATAACAAATAATATAAATTAAACAATTAATTTCACCATTATCTATATTTGACCTAATTTCAATTTCTTGCAAAATAAGTTACCCAATTAATACAAATAATCAACTTTAATCATATAAGGAAGTTATTATCTAATCAATTGGTAATTATCTTGTGTTTTGGGACAAAATCCAAAATTTCCTCTGTCTGACGCTCCGACTCGCCGAGTCACACTGGAACTCACCGAGTAGGGCTGACTCGCCGAGTCCAAGTAGTGACTCGCCGAGTCAGGTTGAACAGTAAGCCAAATTTTGATTTTCAGCTACATAATGCATCAATACAATAGAAACCAATCTAGGCTCTGATACCACTGATGGGTTTTAATCATAAGAACATCCTATGTGCTCATACAAACCCTAATGCTTGGATCTAGGTTTCTCTATTGTACATGCAATTTATCGAAGACTATAAACAATATAACATATAATTAGGGTTTAGATCATACCTTGATTGTTATGTAGCAATAACAATCTCAAATCCTCCTTGTAATGACTTTAGAAAGCTTAGAGTCACAAATGTCACTTCTCTAATGGTTCACAAACACCAAGAGCAAGAGGATGAATAGGAGAAGAGAAGGAGGCTGCCCAAAACGTTTGGAAACCCTAGAAGGAAGCTTGTCCATGTTTTTGAGGCATAAGGGCTCTTTAAATAGTGAGGCTATTAGGGTTATCTAACAAGGAAACCCTAATTTGGATGCTTAAGCCCTAAGCAACCCATGGACTCCTTTCCTTAAAGGCCTTGGACGATTTCTAATGGGTTTCCCCATAGAATTCGTCCAACCTTATAATATAAGGCAATCCATAGCCCAATTGCAATTATCTTATAATTACAATTCTAGTCCCTTAAGTTTAATTAATCTCTTTTAGTCACAAACTTAATTCTTATTAATTCTTGACTTATATTAATTAAACAATATGATTTCTCCTTTAATATATTATTCCCATAATATATTAATAAATCATATTTAATCCTTTCTCTCCATAATTCATCCTATCAAGTTGCTTTGGTGAAGGCAACCCAAAAGGACCATGCACCATCGGGTCAAGTACATACCAAAATAGTTATGGACTTAGACACTAATCTAACAGCACTTTGGGCCTTTCGAACAGCTTTTAAAACACCTATTGGTACTACACCATATAGGTTAGTATATGGAAAATTTTGACATTTACCGGTTGAAATTGAGCATAAAGCTTTTTGGGCTTTAAAGATGTGTAATTTTGATTTGGCTGAACTTCGGACCAACCGGTTGATGCAAATGAATGCCCTTGAAGAGCTTAGAAATGAGGCCTACAGTAGCTCCTTGATATACAAAGAAAAGACAAAGAATTGGCATGACAAAAGATTAAAGGGTAATAAGGACTTTCATGAAGGACAAAAGGTGTTACTCTTCAATTCAAGGTTTAAACTTTTCCCGGGCAAGCTAAAGACATGATGGGATGGTCCATTTATAGTGAAGCAAGTTTTTCCACATTGAGCTATTGAGCTTATATCGAGAGACGGAACTCCTTTCAAGGTTAATGGTCATAGAGTAAAGAGATATGAAAAAGGAATTCCAAGAGATGAAGGTCTTGAAGAAGGGCTGCTTATGGGAGGAACTACAGAAACTTAAAGTGGGAAGGAGTCTAGCTAATGACTCCTTAAAAAGAAGCGCTTCCGGGAGGCAACCCGAGTTTAGAATTTGCTTTCTTTTTACTTTATTTTTCATTTTTATTTCGTTTTTCTTAGGATCTGCTTTTATCAATCTTCTTCTGTGCTTATGATGATTGTTTGAGGGCAAGCAATGCTCAAGTGTGGGGTTGATGGCATACAATTTAAAAAAAACTTAATTTTTTATCAAACAGAATGAAAAACTCGTCGAGTAGATGTACCTACTCGGCGAGTCCATTTAAGAAATCTCGATTAAACTCGGAATCGCGTTACTACTCGGCGAGTAGGTACATCTACTTGGCGAGTCCACATATTTATTCGAAAAAAAAATTATTTTTTTTCACATTCTATAAATAAGGAGTTTTTACCCTAATTGTGAAACACTTTCAACACTTCATGCGGCTGCCACCCATACTCGACGAGCAAAGTTCTCTCAAGTTCTCATCTTGATTTCTTCTGTTTCCTTGCAAATTCAACTCAAAGGTAACAATTTTAACTCTTAATCTTTTAAAGGTTTCAATCTTTGGTAGAGTTATATCCTTAATTTCTGAAAAATCCCGATTTTGACTCAACTTGGCCTTTAGGGTTTCGATTTCTTGATAAATTAGGTTGTTTTAGACAAAATTTCTTTTATATATATATATATATATATATATATATATATATATATATATATATATATATATATATATATATGTATATGCTTAATGGACATACCAAAGCAAACCCCTGGATTAATTTATAGATTTGGACAGTTAATTTTACCCGAACTGGACTGGACTCGCACAGTTCATCCTGCTCGCCGAGTCGGTTCGTGTACTCGGCGAGTCCGGATTGCAGATACCCAAAATTTCGTTGTTCTTAATTGCTCTGTGTTTTGTTTGTGGTTTTCTTAATTCTATTTTGCAGGAATTATGTCTATGCAGGGACAAAGTTCAAGGGGAGGTGGCTATGGGGACCTTCCATGGTTAACTTTTCCTCAAATAACCTCCAAGTCTTCACTTGATCGCGCAAAAAACAAGCTGAGAGCGTTAAGACGTAAAGAAATATATGCCCCCAACGAAATCGACTGGAATCGGGTGGGGCAAACTGGGTTGGAGGAAGAGTTGACCCCTTATTTAGTCAAATCTTTTGAACATGAAGGGATGACAATAGTTTGTGACGGTTGGAGTAGATTGTTCAAGATCCAAGAGCCAGTTTACCAAGAACTGTGTTGGGAGTTCTTTTCTACCATCTCCTTCTGAGGTGGTAGTGATTATTATAATCCAATCATCATCACTTTCTGAGGGGAGCTGCGTCAATGCAGTGTCACGGAGCTCGCATGGAGATTGGGAATTTATGATCAACATGTTATTATGTCTGAAAACTTTCAGACATTCGTGGAGCACTGTCACAAAGACTAACTCGAAGAGGTGGTTGCATCTACTTGGTGAAATACAATTACCAACCGACTCTACATTCCATCATCTGCTCAAGAGGTGAGTATCTGTTCCCCAATTCATCGCCTTATTCATCATCTTACCGCAAGCACTATTAATATGCGAAAGGATGATGATAAGGTGCCGACTCTTGATATTTTCTATATGTGGAGCATTATCACTCCCATTTTTTTCTACAATTTGCCATATTGCATGGCAAAATATTTAGAAGAGGGGGCAGTCAAGGAGCGGATCACTTCCAAAATCAATGGGGGCATGTTTGTTACCAAGCTAGCTAGGACGTAGGGAATCTTGGACCAAAGGGCAGCACGGGTATTAACAATGATTCCTTCTCCTCCATTTAGCACCACTTTATTCAGGAGGGCAAGGATCATTGAAGATTTTGGTGGGGGACATTTTCGAATTCCGGATGCGGATGCGGTATTGGAGCCCGAAGAGCCAGGAAGAAGGGTAAAGAAAAAAAGAGAGGTCGTCCGAGAGAACCCACCGGTCATTCTGGTGGAAGAAGAGTTACCCACGGATTGGTACAACATGGAATTGAGAAGGTACCATGATGACCTTGGACGAAGCATGAACTATCATAACAAATCATTTGTTTATTTATTTGAATAAATGAACATTGTGCCTACGCCCGAGCCCGGATATCCCTACGTTCTGAGTTGAGAGGAGAGAGTAAGTCAAAGAAGAAACCAAGCTGGTGGAAGTGGAGTTGGAGGACACGAAGAGGAGGAAGAAGATTGATGTTTTGTTTTTTTAATTTGGATGTTTGAAAACTATTTTTATTTGTTTTGTGGGTTTGGAACTTTTTAGGACGATAAAATAGGAGTTTGTTTTTTTATCACTTGTGGTTGCTCTTATCTTTTCAAATTGAAGCTAAGATGCATGCAAGAGTCTCAAATGTCAAGGCTAGAGTAAGGGTCGGGTCTAGAAGAAATGTGCAAGTTTTGAGTTTAAGGTCAAGTCTGTTATCAAAGAGGGTTTAAGAGTGTTGCTTATTAAATAAAAATGAAGGAGAGACACTAAATTGTCATACCCAACCACATCAGAAATGGACTCAAAAGCAGAAGATTTATTTATCATTCCACGTTGTACTCGCCGAGTGCATATCTTGGGCTCGGCGAGTCCAATTGCGAAACCATAACTTTTCTGCTAAAAGCTCTTCTGCTCGTCGAGCATCCATAGTGACTTGGCGAGTCACTCAATATTCCACTATCAAAACTTGGATTTTTACCACATATGATACGGGTTTACTCATATTCTTTGAAGGTTAATTCCCGAAGATTTTTCAAGACTATTTTCCTGCCTATTAGGAGCTGTTCCACACGAGATTTGACACCCAAGACATGGATGAGCTGTTCCCATGTCTAAAGTCAATTGAAGATGGAGCTTTCAAAGAAGAAAATCAACCTTGCGACTACTATCCCAGGGGAGTTTGTTCCAGTTCTCTCTTTACTTTTATGTTTTTTATCATGCATAGTATGCAATGAGGACATTGCATGAATTAAGTGTGGGGTAGGGGGTTGTCACATTAGTAAAAAATTTAAAATTTTTTTGCATAAAATTGCTAGGACTTAATTTAGAAAATTTGGTAAAAAGCAATTAGGAATAATGCTAGTGTTATGTTCGATGATTGTATGAAGACCTGCATGTTTAGTTGAGCCTATACATGTTATAATGCATTTGTGGCCCCCTTTATTCCAGTGAAATCATGGGACAAAAACACAACTTCGCTTAGTTTGAGGGATGCAATATGTTTAGCATCGTATACTTGAAATGTATCCAGGAAAACTAATACTTTAACCAATAAAGGTTGAAGTTGAGTGCCCCTGCTTAAGCATGTAGGGTTTTGAGTGATAAAAAATGAGTTACATGTAAAAAAAGAGAGAGAATTACAAATAAAAGTTGTAAGAATTTTGGAGCAATTAAAGTGAAGATTAAAAAAAAGATCAAAAATTCCAAATTTCAAAAGTTGAAGATACCAAGTATCAAAAAGTAGTGAATTCAAACAAATCAAGATCAAATATCCAAGAAATGAAGGATTCCAAAGAGCTCCATTATGGTATCAAAGATTGTAATTTTCTAGATTATGTATGCTCGGGTTTCTTGATCAAAAATACCTTGAGGTTAGGAAGTTTTCTGCGGATGGATTCGGAGGGATGCATAAAATGAGCATTGTTCAAAAGAAGTGGGCAAGTGTTTATGAGGATTGTGAGTATTTAGAATTGAGGGGGTCCTTAGGAAAATTTTAGACACAAATGCATGCGTTGCGGTCTTGACATAATGGTTGGGTTTGATTGGGATTGTCTTATGTAATATTAGAGTGCTAAAATTCAGGTTTGCTTGGGGGCAAGCAAAAGTCAAGTGTGGGGTATTTTGATATGTGCATATTTAGCTATATATTTAGTGTATATTTTTCTTATTTATTAACTAATTATTTGCACATTATGGACAAAAGGTACTTAATAGTGTTTGAATTGTATATTCAGTCCAAAAGATACACTCGGAAGCAGAAAGGAAGCAAGAGAAGCGATCGAAAGCTCGGGAGCTGAAGAATGAAGAAAGGAGTCAAATCCTAAAGCTACTCGACAAGCAGGAGCGTCTACTCGACGAGTTCCCATGAAGGTTCGCGAATCAATATGTAAAGTCCTTTCCGTACACGGACTCTAACAAGGGGACTCGGCAAGTCGGTTGTCTACTCGAGGAGTAGACCCTGTTTTGAGAAATCTATAAATAGAAGCCACAATCCCGAATTAAGGCTCTCTCTGGAATCTTGGTGGAGTTACTTTGAGACCAAGGAGACATCTGGAACTTTGAAAAACATTGAAGAACCCTAATCCTCCATTCTAAGAAGAATAAGGCAACTTAGGTTTAATTTTCCACTTTACTTTTGAATAGAACTATGTTTCTCTTGCTTGAATTCGTTTTTAGGTTTTTATCTACTGTAATTAGGAACTAATTTCGTTAGTTTCTATTTAGGGTAGACAAGTTTGCTCCTATGGATTAACTTACTTTTTTGATTAATTGTTATGTGGTGAATCTTGTTAAATTAAGCTTGTTAAAGACCCTTATGCATTAACCATAACTATTTTCTGTTAATTCCTAAGTAATTAAGCTGCATGAACATCTCTTAATTGCTTATCTTATATGATTTATGTGAACACATTGCTATATGCCTAGGAATAGTGAATATGAAACTAGGGTTAACTAGAGAATGGGTAAATTAATGTGTGAGCTTGTGTGATAAACCATCAACAAGAGGTTAATTGAATTACTAATTTAATTAGCTAATTACAAGTCTTATTTAACCTAAATAATTAAAATAGGGAATTTATTAGTTTAATCACTTGATCACTGCTTAAATTAATTTATTTTCTAAGGATTGGTAATAACGAATGTGAATCTAATCACCTTAGTCGGTAACCAATAACAATTAATCCATTGCATTACCATAAAAACTAACCACAGGAGTAAATGAATCGAACCTAAACAGAAACCCTTTTGATCATTGAAATTAGTTGTTTTTTGCGTGTTTTCAGTTGTTAGTTGATTAGTTAAGTTTTCGTTAACTTTCTAGTCTTGCAAAACTAGAGAAAACCCTTTTATTTTACTAATTGTTTTAGATAATTCTAGTAGTTGGATTAATTTCCGTTCCCTAAGTTCAATACCCTACTTGCTAATTCATACTACCAATTAACAGGTCCACTGCCTTTTTGTGTCAAATTCATAAATTAAAAGTAGGATAAAACTAGTTAGTTTCACACATATCAGTAACCCTAATAATTGAGTTTTTGGGAGCCTGGTGGTCGAACCAGGGGCGAGATTTGGGGTCTCCATATTTTTTGGGAATCGTTATACTCTGAAATGAGTTGTGATTGTCGCAACCCAAGGGAATTGTAGAAGTGGTATATGCGCGGGATTTCGGGTCATGAGTCATGAGTTGAGTACTTCACTGGGTCAAGTGGTTCCAACTCTGGGTCAGACCAAACTCTTAAGTTTGAGTTTGGCTCTGGTGATGAGTTGGGTAGGTGAGATGAGATTCTGGATTCTGAGGTGGGTTCCATGTTGAGGGGTATTGTTTATCATCTGATGTCTTAAACCTGTTTAGGTCAGTACTCGGGTACGGGAGGTACTGCGAGATGCATGGAACTATGAACAGTAGACGACATAGGTTGAGGTTGAGTCGACCTTCAGTTGGGAGTGTAGCTTTCGCTTGGGGTATGGTGGACTTCGTGACTTATGTGTCAAAATGGGCCGATGTAGTTCTAGTGAGAAGGAAACCATTGAGATGATTGGGATAATGCAATGGATAACCTGGAGGTTCAACTGTGGGGTCGGGATCAGACCTAGTACTCAGTGTTAAAAAGGGATATGAGGAATGGAGTTGAGGCTTATGATTAGCAAGCACGATTATTCTATTGTGTTTGAGGGTAGAGTGTTGAGAATTCATTGTTCAGATGGGTATCAATTGTTGGATATAGTGTCTAAGTCCATAACTATATTTGGTATGTACTTGACCCGACCCGGCATGGTCCATTTGGGTTGCACTTCACCCGAACAATTTATGGACAATCTTTTGAGAATAGTATAAGCTATGATTTATTAATATATTATAAGTTCTAATATATTAATATAAAATCATATTATTTAATTAGTATTGATCTATAATTAACCTAGGATTAATTTAGAGATCAAAAGTATTACTAATTAAATATGGGCTCCTATATTTATATAGTATGGGCTAATGCTTATTTGGAATGGGCTAGGCTTGCATGGAAAGTCCATGGATACTCCATGGAGCTTTAATCCATGGATCTCATGGAAATGAAAAGACATGGGTATTAGGGTTTACATGGATGTAACCCTAATCCACCACACTATATAAAAGAGGCCTTGGTTCTTGAAATCACACTAGTTGTGGTGAGTAAAGTAAGAGGGCCGATTTCAAGAAAGCTGTGACTATTCTCTTAAGGTTCCAAAGTTTGTGGTGATTTGTGATTTCCATTTGAGGCATCCACACTATTAGTGCTAGGCTCTAAAACTCCAAGCAATCAACTACAACTACAAGGTAAATAATTCTACTAGCTTTATTTGATTCAAGTTCCCCATGCCATGCTAGATAGGATAAGAACCTTGGAAAAATAATTATTTGCATGTATCTTAGTCAAACATAGATCCAAGGTTTCTAGAGTTGCATGTACACCATAGGAGTGTTAGAATGCTCAAAACCCATCAGTGGTATCAGAGCCTAGGCTTGTTTGTTTGATACTTGATGAAAAATAGTGAAAAAAGTCGATTTTCTTGCTGTCTGCATGATGAACTCTCCGAGTCCATAGGGGGACTCGTCGAGTCCATGACCAAATTCATCCTACTCGTCGAGTAGGTTCGTGCACTCGACAAGTAGAAGCCTCATAATGCAAATTTTCGACTTTTTCGGCTAGAAATGGACTAGAAAAATTACCCTAAACTCTTTTGGTGTTTTAAAACTTGTTTTGGTTGATGTAATGGCTGTTCTAATCCATTTACAATAGCTTATATCAAAATTTCATGTTTTGTATGTGTTCATACAATCCTTGAAACTTTGATGATCATATTCATGTTCTTGAACTTATGAAGATTAGATGATCATAGGAATTGTTTGTAACCTACTTGGTAGTTTAATTCTTGATCATAAAGTGTTTTAATGGAGTCCATAACTTGTCCTCAAGTTATGGAAAACCAAAGGTCACACTTTAATAAAATCCATTAAAAGAACACAAGAGTTAGAAAAATGAAGAGTCTTCATTTTTAATACTTAATTAAATTCATAAGTTATAAGAAATGAAAAGTTTTGAAAGTTTACAAAACTTGGCCTCAAGTTTTGGAACAAGTAAAGTCATGATTAAAACTTTAGTTCCAACCCTTAGAATTTTAAAAGTTAAAATTCAACCATTATACTTTATAATATTATAAGTTAATAATAATAATTATATATATATATATATATATATATATATATATATATATATAAGATCAAGTCGTCTTACCGCTAGTACGCCTCATTCACGAAGCCGGTCTATAAGGGGGGGGGGGGGGGGGTATAAGGTTGTTGCCTATAAAATGGCAACTTAATGGGTGTCCACTCTCACCCACCGCTTCCTTGATCGGTGGAGGGTCGTTAGCCGAACGGGTAGGACAAGGACTTATAAATTCTCATTAAAAGTATAATGATAATACTAAAGTAACTAAAATTTATTGAATTCCCAATCTTAGTTATTTTAGGAAAATGTGAATAAGGTGCTAATCCATGAAATTACACTTTACACTTTGTTTAAGTCGTTAGTGGAGCGTGTGTGGTTAACCGGCACACTAATTTGAAATTAACAAGGTAGGTAAAGGGTGACTTAATGTTTATCATAGTATCGATGGAGCGTGTGTGGTTAACCGACACATCGATTGAGTGTTAATACATTAAGGGTACCAAGTAATTTGCATGGTTACTTCACAACTTGTTTTTTGATCCTCGACATCCCAGTCACAAAACTTGAAGGGCACACTCGAGATTGAAACATGTCATTGAAGAAAGTTCAATGAATCTCAAAGAATCTAGGAGTTTCTAAGCCAATTAAAACCAAATTAAATATTTCGTCACCTACCTTCAAATATATTATAGCTTAGATTACGACATCCCTCTTCTAAGTTATAAAATATTGTGTTGGGTCCTAGCCTTAATACTACATTTGGGTGTTTTATTAAGGGCTATCTCTAAATCTAATCTAATCTATTCCCTCTTCTTTTCAGATGTCTTCCAATAACAATGCTTCAGGCTCAAACCCTACTAGCTCCTTCTCTCTCATGAAACTTTGTGGGAGAGTCATCTTTGATGGGTCCAACTTTACAGATTGGATCAGAAACATCAGGATGGTCACTCGGTATGAGAACAAAGAATATGTTCTCGACAAGGAGCTAAAGGTACCCGAGCCAACTGCTACTCCTGAAGAGCTTGCTGAATATGAGTTACATGAAAGAGATGCTACAAAAGTGGCATGCATCATGATGGCCACCATGACAGCTGAGCTTCAAAAGTCATATGAGGACTATTATCATTTTGAGATGCACCAGGACTTGATGGACAACTACCGTCAAAGTGCTCGTCAAGAGCGATATGAAATAATCTCCTCCATGATAACAACCCGAATGAAGGATGGTGAACCCATCACGGGCCACATGTAGAAAATGCAAAGGTATGTGGACCGTTTACTGAAGCTGAATGTGAACTTCCCTGTGGAGTTAGCAATAAACATCATTTTGCACTCCTTGTCATCGTGTTATGATCAATTCCGCATGACATATCACATGAACAAGGAAGAAGTCACCCTCAGCAAACTTCAAGGACTCTTGAAGACCACCGAAAATGGTCTAAAAGGTAAGTCGGTTGTTACTTTCTTTTGTGTAACTAGAACATACTAAACAAAACCTTGCACACGTTTCCCGCGAAGCAAGGAAGATAGAATTTCAAGTTAAAAATATTAAACAACTTAATTTCAATTGGTAAAATGAAAAACTAAATTTGTAAAAAGATTAGTCTTATAATTATAATAAATCAAAAGGAGAAAAATAAAAAATGTAAAAGAATTAATGAAATTGAAATAGTGATGTGATCATTATTATGGTCAATGCCGGTCATATCAAGGTTTTTAAGGTTTTAAAATAGTTTTTTTGGTCGCAATAAAATCTCCCAATATTCATGGACACCACTCATAATAAAAATCATTTTAGAGATTATACGACAAAATTGTATGGACATTCTTTGTTTTTATATTTGGACACTTTTTGTTTGGGAAAAATCTATGTAAAGATAAAGTTGATAACATTTGTTATGTTTCCATTTTCCAATATACAATAAAAAACTCTTTTTATGGATAGTAAAGTTGTATTTTCATAATTATGTCACAAAAGTTTTTTACTTTACAATTTGGCAGAAAAAATTATTATGTTGATAAATTGTGTCCCTAAACTTTCATATATTGGCAATTTTAATCACTTACTTTATAGAACATAACTTTTCACCTTTTTACTTTATAGAATGGCACTTTCCACTATTTTTACTTTGTAAAATGTCACTTTTACCCTCTCAAATTTGAACAATGACAATTTCCACCTCTTCAACTTTCATATACCACCATATTTGCAGGTTTTGTCCCCAGACTTTCGTATGTTGGCAAGTTTAGCCCTCGGAAAACCGTACGCACAAAACGATAAAATGATGAATAGAAATATTTTTCTTTGTGTGACTAGAAGATAGTAAATAAAACCTCGCATGTGTTTCTCGTCAAGCACAGAAGATAGAATTTCAATTTCAAAATATAATACAACTTAATTTCAATTGGTAAAATGACAAAAATAAATTGTAAAGGATTAATTTTGTAATTATAATAAACTAAAAGGAGAAAATTTTAATATGTAAAAGAATTCAAGTTGAATGAAACTCAAAAAGTGATGTTATCGTTATTATGGTCAATGTCGTTCGTATCAAGATTTTAACGTTATTTATATCATTTTTTGTGGGAAATCTTCAGAAAAATCTCATTCTTTTGAAAAAAATTACATTCAAGTCCTAAATATATTTTTTTTTAATAAAAAAACCAAGAAACTGGATAAACCTTACATTTTAACATATTTTTACCTTTTCAGCCGGTGATCGCTTACGTGGCATGCCAAGCTGGCATGGAAAATCTGACGTGGCAAATGATGTGGCATGCTACGTCAGCAGAATTCATCACACGAGCACTCCCACTCTAAACACACGCACCTAACCACTTAAGCTAGATATTTTATCTGCTTTGTATCCTTCAGAAATGTATATATTCTTTATCTTTTCCCTTAGCATTCTAAGAAAATGCTTAACTATTGGAGGAAACTGAGGATTAGAAGATTCGAACTTGTGCCAAGTTGAATGAAACTCAAAAAGTGATGTGATCGTTATTATGGTCAATGTCGTTCATATCAAGTTTTAATGGTCTTTATATCATTTTTGGGTGGGAAATCTTCAGAAAAGTCTCATTATTTTGGAAAAAATTACATTCAAGTCCTAAATATATTTTTTTTAATAAAAAAACCAAGAAACTGGATAAACCTTACATTTTAACCTATTTTTACCTTTTCAGCCGGTAATCGCTTACGTGGCATGCTATGGCAAATGATGTGGCATGCTACGTCAGCGGAATTCATCACACGAGCACTCCCACTCTAAACATACGCACCTAACCACTTAAGCTAGATATTTTATCTGCTTTGTATCCTTCAGAAATGTATATATTCTTTATCTTTTCCCTTAACATTCTAAGAAAAAACTTAATTATTGGAGGAAACTGAGGATTAGAAGATTCGAACTCGTGCCATTTCTCTAACAAAATCCAAACGCAACCAACTAGTATGAGACCCGCTCGTGTCTTTATTTCCTTAACAGTTATATATATCAAAACTTATAAAAAAACAATTACATTTATTATTTCTATTATTATTAATGAATATATTATAATTATTTTTATTAAAAATGCACATATTTATAAACTTTTTACATATAAATATATTTTATATGTATAATAACGTACTTAAAAATGTATATACACATATTTATGTGTATTTGTACAATTATATATATATATATATATATATATATATATATATATATATATATATATATACACGCGTTTTTAGTTTTGCAAAATACATATAATCACTATATTACGTTGTTATTATTATTATTATTATTATTATTATTATAAATGTAGTTATTTTCTTTAGAGTTTTATAGATATATACCACTATGAAGAGAGTAATTACAAAATGGTTCTAGCTTAGTTGTTTGCAGACATGCTTTGTGAGGGGTAAGTCCTTGGTTCAATTCCCCTTGGCTTCTTTTTCTCCTAGAATAAATCTTTTGTAGAACTTTAATGAAAATAAATAAAGATTATATAGTCATGTGAAGGATATAAAACAAATGTGGCATCTAGCTTAATTGGTTAGTTGCGTTTGTTTGGTGGGAGAGGTCTCGAGTTCGAAATCTCTCTTGATAATAGGACTTTTACGAAGATTTCTCTTTTTTGGTGCAATAAAATCTTCGAATGTTCATGGACACCATTCATAATAAGAGTCTTTTTAGAGATTATACCAGAAAATTATGTGGACACACTTTGTTTATAAATTTGGACACATTTGTTTGAGAAAAAAACATCTATGAAGAGAACAGTTTATAGCATTTGTCATGTTTCCATTTTCCAATATATAAAAAAGTAACTCTTTATGGGTAGTAAAGTTATGTATTTTTATGGGAAATCTTCAGAAAAGTCTCAATATTTACGGAAAAGTTATACTTTAGTCCCAAGATTTTTTTTGAACGAAAAAATCCCGAAAACCGGCAAAAAATTGCAGCTTGACCCTTTTTGACCGGTTGAAACCGGTACCAAATTAATTTAGGACTATTTCGTAAACTAATCCGAAATATTGAGACTTTTCTGTAAACAAAAAATATTAGGACTTTTCTGTAAACAAAAATATTAAGGTCTCGTTTGTTTTTCTACAAAAATACTTTTTGAGCACTTTTCCCTTCTGGCAGGTAGACATTTCGCAAATGCACGTCTTCTTCCGCAAACTTGGAAAAAGACAAAAGACATTTAACCACTTTCAAAACAAACAACACCTAAGACTTTTCTACAAACAAAACCCTTATTATTATTATTATTATTATTATTATTATTATTATTATTATTAAAAATATATATATGAATACTTTTTTCTGAACTTGTTATTATTAATATTGTTACTAATACATATAAATGTATTTAAATGAAAAAAATAATATTAATGACATTGTTTAAGGGTAGAGGTGGAGGAGATATTGATGCTTTTAACATTGAAATCATGAATGTTTGTTTGTATATTTTTACTTTATATATGGTCATTTCACATTTGTTGTTATTGTTTTCAATTCAGAATAATAATACTTAACAATTTAAAAGAAAGTTGCGTATTTGTAAAATTGTTTATAAATAGTTTAAGCTAGAAGATTTATCACTCTGTATATAAAAATGATTAAAGTAGAAGGATTATTTTCCAAATCCAACAGATCCACTACAAACATCTACATAGGTAGCCCATAGCAAAATTCAAAAATATTAATTACAATATCTTGTTTAATAAAAATTAATAGGACATGTTTTTTGGATTAGTACTTTTGAATTTTGATTAATACTTTTGAATTATTCCTATTACTTTTTATTAAACAAAATATTGTAATTAATACTTTTGAATTTTGATATGGGTTACCTATGCAGATGTTTGTAGTGGATTTGTTGGATTTGGAAAATAATTCTTCAACCTTAAACAATTTTATATACAAAGTGAGAAACTCTACTACCTTAAACTATTAATATGCAACTTCTTTGAAATTGTTAAGTATTAATATTCTGAATTGAAAGCAATAATAACAAATATGAAATGACCATATACAAAGTAAAAATACACAAGTATATATTCACGATTTCAATACTAAAAGCATCACCATCTCCTCCACATCCACCCTTAAACAATGTCATTAATATTATTTTTTCATTTAATGGATTTATATGTATTAGTAACAATATTAATAATAACAAGTTCAAAAAATAGTATTCTTATTTATATTTTTAATAATAATAATAATAATAATAATAATAATAATAATAATAATAATAATAATAAGGGTTCTGTTTGTAGAAAAGTCCTAATATTTTTGTTTACAGAAAAGTCCAAATATTTTTTGTTTACAGAAAAGTCCCAATATTTTGGACTAGTTTACGAAATAGTCCTAAATTAATTTGGTACCGGTTTCAACCGGTCAAAAAGGGTCAAACTGCAAATTTTTGCCGGTTTTCAGAACTTTTTCGTTCAAAAAAAAAATCTTAGAACTAAAGTATAACTTTTTTGTAAATATTGAGACTTTTCTGATGATTTCCCTATTTTTATAATTTAGTCTTAAAAAATTTTGACACCTCGGATTGTCCACAAAATTTTATTATGTTGGTAAACTTGATACCTAGACTTTCATACATTAGCAATTTCAGTCGGTTACTTTATAGAATGACACTTTCCACCCACTTACTTTATAGAATGGCACTTTTCATACATTTTACTTTATAAAATGTCACTTTTATCCTCTCAAATTTAAACAATGACAATTTCCACCTCTTTAACTTTCATATATTGTCATGTTTGCAGGATTATCTCTAGACTTTCGTATGTTGGCAAGATTGCCTCCCGGAAAACTATACAAACAAAACAATAAAATGATGAACACTATCAATTTTCTTTTGTTTGAAAATAAGATGCTAAACAAAACCTCATATGCATTTCCCGCAAAGCGTGGAAGATAGAATTTCAAGTTAAAAATATAAAACAACTTAATTGAATTGGTAAAATGAAAAATTAAATTTTAAAGGATTAATTTTGTAATTATAATAAATTAAAAGGATAAAAATGTAAAATGTAAAAGAATTCGATGTTTTTAAATGGATTTTTTTGGTGCCAATAAAATCTCCTAATGTCCATGGACACCACTCATAATAAGAATCTTTTTTGAGATTATACGAGGAAATTGTATGGAAACTCCTGTTTATATATTTGGACACATTTTGTTTTTCAGAAGAAAATCTGTGAAGAGATAACAGTTGATAGCGTTTGTTTTGTTTCCATTTCCAATAAATAATAATAATAAATCTTTATGGATAGTAAAGTTATGTATTTTCATAATTTAGTCACAAAAGCTTTTTTAGTTCACAATTTGGCCATAAAAGTTTGTTATGTTTGTAGTGTTGGATATTGAAATGTTTGAATTATGAATTTTTTATTTTGACCTAGTAGTTTCAGGGTTTATCTAAATTTTAAAACCTAGGACTATAAATAGTTTAAATCGTTTTTTATTTTAGAGTGAGCCTCATTTTTACTTTAGAATTTCGTTTTTTACTATAGAGAGAAAACTGAGAGTTCATCTTTTTTAAGTGAGATTTCTTCATTGTAATCACATTTGATGAGCATATGAATGCAAAAATATTTCAATGATTCTTAGTTTATTTAGGATTGATTCATCTACGTTCTTAATTTCCTCATGGTCATCTCATATTGTGTTAGGGATGGCAACAGGACTGATTTGGGATGGGTTTTGGTAATCTCGTCCCCGTCCTCGAATATGAAAATTGATCCCATTACCGACCCGATTCCCAATGTGGGTACCCGTTTACCAAACATTATCGGGTCTACGGCTATCCCAACAGGGTAACGGGGATCCCCGTTTAACATTCAAATTAAGAATAATTTTGATGCAATGAGAATACAAAAACATTATATTTAGTGATGCAAGCATAAATTCATATCCAAAATAATTTTGATTATTTACAAAAGAGCAGATGTATTTGTTCTGATACATAATTGGTTACAAGTGGCAAAAAAACAATAAAGACACTAGCATTCACAAACCATAATATCACTATTACTTTAGGTACTATGATTAAAAAAATATCAAAACACCAGCACTACAAATAAACAGGAAACTATCTCAATAAATTATCTTTAAATCATTCACAACAAAGAAGATAACTCAAGGATATATATATATATATATATATATATATATATATATATATATATATATATATATATATATATAATCATATGAACGGTTTCAGGTAACGGGTTTCAGTATTGGTTTTGGTTTCGGGTAATTGGGCTGGGTATTTTGTTTACCATCCTTGTAACCAAACCCGCGAAAATTTTCTAAAAGCATCCCAAACCCGATCCCAGCCTCGATTAACCGACCCCAAACCTGACCCTAATATTTCGATTTTTGGTTTTCACCATTGGGTTCAGTTTCTTTTGTCATCCCTATATTGTGTCAATCTGAGTTCCTACTGGATATTAAAATATTTGAAAGATGAGCTTTTCATTTTGACCTAGTAGTTTTAGGGTTTTCTAGATGTTAAACCCCAGGACTATTAATAGTTTAGGTCCTTTTTTTAGTGTGAGCCTCATTTGAACTCTAGAATTTCAGTTTTTACTATATGGAGAGAGAAAACTGAGAGTTCATCTTTTCCATGTGAGGTTCCTCCATTGTAATAAGATCTGATGATCATATGAATGCAGAAATATTTCACTATTCCGTGTTTATCTGAGGTTGATTCATCTACTGTTCTTAATTTCCGCATTGTCATATCATATTGTGTGAATCTGAGTTCTTACAATTGGTATCAGAGCTATTGTTATATACTGAAATGTTTGATAGATAAATTTTTTATTTTGACTTAGTAGTTTTAGGGTTTTTCCAAATTTTAAACAGTAAGACTGTATATAGTTGAGATCATTTTTTATTTTAGAATGAGCCTCATTTTTACTCTAAATTTTCGGTTTTTACTATAGAGAGAGAAAACTTGGAGTTCATATTTTTCATTTGAGATTTATCCATTGTAATAAGATGTGATGATGATATGAATGCAAAAATAATTTACTGATTCTTAGTTTATTTGGCATTGATTCATCTATGCTCTTAATTTCCACATTGTCATCTCATATTGTGTGAATCTAGGTTCCTACAATAGGTATAAGAGAGCTTGATCTTGAAGAATCATATGTTCTTTAAAGTTTTACAGATCAGAAATGACATATTTTCGTATTTGATTCTTTCTCACGAATCTAGTGTAAGTTTTCTAGTTATTCTATGATCTATACTAAAAAAAATTGATACCTCTTACATCAGATATGAGATATTTATGAAGAAACATTCCATATCTGAAAGGTTTTTGAAAGAGTTTTCTAGATCTGAGGGGTTTTTGCAGAAACCTTTGTAGATTTTCTCATTCATCAGATCTAAACCCGTTCTATTTGACATCCATTTTTTACTGAAGATTTTTGTTTAGATCTAAGTTTTGTCATGATTTCTATATGTAGTTATCCATATTTTTGTCAAATAAACATTCATATATTTTTCATGAGATATGGTATCCTGAAAGATGTTCTCGTATCTCTCCACGTATAGCCTATAATGCTCTAGATATAGATGGTGCAATGTTGGTAGAATGGATTAATTATGATACAAAGGTATCATATGATAAAAATACATTGAGTTATAATCCTATACATACCGATCAGTTTTTGATGTCTAATTTAACAAAAATCAAAGATATAGAAGAAAAATAAAAATAAAAGATGTGATTATTGATCTAGTTATAAATGAAGTTCCCCAAATAAAAATGGTTCAGAAATCCCCAGAAATAGAGAAAAATAAAGATGTTGTTGATGATACTTGTTCTATGAATGTTGCTGATGATCTTATACCTAAAAAGAAAGAAGATATTGTTAAGGTTCTTCATCTTGGTGATGCAACAGGAGAATGCCTCTTGATATTTCATCAGGATCAAGTAGTTCATTTCTCATATCCCACTTCGATACTGAGCACCAAGTCAGCTTTTGACTCCACAGCTGAACCTCCAAAGATCACCTATAACATGATCCAAAATATCTCCCTAGCTTCCTCCCCGGGACCACTATCCCGGACCAGTCACTCACAAGTCACAAAATTCTCTTTTCCTCATACGAAAAATACAATCCAACCGAGGATCGACTCAACTCTGACCTCCAGTTCTGCCCTTGGTTCAGCCACTAGGCTCCAAAAACTCTATACTAAGGCTACTCAAGCCTAAAACTCTTCTGCATCATACCCTGAACAGGGAACATTCCAACATCACACTCTCTTGCCGTCTAGTGAGTATTACGGTTCCCCGCAATAACACGACAACCTCTGACTAGTGAGTACTACGGCTTCTCGTAGCACCACAACACCAACTGACTAGTGAGTACAACGGCTCCCCATAGTACCACGACTCCCTCTCTCTGACTTGTGAGTACTACGGCTCCCCGTAGCATCACAACAGCCTCTGACTAGTGAATACTACGGCTCCCCGTAGCTTCACCCCATACTCTTATTCTCATCCCAACGACACACTACGCCCACTAACTCATGCTCCGTAGACTATCATAGACAGCTACACACACTTGTCCCACATATGCATCACAGACTCCGGCGGCAGCCGCTATAACAAAATACCTACCTCTGCGGAGATCCACTTTCTTAAATAACCCCTCTTGATGCCAATACCCGAAGGGCTCCCACTGGAACCGAAAATAAATGATACACCAGTAGTCGTCCCAACTCAAGATTCTAAATAACTCCGAAATCGGGACATTATACCCAGTCACCACGGAACACCATTACAGAACATCGCGATGTCCTGCCTTAACCACTGATCTCCAACTCCCAGCACCATACATATACAACAATACATTTCCTCTGAACTACATAAATAATTCCTCATTTAACCCAATGCGCAACTTTAGTGTATTCAAACACTCAATTGGAATACAAAGAAGGCGCTAACGCATCAGAACACGCTGATGGTCCTCCGAAACCCCTTCCTCTACTACTCAAAATCCAAGCAATAATACACATACTGGCCCGGGAGTTGGCTGCTTGATAATATTCTATCCACCCTAAAAAGGGCATAAATAATCCATACTTCGACCCAGAAGTTCTCAACTGCCCATACCATCGTTACGAGTCTTCCCTTTGAAACGACCCTGGCCACCACCGGATTCCTGACCACTGGCCAACTGCCGAGGAAACACCCATCCTTTCTCAGACACATACCACATGCATGATCTCGCTCTGCACCTTTCTTTGATCACCAATGACCCTGGCCTCACGAATTTGAGCCGCAGATTTCTGTATCCAACCCCTAACCTCTCTTACACAAGTCTCTGGCTCCCTCAATAAAATACCCGGTTCTCCCCCACTTAGGGTTCAAACCATCACCAACTGACGCACACACCATCCTACAGAATGTTTCTACTAGCAATATCGCACCTGTCCTTGGAAGATGTTACGCAACGCCCGATAATCTCCTTTAGAGAGATCAAGCAACCTCAAATACCCTGAATCTCAGAAGAAATCCTTAGGAACTTCTCATCACGACTGACTCTAGTCTTTCATAGTCTCATACTATCCCAATACCGAACATCTCAACTGTCTAGTAATATCACTGACTCTTAGACTGAAACAATAAATCATCGTACTCCTCAACCTCGACTTCTAAACCTAAGTTCCAACACCTGAATCATCACAAGAACAGGGACTCCACTCCTATACTCAATATCCATCATAGACAGAAGTGTCGCCGCCCTGATATACTCGACCGGATTACCCACTGATACCGCCACCACACGCCCTACTATACTCAATTAGGGTGTAATGTGGTCCTTGACCATCTCAGTCCCCACTGACTACCTGCTCATGGTAGATCATTTCCATGTGGCGGACATGCTGCCTGATACTCTGGTGGAAAAATCATGTAACATACACGTTTTGAAATCGTGTTTTGTAATGAATAAAATTATGAAATACTATGTGAAATTGAGTGTTGAGTTCTAACAGATGGTTTTTACTAGCAGTGAAGTAAAACTATGTTTAGAATCACTCATAAAATATTGGAAGTCTTATGAGATTCCAATTAAAAGTCAAATAGTGAAATATAGCGAAAATATAAAATTTGAAATAAGTAAAATTTTATTATTGAAAGTTGTAGATAATCTTGTTAAAAACATTTAGGCAAAAACCTCGTCGAAATCCGAGTTATAACGAAGAAGTTATAACCAATCGAAGATTCGCGACAAAACCGGCACAGCGCCAAATGACGTAAAAAGTGAGTTTTTGATAAACTACTTTTTAGCCTTAGTGATATAAATGAAAGTCTTAGTATTCGTTAAACCGAGAAGTTCGATAAAAAGAATGCCAAAATATGACTTCGTATGAGGAAGTTATGATTTTTCTAAATTTCGGAGTAGTAGTAGACAGCTAAAAACTCGAATTTTAGATCGAGCGATATTCAGCGCATACAACCTAAACGAGAATTGAAGATCTCGTTATTTGTAGTTCAACGGTAAAAAGTCTTACGAAAACGGACTTCAGATGAAGAAGTTATGAATTTTTAACGGATTTTCCTGTCCCGGTCTGTTAAAAATATAATAATAAAAATAAATTCAAAATTAGCCGACGAAGTCTAAACGAAAGTTGTAGAGCATAATTTTACCTACGCGTGAATATAAAGAAAGTCAAAAACGGAGTTCATACGCGAAAGTTATGAATTTTTGAAGTTATTAAATGAAAATAAAGGAAAAATCAAAATCTTATCCGAGGCCGTACGCCCTGCGTACACGAGGTTACGCCCAGCGTACCTCGCACGTATCTGGTCCGGAGTTAGCCACATAGTCCATCTTCGCATGGTCGCCACATAGAAGCCACGTCCGAGGCTCAAAGTCCGAGCGGGTGACACCTCGCGTATGCCCAGCGTACCGAGGATGTACGCCCAGCATAGTAAGGTGCTTCACACACTATATAAGGGATGCGAAGGTCTCCGGAAATGTTTGCTCATTTTCACTCTTTTACACCCTCTACTCCCATTTTTAGCCACTTTTAATCCCCAGAAGTCTTGTTATCATCCCCGACATCTGAAGCAAGCCCTAACGCCCCGAAGTTCCCGAGAAAATCTTATTTTCAAGTCAAAACTCTGCCCGAGTAAAGTCCGGTTTTCAACTAAAAACCCCGGTTTCGCCCCAGAAACTCATATTTGGAGCCGAAGTGCTGCCCCAAATTATTATTTTAACCCCGGTTATTTCAAGGTGAGTTCAATATATAGGAACAATTGTATGTTATGTGTTATATGTGCTATGTGCTTTTCAGTGTTATTATTCAGGGTTATTTTTCCCGTGTTATTTTATTCACTATTTTTATAGCAAATGTAATACCTTTGACCATGTGATCAGTGAAAGGACTTAGATTCACATTGGTACTGGTACATAGCCTCTGGTCATGTAGAGCATGTCTCCGTAAGAGAATGACTTCTATTCTATGGCATTGGCAAATGGTTAGATAGGATTATAAGCCTGAAATCTAACAAGATGTTAATCAGAAATTGTATGTCTTGTATGCCATTTGGGCCAAAGTTTTATTGATGTATATCAAGCACTGAAAAGTATATCTTTGAATAAAGTCTTTGATTGATATGAACGCTTGTCACATGATTTCACATGTGTCTTTGTTATTCCTCTTTGCTTCTGTCATATTGATGTATATATATGGCATAATGTTATATTGTATCAATTATTGAGCTCACTAAGCGTCACCGCTTACCCTATCAATGTCTATCAATTGCAGGTGATAAGTAACCAGTATAATCATATATTGTTGAAAGAATAAGAATAGTTTGTAATAATACTTTCGTACTTAAGTTTATGTTTGTATAAATTACAATATCCTGGGTAGTTATGTATTATATAACACTTTGTAATAGTCGGTTTGTATCCAGTAGTTTGTAACCTCTTTATCAATGTAATATATTGCTTTTATAAATATGCATGTAGCATGTTTTGGAGTAATAATATTGTGAAGTATGAAAGTTTGAGTCTTTCAAAAATACGAAAGAATGGGGTCTTTCAAATTGACATCAATGTCAACCCGTAGGGTTTTACTCCTATACCCCAAAACCGAAATCTCACGTTTCTCCTATTTCCCACAGAAACATAAATAGCACCCATCAGGTCATAGAAAGTGACATCTCCTCCATTGACTTATCGCTCACTCAGGCCGCAATCCCCCATAAATGCCTTCTCTACAAATCCCTGAGTCTTGCGACTACATCTGACATCTTACCAATAATACTCTGAAATGCTCCCGACCTCCCTCTCAAGGGATGCCTCTACGAACTCAATCATGGCCCTCAGGCCTAAAACCCCATCACGTCCAAACTCCACTAATCAATCCTGATCGGATAACCGGAGAATCACAAGCATCAATTGCTAAGAACTATGGTACTCAGCCCCTGACATCTCTTCTCAATCTGCTACAATGTATGGTACTCGAACCATGACATCACTCCTCAATCTGCTACAATGTATGGTACTCGAACCATGACATCACTCCTTAATATTCTACTTAGAACCTTCAGAATACTCCCTGTATCGAGTACGGGTCCTTAATCTGGCTAAGGTCACTCCCACTTCTCCACCATCAACTGCTGAAGAGCTCCCTAATGATGCCAGTCATCTACCTCCAGAATATCGTCATATTCACTTGGTAGCTGACTCCCATCATTGAGAGTTCCACAAAGCACGAAGCAAGCATCATTCGGGCATTGAAGAATACATAGAGCTCACTCTGGATGATAACTCCGCTTGCTCTGCTCATTCTCAAGGTACCACCGAACTCTGTAACTCTGCCCCTCGCGGGTTCTAACTATTCTTCGATAAACACCACAATACTCATCTAGGCGTCTCTCCAAGACTACTCCTCTACTCAACTTCCCTAAAAGGATTCCAACTGAATACTCTCACTCATACTCAAAAGCACAACACATATAACAGCAACTCCTAGACTAAAGCATCACAAATCAAGCCACTCTAGTCCTAAGATATGAAATACCTAGCCTGTCTCTAGCATGCATAATATCTTATAAAATGTATCATAAATATCTCATAACACAAAAGTAAGAGTATTTTGGGAAATCACCGTTCGAGCTTTGGCTGATTGTACACACTGCTCTTTCTCGCTTCCTCTTTGAACTCTTATTCACTTTTAGAAAACCATTTCTTTTGAAAACTTGTAACACCGTAATTTTTCAAACAATTTTTTTTTAAATTAAAATAGTTTATCTCTTTAACGCTTTTCATAAAAATCTCATTTGTTTAAGTTATAGTACATAACTCTTTTGTTAAATCAATTAATAAACCAGGATCCTCTAAACAAACGCTTCCCATGGTGTGTACAATCGAGCCGGTGCCGTCTCGTGAACCTCAGAAACCTAAAACACATAACACAAACACTATAAGCACGAAGCTTAGTGAGTTCCCCAAAATAACACTCTAACACATATTAGCCACTCAAGGCTATAACTCTGTTGACCCTCTCGTCTGTGTGTCTCAGTGGGACCCTCCAGTCCCAACTCTCTGTGGACCCTCTGGTCCTAACTCTATGGACCCAAAGGTCCTAACTCTGATAACTCAAAATCATGCATATCACATATCATAATAAATCTCAGAAAATAAATAGCATACAATTACACTGGCACATAACTCTAAACCTAACTCTGTGGACCCTCTGGTCCTAGCTCTGTGGACCTTCCGGTCCTAACTCTGATATACACACAACATAAATCACAAAGAAATAATGCAGTGCCACACATCGCATAGATAGCATACAATAACTCTGTCACATAACTCTATTACCACTCTAGGTAAAGTAGAGTGAGAAGACTCACCTGCTACTGCCGACTGAAGAACAAGATCACGCTGCTTCGACCACCGTCACGAACTCCACCACTGAATCACCGAAACCAATAAATACCAATAACAGCCAAAATACCCATGGAAGTCAACTGGTCAACTCTTGGTCAAAGTCAAAGTCCTCAGTCAAAGCCAACCCTCCTGACTGACTCTACTTGCCGAGTCAACCCGCTGACTAGTCGAGTCCCCATGCTTTGAAACTCCCATAACACGACTCAACTCGCCGAGTCGCCCCAAGACTCGCCGAGTCCCACAACTCTGAGTCAAACCGTACTCAACTCACCGAGTCATCCCTTGACTCACCGATTCTCAGCTTAACCATAAAAGGTTAGGACCTCAAGACCAAACTCGCCGAGTCCAAGAACAGACTCGCCGAGTCCAAGGCTATCTTCAACCAACTCGCCGAGTTGTTCTTCCAACTCGTCGAGTTTCTGCCTATCTTCATGCAACTCGCCGAGTACACCCATGTGACTCGCCGAGTACCACTAGCTCTTAATCTATTCAGTGGCTTTCCAAGCCATGCAGGGGCTCCAATCCATAGATCTACCCTTCCACAAGCTATTCCTCATGTAAAGTTGCAAACTTTACGTGAATCCAAAGAGATCTAAGCATAAAACACTCTTGGGCTAGGTTTGGGACAAGAAGGCTTCACTAACAACTCTTGGGCATGAACTTTATGGCTTCCTGGACCACTACAATCCTAGATCTGAGGTAGCAACCTCAGATCTTACACCAAACTCGAGATGGACCTCATTTATGCTCCAAAAACCCCACAATTGATAAATCTAGATGCACAAAAGCTCAAGTACAGATCTCTTACCTCCAATGCAAGCTCCTACTGGAGAATGAACCAAATCTCTGCGAAGCCCCTTGCTCCAAATCTTCTTGCTCTTCAATTCCCCTCCATGATTTTCTCCTCCAAGGCTCTAATCACTCACAGAGGAAAGCTCACACGAATCTAGGGCCTCTGGAACTCAAAGGGAAGGTGAAGAGGCTAGGGAGTGGGTATTATGTTCTTTATATAGGGCTCAACCCCTGGGGATTAGGGTTTTCTCCATACAACACCAACTCGCCGAGTCCACCCATGCGACTCGCAGAGTTGGTCACTTAACACGTGACCTGAAACGCGGCTCGACTCGCTGAGTCTATCCATAGCCCCGCCGAGTCGAAGTTCTTATTTACACTTTTAGCCCTTCAACTTTACTTCTGAATTTCTGGGATGTTACAAAACCATACAGTGGTTTTCGAGCCATGCAGGGGCTCAAATCCATAGATCCATTCCTCTAGAGCCTAACCCCCACGTAAAGTGGGAAACTTTATGTGTAACCAAGGAGTTATAGGCTTAAAACACTCTAGTGCTAGGGTTTGTAACAAAGGGGCTTCTTCAACAACTTATTGGCCTAAACTTTATGACTTTCTGGGTTATTACCAACCTAGATCTGAGATAGCAACCTCAGATCTACTTCAAACTCGAAATAGATCTCATCCATACTTAAAATGCCCAAAACTCAAACATAAGATAGATCTAGATGCTCATAGGCCCAAACAACAGACTATTACATCAAAAGAAAGCTCCAACTGAAGTAAATTCCGGATCTACACCACTCCTTTGCAGCAAAGCCCTTGATCTTCAAGCCCTTCTCCAAGATTCTCTCCTCCAAGGCTCTATTCTCTCAAATAATGAAGGCTCACTCAATTCTAGGGTTTCTGGAACTCAAAAGGGGAGCAAAGAGGTTGAGGGTGAGTTATAATGTGCTTTATATAGGGCACAACCTCTGGGATTAGGGTTTTTCTCCCCCAGACCAGACTCGCCGAGTCCACTCGCTGACTCGCCGAGTCGGTCACTTACTCAATGACCCGGATCCCACTCCGACTCGTCGAGTTCCTCCCTGGACTCGATGAGTTGACTCTTGATTTAGAGCTTAACCTTTCTTTTCTTGGTATTCCTGATTCCGGGCGTTACAACTCTCCCCCACTTAAACTAGACTTAGTCCTCGAAGTCCACCACGACCAACTATTTCACAACCCACTTACTACTTACCACAAGCTATGCATCGAACACTTTTCGCTACTTAGTATTGAGTACCCATCAATCAGCTAGTCGAATTCTACTATAGTCCGCTTTCCATTACTGCCACTGACTGAAAATTTCTGTTGTCCCTTATCCGCCTTCCGGATGAACCGAGACCACCCTGGTCCTTACTGATGTCTCCATATCTGGGTTACTGGACTCCTACCGGTTACAACACCCCATCGCAATCTCCTAGGTGCTTTCAGTGACTTCTGAAGATACCTCGACTATCTATAACTGTTCTATCCACTCTGCCACTCATACTGAATCGATGCTGCTGGAACCAGCCTGCTTATCTCTCATCTGACTACTCAACTTCTAATAACTCGAGGCTTCCATCCAGAAAGAAAGGCTACCTGCCTAATTATCCTTGCAGATCACTTATACTTGGCAGAAAACTCAACTGATCCTGCTGAGAGGGACTTGCCATTTCAAATCGACCAACTATTCCGTCAACACTTGCATTCCAACACAAATACTAATACTGGCCATCACACTGAAACTATCCGCAACACTGAACTGCCTGTAATACTGAACTGCTTGAAACACTAAACTACCTAAAACACTGAACTGGCTGAAACACTGAACTGACTGAAACACTGAACTGACTGAAACACTGAACTGGCTATATGGCTGCTTCCCGCAACATCTCAAGACCTTCCTGGTCTCCAATCATTCATTGGTTAACTGCAACACTGAGTTCCAACTCAACTGTGGTGTCCAAGGACTCCTTACTTAGTCGCTCCCAAAACTTCTGAACGAAATCTTTCTCTGGAACTAGTTTCCACTAGTCATCCTGACGCTCTGACTTTAACAACCTGTCGATCCAACCGACCGGGTCCATACGTCGAATCCTGACATCATCAAATCCAAGGCTAAAAATGGTGGCTCCCAGACTAACGGTAGCCCTTAACATACATGAACCCATGCGGTCCACTGCTTCCCTGATCTCATAACTGAGGTGACGATCTACTGACAAATCGCCGACTTAACCATAACTGAACCATTTGGGAAATCCGAAATCTAACCCGTGGATTCCCATATCCACATTGTTGCACCCGAACTGGTGGGTATTACTGCTTCCCCCGCATCCAACACGCGCTCATGCTGCCTACCGACCTGATAAAGGCCACGGCTACACCCGCGGACTTACAACTCTCTAATACTATCTGGCTGCTAATGAATGCTATGGCTACCCCCGCAGACTTACAACACTCTACTACTATCTGACTGCTAGTGAATGCTACGGCTACCCCCGCAGACTTACAACACTCTACTACTATCTGACTGCTAGTGAATGCTACGGCTACCCCCGCAGACTTACAACACTCTACTACTATCTGACTGCTAGTGAAGGCTACGGCTACCCCCCGCAGACTTACAACACTCTACTACTATCTGACTACTAGTGAATGCTACGGCTACCCCCGCAGACTTACAACACTCTATTACTATCTGACTGCTAGTGAATGCTACGGCTACCCCCGCAGACTTACAACACTCTACTACTATCTGACTGCTAGTGAATGCTACGGCTACCCCCGCAGACTTACAACACTCTACTACTATCTGACTGCTAGTGAATGCTACGGCTACCCCCGTAGACTTACAACACTCTACTACTATCTGACTACTAGTGAATGTTACGGCTACCCCCGTAGAGTTACAACACTCTACTACTATCTGATTGCTACTGAATGCTACGGCTACCCCCGCAGACTTTCAACACTTTACTACTATCTGACTGCTAGTGAATGCTATGGCTACCCCCGCAGACTTACAACACTCTACTACTATCTGACTGCTAGTGAATGCTACGTCTACCCCCGCAGACTTAAAACACTCTACTGCTATTTCGAGGACATCCTTACTATCCCTAGTCCTGCTAGTGATTCCTCATCCTGATTTCTCAAAACCAAACCTCAGACATCGAATGTTGCATCAACCTCGACATCTTATATCCTTGATACACTTAACGGTCCATCGATGAATTCTTCAGCTTGGTTCCCAAACCAACCGTCTACTAATCCGGGTACATGAAACTATCGTTGGAAAGTTTCCAAAACCCCCAACTCCTGAATCCACACAACCCTACATGCTGTCTCTGCCACTGACTACTAACATGAAAGTATCTCTTGCTAACCGTTCTCAAGATCCTCATTCCGACTCACTAGAGTCCTACAGGCGGTCCTCCAACCCTGAATTCCTAACCAGCTACTAACCATCTCGATCACATGAACTCATTGTTGGGAAGTTCCTCAAACTCCTAAATCTGAACTCCTCAATCCATCAATTGTTGCACTACTATCCTTTCTTCTTAGAGGTCGTGTACTCATTCTGGAACTGCGTGCTCTTTCCCTTGTATACTCGGAGGGTTCTCCTCCACTTGGATCCGGCTAACTCCTTACTGCTCACTGGTCAAAAGGATTCCCCAACCTTCCTTACATTAAAAGGGCGATCTGCTGTCCGCCAACGTTTACCTCTGTCGGCGCTCCAACTAACTTTTACCAGATCCAAACCATTCTTGCTATCTAACTGAGCACCCTTCAATAATTAACTATATTTGCTTTAGGGACTACATCCTGAGAACCTGCGTTTGGGGTGCACATCCCCAACCCACTTCCTTACTGTCTGCTGGCTACCTCACTAGAAGCTCTAAATTGTCACTACTAAGGATTTAACTGATCAATCCCGAATGATACCTTTTGAAAGTAGTGAGGCATTACTGATTCTTACATATACCTGCTACAGTCACCGTATCTGAAGTAACCTGATCTAGAGGGGACGACCTCCAATTTACCATTCTAATTCCAAGGTATGCAGATGGCATAAAACTCAGTCACAAGCAGGTAATATAATACTCCAACACTTATGCTTATTGATAACAATGCAGCAACATAACAATAATATCATGAATAATAATTGACAGGAAGGTAAAAGATACATACCCCTATCATTCAGTGCTGCTCAAAACCTTGTTGAAATCAACCGGAAAACTCGGCTCCGAGCCGTGGGCGCCCTTGCCCGACCCTGATGTCTGCTGGTGGTTCTCGAAGTCCCAGGGGCAGGAGCTGGCACCTGCCCTGCTATATACAAACTCGGACAGTGGGCCTTCTCGTGGCCCCTCTAACTACATTGGAAACATATCAGATCAAGCCCCTGAGCGATGGTAAAAATACAATCTCTGCTAAAATGGCCAATCCGGCCGCACTTGAAACATCCAACATCACCACCACTTCTACGCCTGCACGCACCCTCGTGCGTCCTACCACACTTCCCGCATCGACTGCGGCTCTGATAGTCCCTCGATCTCAAATTCGACCCCTTAGGCCTCTTGCCCAAACCTGTGGCTACCTGAGTCTCATTTGTTTTCCTCTTCCTTTCCGACTCTCTGCCCGACTCACGCTCATGCGTTACCTCGTCAACCCCATCCATCGTCTGAACAACTGCTGTCTGATCTTGGAGCTTTGCGGTCAACCTACCAGTGACCTGTCTAACGATATTGGGTAGCTCCTTGCAAATGGCTCGCGCAACCTCCTTGACTATCCAATCAGGCAGAGGTCTCTCCTGGAGACAAGGTGCCCCGCTCACTCCCGTCCCCCGATGGCAAGAGCTAAAAAATGGGATCTCCCTCCCAGATGGATCCCTGAACTCCATAAGAATCGGGCTCTAGACGAGCCCCAAACTGCCCTGAAACTATCCCGGCCCTAAAGGCCTCAAGACAACTGTCCAAAAGCTCCATAATGGCCTCCCTAACTGCACCAAATATCACGGGAGTCTGATCAATGATGTTGTGCATAATCTCTACAGAAATAACATCTCTCATCTGATCATAAAACTGTCCGGCTCTAGAGCCTGAGCCAGATCCTTCCCCGGCACCTGAACTGCCAACTGATATCTCACGAAACGTCACCATGCTGGAAACACATCACAAATCTGATCAATATACATACCGCTGCTGAGGGATCTTTCGCACACTTTACTAGTTCCCTGGTTTTGCCTCAGCCCCTCTTGAATCGAGTACGGATCCTCTGCTTTCAGTAGTACAGGCCCATACTACCTTCCACATCTATCTGTACTTTCCTCAAGAGTTACCTCAACTCCACCAAGTCCCTTTTCTCTACTGCTAATCTTTGCTACTCTCATCCTAGGCTTGCCCTAGGGAACCTCTGAATCCACCCAAACCAGTCCTCAGCTACTGAAGGCCTCCTTGCAACGCCAATTATCCACCACATGAATACCATCACCTGCAATGAGGCTCAGATAATCCTTCGAGTACAAGACTCATTCTTACAATGGTTAGACTCAAACGAGAGTTGCGCAATAGGGTCAAATCCGACACTCTGAGTTTATCCAATCCTGACCACGTGTGACATGATGTATTCACCTAATGGCTAACTCCCATCACTCAGAGTCCCACTAAGCACAAAGCAAGTAGCAATCGGATAAAGGAAACATACTCATGCAAACTATTCTCAAGAAACTATACTAGCATACAATGTTGAACTCATACTATCAGGCATAACCTAAACAGGCTATCCTACTGCTTTCTACTCAATACTAGCATGCAAATATCATAAGGCTGAAACACATAAGCAGGCACATAAGGCATCCTCCTAGATCCTTAGTCCTATACTAGCATGCTGTTCTACTGAAACTGAAACTGAGACTGGAACTAAAACTGATAATCATAAACTTGTATGGGTAATTTGGGAGTACTTACTTGAGTTCGGCTGATTGCATGCAACACACCCTTTTTCTCTTTTCAAGTTATTTTCTTTCTAAATATTATTTTCGCTTTTTCTAAAACTCTTTTCTTTTCTCAAACTCCTTTTTACCAAAAATTCCTTTCGAAAATTTTTTCTTTTGAAAACCTTTTACCGTTTCCTTAGTTTAAGTCCAGACACACTCTCAAGTATGTCCGAATCCCTCAAACCAAAGCTCTGATACCAACTTGTAACGACCCAAAAATCACGACTAAAAATTTCTTTTAAAACATTATTAAAACCATATTTATAAAACTGTATCATAAGTCATAACATAATTTTCAAGTATTAATTCAAAACATAATCTCATTATCAGAGTAAAACATTCCCAGGCTAACTGACTATGGTGTGTGCACTGCAACCTCTCCGAGCTCCTCTTTTGAAAACTGAGTACCTGAAACCAAAACTGAAAACCATAAGCACGAAGCTTAGTGAGCTCCTCCAAACTACCACATACCATACAATAACATATAAAGCACATACTGGGCCTTGCCCACTGCATTAGATCGAGGTCCGGACTATCTGGGGCATTGCCCCTTACATTGGACCGAAGTCCAGAAACTGAATGGGACCTTGTCCCCTGCATCGGACCAAAGTCCAGACTATCTGGGGCCTTGCCCCCTGCGTCAGACCGAAGTCCGGAAACTGACTGGGACCTTGTCCCCTGCAGCGGACCGAAGTCCGGACTAACTGCATCGGACCAAAATCCAGATCTAACTGAACATAGCATAGCATAAACATATCAACTAGCATGAACACATATATTGCATACTGCATCGGGTCATAGCCCGGAACACAAAACACATGAATCCTGTCTGAGCCACGAAGGCATCAAACATACTAAAAACTGCATCGGACCGAAATTCGGAAACTACTACTAGCTAAACGGGCCGGCATTGTGGCCTTAGACTCGTTCCTACTGGAAGGAAACTCACCTGAACTGTTGAGCTCTGCTGATACCCTCTAACTACTGACCGACAACCTTTTGAGTCGCTGCTCCTCTAGCTCTCTGAACTACCAATATCAAAATGATACTTAGTCTGACAGTCCTTCAAAAGTCAACTAAGTCAACTCTGGTCAAAGTCAAAGTCTTGGTCACAGTCAACCTTCCAGGTTAACCCTACTCGCCGAGTCAGCCTACTGACTCGCCGAGTTCATAAGCTCTGAAATCCCTTTCATTCGTGACTCGACTCGCCGAGTCAGACCATGACTCGCCGAGTCTACTGACTTCTGAGTCCTGACCCGTCCACTCACTGGGTCCCCACTCAACTTACTGATCCGAGTCTTAACTCGAAGGGTTTGGGGTTTCGCGACTTGACTTGTCGAGTCCAAGAACAGACTCGCCGAGTTGTTCTTCCAACTCGTCGAGTTGCTGCCTCACTTCATCCAACTCGCCGAGTCTCTTCAGTTCTTAAACTTGTAACACCGTAATTTTTCAAACAATTTTTTTTAAAAAATTAAAATAGTTTATCTCTTTAACGCTTTTCATAACAATCCCATTTGTTTAAGTTACAGTACATAACTCTTTTGTTCAATCAATTAATAAACCAGGATCCTCAAACAAACGCTTCCCACGGTGTGTACAATCGAGCCATGGCCGTCCCGTGAACCTGAGAAACCTAAAACACATAACAAAAACACTGTAGGCACGAAGCTTAGTGAGTTCCCCAAAATACCACTCTAACACATATTAGCCACTCAAGGCTATAACTCTGTTGACCCTCTGGTCTGTGTGTCTCAGTGGGACCCTCCAGTCCCAACTCTCTGTGGACCCTCTGGTCCTAACTCTATGGACCCAAAGGTCCTAACTCTGATAACTCAAAATCATGCATATCACATATCACAATAAATCTCAGAAAATAAATAGCATACAATTACACTGGCACATAACTCTGAACCTAACTCTGTGGACCCTCTGGTCCTAGCTCTGTGGACCTTCCGGTCCTAAATCTGATATACACACAACATAAATCACATAGAAATAATGCAGTGCCACACATCGCATAGATAGCATACAATAACTCTGTCACATAACTCTATTACCACTTTAGGTAAAGTATAGTGAGAAGACTCACCTGCTACTGCCGACTGAAGAACAAGATCACGCTGCTTTGACCACTGTCACGAACTCCACCACTGAATCACCGAAACCAATAAATACCATAACAGCCAAAATACCCCTGGAAGTCAACTGGTCAACTCTTGGTCAAAGTCAAAGTCCTCAGTCAAATCCAACCCTCCTGATTGCCTCTACTCGCTGAGTCAACCCGCTGACTAGTCGAGTCCCCATGCTCTGAACCTCCCATAACACGACTCAACTCGCCGAGTCGCCCCAAGACTCGCCGAGTCGCCCCAAGACTCACCGAGTCCCACAACTCTGAGTCAAACCGTACTCAACTGACTGAGTCATCCCTTGACTCACCGATTCTCAGCTTAACCATAAAAGGTTAGGACCTCAAGACCAAACTCGCCGAGTCCAAGAACATACTCGCCGAGTCCAAGGCTATCTTCAACCAACTCGCCGAGTTTCTGCCTATCTTCATGCAACTCGCCGAGTACACCCATATGACTCGCCGAGTACCACTAGCTCTTAATCCATTCAGTGGCTATCCAAGCCATGCAGGGGCTCCAATCCATAGATCTACCCTTCCACATGCTATTCCTCATGTAAAGTTGCAAACTTTACGTGAATCCAAAGAGATCTAAGCATAAAACACTCTTGGGTTAGGTTTGGGACAAAAAGGCTTCACTAACAACTCTTGGGCATGAACTTTATGGCTTCCTGGACCACTACAATCCTAGATCTAAGGTAGCAACCTCAGATCTTACACCAAACATGAGATGGACCTCATTTATGCTCCAAAAACCCCACAATTGATAAATCTAGATGCACAAAAGCTCAAGAACAGATCTCTTACCTCCAATGCAAGCTCCTACTGGAGAATGAACCAAATCTCTGCAAAGCCCCTTGCTCCAAATCTTCTTGCTCTTCAATTCCCCTCCAAGATTTCCTCCTCCAAGGCTCTAATCACTCACAGAGTAAAGCTCACACGAATCTAGGGCCTCTGGAACTCAAAGGGAAGGTGAAGAGGCTGCGGAGTGGGTATTATGTTCTTTATATAGGGCTCAACCCCTGGGATTAGGGTTTTCTCCATACAGCACCAACTCGCCGAGTCCACCCATGCGACTCGCCGAGTTGGTCACTTAACACGCGACCTGAAACGCGACTCGACTCACCGAGTCTATCCATAGGCTCGCCGAGTCGACCTTCTTATTTACACTTTTAGCCCTTCAACTTTACTTCTAAATTTCTGGGATGTTACAATTCTCCCCCACTTAAATTAGGCTTCGTCCTCGAAGCCTGCTGCAGCACACAATTCCAATAACCATAACCCCACACTGCAACCTCGGATCTCTACTGACCCACATCCTTCCAAACATTGATATCATCCCAAAAATGATCCAACTCCTTGCTTACCGATTCATATCAACTGTCTCAAGCCGACCACCGACTCTTTCCTCAGATAGAGACACTTATCACTCTTGATCTCCATATACACTTGCCTCTCGCAAGACTAGATAATACCCTGAACCATCGAGTTCTGACCGGGTACTCACTACTACCAACTACTATCCCTTGCCTCGATTAACACAACCTTATCGGGTTCACTGCTGGAACTTATCCCTCTTCCTTTCCGAATTCGACTCTACTCCTTTCATGCTGACAGGATGATACATCCTTCAGCTCCTGAACAACTCTCCTAAGCTCTCCTCTACAATCGCATACACATGCTGAGCCTGCTCTACCTCCTCGGGTTGGAAAAACCCGACATACTGACGACACCATCCGACATCCCCAGGATGAATTACCACTATATACATAACCTCCTAATCACAACCATACTTAAATCCAAGGCTCTATCCTTGCATTTCTTCCGAACTCCTCTGGTTCTAAACCACCAGAGATTCTTCCGCAACCTCAACAGATACCCAACCCGGATGCGCTTCCATACCACTGGCACAGACACAGTGTTCAACCACCATACTCTTAATCATCCATTCTCACTACTGCTTTCACTTCCATGAACAAACACTTCTCCCGGAGTTACCTACCTTTCTCTTTCCTTACCCAAGGAAATCTACTTGTCAACCTTGTCACTTCAGACAAGTGCCACGGTGCTCTCACCCCACTCTACACTATCCCTAGTAGAGTAACCGCTACTCCATGTATCGCACATGCTCTGAATCTGCTCGCAAGGACTCTCGGGTCCATGCACCACCTCTTCCCAACAAATGGGGGTCCGACACCTCCTCCTATACAACAGCTCAAAGGGTAGCATACCAATGCTCGAATGATGGCTGTTGTATAGGAAAACTCAGCCAAGAGTAAATGCGTGTCCCAACTCCCTCCGAAATCTAATACACATGCCCGAAGAATGTCCTCGAGCGTCTGAATCGTCCGCTCGCCCTGAAGTGTCCTCAAACATCACCATGATATACTTTAGCTCATTTCTCATATCCCACTTCGATACTAAGCACCAAGTCAGCTTTTGACTCCACAGCTGAACCTCCAAAGATCACCTATGACATGATCCAAAATATCTCCCTAGCTTCCTCCCCGGGACCACTATCCCGGACCAGTCACTCACAAGTCACAAAATTCTCTTTTCCTCATACGAAAAATACAATCCAACCGAGGATCGACTCAACTCTGACCTCCAGTTCTGCCCTTGGTTCAGCCACTAGGCTCCAAAACTCTATACTAAGGCTACTCAAGCCTAAAACTCTTCTGCATCATACCCTGAACAGGGAACATTCCAACATCACACTCTCTTTCCGTCTAGTGAGTATTACGGCTCCCCGCAATAACACGACAACCTCTGACTAGTGAGTACTACGGCTTCTCGTAGCACCACAACACCAACTGACTAGTGAGTACTACGGCTCCCCATAGTACCACGACTCCCTCTCTCTGACTTGTGAGTACTACGGCTCCCCGTAGCATCACAACAACCTCTGACTAGTGAATACTACGGCTCCCTGTAGCTTCACCCCATACTCTTATTCTCATCCCAACGACACACTACGCCCACTAACTCATGCTCCGTACACTATCATAGACAGCTACACACACTTGTCCCACAGACTCCGGAGGCAACCGCTATAACAAAATACCTACCTCTACAGAGATCCACTTTCTTAAATAATCCCTCTTGATGCCAATACCCAAAGGGCTCCCACTGGAACTGAAAATACATGATACACCACTAGTCGTCCCAACTCAAGATTCTAAATAACTCCGAAATCGGGACATTATACCCAGTCACCACAGAACACCATTACAGAACATCGCGATGTCCTGCCTTTAACCACTGATCTCCAACTCCCAGCACCATACAGATACAACAATACATTTCCTCTGAACTACATAAATAATTCCTCATTTAACCCAATGCGCAACTTTAGTGTATTCAAACACTCAATTGGAATACAAAGAAGGCGCTAACGCTTCAGAACACGCTGATGATCCTCCGAAACCCCTTCCTCTACTACTCAAAATCCAAGCAATAATACACATACTGGCCCGGGAGTTGGCTGCTTGATAATATTCTATCCACCCTAAAAAGGGCATAAATAATCCATACTTCGACCCAGAAGTTCTCAACTGCCCATACCATCGTTACGAGTCTTCCCTTTGAAACGGCCCTGGCCACCACCGGATTCCTGACCATTGGCCAACTGCCGAGGAAACACCCATCCTTTCTCAGACACATACCACATGCATGATCTCGCTCTGCACCTTTCTTTGATCACCAATGACCCTGGCCTCACGAATTCGAGCCGCAAATTTCTATATCCAACCCCTAACCTCTCTTACACAAGTCTCTGGTTCCCTCAATAAAATACCCGGTTCTCCCCCACTTAGGGTTCGAACCATCACCAACTGACGCACACACCATCCTACAGAATGTTTCCACTAGCAATATCGCACCTGCCCTTGGAAGGTGCTACGCAACGCCCGATAATCTCCTTTAGAGAGATCAAGCAACCTCAAATACCCTGAATCTCAGAAGAAATCCTTAGGAACTTCTCATCACGACTGACTCTAGTCATTCATAGTCTCATACTATCCCAATACCGAACATCTCAACTGTCCAGTAATATCACTGACTCTTAGACTGAAACAATAAATCATCGTACTCCTCAACCTCGACTTCTCAACCCAAGTTCCAACACCTAAATCATCACAAGAACAGGGACTCCACTCCCATACTCAATATCCATCATAGACAGAAGAGTCGCCACCCTGATATACTCGATTGGATTACCCACTGGTACCGCCACCACACGCCCTACTATACTCAATTAGGGTGTAATGTGGTCCTTGACCATCTCAGTCCCCACCGACTACCTACTCATGGTAGATCATTTCCATGCGGTGGACATGCTGCCTGATACTCTGGTGGAAAAATCGACATCAATGTCAACCCGCAGGGTTTTACTCCTATACCCCAAAACCGAAATCTCACGTTTCTCCTATTTCCCCCAGAAACATAAATAACACCCATCAGGTCACAGAAGGTGACATCTCCTCCATTGACTGATCGCTCACTCAGGCCACAATCCCCCATAAATGCCTTCTCTACAAATCCCTGAGTCTTGCGACTACATCTGACATCTTACCAATAATACTCTGAAATGCTCCCAACCTCCCTCTCAATGGATGCCTCTACGGACTCAATCATGGCCCTCAAGCCTAAAACCCCATCGCATCCAAACTCCACCAATCAATCCTGATCGGATAACCTGAGAATCACAAGCATCAATTGCTAAGAATTATGGTACTTAGCCCCTGACATCTCTTCTCAATCTGCTACAATGTATGGTAGTCGAACCATGACATCACTCCTCAATCTGCTACGATGTATGGTACTCGAACCATGACATCACTCCTCAATATGCTACGAGGTACGGTACTCGAACCATGACATCACTCCTCAATATGCTACTTAAAACCTTCATAATACTCTCTATATTGAGTATGGGTCCTCTGCTTTCGGTAGTACGGGCCCATACTACCTGCCACATCTACCCATACTTTCCACACGGACCATCCCAGAGCTCCTAAGTAGCTGCTCAACCTTCTCGTTCACTAATTCTGCCACGCATGCTCGCTCCTTAGCGAAATGCTCTACTCAACGAGCGTACTCATCTGGCTAAGGTCACTCCCACTTCTCCGCCATCAGCTGCTGAAGAGCTCCCTAATGATGCGAGTCATCTACCTCCAGAATATCGTCATATTCACTTGGTAGCTGACTCCCATCATCGATAGTTCCACAAAAGCACGAAGCAAGCAGCATTCGGGCATCGAAGAATACATAGAGCTCACTCTGGATGATAACTCTGCTTGCTCTGCTCATTCTCAAGGTACCACTGAACTCTGCAACTCTGCCCCTCGCGGGTTCTAACTATTCTTTGATAAACACCACAATAATCATCTAGGGGTCTCTCCTATATTACTCCTCTACTCAAATCCCCTAAAAGGATTCCAACTAAATACTCTCACTCATACTCAAAAGCACAACACATATAACAGAAACTCCTAAACTAAAGCATCACAAATCAGGCCACTCTAGTCCTAAGATATGAAATACCTAGCATGTCTCTAGCATGCATAATATCTTATAAAATGTATCATAAATATCTCATAACACAAAAGTAAGAGTATTTTGGGAAATCACCGTTCGGGCTCTGGCTGATTGTACACACTGCTCTTTCTCGCTTCCTCTTTGAACTCTTATTCAATATTACAAAATCACTTCTTTTGAAAACTTTTCGTACTTCCTCAGCTTGAGTCCAGATTTACCCGAAGGTGCATCCGAATCCCTCAAACCAAGGCTCTGATACCAACTTCTAACACTGTAATTTTTCAAACAAAGTTTTTTTTTTAAAATTAAAATAGTTTATCTCTTTAACGCTTCCCATGGTGTGTACAATCGATCCAGTACCGTCCCGTTAACCTCAGAAACCTAAAACACATAACACAAACACTATAAGCACGAAGCTTAGTGAGTTCCCCAAAATACCACTCTAACACATATTAGCCACTCAAGGCTATAACTCTGTTGACCCTTTGGTCTGTGTGTCTCAGTGGGACCCTCCAGTCCCAACTCTCTGTGGACCCTCTGGTCCTAACTCTATGGATCCAAAGGTCTTAACTTTTATAACTCAAAATCATGCATATCACATATCACAATAAATCTCAGAAAATAAATAGCATACAATTACACTAGCACATAACTCTAAACCTAACTCTGTGGACCCTCTGGTCCTAGCTCTGTGGACCTTCCGGTCCTAACTCTGATATACACACAGCATAAATCACATAGAAATAATGCAGTGCCACACATCGCATATATAGCATACAATAACTCTGTCACATAACTCTATTACCACTCTAGGTAAAGTATAGTGAGAAGACTCACCTGCTACTGCCGACTGAAGAACAAGATCACGCTGCTTCGACCACCGTCACGAACTCCACCACTGAATCACCGAAACCAATAAATACCAATAACAGACAAAATACCCCTGTAAGTCAACTGGTCAACTCTTGGTCAAAGTCAAAGTCCTCAGTCAAATCCAACCCTCCTGATTGACTCTACTCGCCGAGTCAACCCGCTGACTAGTCGAGTCCCCATGCTCTGAACCTCCCATAACACGACTCAACTCGCCGAGTCGCCCCAAGACTCGCCGAGTCCCACAACTCTGAGTCAAACTGTACTCAACTGACTGAGTCATCCCTTGACTCACCGATTCTCAGCTTAACCATAAAAGGTTAGGACCTCAAGACCAGACTCGCCGAGTCCAAGAACATACTCGCCGAGTCCAAGGCTATCTTTAACCAACTCACCGAGTTTCTGCCTATCTTCATGCAACTCGCCGAGTACACCCATGTGACTCGTCGAGTACCACTAGCTCTTAATCCATTCAGTGGCTATCCAAGCCATGCAGGGGCTCCAATCCATAGATCTACCCTTCCACAAGCTATTCCTCATGTAAAGTTGCAAACTTTACGTGAATCCAAAGAGATCTAAGCATAAAACACTCTTGGGTTAGGTTTGGGACAAGAAGGCTTCACTAACAACTCTTGGGCATGAACTTTATGGCTTCCTGGACCACTACAATCCTAGATCTAAGGTAGCAACCTCAGATCTTACACCAAACTCGAGATTGACCTCATTTATGCTCCAAAAACCCCACAATTGATAAATCTAGATGCACAAAAGCTCAAGAACAAATCTCTTACCTCCAATGCAAGCTCTTACTGGAGAATGAACCAAATCTCTACAAAGCCCCTTGCTCCAAATCTTCTTGCTCTTTAATTCCCCTCTAAGATTTCCTCCTCCAAGGCTCTAATCACTCACAGAGGAAAGCTCACACGAATCTAGGGCCTCTGGAACTCAAAGGGAAGGTGAAGAGGCTGGGGAGTGGGTATTATGTTCTTTATATAGGGCTCAACCCCCGGGATTAGGGTTTTCTCCATATAGCACCAACTCGCCGAGTCCACCCATACGACTCGCCAAGTTTGTCACTTAACACGCGACCTGAAACGCGACTCGACTCGCCGAGTCTATCCATAGACTCGCCGAGTCTATCCATAGACTCGCCGAGTCGACCTTCTTATTTACACTTTTAGCCCTTCAACTTTACTTCTGAATTTCCGGGATGTTACAAAACCATACAGTGGCTTTTCGAGCCATGCAGAGGCTCAAATCCATAGATCCATTCCTCTAGAGCGTAACCCCCACGCAAAGTGGCAAACTTTACGTGTAACCAAGGAGTTATAGGCTTAGAACACTCTAATGCTAGGGTTTGTAACAAAGGGGCTTCTCCAACAACTTATTGGCCTAAAATTTATGACTTTCTGGGTTATTACCAACCTAGATCTGAGGTAGCAACCTCAGATCTGCCGGTACGCTGGAGCGTTAGAGCGGCAAGTAAGAAATACGTGGCTGAGGTTCAATCTCAAGATCTCTATTTTTTTAATCTCAAGGGAACCGTCCCCTATATATATATATATATATATATATATATATATATATATATATATATATATATATATATATATATATAAAAGAGTTATTTGGAAAACAAAAAAACCCAAAAAAAATCCTAAAAATCATAAAAATGCATAAAAAAATACTTAGAGACTACAAAACATTTTTTTAAAATTTTTTATAAAATAATCGGCGGTTTTTTAATAAATTCACTGGAAAAAAAATAAAAAGTCAATTAAAAAAAATTAAATTTTTTTTTCCAAAAAAGTCAGCGAATTTATATAAAAACCTACGATTTTTTCACAAAAAAATTAAAAAAAAGTAATTTTGTGATCTATAAGTATTTTTTTATGCATTTTTATGATTTTAAGGTTTTTTTAGGGTTTTTTGTTTTCCATAGAACCTAAACCTATATATATATATATATATATATATATATATATATATATATATATATATATATATATATATATATATATGCTAATTACTGATGATGGTGGTTATGTTTAATTTTCTTTAACTAAAATCATAAAGAACTATATAAGTGACTCCGCATTGCAGGTCAGATATGTGATTTGTTTTTGGGTCAGCACTTTTCAACATGCCCAGCCATGCTAGATAGATTATGTGATACGTGTTATGTGGTAGTGGTAGGGGGTGAAATAGTCCCCAACATCTGGTCGAGAGGACCGAAGGGGAGACCGGCACCCAGGTATGCTAGTCAGCATCCGGTCGAGAGGACCGAAGGGGAGACCAGCACCCAGATATGCTAGTCAGTATCCGGTCGAGAGGACCGAAGGGGTAGGTCGAGCACCCAAAAATGCCTGACAATATATGTATGTTGTGTGGTTACTTGGTATGTGGTACGGTGGGGGAACTCACTAAGCTTCGTGCTTACGGTTTATAGTTTTGTTTTCAGGTACCTCTTCAGCGAAGGAGAAGGAGCTGGCGCGGTAGCGGCACATCCTACACACACACACACAAAAGATTTCCGCATTACGAGATGTTCTGGGTTAATACTCTGCCATTATTATTATTTTCATGTTTCGGGTTTTCAGACACATAATATGTTTTATGAAATGATGTGATCGGATGATGTTTTACTATAAATATTTTACAAACCACTTATTTAAAATGAAATTTTTGGGCGTAAAAATTGGGTCATTACAAATGCAATGTGCCTGAAAAGTTAGCGACAATAGTGAAGATAGATACGGGTTCTATTAGCGCAGAGTAAAGCGAGTCGTGTTTGAGGAAGTTAGGGTCTGGGTTTTGGAGTCGCTATCTCTGAGTGCATCGATCTCCCCGAGGAACAGTACCCTGGTCAGGTACTCTTCCTAAAAGGGTGCACAACTTTAATATATATATATATATATATATATATATATATATATATATATATATATTAATCAGTAGATATACTACAAAATTAGTAAATATACTATAAAAATAACATAATCATTTTCTCTGTTATTAAAAAAATAACAAAATAATTTATGTCACACCCCCGAACCAGACGGCGGAAACGTCCGGGGGCTGTCGTGACTCAATTGTATACCATAACATTGAATATATATGAAACATAACAACATTCGTCGCCATTCATCAATACAGTACAATCAGTAGCGTTTACATGAATTTCATTGGTTAAACATTACATTCCCAAAAATTAAATTGTTCAATTCATACATAGATAAACTGCAACCGTCACTGAATATGATTTCCCTTGATTCACTGGTTCCCTGAGAATACAAGTATTTTGAAAAACGTCAACATATGAAATGTTGGTGAGTTCATAAGTAATGTTTGAAATCCAATGTTTGTATTGTTTGAAAACCACCAGAAAATCCGATATTTTCTGAAATGAAAAAAACTTTCGAAAATGTTTGTGAAGATCCATAGGTATGCCTGTTTGTTTCTGTACTTGTGAAAATTGTTTATTAAAAATTATATGCGTTTCGAGTCCGATATGTTTGAAAAACCTAGGAAAAACCGATGTTTTCCTAATCCTTTGATATCCGTTAAGTTGCGTTGAAACCATTACAAAGATAGGAGTGTCATTCCCAGGCGACGTTGGATTATTTTTGAGCATGATTATTTACTACAAACCCGCATTACACAAACGCCCAGTTCATAGTAATACTAACGATCCCGAAGGCGTCGTTCGTACAAATCACGTTATCCAGCCGCCCTGACTATGTGTCGTCCCACATCCGAAGAGTAAGAGGACACGAAGGCCTCGATGACTCTATTAATCGGTTGGGGATAATATGCGTACGAGGGGTCCCCGACCCGCCTCGCAAAATATGCAGACTTTTCTAGCAATACCAAGGACCCTTGGGGACCAGTGGTATACAAGCCATTGAAAGTCCCTCTACGTTGTGCCAAGTCGGTGAAACTCAACACTTCGTAGAAAATATGCGTCTTCGGGCCTTAAGATCAGGTCATTGGGCTAGCTAGGCCCAACAAGCAAGATTTTACACTTTTGGGGCCCGAAGATGGTGCGTAGACGTCTGTGCACACTCGTATGTAAGCTAAGTTCCCAAACGTTATTTGTATGAATCGTAGTGTAGTAGTGTCGTAGTGTTAGTAGTTGTAGATTTCTATTGGTTCGAGACCGAGCCAATTCGTTTAACAACGACTTTTGGTATTGTAATGTATTGTATTTCGTCGAAAGCCGCGGTGCCATTATTTGATCAAATTGTGTATATGGAATTAGCCTTGAAATTTTTCTGTTTCCCGCCCCTCATTGTTTGTAAAATTTACATTTTCAACCCTTTTATTAAATACTTCCCGGTTTGGTCCTTAAACTAATTTTCTTGACATTTTAACACCAAAAATTATTGAAATTAATATTTTTCAGCATATTTTTCATAGAAAACAGTTTAAGTCCCTGAAAATGCAGTTTTCTCGGTTTTAATCCCTTCTTTTCGCAACTTTGACAATTTTGGCCCACATTGGAAATTTTTTGCAACTTTGGCCCTTTTTAAATTTTAAAAGCATTTTAAACCTTTGAAAAGGATTTGGAACACTTATAGTCCACTGTTTTACAGAAAATCACAGTTTTGGCCCTCCAAAACAGAAAAATTCGCATAATGGGCCTCATTGGGCCAAAAATGTCATTTTTAGCCCATTAAGCTTGGAATTTATGTTTTTAATCCCCTAAATGAGTATATTTCTAGAAATTGATTTATGGAAACTGTTTTGGCACACTTCATCCAGCAGAATTCGTGATATGCCAATTTGGACCCTTAATTTTGTATTTTTCACATTTTAGGCCCAAAATTTGTGTTTTTAATCCAAAGAAAATTGTTACTAAACCACTTAGCCATTTTTCTTGAAACACTTTGTATGTAGAAATATATTTGAAGCTAAAATCATTTCACACAAGATATATCTCGGTTTTGAGGGGTTTTATGGCTAGATCCAACATTATAACACACAAATGCATACATATAAGCATGGAAATCATACAAAACACATATAGATCTACACTTTCACTTGTATTCCCCCCCCCCCCCCCCACAAAACTCATAAAAACAGAAAATAGGGGGTATGAAGCTCACCTTGGGTGTTGATTCGGTTTTTGAAGAAAGATTGGAAGAAATGAAGTGATTTTTGGCCTTTGCACTCCTTGATGGAATTTTCGAGTTTATGGGGTTTCTAGAGTGCAAGATCATGATTTTTGCATGGATTAGGAAGAGATTTTTGATAAATAAGGAATACAAGTCATAAATCCAAGCAAAACCTTACCTTAGATGATGATTTTGTGGAAGAACTTCCTTGAATGCTTCCTAATTTTCGAGATTTTGGATGGAGAAGAGGAAGAAGTCTTGAGTGAATTTTAGAGAGAGTTTGTGAGTGTTTTGTGTGTGTGTGGTGTTGCTCTCGGCCGAGTTCAAGAAGAGAGAGGGAGATATAGACATGAAGTGATGTGCATGGATACATGGAATGGATTTGCATGGAGATCCACAAGACAATAAGGAGGTGGCACACTAAGGTCAACCCTCTTCTTGGGCTTGAGCTTTTGGGCCGAGAATAATGGAGGAAATGAGGGTGTTTGGGCCTTAAATACTTAAGCCCAATTTTCATGGTTAAGTTGAGTGATTTTTGGTCCAAATAAATTTAAATGTGATTTTTATGACTTGTTAGGGTCAAATTAGGTTAATTATGGTTCATAGTCATTAATTTATTTCATTCTAGGTCCAACATGGCTCACAATATTGAAATAAATAGATGTGAGTCCAATTAGAGCCCAATTAGGGTTCTAAGCCCATGATAGTCCAATTGGAAGCTTATTGGTCCATTTGGATCCAATAAGGAAGTTCTAGTCCAAAATAGACTTAACAAGAACTTCTAGGGTTTTCCAATTGTTTGATGACTACTTGTAGTACTTGTATAATGTATTTGATTGAAGTTTTTGATTCACATTAACTTGAATGTTTAGATTACATGACACAAAATTTCCAGTTGTGACATCATCCCCCCGTTAGAGGGAATTTCGTCCCGAAATTCTATTTGAAAGCTAGATTTGAGAATGCTAGAATAGGTGAGGGTACTTCTGCTTCATTGGATCTTCGCGTTCCCACGTGAATTCTGGCCCACGCTTTGCGTTCCACCGTACCTTCACGATCGGGATGCGGCTCTGCTTAGTACGCTTCACCTCCCTGTCCATGATTTCGATTGGTTCTTCGACGAACAGGAGATTCTCATTGATTTCGATTTCGTCAAGAGGAATGACAAGGGTTTCATCTGATAGGCACTTTTTCAGATTAGAGACATGAAACACGGGGTGTACACCGTTTAGCTCCGCGGGTAGTTGTAGTCTGTATGCTACTGGACCTATTCGGGCGACGATTTCGAAAGGTCCAATGTATCGCGGGTTCAGCTTTCCCCGTTTTCCGAAACGTATAACCCCCTTCCAGGGTGAGACTTTCAACAGTACTCGATCACCGACCTGGAATTCTAAGGGTTTTCGCCGTTTATCGGCGTAGCTCTTTTGTCTGTCACGCGACGCTTGCAATCGAGCTCTGATCTGAACGATCTTTTTTGTGGTTTCGCGAATAATCTCCGGTCCTGTTAGTGCCCTGTCCGACGTATGTGTTCTTGCTAGCTGGGTGTCACCTACTTCAGCCCAACATAACGGTGATCTACATTTACGCCCGTACAGTGCTTCGAAAGGGGCCACCTTGATGCTCGAATGATAACTATTGTTATATGAGAATTCGATCAACGGCAGGTGGGTATCCCAAGACTTTCCGAAGTCTATTACACATGCACGAAGCATGTCTTCAAGCGTCTGAATGGTTCGTTCGCTTTGACCGTCCGTTTGTGGGTGATACGCGGTGCTCATATCGAGATGAGTTCCCATTGCTTTGTGGAGTGATTGCCAAAATCGCGACGTGAACCTACTGTCCCTATCCGAGATGATAGATTTTGGCACTCCATGGAGTCTTACGACCTCTCGTAGGTACAACCGCGTCAGTCTTTCCATCTTGTAGGACTCTTTGATTGGTAGGAAATGGGCAGATTTCGTCAGTCGGTCGATTATTACCCATATGGTGTCCAGTCCGTCCGACGTCTTGGGCAGTTTGGTCATGAAGTCCATAGAAATCCCCTCCCATTTCCACTCAGGGATTGCCGGTTGCTGTAACAATCCGGAAGGTTTCTGGTACTCCACTTTTACTTTGGCGCACGTAAGGCACTTACCAACATAAGTCGCGATTTCCGCCTTCATGTTAGGCCACCAATAGTGTTGCTTGATGTCCAAATACATCTTGTCCGAACCGGGATGAATGGAGTATCGTGTCTTGTGGGCTTCCTTCATAACGGTCTCCCTAAATCCTCCGATTTTTGGGACCCAAATACGGTTCATGAAGTAGTATACCCCATTCTCTTTGACTTCTAGGTTCTTCTCCATTTCGCGTAATGCCTCGCTTGTTCTATTTTCCGCTTTCATAGCCTCTGCCTGGACTGATGCAATTTGAGTGGCCAGATGAGACTGAATGGTTATCGAGTGCGTTTTCGTACGGCGATTAAAGTACTCCTTCCGACTTAAGGCATCGGCTACCACGTTGACCTTGCCTGGATGGTACTTGATCTCGCATTCGTAGTCGTTTAAAAATTCCACCCATCTTCGTTGTCTCATGTTCAGCTCCTTCTGATTCAAGATGTGATGGAGGCTCTTGTGGTCCGTGAAGATGGTGCACTTTGTGCCGTACAGGTAGTGCCTCCAAATTTTCAGAGCGAAGACCACGGCTCCCAGTTCTAGGTCATGGGTCGTGTAATTTACTTCGTGCGTCTTTAGTTGGCGGGACGCATATGCTATCACTCTTCCACGTTGCATGAGAACGCAACCTAGGCCTTGATTCGACGCGTCACAGTAGACTACAAAATCTTCCGTTCCTTCGGGTAGAGATAGCACAGGAGCGCTACAAAGAGCTTGCTTCAAGGTTCGAAACGCAATCTCTTGTCGGTCTGTCCACTTGAATGGCACGCTCTTTTGCGTAAGCAAGGTAAGCGGTTTGGCGATCTTAGAGAAGTTTTGGATGAATCTCCTATAGTAGCCTGCTAGGCCTAAGAACTGACAAATTTTTGTGGGCGTAGTCGGAGTTGCCCATCCTTCCACAGCTTTGACCTTAGAGGGATCCACATGAATTCCGTCTTGGCTAACTACGTGACCTAGAAAATTCACGCTCCGTAGCCAAAACTCACACTTAGAGAGCTTGGCGTAAAGCTTTTCCGATCGCAGCGTCTCTAGGACTTGTCGGAGATGTTGGCCATGCTCCTCTTTGCTTCGAGAATAGACGAGGATGTCATCGATAAACACAATGACGAAGTTGTCCAAGAACGGTCGACATATTCGGTTCATTAGGTCCATAAATGCGGCGGGTGCATTTGTTAGACCGAAGGGCATTACGACGAATTCATAATGTCCGTAGCGGGTTCGGAAAGCGGTTTTAGGAATATCTTCTTCTCGGACTTTGAGTTGATGGTATCCGGACCGTAAATCTATTTTAGAAAAATAACTAGCTCCTTGGAGCTGGTCGAATAGATCATCGATTCGTGGGAGTGGGTAGCGGTTTTTGACAGTGAGTTTATTTAACTCTCTGTAATCGATGCACATTCTGAAAGATCCGTCCTTCTTTTTGACAAAGAGCACCGGAGCTCCCCATGGCGAGTAGCTAGGTCGGATAAATCCCTTGTCCAGAAGCTCACTGAGTTGGCTGGACAATTCCTGCATTTCAGCAGGTGCCAACCGATATGGTGATTTAGCGAGAGGAGTTGCTCCTGGAACGAGGTCGATTCGGAACTCAACCTGTCTCTCTGGGGGTACTCCTGGAAGATCTTCGGGAAACACGTCCGGAAATTCACACGCTACTGGAATGTCTTGGATGTTAGTTTCTTCTTTGGTCTTGTCCACTATGTGAGCCAAGAACGCCAAATTGTTCTTTCGCAAGTGTTTTTGTGCTTGGATGCACGAGATGAGACGAAGATTCGTACTGGGTTTATCCCCGTAAATTACTAGGGTTTCGTGATTTGGGAGACGAAGGCGAATGGCCTTCTCATGGCACATAATCTCAGCATGGTGGGGGCTTAACCAATCCATGCCGATAATCACATCGAAACTCCTAATTGATACTGGCATCAGATCTATTCGTAAGACGTGTTGGTTGAGGGTTAGGGTACATCCGATGTAGATCTCCCTAGTGGATTCGGTTTTCCCATTGGCCATTTCCACCGTATAGGTTTCATTTAGCTTCTGGGGTTGTTGTTTTAATAAATGTTTAAACTTCTCGCTTACGAAACTTCGCTCCGCTCCGGTATCAAATAAGATGCATGCATAAGTGTGGTTTAGGAGGAACGTACCGGTCACAACTGCGGGGTCCTGAACTGCATCACTCTGACCCATAGTCAGCATTCTTCCTGCTCCTCTGTTTCCTGAGTTGTTGTTGTTAGGGCAATCTCGACGGAAATGCCCCGTCCTTCCACACCCAAAACAGGTGTGGCTAGGCCCTGCGTTGTTGCCGCCGGTATTGGTGTTGATGTTATTGCGGGGGTTGTTGTTGTTCTGGTTGTTTCCCTGACTCTGGTTCTGAGAAGGATAAGTCCTGCAGAACCTTGCAGTGTGTCCCCTTCGGTTGCAACTGGTGCAATGGAACTCCTTGCATTCTCCATGGTGATGGAACCCGCACTTATTGCACTTGGGAGAATTACCGGAATAGGGTCTTGAAGCATTTGAAGCAGCTGAGGCTGGAGCATGTGATGTGACTGGAACCGGCGCAGTGACGGCGTGAACTGCCACCGTTTGCTGCTTTTTAGAGGTCTCGGGGCCCTGACGCCCCTTTCTCTTGTTGTTCCATCCTTTCTTACCATCACTCTCCTTCTTCTTCTCAGTCTCTACCGGTCTCTCGCCCTTTTTGTGGTTATGATCATATAGTCTTTTTGCCAATCTCTTTGCACTGTCAAACGTTTCAGGGTCCGCAGCTATCACATTCCCTTGAATAGGGGATGTCAGTCCCCAGATGAATCGTTCGATCTTCTTTCCCTCTGATGTGATCATACCCGGGCACAACAGAGATAGTTCACTGAATCTCGATATGTAAGCATCGATATTCCCATTCTGCACCGTGAGTTTCCATAGTTCCTGCTCCATCTTCTGTATTTCGCCTCGGGGGCAGTACTCCGCCATTAACATTTCTTTCATTTCTGCCCAGGGAATAGAGTTGGCTACAGGGAGTGTCATAGCTTCTACGTGACCATTCCACCAAGTGAGTGCTTGGTCCACGAAAGTGCAGGCCGCGAACTTCACCTTCATCTGCTCGGGGCACTCGCATATCTCGAATACCGACTCTACCTTCTCCATCCATCGCTTTAGAGCGATCACTCCTCCAGTGTCGTTGAAAGTTCGGGGTTTAGCGTTCGCAAAATCCTTGTAGGTGCACGTTTTAGTGAGTCCTTGGTTCGCCCCGTTGTTCGAACTTCCGGATCCTTGCTCGTTACCTCCTCCGTTGTTCCCTCGGTGAAGTTGTGCCATAGCTGTTGTGACCGCAGCAGACACGGCTGCCTGGAAAGCAGTGGAGTCAACTTCGGGCGGGGTTGGTTCGGGATTTCCGCGAGTAGCTGGGCGAGGCATCTTTCTGTCATGAAACGGAAAGATGTTGAGTGTACGTGGTTTCTGTGAGGTGGCGACCCTACTAACTAGGTGTATGACACGAACCTAAACATTACTACCATCGAGCATATAATCATAACGTCTCAACACATAACAACTGAGAATATCATAGCAAAACACACAAAAGTTTATTAATATTATCCGTGTTTAGTACAAGAAAATTTGCTCGTAAGAGCATACATAAGTAACACTAATCCGACAGCATAACGGCTCCATGAGTAGTGTAGTCACTTAAACATAGAACCGGAGTACATAACATAGTCCCTAATAACCTACTATGATAAGTCTGTCCCTAATCGCGATGAGCTGCGTCAGGAGGTGGTGCCGAAGATGTGGATGCTCCCTGAAGACGAGCCACTAGGCGTTCTGCGTCCTGAAGTCGAGACTCCCACCTTACCTGCCTCATGTGGAACTCCCGGAGGACGTCACGCGTCTCCTGCTCCGCACGCTCGACCCTAGTCCACAACTGGCGCACTTGATCAGCAGTGCCCTGAGCAAGGTCGCCGGTGTCCCGCAATCGTCTCACCATGACCGGTAGGGCTCGGTCGGCCGGTCCTCCGTCCCTCAAGTCAAAGAACTCACGTGACATGCCAAACGGGGGTCGCTGTCCCTGATGTCTGCTCCATCTCCAAAGATCAATGCCCCAAGGAGGGGTAGGTCCAGTGGGGCCTACACGGTAAGCAGGCACCCTGATCGGGTAAGGGGGGTCGATGACCTCAGACTCTGCGTCCGAATCACTCCCTTCGCTGTCATCGAGCTCCTCTCCGAAAGGTTCTTCGTCTTCTTCGGGTTCGGCAGGCTCGCCCTCGACTTCTGCCTCCGGTTCCCCGTCAGATTCTTCTTCGGGGTCCTCCTCAGGTTCCTCTTCAGGCTCTTCCTCAGGTTCCTCCTCCTCTAGCCACCCGTTGTTTCCCCGATTAGGGAAGTAGGGGTCTCCAGGGTGATGAAAACCAGCCATGCTGTCTGCGCGAGTACGTGAATATGCTGACATTATTCCTAGGGTACTATGACTATTATACAGACTAAGCAAACATTCTCTTTTTGGGTGATAAAGGGTATAGTTTTAGGCTCCCTAGCTATCCCGATCTCATCAAGACGTGTGTTAGTTTTACCTTGGAGAGAATGTAGTTGATCAGGCTACATTCACTCCTTGGTATCACTAAGAACAGTCCCGAATTAACCGAGATACCAGTGTTATTGTGTTTGATTCGGCGTTAGGTTCTTATCCCTAATGCAAGCAAGTGTGTTTTATTTACTTGTTTTTGTTCAGAGTTATGTTAGTCCCTCTTTTTGGTTTATAGTTGCATATCAATGTATGGCTCGACATGCTAGTTCACTATAAACAAAGCTCTGATACCAACCTGTCACACCCCCGAACCAGACGGCGGAAACGTCCGGGGGCTGTCGTGACTCAATTGTATACCATAACATTGAATATATATGAAACATAACAACATTCGTCGCCATTCATCAATACAGTACAATCAGTAGCGTTTACATGAATTTCATTGGTTAAACATTACATTCCCAAAAATTAAAATTTTCAATTCATACATAGATAAACTGCAACCGTCACTGAATATGATTTCCCTTGATTCACTGGTTCCCTGAGAATACAAGTATTTTGAAAAACGTCAACATATGAAATGTTGGTGAGTTCATAAGTAATGTTTGAAATCCAATGTTTGTATTGTTTGAAAACCACCAGAAAATCCGATATTTTCTGAAATGAAAAAAACTTTCGAAAATGTTTGTGAAGATCCATAGGTATGCCTGTTTGTTTCTGTACTTGTGAAAATTGTTTATTAAAAATTATATGCGTTTCGAGTCCGATATGTTTGAAAAACCTAGGAAAAACCGATGTTTTCCTAATCCTTTGATATCCGTTAAGTTGCGTTGAAACCATTACAAAGATAGGAGTGTCATTCCCAGGCGACGTTGGATTATTTTTGAGCATGATTATTTACTACAAACCCGCATTACACAAACGCCCAGTTCATAGTAATACTAACGATCCCGAAGGCGTCGTTCGTACAAATCACGTTATCCAGCCGCCCTGACTATGTGTCGTCCCACATCCGAAGAGTAAGAGGACACGAAGGCCTCGATGACTCTATTAATCGGTTGGGGATAATATGCGTACGAGGGGTCCCCGACCCGCCTCGCAAAATATGCAGACTTTTCTAGCAATACCAAGGACCCTTGGGGACCAGTGGTATACAAGCCATTGAAAGTCCCTCTACGTTGTGCCAAGTCGGTGAAACTCAACACTTCGTAGAAAATATGCGTCTTCGGGCCTTAAGATCAGGTCATTGGGCTAGCTAGGCCCAACAAGCAAGATTTTACACTTTTGGGGCCCGAAGATGGTGCGTAGACGTCTGTGCACACTCGTATGTAAGCTAAGTTCCCAAACGTTATTTGTATGAATCGTAGTGTAGTAGTGTCGTAGTGTTAGTAGTTGTAGATTTCTATTGGTTCGAGACCGAGCCAATTCGTTTAACAACGACTTTTGGTATTGTAATGTATTGTATTTCGTCGAAAGCCGCGGTGCCATTATTTGATCAAATTGTGTATATGGAATTAGCCTTGAAATTTTTCTGTTTCCCGCCCCTCATTGTTTGTAAAATTTACATTTTCAACCCTTTTATTAAATACTTCCCGGTTTGGTCCTTAAACTAATTTTCTTGACATTTTAACACCAAAAATTATTGAAATTAATATTTTTCAGCATATTTTTCATAGAAAACAGTTTAAGTCCCTGAAAATGCAGTTTTCTCGGTTTTAATCCCTTCTTTTCGCAACTTTGACAATTTTGGCCCACATTGGAAATTTTTTGCAACTTTGGCCCTTTTTAAATTTTAAAAGCATTTTAAACCTTTGAAAAGGATTTGGAACACTTATAGTCCACTGTTTTACAGAAAATCACAGTTTTGGCCCTCCAAAACAGAAAAATTCGCATAATGGGCCTCATTGGGCCAAAAATGTCATTTTTAGCCCATTAAGCTTGGAATTTATGTTTTTAATCCCCTAAATGAGTATATTTCTAGAAATTGATTTATGGAAACTGTTTTGGCACACTTCATCCAGCAGAATTCGTGATATGCCAATTTGGACCCTTAATTTTGTATTTTTCACATTTTAGGCCCAAAATTTGTGTTTTTAATCCAAAGAAAATTGTTACTAAACCACTTAGCCATTTTTCTTGAAACACTTTGTATGTAGAAATATATTTGAAGCTAAAATCATTTCACACAAGATATATCTCGGTTTTGAGGGGTTTTATGGCTAGATCCAACATTATAACACACAAATGCATACATATAAGCATGGAAATCATACAAAACACATATAGATCTACACTTTCACTTGTATTCCCCCCCCCCCCCCCCCACAAAACTCATAAAAACAGAAAATAGGGGGTATGAAGCTCACCTTGGGTGTTGATTCGGTTTTTGAAGAAAGATTGGAAGAAATGAAGTGATTTTTGGCCTTTGCACTCCTTGATGGAATTTTCAAGTTTATGGGGTTTCTAGAGTGCAAGATCATGATTTTTGCATGGATTAGGAAGAGATTTTTGATAAATAAGGAATACAAGTCATAAATCCAAGCAAAACCTTACCTTAGATGATGATTTTGTGGAAGAACTTCCTTGAATGCTTCCTAATTTTCGAGATTTTGGATGGAGAAGAGGAAGAAGTCTTGAGTGAATTTTAGAGAGAGTTTGTGAGTGTTTTGTGTGTGTGTGGTGTTGCTCTCGGCCGAGTTCAAGAAGAGAGAGGGAGATATAGACATGAAGTGATGTGCATGGATACATGGAATGGATTTGCATGGAGATCCACAAAACAATAAGGAGGTGGCACACTAAGGTCAACCCTCTTCTTGGGCTTGAGCTTTTGGGCCGAGAATAATGGAGGAAATGAGGGTGTTTGGGCCTTAAATACTTAAGCCCAATTTTCATGGTTAAGTTGAGTGATTTTTGGTCCAAATAAATTTAAATGTGATTTTTATGACTTGTTAGGGTCAAATTAGGTTAATTATGGTTCATAGTCATTAATTTATTTCATTCTAGGTCCAACATGGCTCATAATATTGAAATAAATAGATGTGAGTCCAATTAGAGCCCAATTAGGGTTCTAAGCCCATGATAGTCCAATTGGAAGCTTATTGGTCCATTTGGATCCAATAAGGAAGTTCTAGTCCAAAATAGACTTAACAAGAACTTCTAGGGTTTTCCAATTGTTTGATGACTACTTGTAGTACTTGTATAATGTATTTGATTGAAGTTTTTGATTCACATTAACTTGAATGTTTAGATTACATGACACAAAATTTCCAGTTGTGACAATTTAGAATTTGGTTGATATGAATAATAAAAATATTCGTTTTCTTTATATATAAACGAATAAAACAAAAGTTTATTTATGTTCGTTCATTTAGACTTGTCTATTTAGAACTTTAAATGTATTTAACTCAATAAACTATAATGTCCATTTAGAAAAAAAATAACTCAATAAACATAGATAAATAAATGAACATATTGTCCATTTTTAACTATTTTTAACTTTTGAAGTTTTTTTCTTTAACTTTAAACTTAAATATTTTTTATTTGTATTATGTATTATTTGATAAAACTTAAAACAATGAAACGACATTTTAAATACAATCAATTAATATATTTTTTAATCAAGTATTATCTATAAAAAACAAAAATATTTAAAGTCAAAGTTGAAAACTAAGACTTCAAAAGTCAAACGTGGACAATTAATTCGAAACGAATGTAGTATTACATTACAAATGAAAATTATGTAAGATGAATATGATGGTAAATTTTTTATAAACTTTAAAAATAAATCAAGTTAGAAGTTGGTTTTTAAGAACTTTAAATGACTACAACCATATATTATACAAAACGACATAATACGGTGTATATATATATATATATATATATATATATATATATATATATATATATATATATATATATATATATATATATATATATATATATATATATATATATATATATGAAAGATCAAAAAGAAAATAATTAAGAAAAGGAATTGTCAATCTCATATATTAAGAAATACATTTATTTAATATTAATATACAATATATGAGCGATGAATGAATTGAAACCGTCTTGAAGATCAGTTTGCTTTACATGAAGAAATCAGAGCGACCAAAGGCATTGAAACGCGAAGATGGGGTCGATTTTATCAGTAGCATGCCCGATGCTATTCTTGTGTTGATTCTATCACGTCTTTTTTTCACCAAAGAAACAATTCGAAGCAGCATCTTGTCCAGCCGATGGAGGTATTTGTGGACTGCGGTTCCCTCTATCCACATACATTACGAAGGAAAATTGAAAAAAAACGAATTCAAAGAGTTTCTATATTGGGTTTTTGTAAACAAATCTGTCGATTTGAATAGTTTTCGGTTATCCTGTTCAAATTACTACAGTATGTCGACGGTAGGGCGGTGGATTCATGCCGCCGTTACGAGAAATGTCAAACAACTTGAATTGACGCTTTGCCCTAACCAGAATTATGAAGATATTGAGATGCCCCATTGTCTTGTGACCAGCGGTTCGGTGGAGGTATTAGAGTTGAATTTGTCGCGACGTGGTCTAAAGTTACCCAATATTATTGGGTTCCCGACCCTTAGGGTTCTTGAATTGGAATGTGTTGACTTATTGGAAGATGACAATTTGGTAAAACGTTTTCTAGAAAGCTGCCCATTGCTTGAGGAATTGAGTTTGGATGACTGCATCATAAATAAACTTGGTGTTCTTTGTATTTCATGTCTGAAGCTCAAGAAGCTAACCATATTTAACGGGAATGAAGATGAGGGCCTGTGTGGTAGCATTAAGGTTTCCTGCCCAAAACTTGTGCATTTGGATATAACAGGTCATATAGCTTATAATTTGTACTTTGAATGTTTAAACTCCTTGAAGGAAGCTGCGATTGACCCTGAATTGGAAGGAAACATCAGATCTGTTTTGTTTCCTGGAATTTCTCAAGTGGAATCATTGTTAACCGACATTTACTTCTTCAGTCAGGTACATGCTTATTTATTCTCTTTATGCACAACTCTTCATTCTGGTTAAAATAATTTGGAGTGTCGTTCTTGTAGTGTATTAATGCATCACGTGATCCTTCTCTATCTAATCTGAAGACTCTGGTGCTAACCACAACAATTGATGCCTTCAATTTCAGTGAATTCATCCGAATTCTCAAATATTATCCCAAACTGGAGTCTCTCAAATTGGTCATCAAAAAGGTATTTTTTTTATGTATCACAACTGGGGACCTTTACCTATTATATGAAAAATCAGTTCAGCAGATAAACATTTTTTTCAAGAATTCAAAACATTAGCTTTTTTTTTTTTATATGATATAGCAATTTTATGGACGGGAAGAGTGGGAATTGCATGAAGGTGACAGAAAGAGAATCATGACTCCTGATCTGAAAAGTGCCGAGTTTTTTGAATTCAAGGGAGAAAAACCAAAACTAGTTTCGGATTGGGATGAAGTTAGATGTTTGGAAATGGTTTTTAGTTGGGGTAAGAAAGTTACTTTTTTTTATTAGAGACCGATTTTTCTTATGACAAACTGCGTAACCAATTCATGTTACATGGTAACTAGATTTCTTGGCTTGATTTGGATTTTTGCTTCATTTTTAAGTATTACCAGAAATACTTGTTTTGCTCTATAGTTCAGTTCATTTTCTGCTATAAAAAAAAATATGTACGTATCCGCAACACCATCAATATGTAAACGAAGAAACATGTATGTAACCACATCAACATCAAATGTAACATCACTATGTAAAACCAACTGCCCCGTTTGACAATTGCAACACAACAAAAACAAATACATGTGTTATCCAGACATGTATATATGACATCATCGACATGTATGTATGTGTCTGACATATATATGTATGATATGTATGTGTGTATGACAAAAACGAACTCACATTGTTTGCATGTGTGAAGAAACAATTGTAAGTTGTCAAGAGCAATGGACATGGAGGAGACTCGGTCACATGAGAAATTCGAGAATGTACATCCATAAAATATAATTTCAACTGAAGACGGGCCTATTGAATTAGTAAATATACAAGTTTCAGTTGAATGGGTTTATATTCTTATTGTAGTTTGAGGGTCTAAACATATAATTATACATCGATTTTGAAGGATAGAAAAACAATAAATTAGGCGACCATGTAACATGTACCAAAGGGCTTCTAGCCCCTTGGTATTAGGTGTTGCTCTCTTCTTGAGATTGAGGGTTCAACTCCCGCTTACCGCATGAGACATAGGTGGTATTAAGAATAATTAGAGAATATATCATATTTGCCGTTCAAAAAAAGTATTTTAACTAAAAAAAGATTTTTGAAGAGTAAATGGTGATCTTATGGAAAATCCAATGTAAGATGCTATTTTGGAGAAAATAATTTTTTAATAATTCGTCGTAATCGAGAGCCACTTAGGGTTCGACTTTGGGAATTTTTATAGAAGTCAAAGTATGTTGTTATATTTGAGAAAAAAGGGGAATAGAAAGGGGAATTCGTGTTGCTAAAAAAAAGGGATATTAAATACTAAAAACGGTCTAGGGTTGGTATTTAATCGGTCTTAAAACGGTTCAATATTTTTTGTCAAGTGATATAATTAAATTGAATTTATCGTTTGTGAATCTGTCCTAGAAAGACCAAATTATTTTGAATTTGATTCCATTAAAAAAGACAAAATTACGTGATTATCCATCTGGTTTGCCAAAACAGTTTAATAAGTGCAACGATGAAGATGTTTGCATGCTTGTTCTATATGGTTCCATTTTTTTATGTGGTTGGTCCTTGTGGTTTTTATTTTCTTGCGTAGCTGGTATGAAATTACGATTTACTCTTTTCAAATTTATTATATATTTTTAAACTGAATTTATTTTTAAAAAATAAATAAAGTTTTTACCCTACCCCCACCTAACCCTACAACTCATTCATCTCTTCAGCCACCATGTCGCCACCATCTCCACCCTAACGACACCACTAGCTTCAGTCATTGCTCAAAGAACTAGCAACCAACCATTGCCACCTTAATGCATGGTTTTAAAGGGTTATAAGTTTGATGAACCAGTCTTAACAAAGGACAAGGGTTTCAAAGTTCGATTTCTAGGGATAGAACACCTACACATAATATTTTCTGGTTAAGTGGTCGACAGTTAGGTTAGAAAAGAGAAAGGGGGGGGGGGGGTTAAAGATGTAGGGTTTTAGTTGGTGGACCAGATCTATGGCAAGATGTGGTCGCGACGAACCAAACATTTTTTTCGGCGACCTTCCAAATTTCATCTCTGATATTTTTGGCGATCTTCTGGTGGTGGTGGTTGTTGGGGAGGAGGATGAAGGTTCAAAAGTGGCAGAGAGTAGTCTTCACCTCATGTAAGAGTAAGAATGGGAGGGAAAAATGCGGGTTAAGGTGGGGTAGGGTTTAAGTTTATTTTTTTAATAGAGTTTATTATTTAAAATATGAAAAAAAAGTGTAAATTAAATTAAAAATGGTAGTATTGACATTTCACTCAGTTAAAGGACCAAACACATAGACGTCTTCATAGTTGTACTAATTCAGTTTGTTTTGACAAACCACATACCAATCTCAAAATTTTATATAAAAAAAAGAGTAAACAACAAATTTGGTCCCTAAGGTTTGTAAAAAATTATAGGTGGAATCCAACATCTTGTTAACTTGCAACATTGTTTTGATCTTTTAATTTTATAGGTCGAAATTTTTTTATGGTTTTGGTCCCTGAAAAAGTTGAAAAGATTGTTTTGATCTTTTAATTTATTTTTCCATTTTTATATTTATTTAGTACCTTTTTAATTTAAAAATAATAATTAGCTTACGTCACCCCATCACTCCACCCCATACCCCATTCGCTTTCCTTCCTCTCACTGACTCTCTTTCTCTCTCTTTGACTTTCTCTCCCATATTCTTCTTCCTCGCCTTTCACCTACAAATCAAACCTCCCCCATACACATATACATACACTTCATTTGTAGACTTTCCTTAGTTTTGTATTAGGTTTAGAGGCCATCATTTAGGGTTCATAACTAGAATCTATGGTAATAAGATTTAATAACAAGAAAAGCAAAGTTGAATAAGCACACGAAAAAGGAATCTAGAAGAAAGTGGAAGCGACCACAAATAAGAGAGGCAACAACAAGGCCAAAGTTACTGATCAGGCGGTTAAGAGAAGGGAAGTCAAACTAAGTTCAAATGCCCTGTAAAATCCTCACACCAAACGTTAAAACGATATAGATCCACCACTGAAGCATCATAAGCTTCCCTACGATGAACCAAATATAACTAACATCCATGTCCTGATCATACTTGTCGCCGATACATCAAAGCCTCACCCCTGTTGTTTGTGGTAGTTTCCATAAGTAAAGGTCTTCATCTATTATCACGAATGAATCATCAATATCCTGTGCTGATTTGATTAAGGTTTAATTTTTTAATCTTGTGATGATGGTTTATGTTGGTGTGTTAAACAATAGGAGTGTTGGATCTATATGCTCAAGAATCATCTTAGAATGATGTTTGCCAATAATATATGATCATATAGGGTCACACATTTAGCAAGTAGTAATTTATTGAATATTTATAATAAATTGATTATTAATAAATACTATCAACTCTTGTATTTAAATTGGAGAATTATTATTTTATAAAAAAAATAATATTTCTAGTGAGTATAACTAGCTATTTAATCATATGATAAGATTTAATATGGTGTGTACATGTTTTTAGACCTTTTCAAATTCATTGGATAAATACATGTACACGTATTAAATGGGATAGAGTGTAAGACACTCCACACCCTCTCCTTCCTCACTTTCGGCCCAAACCATCCCAAGTGGATGGTATGTTGCTTGTTTGACTTGTTTTTGCATGCACAATGCCTATAGGTTGTCATCCCTTCTTATTTAATGAAGACATGGATTTTAGATCTCAAGTGTGAATATATAATAAAGTGTAAGGCTTGTATTTTTTCTAGTCTTTTATTTCTTTCTCTCTACTGAAAGTTCATCCTCCCCCCCCCCTTTCTCTCTAAAGTGGACTAGTGAAAGTGTTGGTTTTCTAAGTGCTTCTCCTTTAAGACTAAATTGTGTTTAGTTATTAAAGACTTAAGAAGTACTTAATACAAGTGAAGAACTAGCATTCTGGGTGACTCGAACTTGTTAGTGGATAATCGTAAAGAAGCTCTTCCTTGGACTTTTGCCATCTTCATCAACCACCCACTTGCCAAGTAGGATCAAAATCTTCAAAGGTTGTGATCTATACATCACATGGTTCTTTATAATCTTTCTAATCCATGTAAGTGGATCCTTGGTGGGGTATTTTTAAAACGGTATTAAAATAATAGTTATACTAAAATCGCTTTCGTTTACTATAATAACAAAAAGATTGTTTTTTAGCTTATTGAAACCCATTAGGGAGTTCTGCTAAGATCTTTAATCAAACCATAAACTTTTTGAAATTGGCAACAAAGATTGATAAAACATTTTCAACATACTTAGGGAATTAGGAAAACATACCCATTTGTTAAACAACTCATCTAAAAACACAAATCCCATGTGGTAAATTCACATGGATAATGATTATTACTATTTGACTTATACCTATCTGATGAAATTTGGAAGAACATGGTTTTACTAATTCAAGCTTAATATTTTCGTTTTGCCTATTTGTACTTGGAATCGATGTCACACCCCCAGCCGAGGCAGTGGAACACGCCGGGCTGTGTGACTAAGTTCATGGATCACAGGTAACTGAATATACAACACAAGTACAACAATAAACAAAATAACATTCAATTTCCATTTTGATATTTGAATACAAGGTTTTTACAAATAATAATAATACATGAATTGCCTTAATAGGTAGGCATATAATACAAAAACAAGTAAACTAGGTCACCTGTAATCCAATCCGTCTTGAATGTTTGTTTAAAGATTTCCTGAGAAAACATTTAGTTTTGAGGGTCAACACAAGGTTGGTGAGCGTTACAGGATTTCTACTAACCGCAATAATACTTTTAATAAGTCTAAAAAACATTATATTTGTACGTATAACAATAGTCAAAACAGTGTTTGCAATGAGTCTTTAGAAGAGCAAAATGTATTTCTGTATAAGTGAATCCATATATAAAACTGTGTTGGTAATAAATCATAGAAAGCCAAAATGTATCTTTTTTATAAGTAAATTCATACTTTAAACAATATTGGTAATAAATCCTTGAAAGCCAAAATGTATCTTTTGTATAAGTAAATTCATACTTTAAACTGTGTTGGTAATAAATCCTTGAAAACCAAAATGTATCTTTTTGTATAAGTAAATCCATACTTCAAATAGTTTTGAAAGCAACCAAGCCCATGGTTATAGTGAAAGAGAGAGATATTCTAGTTAATGTTTTTAGTGAGTCCTATAACTGAGCTATGTGAGTGAAAGTTACCCCTACAACGCTTCAATGGACGTTGTAGTAAAAGTTATAGACACCTATCACCCTCTTCGATTGATCAGTCGAGGTTGTAGCTAGCAACTGCAGGTGGGGATGTCAACCCCGTATAGATCTATACATATGTATCTCGCTCCGAAGATTAATGATTATAGTAGTTAGGGTATGCTAAGTGTTTATACTCAGCTAATGAATAACATAGCGTCTCACTAAAAAGACCTTAACTAAAAAATTTGTGAATAACTTCTGCCCTAACTTACTTGTGGGTAAGTTCTAGGTTTAATGAATGTCATTGTATTATGTTTGACATATATGTAAAGGTGTAATGTGCTCGTTTCTATAAAAATGAATGTTTCAAATTAATGAACATATATACATGTATAAACTTTATGCATATAAATATATAAATATATATATAAATAGTAATAGCTTGAATCATTTAAATACTATAAAGTATTATAATGTGACATCCCCAATTTCACGGTCAGAAAAGACTTATTTGTTTATGCTTTACTTGAAAATCAAAGTATACTTTTAAAGAAATATGTTGCGGAATTTGTTCCCAAAAATATGAATAAGAATTTATCAAAGCATTTCCGTGTAAATGTATTTTCATTACATTACAAACCTCGGGATGTCATTGTCAATATAGATCAAAAGCATAAACAAAAACAACATAGGCCTTACAACATTCTATTTATTTCTACTGGCTTATAATCTATAATCTCTCATCAGATCATAGCATCTATGCTCTTGTGTCACTACCTGTAATATAAGAAACTGATTGGGTCGGGCTTTGGAGCCTGGTGAGCACATAGGATTTTCAACCCACGGTAAATAAATTTATTATTTTCATCAAATCATTCAACTCGATTACCCATCCCCGTTATCCTCACTTTACTTCCCTAAAGCATCAATTATAAGGGACCTAGCCTGAGGATTTTTTCATTGGGGTGAACAACATTGCTTTGGGGATTCCTCAGCAATACATGTCAGATAGGGAAACCATGAGGGGGATGGAGTACACCTGGTGAACACGTAGTTCAAATAACACCTACAGGTTGCGAGCCTGCTAGCCTTCCACTAGACTGCCTAGAATAGTCCGTGGTCGTCATCTATACTCTGCTAGATGACTGGATCATCGTAAACATCAAGGCATGTCCTCATTTTATTTCATCACACATCAGCTATTTCATCTACCCTTGTTTTACCCAACATATTTGTAGATATAAAATACATATACAGTTTAAATAATAAAAAAATATTTAAATCGTTCATCCAGCGTAGATCTCAGGTAAACAGATAATATGCACACATAGCACGTAATTTATATAAAATACTTCATATCTATGTGTAAGATGAAAGTGACTATACACTCACCTGATAAAGTGGTGTTACCAACTTGGACATCGCTTCGCTTCTTAACAATATGATTTCCTTCGACAAAACCGAGAGGTTTGCAAGAAACCGGGCTCTGCGGGGGCAGAACTTTCCGAGCCAAAAAGCTCTTTTTCTCGGAGCCTTCTGGCGCTATGGGGTCTTCTTCTAGCACTAGGAAGATTCTAGGGCTTGGGGGTGTTTTGGAAGGTTTAGAGAGAGAGAGAGAGAGAGAGAGAAATAATGGGTTTTTGGTGTGAGATTTAAGGCTGCCTTACACCTCCTTTTATAGTTGGGATGAACCTTAGTACGCAGGGCGTACCTGTGGAGGAACGTTGCACGTTCCTGGGTATGCAGGGCGTACCTGCGCATGCAACGCGTTCGTACGGTTGCGTATCAGACTTTGGATGGAGAGACGTGTACGATCTGAGGCCTAGTATGCGAGTACGTGGGGCGTTCTTCTCTACGTGGGGTGTTCGCTGGGCAGTCTCGCATTTTCCATTCTCGAATTCTAAAATTCGTAAATTTCGTATACGAGCTCCGTTTTCAATGTTCTTTATATCCACGCGTAGGTGAAGACGTACTCTACAACTTTCATTTAGACTCTGTCGACTAATTTTGAATTTATTTTTAAAGTTATATTTTTAACAGGCTGGGACAGGAAAAGTCCGTTAAAAATTCATATCCGAAATCCATTTTTGTCTGTATTTTTATCGTTGAGCTCCTATTGACGAGATATTCGATTCTCGTTTAAGTTGTGTCGGCTAAAAATCACTCGATCTAAAATTTGAACTCCGAGTTGCACACTTTTATGCCAAATCTTAGAAATTTCATAACTTCCTCACACGAAGTCAGATTTGGACAATCCTTTTATGCACGTTCTCGGTTTAACGTATACTATGACTTTCGTTTAGATCGTTAAGGATAAAAAGCACTTTATCGTAAACTCACTTTTTACGTCACACAGTGCTATTTTTGTCGTGAAACTTCGCCAGATCATAACTTCTTCGTTATAACTCGGATTGCGGCGTTCTTTATATCTCCAGAATCTTTGTCACAACCACTACAACTTTCTTCGTAGATATTGGGTTTATCTATTATTTTATTTTTTTACGCTTATTTTCCTTCTTAATTTATTATAACTTATAAATAAGTATAATGCACACAAAATCACATAATTCACATAATATCCAAGTAATTCCTCTTTATTACTTCAAAAGGGTTACATTTGTTGACCCTAACTATTACATCATCATATTAATTCTTAGCCTCGCAACACGGGCGTTACAACTATACCCCCCTTAGGATGATTCCGTTCTGGAATCATGAATCAACAAACAGATGCGGATAGCGATTCATCATCTCACTCTCCGTTTCCCAGGTGAGGTTTGACCCATTCGTATATTTCCATTGCACAAGCAGTAAGTTGACCATATTGCGTCGCAACTACTTTGTCTTACGGTCAAGAATTGCCTCCGGCTCTTCAATTAGCCTCTTATTTTTATCCATCCTTAGCTCGGAAATTGGAATTATATCTGGAACTTCCTTTGTGAACTTCCTCAAATAACACACAGGGAAAGTGTTATGAATACCATCTATTTCTTCTGGTAGTTCTAGCTTGTAAGTTTGGTTCCCAATCTTCTAAAGAACTTTGAATGGTCCAATAAACCTTGGACTCATCTTTCCTCTTTTCTCAAATCTCATAACTCCTTCCCAAGGTGAGACTTTAAGCAAAACCGAATCTCCAACTTCAGAACTGCCTATCATCCACAAACTGACGGGCAGAGCGAGCGGACTATTCAAACGCTCGAGGATAAGTTGCGTGCCTGACACATTGATTTTGGTGGGATTTGGGACTCCTATCTCCTTTTGGCTGAGTTTTCGTATAACAACAACCATCATTCCAACATTGGCATGCCTCCGTTTGAGCTTTTGTATAGGAGGAGGTGTCGGACTCCTATTTATTTGGGCGAGGTTGGTCATAGAGTCATGGGGAGCACTGAGATAATGATCAAGACGACCGAGCTTATCCAACTAGTTAGACAAAGATTGGTGATGGCCCAGAGCCACCAGAAGAGTTATACGGATCGATGATGCTCTAAGCTAGAGTTTTAGGTGGGAGATTTGGTGCTTCTGAAGGTATCACTCTGGAAGGGTGTTATCCGATTCAGGAAGCAGGGCATGTTGGGCCCTAAGTTTGTTGGACCGGGTGAGAAAGGTGGTTTACCGGTTGGAGCTACCTGAGGAGTTGAGTCAAATTCATGATACCTTCCATGTTTCCCAGTTGAGGAAGCGTATAGCTGATGGGGCAGCGGTAGTTCCGTTGGAGGACATTCAGGTCGATAATTACATGAATTACATCGAGAGGCCAGTGATGATAGGCAGAGTGAGAGGACGATCCAGACTCTCGAGGATATGTTGCGCGCATGTGTATTGGATTTCGGTGGTAGTTGGGATATGTATCTTCTGTTAGCGGAATTTCCGTATAACAACAGTTATCATGCCAACATAGATCGACCTCCTTTTAAGATGCTCTACGGGAGAAAGTGTAGGTCCCCAATCTATTGGGGCGAGGTCGGTCTGAGAGTCATGGGGAGTATTGAGGTGGTACTCAAGACCACAGAGAAGATCCAACAGGTTTGAAGTAGGCTCCAGACTGCTCAGAGTCGGCAGAAAAAGCTATGCCGACAAGCATCGTTCATACCTAGAGTTTCAGGTAGGGGATATGGTCCTCCTGAATGTGTCACCTTGGAAAGGTGTCATCCGGTTCAGGAAGCAGGGCAAGTTGGGCCCCAGGTACATCGGTCCTTTTAGAGTTACAGAGCGGGTAGGTTGTATGGCATATCATTTTGATCTTCCAACAGAGCTCAGCCAGATCCACAACACTTTTCATGTCTCCCGGCTTCGGAAGTGCTTGGTGGATGAATCCGCAATTGTGCCTTTAGAGGATATCCAAGTGGATGACAACGTGAACTACATTCAGAGACAGTGTCGATTCTGGATCGCAAGATGAAAAACTTGATCAGGAACAAGGTTGTACAGTTGGTGAAGGTGTAGTGGATGCACCGCAAGTGGTCAGAGTGGACTTGGGAGCCCGAGGAGGAGATGAGAGAGCATTATCCAGAGTTATTTGAGGCAGCAGACTTCGAGGACGAAGTCTGAGACAAGTGGGGGAGAATTGTAACGTTTAGTTCCTTGTATGCATTTAATTTATAATTTATTCATATTTATAGAGCAACTCGATGAGTTGGAAGCCCCAAACTTGTCGAGTAGAGATTGTTAGAACCGCATGATTTAAGTGACCTACTCGACGAGTTGAGATGCCTCAACTCGACGAGTAGACCAGCTGGGTTGAAACCCTAATTTCCTGGGTTTCTCACCCTATTTAAAGGACTTAATATTTTCCCTTAGCCTCTCATCAGCCTCCCTAAAACCCTAAATCATATTGTGAGCTCCTTGGTGAGAAGCTTGACATTTTTTAGTGGATTTTGTGTGTTTTTGTTCTTGGTGGAGGACTTGGAAGAACTAGAAGGTCATTGAGCTTGAGGGGAAGCACTAGATCTGGGATCTCGTCCATCTTTGGCAACTTTCTGAGGTAAAAAGTCCCTAACTTGATGATTAATAGTTTAGATCTCTCCAAGGCTTATTTTATGGGTCTTTTTGACCCCATTTTTGGAAACATGATAACCTTCATAGTTCTGATGCTAAAGACTTCCATTTCCAGTGATAATTGGTCCTTAGATTCATAAAAAGGGTCCTAAACCCATTCTTGTACACGAAGACACCATGTCCATAGAAGTAGGTTGCTATATCTCGAGATTGGGTCTATTTGAAGCATGCAAAGCCATCAAGTTGTCGACTTTATAGAAATATGCTATAGAAAGAATGTAGATCTATATTATGGAACCTTAGATCTGAGGAAGGGGCTGAATAGACTAGAAATGCAAGGAACTTGACGAGTTTGGTCAAACATTCCCGATTCTGTTAATGGAACTCGATGAGTTGTACTAGGAAAGTCGCGTTTCTGTTGAGAAGGAGGAACTCGGTGAGTTGGAGGAAAAATCGATGAGTTAGATCGCGATTTCATGATTATGTGATTCATGAGAACTCAACGTAGACTTGACGAGTTGAGTCAAATCGGAGCGTTGACTTTGACTTTGACTTGACCAGAGTTGACTATTAAGGGTTATGAATATGGAATGGTATCTAAGGGGCTATTTTGATTTAAGCAGTGAGTAGAGCTGATTCCGGGAAGAGACGTTTCAGCTATCATCCGAAAGTGAGGTGAGTTTTCCTCCTGTATGAGCAGGTCGAAGGCGCCAATGCCGACCCGTATATGTATGCTTGTATGTTTCGAACCAAGGTCCGATGCTGGGTAGTGGCCGATGTAGGTTTATATGTTTTCGGATTCTGAACTGATGTTGGGTGAGGCCCGAGGAATGTTTGTATGCTTGATGTCTTCGTGATTCTTACTTGTGTTTGTTTAGTATGTTTCCAGACCACGATCCGATTCCGGGCAATGCCCGAGGAATGTTTGTATGCTTCCGGATTTTGTTTCGATGTCGGGTGGGGCTTGAGGAATGTTTATATGTTTATGTTATGTGACTATTTATGTGTATTTGTTGATATGTTTATATGTATACCGAGCTTTGCTCGATGCCGGGCGGGGCCCGATGCCGGACATTGTCCGATGCCGGGAGGGGCCCGATGAAGCGGGCAAGGCCCTTGATATGCTATTATGTGATTATGTGTATGGTATATGGTAGTTTGCGTAGACTCACTAAGCTTCGTGCTTACAATTTTTAGTTTTGCTTTCAGGTACTTCCGGTAGCAAGGGGAAGCACTTAGGGTGACTGCAGTGCACACACCATTTTGTTTAGCTTGGGATGTTGTTACTCTGATATATTGATATGAGTTTTGATATGATACTCTGGTTTGATATGATGAATTATGTTTTTGGATGAAATGATTTTGACAACAATGGTTATTTTAATAAATAAAAATGAAATTTTTGGTCATGAGTTTTGGGATGTTACAAGTTGGTATCAGAGCCTTGGTTTGAGGGATTTAGGAATACTCTCGGGTATGTCCGAACTCAAACTGAGGATTTGGTATAAAGTTTTTGAAAGAAAACCATTTTTATAAAAAGGATTTTGAAAAGAGAAAAGGGTGTGGTGCATATAATCAGCCGAGCTCAAGTAAGTTCTCCCAAATTACCATACATGTTTGTTATGATATGATATGCTTATGAGAATTGCATGCTAGATTGGGTGCTAAGGATCTAGGAAGGATGCCTTGTATTCCTGTTATATGTGTATGAGAATTGCATGCTAGATTAGGGCTAAGGATCTAGGAAGGATTCCTTGTATGCCTATTGTATGAGCTTGTTGAACTGCATGCTAGTACTGATTAGTCAGTGATATGATGGCCTGATTAGGACATGCTTGGTTTTGTTTACTCAATGCTCGAATGCTGCTTGCTTTGTGCTTTTAGGAGTCCTGGTTATCTTTAACTAAATAGTAAGCAAATATGTTAAGTTACATATTACAAGGACTAAATAATTTCAGAAGGTTAGGTTTAGCTATATTTCATAGCTCTTGTCAGAGTCTAACCATTGTAGGGTAGGACCTCTCATTCGAAGAATTATCTGGTCTTAGTGATATGTAATGGTATTCGCGAGCTAGTTAGGGGGAGATAGCACGGACTTCTTATGCAGCTGATGGCGGAGAGTGGGTCAGAGATTACCCTAGGGAAAGCCTAGGATGAGATTAGCACAAAGAGTAGAAGTAGCAAAAGGGACTTGGTGGAGTCAAGGCAGTTGTTGAGGAAAGTACGGACAGATGTGGAAGGTAGTATGGGCCTGTACTACTGAAAGCAGAGGATCCGTACTCAAATCAAGGAAGGTTGAGATGAACCCATGGAACTTGTAGTCTATGAGATCCCTCGAGTTATGATGAGTATTCTGATGTTTTTTATGGTGTATTTTCAGTATGGTGACGCTACACATTAGACCAGTTGGCAGATCTGGCGCCGGTGAGGGATCAGGCTCGGGCTCTGGAGCCGGGCACCTCGATGATCAGATGAGGGAGTTCATTTCATCTGAGATCACACGTAGTATATTGGACCAGACTCCTGTGATCTTTGGTACGGTCAAGGATGGCCTTCTGGAGCTTCTTGACAAGAGGTTGAGTGCTTTCCGCACCGAGATGGTGGCCATGATGGGAGCACGCATAATGACATTCAGGGAGTTCCGAGCTTGTGGAGCTCCAGACTATCATGGGGCTCGGGACCCCATTGCTAGCAGAAGGTGGTTGGCTGATGTCACCAACGCCTTTCGCACCAACAGATGTCCCGAGGGGAACGAGGTCTGACTTGCTTCCTATCTCCTGAAAGACAAGGCACATGACTGGTGGGAGGAGGTTGGGCATGAGATTGGTGATGATGCCCTTAACCTGGTCGAGTTTGCACCTGTGATTGAGGTGCAACAGCTTTCGAGGGAGTTCCAGGATCTCCAGCAGACTACTGAGACGGTGACTGAGATCACCACCATGTTCAGGGAGAGGGCCCTTCTTGTTCCGCAGTTTGTGGCAGACGAGGAGATGAAAAAAGGCCCGATACCATGAGATGTTGCGGAGTGATATTCGCCAGTTTGTGAGTCGACCCAGTTGCAAGACGCTGGAGGATATGATTGCGAGGGCTTGGGAAAGGGAGTTGGATTTGGAGATGGAGAAGAAGAGGAAACTAGATGGGGTTTAGACAGGGAGTGCGGGCAAAAAGCCCAAGGTATCAGATCACCGATCGAGGAGCCAACAGGGTCGTAACTGTTGTGATAAGTGTTGCAAGATGCATGAAGGGGACGTGCAGGGCGGGCAGTTGGGGTTGCTTTAAGTGCGGCCGAACAGGTCATGTCAGCAGGGATTGTACTGCTGCCACCACAATATTAGATCTGATTTGCTTCAAGTGCAATTAAAAGAGGTCCTAGTGCCCGAGCTTATTAGCAGCAAGACAGGTGGTAGCACTCGCTCCTGCTGCATTGAGGATTATGGATGGCCGACAGGGCCGGACGGAGGCACTTGTGGCGAAGAGCAAGGACTTTTAGTTGATAGTAGAAGAGGCACGTGTAGCTCCCGATGTGGTGACGGGTATGTATCTTCTCCTTATGTCTTTATTTATATTGATTTATTGCTTATGTTTATGTGTTTCTTTATAGGATCGTTACTTGTGAACGGTATACCTGCTCTGGTATTATTTGATTCGGTGGCTACCCAATCTTTTGTGTCGCTCGCGCTCGGTAAGCGATTTGTGGGAGCTCTAGGGGAGCTGGACTATCCACTTGATGTAGAGATAGCAGATGATAGGATCGTCCGAGTTGTGAGGGTTCAACTGGGATGTACATTACAGTTGTTTGATTAGCAGTTCTCTGTGGAATTAGTCCCCATTCCCCTGCGAGGGAATAAGGTTATCATGAGTATGGATTGGTTGAGCCCCAATGGGGTGGTGATCAACTGCGAGCAGTAGCTAGTACGGGTTCGGACCCCAAGTGGGGGAATTTTGGTGATTCAGGGCGAGAGGCCGCAAGGTGGACTGACTTTGTGTTCAGCAGCAAGAGCTAGACTTTACCTTCAACAGGGTTGCGCAGGTTATGTCGCCTATATTATGGATACCCGGGACAAGGGTAAGGTGACAGTGCATGATGTTACTAATCGTACGAGAGTACTCGGACATGTTCCCAGAGGATTTTACAGGGATACCTCTGGAGAGGCAGATAGAGTTTAGGATTGACCTAGTCCTTGGTGCGGCTCCGATAGCCAAGGCACCATATCGGTTGGTTCCTCCCGAGATGCAGGAGTTATCTATACAACCGCAGGAGCTGTTAGATAAGGGATTTATCAGGCCGAGCAGTTCACCATAGGGAGCCCCGATTCTATTTGTGAAGAAGAAGGACGGGTCACATCGGATGTGTATATATTACCAGGAGCTGAATAAGGTAACGGTGAAGAACCGTTATCTCCTCCCGAGGATTGATGACTTATTTGACCAGCTTCAGGGTGCATCTTGGTTCTCCAAGATTGATCTGTGATCTGGTTATCCCCAGATGCGAGTCAGGGACGATGATGTGTAGAAGACAGCCTTTCGGACTTGCTATGATCACTATGAGTTCGTGGTGATGCCGTTTGGGCTCACCAATGCTCCTACCACGTTCATGGACCACATGAACCGCGTGTGCAGGCCGATGTTGGACTGGTCTGTGATAGTCTTCATCGGCGATATCTTGGTTTATTCCAAGACTTAGGAGTAGCACGGGGAGCCCCATTCATTTATGATAGCCATGGGTTGTTGACCCTACATCAGAGGGTCTGGGTTCAGTACTGGGGTGGAGTGCAACAAGTTCTTATGGAGGAGGCACAAAAGTTGAGATTCTCCATCCATCCCAGGGCGACGAAGATGTACTGGGATCTTTGCCCTGATTATTGGTGGCCCTGCATGAAGTGGGATATAGATTCGTATGTGGAGCGGTTCTTGACTTGCAGGAAAGTCAAGGCCGAGCACCAACGACCTCATGGCAAGATGCAGCCGTTGGATATCCCCATGTGGAAATGGGAAGATATCACTATGGATTTTAGCACGAAGCTTCCCAGGACCGCACATGAAGCAGATTTGATTTGGATCATCATGGATCAGTTGACCAAGAGTGCTCATTTCATCCCTATCCAGGAGAGAATATTGGCTGAGAAGTTGGACGAGGTCTACATTCGGGAGGTGGTGGCATGCATGGAATGCCGGTGTCGGTTGAGTTAGACCGAGATGTTCATTTCACTTCCATGTTTTGGAAGTAGTTTCATGATGAGATGGGTACTCTTCTTCACTTTAGCAGAACTTTTCACCCTCAGGCTGATGGGCAGAGTGAGAGGACGATCTAGACTCTCGAGGATACGTTGCGCACATGTGTATTGGATTTCGGTGGTAGTTGGGATATGTATTTTCCCTTAGCGGAATTTTTGTATAACAACAATTATCATGCCAACATAGATCGACTTCCCTTTGAGATTCTCTACAGGAGAAAGTGTAGGAACCCAATCTGTTGGGGCGAGGTCGATCAGAGAGTCATGGGGAGTACTGAGGTGGTACTCAAGACCACGGAGAAGATCCAGCAGGTTCGGAGAAAACTCCAGACTGCTCAGAGTCGACAGAAAAGCTATGCCAACAATCGTCGTTCAGACCTAGAGTTTCAGGTAGGGGATATGGTCCTCCTGAAGGTGTCACCATGGAAAGGTGTCATCCGGTTCAGGAAGCAGGGCGGTCCTTTTATAGTTATGGATCCAGTGGGCTGTGTAACCTATCGTTTGGATCTTCCAGTAGAGCTCAACCAGATCCACAACACTTTTCATGTCTCCTATTTGCAGAAGTGCTTGGTGGATGACTCCGCAGTTGTGCCTTTAGAGGATATCCAGGTAGATGATAGCCTAAACTACATTGAGAGACCAGTGGCGATTCTGGATCGCAAGACAAAAACCTTGAGATACAAGGTTGTACAGTTGGTGAAGGTGCAGTGAATGCACCATAAGGGGTCAGAGTGGACTTGGGAGCCCGAGGCGGAGATGAGAGAGCATTATCCAAAGTTATTTGAGGCAACAGACTTTGAGGATGAAATCTGAGACAAGTGGGGGAGAATTGTAATTCCTGATTCCTGGTATGCATTTAATTTATAATTTATTCATATTTATAGAGCAACTCGACGAGTTTGAAGCCCCAAACTCGTCGAGTAGAGATTGTCAGAACCGCATGGTTTAAGTGACCTACTTGATGAGTAGACTGGCTGGGATGAAACCCTAATTTCCAGGGTTTTTCACCCTATTTAAAGGACTTAATCTTTTCCCTCAGGCTCTCATCAACCTCCCTAAAACCTTAAATCGTATTATGAGCTCCTTGGTGAGAAACTTGAGGTTTTGAGTGGATTTTGTGTGTTTTTGTGCTTGGTGCAGGACTTGGGAGAACTAGAAGGTCATTGAGCTTGAGGGGAAGCTCTAGATCTGGGATCTCGTCCATCTTTGGCAACTTTATGAGGTAAAAAGTCCCTAACTTGATGATTAAATGGTTATATCTCTCTTAGGCTTGTTTTATGGGTCTTTTTGACCCCATTGTTGGAAACATGATAACCTTCATAGTTCTTATGCTAAAGACTTTCATTTCCAGTGATAATTGGTCCTTAGATTCATAAAAATGGTCCTAAACCCATTCTTTTCCAAGAAGAGACCATGTCCATAGAAGTAGGTTTCCATATCTCGAGATTGCGTCTATTTGAGGCATGCAAAGCCATCAAGCTGTCGACTTTATAGAAATATGCTATGGAAACAAATTAGCTCTATATTCTGAGACCTTAGATCTGAGGAAAGGGTTGAATAGTCTAGAAATGCAAGGAACTCGACGAGTTCATAGAGGAACTCGACGACTTTGGTCGAACATTCACGATTCTGTTAATGGAACTCTGTGAGTCCACAAGGGAACTCGACGAGTTGTACTAGGAAAGTCTCGTTTCTGTTGAGAAAGAGGAACTCAGCGAGTTGGAGGAAAACTCAACGAGTTAGATCGCGATTTCACGATTCTATGATTCATGAGAACTTGACGAGTTGAAGGGTAAACTCGACAAGTTGAGTCAACTCAGAGTGTTGACTTGGACTTGACTTTGACTTTGACTTGACCACAGTTGACCCTCAAGGGTTATGAATATGGAATGGTATCTAAGGGGTTGTTTTAATTCAGGCAGTGAGTAGAGCTGATTCCGGGAAAAGACGTTTCAACTATCTTCCGACAGTGAGGTGAGTTTTCCTCCTGTATGAATGGGTCGAAGGCACCAATGTCGGCCCATATATGTATGCTAGTATGTTTTAGAAGAAGGTCCGATGCTGGGCAGTGCCCTATGTAGGTTTATATGTTTTTGGATTCTGATATGATGTCGGGCGGGGCCCTGAGGAATGTTTGTATGCTTGATGTCTTCGTTATTTTGCATGTGTATGTTTGGTATGTTTCTGGACCACTGTATGATGTTAGGAAATGCCTGATGAATTTTTGTATGCTTCCGGATTTCGGTCCGATGTCGGGCGGGGCCCGAGGAATGTTTATATGTTTATGTTATGTGACCATTTATGTGTATTTGTTGATATTTTTATATGTATACCGAGCTTTGCTCGATGCCGGGCAGGGCCCGATGCAGGGCGAGGCCTGATGCCGGATTTCGGTCTGATGTCGGGCGGGGCCCAATGCTGGATTTCAGTCCGATGCCGGGCGGGGCCCAATGAAGCTAGCAAGGCCCATGATATGCTATTATGTGATTATGTTATTATATGTATGGTATGTTGTAGTTTGGGGAGACTCACTAAGCTTCATGCTTACAGTTTTCAGTTTTGGTTTCAGGTACTTCCAGTAGCAAGGGGAAGAGCTCGGGATGACTGTAGCACACACACCATTTTGTTTAGCCTGGGATGTTTTTACTCTGATATATTGATATGAGTTTTGATGTGATACTCTGGTTTGATACTATGACTTATGTTCTTGGATGAAATGATTTTGATAACTATGGTTATTTCAATAAATAAAAATGAAAATTTTGGTCATGATTTTTGGGATGTTACAAGAATTATAAAAATGCGTGCTTGAAGATCCCTTTCTTTCCATGCAAGAGTGTGGTGGTTTTGAGTATGGTATAAGTTAGGATTTTAAGGTTTAAGCATAATTCAACCATGCAAAGGCTTAAAGTTATGAACTTTGTGCTTTAAGACATTCTTTTGAGGTCCGATCTGAATTTGGGTTGCATGTCTTAATGATTAAGACGTTAAGAAGTTAAGTTTGGGATCAAATAGCATACGCCCAACATAGCCAGGCCTGACCCTGACCCATCTCGTTCATGGAGCACGTGACGCGTAGGAAGCGTATGCCCAGCGTATGCGTTGGGCATGTTGACTTTCAACTTTAGTAAAAGATTTAGGTTTTGGACCATGGAAGGGGAAAAATGGTCTTTTTTCCCTCAAGGAGTGTATTTGTAGGATCTAGAGTTGTGAGTCAGGATAATGAACTAAATTGATTAGGGTTACTTATTGTGTTTACTAGGCAGAATCTAGTTCTGACAGTTTGGGAGTGAGATTTATCAGTCATCAATATCAAGCGCGTCTCCTCACTTATTCTTACCTGTGTGGTAGAATAGTTGTATTTGTGATGACCAATTGGGTCTAGCTGTTATTATTGTGTTATGTTGTTTATGTGTGACTGAGACTTCTGGTAGTCTCCAGGGTTGCTGATAACCCACAAGGTGTGTTGTTTGCCCGCTGAGACTTCGTGTAGTCTCCAAGGTTGTTGATAACCCATAGCTATTTATGTGATGTGCTATCTAAGATATCTTATGGAACTCACTAAGCTTCGTGCTTATAGTTGTTGGGTATATGTGTTTCAAGTACTTCGAGGATCGCAGGAAAGCAAAGGTCTGATTATACACCGACAACTTATTTTATTTCCTTATTTTTATTAGTTTATTTTAGATTTTTAGATCTTTTTATAATTATTGCATTGTATTTTATTTATTTTCTTTATTATGGATCATATCGGGGACTTTTTATGTTGCATGAGGTATTTTGTAGGTTTTGGAGCTTGTTGCGGTTATGGTTTAGCTTGGAAATAGGCTTTGTGGGCTTCCGAGGCATTATTGGGCTTTGCGGATCCATTAAAGGAAATTTGGGCTTAAAAGGCTAAGGACTTGGATGAAGTGGGCTTGTGAAGATGGGTCATGGATCTTTATTTTAGGCTTGGAACATCCTTATTTGTAGCTAGAAGATGATTGGTTAATTTGAATCACGTGGGATATGGAGGGGACCAAGGGAATCTTTGGTAATAGGATGGTTAGTGGAGGAAAAATGAGCCAATAGCATTCCAGCAGCACTTGCGTGGGTGGAATCTCCGTCGCGCGCGTACTCGCGGAACTGCCCAGTTTTGAGCATTTTGGTCATTTGGCTTACCATTTATCTTGGGGGTTGGATCTATCAGCTATCACTTCGATTTTACACTATTGGAGACTAGAAGAAGGCGATTTTGGAGCTTGAAACTCATTTCTTTTCATATTTCCAAGTTATTGGTAGTTTCTTTATGAAATTAGACTTTTGTGATTATTATTCTATTGCCATGAGTGACTAAACTCTCTATTTTGGTAGACCTTGGCTAAAACCTTTGAATGTTTGTGGGTTTTTGAAGGATTTATACTTATTTATCATTAATCTTATGTCTATGATTCTAGTTCATAATTCCTATGCTTGTTTAATTCTTTGATCATGAGCTTGGTACTTGAATAAGCAATTGTTGGTTTATTTCTTTGGTTTAGCATTGAATCATTGAATTTACTTAGAACAAGGGCTTTATGATGGTAGAAATCATCTCTAGCTTATGAATCATAACTCCTTTATGGATGCGTAAGCATTGACATCCTCTAGGAATTGGGGATTCCTTCATTCTTACGGCTAGTCAATTTCTTGGGTTCAATTGCTTCAATTGGATTTTTTATTTTGATTAAGAAGGTGTGTTGTGGGCTTCCCCAACCTCCATACAACTTATGAGGAATCTTAGCATATCATGCTTCATGATTGCTATAACCAATTTAGGATGAATGATAAGCTTCATATTAAATCCTAATGATAAACACACAAATGTTCATTGTGTTGAATTGCCTTGGTTTACCAATTCTCTCCAATATTTGAGCATCTCATCACTGTGCTTAATTGCAAGTTTTCTAGTTATTCAAGTCTTTTAGTTTTCAAGTAATCACAACATCCCCCCCCCCCTCCCCTTTAGTTTAATTGTAGTTAGTTAGTTTTACACTAGTTCTATTAGGTTGCATTGGTAATTAAATACAACCATTTCCCCGAGGATCGATACCCCCTTTTTACCATTATATTACGTTTTATTTACAAACAAAGGGTGTAATTTGCTTGGTGGACTTGACATCCCACCAAGTTTTGGCGTCGTTGCCGGGGAAATTGGTTATTGTTATTTGATTGATTATGCCTATGTCTACAAGAACCGGTGAACTACTCTACAATCCGGAAATTGAAAAAGAAGCAAAAAGGTTGAAAAAGTTAGCCAAACAAGCAAAGCAACAACAACTTGTTCAAGCTTCTTCTTCTTCTCCACTAATCAACATAGAAGATCAAGTTCATACTTAAAGTGATACCGACAATGAACCGAATTCTCCAATTGTTGTTCATTCCTTCGAAGAGATTCCGTTTGAAAACTACATAGCCATGAATCACACTCCACCTCACAATCCCAACCCAAACCCAAACAATCAAGATGCCAATACCCCACCCCAACAACCAAGACAACAACAACAACAACAACAACCTCTCATAGATATGCCACCTTGGAATCAAGCCCCTCCTCAAAACCAACCCAATTATCAACAACCACAACTACAAACCCAAAAATTCTATCAAAACAACCAACCTCAAAACAATGCTTTTCAAGTTCAACCACCACAAGCACATCAACCAAATCAACCTCATTAACCACAACCTCTAATGTACCAACAACCAATGTACCCACAACAACAACCTCCTTACAACCATTACCCTAACTACCAACCTTATCCGCCACAAATGTATAATCCCCAACCATACCCGTACCCACCTTACCAACAACCTCCCAATTACATGCAACAATATCCCAATAACCCCAATCCATCCAATACCCCTCAAGACTTGACACTTACACAAATGATGGAGACAGATGTTACTCACACACCTCTTGGTATTGTTTATCCCACACACCGTCAAGGAATTGAATTGAAGTCAAGTTTCATACATCAACTCACCAAGTTCCATGGTTTGGATAAAGAAGATCCTCAAAGGTATTTGAAGTCCTTTCATATGATATGTGTTAGCATGTTGCCCGAACATGTGACATTGGATGATTTCAAGCTAACTGCTTTCCCGCTCACCTTGGTAGATAAAGTTAGAGAGTGGTTATTCAACTTACCATCAGGATCTATTCACACATGGAAAGAGTTACTCAAAGCCTTCAATAACAAGTTTTATCCCACCTCCTGGATATCAAGTCAAAGAAGTGACATTTTGGGGATTCGTCGAGGGGACAATGAGACTTTTCATGATTTTTGGGAGCGATTCAACAACTTGTGTACAAGTTGTCCTCAACACAACATTCCCGAACAACTACTTCTTTAACAATTTTATGAGGGCATGAATGAAAAAGATCGAATGATGATTGATGCTTCAAGTGGTGGTGACATATTCAAGAAGAAACCTCAAGAGATAAGATCACTTTTTGGAACCATTTTCAAAATCAACGAAATTTTGGGACTCGAAATGAAATAAAGAGAAATTCCCCACAAGTGGTTGGTGAAGCTAGCAACACCCAACACTTGGAATCAAAGCTCTTGGATTTGACTAATGTGTTAAGTCAAATGGTGGTGGGAAGTGGTCAACAATTGATGGTGTTTGGTATTTGTGCAATGACGGGACATTATACGGATAAGTGTCCCTCACTTGTTAGTGAACCAGAGGATGTTAATGCAATGGGAGGATATCAAGGCCAATTAAGACCCATGGGATTTCAAAACAACTACAACCCAAATTAGAGGAATAACCGAACCAACCCATACCCACCAAAGCAAAACCCACCACATGTTATGATGAGACCCCAATTTTCTCAATACCCATCACAAAAACCTCCATATCCCCAAGTATCTCATCCCACTCCAAATTATCAACAACCTCCACAACAAGTCCAATCAAGTGGTAACCACCAAATGAGCCTTCAAGATCTTGTCACTTCACTTGCTCAAAGCCAAACCCAATTTCAACAAGAGACCAAGAACACTTTCTCTAATATTCAAGCACAAATTGGAGACTTGGCTACCACTCTCACCAAGATGGAACAAAGGGGTAAACTTCCTTCTCAAACCGAGAAGAACTCCAATGTGAGTGCAATAACCTTGAAAAGTGGGAAAAACCTTGGAGAAAGCAACCCCAAAAGAGTTTCAAGAGAAGAAGAAGATGAGGTTATTGTTGTTGAGCCTACAAATGTTGCAGTTCCTCCAAAGGCACCGGTTGTGACAAATATTGAGCAACTTGAATCTTCCAACAAGACCATTAAGCCATTGGTCGTACCACCACCCTTCCCTTCCCGATTAGCCGCTTCAAAGAAAAAAGAGGAAGAAAATGAATTCTTTGAAACTTTCTGCAAGGTCCAAATCAACATTCCACTATTGAATGCTATTAAGAAAATTCCAAGTTATGCAAATTTTCTCAAGGGTTTGTGCACCAAAAAGAGCAATTCAATGAAAATGAAAAGATTCAAGTCAATGCAAACGTGTCCGCGGTTATCTAAAAGAAGTTACCTTTAAATGCAAGGATCTGGGAATATTTGCTATCCCTTGTACCATTGGTGATTTGCATGTCGAAAGTGCCATGTTAGATCTTGGAGCCTCGATCAATGTGATGCCATATTCGGTTTTTCAATCTCTTAATGTTGGACCTTTGGAAGAAACGGGAGTAATCATTCAATTAGTGGACAAGTCAAGCGTGTCTCCAAGAGGAGTGTTGGAGGATGTGTTAGTACAAGTTAATCAACTAGTATTTCCCGTGGATTTTTATGTCATTGATCTTTAAGAGAAGACTCCTTCCAAAGCATCTATGATCCTTCTTGGAAGACCTTTCATGAATACTGCTCACAAGATCATTGATGTCCATAAAGGAAAAATTACTATGGAGTTTGATGGAGAGATCATTCACTTCAACATCTTTGAAGCAATGAGGTACCCTAGCAACATTTCTCCATTGTATCGGTTTGATGTGATTGAGCCAATAAACAGGATAAGCCCTAATGTATGCACATATAAGATACTTATGGGAGATTATTGCAAGCCTAGGAGAGAGGTTCAAAGAAGATTAAATCCTCCAATGATGGAAGTGGTCAAGAAGAAGATAATTATAAGGTTCAAAAGGTGCAAAGAGAAGAAAAAGGCATTTCATAACAAGCACATAACCCAAAAACACTTTATTCTAGGTCAAGAAGTTATTCTTTATCATTCAAGATTAAAGATATTCCCGTGAAAATTACGATCTCGATGACACGAACCTTTCATTATTATAAAAGTGTTTGATCATGGTGTGGTTGAAATCAAGAGTTTGGAAATGAACTAAATCTTCAAAGTGAATGGGAACCGTTTGAAACCATATTATGAAGGCTTTGACATTAGAGAATTCGACAACGTAACATTGGAAACCCCGATTTACGAAGGTTGACGGAAGCGAGGTTGTGTCTTGGCAAAGATGTTAAATAAATGCATTGTAAATAAATAATCTCCGCTTGAAGTTTTGATGTTTCTAGGCTTGAAGTTGGTCTAATATAAGCATCTTGAGGTTTAGCAATGATCTTGGTAAAGTATGGAAGAAAACCGGAGCTTGTGGAGTGAAAAATTACAAAAAATGTCAAAATCTGCAATTTGTGCGGGTGCCCGCGCAAACGTTGTGCGGCCCAACCCTACCCGCGCAAATCCGAGCTCAAAAATTACCCCAACACAGGATGTATTCTGATGTGTGCGCGTGGCTGCCCCCCACCCGTGCAAAGTTTGCGAGGGTACCCGCACAAACATGCCACTTCATAAAAAAATTTCAAACCATTTCATATGCTTCCTTTGTGCGACCAAGCTTTCATCCGTGTGTATTTAGGCGGCCAAGAACTCCACCAACAGATCATTGTATGACCCATGTGTTGCTTCCGTACCGTTCCTGCCGGCCTCCACCACCTTGATTCCGGTATGATCCTTCCTTACTCTCATTCTAAGCATTGAGGACAATGCTTCATTGTAAGCTTGGGGTGAGGTATTCTTATATTTTATTTTTTTTATTGCATTTAGGTTGTACATAGTTGCATTTAGAGTAAGTCATTTAGGTCATTCATAAAAATTGCATAAAAATGTCAAAAATATTGCATATTTTGTTTCTTTCTTTTCTAATTTTCATACTTCTTAGATGCATTCTAGTTTAAGTTTATGCATTTTTGTTCTCTCTTGTCTTCTCATCCCTACAGGTACCATAGCGCCGAGTCATAAGTATTCAATCATAGATTGTTCACGGGTCTTGATATGGAATTCCTTGTATTGGATAAATGGGACACGTTTTAAGCCTCACATACCACTTTGAGACCGCTTGTGTGGGGGTCAGATGTAGGTAGCTTGATTGGGTCTAGGTGCGGAGGGATGTGATTGGTCAAACCAATATGTACGAGCAGAGATTAGCCCGGTAAGGTATTTTGAAGACATTGAAGACTCGCATCTAGGTTTTGGGGGGAGTGCCCCTTAGTACTCCCGAGTCTCGTCCGAGCGTTGCTTAGTTAGATTCTCACCACCTTTTTAGGATAGGTCTAGGGGTCTAGAGTACATAGTTAGATAGATTTTGTTTATCACACCTTGCATTGAGGTGCTTGATGAACTTTGAAGTGGGTCCCCCAATTCACATCTTTTGGGACAAAGTTTTTTCGGTAACACCCATTTTTGAGTCATTCCCCACCCTTTTTAGTTGATCTTGGCATGTTGTCAATGATCATTAGGTGTTCATGTTAGCCTCCATCCTATGTTGCATGGTGAAATTCCTTAAACCTTCCAAGAAGAAAACAAAAAAATGAAGAAATTGGAAAAGTGAAGACAAAAAGACACAAAGAAGAAAAATGAAGAAAAAGAGAAACACAAAAGAAGAACAAGAATCCAAGTTCAAGACCTCTAGTTCAAAAAAAAAGAGAAAGAATAATGATTTGTAATTGATACTTGTGATTTTTTGATGGTTTGGTTTATGAACAATAATTTAAAAATGAAAATTTTGGTTTTAAATTTGAGGTGTTACATAGTGTCTCAATTTCACCCTTAAGAGACTGCTTCTATTGGTTAACATTTGAGAGATGGAGACATAAATAATTGAACATCATGACTTTTTGTTATCAGAATAGTTGACAAATTTGTTTACATGATATAACGATGACGAGTCCCAGTTCGACATCTTTGAATCTTTGGCAGCCTTAGCTAGATCAGCTTCAAATGAACTTGAACCGCTGCCTCCTTTATCCGTGATTACATCATTGTATGACATTAACGACTTATCCTTAAGTTTATCTTTATCGGATAATTCTTCATTATCCACCCTACTTTCCACTTCTGCTATCAAGACTTTTACATCAATGTCCTGCCCCTTTATAGAGGCTAACAACTTCTTATATTTTACCTCATAATCTTCATTTGTTTCCACCTTCTTATACTTTCACTCCTTGGAGAAATGTTCAGTGTCACTATAGTTATAACACTTTGGTCCCTCCCAGCTATCACTCAGCGAGTAAAGAAACTTGAGAACCAGGGAGTTTCTTGTTTTCTTCATATTGAGATGACACATATAACTCAATAAGCAATTAAAGTGATTGAAAACCTGAGTGAGAGATTCATTTTTCTATGGGAAGAAGTGCTCGTACCTTTCGATTTAGATTGTTCTTGTTCACAGCCTTGACTTCATTAGTTCCCTCATATACTACTATCAGTGTATCCATCGTCACCTTGGTAGATATGCAGTTTTGAACAAAATGGTAGATGTCATAGGCAAGAGCATTTGCTATGGCAGCACGAGCTTTGACATCTAGAGCAATCAGACGCTTATCATTATCATTGAACTCATGAATAGGTTTTTCAACTTTGTCACCTTCCTTAACATTATCTTTCATGGGCTGATACATAGGAACGTGAGGAACATGATTGATAATATCCAACATGGAATAATCCATGGTTTCAAGAACCATCAAACTGTGGGATTTTGTCACCAAAATTGGTTTTAGAGTGATTGGATGATGAAGAAGAAGACATTGTTAATCGATATTAGTGACCTGCTATGATACCAGTTGTAGGACCCCTGATCAATATCGAACAACAGAAAAGATAAAGAACAAAACGCAAAGTGGTTTATCACAAAGGTTTTCACTAAGAAAGTTCTCATAAAGAGAATGAGCACAAAACTAGGGTTCATGAATCAACTAATGACACGTACCCTTGATACATAGGTTTATAGTAAAATCTAAAAGATCTTGTAACGACCCAATTTTCAAAAGAAAATTTTCATTTTTGATTAACCAAAATACCTTCCACAAACCATGAAAACCCAAATACAATTGTTTTCCAAATTCATATCAAGTACAATTTTATTTCAAATCATCAGAGTGTCATGTAAAAACACTAGTGAGAGAGTGCACGCCGCATCATCAAGCTTTGCCCTTGCCCTTGGGCTCAGATGTACCTGAAACAAATCCACAAACTGTAAGCTAATGCTTAGTGAGTTCCCCAGAGCATACCCCACACACAATCCACATAACACATATCACATTAGCTATAAAAGCTACATATATCACATAAGCCATGCATAAAAACATATAAGGATGTTGTGGGATCCTCCCAAGGTCTTACTCAAGGATGTCATGGGCTCCCCCACATGGTCTTACACCTATATGCCATGGGCTCCTCCACATGGTCTTACATCTAAGTGACATGGGCTCCCCCATGGTCTTTAGCTGGAAAGCCATGGGCTCCCCCCACATGGTCTTACATCCAAGTACCATGGACTCCTCCCATGGTCTTTACTTGAAAAGCCATGGGCTCCCCCACATGATCTTACATCCAAGTGTCATGGGCTTCCCCATGGTCTTCCCTGCAAATACCACATACATAGCTAGCATAACATAAAGCATAACTAACTATCATACCACATATCTCTTCAACAATAAGTGTACCACATAACACAAAATGGGTCGGCCTTAGTGCCCTAAACCCATTGGTATGGTGAGGAGACTTACCCCTCGCGAATGCTGAATTGACAAGCTAAGATCATATGAATCCCACATGCTGCTCCAGCTCAACAGCCTATAGTCATCATATAATTGACTTGTCACAATCCTGGACTACCATAAGTATCCTCAAAGTCAACCCTGGTCAAAGTCAAGGTCAACGGTCAATGTTGACCTCAACTCGTCAAGTTACCCGAGTAACTCTTCAACTCGCCGAGTTACTTATGTAACTCGTTGAGTCCCTCAATGTTGAGAAGACCGAAAACCCATGCAAACCAAAACCCCTAATCCCTCACTGAAATCACCCCGAATCTCAAAAATGGGTAAACCCTACCCGACTCGTCGAATCGACTAAGGGACTCGACGAGTTCCTTCAGTCCTTTTTGTGTTCAGTCCTTTCCGATGGGCTACAATTCCCAAAATTCATATCCAATGATATTGTGAGAATCCAAAAATTTCAACTAATCTGTCATTTAAATTGCACCAAACGAATCAAGTGAGAACCATAAAAATTAACAATAAAGTTTTATTTTCTCAAAAATTCATATTTTGGTCAAAAATGTCGATTCCGGTCAAAATATGTTGATTTCGGTCAAAGGGTGTTGATTTCGGTCAAAAAGTAAATGATTTCGATTTGACTTGAGATTTCGGTCAAAACATGGCTATTTCGGTCAAGAAATGTTGTTTTTGGTCAAATCAAACTGATTTCGGTAGGGTACGGGTCAACCCGAAAAACCGATGATTCAAATTTCAAAACCCTTCGACAGAATTTCCGGAAAACACCGTCAAGCTTCGCCGGAAACCTTTGAAAACCTACAAAATCTTCCAATAAAAAGCATAAAAATCGAACCACATTACTCGACAACCATATACCTTATAAAAAACTTGAAGAATCAAAGAAAATAGATGATTTTACATCAAACAGTGAATAGTGAATAGAGAGAAAAAGAAATGTTTTCGCTTAGGTTTTTTAGAGGAAAACGTGATTTCGGTGGAGGTGAATGAAATGAAGAATTAAAATCCTTTTAAACCGCCAAAATGGGTTCTTGGCCTTTTGGGCCGCCGAATTTGGTGGAACCCAATCCATTTAACGATTCAAAAAATTTTAATTCGTTTCTTAGATTAAAATTGGAAATAAAATAAAATTTTAAATTTTAAATTTTAAAATGAATGCAAATAAAATGTCAATTTAAGGTAAAAATAAAAATAAAATAAAATAAACTAAAGATCTTAGAAACAAAAGTAAAATAAAATAAAACAAACACACTTTAATAATTAAATTTAAAACATTTTGGGATCAAAAGTTGTCAAGCAATTTGAATATCGTTTATCAGCACACACCTGCATGGATAATTTTGGTCAATTACCAATATTGTGGTCCATTTAAACACAAAGGATATCTGCAATTGATTATCTCACCCTTTACATGGTTGAAATAACACTATATATACCTAGACCTATTACAAAGGCCAAGCCCAATACCCAAAACCGAAATCACTTAATCCCACCGAAATCACATGGTGTTTTTGGTATAAAGACATTTGAGATCATGGAGATTTCGGTCCTAAACCGAAAACTATAAAAGAATTGAAAAACAAAGTATAAACCACAAATTTATGTCCAAACAATCTCCCATTGGTTTATAGCTTTCTTTTCTTTTCAAACTTCCTTGATCTTGACTTTCAACTCTTTCTAGATCTTGACTTTCAACTCTTTTTTGATCTCTTCACGACTTGACTAGAAGATGCACATATGAATCTTCTACACGAGTAACCCCATCTTTAGTAGTTGGACTTCGTTTGAAATTTTACTTTGAACGCACACTGGGTATAGTGGTTTCTTGTATAGGTTCTTGAAAATCAACACTTTCAGCTTTGAGAAACTTCAGAGATAATTACAGAGAAACCGATTCTTCTGGATCACATCAACAGGTTCATAGATAGCAACAAATTGATTGAGGAGGCTTCAATGCAATTCGTAACATAAATTCAAGTACAGCTTCACCTTGCTTCTGGCGTTGAAAGATTTGGTGTAGTAGGATAATCTTCACTTCTAGTTCCTTCGAATGAATGTTCTTTAACGATTACAGATGCGACTTGAAAAGTAACCCTGACTAAAAAGTCCTTATGGATCACAGAGTCATAAAGACCCTTCTCACCACAATTGTTCAAGGACCCAACCTTGGCTCAAATGGAGATTACACACAGTATCTATGTCAACACGTAGGAACGTACAACGATTTGTTGAGTATCGGAGAACTACTCATGGCTATTTTGATGTTAGCCCGTGCATATCCTTGATCAAAGATCTCAACACTGTTTTTCAAGTCAACATGTTAACTTGGCTCTTGGCGAGACGTTCAACGATAATCATTCCTTATAAGGTGCATCGCCCTGGTGCATAAACCGTTAATTTCTTTATTTGCGAAGAATGTATCCGAGAATACATTTGAATCTCCACAATTTTGCATGACAATGAGATTGTCAAGACCCTGGGTGGGATGTTCAGCGATATCTATTTCCCGGTTAGGTGAATCGGCCTAGTGCCATGACAGTTCTTAGGTAAAGATAACTGACAAGACCAATCTTGACACTTTGTACAGTTTCAAGCTTTCAATTCCTTAAATACGAAAATTCTTTAAAAGAAACTGCCTAACTGACAATTTGTACAGTTTCAAGCTTTCAATTCCTTGTGAAAGTAGAGTGAAGTCTAATGATCGTTAATTCCTTTCCACTTTTCTTCTCCTTGATCAAAAAGTTCCGATACAATCTCCTTGAGTCTCTTCTTCCTTTCAATTCACGTTTCAAGACAAAAGAAATTTTGAGATAAAAATTAAAAATAAACATAAACTTAGCACACAATATAACATCTAAAAATAAAAATAAAATTAAAATACGCGTAAGAACAATATTTTAGGATTTTTTAAATTTTTCTGAAAAAGAAATAAAACAGAAATAAAAAAATATTTTTATTTTTGGATTTTTTTATTTTTATGAATTTTTTGTTTTGTTTTTTAGTCCCCCCCCCCCCCCCCCTTAAATTTGTGCATAGAGGAAAATATGAACAAATTTAACAAAAACAAAAATAAAATACAAAATGTACAAAGTAGAAACTTTTGGGATTAAAAGTTGTCAAGCAATTTAATATCTTTTATCAACACACACCTGCATGAGTCACTACTAGAAAAATAACCTTTTACGACGCGCAAACCACGACACTTATTGATTTACGTTACGTAAAAGAGAGTGACATTAAAAAAGTGTCATCTCTTCAAAAAGTTTAATGATTTAGGTCGCGCATTACTGCGCGCCCTTAAATTAGTGTCTAATCTAAAAAAAACATGAAGGGCACCTATTATAAAATAGGTGTTGTCTACGGATGTCGCTTTATAAATTTTAATGGAACGCGCGTTCCATCCCTTAATAACCAGGGGAAAATGAAATCCTAAAAAATTAAAAATACTACCTTCCTTTTTTCTCCTTTCCCTCTTGCCCTAATTATCGATGCTCAAATGAAAAGGAACGACTACGATGCAAAGTTGAACTTGGTCGGAGAATGCAGTCTACGATGCAAAGTTGAAAAGGAACGACTTGAGGACAAAGATCCATGAAGAATCTCCGTAATGATGTGAGAATGCTTCTAACTCTTGAGGACAAAGATCCATGAAGAATCTTCGAAGGCGGAGCTCTCATGAGGAGGATGAACAGGTATGGTTTTCTGGATGAACGTTCTTGCCCTCACTATTGAAAACTTCATTGAACGTCGTCTTCCAACCCTCGTCTTCATTGAACAAATTATTTATCTTATCAAAAAATCACAGGGGCCATTATCTAGGGCTTTTTTCAAGGAGTGCTCTCTGCAACGTTCTCTACCTCAACTCTCCTCACTTGCAAGTGACCTCAGCTCACCTCTTTCCACCGGAGACCTTAGGCTCACCTCACCTCACCGGAGACTGGAACGACTGCTCAAGTTTCCAAGCCCTAGGGCTGATTAAGTTATGTTTATCATGATCTCGACACATCTCAACAACACCACTACAATTCATTCACAGTCATCGACTTACTCTTCTAACCAATGTTCTCCTATCGCCTACTTCTTTCCTTCCCATGGTTCGCTAATCAGATCCGATTTGCCAAACACGACTCCATGTGAGTTCTTCCCTTTGTGTTGTATCTGAAGAAATTAAAAAAGTTTATGATCAATGTTCATGAGAATTACTTGATTTACCTGATTGAAATCACTCTCCATAGACAAATGATTTGAGCACAAAAAAAGTGAATTTGGAAATTTCTGCTTCAACAACCAATTGATGAGAATTTCGATTCTTCTGTGTAGAATCAGATCTGAGGCAACTTTTCATTTCAGGTGTATCGCGTTTTTAGTCTTTATTAGGTCAAATGGTTCACATTTTGGTTTGATTAGCAAAGTAGGATCTTTAGTACACAAAATGGCGAACCAACTATGAACAATTCATATCATCTTTTTGACGTAAATAATTCACATTGTTTTTTAGGGATCTTTGAGGCTGCTTACTGATATCTTGTATCCTATGTTAAAAAAAGATGGAATTGGACATGCCTCTTGATTACGCATCATTCCAACTCTCACCAAAACATTCAAGGTAACTTCAATTTTTAATACTTAATAGTACAATTTGTTTTGATGATTTTGTCTAACTGCATTTAATCCTTTTATCCACCTTTTGTGCATATGTGAATTGATTGTTTCCAGTATTGGAAACACTAAAAAGCTTGCATCGGGTTTAGTGAAGCCAGTTTTGACACATTTGAAGGTTGTGGAGGAACAAGTTGGATCCTCAACTCAATTCATTAAGCTTGAAGTAGATAAACGTAAAAATGTGGACTCATAGTGCACAAAGGGAACACTTGAGAGGTAGTGTCCTTATACAAAATTTAAAGCTTATACGTTTGAAATTTGGATATAATCATATAATTGATAGCTTTTGTCATTAGGTTTGTTCGTTTTGTAAGTACACCTGAAATTGTTGAACTAGTGATCACCTTTGATGCTGAGATGTGTCAACTAGAAGCAGCTCGTAAAATATATTTCACAGGTATGTGGTTTTAATTTTTAAACTATGTATAATTGTTCATATACATATATAATTAAGGGTGTTCATTTAACTAAAGGTTTCATGTTAATTTCAGGGATCATCTGATCAGCTATCGAGTAACATAGGTGATGGTAGATCAAGCACAACAACTAGGGCTGATGCAACAAAGTATAGTTAAATTTTATTGAATGTGCTATCTTTTTTTGGTTTTGTTGCAGTTTGTGTTGACTGTTGAGTTGACTATTCGTTTCCTTTTTTATAGGAAGGAGCTTTTGAGGGCAATTGATGTAAGGCTGACAGCTGTGAAGCAGGATTTGAATACAGCTTGTGCTCGTGCCACTGCTGCTGGTTTTAACCATGACCCAGTAGCTGACCTCCAGTTGTTTGCAGAGAGATTTGGTGCCACTCGCCTAAAGTAAGAAATCTTTTCTTCCATTTTTTATCTTGTTTATTGTGTCATTTTTTATCTTTAATTGTATCTATCTTCCACTTTCTAATAACAATACTCATTCTATTCCTCTGCAGGATCTTCGCAAAGAAGGTGGTGTTCTTTGATTGGTTCAAGATGAAACTTCCTCAATGCAAAGACTCTCATCTTATGGTGGTGCTTTCTAGGCTAAAATCAAAGATTTTATCTATTGTAAGTTCTGATTGTAAACTGCGATCTTATGTTAACTTTATTAAAGGATTTTTTTTTCATTAGTAGCTTTAAATCCTCTTTCTTCAGATGCTACAACTTTGTGAAGTCGAAATCATCTCTTTTTTTGGCTGCAAGCACAACTGAAGGCTTAGCTTTAGCTAAGTCTACTATATCTGAGGTTTGAAAATGAGGTTTATTTAAGACATTATCATAATAATAGTCAAATTAGTTTGCATGATGTTTATATTCGTGCAGGAATTAGGTATTAACAAGATACTAATTGTTGATTGGGATGTTTTATCCTTATGGTGATGATGGATCATATGACATGAAGGGTGAGGGAGAAGGTGAAGGGTACAATATAAATGTTCCATGGGATATGGAAAATGTGGTGATGCAGTTTATATTGCAGCATGGGACCATATACCGATCCCTGTTGCAAGAGAATTTAAACCTGATATAATTCTAGTTTCAGCAGGATTTGATGCAGGTTAGTTCTACTTCTACTAACTCTCGGTGTTCATAAAGTTACGTTTTTTGGACTATAATTTTTCATTTTTGTATTTTTAAACAGCCATTGGTGATCCTCTTGGAGACTGTTGTATTACACCGATCCCTATTGTATTTTTAAACAGCTATGGGAGGTTCCAGAAGAGGAATTCAATGATGTGATAGATACTAATCTGAAAGGAATAGAAAATATGTTACGTCACTTCATTCCTCTTATGATTGAGAAAAAACAAGGGATTCTTGTTAATATGTCGTATGGGTGGGGAATATCTGTTGCAGCACAGGTAAAAATTGAAACCAATAAAACATTTTTTTCATATTAAGTCTTTCTGTCTGGATAAAGTGTTGTATACACAAAGTCTTTCTTTACTAGACTAAATAAACCATATGAATCATACTAATAAACTGTATGAATCATACTAAATGACCATTTTATCCATATGAATCATACTAAATGTCAACTTTATAAATTAATATTGATAAGCATAGCTGTTTTACTTTTATTAAAGATCAATTATTAATTTTTTTAACTTTGGTTTAAGATCCTTCTAATTTAGCTTTTCTCTCTATCCAGTTTTTGTTTTTTCTCTTCAATTTTCTTTATGTTTTTTTATGAGATCATCTCCAATGATAGTTTTTTAAAGCTTTTTACTATTTGAAAAAGCTTACCATTGGAAAAGAAGACTAAACACTTATTTTCCTTAACCTTTTATTTGTCTTTTAGGCTCTGTCACATTTGATATTTACATTTGCTAGCTCTTTATTTATACACCAACTATATTTAGATATTAGATTTATTTTAGGCTTTGTATTTAGTTAATTAATTTATTTAGTAAACAAAATAAAAATTATGCAGTTACATAATCTTTTAACGTTTTTTCATTATAATGTTGAATAATGTTTTTTTAAAAATTTTAATAATAATTTCATGTAAGGGTTTTTTTTCTCCGAAAATACTACATATGTTGGTAAAATTATAAATTGTACGAGTGGATTTAATAGAACATTTAAGATAGATAAAAAGATAATTTGATTAACTTTTGAGAAAAGCTTTTTAAAAGGTTCACCATTGAAAGGTTGTTTGATAAAAGTTTTTTGCCAAATAGAAATATAAAAATTAATAATATGACAAAAGTCAAAAAAACTTTTGTTTAATCGCTTAGATGGCATTATATTTCTAAGATGTTAATGGGCTTATATGCTTTCATAAATTCCAAATTCCAAAATATCAAAGCTTTTAGATATGTCTGCAGCATGCAAGACTCTGATTTTTATCATTCTGTTTTGTTGAGTCACATTGACTTGTTAACTAAATCATGGGAATGGATGTGTGCAGGTTCACTGTGGGAGTGGAAGAGTGTTAACTAAACCTTTTGCTTTTTTTTGGGGGGGGGGGGGGAGGGGGGATAGGAGGTTAGAGGCGGATTCAGGTTGGTTGGGATTTGATTGGGAGGGGGGTCCATCAAGATTGGTGGGTTTAGGAAGAGTCTAGATGATGATGAAACACCTGGCAGCTATTGGTGAAACGTATGACCAAACTGCCCTTGAAGATGCTGCTTGGAACCTGTGGCATGTAAATCCTTCTCAGGCCAACACATCTACATCTACTTTTTCTTCAAACAATCCAAATCCTTTCACAAGTACTGTAAGACACCAAGGAGGACACACTACTGGGGGTGGGGGTGGGTCCCTCATCAGAACCATGCCAACTCCACTTGTCCCAGATGTTGACTTGTCAAACATAATCGCCATGGTTGAAACCGTTCGTGAAGTCCTTCCCCATGTCCGTGATGAATTAATATTACAGGTACCTATCCCCTCTCTCTCTCTCTCAATTCCTTTTTATTTAATTTTTTGAATTGGACATGGACATGAACATGATATGATAAAAAGAAAGGCAAGGGTCAGTAGTCATTGGTCATTGGAGGGAGGTTGTGTGCTGACGTCAGCCACCCAACCACACACAGTGTCCTGTAATATTTGAGAGCTATAGTTTTTTTGTATATAGGAAAAAATAAGTTAGACAAAAATATTGATCAAACTATAGCCCCCCTACCTCCACCTGATTGAGCTTTTAGGGAAAAATGAAAAACAAATTTGTTATGTATTATTTATTGAGATTATGTATGTGACTGATTAACTGGTTTGCGTTTCTTGTTTTGTATTAATAATTAATTTAATGAAAGGGATCTATTATGTGGGACAAGGATAGGGACAGTGGAGGTGGTCAAGTGAGATCCCGTTGCTTTTATTTGGGTCTAGTGTTTATATTTGGGATTGGATAATAAGTAGGAAAATGGTTGTTTATACCGTATATCTTCAACCCATCTGGCTTCGAATGGCAGAAGTATGCTTCCAATTATTTCATTTTCTTTTTCCAAATTCATGAATCTATATTATAAGATTTTGATGATTGGGATGTGATGTGAACAGAGCTGTGGAAGATTTTGAGGATTGGACTAATTGGCTTATGTATAAAGGTGGAGTTGGATTGAAAGGATACAATAGTTGGGAATCTTGGTGGGATGAAGAACAGGCACATATCCAGAAAATCAGAGGGCGTGTACTTGAAACTATATTGTGCTTGAGATTCTTCATATTTCAATACGAGATAGTCTATAAGCTCCAGCTCACTGGAAATCATACATCATTATTGGTACTTACAATTTTTATTTATTTCACTTTTTTTTCTATGTGAAAATATACTGACAAAAAATACATTACATGACATGATATGTTGGTTGAGTAGCTTTACGGGTTCTTATGGGTGGTGTTAGATGAAATTGTGATGATATACTCTCTAGTTCATAGGATCAAGGATTGTCTATTAGCCTGAGGTATTATCTGCAACGAACATTGATTCTTCTAATAATTAGATTTGTATATTAGTTTTTTGACTTTTATTTGATCAGGTCACAAGAATTATCGGAGCAGGGGTTCATTGGTCTTAAAGAATTATGAAAGGCAAGATGCAACTCTACTTAGTTGGAATTTGATGTTTATCATATATGTGTATATCTTTTTAGTTTGTATAGCATTACATTGCAAAAAATGTCCCTTAATAGCAATGTAGCAAGCTTGTTGTTAACATCTCGTGTCAGAAATACAAACACAGATCGAAAACCATTTTCTTTCACTGTTGCATATAAAACCTATTTTTCAGTTTCAGATATCAGGTATTAAGTTTTTTCATTCTTTTCCATGTATATATTACAAATAATCATGTTAGAATTTGGTTTATATTAGTTCCTATCAAATGGACTTAATATCATGTTTTTTATTATTGCATCATCTTAGTTGTTCCCAATAGAATGGTGTAGCCATGTTTTCAAAAAAGATTTCATTCTCTTGTTTCAGTGAAATCTGTGTAGAAGGATTAAAGACGCTGTAATTAAGCACAAGGTACAACCAAAATTCAAGATTCTTATTTCAGATCAGATCACAAATTCACAATATATTTATGTGTCTTTGTTATACATATAGATAAGGAAGGTAGATCCGACTTGGGACATGGAGGCTGATGAAGGAGACAAATACACATATATTCCAGTAAGAAACAGAGTTGGATGATTATTTGATAGTTTTATAGGAACGTATAACCCATGTTAACAATGTATTATTTTTGTATAACATTTGAATGATTATTTGTATGACATATTATAATTTGTGCAATTTATTTTATTTTTTGTGTATGAAATTTTATTTTATATTATGCAATGGATTGTATTTTTTGTATATGGTATTTTATTTCTATTATGATACATTAAATGAAAATTTAATTTAAAATCTATAAATAATATTTTTTTTAAACATTCAAAATTATGATCCGCAAAAATGTGTGTCATCTTCATTTATGACATGGCCTTTCTTGACAGGGGCTTTCTTGATACGCATTGTGTGTCATTAACACACGCGTCGTAAGGTTATGACACGCGAATGCGTGTCGTCTTACTTTATGACAGGGCCTTCCTTGATACGCATTGCGTGTCGTAAACGTGCGTCGTAATTGCGCGTCGTAAATGAGCGTCGTCTATAGACGACACGCAAAAGCGCGTCGTCTCTCTTTATGACAGGGCCTTCCTTGATGCGCATTTGCTCGTCGTCTGAGCCTTTTACGACGCGCAATGAGCGTCGTAAAAGGCTGTTTTAACTGACGACGACCAAGGATATTATTGTCCACTTAAATTCAGCAGCGAGATCTACAGTCAACCTTTAGTTATAGATCAATTCATTTTAAGCACACTAGAACGTGTTCCCCACTTCATGGCATACCCTAGTAATCAAGGAATTTCCAAAGAACTCTTTACTTTAGGTGAGTGTTCAATTATTTAAGAGAGAAGATAAATAGAAAAATAGGTACATATGTTTTGTCCCAAGTCAGATTTATTCCAATCACATAGATGGGACAACATATGATTACATAGATAGAGGGATAAAGAGATAGAAAGGTGCATATGTTGTGTCCCAGGTCGGATCTCTTCCAATCACGTAAAAGGGACAACATATGACTGGCATAGATAGATAGAGAGATAATGCAGAGAAATAAAGATGCATATGTTGTGTCCCAGGCCGGATCTTCCAATCATGCAAAGGGGACAACATATGGCTGACATAGAGGATAAGAAAGAAAAACAATTTCACACATACCTACTTTATCATAACCCCCCAGTCACCCTATCAGCACCAGAATTAAGGACATAAGTATGTACCTCGAAGAAGTGTTGAGCCACAGTTCTAGATGATAAGTAGCTTTAATGTATCTCGCAGGCTCCCTTGTTTATCTTACTTCTTAATCTATCCATGCATCATATGTTCAGTCCAAATGTAACTATCTAAGTCCAGATGAGTTAACACTGTCATGTGCTTTCATTGTCAACAGTGTCTAGTCCTTTCATTTTGAATCCTTCGTGCCTACCAGCACATTGAACATAGAGAATAAACAATTTCGCTTCGGTGCATTACACGTATTTCATATTGCTCTTTAACACTAAACTTCATATCACTTCCCAAGAGCACTTACGAAATAAGACATATTTTTTATTTTAAATTTATAATATATATATATATATATATATATATATATATATATATATATATATATTGTATTTTTGATTTCTCCCCCTTGATTTGTGCATGGGGAAGAAAGGAAATAAAATAAATGCGCAAATTTAAACAAACAAAAATAAAAGGTTAGTATTTGAAACGAATTATTTTAAGAAAAAATTCAAGAGTATCGAGAAAAATCAAACCATAATTCAGCAATTGAAGTTGTATCCAAATGACCTAAGAACAAGTAGATGCAGCAGCGTATTTAGCCTCAACTGTGTTTTAATTCCGAAACAAAGTTTATAAATTCAAGATTCAACACGCCGCTAAATACGATCCCCATTTGTGATCCTTTCTTTCTTTCTTCCTGCAAAGGACACATATCCTCACTTAAAGTTTTGAATGTTGTGCAGTTGAGAGATGTCTCCTATAATGTGTCTGGAACAGCCACTATCAACCTACTGAAGTCTGATGATATTCCTCCATAGCTGCTTTAGCACAGAGTGCAGGATTAGTTGGTCTTTGGAACCCAATCCATTTTGAAGATGGGTCTACCATTACTATCTACACAAGCTACTCTTTCCCATGACATATCCTGTTTATCAGACACAGAAGATGAAGAAATGTTAGAATTATTAGATGATTTAGAAGTGTGAACTTTTGGTACCCACATGTAGTCCGGTTTAACCCATTTCTTCTTTGATCGAATGAATACCTCAACACTCGTTTTAGAACTTGAAACCGATCGTCGAGATGACTTCGACCTAACTACTCTTTGTTTAACTGAACCATCTCTTGAATTTGGCATCTTGTCCGACATTCCATTCTTGTCCTTAGGAGTTTGATTCTTGGCATTTTTAGTATTCCAGTCACCATTGCCTGAGTGTGATCTCGAAGGATTTCTTTTGGAGGATCTCTCTCTTGGCACGTTCTGCCAACCTTGTTTGTAGTAAGGAACATATGAATGATGTGGGCAACTTCTAGCAATGTTCCTAGGAGTCCCACAGTTAAAAAAATTATGTCTTTTCATATAAATAAGATTGTGACTTGGTCCTTGTCCAACCGAAGTTTGTTTCGAAGAACATCCACAAGCATAAACATATGAACATTTATCAGACTGTTTAACAGATTTTTATGGCTTGAATTTTCCAGCAGTGGGAGTATCATCATCACAAGTTCTTGAATCATTCTCAGCAGAACTAGAATTGTTTTTGTTCTGCTCATGCCCATCTTGTATTGTTACTTTCTCTACACATGAAGTAGAAGCATTAGAATCGTTCACCTCATCACTATTAGTGGGGCCAGATTGTTCGGTTTGAACTAAATTTGATATCGGGGGTTGGCCATATTATGCAGGTGTCTTTATCATGTTGGTTTCAAGAGGCGGAGTATAGTTATTATTAAATAGAGGTGGAACGCTATGATATCCTAGACCCTCACCCTATTTGTCTTTTCACTTTAATTGTTTCTCAATCATAGTCTCAACTTTCTTACTTGACACATCAAATTTCTTAAAATTAAAATCTACATTTTCAAACTTTATTTTTGTTGAGCATAATCATAGTGTTCACATTTAATGATGTATTCTTCCTTAATTCTTTTAGGATCTTTGGTTTGGTCCTCCAGTTTTACTTTTAAAGTTTTTTGGGCATTTCTGAGAGTATATCCTTCATATTTAAGGTCCTCAATTTCCCTAATTAATAAATCATGTTGATCATGATAATGTTTAATTTTAGCTTCACATTACTGAGAGCATGAAGCTTATTAACCTCCTTGGTACTGAATGCTTCTCTGACCAAAAACACTAAAGGATTGTTGAATTAATGCTAACCGAGAACATTGAAAACCGAGAACCTAACCGAATACAAGGCTTTTCAAAACTGAGAACGAGGCTTCTGAACCGAGAACAAGGCTTCAAAACCGAATACGAGGCTTTGGGACCGAAATCTCAATAACCGAGAAGCTAGACCGAAAATTCGAACCCAATTATGTAGACCGAAGACTCTAACTGATATCTGAAAACCGAAAACCGAAGTTAACCTAAACGAGAATGTGAGGGGCTGAAGTGCAAACCAAATACGTGGACCGAGAAGCAAACCAAAAATGAAGATGTACTGAGGACTTGAATACCAAGAACCCTGATCGAGAATGCAAAGACAAGACCGAGAACACTGAAGCCGAGACCGAGAACACAAAAAATGCGAGGCTGAGAACCTTAACCGAGAACGTGTGGCCTAGAACCTTGACCGAACCGAGAACCAGCAACCACCACCGAGAACAGTGAGGAAGAGACCGAGAGCACAACTGACCTAAACGAGAACGAAGCTAGCCGTCGGAGAATCTTGAAGCCCTCACCGAATACGAGATCTGCCGCCAAGAACTCCGAGGGTTGTGACCGAAGGCCTCAAAAAAATGCCAAAAAAAAGAAAATTTTCAAGTTTTCAAAGCCAAACTCGATTAAAACTCTAAAATAATGAAGCACACAAAGAACAAAGATCCAAAATTTCGTCAAAAATAAATAAAAACGCCAGAAACTCCTAGAAAAACTCCAACAAACGGATAAAATCTTGCCAATTCGATTGATACTAATTCTTAGCTCTGATACCAATTGTAAAACCCAATCTTGTGATGTATCAATCGATTTCACTATGATGGTGCGGAATCCCAATCTAGTGAATGATGCAAGATGTAATATGGAATAAGAACACAATGATTAATCTTCAATGCACACTATTATTGATCAATATTCGGGTACATAAGATTCACAAATACACTCTTGGTTCTCTCTTTCTCTCTTAGTTCTCGAAATTACAATTGATTGTCTCACCCTTTACATAGCTGAAATAACACTATATATACCTAGACCTATTCCAAAGGCCAAGCCCAATACCCAAAACCGAAATCACTTAATCCCACTAAAATCACATGGTGATTTCGGTCTAAACGCATCCAAGATTATGGAGATTTCGGTCCTAAACCAAAAACTATAAAAGCATTGAAAAGAAAAGTATAAACCACAAATTTATGTCCTAACATTAACTTTGCGATTTGTTTATATCTGGGTAGCTATCTTTTTTTACACATCTAGGTAACGAACTTTTTGGAAGTGTTCACATATTACCATTATGACCGGTTGTAGCAGGTTACATCCGGTCATAATGGTCATATGTGAACACTTCCAAAAAACTCATTACCTAGATGTGTATAAAAAAATAGTTACCCAGATGTGAACAAAAACAAAAGGTAAGAGTAAATTACACGAATGGTCCCTGTGGTTTGGGGTAAATAACGCGTTTGTTCCATAACTTATTTTTTTTAACTCGGATGGCTCTACTGTTTATTTTTGTTACGCGTTTGGTCGTTGTCTTATCTAAAAAAACTATTATGCCCTTATTAATTTATTTTTTAATTAATTTTCTTATTTATGTATTAATTTTTTAACATTAAAAAAAATTAATAGACCCCACATATCTGTATCTCCTCACCCTAAACCTAAAACCACATTTGAGAATTTTAATATGGGACCCGCCAGTCACCATCCTATCTCTCATCATCCCCAACTTCTATTTTCTTTCCATCTCTAGTGACATCGACGTCTTAACTATCCTTTTTTCCGGTCTTTCAACTCCGACAAACCAACACCACAACCCAATGTCTATTCATAAAATATTCCACAACCACAACCTAATGCATCACAATCCTTGTAGGAAAAGAAAATTGATACCAAAAAGAAAAATTGGATAACCAAATCAATTGAAAACAATAACTTGAAATGCAAATCAAAACCTGAAACTTTATTAACAACATTCTAAGCTTTAGCTCATCAACCAATGTGTGTGTATGTGTTTTTAATTATTGGTCTCCATTTCTGATACTTTTAGTCTCTAGTAAATTTAAGTGTTTATATTTAATATCTTCAACAATAAAATTCTATATAACGACGATGTGTTTTTTTCCATGTCAAATCCGGATTTTTTTACCAAAGTAGTTTATTTTAAAAAGATATTTACCAAATTGGTATGGTTTTAAAAAATATTTACTATTTAGGTTAAATTTTATACCAAATCAAATTTAGAAGGCAAAATGAAAAAGAAAAAGAAATTGACTTATCAGGGTAATTAACCTTTCGGTTTATTCACATTAGGATAACTATTTTTTGTTGTAAACATCTAGGTAACAATCTTTTTGGAAGTGTTCACATATGACCCGTAACGTCTTAAAAACATGATCCAAAATTTTCATTTTTAATTTATGTAAAATAGTATTCCAATCATTATCCATACATCCCAAATAAAATAGGCGTATCAAATATCATAAAATCAAAGTGAAATATTATGTGTGGAACCCATGTGGTGTGTCCAATGCAGTCATCCCGAGCTCTTCCCCTTACTACTGGAAGTACCTAAAACATAAATTGAAAACTGTAAGCACAAAGCTTAATGAGTTCCCCAGACTACCCTATACCATACATAATAAATCACATATTGGGCCCCCGCCCAACATCAGGCGTCCCCCGGCATTGATCCCCGCTCGGTTTACAGATTTGTTATTCTCAGGCATCGCTTGTCACTGAGCCTCACCCACTATACACATACAATCTATATCACATAATCATGCTAACACATATAATGATCATAAAAACTAACATATGTTCCAGTTCTCAGGCCTCGCCTGGCATCGAGCCTCGCCCGGTATACATATCAGCACATAACACATACAAGGGTCGCGCAGACTCCTAGCATCCTAGCATAATCAATAAGGGCCGACATTGGTGCCTTAGAACTACTAAACCCAGTGAGGAAACTCACCTCGAATGTTGAGCTCATTGAAAGAAATCCCTAACTGCTGCCCTGACAACTCCCCGAGCTATCAGTACAAAATAACACCCAATTAACACTCGGGTTCCAATCTATAGCCAATAATCCATATTTAGGGTAAAATGACCATTTTACCCTTGCCCTATCTTGAACCAAAATTGAGGCACAAATCCATAACCTAAAAAGACCCAAAACCAATTGATCCACTAAGTTTCACTTATGGCCTAATTTTCCAAATTGGGCTCAACCCCCAGATAGGCTTTACCATAAAGCCCACTAAATTTTCCTTAGTCCGAAAGCTTGATTTCAGATGGCTTAAAATGTCCAAAGCAACAAGATCCAAAGGAGTGGCCCAACCGAGGCCCAAAATAGTGTGAAGCCCAAACTTTCTAAGTACACAGGCAGCAAGACAAGAAAGGAACTCACTCTTTGACACGTACTCAGCTGTTCGCTAGGCGTATTCGCTGCATGGCTTGTACGTTGCGCGTACTGGCTTGTACGCCTATCGTACTCCCTTATTAAGTCATTTTGTAAGTCCACGATCTAGGTATCAATCCAAATCACTAGATTGGTGCGGAATCCCAATCAAGTGAATGCAACAAATAGTAAATATGAAAATAAGAACACAATGATGAATCTTCAGTGCACACTATATTGATCAATAGTCTAGTACATAAGACTCTCTATAACGTTCAGTTCTCTCTGTCTCTTTCAAAATCTCGAAATCAGCAAATCAAAATGACCAACCTTTGACACGGCTGAAACAATACTATATATACATGTACCTAATTACAAAGGCCCAACCCAAAGCCCAACCGAAATCACTTAATGGTTTCGGTCCAAACACCACTGAATTCATGGTGTTTTCGGTCCTAGACCGAAAACTCTAAAAGCTACGTAAAGTAAAGTATAAACCACAAATCATGTCCTAACAATCTCCCCTTTGGTTTATAGCTTTCTTTTCTTTTCAATCTTTTCTTTGTTCTTGATTTTCAGCTTTTATTTTCGATTCCTTCACGACTCCAAGATGAACATATGAATTTCTACATGAATGACTTCATCTTGAATTGTTGGACTTCCTTTAAGACTTGACTTTGAACGCACATAGAGTATAGAGGCTTATTGTATAGGTTCTTGAAAATCAGCACTTTCCGCTTTGAAAAACTTCAGAGATAATTACAAAGAGACCAAGTCTTCTGGATCACTTCAGCAAGTTCATAGATAGCAGCAAATTGATTGAGGAGACTTCAATGCAATTCGTCACATAACTTCAAATACCGCTTCACCTTGCTACTGGGGTTGAAAGCTTGTGTGTTGAAAAATAATCTTCACTTCTTGTTCCTTCGAATGAATATTCTTTGTCGATCACAGATGCGTCTTGAAAAGTAACCATGACTAAAAAGTCCATGTGGATCATAGAGTCATAAAGACCCTTCTCACCACAGTTGTTCAAGGACCCGACGTTGGCTCAGATGGAGACTACTCGCAGTATCTGTATGAACATAGAGGAACGCATTGCGATTTATTGAGTATCAAAGAACTACTCATGGCTATTTTTTATGTTAGCCCCTTCATATCCCCGATCAAAGATCTCAATACAGTTTTTCAAGTTAACAAGTTAACTTGGGCCTTGGCGAGACGTTTAATGGTTTCTGAATCTCAGCTGAGTGTACCATTCTAGTGCCAGTGAAAGTTAATTAGGAATAACTCACAAAACCATCTTGTGACAAAAGTATCCGAAGACATATTTCCATAGTTTAGCATGACACGAGGTAAGGCCCTTTGGCGGGACATTCAACGATAATCGTGCCTTGCGAGGTGCATCGACCTAGTGCCAATAACTGTTAATTTCTTACCTTTGGAGAATGTATCCAAGAATACATTTGATTCTCTGTAGTTTTGCATGACAAAAAGAATGTCAAGACCATGTGCGGAATGTTCAACAATATCTATTTTCCAGATGGGTGAATTGCCCTAGTGCCAGGACAGTTCTTAGGTAAAGATAACTGACAAGAACAATTTTGACAATCTGTACAGTTTCCAACTTTCAATTCCTTAAATACGACAGTTCTTAGAAAAATACTGCCTAACTGACAGTTTGTACGGTTTCATGCCTTCAATTCCTTGAATACGACAGTTCTTAGAGAGAAACTGCCTAACTGACAATTGTACGGTTTCATGCCTTTAATTCCTTGTGAAAGTAGTGTGAAGTGTAATTTCGTCAATTCCTTTCAAGATCTCTTCTTGCACAGAAAATTCTAACACAGTCTCCTTGAGTCTCTTCTTCTTTTGAATTCTTATTTTTTAAGACAAATGATTTTTTTAGATAAAAATAAAAATAAAATAAACTTAGCACCTAATAAAAATAACTAAGAAAAAAATAATATTAAAATACGCTCAAAAAGCAATAAAAATATTTTTGGATTTTTGATTTTTCTGAAAAAGAAAAAAAAACAGAAATAAAATAAATATATTTTTGGAATTTTTGAATTTTGTTTGGTTATAATTCTCCCCATAAATTTGTGCATAAAGGAGAAAGAAAGAAAAAGATATGATCAAATTTAAAAAAAAAAACAAAAATAAAATACAAAATGTACAAAAAAAATTATGTCAGTCTTCAAAATGAATCATTTTAAGAAAACCTAGAAGTATCAAGAAAATTCAAACCGTAATTCAGCAATTGAAGTTGCATCCAGATGACCTGAGAACAGCAAACAGATGCAGTAACGTATTTAGCCTCAGCTGTGTTTCAATTCCGGAACGAAGTTAACATATTCAAAATTCATCACGTCGTTAAATACGGTCCCCATTTGTGTGATCTTTTCTTTCTCCCTTCCCGCAAAGGACACATACCCTCAATTAAAAGAGATGTCTTATGTCATGTGCCTGGAACAGCCACTATCAACATACTGAAGTCAGATGATATTCCTCCATAGTTGCTCCGACATAGAGTGCGGAGTTAATTGGTTTTGGGAACCTAGTCCATTTTGAAATTGTGTTTACCATTACTATCAACACAGGATACTCTTTCCCATGACATATCATGTTTATCATATAAGAAACATAAATAAGTTACAAGACTTTTGGACGATTTTGAAGTGTGACCTTTGGGAACCCATTGGTAATTAGGTTTAAGCATTTTAATGTTTAACCTAATGGGTGCTTCAACACTTGATTTTGAAATGGAACTACCTTTTGATTTATACTTGAATCGCAAGTGTAAGCTAGAGGAGAATCCTTAAGATGAATTCGACCTCATCGAATTTGGTTTGGCAAAACCATCTCTTGAATTAGGCTTCTTGTCCGACATGCCCTTTTTGTCCTTGGGAGTCTGAATCTTGGCCTTTTAGCATTCCAATCACCATTGCGTGAATGTGACCTTGAAGGATTTCTTCTAGAAGATCTCCCCCCATGACACGTTTTGCCAACCTTGTTCATAGTAGGGAACATATGAACGATGTGGGCAATTTCTAGCAATGTGACTGAGAGTCCCACAGTTAAAACAAGTTTGTCTTTTCAAATAAATAAGATTGTGACTTGATCCTTGTCCAAATGAAGTTTGTTTCAAAGAACTTCCACAAGCACAAGCACATGCACATTTATTAGACTGTTTAAGAAAAATTTATGGCTTGAATTTTTCAACAGTGGGATTATTATTATCACAAGTTTTTGAAGCAATTTCAGCAGAACTAGAATTATTTTTGTTTTGAACGAACCCATCTTGCACTGTTACTTTATCTGCGCATGAAGTAAAAGCATTAGTATCTTTCACATTAATATTCTTAGTTTGGCCGTATTGTTCAGTCTTAACTGAAACAGTTACAGTAGGCTGGCCATGTTGAATAGATTTTTCTCGTCTCTATGGTTTTAGAAGCCGGAGTAAAGTTATCATTGAAAGCAGGTGGTACACTGTGATACCCCAGACCCTCTTTCTGGTTGCTCTTCCACTTTAACTGTTTTTCAATCATAGACTCAACTACTTCACTTGGCACATCGAATTTCTTAAAACTAAATTTAGCATCCTTAAATTTAGCCTTTAATGAATCAAGTTCAGCACTTAAGTTTGCAATTTTCTCTTTGGTAAAATGATAGTGAACACATTTGGTGCTATATTCTTCTTTAATCCTGCTTAAATCTTTAGTTTGTGCTTCTAGTTTTTCTTTAAGCGGTTTATTTACTTTCTTAATTTCATATATTTCATTTTTAAGGTAAAAAATCTCTCTAACTAATAATTCATTTTCTTCATGGTATTTATTTATTCTGCCTTCACAGGACTGAGAGCATGAGGCTTCACTAACCTCCTTGGTACTGTTGTAAGAACTCATTATTTACCAACAAAAAGAAATCTGATTGTGTAATTTGATTTTGACTGATAACCAAGATAAATTCCCTTTGACCGAAAACTTGAAAGTCAACCAGTTTGACCAAAATCCCTGAAAGTCAACTATTTGACTGAAAAGAGTTGACAGAAAACTATATATCTTGGTTGAGAACTCTACCAAGCCGAGAACCCTATACCTTGTTACCGAGAACGTTATTCATTCGTCGAAAACACTAAAACCTAACCGAAATCAAGGTTTTGATCGGGTTTCCTTTGGTAAATTACCAAAAAATATCTCTAACGCAATATCCTCCAAAATTAGTGAAGAAAACTAAGAAAATGATGAGCACAAAGAACAACAACACGATCAACAGCAAATTCCTTTTTCCCAACTCAACCCAAAAACACCATAAAGCGAATTAATGTTTCGAAAGCAATTGATACCAAAATGCCCTTAAGTCGGTTTTAAGGCTCTGATACTAACTGTAAGTCCACGATCTATGTATCAATCCAAATCACTAGAATGGTGCGGAATCCCAATCAAGTGAACGCCACAAATAGTAAATACGAAAATAAGAACACAATGATGAATCTTTAATGCATGCTATATTGATCAATAGTCCAGTACATAAGACTCTCTATAACTCTTGGTTCTCTCTGTCTCTCTCAAAATCTTGAAATCAGTAAATTAGAGTGACCAACCTTTGACACGGCTGAAACAATACTTTATACCTAGACCTAATTACAAAGGCCCAACTCAAAGCCCAACCGAAATCACTTATTGGTTTCAGTCCAAACACTACCGAATTCATGGTGTTTTCGGTCCTAGACTGAAAACTCTAAAAGCTATGTAAAGTAAAGTATAAACCACAAATCATGTCCTAACACATTTCTTCCATTAAGCTCTTAATGATTAAGTCTAACGGTCCAAAACACAAATGTGAGTCCCAAAGAGTTTCTAGAACCATAAAGTCACTAACTTGGTGACTTTACCTGCCCCAAAAGATCCCAACTTTGATTTATAACATTCTACTTTCATAATAATGGCCATAACTCATGCATGGATGGTTCTAAGGTTCAAAGATGACAAATTTATGACTCTAGAACCAAAATAACACCAAGAGTAGAAACTATATGCTTCAGAAATGATAATAATCTACAAAATCTCATCTATGGGACCAAAAAGGGTCTAAAACTCAAACAAAGGAGATCTAAGCTATAAGACAACAAGTTCAGAGATTTATACCTCAAATAAAATCCAAAAGATGATGATATCTCGTATCTATAAGCTCCCACTCTTCCAATGAAGCTTCAAGATGATCTCTTTCCTTCAAAACACCAAAGATGCACCCAAAAGACCTTCTAAGCTCAAGAACTCTCAACTATGGAGTTAGGGTTTCAAGTATAGGGTTAGGAGGACAAGGAGGCTGATTAAATGATGGTTTCATGTCCAGAAGGATGATTATATAGTGGCTAACGCTGGAGATTATGGTTTTCAAAAGTCCTTACGTATGCTCCGCGTACACTTCTGTACGTCCAGCGTACACCTCCAGATCTATGATCAAACCTTCGCATGAGTACGCTAAGTGTACTACTTGGTATGCCCCGCGTACTCGCTTTACAACTTGTACGCTAAGCGTACCTTTTGGTACGCCCCGCGTACAACTCAAGGACTAAACGGGACAAATTAAATAATGCAAGGGAAAACATAAACTTACCAAGATTTAAGTGTTACAATTCTCTCCCACTTGAATCAGATTTCGTCTTTGAAGTCCACCGCCCCGAACAACTCTCGATAATGCTCTCTCATCCCATCCCCAGGCTCCCAAGTCCACTCTGAACCCTTATGGTGTAGCCACTACACCTTCACCAGCTCTACAACCTTGCTCCTCAAGGTCTTTATCTTCAGGTCCAAAATTGCCACCGGTTTCTCAATATAATTCAGGAGGTCATCCACCTGAATATCATCCAATAGTACAACTACAGAATCATCCACCACACACTTTTGCAGCTAAGAGACATGAAACGTGATATGAATCTGACTTATTTCGACTGGAAGATCTAGATGATACACAAACTGGCTCACCCGAACCAAAACCCTAAAGGGACCAATATACTTGGGGCCCAGCTTGCCTCGCTTCTTGAATCGGATAATACCTTTCCAAGGTGACACCTTCAAAAGAACTATGTTTCTTACCTAAAACTCCAATTCCGACTGGTGCCTGTGAGCATAACTCTTCTATCGACTCTGAGATGTCTGGAGCCTTCTCTTAACCCAATGAATCAGCTTAGTTGTCTTCAGTACCACCTCAGTACTCCCCATGAATTGCTGACTGACCTCACCCCAACAAATCGGGTTCTTATATTTCCTCCTATAGAGCATCTCAAAAGGAGGTTGATCAATGCTAGCAGGATAACTGTTGTTATACGAAAATTCCGCTAACGGAAAATACGTATCCCAAATCCCACCAAAATCCAACACACATGCACGCAACATGTCCTCAAGAGTCTAAATAGTCCGCTCACTTTGACCATCGGTCTACGGATGAAATGTTGTATTGAAATGGATACGAGTGCCCAACTCATCATGAAAGCGCTTCCGAAACTTGGAAGTAAAGCGAACATCCCTATCTGAAACCACCAATACCGACACCCCATGACGTGCCACCACCGCCCTGATATAAATCTCGGACAACTTCTTTGCAGAAATACTCTTCTAAATCGGAATGAAATGCACGCTCTTGGTCAATCGATCCACGATGACCCAAATCGAATCACTCCACGTGTATTCCTGGGAAACTTCGTGATAAAATCCATGGTGATGTCCTCCCATTTCTAAACAGGAATCTCTAATCGCTACATCTTGTTGTGAGGTTGCTGATGCTCGACCTTGACTTTCCTGCAAGTCAGGCACCGCTCGACATACCATGCCACATCACACTTCATGCAGGGACACCAATAATCAGGGCAAAGATCCTTATACATCTTCTTCGCCCTGGGATGAATGGAGAACCTCAACTTGTGGGCCTCCTCCATCAGAACCTAGCATACACCGCTCTAATACGACACCTAAACTCGCTGATGCAGAGTCAACAATTTGTGGCTATCATACTTTGTAACAACCCGTTTATTAAATAAATAAATAAATAAATTTATGAAGGTATAATAGCTCTAAAATCAATAATTATATAGTAAGGCTTTGGTTTTCAGGAGCCAAAGGTTACAATTTTAGAAGTCGGGGGTGAAAGTGTAAATTTCGGATTCAGTTTGTAAACGTTTATGAAGATAGGGGCTCTGTGGTAATTATTGGGATTTAATTTGGAAGAAAAAGAGAATGGAAGGTTGAATATGTCATAATTGAGAGTTGGAGGTTAAAAAGGTAAATTCTGGATTAGTTTTGCAAAAGATTCTTGAAGTTGGGGCTGTTTGGTAAATTTTGGGGTCTGTTTCGAAATGATTTATGGAGGGAGGGACCATTTGTACCATTATGGCAACAAGTTTGTAGGGCTCGGGTATAAAGCCCATACAAACCCTAACCCTAAGGTAACCAATCAGCCGTCAACCTCCTTATGCCTCCCTCATCGGCTGCCACTCCCACTTCTTCACCTTCCGGCGCCGCACCACCACTAAGACCGTCGACCACCAAAGCCGCTACATGAACCTGCTACTGCCACTATCTCCGGTTCTATGATGCCACAAGTTGCTGCCGGAGGAGCCGAGGCAGCTGAAGTCCGATGTCGGGGCAAGTGTTGCTGCCGTTCCTAGCAAATGACATTGCTTCTGGAGTGCATCATCGTCCTCCCATCATCATTGCTACTCCAATCGCTGAGAAGGATACAAGCAGGCGCCCCCTCCTGCCGATGCTGATGTCGTCGTGGTTGTGTCGCCATCGCCACCTCACTGCTAGTTCTTTCCGTCAAGGGTTGCACCCACCGCCACCCTTTCGCCTCCTCTTTAGTCTCGTTGTCAGCCACGACATGTCATTACAAGATATCGCCATTAACTGTTGCCATGCCATCTCCCATCACGACCAGGAGGGTGGTTGGATCCGGTTGCAATAATCTAACGTGGGTGGGTTTCTTTTTCGTGTTCAGCTCAAGAGTTGCATGTTTTGTTGTTGCTGAACAAGTGAGGGTGTGCTTTTTGGTCGGAAACCACCATGGCAGCCAACCATGGTGGCTGCCATCACCTACCACCACCGGCCACCACAAGGGTGGTTGTGTGTGTGTGATTATTTTGAGTGTGTGTTTATTTTGGGTTATTTCATTGTAAAATTGTACTAGTAGCTAGATTAATGAAAAGAAAACTCAAAACCACCACCGTGAGGTGGCGGTTGCCGCCTCCTGCTACCACCAGCCGCCGTGTTGGGTGATGATGTGATTAGTTGTGTTTGGATTGCTTTTGGAGTGTTTGGACACGATTGGACTAGAAACCCTAACCACCACCGTGAGGTGGTGGCCGCCGCCTAAGCCGCCATTGACCACCACTACCCGAGGTGGTAGTGGGTGGTGCCCGACTAGTGAAACCCTAATGGGCCTAATGAACCCTAATTGATCAAAAGACCTAGCTATTGAGCCTATTGGGCTATGATTGGGTTAGAAACCCTAATTAGGGTTTAGAAAACCCTAATTTTTGGATATATGGGCCTTGCACGTATCGGGACCCACATTTGGGCCATTGGAATGGAATTGTGAATTACACCCAATCACACCATATGACTTATCTAGTAGAGTGATGGACTTAATGGATTAAGTCCTTTATGAGTTAAGTGAGAAACACTTAACCTTAGTTGTCATTTTATGTGAAACCCTAATTTTGGGAATTTGATCGGGACTACACTTGAATTATTCACTAAACTTAATACATTAATTAATAATCATTTTCAATCAACCTAAGTCAATACTAGACTTAATGGATTAAGTCCTTAATGGGTTAAGTAGGAAAACTTAACCCTAATCATCATTTTATGTGAAAACCCTAATTTCACTTGGGCCTTGAGTTGGGCCTTTCCATTGGGCTTTGGTAATCTGATTATTAATGGGTCATCCAAGAATAATCATATGGACTAGAATATGTTGATGGGATTAGGGTAAGGCCCATATGAGGGTTTGGGCCCAATTTGGAAAATTGGGCCATAGTTTGGGCCTTAATGATTATATGATATTGGGCCATTAGAATGTCAAATGTTGGAGTGGAATAAATGGTTGGGCCTTAGAGTGAGACCATGTATAGGCTTGGCCCCAATTTTGGAAAATTAGGCCATATGTTGGGCTTTGACTCAGAGTTGACTGTTGGGTCTTTGGATTGGGCCTTAGGCATGGATCACGCTAAGATTGGGGTAAAGTAGTCTTTTACCCCAAGCATGGACTTATGGTTATGTATTGGAACCCAATTATTAATTGGGTGTTGTTTGATGTTGACAGCTCGGGAATCTGTCAACCAGCAGCTGAGTTTTATCCGTGGGACTTCACCAGTGTGAGGTGAGTTATCCTCAATATACTTAAGGGTCTAAGGCACCAAGGCCGACCATTTTGGATTGCTATCCTGATATGTTGTATGCTCGAGTATTGTATGATCTGTTAGATCAGTATCCTTGTAGATGGGATGTTATATGACGGTATGATCCGTTAGATCAGTATCCTTGTAGATAGGATGTTATAAGTTGTTATGATCCGTTAGATCAGTATCCTGGTAGATAGAATGTTGTATGTTGATATGATTCATTAAATCAGTATCCTGGTGTAACACCTGGTATGTTTTCTTCAGTATATGTATTTTTCTCTAGGACTCGACGAGTTGGAGGATCAACTCGTCGAGTAGGGACGTGGCTGTGGACATTTTAAGTGACCGACTCAACGAGTCAGGAGACTGACTCGGCCAGTAGGTGCTGGATAAGTGAAATCCACAATCTGAGGGTTTGCACCCTATATAAACAACTTAACTCAACCTCCTTTGTCCCTAACACTCTCTTGAAAGCTTCATATAGAACCCTAGCTATTTGTGTGTGAGTTAAGGCTATTTTTGGTGTTCTTGTGTGGATTGTAAAGCTTGGAAGGAAGAAAGGAGCTTGGAAATCGAGTTGGGGCTTTCAGATCCGGAGATCTTACTTCATTTTCAACAGCTTCAAGGTATAATGCCCCTGTCTTGACTCATCTATGTGTTTATTCATCTTTAACTTGGGATATATATGGATTTCGAAGTCATTTTTCGGATTTGGAAGTATTGAGTGGGTTTTAACTTCAGATTTGGGCCTTAAGAGGGGTCTCATGGCATAAAGGTTCCAACTTTAGGGCCATGAGAGCCCCATGTACATTGTAGGACACTTTATATGGATTTTTGAGCTAAAAACCCCATGCATGTGCATCAAGTTTGGAACTTTACATATAAAATGGACATTAGGAGGCCAGATCTATGGTTTTGGTGTGTTAGACCTCATTTAAATCGACTGTATGGAATTGGTCAAGGTTGGACTCGGCGAGTTGTTCTTGGCACTCGATGAGTCGGTGACCATTGTGCACCAAACCCTTTCTGTGAATGGGTAAGTGTTAGGAAGGAAGTCCCTTGTGGGTTTAGACGCGAAAAGGGACCTGGAAGCCATGGGACCCGGTGAGTGGTATGAGCAGACTCAGCGAGTCCATAGTAATCTTCCAATATTTGAAGATGGACTCGACGAGTTGTTCATACAACTCAGCGAGTCATAGACTGGACAAGTTCTTACGTTGGAGATGAACTCGACGAGTTCAAGAAGGAACTCGGCGGGTCGGATGAAGATGGTCCCGATGTTATGATTGAAGGAGAACCCGTCGAGTTTTTGGTAGACTCGACGAGTGGAGTCGGGGTTTTGTGTGGGATTAGAGAAGCATGGACTCGACGAGTTGGTAGGCCAACTCGGCGAGTCAGGTCAACTGAATGTTGACTTTGACCAATGTTGACTTTGACTGAACTTGGACTGACCCTGTTTAGGGTTGTATGTGATGTGTGTTGACTTGAAGGTTGCCGTGTAGGGATCGAGGAGTCGTAGGTAGTCGACTTGTGCGCCGAGGATAGTTCAGAAACTGCACGACATTGAGGTGAGTTACCTTCCAGTAAGGGTGGGTCTAAGGCCATAATGTCGGCCCACCAAAAAGGGGTATTTAGAAGATAATGGTCTTTGTGAGAATTATCTTGGTCTAGTTATGTGATGGTTATGAGGTTTATCTGGATGGTATGTTATGTGTATGGTAGGGATTAGTTTCCCTAACAGTGGTCCTTAGGACCCAAGGGTAGGTCATTACCCGGATATGCCTGATTATATGCTTATATTTGTTGATTGTGTGCTAGTGGTAGGGGGTGAAATAGTCCCTAGTTACCGGTTGAAAGATACCGATGTTGATTACCGGTTGAAAGATACCGATGATGGTTACCGGTTGAAAGATACCGATGAAGGTTACCGGTTGAAACCGATGAAGGTTACCGGTTGAAAGATACCGATGAAGGTTATTGGTTGAAAGATACTGACGATATTATATGGTTTGTGGTATGATGAAGGAAATCACTAAGCTTTGTGCTTACAGTTTTGGTTTTGGTTTCAGGTACCTCTTCATCAAAGGGGAAGGAGCCGGCGGTGTAGCAGCGCATCACACACACACACATGTTTCCACAAGAAGTTTTTGGGACTGTACCCTGATTTTCAATATATTTGATGTTATGGTTTGAAATACAACATTATGATTTTGTAATGGAATGTTTTATTGACAATGTTTTGGTAAAATGTTTATTAAATGCGTTAATTCAAAAATGAAATTTTTGGCCTTGAAAATTGGGTCGTTACAAGTTGGTATCAGAGCTCTGATTTGAGGGATTCGGACACACCCTCGGGGGTGTCTGGACTCAAACCGAGGGACTAAAAGATCTTTCAAGGAAAGAATGGTTTTCTAAAGTCTAAACTAAGAAATTTTAAGAAAGACAAAGTGTGTTATTTGTGCGACCGGTCGGGGTCAAGTAAGTTTTACCCAAGATACCCATACTTGTTATGTTATGTTATATGGTTTTGATTCAGAGAACTGCATGCTAGAATAGGACTGAGGATCTAGGAGGATGCCTTGTGTGCCTGATATATGATTTTGAGAATTGCATGCTCGTTAGGGCTAAGGATCTAGGAAGGATGCCTTATGTGCCTGTTGTATGAGCTGTGTGCTAGGACTGTTTAGTCAGCAGTAGGATGGCCTGTGTAGGTTATGTCTAGTTTGGTTACTCGAGGCACGAATGCTGCTTGCTTTGTGCTATGGGGGTTCTGACCAGCTTCAACTAACTAAGGAGCATATATGTAACAGTATCCGCAAGCTAGTTAGGGGGAGGTGGTGGGGACTCCTAGTGCAGCTGATGGCGGAGAGTAGGTCGGAGAGTGCCCTAAGGAAGCCTAGGATGAGGTCAGTGGAAAGGGTATCAGTAAAAGGGACTTAGTGAAGTCGAAGCAATTCTTGAGGAAAGTACGGATAGATGTGGAAGGTAGTATGGGCCCGTACTACTGAAAGTAGAGGATCCGTACTCAAACCGAGGAGGGCCTAGATGGAACCGAGAAACTTGGAAAGTGTGTGTGACCTCCAGAAAGTATATGTGACCCTGACATTCATATGTTTATCGTTTCAGAATAGTGGTCACACGACATGGAGTAGGAGGTTCAGGATCCGGGTCAGGATCGAGCTCGGGGGCAGGATCCGAGCATGTGGATGACGGGTTACGCGGGTTCATAGCGTCCGAGATCACAAGGGGTATCCTTGATGCGACACCAGTTATCTTCGGGTCTATCAAGGAGGGGATCATTGAGCTGATGGAGGATCGCCTCAAGGCGTTCCGGAGTGACATGGCGACCAGCCAGTCAGGACCACGCACACTGTCCTTTAAGGACTTCAGAGGGAGTGGTATGCCAGATTTCCACAGGGCGAAGGACCCCATTGCTGCCAGACGATGGATTGTGGACATTGAGTCTGCACAGCTGACCAGCTTCTGCCCTGAGGGGTCGAAGGTACGATTTGCAGCAGGGTGTTTGAAGGACCGGGCTAGGGACTGGTGGGAGTCGGTTGGTGACTCTCTGGGAGCCGCGGCTATTGAGGCTATGACATGGTCGGATTTTATGACCCGGTTCAGAGCAGAGTTTGCGCCAGTTGTAGAGCTTTAGCAGCTGGACAGGAAATTCTTGGATATGAGACAGATTACGGAGACTGTGGCAGAGATCACCGCCAAGTTCCGGGAGAGGGCTTTGTTGGTGACCCTGTATGCGGGTGATGAGGACATGAAGAGGACCCGCTACCATGACATGCTACGAGCTGACATCCGAGAGCATGTCAGTTTTTCAGCTTGCCCTACCCTTGATTCCATGATTGCCAGGGCTAGGGAGAGAGAGATTGATCTGGAGCACATCCGGAAGAGGAAGGCAGAGGAGGGGCAGATGACGGGGGCTTCGGGGAAGAAGCCCAAGGGATCCAATGGTAGGCCGAAAGGCCAGTCAGGGCGGGACTGCTGTGGGAAATATGGTCGGTCACACGAGGGAACTTGTCGCACTGGGCCGGGTTCAGGATGCTATAAGTGCGGCAAGGTTGGGCATTTTGGCAGGGATTGTACTGCCCCTACTCTGACGATTCAGATGTCAGACCTGATTTGCTTTCATTGCAATCAGAAGGGCCATAAAAAGGCCAATTGCCCTCGATTGGCAGCAGCAGCGGCGCTGGCAGTGGCACCAACTCTAGCGACAGGACAGGTTGTGGATGGCCGGAAGGTCAAGTTGGAGGCTCTAGTGGTTTGAAGCTGAGCATTTCAGCTGACAGCCGAGGAGGCACGCGCTACACCCGATGTGGTGACTGGTATGATTTCTTATCCTTATGCTTTTATTGTATGTCGCTGTGATTCTAATATATCATGTGCCTTGTTTAGGATCGTTCAATGTGAATGGAATCCCAGTTCAGGTGTTGTTTGATTCGGGTGTCACCCGATCATTTATCTCTCTTGCGCTTAGGAAGAAGTTTCCGAAGTCTTCAGGCATGTTGGATTTCCCTCTAAAGGTCGAGATTGCGGACGACCGGTTGGTACGAGCATCGGAGGTCTATCGGGACTGTGTTTTAAGGCTGTTCGAGGAGCGTTACCTGGTAGACCTGGTTCCTATTCCGTTGAGGGGGAACAAGGTGATTATAGGCATGGATTGGTTGAGCCCCAATGGGGCAGTGATAGATTGCACGCATCAGTTGGTTCAGATCAGAACCCCAAGTAGGGGAGAGTTGATAGTTTAGGGCGAGAGGCCACAACAAGGACCAACGCTATGTTCAGCAGCGAGAGCTAGGCGTTACCTTCAGCAGGGTTGCGCAGGATATGTTGCCTATGTTATGGACACCCAGGAGGCGGGTAAGGCGACAGTGGGCGATGTGCCCGTGGTGCGTGAGTTTATGGACATATTCCCAAAGGAGTTGTCTGGGATACCTCTGGAGAGGCAGGTGGAATTCAGGATCGACCTAGTCCCCGGTGCGGCTCCGATAGCCAAGGCACTGTATTGGCTGGCTCCTCCTGAGATGCAGGAGTTGTCTATACAGCTGCAGAATCTGTTAGACAAATGACTCATTAGACAGAGTACTTCTGCCTGGGGAGCCCCGATTCTGTTTATGAAGAAGAAGGACGGGTCGCATCGGATGTGTATAGATTATCGGGAGCTGAACAAGGTAACTGTGAAGAACCGTTACCCACTCCCGAGGATTGATGACCTCTTTGACAAGCTTCAGGGAGCATCTTGGTTTTCCAAGATTGATCTGCGTTCAGGATACCATCAGATGAGAGTCAGAGAGGAGGATGTGCAGAAGACTGCGTTTCGGACGCGCTATGGCCACTACGAGTTTATAGTGATGCCCTTCGGGCTCACCAATGCTCCTGCCACATTCATGGACCTCATGAACCGCATGTGTAGGCCGATGTTAGACCGGTCTGTGATAGTATTTATGGATGACATCTTGGTTTACTCCAAGACGTAGGAGGAGCACGAGGAGCATCTACGGGAGGTTCTGGAGACTTTGAGGAGGGAGAACTTGTATGATAAGTTCTCCAAGTGTGAGTTTTTGTTGCACGAGGTGCAGTTCCTTGGACACCTCGTCAACCAGGACGGGATTTTAGTGGACCCGGCCAAAGTGGAGGCCGTGATGAGATAGGAAGTTCCGAAGTCTCCATCTGAGATTCGGAGTTTCCTAGAATTAGCCGGCTACTATCGGAGATTCATCCAGGATTTCTCCAAGATAGCCGTACCCCTGACCAGGCTAACAAGGAAAGTCGTGGTCTTTCGTTGGGGGCCTGAGCAGCAGGCCGCATTCGAGACTCTGAGACAGAGATTATGCGAGGCGCCAATCTTAGCCCTGCCATAGGGCATGGAGGATTTTGTCGTATATTGCAATGCGTCCATCTCAGGTTTGGGCGCAGTTCTAATGCAGAGAGGGCATGTCATTGCCTACATGTCGAGGCAGCTGAAGCCTCATGAGGCGAATTACCCGACGCATGATTTGGAGTTGGGGGCTGTTGTGTTCGCCCTCAAGATTTGGTGTCATTACCTCTATGGGGTTCGCTGTACTATCTACATAGACCACAAGAGTTTGAGGTACCTTATGGATCAACCGAATCTGAACATGAGGCAGCGTCGGTGGATGGACGTGGTAAAGGACTACGATTACGAGATCCTTTACCACCCGGGGAAGGCCAATGTTGTGGCTGGCACGCTTAGCCGCAAGGCAGCGCCAATCAAGGATTTATGTATGAGGATGACGGTGGTGACTCCGTTGATGGAGCGGATTCAGAAGGCCCAGCAGGAGGCCATGAAGGAGGAACATCGGAAGAGCGAGCGGATTGTGGGTCAGGTTTCCTCCTTTGACTATGACAGTCGGGGGTTGTTGACCCTGCACCGTAGGGTGTGGGTCCCGTATCATGGGGGTGTGCACCAGGTATTGATGGAGGAGGCGCACAAATCTCGATTCTCCATTCACCCCGGGGCGACGAAAATGTATAGGGATCTTCGTCTGGACTATTGGTGGCCCTGCATGAAGCGGGATGTGGCATGGTACGTAGAGCGGTGCTTGACTTGCAGGAAGGTCAAGGCCGAGCATCAGAGACCTCACGGCAAGATGCAGCCGTTGGATATTCCACTGTGGAAATGGGAAGACATCACGATGGATTTTATCACAAAGCTTCCGAGGACCACGCGGGGAGTGGATTCGATCTGGGTCATCGTCGATCGATTGACTAAGAGTGCCCATTTTATCCCGATTCAGGAGAGTATTTCGGCCGAAAAGTTGGCTGACATTTATATCAGGGAGGTGGTGGCGCGGCACGGGGTGCCAGTACTGGTGATTTCAGATAGAGACATTCGGTTTACTTCCAGGTTCTGGAAGAAGTTCCATGACGAGCTGGGAACTCATCTGCATTTTAGCACTGCTTTTCACCCGCAAATAGATGGGCAGAGTGAGCGGACCATCTGGACTTTGAAGGATATATTGCGGGCGTGTGTCTTAGACTTTGGAGGTAGTTGGGATACTTACCTTCCTTTGGCTGAGTTCTCGTACAACAACAACTAGCACGCGAGTATTGACCGTCCTCCCTTCGAGATGTTGTACGGGAGGAAGTGCAGGACCCCGATATGTTGGGGTGAGGTTGGTCAGAGGGTTATGGGGAGTACCGAAGTGGTAATCAAGACTACGGAGAGGATCCAGCAGGTCCGGAGCAGGCTTCAGACTGCTCAGATTCGGCAGAAAAGTTATGCCGACAAGTGCCGATCAGACATGGAATTCCAGGTCGGGGATATGGTTCTCCTGATGGTGTCACATTGGAAGGGTGTCATCCGATTTAGGAAGCGGGGAAAGCTAGGCCCCAGGTATATCGGACCTTTCAGGGTTATAGCCCGGGTAGGCAAGGTTGCGTATAGGCTGGATCTGCCAGCCGAACTCAGTCAGATTCATAGCACTTTTCACGTCTCCCAGTTACGGAAATGTTTGGTGGACGAATCAGAGGTGGTACCCTTGGAGGATATTCAGGTTGACGACAGCCTGAACTACATCGAGAGACCGGTGGCGATTCTTGACAGGAAGTCAAAGGATCTTCGGAACAAGAGGGTAGATCTGGTAAAGGTTCAGTGGCAGCATCGAAAGGGCTCGGAATGGACCTGGGAGCCGGAGGACGAGATGAGGGAGCATTACCCAGAGCTTTTTCAGGATCGAGCGGCAGACTTCAAGGACGAAGTCTAAAATAAGTGGGGGAGATTTGTAACACTTGGTATGTTTTCTTTAGTATATGTATTTTTCTTTAGGACTCGATGAGTTGGAGGATCAACTCGTCGAGTAGGGTCATGGCTGTGGACATTTTAAGTGACCGACTCGACGAGTCGGGAGATTGACTCGGCCAGTAGGTGTTGGATAAGTGAAACCCTAAATATGAGGGTTTGCACCCTATATAAACAACTTAACTCAACCTCCCTAGTCCCTAACACTCTCTTGAAAGCTTTATATAGAACCCTAGCTATTTTTGTGTGAGTTACGGCCATTTTTGGTGTTCTTGTGTGGATTGTAAAGCTTGGAAGGAAGAAAGGAGCTTGGAAATCGAGTTGGGGCTTGCAGATCCGGAGATCTTACTTCATTTTCAGTAGCTTCAAGTTATAATGCCCCTGTCTTGACTCAACTATGTGTTTATTCATCTTTAACTTGGGATCTATATGGATTTCGAAGTCATTTTTTGGATTTGGAAGTGTTGAGTGGGTTTTGACTTCAGATATGGGCCTTAAGAGGGGTCTCATGGCATAAAGGTGCCAACTTTAGGGCCGTGAGAGACCCATGTACATTGTAGGACACTTTATATGGATTTTTGAGCTAAAAACCCCATGCATGTGCATCAAGTTTGGATCTTTACGTATAAAATGGACATTAGGAGGCCAGATCTATGGTTTTGGTGTGTTAGACCTCATTTAAATCGACTGTATGGAATTGGTCAAGGTTGGACTCGGCGAGTTGTTCTTGGCACTCGACGAGTCGGTGACCATTGTGCACCAAACCCTTTCTGTGAATGGGTAAGTGTTAGGAAGGAAGTCCCTTGTGGGTTTAGACGCGAAAAGGGACCTGGAAGCCATAGGACTCGGCGAGTGGTATGAGCAGACTCAGCGAGTCCATAGTAATCTTCCAATCTTTGAAGATGGACTCGACGAGTTGTTCATAGAACTCGGCGAGTCATAAACTGGACAAGTTCTTACGTTGGAGATGAACTTGACGAGTTCAAGAAGGAACTCGGCTAGTCGGATGAAATTGGTCCCGATGTTATGATTGAAGGAGAACCCGTCAAGTTTTTGCTAGACTCAACGAGTGGAGTCGGGGTTTTGTGTGGGATTAGAGAAGCATGGACTCGACGAGTTGGTAGGCCAACTCGGCGAGTCAGGTCAACTGAATGTTGACTTTGACCAATGTTGACTTTGACTGAACTTGGACTGACCCTGTTTAGGGTTGTATGTGATGTGTGTTGACTTGAAGGTTGTCGTGTAGGGATCGAGGAGTCGTAGGGAGTCGACTTGTGCGCCGAGGATAGTTCAGACACTGCACGACTTTGAGGTGAGTTACCTTCCAGTAAGGGTGGGTCTAAGGCCACAATGCCGACCCACCAAAAAGGGGTATTTAGAAGATAATGGTCTTTGTGATAATTATCTTTGTCTGGTTATGTGATGGTTATGAGGTTTATCTGGATGGTATGTTATGTGTATGGTAGGGATTAGTTTCCTTGACAGTGGTCCTTAGGACCCAAGGGTAGGTCAGTACCCGGATATGCCTGACTGTATGCTTATATTTGTTGATTGTGTGCTAGTGGTAGGGGTGAAATAGTCCCCAGTTACCAGTTGAAAGATACCGATGTTGATTACCGGTTGAAAGATACCGATGATGGTTACCGGTTGAAAGATATCGATGAAGGTTACATGTTGAAAAATATCGATGAAGGTTACCGATTGAAAGATACCGAAGATATTCTATGGTATGTGGTATGATGGGGGAAATCACTAAGCTTTGTGCTTACAGTTTTGGTTTTGGTTTCAAGTACCTCTTCGTCGAAGGGGAAGGAGTCGGCGGTGTAGCAGCGCATCACGCACACACACACGCATGTTTCCGCAAGAAGTTTTTGGGACTGTACTTTGATTTTCAATATTTATGATTTTATGGTTTGAAACACAACATTATGATTTTGTAATGGAATGTTTTATTGACAATGTTTTGGTAAAATGTTTATTAAATGTGTTAATTCAAAAATGAAATTTTTGGCCTTGAAAATTGGGTCGTTACACCTGGTAGATAGGATGTGCTATGTTGTTATGACCTGTTAGATCGGTTTGTATGTCTATAGACTGTTATGTGATTATTTTTTATATGTGCACATGTTGGGTGGAGGTTGAGGCTTATCTGCTTTGTGCAAAAGCCAATAGACCTGGGCATTCCAACCTGTTGGTTGTGGGCCGTGAGTATTCCATCCCGAGGATGATTGGACTCATAGTATGTGGGCATTCCAACCTGTTGGTTGTGGGCCTAGGGTATTCCATCACGAGGATGATTGGACCCATAGTATGTTGGCATTCCAACCGGATGGTTGAGGGCTTGGGGTATTCTAACCCGATGGTTGAATGGACCCATAGTATACTGTTTGTGATTATATGTGTATTGTTGTGTGTATGGGTATTTTGGAGGAACTCACTAAGCTTTGTGCTTATGGTTTTAGTTTATTGTTTTAAGTGTTTCAAATATCTCGGCAAGGCGAAGGCGTGACCATACACATCCTCGTATTTGGGACTTATGGTTTCTGGGATACTATGATATTAAACTATTTTGAAAACATTTTGTAATAACTAATGGCTCTTGGATGTTTGAAAATTTTTTAAATTGGCTTGATTTTTATGGGTGTTACATAATCGAAGGAAGTTACCTGACCCACAATATGCTCACTCTTCCGGTGCTCTTCCTTCATAGCCTCAGCCTGAGCCTCACAAATCCGCTCCAACAATAGAGTAATCACGATCATCCTCAAACACATATCTCTGATCGGAGCTGCGACCGCCTTGCGGCTGAGAGCACCGACCACCACATTGGCCTTCCCCGGGTGATAAAGGATCTCACAATCATAATCCTTCACCACATCCAACCACTGACACCGCCTCATGTTCAGATTCGGCTGATCCATCAGATACCTCGAGCTTTTGTGATCCGTGTAAATGGTGAAACGAACACCATAGAGTTAATGCCACCAAATATTGAAGGCGAAAACCACAACCCCCAACTCCAAATCATGCGTCAGATAATTCGCCTATGAGGCTTCAGCTGCCTCGAAGCGTAAGCAATCACACGACCCCGTTTCATCAATACTGCCCCCGGACCGGAGATCGAAGCATCACAATAAACCACAAAGTCATCGACACCCTCAGAGAGGGTCAGAATCAGTGCCTCACACAACCACTATCTAAGAGTCTCAAAAGTTGCCTGCTGCTCAGGCCCCCAATGAAATGTCACCGACTTCTTGGTCAGTCGGGTCAAGAGAACAACGATCTTGGAGAAATTCTGGATGAATCTCCAATAATAACCGGCCAGACCAAGAAAACTTTGAATCTCAGATGAAGAGCTCAGAAACTCTCACTGTATCACGACCTCGACCTTGGCCGGATAGACCAGAATACCCTTCTGGTTGACAAGGTGCCCCATAAACTGTACTCGCGCAACCAAAACTTGAACTTGGAGAACTTTGTGAAAAGTCTCTCACTCCTCAATGTCTCCAGCACCTCCCTCAAGTACTCCTCATGCTGCTCCTGAGTCTTGGAATAAACTAAGATCTCATTAATAAATATTATCATCGACCGGTCCAACATTGGTCTGCACACACGGTTCATGAGATCCATGAACGCGGCTGGAGCATTGGTGAGCCCAAAAGGAATCACCACGAACTCATAATGACCATATCGAGTCTGGAAAGTTGTCTTCTGCACATTCTCATCCCTGACCCACATCTGATGGTAACCCGATCGCAAATCCTGAAGCTGGTCGAAAAGATCATCAATCCTTGGGAGGGGATAACGGTTCTTCACCGTTACCTTATTCAACTCCTGGTAGTTGATACACATACGATGAAACTCATCCTTCTTCACAAACAGAATCGGTGCTCCCCAAGGAAAACTGCTCGGTCTAATAAATCCTTTTTCTAACAACTCATGCAGTTGTGTAGACAACTCCTGCATCTTGGAAGGAGCCAACCAATACGGTGCTTTGGCTATCGGAGCCGCACCTGGAACCAGATCAATCCTGAACTCCACCTGCCTCTCCGGAGGTACCCCAGGCAAATCCTCTGGGATTACATCTGGGTACTCTCGCACAATTGGCACATTATCCATGGTCACCTTACCCTTAACCTGGGTATCCATGACATAGGCGAAAAAACCCGAGCAACCCTGATGAAGATTAGTGTCTGGCCCTCGCTGCAGTACACAAAATCGACCTAGGTTGCGGTCTCTCACCATGAATCAAAAATTCTTCCCCACTTACGGTCCGAACCCAAACTAAATGTTGCTCGCAGTCGATCACTGCCCCATTAGGGCTCAATCAATCCATGCTCACAATAACCTTGTTCCCACGCAGAGGAATGTGAACCAAATCAACCAGATACTGCTCACTGAATAACTGAAGAGTACAACCCTGATGAACCCTTGCAACCCGAACCGTCCTATCATCATCAATCTCAACATCGAGAGTACAAGCAGCTCCTTCAGAGCTCCAACAAATCTCTTGTGAATCCCAAGCGATACAAAGGATCGGGTAGCCCCCGAATCAAATAATACCAAAGTAGAGATACCGTTCACAAGGAACGATCTTAAAATAAAACACATAACCATAAGCAAGCAATGCAATATAAATAAAGAGATAAGGAGAAGATACATACCCGTCACAACATCATGAGTTGGACGCACCTCCTCTGTTGTCAGCTGGAAAGCCATGCTCTTCGATGCAGGCGCATCTGCCCAACCCTGGCGGTCGTCAGTAATCCAAAGAGTCACAGGAGCGGGTGCTGACACCAGTCCTGTTGCAGCCAAACTTGGACATTGGGCCTTCTCGTGGCCCCTCTGATTGCAATGAAAACAAATCAGGTCTGGTCCCTAGGTGGTGGTAGCAGTACAATCCCTACTATAATGAACTATCCGACCGCACTTGAAGCTGCCAGAACCACCACAACTCTTGCATAATCCCTCGTGCGTCCTTCCGCACTTGCCATAACGGCTACGACCCTGATGACCCCTCGATCTAGAATCCGATACCTTGGGAGTCTTGTCCGAACCCCCTGATGTCTGAACCTCATATGGCTTCCTCTTCCTCTCCACCTCCAGGTCAATCTCCCTCTCCCTGGGTCGAGCTATCATATCCTCCAGCGTCTTGCAGCTGGATCGGCTCATAAACTGCTGAATATCGATCCTTAGCATCTCATGATATCGGGCCTTCTTCATCTCCTCGTCTGCCACATACTACGGAACTAGAAGTGCACTCTCCCTAAACATCACGGTGATCCCAACCACCATCTCTGTAGTCCGACAGAGATCCTGGAACTCTTGTGCCAACTGCTGTACCTCGATCATTGGTGCAAACTCAGCTCGAAACCGAGTCGAGAAATCATCCCATGTCATCACCTCACCCATAGCATGCCCTACCTCCTCCCACCAGTCTCGCGCCCTATCCTTCAAAAGGAAGGAAGCTAATCTGACCTTGTCCCCCTCGGTACAACGACTGGTGTTGAACGTGTTAGCTGCATCTTCTAACCAACATCCACTCGCAATGGGGTCCTTTACCCCATGATAATCTGGAGCTCCACAAGCCCGAAACTCCCTGAATATCAAAGATCGGGCTCCTGCTAGATCCATCATCTCAGAACGAAACAAGCTCAATCGCTCATCCAAAACCTCTAAGATACCCTCCTCAACTGAGCCGAAGATCATAGGAGTCTGATCGAGAATGCAATGAGTAATCTCTGATGAGCGAAACTCCCTAGTCTGCTCATCAAGCTGCCCAGCTCCAGATACTGAGCCTGAACCCTCCCCGGCACCAGAACTACCAATAGGTCTACTCCGCAATACCACCATACTGAAAATAGACCATATAAACCATCAGAACACACACATCGCAATATATATTGGAGGAATAACAATGCTACAAGCTCCCATGATTTTATCGCAACTCTCCTTGAATCGAGTACGAATCCTCTGCTTCCAGTAGTACGGTCCCATACTACCTTCCACATCTACTCGTACTTTCCTCAAGAATTGCTTTGACTCAACCAGGTTACTCTAAATCCATATAACCTCCCTTCACAGATAAGGCTCCCAACACTAGATCTCATCCTAGGTTTTCCTAGGGCAAACTCCATACCACTCTCTGCCATCAGCTGCAGAAGAGACTCCCGCTAACTTCCTCTAGCTAGCTTATGAATACCATTACGTATCACTAAAACTAGATAATACTTCGAATGAGATGTCTCACATTATAACGGTTGGACTTAAACAAGAGCTGCGTAATAGAGTTAAAATCTAACCTTCTAAAATTATTTAGTTCCCATAATATATAACTTAGCATATTCATTTACTAGTTAGCTGAAGCTAGTTAGAACTCCTAAAAGCACAAAACAAGCAACATTCGAGCATTAGGTATCGGAATCAAGCATAACCTAATCAGGTCATCCTATCACTGATTGATCAGTACTAGCATTCAAATTTACAAGCTCATACAACAGACATACAAAGACATCTCTCCTAGCATTCTATTATGCAAAAAATGAGCAGATCCTTAGATCTAACTAGCATATGGTTCATAAATTCACAGATCAAAGCATATCAAATAATATGTATGGGTAATTTGGGAAAACTTACTTGAGCTCAGCTGATTGCATGCACCACACCCTTTCTTAGTTTAGAAAAACCATTTTCTTAAAATATATTTCTTTTGAAAAACTTTACCGAATCCTCATTTTGAGTTTAGACACACCCGAGAGTATGTCCAAATCCCTCAAACCAAGGCTCTGATACTAACTTATAACATCCCAAAAACATGATCCAAAACTTTCATTTTTAATTTAAGTAAAATAGTATTCCAATCATTATCCATACATCCCAAATAAAACAGGTGTATCAAATATCATAAAATCAGAGTGAAATATCAAGTACGGAATCTATGTGGTGTGTGCAATGTAGTCACCCTAAGCTCTTCCCCTTGCCAATGGAAGTACCTGAAACATAAACTAAAAACTATATGCACAAAGCTTAGTGAGTTCCCCAAACTTCCCCATCTCATACATAATAAATCACATATTGGGCCCCCGCCCGACATTGGGCCTCGCCCGACATCGAACCCCACTCGGTTTATAGATTTGTTATTCTCAGGCCTCGCTTGTCACTATGCCTCACCCGCTATACACATACAATCTGTATCACATAATCATGCTAACACATATAATGATCATAAACACTAGCATATGTTCCAGTTCTCAGGCCTCGATTGGCATTGATCCCCGCCCGATATACATAGCAACATATACCACATACAAGGGTTACACAGACTCCTAGCATCCTAGCATAATCAATAAGGACTGACATTGGTGCCTTGGACCCGCTAAACCCAGTGAGGAAACTCACCTCGAATGATGAGCTCATTGAAAGAAATCCCTAGCTGCTGCCTTGACGACTTCCTGCGCTATCAATACAAAATAACACTCAATTAACACTTGGGTTCCAATCTATAGCCAATAATCCATATTTGGGGTAAAATGACCATTTTACCCCTGGCCTAGCTTGAACAAAAACTAAGGCCAAATCCATAACCCAAAAGGCCCAAAACCAATTGATCCACTAAGGCCCACTTATGGCCTAATTTTCCAAATTGGGCCCAACCCTATATGGACCTTACCCTAAAGCCCACCAAATTTTCCTTAGCCCAACAACTTGATTTCAGATGGCCCAAAAGGCCCAAAGCAATAAGGTCCAAAGGAGTGGCCCAACCGAGGCCCAAAAAAGGTGCAAAGGCCAAACTGACTGAGTACACTAAGCGTACTCTCTGCATGGCATGTACGCTGGAAGAGTGGGAGCTTATACGCCCAACATACTCCCTTATTAAGCCATTTCTTTCATTAAGCTCTTAATGCTTAAGTCTAACGGTCCAAAACACAAATATGAGTCCCAAAGAGTATCTAGAACCATAAAGTCACTGACTTAATGACTTTACATGCCCCAAAAGATCCCAACTTCAATTTATAACATTCTACTTTCATAATAATGGCCATAACTCATGCATGGATGGTTCTAAGCTTCAAAGATTACAACTTTATAACTCTAGGACCAAAAGAACACCAAGAGTAGCAACTCTAAGCTTCAAAAATGATAATAATACACAAAATATCATCTATAGGACCAAAAAGTGTCCAAAACTCAAACAAAGGAGATCTAATTTATAACACAACAAGTTCAAAGCTTTATACCTCAGATGAAGTCCAAAAGATGATGATAACCAGAATCTATAAGCTCCCACTCTTCCAATGATGCTTCAAGATGATCTCATTCCTTTAAAACACCAAAAATGCACCCAAAAGACCTTCTAAGCTCAAGAACTCTCAACCATGGAATTACGGCTTCGAGCATAGGGCTAGGAGGACAAGGAGGCTAAATAAATGAGGGTTTCATGTCCATAAGGATTATTATATAGTGGCCAACCTCGGAAATTAGGGTTTTCAAAAGTCCTTAGGTACCCCCCGCGTACACTACTGTACGCCCAACGTACATCTCTGGATTTTCACCACTTAATATCACTTAATAATGATTCTTAAACACATAGATCCAACAACATTTTCCCATCTTCATCACGAATTTGCACTGCCACCCTTATCTTCATCGGTGGAGGAGACTGTAGCAATACCCTACACCACCACAAGCAACAACATGATGATGATAAGGTGCAAATCATGCCTCAAGAACCATGTTGTTTCCATCGGAAGGATTGCAACAAATTTGTGTGATGAGCTCATGCCTGCTTGGGAAGAAGGTACCCTTGAAGCTCTCACCTGCTCAGCCATCAACTGCCATAAAACTTTCACATGAAAGAAATTGAAGGTGAAGTCCTCAGTATAGGATAGATGAGATCCGGTGAACGTATAGTCATGAACGGGGTTATGCTTGAGTGAGGATTCGATGATAGAGAGGAAGGGGAGATGAATGTATGGGGTTGGGGTAGGGTGTGGTGTAGGGATGAGATTTAGAACCGTAAGACCGGACCGGAACCGGAACCGTTAGAATCAGAACATGTAAAACCGGTCTGGGTCCCAAGTTTAAAGAATGGCTCTATCTGGGTTCCGGGTAATCCGGGTTTCGGGTCCTTCGAGTCCGGGTAAACCGGGTTTAAGAACCGGAATCGTGTTAGGAACCGGAATCAGTTTTAGGGGCCGGAACCAATTTCTTTGAAAAGTTTAAAAAATGTATATCTCATTCGTTTGAAGTCAAATTGGCATGAGGTTTTTTCCATAGTGTAGCTTATAGTTTTTACATGATTTTATACTATAATTTTGTCATTTTTGGGTTTATACTCATTGACTTACAGTATCTCAAAGTCGGGATATCAAAGCTGGAAATTTTATGTTTTTCAGATTTTTTTGTATTATGTGATAGTTTTAAAATATGCGTATTTAATTCGCTTGAAGTCGGAATAGCATGTGTTTTTTCCAAAGTGTAGTATAGAGTCTGCACATGATTTTAGACTTTAATTTTGTCATTTTTGGTTTCATATTCATTGATTTATAGTCTCCCAAAGTCTGGATATCAAAGCTGTGAATTTTCTATTTTTCAACTTTATTTTTGTATTTTGTGAAATTTTAAAACATTCATATCTAATTCGTTTGAAGTCGAATTATCATGAGATTTTTTGCAACGTGTAGTTTAGAGTATGTACATGATTTTAGACTATAAGTTTGTCATTTTTGGTTTAATATTCAATGACTTACAGTCCCCCAAAGTTGGGATATCAAAGTTGAAATTTTTCAAAGTTTAACCACTAAGTAAGTACCAAAAAATTTCGGTTTTTCTAGGTTTTCCGGTTTTAGACCCACTTTATCTGGTTCCATCCGACCCACTTTGATGTTTCCGGATTTTCCGGTTCTAGACTTACTTTACCCGAAACCGAACCGGAACCGTTTCTTATATACCGGTTCGGTTTTCGGTCCTACAAAATCTCGTTAACCGGTTCCTGGGTTCTCCGGGTCTGGGTTTGGACTCACTCTCATCCCTAGTGTGGTTTTTTTTTTAACTAGGTGTAAAACCCATGTATTGCATGAGTTTATTTAAAAAAATAATAATATGAAATTCTAAACATTTAAAACTTTGAATTTATAAGAAAATTTAAAAAAATATTGACTTATTAAAATTAATGTTTTTTTTCTTTTTTGAATTTAAACAAATAATTTAGATAAATAAACAAAAGAAACTAATGAGGTTTTAATTTACAAATTTTAAAATTAAAAGGAAATTCAATTAATGAAATTGTTATGTATTTATTATTACATTTGTTATAATTATTATATTTGAATATTATGTAGAACTAGGTTATAACCTTTGGAAACCACGGTGTTTATATTTAAAAAATTTATATAAAAAAAATTAATTACTGAAAAAAAATCCATGTATATTATATTAAAATTAAACAAAGAGATCAAGTAAGTAATGTAAAAGGATAATGTATCGTTCATTATAATCTAAGAGATTTTTAGAATTTTTAAAAGACGGTCTCCAATAATTTCGAAAATAATATATTGTTCAGATAAGATTTAGGTTTTTAAAATTTTAAATCAAAATAGATATATATTACCAAAACTAGGTTATAACCCGTGGACACCACGGATGAGAAATTTAAAAATAATTTTGATTAAATTATAACTTATTTATTGAAAATTGATAAACTAATCTTTACCAATTGATAAAGTATATGTTTTGTAAGTAATATGATCTTTCTCTGGTCGTGACATTCATGTTCTTGTTTGATATATAATTAAGAATAAAAATAATAAAGTAAAATTAATAATTTGAAAGTAAGAGTTACATACGATTGGTTGCTCCTTTTGATTAACGAATTGAATAATAATCAAATATCAAATAAATGATAGTTGTAAATTACGGGAGTAATCAATTATTTTGAAACAATTATTAGTTTACATATTTATATTGTCTTTAATTTTATAATTTATATTGTCTTTAATTTTATAATGTGTGGTTATAATTAATATTTAAAATGCTTTGAGGATATTTAGGACGTTTTTTAAGTATAAATTAATTACAAATATTCATCTTGTATAATGATATATAAATTAAAGTGACTTATAAAACTATTGACCATAATATATTATAAAATGATACTATTAAGTTTTGAATGACACATTAAATTATAGTTAAATAAATAAAACATTTAAATTATTAATAAAAACGTTATTAATAATTTGAAATCGTAAATGACTAATCAAATATTAAAAAAAAAAGCCTATTAATTTACAAATTTAGAAGTTATGTTAGTAAGTTTATATTATTGTTTTAAAATAAATATATAAACTGATAAGACAAATTAAACATGACGGTAATATAAACCAAACACAATACACTAATGCGTTGAATCTTGGTTGTGTGAAGTAAAAAGACATTTCTTCTATGTGTATAGGCTCCATGAGTTGAAAAAGAATGAGTATTATTTTTTCCTGGGATTATGTTGGTATTTATAATTTCTAAATGGCTGAGATGAGGAATAAAACTATTTAATATTTTATTCCAAAATCTGGCAATTATTCTTATCTCTTATAAAATTTGTTTTAATGTAGTACTATACAATTTAGTAGCATTCCATATACAATAACTAAGCATACCCAAGTGATGTGTTGAACTTGTATGAAGCAAATGGAGTTCACAAATACGAATGAGTGTTTTATCTTTTGTTTTTTTATAGGAATTTGACCTTTTTGTCCCTTGGTTTAAAAGGGCAATATAAAACAATGTACTTTCATAAAATAACAATGTAAAAAAAACAGATGAATAAAAAAAGATGGAATAAGTCAACAAAAAAAATCCACAGTAGTGTTTAGTTTGACATTTTAGTTTAAGTGCATTATATTTATCTTACAAATTTGGTTTATTTATGCAAGATTCTAAATTTATATAAGTATATTCCTACGTTTTTTAGGTATATCATGATCAACCTGCCACCAACTTGTGATGTCTTCAATAATCTGTCGTTACTTTTTTTTTTCTATTGTGAATCATGGCAATATTCCTTCAGGTATGATTGGTTTTTAAATATTATTTTGTCCATTATGTTTGCTTAGAATAATAGGATATTAATATCAATGTTTTTAAATTCAAACATCCATAATATCTTCGAATGTTGGCATATTGGTCAGTCACATTCAATACAATTTCAGAACATTAGTTCGAAACAGAAGATACATAAAAAGAAGATAAGAGAAATAGAAGAACAAAAAAAAACACACACACACACAATGAAAAAGAAAGAAAGTAAAAGCGCATTTGTCATAAATGTTACATGTTTATAACAATACACTTTCGGGTCATAACAGATACCTAAGAACACGTATATAATCAATAGATAAATCATTAATTTTTAGATGATTATAAACTAACCTGATGGTTTGAACTTCTATGAATGAAAAGTTGTAGAATGCGGAGTTGCTCTATAGAATTCAAGAATCAGGAATCCAGAGGTGCTCTATAAATTGTTTGTGGAAAGGCTTTTATAAGTGCAATAAAATGATTAGAGTACGTAATAATAAGGAATGGAGAAATAAGGAATAAGAAATTGATCATATACTAATTTGAATATACAAATATTTAGCCTATAAATCCGAAATTGTAATCGTATCTTTAGTGATTGAATGGTTCTGCATATAATCAATATAAATTAAAATTGGCTTGCGGCAGGTAATCTTATGATTTGAAATTCTAGCAATAGATGTAATTGGAAATTTAAATGTAGATACGTTTTCTATGAGATAATTATTTTAGTATAAATTTGGTAGCTTATGAGTTCCTTTTTTGTAGGGATTTCAGAAATATTAATATTAGTTAACCTAAAACTATTGCTGATTTTCTGGTTTTGATTGCAGGTATTTTAGGATATAAGATAATATCCTTCAAATAAGGAAAACTGAAATGCTGATATGTAGGAATTGAATGTCGATTCATGCACTGATTTAGTGGGCGGGAAAAGAAGAGAGTATAATGCTGGAGAGAATGTCACGTGGCAGAAGGGTGGTGTAAAAGAAGGACATGTGGCACCTTAGAGAGGTTTTTATTAGGTAGAGAGAATCGGGAAGTTAGAGAAAGTGTGGAATGCCACATGGCAAATATATTTGCAAAAAAAAGACACATTTTTTATTTTGTTTATTAGAAGAGATGGATAGATAATAACATAAAATAATAAAATATATAATTAATAAAAAAGAAAAAAGAATGCCAGATTAAAACACACCCTAAAAATTAGTTTTTTTAGATTGTTTTGGTAACCCTAGGCAGTGTTTGCTAAGTTTATTTATGATTTATTTTCAGGAAAATGACTCTTGGGGGTAATTAACTTTTGCGTTTGTACTCATTTGATCTTTTTTTTTGTATTCAATATACCATCGAATTTGTTGTTTGTGTTCATCATAACCATTTTGACCGACTTTTGACCTATGATAGCCGGTCAAAGGGTTATGGTGAACACAAACAACAAGTTCGATGGTATATTGAGTACAAAAAAAGGAAAATGACCAAATGAGAACAAACTCAACAGTTGGTTACCCTCCTGAGTCATTTTCCCTTTATTCATTTACATCAAATCTCACTTCATCTCCTACTGATATTAATGACTTTATGAGATTCATTTTTGCTTCTCTTCAAAACATAACCCACGAAAGAACACTATTTATACATGTACAACTTTGTAATGCACTTGAATATTTATTAGGGGAATCTTGACTAAGCAGGCGCATTTCATGACTACATTTACATTTCCAATCGAATGATTTATCATATCATGAATTTTAGACAAGTCTACAAACGAGTGGAATCATAAGTGTTGTGATTTTTGAGTTTACTTAGCTTTAAGATCGAATTCATGGGATGAGATACAAATATTTATTAGGGGAATCTTGACTAAGCAGACGCATTTCATGACTACATTTACATTTCCAATCGAATGATTTATCATATCATGGATTTTAGACAAGTCTACAAACGAGTGGAATCACACGTGCTGTGATTTTTGAGTTTACTTAGCTTTAAGATCGAATTCATGGGATGAGATACAACATCAATATGTACAATATCATGCTGCTTTTGCAGACACATCACCATAATATACCTTGCGGTAAACGTCTATGTTGATAAATATACCTCTCATACACAATCATATCCTTTTGAATAGAGGTGTTGACAGCTAACCATAGTAAGCATAGCATAGACCATGTTTTAACGAAGTTACCCCTCTGAAACGCTCTTCATATACGTTATAGCCAAAGAAGGTTGTAGTCTTTGATAATTTTGCAACTTTAATTTCATTTAACTTTTCGGGGAAAATGACTAAAGAGGGTAATCAACTGTTGAGTTTGTTCTCATTTAGTCTCTTTCCTTTTTTTTGTACTCAATATACCATTGAACTTGTTGTTTATGTTCACCATAACCCTTTGACCGGCTATCACAGCCGGTCAAAGGGTTATGGTGAACATAAACAACAAGTTCAATGGTATATTGAATACAAAAAAAATGACCAAATGAGTTAAATGCAAAAGTTAATTACCTCAAGAGTCATTTTTCCTTTATTTTCCAAATTTATTTTCTATAAGCTTATTTTTTTAACTTATTTTTCAACACTTAACCTTATTACCAAAACAAACCAAACTCATTAAAAATAAGTTAGGAAAAATGACCTTATAAAAAATAAAATAAAGCCATAAGCAATACCCCTTCCAGGTTGTGCTATTTGCGATTTCGGATTTAGGTCCAAACCAGACAATTTCATACACGGTTTTCAAATTGGGTTCCGTTTTCGATTTTGAATAAGGAAGGCATACAGATAGAATTTGTTATTAGAGAGTAGAGAAGAAAGATACTTGGATGAAGGTTAACACCCAGTGAAAAGCTTTGGAAGAAGTAATGGCGGCCTTCTGGTCTGATGTTGAAAGATGCTTGTTATGGTGGCTTCAATCAAACGGTGAATTTGGGGAGAAGATGAATAAAGGTAAAACCAATATTTTTCGTTTTTGTAGAAGATACATAGTTAATTGCTTGAATATGTAAAACCCATAGTACCCTTTTATTTAAAAAGGACATATACAAAAATCATGATTTTTTTTTTTAAATACATTAGTGAAAATATGAAGTGGGTGTAACTTTATACTTCAAATTAGTTGTATTACGGAATTAAATATCTATTCAAGCTTCATTATTTCCTAGCTGACCGAGTTCTTAATATATTCAGACTTATTACAGCTTCGAAATCAAGTCCGTATAGAACAATAGTTTGAAGCAACAAAAGATCTTCCAGACACGGTATCGTTTCTACAATATGCAGGATTTGAGCTTCTTATACTTTGCTTATCCTTAGCAAGTTATTGGTTTTCATGAGTGTAATATAAGTCCATCTGGCATTCATGATTATGTATTAAAATTATAGATAATAATGAAATCAAACATGAAAATTGAAAGATAACCCATAGAGTGCGTTTCAAAATGTTATACTCATAATAGAAACTTAATTACATTTTTACTGATGATAACAACATATAATCTGAAAATTATATGATGTTTATAAGTTTCATATATATCATATTGCTATCTTTTTTTAAAAAAAAAATTATTGGTGAAGAGATATAAGTATGTTGCTATTATGGGTAAAGAATTGTTAAGTATGTTGCTTTTTTGTGTAAAGCTATGCATATATGTTGATATTATAGGTAAAATAAATAAACTACACTTCACAAGTTCCAGGTTATATATTGACGTTATCCAGCTATTATTAGTGATATATTTGATAATTAAAAAAGGCATAAAATGTCATACTAAATATTAAAGCATAACTTCCATATCCAAATGAAGTTCTAAAAAATAACAATATTCATGAAATGTAACTCAGGTGCAAAATGAAAGTGCTAAAGAAATTAAATAGTTATATGAAGTTAAAAAGACCAAAATGACAATGTTTCATAATAAATGGACAAAAATGCCCCTTTTCTAAATTTCCACTGTTCAATATTATAATTGGATGCCATTATGGGTTATAACGTTTTTAAAACATATAAGTATAATAAATGGACCAAAATACCCTTTCTGCATATAGTAGCAACATGGTATATAATGGGATACAAATAAATTGGTTGGTTTAATGCATGTTAGCAAAAAGGTAAACAAATGCAATCAGTTTTCGGAATTGGTCCCTGTGTAAAATGGGTAGATAAAATAAAAAATAATGCAACAATGAACACTAAATTTCAACTTGTAGTACAACGTCATAAAAATTTACAGAAATTGTCCTTGTATGTGTTGTGTGTGCAGGAAATTACAAAGTAATAAATAATTTAACAATAATCGTGTAAAAAATGGTCCATAGGTTAAACAAAGATGCAATAGTTTATAATACACAATAGGGGTGTAAATGGTTTGGTTGGGTTATTGGTCAAAACCGAACCATAACCATTATGATTGGTTAATGCATTTTGGTAGCCATTGGATATGGTTAATATTGGTTATGGTTAATGGTTTTTGTCGGTTAACGATTTTGGTTAATGGTTAATATTGGTAAACCATAATGTTCAAAATAATATAAATGGTGAAAGTATATTGGAATAAACATTGAAAAGAGAATACAAAAAGTCATCGGCGCCAATGTTTGTAACTTAACTATAGCAATAGAATAAAATGTGTACCTTCGATACTCGAGGTAAGATAACACATAGTCACATTCAAAATAAAAAACATTCAATAAAAATGTAAAACATCATACAAAAGTAACATTAATAATTTCATATATTGATAATTGATATTAACATTAAAATAAAGCCAAACATTCATACATGTTCAATGCGATTAAATCAAAAACTATAAAATAAAATAGGCAAACATTCATATTATCTAGATAAAAAAAATTCAATCACTCATGTATATTCAATGTGATTAAGTTAAAAACAGTAAATAAAAAAGGAAAAAAATACATCATTAATATATCACAGAGTCAAGAAGAACCATAAACTTAACTTACCTAGAAGTTTTGATTATAAAGTCAAAAAATCCTTCGAACGGGACTATAAAGTCAAAATAATCTTCGATTAGGATTAACGGTGTGAGAAGCCTTCGATTAGGATTATGAGTGTGAAGATTAAACTAATTGTGAATAATGTTTACGAATTGTAGAATTAACCGATTAGGAATTACAACATTAATCAATAATCTAACTCAATGCATGATTGGAAGATTGTATGTGTCTGCGTGATCAGCCTTTGATGGTTTGATTGCTCGTTCGTTTCTTGATAAGTGAGGATTAATGAATTATATTTTGAAAACTTAATGGGTTTTAAATAAGTTTGACTATAATATTTTATATATAATCTATAATTTTTATATATTAAAATATAAAGTTAGTGGTTCGGTTAACCTATAAAACCATAACCGAATCGTTAGTTATCGGTTAACAAAAATTAGAAACCGAACAAATGGTTTTTAAAATGGTTCGGTTGTTATGGTTCGGTTATATCGGTTAATTTAGTTTTGGTTCGGTTTTTCGGTTATTATGTTCACCCCTAATACACAATCAAATAAATGTATATTTAATGACCAAAAATAAAAAATAGTAATGTACTAAAAAGGAGTTGTAGATAAAATGGTCCATAGGTTAAACAAAGATGCAATAGTTTATAATACACAATCAAAAAAATGTATATCTAATGACCAAAAATAAAAAATAGCAATGTACTAAAAAAGAGTTGTAGATAAGAACTGCTTTTTTTTAACTGATTTTAAAGCAGAAATAGCAACATATACACATACTTTCGATTTTGTATTTTTTTTTTGTATAAAGCATATCTTATAGTGAAATTTTGCAGAAAAAAGGAATGATGAATTCACAAGAGATGTCTTTAGAAAACAGAAACTACATTGGTATTAAAGTATTTTTAGAAAAAGGTTATAAATATTGGTTTATGAAGATGAACTAATCAGATTTGTTATGTTGTCTTCTTTGCAGAAATTGTATTGTTGAAGATGAGGAAGCACAATAAAATTCGATAACGGGAATGAAAGTTGAAGACGTATTAAATGGAGTCAAAATATTTAGTATTAATTCAAAATGCTGATTTTTTGGGATTCTTTGAAATCTTTAAAAGAATTCAAAAAAATATAGGATTTGTAACCAAAGATTTAGAACGGGAATTGATACTGTTTCCAAAAAAACATGGAATTTGAAACTGAAACATTCAATAATTTCAGAAAAATTCGGGATTACATTAATAGATATCGAATTATTCTGATTTATTTATGGTTATTATATGATTTAATCGGATTTAATTCGACCGGAATTATATGAATTTTGCATAAGATGACACGTGACAAAGTGACAAAGTAGAATGGGGACACTTGGCAAAATTTGGTTTTTTTTATTAGAGGATGTAGATTTTGATAAAATGAAAAAAATCATAAAATACCATGTGCAAAAAATTTAATTAAAAATAACCATAAAATGAAATGTAGCCAAAACTAATAAAACTATAATATCTATTCTAATAAATGAAAGTTTTTTTGCCACATGTCATCTTCTCATTCATTTGGACACATGATATTTTCTAAAATTTTTAAATTTTTTTATTTTCCACTTGTCATTTTATTGTATTTTTCATTTTATTAAATGAAAATTCCACATTTAATATGTAAGGTAATATATATGTAAGATATTTATTAGAAATGGTTTATATATGTAATGTATTCAATACATTAAAGTATTATTAATTTTAATAATTCATTTTTATATAAATTCAAACTTTTCAAATATCATATTTAATTCTTTTAAAATAAACCTATGTAATACAGGATCTCACACCTAATAATATGAAATAGAAAAAAAAAAAAAAAGTTATCATTTGATGGAGTAACATGCATATTGTAAAAAGAAAATGGAAAGAGATATTTAAAATTAGTTGTAAGACCAACAGTGCGAATTGGGGCAAACCAGAGCGAGAGGGATTTTGATGCCAAAAACTACGCATTTTACTTCATAGGGAAGCTGCGAACGATAAATGAATTGAAACAGTAAGTGCGATTGAAGATCTGTTTGCTTTACATGAAGAAATCCGAGCGACAAAAGGCATTGAAACGCGAAGATGGGGTCGATTTTATCAGTAGCATGCCCGATGCTATTCTTCTTTCGATTCTCTCACGTCTTTCATCCACCGAAGAAACAATTCGAAGCAGCGTCTTGTCCAGACGATGGAGGTATTTGTGGACTGCAGTTCCCTCTATCGACATACATTACGGAGGAAAAGTGAAAGAAAACGAATTCAAAGAGTTTATGTATTGGGTTTTCGTAAACAAATCCGTGGATTTGAATACTTTTCGTTTATCTTGTTCAAATTACTACAGCATGTCGACGGTATGGCGGTGGATTCATGCCGCCGTTACAAGAAATGTCAAGAAACTTGCATTGACGTTTTTTCCTAAACAGTATAATGAAGATATTGAGATGCCCCATTGTCTTGTGAGTTGCGATTCGTTGGAGGAATTAGAGTTGTATTTCTCGGGACGTGGTCTAAGGTTGCCTGATATTAAAGTGTTTCCGGCCCTTAGGGTTCTTGATTTGACCTGTGTTGACTTACTGGAAGACGACGATTTGGTAAAACATTTTCTAGAAAGCTGCCTATTGCTTGAGGATTTGAGTTTGGATTACTGCATCATAAACAAACTTAATCTATTTTCTATTTCATGTCCGAAGCTGAAGAAGCTAACTATATATAACGGGGACGAAGATTTGGGCCTGTGTGGTGGCATTAAGGTTTCCTGCCCACAACTAGTGCATATGGATATAACAGGTTATATAGCTATTGATTTTTTCTTTGAAAGTCTAGACTCCTTGAAGGAAGCTGTGATTGACCCTAAATTCGAGGAAAACACAAACACCAAATCTGTGCTTTTTCCTGGAATTTCTCATGTGGAATCATTGCACATTGATTTTTACTTCTTCAGTCAGGTACTTGCTTATTCTCTTTATGCACAATTCTTCATTTGAGTACCTACATACCTATAACCTATTTGTTACTTGTTACCATGAATAATAACTTCATACCCTTTCTTGCTTTCATTATCATAGTGCATTAAGGCTGCTGCATGTGATCCTTCTCTACCTAATCTGAAGACTTTAGAGCTAACCACAACAATTGATGCATTCACTTTTGATAAATTCATTCGAACTCTCAATTATTATCCGAAAGTGGAGTCTCTCGAGTTGGTCATCAAACAGGTATTCTTTTTATGTATCACATTTCATAATTTGAAATTCCTCAAATTGGCAGAGGCAGAAGTTTCAAACTTAAAAAAATTGAAAACTTATGCTTTTGTTTGATATGATGTAGCAATTTTATGGACCGGAAGAGTGGCAACTGCATGAAGATGACAAAAGGAGAATCATGACTCCTGATTTGGAAAGTGTCGAGTTTTTTGAATTCAAGGGGGAAAAACCGAAACTAGATTTAGTCTGGCTTGAAATTACATGTTTGGAAATGTTTTTTAGTTGGGGATAAGAAAGTTACTTTTTTTTTTTTTTTTTTTTTTTTAATTAGAGACTATGATTTTTCTTATGATGAACTGATTTTACAAGCTTTATGGTAAACCGTAACCTATTCATGTTACTTGGTAACTAGATTTCTTGGCTTGATGTGGATTTTCGCTTCATATTCTGCTATAAAAACTACAAGTATTACTAGAAAATACTTGTTTGGTTTTACAGTTCAGTTCATATTCTGCTAAAAAAACTGCAACAATATGCACATAATCGCAACACCATCAATATGCAAACGAAAACAAGTATATGTAACCACAACAACCACAACAACATCAGATGTTTTCACCACCACAAAAACAAGTGCATGCTGTTATCCAGACATGTATCTATGACATCATTGACATGTATGTATGCATGTATGTATGTGTATGACATATATATGTATAATAGGTATGTGTATGACAAACATGAACTCAAATTGTTTGCCTGTGTAAAGAAACAATTGTAAGTTGTCAAGAGCAATGGTCATGGAGGAGACTCAGTCACATGAGAAATTCGAGAGTATAAGAGTATTCATCCACAAAATCTAATTGCAATTGAAGATGGGCTTATTGGGTTAGTAAAGATATAAATTTCAGTTGAATGGGTTTATATTCCGATTACATCGATTTTGAAGGATAGAAAAAATAAATTAGGTGATCATGTAATTTGTAAGCTCCGAGATTATAAGGTTGGGGTATAGAGTGGGTGAGGTCATGTATTTTAATTAAAAAATGATTTTTGAAGAGTCAATGGTGATCTTATGGAAAATCCAAAGTAAGATGCTAGTTTGAAGAAAAGAGTTTTTTAATAGTCTGTTGTAATCAAGAGCCACTTAGGGTTCACCTTTGGGAATTTTTATACAAGTCAAAGTATGCTGTTATATTTGATAAAAAAGTGCAATAGAAAAGGGAATTTGTGAAATAAAATGAATGGAAGGGTATGGTAGTCATTTTAATAAGTAATTAAGGGAAATGAGTTATTTTGAATTTTGGCCATCACATGATAGACCTTTAACACGGGGATGTTTGATAAATCGCATAATTGTTTAGATGGTGCACCGAATGGCTCCCACCTCTTATTGGTTAAGAAAATATACGATTGCTTAATGGTTTAGAGATGGTTCCAAGGCTTTTGGTTTGTTCAGAGGTCAGTCCATCGTATAGATGCCAAACCAAACGTATTGAATGATAACCTCTAAACGTTTTATTCAAAAGTTACCGAAAAGCTCTTCCTTTTCACAACTTTTTGAGGGTTTTGTTGATGTGCCATTTTAGCATATTTGTGGTTTGGGTCTTGGCTTGAATTCCATAAGAGCCAAATACTATTGCTTTAAACACTAATATCTATGTATTCGCATATGTTAATAAATATAATCCCCACAAGAGCATGCATACTAATAAACTCTCGAATAGGATTGTACAAGATTAAGTAGTTTTAAATTAATAAAATAATTTGAGATAAATGGAAAAATTAAGGAGTGTTTTGTCATCAATATATCATATTTTCCTGACACAATTTTAAATATAATATTTACCTTTTTTTTTTTTTTTTAACTTTTAGAATATAAGATTGCCAAAATTCTTATTTTTAACATTTGTATAATCATCTTAAATCCTTATTTTTATCAATTGAACATTATACATGTCTTATAAATCTAAGTTTAAAATATCTAAAATCGATTTCCTAAACCCTCATTGTTGGTCTTCCTTAATCCAAGTAGTCTCTTCTCCGAATCGACATCTTGTTCACCGATTCTCCCGCCATCCCCTTCTCTATCGCATCTATTCTCTTTCTCACAGCACATAGCGATCAGAGCTTCCATACCGATTCATAGGTTCTGATCCTCTCTTTTTCGGGTAATGGTTCACAATTTCTAGTTGATCTCTAACATTGTCCTCATGATATCGATTTTGAATATGTTAATATGTTTGGTGAAAATTATTTGGTTTAGGATTTATAAAAAATATTTGGTTTAGGATTTATAAAAATTCTTGACTGAATGATCTCGTGAACAATGGCGAGTCTAGAATCGAAACATACGTGTTCACTAAGATTGGTTTAAGAAACAATCGGTGTCAACCAGAAAAGTAACCGATTCAAAATATATAAAAACTGATGGTGAGAGGTCTTAGTCCAAACCGATCATTCATTATTTTATTTTATCTTTTTGACTAAAATCAACAAAACCAATTTGTTAAATTAGTTATGTGTAGATAATTACCTACATATATTTAAAAAAATAAACATATACTAATAAAAGTGACTAAATGTGTAAGCTATATATATATATATATATATATATATATATATATATATATATATATATATATATATATATATATATATATATATATATATATATATATATAGGGGTGAAACCTGTTGAGAATAGGGGTGCAAATGAGTCAAGCTACTCGCGAGCTACTTGAGATCGGATCGTTAAAAGCTCGACTCAAAACCGATTTTAAACGAACCTGAGCCAGCTCGAGCTTAATATTAAGCCCATTTATTAAGCGAGCCTAAGCGAGCCTTTATATAATATAATTTATTATTATTTATATATATTAAAATAAAAACATATTAGGGGAATTATGGATTTAGGGTATTGGTAAACGAGCTTCTTAATGAGCTCGAGCAGAGCTAAAGCTTATTGAGGCACGTCAGATAAAAAACGAGTCGAGCCCGAGCCAGAGCCGAACTTTTATAAGACTTTACGAGCTCGAGCCAAGCTCAATTCAAGAAAGCTCGAATCGAGCCGAGCCCGAGCTCGAGCTTCATATAAATTAAATGAGCCCGAGTCAAGCCTGTCCAGGCTCGGCTCGGCTCGTTTGCACCCCTAGTTGAGAACTTATAGTTTTCCGAAAACTAAAAGTGGAGCGTTAGATCAAAATTAACTCATTAAGAGCATGATCGTCATCTTACCAATCGCACTTACTGTTTACTTTTTTTTACGTTATTGGAAATATTAATAAGAATGTCTAAATATTAACATTATAAATCAAAATTTCCAAATTTTTTTATAAAAATAATATCTTCGATTTTTTTTAAATGCAGACTTTTTATTTAAAAAAAAAACATGAATTCAATAGTTGAGCAAAAGTCAATTTAGAACCATCCATAAGGTGGGACGATTTCTTAGAGCCTAAGGGTTCTAGAATAATCCCTAATGGATAATCAGGAAAGTAGATAATTACCCGGTTTAAGATAACCTTGGATTTGGGCTTATCTGGGGTTTCCTGACTGCACTATAAATAGGGTATAAACCCTATGATTTTTGGCCAACTATTTCTTAGGAAGACCTGGCCGAAATTTCTAGTCTCTCTCCTCTTTTTCAATCATCTTCCATAGCTAGTGTTGGGTGTGAACCATAAGAGGCGTGACATGTGTGACGTTTTCTCTCAAGGCTCTAACAACACAAGGATTTGAATTGCTATTACTATATAGTGATCAAGGTATGATTACTCTAACCCTATTTGTGAATTTCGAATATTATAGGAGCATGCTAGGGTTTTCTATTTGTTGTTCAATTTGTATGTTCAATTAGAGAAAACGTAGATCAAATTATTTAAGATTGCATGCACACATAAGATTGCTTGTTATACTCATAACTCGTCAGTAGTATCGTCATTTTGTTCATCAAACACGTCGTGGTTTTCTTCCTACATGGCATGTTGGCCTGGGAATTTGACCCAATACGGTGTGGTGATCGTCTTCCACGACGTGTTGAGATGTCAAATCCGATTTTGGTGTATCCATGATGATAAATTAAAAACCTAGAAGTTAGGAGATAAATATATGACTTATTTATTTGTTGTAGCACCTGGTTCCTGGTACGTAAAATTTATCTTAGTAATTGTCATTTTAGCCTGGGACTCGGCGTGTTATAGGTTCGACTCGCCGAGTAGTGACGCGGTCCGGGGGCACGTTTAAGTTGGCGAATCGGCGAGTCACCGCTGTTTGATGAAACCCTAAATTTCAAGGGTTTGCACCCTATTTAAACCCTCATTTCCGCCCCAAGCTCGCCCCCATTCACCCTCAGAGCCCCTAACATCGTTTTTGCCCTTTTCCTTGTGAGATTGAAGTGTTTTGGGTGTGTTCTTGAAGTTTTTGAGGAGAAAGAAGAGTAGATCAAGAAGAGGAGAAGGAGGCCAAGCATTTTTGTGACATCTCAACGTTTTCCTTGAGGTATAGCTCGTTTCCCCTCTGTTCTCAAGCTTGTAGTCTCTATTAACTTCATGAAAGCCCTTCTTGAGCCATTCCCCAAGCTTGTTTGTGCATTGTGGGTTGTATTAAGTTGTTAGCCTTTAGATCTAGGCACTATTTAGTCCCTGGAGCTTGGATCTACTGCCTTTATGGAGTCATATTGCATGAAAGTCCTAGATCTACCCCTTTTGGTGCACTTTGAGCCCTAAAACCCTCATTGGTGATTATCTACACGTAAAGTTGGAACCTTTACGTGTAAACCAGGCCCTAGGAACCCAAATCTATGAATGGCATGGGCTGGATTCAAGCGAAATCGCGTGTATAGTTTTTGCATGAGGTAGACTCGGCGAGTCGTTCATCTGACTCGGTGAGTCGAGTCGTGAGTCCCCGAGTTTTCCCCCTTTTAGTGTTGCAGGTTGGAGTAGTGAGTCATAGGGTGTGACTCAGTGGGTTGGAAGCCAGACTCACTCATGAAGCCACTCGGCGAGTCAATGCCATGACTCGGCGAGGTCATGGCAATCTTCTTGTCTCAAGAACAACTCGGCGAGTTGTTCATACAACTCGGCGAGTCACACCTTAGAGTGTTCTTCGGATGAAGGCGAACTCGGCGAGTTGTTCATACAACTCGCCGAGTAGGATGAAGGACTATTGGACTTGGGTATAGAGAAAGGGACTCGGTGAGTTGGCAAGCCAACTCGGCGAGTCTGGTCAACTGGCAGTTGACTGTGACTTGACTCTTGATTTGTAAGGGTAAATGGTCAATTTACCCTGAAGTCGGTTAGCAGTATTTGACTAAGGGTTTTGTGGAAATTATAGCCGGAGGATTTCCAGAGCGGCAGTAGCAGCAGACAGTCAGTTCACACGCGGATCGACAGTTACTTTGAGGTGAGTTTCCTTCTAGTTGGAACGGGTCTAAGGCACCAAGGCCGGCCCATATAGACGAGATGTTAGTATTAGAGTGTGGGCCGATACCGTATCTCTTGGTTGAGTTGATTATGATATATGCCAGTATGATAGAGTTGTCTATACTTGTTGTCTGTGTGATACTTGTATATTATGGGTTAGCGGCTGAGTGCGGGCAAGGCCTGTATCTCTCCGAGAGTGGAGTGTGGGCGAGGCCCCTACCTCCCAGATAGTGGAGTGTGGGTGAGGCCCATACCTCCAAGATGGTGGAGTGTGGGCGAGGCCCGTATCTCCCAGGTAGTGGAGTGTGGGCAAGGCCCGTATCTTCATGAGTGTGGGCAATGCCCGTATCTCCTAGCTGTATGTTGTATGCTTGCATGGTATGAGGTATTATGGGGGAACTCACTAAGCTTCGTGCTTATAGTTTTCAGTTTTGGTTTTAGGTACCTCTTCGTCGAAGGGGAAGGAGCTGGCGCGGTAGCGGTACATCACACACACGCCTGATTGCATTCCGCATTATGACATCTACCTGGGAGATTGTACTCTGACACTTTTATGATTATGACAATGTTTTCTGACATTCAACATCTTTTGTGAAATAAAATGGTTGTTGAATGATTTATTTCTAAATGTTTTGCTAAGTACATGTTTTAAAAACAAAATTTTTGGCTCGTATTTTTGTGATCTTACAAGTTGGTATCAGAGCCCTGGTTTGAGGGATTCGGACACGCCTTTGGGGGTGTCTGAACTCAAATCGAGGGATTAAAAGATTTTGAAAAAAAAATGTTTTCTAAAAGGCTAGTAAAGGGTTTTAAGAAAGAACGAAGTGTGTGATGTGCGTGACCGGCCAAGCTCAAGTAAGTATTCCCCAATGTACCCATACAAGTTTATTTATGTTTATCAGTTTCTGTAGAACAGCATGCTAGAATAGGACTAAGGATCTAGGAGAGATGTCGTATGTGCTTGCTTTATGTGCTTCAGTATATAAAAGAGTTGCATGCTAGAATTGAGTAGACAGCAGTAGGGTAGCCTGTCTAGGTTATTCCTGATAGTACGAGTTTAGCATTGTATGCTAGTTCAGTTTTTCTCTACGAGGATAGAGTTGCTTGAGATTGTTTTCTTTATGTCGAAATGTTGTTTGCTTTGAGCTATGTGGGCTTTGAGTGATGGGAGTTAGCTGTTATGTGGATACGTTAAAGTCACATGTGATCAGGGTTGAATAATCTCAGAGTGTTGGATTTGACCCTATTGCGTAGCTCTTGTTTGAGTCCTAACCGTTGTAGGGATGAATCCCTTACTCGAAGGATTATCTGAGCCTCGTCGCATGTGATTGTATTCAGGTAATAGCTAATTGGCATCACAAGGAGACCATCAACAACTGAGGACTGGGATGGGTGGGTCATAGGTTTCCTAGGGAAAGCCTAGGATAAGAGTAGCGGTTATCAGCGGTAGTGGAAGGGACCTGGTTGAGTCGAGGCGGTCTTTGGAGAAGGTACGGATAGATGTAGAAGGTAGTATGGGCCTGTACTACTGAAAGCAAAGGATCCGTACCCGAACCGAGGAAGGCTAAGATAAGACCAGGGAACTTGTAGTGGGTGTGATCCCTCCAGGGGTATCAATATCACTAACAGTTGTTATTTCTTTGTAATTCAGAATGGTGGTACTACGCCCGAGGCCAGCAGTTGGCAGTACAGGAGAGGGATCGGGTTCGGGACCAGGTTCCGAGCCAGTAGATGAGGGGCTACGCGAGTTCATCGCGTCAGAGATCACCAGAGGCATCCTTGAGTCGACCCCCATTATCTTCGGGTCGATCAAGGAAGGGATATTGGAGATGATGGAGGATCGCCTCCGGGCATTCAGGAGTGACATGGCATCTGGCCAGTCAGGACCCCACAAACTGTCCTTCAAGGACTTTCGGGGCAGTGGTGCACCGGATTTTCATGGGGCGAAGGACCCCATAGCTGCCAGACGATGGATTGCAGACATTGAGTCTGCACAGAGGATTAGCTTCTGCCCTGAGGGGTCGAAGGTGAGATTTGTGGCAGGGTGTTTACGAGATCGAGCTAGGGATTGGTGGGAGTCCGTGAGCGACTCGTTGGGAGCCTCGATTGTCGAGGCTATGACATGGTCGGACTTTGCGACCAGGTTCAGGGCAGAGTTTGCGCCGGCTGTCGAGCTTCAGCAGCTGGCCAGGGAGTTCCTAGACATGAGACAGACGACGTAGACTGTGGCGGAGATCACCGCCAAGTTCCGGGAGAGGGCATTATTAGTGCCCCAGTATGCGGGTGATGAGGACATGAGGAGGACCCGCTACCATGACATGCTCCGCGCAGATATTCGAGAGCATGTCAGTTTTTCAGCTTGCCCTACCTTGGACTCTATGATTGCCAGGGCAAGGGAGAGAGAGATAGATCTGGAGCACGTCTGGAAGAGGAAGACTGAGGAGGGACAGACAGGAAGGGCTTCGGGGAAGAAGCCCAAGGGATCAGATGGTAGGCCGAAAGGCCAGTCAGGACCGAGTCGCTGCAGGAAATGCGGCAGGCCTCATGAGGGGGCATGTAGATTGGGATCATCGGGCTGCTATAAGTGTGGCAAGACGGGGCATTTCAGCAGGGATTGTACCGCCCCTGCACCTGTGATACAGACGTCTGAGTTTCTGTGTTTCCACTGCAACCAGAGGAGCCACAAGAAGGCCAATTGCCCCTAGTTGACATCACCAGCGCCGATTAAGGTGCCAGCTCCAGCTACCCTGCGGATTACAGATGGCCGGCAGGGCAAGGCAGAGGCTCCAGTGGTGAGGAGCCGGGCATTCCACCTGACTGCAGAAGAGGCACGCGCCGCACCCGATGTGGTGACGGGTATGATTCCTTCCCTCTACTTTATTTTATGATGTTATGTTATTGATATGTGCTCTGTGTATATGCATTAGGATCGTTCCATGTGAACGGTATTCCGGTTCAGGTGTTGTTCGACTCGGGTGCCACCCGATCATTTGTTTCCCTTGCGCTTAGCAAGAGGTTTACTGAGTCCTCGGTCATGTTGGATTTCCCTTTAGCGGTAGAGATTGCCGATGATCGATCGGTGCGAGTATCAGCAGTGTTCAGAGATTGCGTTTTGAGGTTATTTGAGGAGCGCTATTTGGTGGATTTGGTTCCCATACCGTTGTGGGGGAACAAGGTGATTATAGGCATGGATTGGTTGAGCCCTAATGGGGCGGTGATAGATTGCGCACAACAGCTAGTGCAGATCAGGACCCCGAGTGGGGGAGAGTTGGTGATCCACGGCGAGAAGCCACATCGTGGACCTATAGTATGTTCAGTAGCGAGAGCTAGGCGCTACCTTTAGCAGGTATGCGCGGGGTATGTCGCGTACGTTATGGATACCCGGGAGACGGGTAGGGCGACAGTGAGTGAGGTTCCAGTGGTGCGAGATTACGCTGATGTGTTCCCGGAGGAGCTTCCTGGAATACCTCCGGAGCGTCAGGTAGAGTTCAGGATCGACCTAGTTCCTGGTGCGGCTCCGATAGCCAAGGAACCCTATCGGTTGGCTCCTCCCGAGATGCAGGAGTTGTCTGCGCAGCTGCAGGAGCTGCTAGACAAGGGATTTATTCTTCCGAGCAGTTCACCCTGGGGAGCCCCGATCCTGTTTGTGAAGAAGAAGGATGGGTCGCACCGGGTGTGTATAGATTACTGGGAGCTGAATAAGGTAACGGTGAAGAACTGTTACCCACTTCCGAGGATTTATGATCTCTTTGATCAGTTGCAGGCAGCGTCTTGGTTCTCTAAGATCGATTTGCATTCAGGCTATCATCAGATGAGGGTTAGAGAGGAGGACATACAGAAGACCGCGTTTCGGACGCGTTATGGCCATTATGAGTTCATGGTGATGCCGTTTGGGCTCACCAACGCTCCTGCCGCGTTCATGGACCTCATGAACCACGTGTGCAGGCCGATGCTGGATCGGTCTTTGATAGTTTTCATTGATGACATCTTGGTTTATTCCAAGACACAGGAGGAGCACGAGGAGCATCTGAGAGAGGTTTTAGAGACCCTGAAGAGGGAGAGCTTGTACGCCAAGTTCTCCAAATGTGCGTTTTGGTTGCGCGAGGCGTAGTTCCTTGGGCTCCTCGTCAACCAGAACGGGATTTCAGTAGACCCGACCAAGGTGGAGGCCGTGATGAGGTGGGAGGTTCCGAAGTCTCCATCTGAGATTCGGAGTTTCCTAGGATTAGCAGGCTACTATCGGAGGTTCATTCAGGATTTCTCCAAGATAGCCATACCCCTGACACGGTTGACTAGGAATGCCGTGGTCTTTCGATGGGGGCCTGAGCAGTAGGCAGCGTTCGAGACTCTGAGGCAGAGATTGTGCGAGGCGCCAATCTTAGCCCTGCCCTAGGGCGTAGAGGATTTTGTGGTATATTGTGATGCGTCGATCTCAGGCCTAGGTGCAGTTATGATGCAGAGGGGGCATGTCATTGCTTATGCCTCGAGGCAGCTGAAGCCTCACGAGGCGAACTACCCGACACATGATTTGGAGTTGGGGGCGGTGGTTTTCGCTCTCAAGATTTGGCGGCATTACCTCTACGGGGTTCGATGTATCATTTACACGGACCACAAGAGCTTGAGGTACCTCATGGATCAGCCGAATCTGAACACGAGGCAGCGTTGGTGGTTGGACGTGGTGAAGGATTATGATTGTGAGATCCTTTACCACCCAGGGAAGGCCAATGTGGTGGCCGATGCGCTTAGCCGCAAGGCGGCACCGATCAGGGATATTTGCATGAGGATGACTGTGGTGACTCCCCTGTTGGAGCAGATTAGGGAGGCTCAACAGGAGGCTATGAAGGAAGAGCATCGGAAGAGTGAGCGAATAGTGGGTCAAGCCACCTTTTTCGATTATGATAGCCGGGGGTTATTGACACTACACCGTAGGGTGTGGGTGCCATATCATGGAGGCGTGCGCCAGATTTTGATGGAGGAGGCGCACAAATCCCGATTCTCTATTCATCCAGGGGCGACGAAGATGTATAGGGATCTTCGTCTAGACTATTGGTGGCCCTGCATGAAGCGGGACGTGGCGTGGTACGTCCAGCGGTGTTTGACCTGCAGGAAGGTCAAGGCCGAGCATCAGAGACCGCACGGAAAAATGCAGCCGTTGGATATCCCGTTATGGAAATAGGAGGATATTACGATGGATTTTATCACGAAACTTCCCCGGACGGCGCGAGGAGTGGATTCGATTTGGGTCATCGTGGATCGATTGACCAAGAGCGCCCATTCTATTCCGATTCAGGAGAGTATCTCGGCCGAAAAGTTGGCCGATATCTACATCAGGGAGATAGTGACACGGCACGGGGTGCTAGTGTCAGTGATATCAGATCGAGATGTACGGTTCACTTCCAGGTTTTGGAAGAAGTTTCATGATGAGTTGGGCAATCGTCTGCACTTTAGCACCGCCTTTCACCCGCAGACGGATGGTCAGAGTGAGCGGACCATCCAGACTTTGGAGGATATGTTGCGGGCTTGCGTGCTAGACTTTGGTGGTAGCTAGGATACCTATCTTCCCTTGGCTGAGTTCTCATACAACAACAGCTACCACGCGAGTATTGACCGTCCTCCATTCAAGATGTTGTACGGTCGGAGGTGCAGGACCCCGATATGTTGGGGTGAAGTTGGCCAGAGGGTCATGGGGAGCACCGAAGTGGTGCTCAAGACGACTGAGAGAATCCAGCAGGTTCGGAGAAGTCTTCAGACTGCGCAGAGTCGGCAGAAAAGTTATGTCGACAAGCATCGATCAGACCTGGAGTTCCAGGTCGGGGATATGGTTCTCCTGAAAGTGTCGCCTTGGAAAGGCGTCATTCGATTCAGGAAGCGGGGCAAGTTGGGCCCGAGATACATTGGTCCGTTCAGGGTTGTAGCCCGGGTGAGCAAGGTGGCATATAGGCTGGATCTGTTAGCCGAGCTCAGCCAGATCCACAGCACCTTCCATGTCTCCCAATAGCGGAAGTGTCTCGTGGATGATTCAGTGGTGGTGCCATTAGAGGATATACAGGTTGATGACAGCCTAAATTACATTGAGCGCCCAGTCGCAATTCTCGACTGGAAGTCGAAGGATCTAAGGAACAAGAGGGTGGAGCTAGTGAAAGTGCAATGGCAGCACCGCAAGGGTTCGAAATGGAGTTGGGAGCCGGTGGAAGAAATGATGGAGCATTACCCCGAGCTGTTTCAGGATCGAGCGGCAGACTTCGAGGACGAAGTCTAAAATAAGTGGGGGCGATTTGTAGCACCTGGTTCCTGGTACGTAAAATTTATCTTGGTAATTGTCATTTTAACCTGGGACTCGGCGAGTTGTAGGTCCGACTCGCCGAGTAGGGACGCGGTCTGGGGCACGTTTAAGTTGGCGAGTTGGCGAGTCCATATTCTGGACTCAGCGAGTCACCGCTGTTTGATGAAACCCTAAATTTCAAGGGTTTGCACCCTATTTAAACCCTCATTTCCGCCCCAAGCTCGCCCCCATTCACCCTCAGAGCCCCCAACATCGTTTTTGCCCTTTTCCTTGTGAAATTGAAGTGTTTTGGGTGTGCTCTTGAAGTTTTTGAGGAGAAAGAAGAGTAGATGTAGAAGAGGAGAAGGAGGCCAAACATTTTTGTGACATCTCAACGTTTTCCTTGAGGTATAGCTCGTTTCCCCTCTGTTTTCAAGCTTGTAGTCTCTATTAGCTTCATGAAAGCCCTTCTTGAGCCATTCCCCAAGCTTGTTTGTGCATTGTGGGTTGTATTAAGTTGTTAGCCTTTAGATCTAGGAACTATTTAGTCCGTGGAGCTTGCATCTACTGCCTTTATGGAGTCATATTGCATGAAAGTCCTAGATCTACCTCTTTTGGTGCACTTTGAGCCCTAAAACCCTCATTGGTGATTATCTACATGTAAAGTTGGAAACTTTATGTGTAAACCAGGCCCTAGGAACCCAGATCTATGAATGGAATGGGCTGGATTCAAGCGAAATCGCATGTATAGTTTTTGAATGAGGCAGACTCGGCGAGTCGTTCATCTGACTCGGCGAGTCGAGTCGCGAGTCCCCGAGTTTTCCCCCTTTTTGTGTTGCGGGTTGGAGTAGTGAGTCACAGGGTGTGACTCAGTGGGTTGGAAGCCAGACTCACTCATGAAGCCACTCGGCGAGTCAATGCCATGACTCAGCGAGTTCATGGCAATCTTCTTGTCTCAAGAACAACTCGGCGAGTCACAGCTTAGAGTGTTCTTCGGATGAAGGCGAACTCGGCGAGTTGTTCATACAACTCGACGAGTAGGATGAAGGACTATTGGACTTGGGTATAGAGAAAGGGACTCGGCGAGTTGGCAAGCCAACTCGGCGAGTCTGGTCAACTGGCAGTTGACTGTGACTTGACTCTTGATTTGTAAGGGTAAATGGTCAATTTACCCTGAAGTCGGTTAGCAGTATTTGACTAAGGGTTTTGTGGAAATTATAGCCGGAGGATTTCCAGAGCGGCAGTAGCAGCAGACAGTCAGTTCACACGCGGATCGACAGTTACTTTGAGGTGAGTTTCCTTCTAGTTGGAACGGGTCTAAGGCACCAAGGCCGGCCCATATAGACGAGATGTTAGTATTAGAGTGTGGGTCGAGCCCGTATCTCTTGGTTGAGTTGATTATGATATATGCCAGTATGATAGAGTTGTCTATACTTGTTGTTTGTGTGATACTTGTATATTATGGGTTAGCGGCTGAGTGTGGGCAAGGCCTGTATCTCTCCGAGAGTGGAGTGTGGGCGAGGCCCCTACCTCCCAGATAGTGGAGTGTGGGTGAGGCCCATACCTCCAAGATGGTGGAGTGTGGGCGAGGCCCGTATCTCCCAGGTAGCGGAGTGTGGGCAAGGCCCGTATCTCCTAGCTGTATGTTGTATGCTTGCATGGTATGAGGTATTATGGGGGAACTCACTAAGCTTCGTGCTTACAGTTTTCAGTTTTGGTTTCAGGTACCTCTTCGTCGAAGGGGAAGGAGCTGGCGCGGTAGCGGTACATCACACACACGCCTGCTTGCATTCCGCATTATGACATCTACCTGGGAGATTGTACTATGACACTTTTATGATTATGACAATGTTTTCTGACATGCAACATCTTTTGTGAAATAAAATGGTTGTTGAATGATTTATTTCTAAATGTTTTACTAAGTACATGTTTTAAAAACGAAATTTTTGGCTCGTATTTTTGGGATGTTACATTTTTTTTTTGTTGATTAATATGATTATTTTAAGTGTATAAATAAATCTATATATTAATTGAATTAAAATAATTGATGTCAAATAATGATTGGTATTTTGAAAAGTTTAAAATACATCCTTATGGATCTTATTATTAATTTAATTAACTAATTAATTAAATGACAATTAATAAATCCATAAAAAAGTTTAAATTTAATTAAATTAAAAGTTTAATTTATTAAAAGGTTAAACCCTTGGAGTTTTAATAAATGTTTTAAAATTCACCTTATACTATATATATTATTAAACGTTTAATATATATTATACGTATAAGAAAAGTCAGTCAAACCGCTAGTACGCCTCATTCATAAAGTCGATCTATAAAGGGAGTTTTAGGAAGCGGCTTATAAAATGACGGTCATTGCGTATCCACTCTTACCCACTGCTCCCTTGATTGGTGAAAGGTCGTTAGCCGAACGGGTTTGATATGTTGGGTGTCGTTTTCCCAAGGGAGCTAGCCATTGATTTGGATATAATTTCGCTTCCTGGGTCATATAGTCAGTTCATTAAAGACTACTATATGGGCAACCACGACGTGACCCTAATTGATCTAACACGTATGTTGATTGTTATTGAAGCATAAATGCTTATGAGCACAAGTGAAGAAAAAGCGATTGAAGGATCTAATTCCTAAATTTCCATGGGTATTGATGATGGCAACAATGGTAGTCCAGAAAAGGTTTCTCTTCCCAATGGAAATGGATCGGCCAAGATCAAACCGTTTGACCATATGTTAAATAGAAATGCTAGTTTTGAGATAGTTCCATGTGCTAATCCTAAAAAGTCCATATATTTCTATTGCCAATCGGAGGGGCATTGGTTGCGAAGCTGCCCAAACTACCTGAAAGATCTTAGAGATGGTAAAGTCAAATCATGTGACTCCACTACAGGTACATCCATTATCGAACTCTATTATTTTATAAGTTCCTATTTATAGATTCTTAATACATGATGTGATGATCATATTTTGATGTTTTTGAAGGATCTAAGAGAAAGAAGGGAGCTTAGGAAGTGTGAGCTGAATCTGATCGTGAGAGATGGATTTCGGTCGCATGGTTCGATGATCAGATTTTGGAGCTACTTAGGAGTTATGATAACTTAATAGATTGCTTAGGAGATGTTTATAAACATACTTTTCATTTTGAATTGTAAGGACAAGTTCCAAATTTTTCGTTTATTATTAATAAAAGTGATTTTTTTTTGATTTATCTAGTTTTTTTATATTTCCTTGCAATGGCATTTATGAAAAATAGTGGTTATATTTCTATTATTAGCAATGTTAATTGAGATTTGATTCTTATTGTATCACTTGTGGTGTTGTCATAATTGACCAAGTGAGAATGAATTCTCATCACTCATGTTTCAATTGGATAGAAACTTAGAGTCATGCAATTTGAATTATGTCATGTATAAGAATCTTGATCATTGGAAGATTATGACTAATTTGTTGGTCACATTTTATGTGAGTCAAGTGAAGGACTAATGGATCTAGTACACATTGATGTGGACTATTCAAATCCGCCACAAAGGATGATAACTTTATTCGTCATGATTTACTGATGCTTTAGTTAAATATGGTTGCGTTTATAAGATTAAGCAAAATTCTGATACTCTGAAAAGTTTCAAAAGGTATCAGAACGAATATAAAGAATCTATCAGGCAGAAAGATAAAAGTTTCTCTAATCTGGAAGGAAAGGAGAGTACTTTAGTATCGTGTTTTGTGATCATCTTAATGATTGTAGAACTATATCACAATTGATCCTCGAAGAACATCGTAGTGCAATTGTTTGAATTAGAAGAGGAATCGGATATTGTTAAATGGTTCAATCAAGAGATGAGTCACACTTAGTTTCCAATCAAGTTTTAGAGTCGTTCTCTAGTTACTACACATCGTATCTTGAAACTTATTTCATACTAAGTAGGTTTATAACACATCATGAAATGTGGAGTAACAATGTTTTCTTACTCTGGCACATTTAAAATTGGAAGTTGTGATGTTTTGGTTAAAACAAAAGATAAACTTAGACCAATTCCATGAAGTGTTCTTGGGAATACACACTAACTTTTGAATATTTGTTTTTTGCTCATCAAGGAATGTTCCTTGAAGAGAGGAACTTATATGTCAAGAAGTCAGTGGGAGCCTTAATGATCTTGAAAGGTTTCAGGAGTCAATCAAGAATAAACCTTTTAGTAATCACTAGCACACTGTAACACCTGTTTATTTATTAAATAAATAAACAAAATAATGAATGAAAGGTATCCCTAAAATAAATAATTATATATGCCGGGTGTTGGTTTCGAGGAGCTAATTATAAAGACTTTAGAAGTCAGGGATTAAAAGTGTAAGTTCCGAACTCAGTTTGTAAATATATATGAAGACAAGGACCCTGTGGTAGTTATTTAGAATTAATTTAAAAGGAAATGTAGTGGAAGGACTGAACATGTAATAATTAAGACATTAGGGACTATTTTGTAAATATTGTACCTAAGATGTAAATGATTTTTATGCTGAGGTTTTAAATGGTAATTATCGGATTTAATTTGAGGAAGATTTCCAAATCCAGGGTAGAAAGGGTAAATTTTTGGATTACACTTGATAAAATGCTTTAGGGAGGGACCAGAAGTGTAATATTGCCAAAAGATATTATGTGGTCGGGATTTATAACCCGCCTCCCTTGTCATTCAAACCCTAACCCTAATGATTCATCAGCCGTCACCACTCCGAGTTCCCTCATGCTCTCTGACCAGATGAAGTCCCGAGCAACCGTCGTCTGCTGCCTCTCCAATGAGATACCATTGTGGCTTCGCTGCTGGTAGCGCCATGCACGGAAGAAGGACCACCTTGAGTGATGCCAAGGCTACCGGGGGATGACCTCAGAGCGGTGTTGCTGGTGTTGTCGAACGCTCCTCCTCTTCCTCCTCCCATTACTTCTCCGTATCGGCTAGCTCATGCTGTCGTTGTTGCCATCGCTCCATGCGGTGGTCTCATCTTCGTGGAAAACACCTCTGGTCGTCGTCACCATTAGAATGGTGGCTGTAGAGGAATGTTGTAATGCTTCTCAAGGATTCGAGGTGGATTCGCATGCATATGGGCCCTCTATCGAGTGAAGATGTGAAGGACCACCATGGCAGCTGGCCATGGTGGCTGTTGTTGTCACACCGCCACTAGCTGCTGCTGTTGTCGCCATCTACTGTCGCCGCTGCCTCCGCGCGCCACCAGGTGGGTGGATTGGGTTCATCTTGCAAGAAGAGAGCAGGTGTATGTGATGTATGTTTTTGGTCTAGCTGGATTGCTCAAAAAGGCATCACCACCACCATAGGGTGGTGGCTGCCGCTACTCGCTACCGCCGGCTACCACAGGTGGTTGTGTGTGTGTGTTTAGTCTAGTTGTGTGTGTGTTATTTTTAGAGATTAGCATTGTAAAATGTAACCGGAAAGAAAATAATGAAAAGAAAATCAAACCACCACCATAGGGTGGTGGCTGCCGCCACCAGCCGCCGTGTCGGGTGGCGGTGCGCTTTGCCTCTTGTGATAGATTTGTTTGGGGTGCTAGAAACCCTAATGGGGTCAAAGGAGCTCTAATGGGCCACGTTGAAGTTTAATGGACTCTAATGGACCCAATAAAACCCATATGGGCTTAATAAGATTTTAGTGGGCTTATTAGGCCCAATAAAGCCCTAATTGTCATAAAAGGCCAACAAATTGATAAATGGGCTAATATTTGGATTGGAACACCCTAATGCTAATGAAAACCTAACTTTAAGAATTAATCTGGTCACACACACGAGAATTATTTAATAACTTGAGATATTAAATAATAATCATTGGCAAAGATTAATCTAAGCAATATTAGACTTAATGGATTAAGTCCTTAATGGGTTAAGTAGGAAACTTAACCCTAATCATCATTTTATGTGAAACCCTAATTTCACTTGGGTTTATTGTTGGGCCTTTCTATTGGGTCTTGATGATTGGGTTATTAAATGGGCTATCCAAGATCAAGCAAATGGTCTAGAGTAATTTAATGGGCCTAGGGTAAGGCCCATGTAAGGGGTTTGGGCCCAATTTGGAAAATTGGGCCATAGATGGGCCATAGTTTGGGCCTTAATGATTATATGATGTTGGGCGTTAGAATGAGACCATGTATAGGCCTAGGCCCAATTTGGAAAATTGGGCCATGTGTTGGGCTATGATTCATAATTTACTTATGGTTATGTATTGGGACCCAATTATTAATTGGGTGTTATTTTGGTGTTGACAGTTCGGGAATCTGTCAGCCAGTAGCTGGGGTCGAGTCTACGGGACTTCAGCAAGTGTGGGATTGTGTCTTCGGGACTTCAGCAGTGTGAGGTGAGTTACCTTCCAGTAGTGGTGGGTCTACGGCCACAATGTCGGCCCACCAGTAGGAGTTGTATGCTAGATGATTGTCTTTGTGATATCATCTAGGTTTGCTACTACCTGATATGTTATATGCTGGCATGATATGTTATATGTGATAGTAGTAGAGTTCGGTTGTTAGGACCGAAGGGTAGGTCAGACACCCCAGATATGTATGACAGTATGTGATGATATGTTTATATGCTGGCACGATATGTTATATGTGATAGTGGTAGTAGGATCGGAATAGTCCCCAAGTTCGGTTGTTAGGACCAAATGGTAGTTCGGACACCCCAGATATGTCTGATAGTATGTTTATGTTATGATATGTGTGATAGTAGCAGTAGGGGTGGAATAGTCCCCGAGGGTCGGTTGTTAGGACCGACGGGTATGTTAGCACCCCAGAATGGCTTGACATGGGTAGGTCAGCACCCCAGAATGGCTTGACATGGGTAGGACGACACCCCAGAATGGCCGCATGGGTAGGTCGGCACCCCAAAATGGCCGTACGGGTAGGTCGGCACCCCAGAACGGCCGTACCGGGTAGGTCGGGCGCCCCAGAATTGCCCGACAGTATATGTGTTATGTTCTTGTGTGGTATGTGGTATGATGGGGGAACTCACTAAGCTTCATGCTTACGGTTTTCAGTTTTTGTTTCAGGTACTTCTTGTTTAAAGGAAAGGAGCCGGCTTGATCGCAACGCATCACACTATGGTTTTCCGCGCATGAGATCTTTGGGATTACACTCTGATATTGTTTTATGATAACATCTTTGATTATTTCTACTTTGGTTTTGACATGACATGATATTACAGATGTTTTATTACACTGTTGGTTTTATAATGACGTATTTAAAAAATGAAATTTTTGGCCTGTATTTTTGGGATGTTACAAGTTGGTATCAGAGCCTTGGTTTGAGGGATTCGGACATACTCTCGGGTGTGTCTGAACTCAAACTAAGGGCTTGGTATGAAAATTTTCAAAAGTAAAACCATTTTATAAAAAGGAGTTTGAAAAGAATCTGAAAAGAGAAAGGAACTTTGAGAAGAACAAAGTGTGTGATGCGTGCAATCAGCCGAACTCAAGTAAGTTTTCCCCAAGATACCCATATATGCTATGATATGTTATGTTACGATATGATTATGAGAATTGCATGCTAGATTAGGGCTAAGGATCTAGGAGGATGCCTTATATTCCTATTGTATGTGCTTGTAGTCTTGCTTGCTAGTACTGATCTGTCAGTGATAGGATAGCCTGTTTAGGTTATGCCTAATTATATGAGCCTTTGAATTGCATGTACAGATTCCTGATTAGAGGATGAAATGATTTGATTGGAATATGATAGTTAGATCTTCCATTGTCTGAGTGCTGCTTGCTTTGTGCTTTGTGGGACTCTTAGTAATGTGAGCTAACTATTAAGTGAATATGCTAAGTCACATGGGACACAGGCTAGATAATCTCAGAGTGAGAGACTTGACCCTATTGCGCAGCTCTTGTCTGAGTCCAACCGTTCTAGGGATGGGTCTTTTACTCGAAGGATTATCTGATCTATGTTGCATGTGGCTATATTCATGAGGTAGCTAGTTGACATTACTGGGAATCTTTCAACAGCTGAGGACTGGGTGAGTTCGGGAACCTAAGGAAGCCTAGGATATAATTCATTGAGTTAATAGTGAGGCTCAGTTAGACTTGGGTGTGCCAGTTGAGGAAGTGACTTGGAGGATCCTGAGGATTGCTGAGGAAAGTATGGATAGGTGTGGAAGGTAGTATTGGGCCCGTACTACTGAAAGCACAAGATCCATACTCAACTCGGTGAGAGTCTTGGAGAATCTAAGAAGCTTCATGGAAGAGTTTGTGACCCAGTTTGGGAACAGAGGATGTTCTAGTTGTTGCAGCTTAGCCATTGGCAAGCGAGGTGGTGAGCGTGACAGGGTGTCAGAACCTGAAGGATATGATTTCCAAGAGTTGCAGATGCGGGATCGATTCGGAGCGCTTTGAGAAGAGAGGTTCGTACCAGGTGCGTATAGTAGAGGGTCCCAGGAAGAGACCCATGACTTCTTATCATCGGGTGAAAGGCCAGTAGGGCCTGAGTCAATGCATCGCATACGAGAAAGTACATGAGGGAGTTTGTCACTCCAAGGGTTCAGGCTGATACAGGGTAGCACGATTGGTCATGTCAGCAGAAGGGGATCAGTATTCCTCTAGATGTTGCGGGTATGTCATCTTATTAGATGGATATTGGGAATACGTATCGCTTTGGGATTACGAGTGAGTTTGGATAAGTCAGATCTCGGGTCGGTTTCTGGTAGTGTTTGGGTTATCAAGGATCATATATGCCATCCTACATGCCGAAAGGTCCTTGATGAACCCACAGAGGGACGCATCTTGCGGAATGCGATTTGTGTGTACCGTTATTATTCTGGATCTTTGTCGGGATCTGTGCATAAGAATTACTTAGAGGATACTCGGTCAGGAGTAGAGCTATAGTTCAACAGTGAAGTCAGCATTTAGGGGTTCTATCATTGTTCAGGCGTGGTTGGCAATTGTTTATGGATGAACTTTGGAGTTCAAGGCACTACTGTTGCTAGGACAGAACTGGTGATAGGAAGAGGGTAGTGTCAGTCGCGAGTGTTAGATGCATAAGTGGTTGGTCATTGGATGTTCAAGAGAATTGTGTTTTTGCATGGGCTGTGTTCGGTTGGAGTTTAGTGGTACTGCAAAATTGGGAGTGGGGACGAGGATTCGTCAGCTAAAGTGAAGATTAAGGTCTTCAATTGACAGCATGTTAGATGGACTGAGGTGTCAGACTGGATCAGATTTCAAGAGTACTCATCAAGACTTCCGAGGATGGGAGATCTCAAGGTTTAATCGGCGATTAAACGCTAGCATTGGCAGACACAGGTTGTCATCAGTGGGATATTAGAAATCAAGAAGGATTGGAAATCCTTCAATTCTCATGTAATGTGAAGACTTCGTCGAATCTAAGTGGGGGAGAGACTTTTTATAAAGTTCTCCAACTGTGAGTTCTGGTTGCGCAAGGTGCAATCTCTTGGCCACCTATTCAACCAGAATGGTATTCTAGTTGATTCGGCCAAGATAGAGGCCGTGATGCAGTGGGAGATTCCGAGGTCTCCATTTGAGATTCGGAATTTCCTGGGCCTAACGAGTTACTACCAGAGATTTATACGGGATTTCTCCGAGATTGAGGTTCCTTTGACCCAACTGACTAAGAAGTCGGTAGCCTTTCGTTGGGGGCCTGAGCAGCAGGCAGCCTTCGAGACTCTCAGACAGTGGTTGTGCGAGGCACCGATTCTCACCCTGCCAAAGGGTGTAGAAGATTTCGTTGTTTACTACGACGCTTTGATCACATGCATGGGTACGGTACTGATACAATGGGGTCACGTGATAACATGTTTTGGGAACTAGGTTAGAGTTCCGGTTAGGACTCGAGTTTAGTTGAGGGTTAGGTCGAGTGCGTGTTCGACCGGTATGGAAAGTGTTGTAAGACTATGGGGGTAGCCATAGCATTCACTAGCAGTCAGATAGTTTGGAAAGTGTTGTGAGACTACGGGGGTAGCCGTAGCATTTACTAGTAGTCAGATAGCTTAGAAAGTGTTGTAAGACTACGGGGCTAGCCATAGCATTCACTAGCAGTCAGATAGTTTGGTAAGTGTTGTAAGACTATGTGGGTAGCCGTAGCATTCACTAGCAACCAGATAGTGATAGAGTGTTGTGAGTCTGCGGGTGTAGCCGTAGCATTCACTAGGTTGGTAGATAGCATGAGTGCGTTGTTAGGACGCGAAAGGAACGTTAGTATCCACCAGATTGGGTGTAGCAGTGAGAATATGGAAATCCACTTATTGGATTTCGGATTTACCCAAATGATTAAATCTGGTTAAGCCAGTAATGTGACTGTAGGGACGTCACTACAGTTATGAGATTAGAGAAGCAATGGACTGCTTCAGGACGTGTGAGGTAAGGCTATTGTGACATCCCCATTTTCACGACCAGAAAAGACCGATTTTTGTTTATGCTTTATAAAAATCAGAGTACTTCTTTTCATAAAAATGTTGTGGAATTTGTTCCCAGAAAAATACGATAAATACGTTATCAAAACATTTTTGAAGAAACGTATTTTATTCATTTTAAAACGTTTGGGATGTCAGTTTCAATACAGGAACATAAGCATAAACCGAACTTACATTTATTTACACTAGTGATCTACATATCTTTAATCTCTCAGTGTAATGTCACTTCATATCGACACCTGTGATATAAATAAACTGAGTGGGTCAGGTTGGGAAATCTGGTGAGTAAATAGGGTTTTCCACCCACAATAATATAATTATTATGTTTAAACAATCAAACAATCAACCCAATTACCCATCCCATTATCTTCTTTACTCTTAAGGATTTATCCTAAGAGTCATCTATCCTGCATTCGTTTATTCCGAAGTCCCTTACTTCTAGGGTTATAGGACTGGCACTAAATCCATAGCTGCCAATGCTCGTTCGTAAAGCACTAATTCCATAGCTGCTCTAGTTTATTCATCGGGTACTAAATCCATAGCTACCAGTGTTTATCTACTAGGTACTAAGTCCATAGCTACTAATTCCTAACAGGTACTAAATCCATAACTACTAGCGTTTGTCCAATACGCACTAAGTCCATAGCTGCCAGTGTTATTTATTAGGCACTAAGTCTATAGCTGCTTATGTTTACTCACATCATCTTTTCTCTCTCATCATTCATCTACCCATGTCATCCCCAACATATTTGTATATATAAAATACGTATACAATTTAAATCACTTAAAACATGTATAAAAACGTTCATCCAGCATAGACAACAAGTATTCAGATAATATGCACACATAGCACGTAGTTTATATAAAATACTTCATATTTATGTGTAAGATGAAAGTAACTATGCACTCACTTGAAAGGTGGTGACTCAGCACAGTGCTTCGATACTCTCAAACCAATTTTCCTTCGTTAAAACCTAATACCAATACCACTAGGGTTTAGTCTAACGATAACCGTGACAAATTAATAGTCTAGCTATTATTATTATTATTATATAAGCATTAAATAACACTCAATATAACTCATAATAATAGCCCAAATACTCATTATAAGTTCCTAATGACGGTACTATATTAAAACATAAGCTATACTAAAGATAGGGTAGACATAGCTCACTTACAGCGAGTTTTCTTGAAAACCGGGCTCCGCTGGAGCAGCGTTCCCGAGCTGCAAGGCTCTTTTCTCGGGACTCCGGGAGCCTCGGGGCTTCCTTCGGGTGCTAGGGGGTTTACCTAGACTTTAGGGGGGCTTAAGGGAGGTTAGAGAGAGAAACTAGAGAGAGAAAGTTGAAGGGTGAGGTGTGAGGAAGTTGGAATGCCCGACACCTCTATTTATAGGCTGAATTCATGATGGACTCGCCGAGTAGGAGGACCTACTCGCTGAGTTGGGGCATGTGGCAGGCTTCTGGTGGTGCCACGTGTCCAATTCTGGTGGTGCCATGTCACCCCTATCGTGTATCAACCTTCAAACTTAGAAAAATCATAACTCTCGCATACGAGCTCCATTTTCGACGTTCTTTTTTTCAACGCGTAGGTAAAATCAAGATCTACAACTTTCATTTAGACCCCGTCGGCTAATTCTCGACCAATATCAAATTTAACAGTATGAGGCGTTTAGACTGTTAAATGACCGCGAAGAATTCGTAACTTCTTCATACGGATTCCGTTTTCGTCTATCTTTTTACCGTTTAGTTCCTATTAATGAGATCTTCAACTCTCACTTAGGTCGCGTAAGCGAAAAGCTGTTGTAGTGTGGTCGTATCCCCTGTTGATGACTCCATCTCCAAAGATCGTGTGCCTAAGGGGGCATGGGGCCACCGGGGCCCCCATGATAAGTCGGTACTCTGGCCCTACATGGAGGATTGATGACATCAGATTCTGCATCCGAGTCATCATCACCATTGCCCTCTGGCTCTTCCTCTTCGAGGTCCACTATTGACTCGACGGGTCCATCTACAAGTTCTACTCCGTGTCCTCCTCTGAGTCGAGCCACCCTGCTATTCCCTGACTAGGGAGATAGGGGTTTCTTGGCTAATGATACTCGTCTATAGTGCATTGCACAAAGGGGTATAAATACTAGAAACAACTAGCATACCAATTACTCCTATAGTAATTTTAATTTTGTTTAGGTTTGGTTCTATAAGCTCTTTGGATAATTAAATGGTAAGTTTTTTATTCATTGCCCATCACAATTACTAACACATGTTGGTCGTATTTTGAATGAATGTAGTTGATTAGGCTACATTCACCCCCAATACGACTACATAACTGCCCGAGTTTAATAGCGATGTTCAAATCCTCCAAAGACTTTTATAGTTCTTGTTGTGTTATTATTCTAAAATGCACACAAAGGTATGTATTTTAAATTATTATGTTCAGAGTTGTTTAGTCCCATTGTATTTATAGTTGCATATCATGTATGATTAGATATGCTAGTTCACTATAAACAATGCTCTGATACCAGTCTGTCACACCCCCGAACCAGACGGCGGAAATGTCTGGGGGCTTGTGCGTGACTTCATCTTGAAATATCATTACTGTGAATATAATTGAATCATAACATCATCATCATCACACATGTAATATAATAACATACATTGCTTACATCGAGTATTGTATTTGAATATTACACGCCAAAATGGTAAGAGTATGATGAAACAAAATATAACACAATATCCATTAGTTTGTTTCGTTCATCCTAGACCTGGCAATTCGTGTATTCGTGTCATGAAAACGTGTCAGCCACGAATTTGACATGATACGATTACACGATGAGAAATAAGCTTTATCTCGATTTTTAAGATATATTCGTGTCGTGTATTCGTGTCGTGTCGTGTCTCTCACAGATTCGTGTCTTCATGTCTGAAATTGTCAGGTCTAGTTCATCCTGCTTCAATGGCTTCCTGAGAATACAAGTTATTTTGAAAACGGTCAACATAAAAATGTTGGTGAGTTCATAAGCATGTTTGTGAAAATGATTTGTATAACCTTGAAAACCACCAGAAAATCCGATATTTTCTGAAAACTGTTTAGTGTGTTTGTTTTAGATCTTGTATTAATGCATGTATGTTATTGTTTATTTGACTAAAACGGTAAAGAGAATGTAGAGAGAATGTAAGAGCATGTAAAGAGAATGTTCCCAGACAACCCGATGTTGCCTGTAAAAGAAAACGGTCTTCCGTAAACTTCATAACGTTAATTCCTCTAAGTGAGCCGTCATAACCATACTAAATAATGACAATTTCACCTGTCTTGGCGTCGTTGGACGCCGGTTTTGACTTTGATTATAAGGTTTTTGTCACCCTAGATTGAATTAGTCTAACTGTAGCGAACAACTGAGGTGTGGGGTCTCAACCCCGTATAGATCTATACACAAATCCCCGCTCTCCCTCCAGGAGACTCGGGTTATAACTACAAGCTACGATCGTACACTTAATAGGTGCCAACCGACAAAAACTCACTAGATCCTTAATCGAATTTACGCGAAGAAAAAGGTATAAACTCATTCCAGGCCCAATGATCCATGTAAGTGAACCACTAAGGCATCGCTAAACATGTAAATCATTTCAAGACTCAAATGGAATGAGATTATATAACATGGGCCCGAAATATATATGAAAGGACAACTAAGGCCCATTTCACATGTAAAGTATTTACAGGTCCAAATAGCACACAAATAGTATCCAAGGTCCGTCACACATGTTAATGGGTCAATGAGGCCCAATAAACATATACAGGACCTCTCACACATAAAAATGGGTCACTAAGGCCCAATAACCTAGAAAATGATCAAATTAAATCCATTTGTTGGTTTATCATTGGTTTTAGCTCAAGTATTCACTAAAATAGCATAAAAAGAAGAACGCATATAAAACCCATTCCCTGGCCCAATAAACATGTAAGTGGACCACAAAGGCCCACTATACGTGTCTATTATTTCCAGGCTCAAAAGGAATGTGAATGTCTATCCTAAGTCGAATATACATGTAAAAGGACACTAAGGCCCACTAAACAAGTATATTATTTCCATGCCCAATAAGGATATGAATACCTATCCCGAGCCCAATATACATGTAAAAGGACAATAAGGCCCACTAAACAAGTATATTGTTTCCAGGCCCAATAAGGATATGAATACCGTTTTTAACCCGTTTGTTATTGTTTTGTTTATTTTAGCTTGATTATTTACATAATTGATATCTAAAGCCCACTTTTTGTAAAAATGACATTCTTGGCCAAATAAGCCAAAAATTTACAATTAAGGCCCAATTTTTGTAAGAATAACACTTTAATCTCCAATTTTGTTAAAAACTTGTGTTGATGACTACTTTGTGATAAAAATAACATCTTAAACCCATTTTTGTCAAAAATATCATTTTTGGCTTGGTTTTTATGAAAATACACATTTTTCTGGTTTTTGGCTTTTCCGACCTAGTTTTTAGAAAATTTGTAGAAAATTCATCGTAAGTCAAAATTTGGATCCGTAAATTCTGGAAGTTTGGAAATTTTGTCTAATTTGTTCACAATTTTTCTCATAATTTTTGATAGCCTCAAACTAGTGTGAAATTACTTATCTTCACAGGTTGGTCCGAAATTATGTCAAATATGATAGGCAATTTTGTAAAATTCGTCAAAAATTGTAGAAAAATGGTATGAAAACATGAGAGTAGTCATTTTATAGCTATAAATCTTAACTTTATCCATGTAAAACAGTTTTGAAAAATACTTCCATTAAGAGGGTCAAAACAGTCCGAGATTGGACCAAAACTTTTCTGTCAAGGTCTGTTTTATGAGTTTAAATTATAGATCTTAGAACACAACACTCATTTTTTGCTCTTTAAAGTGTATAAATCTCATAACTACTAGTTTAAATGTATTATATGTGATAAAACAGACTTTTCTCAAGGTTCATATGAAGATCCAAGTGATAAACTTCAAGATCTTAACATATTTTTAGATTAATGAAGAAATCAACACATAATCACCAAATAATTCATGGAAAACACACATAGTCATGCATATACACATAGATCTACACAAATTAACTTGTATTCTCCCCCAAAAACAAGTAAAAACCAAAAAAAGGGGGGGGGGGTATGAACTCACCTTGGGGTTTGGAAGTCGGTTTTGATGAAGAAGTGAAGAGATCTCGGCCCTAGATGTGTTATGGAGATTATTTTCGAGCTCTAAGGTGCTATAAGAGTATGATTCACGAAAGTATGGTGTAAGAGGAGATTTTTGAAGAGATCAAGAAGTGAAATCATAGATCTAAATGAAAAACTTACCAATGATGATGATCTAGGTGAAGATCCTCTTGAAACTACACTCCAAAACTCGAAATTTAGAGGAAGGAGATGAGAGTTCTTGAGAGAATAATTGAGAGAGTTTGAAGTTGAAAAATGTAGAGGAATTGAGAAGTAGAATGGTGCATATACTATGTACCAGGTCGGAATGTGAGTCACACAAAGGAGACAATATTTGGCTAACAGATAGAAAGAATTGCATAGATAGAAGATGCAGATAAATAGAGTTGCATATGTTACCGTCCAAGTCGGATTTTGAGTCACGCAGAGGAGGTAGCATATGACTAACAGATAGAAAGAAAGAATATAGCCTTCTACAGACCTAGTTTATCGGAATTCACCAGTCTCCCCATCAATACCGGAATTAAGGACTGAATCCGCACATCGAGGAAAAGTTATTCCACAGTTCCAAGTACATGTTCTTTAATGTGACCAGTAGATTTCCATATATATCTCCCTGCTCAACCTATCCAAGCGTCGTATTGTCAGGCTAAACGGATCTAACTAGGTCAAGATTTGTCAAGTCTATAGATTTCTTAAGTTCAACTCTGCCTAGTCATATCCATTTAGGATCTTTCCTGCCTACCGATGCAACCAACCAGAGAATAGACCCTTCAACTTTGGGTACGTTATGCAGACTTAGATTGTCTGTTATCACTTGATAATATCACTTCCCAGTCCTTCATCAACAAGCGAAACTTTATGCAACAATCTTTTTGAATTTTCTGAATTTTTAATGTTTTTGGATTTTTGTTTGTTTTCCGAAAAAAAAATAAAACAGAAACATAATGTTTTTGGATTTTTTGTAATTTTTGTTTGGTTTTGATTATTTCTCCCCCTAAATTTGTGCATGGGAGAGAATGAAAAGACTAAAATGCTCAAATTTAAACTAACCTAATGAATAACAAAAATGAGAAATTAATCCTCAAAACGAATCATTTTTAAAAAAACCCACAAGCACATCGAATCGAGCTTTGTTAAAAGGCTTAGTGAACAGATCCGCCACATTATTGGCAGTGGCAACATGTTCTAGCCGGATGAGCAAACGCTCATAACAATCTATGATAAAGTGAATTTTGATGTCAATGTGCTTGGTTTTGGAATATTGGACCAGATTTTTGGCAATTTGGATTGCAGCCTCATTATCACAAAATATAGGGATTTCTTGAAAATTCAAATCGTAGTCCAACAACTGATGTTGGATCCATATCACTTGAGAACAATAGGCAGACGCAACGAGATACTTCGCTTCTGCTGTTGAGGTTGAGACGGTATGCTGCTTCTTGCACTGCCATGAGACCAGTCTATCTCCCAGAAATTGGCATCCTCCTGGAGTCGATTTTCTATCATGCTCGCACCCGCCATAATTGTTGTCTGCAAAAGCATAAAGATCAAATTATGGATTTTTTGGATACCAAAGACCCAGATTTGGGAAACCTTTAAGGTACCGAAAAATCTGTTTAACATCAATTAAATAAGAGAGTTTAGGATTAGCCTGGTAGCGAGAGCATTGACAGACTGCAAACATTACGTTTGGGCGACTAGCAGTTAGATACATGAGTGATCCGGTCATTGATCAATAATACGTCTGATCTACGGATTCACCTTCAAGATCAGGAGCCAGTAAAGGTCTCTCCGCCATGGGTGTAAGAGTAGGTTTCGCATCTCGGAACCCGAACTTCTCTAGCACATCATCCACATACTTTGCTTGGTGAATAAGGATTCTGGTTAAAGATTGTTGGACCTGAAGCCCCAAAAACGTGGTCATTTCCCCAAGCGAACTCATCTCGAACCGCTTCTTCATCACGACTTCGAACTCTTTGCAATGCTTTTGGCTTGTCGACCCGAAAATAATGTCGTCCACATAGATTTGAACAAGAATTTGATCCGGACATACCTGCTTGATAAATAAGGTTTGATCAATGGTGCCTCGGGAATAGTCGTGTTTGAGCAAATGTTGTGTTAGGGTAGCATACCAAGCTCTAGGAGCTTGATGCAGCCCATACAAAGCTTTGTCTAACTTGTAGACATGGTTGGGAAGCTTTGAGTTAATGAAACCAGGTGGTTGGTCAACATAAATCTCCTCCTTGACCTTGCCATACAAGAAAGCTATCTTGACATCCATTTGGTATACTATAAAGTTCATATAGGAAGCATATGCGAGGAAGATACGAATAGCCTCCAATCGCGCCACCGGTGCATAAACCTCCGTATAATCAAGACCCTCAATTTGCCGAAACCCGCGAACCAATAATCTCGCCTTGTTACGCACAATGACACCTGAGTCATCTTGCTTGTTCCGAAAGACCCATCTGGTGTCAAGAGATTTCTTTCCTTTTGGCAGCTCCACCAACTTCCAAACCCCGAGCTTTTTGAATTGATTAAGTTCTTCATGCATGGCGTCAACCCAGCTGGGCTCATTCAGAGCCATTTCGACATTTTTGGGCTCTATCTAAGAGATAAAGCAAGAGTAGAGACACGTATTAACGTCTCCACTCTAACTTTGTGTTTGAACACCGTCGCCCAACTGTCCAATGACATTCTCTATTAGATGGTCGTGCTGAATGCGTGCAGGATCTCGTAGCTGATGTCATTGATAGAGACTGGAAGATTATGGATGTTAATCACTCTGTCATTTGCTGTATGATCCACGGTAGACGAACTAGGTTCGTTTGTCGGATCTGCTACAAACTCTTCAGCAATTCTTTCCGGAAAGAGAAGTTCAATCAGATTTGAAGTTACAGCTCGAAGTCTTTTGGTTCATGAACTCTCTTTCCACCGGAGTTAGAGGAGTAACAACAACATCAGGAGAAGGTTGTTGAGGAGAGGACTCAGAAGAATCAGTGTGAACAGAGGACACCATTGGAGGATCAGAAGAGACCAGACGTGGTCTATAGACAACTTCCTCCTCTTCGTCTTCAATAATGATCTTCGAACTAGATGTAGACCCTGCTTGATTATCTGACGACACATTGAAGGATTTGAAAAGAGATGTGTAAGCAAATATCCAGTCTGGACCCACTCTAGTGTCTTTCTCATTTTCTTCAAGCCAACGAACGTCGAAAGACTCCACAATCTATTTTGTCTTCTTATTATAAACCCTGAACGCAGTTCGAGCAGCATATCCAACAAAATAACAATCATCGGCTTTTGCATTAAATTTGGAGTTGGATTCCAAGTGGAGAAGGGTGCAAGGGCAGCCAAACACTCGAAAATGGCTGACGGATGGCTTGTGTCCTTATAGAATTTCGTACGGTGTTCTCATTTTGGCTTTGTTGATCAGCACGCGGTTCTGAACGTAGCACGCCGTGTTAATTGCCTCCGCCCAAAAGAAAACAGGAAGTTTGGAATCACAAAGCATCGTCCTTGCGGCGTCTTTAAGAGTTCGATTCCTGCGCTCGACAACACCATTTTGTTGAGGTGTGCGAACAGAACTAAACTGACGCTCAATCCCTTTCTCAGCGTAAAATTGGTCAAGAATAGCGTTTTTGAACTCTGTTCCATTATCAGTACGCAGCAGTTTCAATCGGTTGTTGGTCTGATTCTCGATCATTACAATGAACCTTTTCATGAGGTCAGCGATCCCAGCTTTGTTGGACAGAAAGAAAACCCAAGTGAACCGAGAGTAGTCATCTATCACAACGAGGCGGTATGAATTGCGATTGATGCTGAGAACGTTAACCGGACCAAATAAATCCATATGTAATAGCTCGAGCACATGACTAATGGAGTTGATCTGCTTTGGAAGGTGTGGTTTACGATGATGTTTTCCTTGAGCACATGAAACACATTTTTCAAATGTAATGAAATCTGTGACAGGTAGACCTCGGACCAGTTCGTTCTTTGCAAGCCGATTCAGGTTCTTTGCATTAACATGACCGAGACGACGATGCCACAACATTGCATTTTGTTCTGAGAATTTGGAGAATAGGCAAGTGACTTCGTTGGGGATATTACTATTCATGTCTATGATGTAGGCATTCCCATCCCGCTTAGATTTTACAAGAATCCACTCTTCTGGAATGACAACACCTGGCTTTAAGATCAGCCATTATTTATCTGTGAAATGAGTTGAATATCCCTTGTCGCAGATCTGGGACACGCTCAACAAGTTGTGTTTTAATTCAGGAGCATAGTTAACATTCTCAAAATTCAGCACTCCATTTGAAACTGTTCCCTTTTGAGTTATCTTTCCTCCTTCGCCTCCCACAAAAGAGACATATCCCCCATTAAATGTCTGAATGTCGTGCAATTCGGATATATCTCCGTTCATGTGCCGGGAACAGCTGCTGTCGACATACTAGGGTCTGACAACATTCCCCCACAACTGTCCCTGCACGATGAACAGAATTATTTAGATTTAGGGACCCAGGTCATCACAATCCTGGGTTTACTCATCACTTTCATAGATTTTTCATTTGATTTTTTCTTTTCATGTGATTTCGAGGTAGATAATGACTGATCTAAATTCAGTTTTGGTATCCACTGAAAGTTGGGTTTTGAAAATTTATTAGTTTTCTTCGAGCCGGTGAATTTTCTACTCGAAGAGTTTGAAGATCCATTCCTACTTTTTGACGAAATCAACTTAGGCTTAGCCTGAGTGGATTTTGGCAAACTATTGTTGAATTTATGAAAAACCTGTTTATTCTTTTGAAAATTGGTCATTTTGTTGTTTGGTTTTGTGTTTAAGTCACCATTTCGAGAACGGGTTATGGGGAATGTTCTAGTTAAAGATCTTCCCCGAAATTCATTCTCTCCTCTTCTTGATGTGTGAGATACAAACATTTGGTTCAAACAATTTCTTGCAATATGTCCAGCAGTGCCACAGTTAAAACATGTTTGTTTCTTATCAATGATTTTGGCACTGCTATTGACAGATTTCTTTCTTTTATTGTTATTCCCAACCCTTTCACATTTGCAAGAATGATCACAAGATTTTGAAGCAGACGTGGAAGGTGTAGAAACACTTGAATCAGACATAGAAACATTAGCAGACACATTATTATCAGTTGCAGTCTTATCATCAAAGTAAACAATACCACCAAACACAAAGTTGTCTAATTTCGAGTTTAATGTGGACTTATTACATAAACTAACACCAAACTTTGACACATCATTATGACTAGACTCAAGAACATTAAACATTTCATCTCTTTGCTCCCCCTGAGCTATGGACTTATCTGCACTCAAATTGGAAACGTTAGTACTCAAAACCTTATCATTTGACTGTATTGCTTGCTCAGAAGCTGACTTTCCATATACCATGTAAGATTCTCTGTCAATTTCTTCTTGAGACAAGGGAATGACAATGTAGTTATGATTAAAGGGAGGGGGACACTCTCAAATCCTAATCCAACTTTTATCTGATTTCCATGAGTGATATCTCTCCAGTGCATTTGTCCCTCAATCATTTTTGCAATTGTTTCACGACCCATCATATTTTTTAAAACTAAATTCAGCATTTTCAAAACGTGTTTTCAATGAGTCAAGTTCAGTGGACACAGCTTCAAATTTTCATTTGAGATGGTCATAGTTCTCGCATTTGTTGTTGTAGTCCTCTTGCAATTTCCTAAAGTCCTTTATTTTATTTTCTAGTTGGTTCTTTAAGGGATTTTGGTTTTTCCTAAGTGTATATCCCTCATATTTCAAGTCCTCGTTCTCTCTCTTGATTAATTCTATTGATTCTCGCAAATATTTAATAGTTTTAGCACAAGATGGAGAGCAACCAGATTCACTTACCTCAGGCTTGGATGGCTCAGAAGCAGTCTGCACCATAAAGACAAACTAGATATTCTTCATTTCTTCTTCGTGATCTGCCTCCGTCTCTTTCTCCTTGCAATCCTTGATCTGGGCCAGAAAGATATTTTCAGGTCTTGAGATATTCAAGGCTTGAATTTGATCTTCCCAATCAAAGGATTGGGCCACCATTGCCAGATTCGCAGGTTGGTTGGTAGATGAGGATCCTTTGTTGTTGCTGTGGACATAGGTAACTGGCACCACTATTCGATTGGCATTTTCCCTTTTGTCAGGCTTTGGACACTCCCTAGCAAAATGCCCTGGCTCATGGCAATTGTAGCAGCGAAGTTTGCCTTTGTTAAACCCAACCTTTTTATCAGAATTCACACTCCAATTGTTTTTGCCAGTTTTCTTGGAGAACTGCTTTGCTCTGAACACAACCATATCCATTTGCCAGTTTATATCCATCTCTTGTATATCTTCAGGGTGAATCTGATCAAGATCGGCAAACGAAAGTTGTGGAGACAGTTCTCCAGCCATGACAGCATTATAGCAGTTTACTAATCCCGTGGCATCAAGAGCCTTATTTTCTTCCTTTTCTTTCATGTTTGACATCTAAGAGCTGAAAGCATGAGGCTGAGAAGGTACAACATTAGATGATGCAGAATTGAGATTAACTTGCTGAGGCATGATCTGAGGTTGAGAGACTTGAGCTTGTTGCATGGAAAGGGGAACATAGGATGTAGATTGACTCGATTGATGAGTCATGAGGGGTTGAACTTGTGGAACATGTGTAGTTGGGGTAACTTGAGGAGCTTGTGCAACTGTGAAGCTTGAGAAAGCATTGTTGTTTGAGGTTTGGATCCCTAGATTTGCAGTGGAATAAGAATTAACATGATTAATCTCCCTCTGCTTGTCATCAAGATCACAAGCCTTGATGATAGCCATTGTTTCTGCCAAACTCTGCCTGTTTAAGTCTTTTGTTTTCTTAATCACTGAGACATTCATGTCCCAGGATTTTGGAAGTGAATTTAACAATTTCTTATTGATTTCTGATCTTGTTACTGAAACACCTGCAGAACTCATTTCTGTAGTGAGAGTAATGAACCTTTGGAGCTGATTCTTAAGAGTTTCGCCCAGGACATAGTTGAACATGTTGAATTTTTGTCGAAGCATGTCCTGACGAATCTGCTTCATATCCTCATTAACCTCATAGACTTCGATTAGAGCTTCCCAAAGTGCCTTTGTAGATGTATACTCACGGAAACCCTGAGCAATTTTGGGAGATAATGCCATTGTAAGTGTAGCAAGGGCTTTCTCCTGTTCTTCAACGCTTTCGAAATCCTCATCCGTATAATTTTCAATTTGTTTGTCGACAATGACTCCATCCACTATTGTAATGATTCGAATTGGTCCTCTAAGTATACTGCGCCAAATCTTGAAGTCTTTCATTTTAATATACTTTTTGATTCGGTATTTCCATTCTGGAAAGCCTTCAGCATTCAAGACTCGAGGAATCCGAGAAGTTGTTCCCATGATGGAGTCAAGTTCTTGATGCACTGTCATGCTTTGAGATTCCATGTGAAATTAAAGAAATTTAAAATCACAAAGGTGTTTACGGTTGATGATGATTACGATTGTAAACTGGGTTTACGGAAACTTGGTTTATGATTTTGATGTTCACGACCGTAAACTGTGTTTACGGAAGAGCAGTTTATGGTTTATGAGTTTACGATTTATGTGTTTACAGTTTGTGTGTTTAAGGTTTGTGTGTTTACGGTTCTTCAAGAACTTGATTAAACAACTGTAAATAGAGTTTACAGTTGGCAATAAACTCCCATAAAGCCTTCAGAAACACGTTTTTGCAGTAGATTCAATTCCCTTGACCACTAAAACACTTGAAACAGTCTTGAACAATAAGAATATCGGTTGAAACAGCCCAAAATCGATTGAATGAAGCTTTAACAGCGGTCTGAAGCTCTGATACCAATTGTTTGTCCCAAATAAAGATCTTTACCAACAATCAAGCAACAAACAATCACAGAATAATACCAAGATGAAAAGAAACCAAGCTTGCACACGTTTATATTCAATAAATCGGCAGGTACAACTCGATTGACTGCTCTGCAAACTCTATGGCATCAACAACAACAAAAGACCAACTCCTCCACTATTTATACTAGACTAGACCGCAAACTGTGTTTGCGACCGTAAACAGGGTTTACGGCCGTAAACCCTGTTTACGATCGTGAACACACAAAATGACCAGAATGAAATAAACAACTCATAAACTGTTATTACAGACTCATGCCAAACAAAATACATTGAAAGCCTAGACCAAACCGTTAACTGGACTCTTCACACGACAAGGTTCAGCCGTTACCCATCCCCATGTGGAAATGGGAGGAGATCACCTTGGATTTTATTACAAGATTACCCAGGACGGCACATGGTGTTGACTCTATATTGGGTTATTATGGAAAGGCTGACCAAGACTGTACACTTTATCCCGATTGCTGAGCGTATATCCGCCGAGAAATTAGCGGATATTTATGTTCGGGAGGTGGTAGTCAGGCATGGAGTTGGGACCCCAATTCATTGGTCCATTCAGGATCTTTGCTTGAGTTGGCAAGGTTGCGTATCGGTTGGATCTCCCTGATGAGCTGAGTCGGATCCATAACACCTTCGATGTGTCTCAGCTGCGGAAGAGTGTATCAGATGAGGTTGTAGTTAATTCATTGGATGGTATTTAGGTAGATGAGAGCCTGAACTGTGTTGAGAAGCCCATTGTAGTTTTGGATAGAAAAACTAAATCTCTTCGTACTAAATAAGTGAGGCTAGTGAAGGTGCAATAACAACACTGGAGGGGATCCGAATGGACCTGGGAGCTGGAGAACGAGATGAGAGAGCATTACACGAATCTATTTGCATCTACAGAGTTCTAGGATGAAGTCTAAATCAAGTGGGGGAGAATTGTAACATTCAAATATCCAGGTATTTCCATTAAACCCTTGAAGTGTTTAATTTATGGTATTTGAGGACCCTCCGTACTCTGGGCATACATATATGTACGCTTAGCGTACACAAGCGAATGCATCGAGTGGTTTAGGCTCGTACGCGGGGCATATAAGGCCGAGGTCTAAAACCCTAATAATCAGACTCGTGCCCTATTTAAACCATCTTATAACCTTTGGACCTCATTTCTATTAGCCTCCTTTGCCTCTCAACGTCCCTAGAAACCCTAATAGACATTGGAAGTGAGTTTTAGCTTGGAGTGTCATAAGGAAGCCTTTTTTGGATGTGTTTCCAAGGAGAAGAGCTTGTGGTACAATTCTTGAACGTGGTGAAGCTTCTAGATCCAACATTTCCTTCATCTTAGGGAGCTTATGGAGGTATAAATTCCATAACTTGCTCATCTATTGTTTAGATATCCTTTTTGAACTTGTTCTGGTCTCTTTGGTCCTTTTTCGAAGGTCTTGATGTGTCAAGACCATTTGTGATGCCAAGGCTATAGATCTAGACATTTAGTGGCCTTTTATAGCTTAAAGGTGCAAACTTTGTGGTGTTTGTGACCTCCATGCAAGCATTAAGTCATGTATTAAGTTCTTTTGGGCTTTATTAAGCCATGCATGCACGTAAAGCCGTCAACTTTGCATGATTTCCAACCTCTAAGAGGTCAGATTTGGGTATTGGAGCAAATGTATGAACCAAATAAGAGCTTAATGGCATATTTGGCAAATCAGAGGTGTACGTTGGGTGTACAAGCTCGTACACGCATTGTACAGGCCCTTAAGCGTGTACGCTTAACGTACAAGCTGAGTACTCCCTGTGTAGTCAGCAGAGGGTTTTAGTATTTATGGGCCTTTGTTGTGGGCTTCACATATGGACTTTAGGAGCTTAGTTTTGCATCATGGGTTGTGGCCTGGCTAAATTTAGATAGGTCAATTTCCATGTTGGGCCTCTAGGGTCATGAGTTAGGCCTTTCGGGCCTTGGACCCATTATTGTAAATGGGCCAGTTTTGGTTGGGCATTATAAGGGAACTGCTTTTGGGCCATAATGGAGGGATTTGGACTTAGGATTTTAGGCCCTTGACTAGGTTGTGTCATAATCCTAATTAGGGTTAATTGTCTTTTTACAGAGTGTGGGATTTTGGCTTAGTAGTCGAGCAACTATTGTTTCAACAGACTGAGGTGAGTCTTCTCATTATACCAATGGGTCAAAGGCACCAATGTTGGCCCATTACTTGATATAAGGTCTTATTAGTTGATATGAAATGGTTTGTTAGTTGGAATGTAATGACTTATGTGAAGACCATGGGGGAGCCCATGACACTTGGTTCTCAGACCATGGGGGGAGCCCATGACATTCCAAGTAAAGACCATGCGGGGAGCCCATGTCACTTAGTTATCAGACTATGGGGGGTGCCATGACAATTCTTATATATATATATATATATATATATATATATATATATATATATGTGTGTGTGTGTGTGTGTGTGTATGTGTATGTGTGTCTATGTTGCATGGTATTATATGGATATATGTTTGTGTATTTTGGGAACTCATTAAGCATTTGCTTACAGTTTTTTGGGTGTTTTAGGTACTTCTAGTTCTAAGGGGAAGGGTCATGCTTGATGGCGTAACATTCACTCTCGAGTATTTCCGCATTATTGTTTTGGATACTCTCATCTTTTGGATATGATTTGATGTAATGGAATTTTTGGGAAACAAAACATGATTGTAATTTCTAAATATTAAATGAAAAATTTTATCTAAATTTTTGGGCTGTTACACATTGGCTTCCAACATCCATACGACCATCGAATCTTAGTCGTACCATAACCATACCGAGGCTATGACTAATATTGGCGATCGCCTTATGACCCCACCCAAGAGAAATAAATAACATAAGAACCATGCAATAAGGCCAACCCAAGCGTTCTCAGATTATCTAATTTAAACTACATACAACCCATGGGGAATTCAATCAATGATCGACCAATATTGCCAATATATAGCCCATCCAAACATGACACATAACAGGATCAATAAATCATATACATAATAAAGAACATCCTTGTCAACTAGTATACTTGTACCCTAACGATACATTTATATCCTATCATACAAAAGATATACAATGTCACACATAATATATTGAGAAAACTCACATGAGCGAAACAACAAAATCTCAACAACCAAAGAAGCTAACACAGAACACCTAATACCAATCTGAGACCAAAACATCAGCTGAACAATCAAATCCATCAAAGTCTGACCAAAAATCAAACTGTTCAAAAAGTCAACACCTAACGTGTGGCGTAGCTTCAACCTACATGTGACGTAGCTTCAACATACATGCGACGTAGCTTCAACCTACATGCATCATAGATTTAACCTAAGCATGACATAACACTAAAAGACAAAATTGTTGTCCATTCTACACTATGTGTGGTGTAGCTCATAACTTACGTGTGACATAGAACTAATCACTTCATCTCTTTTGTTAAGTTCATAAACCATAGACACTTGTTGATTCTTTCCAAAACCATTCAAGACAAGCACTTGATGTATAAAGTTTCTAACTTTATCCATTAACAAGCTTCTAACTTACAATATTCTAACCCTAGATCCAAAATCAGTCCAAAAGTGTGACAAATTCCATGAACGGCTTAAAGGTACACCAACATGCACTTATATTTCCCCAAAAGGTCCGGAAAGCAACACAAATCATCCCTTGGGACCTGGAGTTTTCCAAAATCCAAGGAAACAAGACTAAAAGGAACCAAATGAAGCTTAAACTTAGATTTTTTGAAATGAAAAATCTAACCTACTCCTAAACTACTCCTTAAATTTACCTATGTCCACAACGGGGCTTGAACCCTTAACGTCAAGGAAGGTGGGGGGGGGGCACTGAATATTGAAGAGCTAGAATCCCTTTGGTTCTTAAACTTAGATCTAGTAAAATATAAGCATAAAGGTTGAAACTTTATACCTTCTCCAAGCCTAAAAGATGTTAAGAGTGTAGAAACTTGGCTGGGTCTTACTCCACTTCTACCAAAACCACCGCCATTGTCTTCAAATGACACTAAGGAACACCAAAAGCTCAACAAGGTTGGAAGGAGGATATTCTAGGGTTTTATTGAGAGAAAGGAGGTTGATAAGAATGAAACCCTAGAAGTTAGAGTTTTGAGTTGCATGTGGTGCTACACGTGACATGGCTTCAACTTATACACGATGTACCACTAGAATCGTGAGTTTCAACATTTTACCATAAGGGACATACTAGTAAACGGGCTTTACATATTTGTCACTTAACTTTGCAGTTAATCGATACTCTAAAACTAATTTTTTTTTATTAATATTGCTTTCTTACTTTACAAGAGATAATACAAGAACAAACTTTGATTATGCACATACTCTAAAGATGGCTTTCATAGAGAAAACTATTGAATCACTTATAGAAGTACAAATGAAAGATAAACCCTAACATTACATAAATACTAGGTATAGCCGACATTACAATCCCTAAAGACCATGGAGTCTTCTGTAAGATAAGAAACTTATATTTACTTGAAATAACATCAATCCCTATCATGAAGCTTCAAGGATCGAATACGTGGAGGATAAGTTTCTCTATCAATGTTGCCAACCTTTTATAATCCCATGTTGATGTAGTCAACATCAACACACACCGATGGAATTAGCTTCTCTAGTTAGTGGTTGGCTGAAAACATACATTGACTTATCAAATCATAGTGTTTAACACTAAAATATTTACATAATTATAATGATATGTTGACTTATAATGATTTTCAAAACAAGTATGATCACCTACATGGGAAAAAAACTACATCCAAACACTAAAATATTTACATTATGGATCTATAGATGAAGTTCGATACCTACTATACAAAATGGAGTATTTATACTTGACAACCATTCCATATACATTGATTGTGGTTGTTTCCTCCTCCCCGAGATAGAGCCTATAGGAAGAAAAACCTACTTGTTGGAACTTATGAGAGAACTAGAAAATAATCGAGGATCACATAGATTTCTTCTTCACATCATCAGTGAGATAACTTGAGAAGAATTGAGCTTCACTAATCTCCACTCTATCATTAAGTTATGTCGTTGGAAAATTCGAACCAAGTATACCATTGATCCTTGACCATCTATTGACATATGTAATTAATATGAGAATATAAAGAAAGAAACTCTTTAAAAGCATATTTCTTAAAAAATATCCAAGGCGATTGGGTGGATATGGAAAAAGAAAATCAGTGATGGTTGCTTGCACTAGTTGTGATTGTGAAATGGTGGATATGAACTAAGTTTATCGCAATGGAGAAGGAGGTACATCAGATGAAACTAGAAAGTGAGGGGAAGATGTGACATCCCCATTTTCATCACCAGAAAAGACCGATTTGTTTATGCTTATTTAAAAATCAAAGTATCCGTTTTGAAGAATAATATTGCGGAATTTATTCCCAGAAAACATGATTATGATATTATCAAAGTATTTCTGAAGAAATGTATTTTGTTTATATTAAAACATTGGGATGTAATCGTCAATACAGAAACATAAGCATAACAAAATATTACAAGCCTTACAGTAATTAAACTAGTGGCTTAATACTAATTGATTCTCTCAGCAGAATGTATCTTTAATATCGCTACCTGGGATGCAACAAAATGAGTGGGTCAGGTTGGGTAACGTTGTGAGTACACAGGGTTTTTAACCCACAATAATATAATTATTATGTTTAATCATCAAACATTTAATCCAATTTCCCATCCCTCTTCTTTATATTTAAGGATCTACCCTAAGAATCATCTATTATTCATTTATTTATTCCTACGGATTGTCCTAAGGAATAGGTACGAAGTCATCGCTGCCAGGGTTTATTGAACAAACATTAAGTCTATAGCTGCCGATGTTATCTATTAGGGACTAAGTCCACAACTGTCAATGTTATCTATTAGGAACTAAGTCCATAGTTTCCAATGTTCATTTATATGACACTAAGTCCATACCTGCCAGGGTTTTTAGAGTACATCTGGTGAACATGTTGTTCAAAAAAACCTACAAGTTGTGAGCCTACTAGCGTTCCATTAGAATGTGTATAATCGTATGTGGTTGTCATATATACTCTACTAGATCAGTGGATTAGCTTTAAATTCACGGCTTCTCATCATCTTTCACCTCTCAAAATCTATATCATCTCTCATCTCTCATCATCCATATCATCTTTCATCTACCCATCTTTACCCAATATATTTATAGGTATAAAATTACATATATAGTTTAAATTAATCAAGTAAAACATGTATAAATCATTCATCTAGCATAGATATTAGGAACACAGATAATAAGCACATATAGCATGTATTAATATTAAATACTTCATATCCATGCGTAAGATGAAGGTAACTATTGTTGAGATAAAATCTCCATAGATCAAAAGATTCAAACAGGTAATAGAAAATAACAATACAAGAATGGATCAAAATATGCTTAATGATTCAAAGTCACACCTCAGAAGAACTCGATGAAGAATTGCTACTATAGAGGCGTGTAGGGTTACAAGACTATTTCCACAATTACAAAAGCACGGTGCATGCATGCACCTTAAATACTATAACCCTAATAAATAAAGACGGGTGGACAAGCCGAAGCCCATTTACATAAATGGACTATTTAATAAAACACAATGACGCAACTCTAATTCCCAAGAATCTCCCCCTTTGCGTCCATTGAGGCAGGAGACTCTTCACTGCTGTGTCTTCTTTGTAGTCTTGAAGAGCTTTGGGATGATTGCGATAAGATGCATGTGAAACGCAATGTACCATTTTAACATATCAGAGTAAATCTTCTTCGCTGCTTTGTCATTCAGTTGACATTGACATGTGATGTCCAAAATAAACTCCAAGCAAGTTGTAGAAAACAAATGCTTATTAGGCAATGCGAAGAGGCACTTTTGCACATTACCTACTGGACCATGATGAAAAATTACAGTCCAGTTTTCCTTTTCAATCTTATCCATCTGCATCTTATTTATATCTTTCGTCTTTCCAGTAAGGGAGTAGTGGGTTCCCTCTTTAAAGTTGTGGCTATTTCAATGTCAAACTTTGCCACTTCATAAATGTACAAAATGAACATTCGCTTTATATGACCCATAATGGGTTCGTACTTCATTTCATCTCTCAAAAGGAAATGCAATAACAAAAATCCAATCATAGGGATTCAGACACGACAGATCAGTTAAGGAAAACTCGTGAAGAACACTTTTGGAACCTCTTGTTGTTTTGAATTTGATATTCACGAAGCTCTCTATTTCAACTGGCCCTATGACCTTCACAACAATAATCTTTTGTGCACTCTAGGTGAGGTACTGAGGCTTGGCATGGGACAAGTAAAACTCCATCAAAGATCTATCAACATTCTCATCTGATGTAGGAGCATTCATAAACACTTCAAAACTGCAAAATAGAAATGCTCTTGAAGTGATAGGCATGTCAAACTGAGAATCCTGTGAATTCTCCAGATCAAAAGAGGTTACAGGTTCCAACCAATGCATGTTAGGATTTGCAAAAGCCTCATTAATCATGTGCCCCAAGGTCCCTGGTGGAAACAAAGTCGTTCGAATCTCCAAAGTAACTTGAGCTTCGCGCTCTGCTTTTTCTTTCGCTTCAGCCTCACGGATAATTCTTTGATGTTCATCCATTTTAGCCTCTCGTGCCTTTCTTCTTTTGAGCTCATTTTCATCAGGCTCTTCATCTTCGCTATTATCAACAATAGGCTCGTCACTTGAAAGTTTTTCTTTTCCTATTGAACTCGAAGCTACATTATCCTTCGGTTCATTGGAGATTTTCAGTTTTTGGTTATCACGAACAGATGCACTAGTATTGGTCATCGGAGGTTGCTGAGGTGGTTCTTTTGTTGATTCTCCCCCTTGTATTGGAAGGACAGGAGACTCCAAAACACCCTCAATTTGATTAAGCATGGCAAGAGCAGGGAAATTTTTTTCAGCCAAATGCCTTTGAATGGAGATGGGTAGGATGGGATCATGAGTATCAAGAAGATTGGAGAGAAAAACATTAACATCTCCAACACAGCTCTTAATTATAGCTCATTTAGACTGAAGCTCCTTAATTTCTTTGTTTGCTTGGGTGAGTTTGGCAGCTTGAACTTGAACTTGGACTTTCGTTGTCCTGGCAACAATTTCATCCATAATTCTGCTTTTAACTGCCAGATCTTCATGAAGCTTATCAAGTTTTGAATAGATTGACGTCCGAACATCAATGTTATCTATTTGCAGATCAATACGAACCTACACAAGAGCTTCCTTTTCTTTTTGTATTGAGGTGCGAAGACCCATGATTGCCTCATTTTCCTTCGAGGTATTTGACTCAGCAGAAGTTTGTAAGGTCGTCATAAAGTTCTAAGCTTCAGAGATGAGTTTTTCAACCTTTTCAGTTACTTCTTTGCACATAGCAGTTGAATCTGAAACCGCTTCATTCGCTTTGTCCATATTTTCCTGATGTTCTTTTGTCATTGATTGGAAAAAGGCCTCAATCGCTGGCTTAGAATAAGCTGTTGGGTTTTGATCATTCTAACACTCCTATGGTGTACATGCAACCCTAAATACCTTGGATCTATGTTTTCTCTATTATACATGTAAATATCAATTTTCCAAGGTATTGTTCTAACTAGCATAATATAAAGTACATATAATATAAAAACTAGTAGAATTACATACCTCTTTATTGGTGCTTGATTCCATGGAGCTCAAGAGCCTAGTGTCCCAAATGTGACACCTCAAATGGTTCACACAACACCATGACCAACTTGGAATAACCATGAGAGAAGATATGAGTCTTATCACTCTATGAAATCGGCTTGCTCTCTATGTTATGCACTAGTGCCAATTTCACCAACCAATGGGGTCTTTATATAGTGTACACATTAGGGTTACACCATGTAACCTATGACTTTACCCATTCCTTATGCTCCATGGGTTTTAACCTCCATGGGGTATCTATGGGCCACCACATGGGTTAAACCCAACATAAGGAATCATGGATCGTAAGCCCACATATATAAGAATCAATGATTTACACAATCAATCCCAATATATTTAATTATTCTCTTTTTGGTCAATAAATTAATTCCAAATTAATTCTTGATCAATACTAATTAAATAATATGTTTTCATATTAATATATTAGAACTTATAATATATTAATATGTCACAAATATCTTCTTCTCATTACAAGGTCTACCCAAATGTTCTGATGCCATGCAACCCAAATAGACCATGTCGGGTCGGGTCAAGTATATACCAATTATACTTATCGACTTAGACACTAATCCAACAGTCTCCCACTTGGATAAGTCTAATAACTATTATTGCAAGTATAACTTCACAACCTAACCAGCAATCATAGCTCTTAAAAGTTGTTGCAGAACTCTGAACAAATCAATGACGCGTCCATTAGATAGTGATCATATATTCCTCCATTCTAGATATCATATGAACTGAGACATGGATTATAATCATTCTCTCTGTTCATTTGTTGTTTCCCAATTTCCAATTTATGACGACCGACTAATTGAACAAATCAAATCAGTCTAGGCTTGGCCAAGCACTTAGGGGTGCCATCACTAAATCATCGTGGGCCCACAGATGTCATTTTTATCCCATTAAGGGTAATGGATAAACTTCGACTCATATTCTTGTATTGACTACTTGTTGAATCATACACAAAGGCACGTTTTATAACATCGAGTTACCAATGCGTTTTTGTGCAATCAATGTATAACCAACTCATAGTCAACAACTCATATATCTAGGTTTGAAGAATATAAGATATTATCATCTCACAATTCACTCATGATAAAATCCATGAAGTGAATCCAAATGAGCGTGGGCTGAATCCAATACTCATAACTTATGAGCACTCACGAATGTTATAGCAACCATTGTTATGTCTAATGCAAATTAGACAAATCTTACAAGCCAGATTCATGACAGTCTTGATTCATATCTACTTCCAACATATGACCGACTGTGGATGGTTTGAATAACTTAGTCATTTGGGAAGAATGACCTAGTTATTCTGGAAGTCAAAACATGCAAAGTGAAACACAAAAATAATACTAATCCTGTATGGCCTCAACACTTTGAGTGTAAATAAAACATCTTTTATCTAAGCATCATATGGATTACTCATTATTCATGTTTTGATTAATCAACTTAATACTTGAATTAAAACAGTAGTGATGCCATGCTCCAAGAATGCACACTATGTTTGTCTAAACAATAGCTATGCCATACTCCAAGTATGCACATTATGTTTACATATGGTCCTCAGATCGATTGACAACATTTCAATGATGCTTATTTCACAATTCCAATCCTTATTATAAATGTAAGAATACCAAACTCTTTCCATTTACTATAATCTGTTAGATTCTAAACTTATATGCAATGATCCCCTTGTAATGACTATACACAAAGTCACAAAGACTTGACAACATACATTACATAGTATTCCAATCGAAAGCAATCTCAGGGGAATGAAATTTCAAATTAAAATTGCATTCCTTTGATCATCCTTCTTTGCATTAAGTTTTCTAATCTTACACAGATTCAAAGAATAACTTCCACCAATGGAAACAATTCCACGTTACCATTTTGACTATCACTTTTGAACAAGAGTTGCCTCTTTTCAGAATATGTCAATATGGTCCTAACCATATACTTCCAATTGTCCATGAGCAACCAATCTGAGGTAAACCTCAGATTGTCCTCGACAATTGCTTAATCATTTTAGTCATATCCAGTTCTATTCCTTTTTCCCTCCTAATGTCCTAGGCATTTGGAAAATTTAGAATGGATAATTATTATAGAACATGTAATCAAACCTATACCCAAAACATATGGGACATGATTCATGCTATCAAATTTTTATTTGCCATGTTCTCACAATTCGAACTATGAAGAGGTATGCCGTAATCATAATCGAATTTTGATAATGCAACATATATAGAATTTCCTTTTGTTGAACCATTCCAACATAAAATTCATATATATCCTTGACTAAAGTTGATTAAAATCTCAATCTAAGCTTGTAGAATTGGAATGAAGTATAAAATCCTCTCCCTTAATTATAGGAAAACAACTTTTCAAAGTGAATTGAAAATTTTGTTTTCTATAATTAACATTGCTAACTTGCAACATAATCATCATGCTCCCACTAGCATAATGATTATTATCTTACTAGCATAACACTTATGCTACCACTAGCTTTGACATGTACTCAGAAATCAGTTGGACTTCTAGAAAAAAAAACAATACTTTATTGACTTTCTTACCAAAGTTTAGATTTCTGATACGAGATGCTTTGATAAGACTTTATCAAAATCATACACCTTTCCTTAGATAGCTCACATGTTTGTCTAAACAATTATGAAGAGGGATGTCGTAATCATAATGTTTACACCTTCTGCCATTCTCACAAGTCCATGCTAGTGTGTCGGTTAACCACACGCGCTCCACTGATGACTTTGAGAATGAAAATATCACATTTTCTATCCACTTAAAATCTACTTAGTGAAGGAGTTTCCTCACCATCATTTTCATGAATCGGAGAGAAAACTTATGACACTTAGATTTTATGTGGTGTAAGTGTTCCTATCCGTGTGAATTTGTCATAACCATAATCACAAGACAAGGTCAATGGCAAATCCAAACACATATGGACTGAAGACCGTGGGCTAGTGATTAACAATACTCTTGATTAGTTATTGAAATTATTTTAGGATCTTTTAGACTCCCACTGTCCTATTGACATATAAGACTCTCTTGTCAAGAACCATTCCTTGACAAAACAAATATTCAAGATTTAGTGTGGATTCTTATCAAGACAAACACTTCACACAATTGGCCTTAGTTGGTCTTTATTTTATCCAAAACATCACAACTTACCAATTTCAAATGTACCAGAGTAAGAAAACATTTTGCTCTACATTTGACAAGTGTTTTAAACTTTTTTTAAGATTATGTCAATCAAGGCTCAATCTTGGAGTATGACTCTAAGATTTTATTTGGAACGAAGTATGATTTATCTTTTGATTTAACCATTTCAACAATTCATGATTCCTCTCCTTAGTCAAACAAATGCATTAAGGTGTCCTTAGAGAATCAATTGTGATATGGTTTCATAATCACTAAGATAGTCATAAAACAAGATACTCAAGTACTCTGCCATCTCTTCAGATTGGAGAAACTTTTATCTTTCTGCCTTATTTGATTCTTCTTATCCGTTCTGCCATACATTGAAACATTTCCAATGTTTCAGAATTACACTTAAACTTGTAAGCATAACCATATATACTAAACTTTAGTAAATCATAAAGAATAATCTTATCAACCTTTGCGGTGGACCTGACCAGCACACAACCAAGTGTACCCAATCCTTTAGTCCTTCACTTGACTCACACATACATGTGAACAAGGTCTTAGTCTTAATTTCCCAAAGATGAAAATTCTCATTCATCACACAATACAACTTGCATGATTCCAAGTTTCTATCCAGTTGAAACTTGGGTGATCAGAATCTTTCCTTATTTGGTAAATTATGACACTACCACAAATGAAAGAATCAAATCCATTTACCAATATTGCTTATAAATGGAAACATACAAACAACAATTTTTTCACAAATGCCATTGTAAGGATAGTTAAAAGAAATAAAACAATTTTTTTATTTTAAAAACTTGCGGAAAAACATATCCTTACAATGCAAATACATATGAAAAGCATTTTGTGGTCTATTCCTAAGCAATATATATATATATATATATATATATATATATATATATATATATATATATATATATATATATATATATATATCATAACTTTTATGCAGCAGCTCAAAATTCCGATCATCGGACCATGCGATCGAAATCCATCTTTGCGAGTAGAATCAGCATAATCATACTATAAGCTTCCTTTGATTCTTCGAAAACATCAAAATGTAATTACATTACATCATGTATTAAGAATCTCAAAAAGAGACTTAATAGAGTTAGATAATGGAGTTTACCGGAAGCAAAGTCAAACCTTTTGACTTTACCTTCCTTATGAAATTTCAGGTAAATTGGGCAGCTTCACAACCAATGTACCTTTTATTGACAAAAGAAATATATGGACTCTTTGGAAATGGTATATGGGACTATCACATACTTATACTTTCTCCTTAGCATTAGGTCAAACGACTTGACCATGGCCGATCCCTTTCAATTGGGAAGAGAAAGTTTTCTGAACTTCCAATGTCACCATTGTCAATGTCCAAATAGGTTTGGGAAGTAGATCTTCCAATCTAGTTTGCTTTACCAATGCTCCAAATCATTGCTGATTCAGCATCATTAAGAAAATAGGTAAGATCATTAAGGGTCATGTCATGATCTGTCATCAGGGAGTGACTGAAGAACCAAGTCAATAGCCAGCTACCTCGAGACTTTGACACCCGACTCTCCCGGCTTGTCAATATGTGACTTAACCTCTAAGATGTAAACACATATAGACTTTTCCTGCCAATAGGGATTGAGTGATTTAGAACTTATCAAGTCTTGAAACTTGTGGGATAGGGAGATTTATTGGAGGAGGTAGAGAAAGCGAAGTATGATTTCCAGTCCCACTAATGCACAACAAAGGGATTGATCTTTCACCTTGGTTGCCATTTGGGATATCATCTTCATTAGGAAGCTTGTTCCTAATTATTTGGGAAGACCATAGTTGTCTGAAGGAGACATCTATAAGGGAGAAATTCAAGTTAGTTGATTTAAAGTCCTTAATATAACACCCGATATAAAATATTATGGCTAGGACCCAACAACCTACTTATAACTGGAAGAGGGATGCCGTAATCCGAGTTAAAAAATAGTTGAAGGTAGGTAAATGACGATTTACCAATTTCCACGATGAAAAATGAAATATAATTAAGTTTTAATTGGATTTGAAACTCCTAGATATTTTGAGATACATTGAACTTTCAATGGCATGTTTGAATCTCGATTGTGCCCTCTCAAGTTTGTGACCGGGATGCCGAGGATCACAAACAAGGTGTGAATAACCATGCAAATATACTTGGTACCCTTAATATTTATCACCTAATTGATGTGCCGGTTAACCACACACGCTGATCTATGATAAATTTAAGTTACCCTTTGCCACACATGGTCAGTCCCAGGTTAGTGTGTCGGTTAACCACACACGCTCCACTAACGACTTAACAAGGTGCAAAGTGCAATTTCATGGGTTAGCACCTTTTCACATTTTCCTAAGTAACTAAGATTGGGAATTTATAAGTGTTTAGTTACTTAGTATTTATCATTAATACTTTTAATGAATGGAGAATTCTAGTCCTTATCCTACCCGTTCGGCTAACGACCCTCCACCAGTCAAGGAAGCAGCAAGTGAGAGTGGACACCCATTAAACTGCCATTTTATAGGCAGTAACCTTATACCCCCCCCCCCCTTAGAGACTGACTTCATGAATGAGGCCTACTAACGGTAAGATTGACTTTACTCTTATACATACATACATAAATATATATATATATATATATATATATATATATATATATATATATATATCCTTATTCTAATAAAAGAATATGTTTAATCTTCTATTGACAAGTCTCATACAATTAGAACTCCTCATTAATATTATATATCACTTATCATGCCACTTGTCAACCTATTAATTATCCATTTTAAATTTTAAATTTTCCCACTCTAATTACATTAATTAATAATTGATTTTTTATTTTAAATTTTAAATTTTAAATTTTCTCACTCTAATTATATTAAATTAATAACGTTAGATTGAAAACTAAAATAAAACTAATACATATTATAAGATGATATAACTTCACGTATTTATTTAAATCAACGGTTATAATTTTATATAACTAAAAATATCTCTTAAGTAATGATTTATTTAAAATAATTAATTAATAATTTTGATTTTCTAATGTGAAAATTTAATTAATTTTATAACCGTGGTTCTCACGGGTTATAAAATACTATATATATATATATATATATATATATATATATATATATATATATGTATTAACTTTTAATATTATAACAGTAAAAGGGTGTATTTTACACATTTAAAATACTTGGTGGTTTAATCTCATTAATTAAACTATATTTTTAATTTAATTAAACTTAAACAATGTCATTATGGAACTATTAACTCCGTTAATTAAACACTTTAATTTATTTAATGAAGTCCATAAAGTTTGAATCTTAACTTTTAAAATTCTAGAGTTTGGAATTAAAGCATTAATGTGTGTAAGACTTTACAAATTCCAAAACGTGAGGGCAAGTTTTGAAACTTTTCAAAACTCTTGGATTTTCATAACTTATGAGTTTAATTAAGGTTTAATGAAAAACTTTTCAAGTTCCATAACTTGAGGACAAGTTATGGAAGACATTAAATCATTTTATAATGACATTAAAAATAGAGACTCTTCCATTTTCATAACCTATGAGACTTTATGACACTTTAAAATGAAAAACTCTTCACTTTCCATAACTTGAGGACAAGTTATGGAGTTCATAAAAACCATTAAGATCAAATATTCCAACTAACACAATAATCAAATAATTTTTCTATGATCTAGATTAAACTCATAAGTAAAGATAATTCACATAAACAATTTTCAAGAAATTAGATAATCATATAAACTAATACAAATCTTGAAACTTTGACAATTATCCTTTGAAGACTCTTGGAATTTATAACCTAAAGAGTTAATGAATGAGACATTTTACATACATAACTTATGGAAGTTTCAAAACTCTTAAGATCATAACTTTTAAACAAAACTTTTGAGTTCCAAAATTTTATGACAAAATTTGTAACTCCTTAAAACATTTAGATCAAACTTTTAAAACAAATAAAATAATCATATCATTCTATCTTTTAATAAATTGACCTAATTCAACTCTTGTAGTAAAGTGACTCAAATTTTAAAAATAATTAGTTTTTCATAAAATCAAGTAATTATCTTAAAATTTGACAAACTTCATGTTTTTTTCTTTTTTTTCTTCAACTTGAAAAAAAATACATTTGCATCAAATATAATAGAAAACAACCCATGGCTCTGATACCACTGTTGGGTTTTGAGCATTCTAACACTCCTATGGTGTACATGCAACCCTAAATACCTTGGATCTATGTTTTCTCTATTATACATGTAAATATCAATTTTCCAAGGTATTGTTCTAACTAGCATAATATAAAGTACATATAATATAAAAACTAGTAGAATTACATACCTCTTTATTGGTGCTTGATTCCATGGAGCTCAAGAGCCTAGTGTCCCAAATGTGACACCTCAAATGGTTCACACAACACCATGACCAACTTGGAATAACCATGAGAGAAGATATGAGTCTTATCACTCTAAGAAATCGGCTTGCCCTCTATGTTATGCACTAGTGCCAAGTTCACTAACCAATGGGGTCTTTATATAGTGTGCACATTAGGGTTACACCATGTAACCTATGACTTTACCCATTCCTTATGCTCCATGGGTTTTAACCTCCATGGGGTACCCATGGGCCACCACATGGGTTAAACCCAACATAAGGAATCATGGATCGTAAGCCCACATATATAAGAATCAATGATTTACACAATTAATCCCCATATATTTAATTAATCTCTTTTTGATCACTAAATTAATTCTTGATCAATACTAATTAAATAATATGATTTCATATTAATATATTAGAACTTATAATATATTAATATGTCACAAATATCTTCTTCTCATTAAAAGGTCTACCCAAATGTTCCGATGCCATGCAACCCAAATGGACAATGTCGGGTCGGGTTAAGTATATACCAATTATAGTTATGGACTTAGACACTAATCCAACATAAGCATCAGTTGATGAAGCTTGAGAAGAACTGATTAATGAATCAAGCTTATCATTGATAGCCTTGAGCTGTCGTTGAGTTATAGGGGTATCGTCATAACTATCCTCCTGAACTCTGATGGGACTGTACTAAAAGGATTCAAAACCAAACCCATCGCCTTCGAAAAATGTATCTGAATTGCCTCGTCTCAGAGGAGAAATAGGAGGTGTTGAATGAACGACAGTTAAACCTGATGCTCTTACCCCTGCATCAGATGTGCTGATAGTGATAGGAGGTTCATTGGTCATGTTCGTAGTAGAGGTGGTGGCAGTAGAGTCTGTGAACAAAAGAGTGGAATGAGCAATAGTGGTTTGAACTTGCAAACTTACAGGGGGTGGACACAGTGCAATAGTGATAGGTATTGTAGAAGCATTGGGTGATGGAGGAGGTGTTTGGAAGAAAGCGGTTGAAAATTATACCTCAGGGTTTGTAGTGACAGGTGTTGTGATAGGTGGTTGCGAACTCTGTGCAGTGTCATCATCTTCGTTGTGAGCACCCTCATCCATGTGATTCTCAGTCACAGTTTTAGATAGTGAGCCTTTTCATTGGCACTGGAGTAGGAGTCCTTCATTTGCGAGCTGGCTTCTTAACTCGCTTCTTTTTCAGTGGTTGGGAAAGTTCGGAGGGACCAGCCTTCGCAGTATATTTGTTACCTCCCTTCTTTGGTTTGCATGTTACATCAACGATACTTCGCATTTCATGTGTGAGTGGATGAGTGCCTTAAGATGGAAGTTTTCGGTATTCTTCAAGGATTTTTCTTACAGCTGGCACATTGCGAAACATTGCTTCAGGTATAGAGCCCATGAACGATACTTATCAGTTGTCAACAATGATAATGTTCTTCGTGTGAAAGGTTGCAATAGTAGCCATTAAGGAGTCTACCATCACCGTAATCTTGTTTTTCTCAATATCCCTCTGAACAATGATTGTCCAGAATCGAGCACAAGAGATTTCACTGTTTCGAGTTGTCGAATGGGTGCTTTGGACCACCTGTGCCCAAAGAACTGCTCCAAAATCAACGTCAACTCCAGTGTAGATGCTATATAGGAAGGTCATGAATAATTTGATAGCGCAATCGGAACTAGTCACCCTTTCAGAAAAGGACTTAAATAACAAGGTAAAGAGACCATTCCATTGAGGAGGAAGATTAGGTTTTCTGAACTTTGAAATTGTGATTAGGGTTTCTTTATACCCTATTTGATAGAAAATCTTTATAATGGAAGAGTTAGAGACTGATTCAGGATCCACCATATCATCACGGTGAGCAAGCCTTAACAAAGAACAAAACCTGGTTTTGGAGATGGAGGTCTTCTTGTCGTGAATCTTGAAAGTGGTTCTTTTTTCTTCCTTGATGTAGCATGCAAACGAATAAGCCTTTGATAAAACTGACATAGGAACATTCTCCATTGTAGTCAAAGCTTGGACCAGATAGGAGTATTTCAAACAACCGATAATGGGAAGAAGAAAGATATCATACTTGAAAGGGTTGAGATAGAGAATCAAATTCTGATTTGGCTTGATGTTGAGAAACAACAATTGTCCTATTTGTTCTTGAACAGAAGATGAGGATGCCATTGATGTGTTTTGGAGAAGGAGATGAACAAAATAATGAACAATCGCCTGAGGGTTTTTTGAAATTGTCTGACAATGGTAAGGAATGAATCGTCGAAAAAAACCCTTTTATACCCTTAGCCAGGGGAGAGAAAAATTGAATGACGGTTGCATTCTTATCTCTGAAACGTTGCCTGAAAAAGTGCAATTTGATAATTATTACTTCTAAAAAAGGTGTCAGACGGCATAAAAGTAGGTGTCATTTCAAATTTCACACACCTTGGGGAATTCTTATCCATAATAGATTTCTGCTTCAATTTCTCCCATTCGCAGTTAAGTTACGTACCACTTTTCGCATACGAACTTTCGCTTTTAAATGAACTTGAGTTGAACTGGAAAACTAAAATAAATGTGAGTGCCACGAACCAGACTTTTGGAAAATCACAAGGATCTTCATGCAAGAGTGTGTCAAAGATAAGGAAATAAATCAACAAATTCTAAGGGATTCTAGTGATGTTAGTTAAGACACGAAACAGTTGGATCCCAGGCATATATCTCTTCCTTCGAAGTCAAGAGAGACTAAGAAGTGTTTGTGTGGTTTCCCGTTGAATAACGATCAGCTGTTTGATAAGAAATAGTCAAAGGCATCTTTTTATTAGGCTCAATGGGGTGGCTTATGCTTCAATCAAACTCCAAAACTTGATATAAGTCTGAACGTTTGAATATAGTACTTGTTTGACCAGTGTAGTCAATTGAACATGTAAGCTTTGGAATTATTTTGAGTGACATGGATTCGCTTTGAAATCTAAAAAAACTGGATCTATTGGGAAGAAATGTCTTAGGTCTAGAGCATTTCATTAGGATCTCGCAAAAGAAAAAGAGATTTCTTGGTACATACCACGAAAGTGGAGTTTCGTTAATTCCTTGGTGAATAGTCTAGAACATGTATATTGTTCACCATCAATTCATATAAGTGTGTTGGATTTTGGGTTTCACTGAATTCGTGGTGATAAAGAATTGAAGATCATAAACATAGAAGTTGTGTAACCATAAACCTCAATGGTAATATCTGAGAGTCTCGAGGGTTACATTGATGAATGCGAAAGTAGTGGAGAAAAGTATAAGGTGGTTTCAAAGAAGATAGTGTACCTCTGCTATGTGAAAGTGACCAAGCATCTAACTCTTTACTCAATGTGAGAAGAGTGAGGTAGCTCATGACTTATGTGAATTCGCAGCCTAATTGGGAAGAAATGATTGGTACTATCGATTCATTAAGGCTTCAACATAGAGTTTAGGAGGCTTTAGACAACATGCAACATCATGCTTCTAGGGACACTTAGCTAGTTCATAGATAAAGAAATTTATACTTGCCCTATCATTCGTGATTGAAAAAGTAAAGATTTTGCCTTCAAATCTGCACAAATATCTAATGAAAGAAATATGAACATGCAAAAAATATATATATTTTTGAATTCTGAGTTTTTTTGAAAAAGAAATAAAAATAGAAAGAAATAAAATAATTTTTGATTTTTGATTTTTCTGAAAAAGCAATAAAACAAGAAATAAGTAAAATGTTTTTGTATTTTGATATTCTTGAAAAGAAAATAAAAGAAGAAATATACAACGAACACAAGGATACATGAAGCTTCGAACCATAAATGATTAATGAACTGCGAACCATTGCGAACGTTCGCACCCATTCGCAGAACAAATGATGACTGCGAACTACTTCGAGCGTTCTCACAAATTCGCAAGTCATTAAAACTTCTATTTATGCAAAGATGGTTTCAAAACTGACTCAGCTTCTATCATTCCTAGGCCTTGAAGAATATGATTGAAGGTAGGTTCAGGTAAGGCTTTCACGAAGACTTCAGCCAACTGATCAGCGGATCTTACAAAATGTATCTCAACCTTACCATCTTCCACGTGATCTTTGATGAAATGATACATCAGTGCAATGTGTTTCATCTTTGAGTGTTGCATTGGGTTATGAAAAATGCAAATGATGCTTTTAGAGTCACAATATAAGGGGATCCACTACATGTTAATGCCATAGTCACGAAGTTGGCTTTGAATCCAAATGACCTGTGAAGTGCATGAGGCAACAACTATGTACTCAGCTTCAGCGGTTGAGAGGGATACACAAGTTTTTTTTTACTGCCAACTTACAAGCTTGCCATCCAAAAATTGGCATCCTCCCGTTGTACTCTTTCTATCCAGACCGCACCTTCGCAGATCAACATCCGAAAATGCTTATACAAAGAAACTTGAGCTTGATGGATACCATATGCCTAGTGAGGAGGTTCGTTTCAAGTACCTGAAATGTTCTTGACAGCTACCATGTGGGGTTCATGAGGATTGGCTTGGAACCTAGCACAATAACAAACGGAAAACAAAATGTCTGATTGACTAGCTATTAGATAGATTAATGATCCTATCATCTGACAATAAAGGGTCATATCAGTAGCTGTTTTTTCTAGAGATGGAGTTATTTGTCACACCCCCAAACCAAGGATGGCGGAAACGTCCGGGGGTGGAGGACTTCATGTAGAGTATCACAACAACAAGTATAATAGTGCTCAAAGTAAATACAACCATCATGAATATAATTGAAAAAGTTACACCAAAGTATATGTTTACATGATTCGAACCAATTACATTATGATACAAAATGAATTGTTTGACGATTTATCATCCCATCCTCAAAACGTTGTTGATTTCCTGTTTCACTGAATTCCTGAGAATACAAGTAGTTTTGAAAAGTGTCAACACAAAGGTTGGTGAGTTCATAAGCTTTTGACAGTAAGAGTTTGAAAATCGATCTTTGTAAAGAGATGTATGTTACCAAGAAAAATCCAATATTTTCCTTACAAAAGTTATGTGGTCCTAAATACCAGGACCGAAAATGAACAAGTATTTGTCATACTTAAAGATATAAAAGTGGCTTCAAATTGGCGTAAAAACCCTTTTTGATATGAAGACTTATAAGTATTTTTCCATACTTAAAGTAATTTCAGTGAGCTAAATCGACATAACTCGCTAAATTAAAGTTAGAACCCGTAAATCTTATGATTTGCTAATACCACATGTGAGCTAATCATAACCATACTTGACTTAGACGGCCTTGTAATAGCGACGTGCTTCAGGCGTCGCGAAACTGAAATGACACTTGTCACCATAGACCTGCCGGTCTAGTTGTTGCATGCAGCTCAGGTGTGGGTTTGTCAAACCCAATATAGATCTATACACAACTATCACGTTCTCCCTACAAGAGACTCTGATTACAATTTACAGGACTTTTTGAATTGGTTACTTTGGAAGTAACCCGAAGCGAATGACTCACAAATTTATTCATTAACAGATTTACATGAACTAAACTGAAAACCTTTGGTAAATAAGTTTGAGAAGTAAATGATACATAAACTATACCTATTATAGTTTATCCAAAATGTTTGTAATGTGTAAGAATTCTTTTATGAAAATGCCTTAATGTTATGAATCCATAAACTATGCTCATTATAGTTTAATATACGTGTTCTAAATGAATGAATAATCTTATCATGAATGACTATGTTTTCAGTTTATGATGATAAACTAACAAGGAAACACATTCAATATTTAGAACTCATTGTTATACACTTTGCTCAACCTAATACAAAGTGTTATGAAAGTTATATACTGTTAACTAAATTTAACCTTTCTGCGCTGTTTTAGAAAAGTCATAGAAAAATCATACGAAGTCGAAAATTAAATCCGTAAATTATGAGAGTTCCCAAAATGTGTCTAGTTTACTCATAATGTTTATCATGATTTTTAATGACCTCCAACTTGGTTGAAAAAGTCCATAATCACAGACTGGTCCGGATTGGTGTTTGAAATGATAGACAGTTTTGTAAAAATCACCATAAATTGTAGAAAAATCGTATGGAGATGTGCAAGTAGTAATTTTAAAGCTAAGAACTGAAACTACTTACACCTAAAACATTTTTGAAAACAAAAATGTTTAAGTTGTTTAAAACAGTCTGTGAATGGAGTCCAACTTTTCTGATGAAAGCTGTTAGAAAATTTTAGTTATGTTCTTGGTGTTTTAACTTGTATTCCCCCCCCCCCCCCCTAAAACTTGAGAAAACATGAAAATGTAGGGGTATGAACTCACCTTGAGTGATTTCAGTAGATGAGTGTTGAAGAAGAGAAGTGTTCAACTCAAGAACACTTGAAGAATCACTTGAAGATTCGAAGATCTAACAAGAATCTGATGATGTTTGTGTAAGGAATCATTGATTTGAGAATGAGGGAAATGTAATAATCATAGAGAGGATGAATTATACTTACCAAGAGTGTGAGAAAGCTTGATAATCAGCCTTGAATCTCGAATTTGAGGGAGGAAGTTTGAGAGGAAAAGAGTTTGGTCTTCTTGGTGAAAGAATGAGAAAATAAGAGAAGTGTGAGGAGAGAGGAGGGTTTTCTTACCCTTGACCAAGTGTGTGGCTGAAAAATGGTGGGAAAAGTACCATGAAATGACTAAGTATGGGCTGATGGTGAATAGTGACATTGAGTGGGTATGGGAGTGGTTGCTTGTGTCATAGAATAAAGGGAAGTCAACACTCCACCTCTTGTACTTCATCCACTCTTCTTGGATAAAGTTTATCCTTAAAAACGTGATTAATTAATAATTATGGGGTCTTATATGTTAAAATAAAGTTTTGGGTGAAAATCCCGCATTAAAACAATTAAAAACGAAGCTAAAATGAAGTCGTAGTCGAAAACCGGGAAGAAAAAGGCTAACAGCGAGGCTTCTCGGAAGGGGGCCGAAGGTTCGGTCCCTTCTGGTGCTGGGTCCGAAGCGAACTGGGGCGAGACAGCAAGGAGCGAAGAGGAGGCTCGGTCCGAAGTCATCAGGAGCGAAATAGACCGAATGAATACTAGCTTCGGGTTCGGTTCAGCAGCCTTCGGGTTCGGTCCAAGAGAGTTCGGTCGCTAAGACGACTTTCGGCCCTAAGAGGGGTTTCGGCTCCTTAAGAGGGGTTTCGGGTCCTTAAGCCTATTTTACTCGTTTTTACCCCATTTCAAGCCGTTTTTGACCCGGTTGAGGGTCGGAATGACCCGAATGACTTCAAAAAGTTACGGGAACTTTTGAGAGAGATTTGGGAGAGATTTCACAATCTTGGAGAGATTTCTCATACAAAGAGAGTTTTGGGAGAGATTTCACATACTTAGAGAGATTTGGGAGAGATTTCATATTCTTGGAGAGATTTCTCATACAAAGAGAGTTTTGGGAGAGATTTCACATACTTAGTGAGATTTTGGAGAGATTTTATATTCTTGGAGAGATTTCTCATACAAAGAGAGTTTTGGGAGAGATTTCACATACTTAGAGAGATTTGGGAGAGATTTCATATTCTTGGAGAGATTTCTCATGCAAAGAGAGTTTTGGGAGAGATTTCACATACTTAGAGAGATTTGGGAGAGATTTGACATACTTAGAGAGATTTGGGAGAGATTCTCGATAAAGAGAGATAAAGTGAAAACGATTGAGAGAGGTTTCGTGTGTGACATTTGCGAGTGTCCGGCTTCGCAATGCAAGGTCCGTAAACCTGTTAAGCCTTGTTTAAGGATCTTACACACTCCCGATGAGTATGCAACATTGTTTTATCGGTTTGGCTCGTCACTTACCACAGTTTTAGGTTATGGAGATCTAGATGTACGTACTTTTCGGTTTATGATCTCTCATTAGAATAGCGAGTTGTTTAGAGATTACATATCGTAAACTCTAGTACCCACGGGCAAATTGAGTCGAACGGTTTGACTTGTTGACTTCAGTTGACTTTGACTTGACTAGAAATTGATGGTTGCACATTATTTTCATTCCGAATGCCATTGGAACCTTCATTTTTTAGTTTCCCACCATTCCGAACTTAGCGAGCAAGGTCTTTGTGTAGGCCTCCTCGTTGATAAAGATACCTTCTTGACTCTGTCTTATGTTCAAACCAAGGAAAAAGTTAATCGGACCCATGGAGCTCATCTCAAATTTAGTTTCCATCAACTTTCAAAATTCAGCTGTTAAGATGGGGTTAGTAGATCCGAAGACGATGTCATCAACATAAATTTGGACGATCATTAAGTGGTCACCATCTTTCTTGCGAAAGAAGGTTGGGTCGACCGAACCTTGTTTATACTTAGCGTGTTTCAAAAAACGAGTAAGGGTTTCGTACCAGGCTATTGGAGCTTGCTTTAGACCATAGACCGCTTTTCCATAATATAGCAGTGGTTGGGATACTTCTCGTTTATAAAGTCTGGTGGTTGCTCCACGTAAACTGTCTCCTTTAGCTCCCCATTCAAAAAGGCACACTTGACTTCCATTTGATAAACTTCATAATTCTTATGTGCTGCATAAGACAGAAAGATGCAAACAGATTCTAGCATAACAACAGGTGCGAAGGTCTATTCAGAGTCAATGCCTTCTTCTTGACAATACCCTATTACAACTAGTCGCACTTTGTTTCGTATAACATTTCCCTTTTTATCAAGCTTGTTATGAAACACCCACTTTAACCCTACAACAGATGAATCCTTTGGAGTAGGAATCAGTCTCCAAACTTTGTTTCATTTGAATTCATTGAGCTCCTCCTACATCGCTTGTACCCAATCCGAATGGTCTAGAGCAATCTAAACATTTTTGGTTTCGACTTTGAAGATGATCAAATTAAACATGCAATATTCTACTTTGGAGAATAAAGCAGTTTGCTTTGCCTTTTGTTGTTCTACTGTAAGAACTCCTGAAGATGATTCGCTTATAACCTGCGTTTTTGGATGATCTCTAGTCCATTTAGTCAGAGGAGGATAATTAGGATCATAATATGGGTCCAATTCAGCATTTATGTCCTCAAATTTTGACTGTATATCCGAATCAGCATTCGTATTATCTTTCTCCCCTTTGAATGATGTGAATGTCTCTTCTTCAGGTGTCGGATTCTCCTCCTGGAGTGGACTTTCATGGTTCTCTTGTGGAGTAGAGTGCTCCTTCTTAAAAGTTGCATTGGAAGTTGATTTAGAACTCTCCCCCTGGAATGTAGTGTTCGTGTCATGTGGGTCATTCGCTCTTGGTTGCTCTTTGTGCATATCTTTCGCAACGTCATCAATTATTTTCTTCAATTCGTCGACCTTCTTGTCAGCTGCTTTTGATTCAGATGATACTACCTTCTCTGGCTCATCAAATAGTAGCATGAATTCCTTGTAAAGAGTAGAGAGTGGAATCGTAGCTGGACTTGGTGTAGGAAAGATCTCCTTTAATGGATTATCATTTGTCTGAGTCCTCTTAAAGTAATTGTCGTTAAACGTGACATAGTAGGTCTCTTCCATCTTTTTAGATCGTTTGTTGAGAACCTGATATTCATTGGAGGCCAGCGAATATCCCAAGAATATACCTTCGTCAGCTTTCACATCGAATTTGTTTCATTTTTCCTTTGAGTTGAAAGATAAAACACTTGGAACCAAATACATGGAAAAAATTAAAGTTAGGCTTGCGATTATTTATTATTTCATAAGGAGTGATAGAAAATCGCTTATTGAGAATAGATCTGTTTTGGGTGAAGCACGCAGTTGCAATCGCATCCGCCCAGAAATAGAGAGGTAGATTTACGAAAGGCAACATAGTTCTCGCAGCTTCGCACAAGGATCGGTTTCGCCTTTTAATGACTCCATTCTATTGTGGAGTGTAAGGAGCAGAAAAGTTTGTGAAACTCCTTTCTTAGTAAGGAATTCTTCAAACGCTTGGTTTTTCAATTCCAAACCGTTGTCACTGCGAACATTGCGAACCAGCTTTCGCAGTTGTAGCTCAATATGCTTTATGAAATCCTTGAGATTTGGCGTTGCATCAGATTTATGCTTAAGAAAATACACCCAAGTGAAACATGAAAAATCATCAACTATTACAAGAATATACTTATTACCACCCACGCTTTCAATTGCTGAAGGACCACAAAGGTCGATGTGCAAAAGTTCTAGTGGTTCAATGACTTTCGTATCCACTATGGTTAGATGACTTTTCTTGCTTTGCTTCCCCATTTCACAAGCTGCGCATAAATGATCCTTATCGTATTTCAGGAGAGAAATCCCTCACACATGATCGCCAAGAACAAGCTTGTTGATGTCTTTGAAATTGAGGTGTGAAAGTCTTCTATGCCATAGCCAGCTAATGTCTGAGTGAGCTTTCGTTAGTAGGCAGATGGTAGGCTTCCCTTGTATTGGATTTAGATTCAATGGATACATCTCTCCTTTGCGCTTCAACTTTAGAAGAACTTCTTTGGTCTTCTTTTCTATGATTTCAGATGCTTCGTCGTCAAATTATACCTTTAATCGTGTCCCAACAACCAACTGCGAAACACTTATGAGATTGTGTTGCAGTCCCTCTACGTACGCCACTTTACGATCCGAAAACTCTCCGTTCTTTATCATCCCATAACCTTTAATCTTGCCAAGAGATTTACTTCCGTACTTCACATTTCCACCATCTTTAAGTTCTCTAATTTCTCGTAGTTCTTCCTTCCTACCTGTCATGTGAAGCGAGCAGCCACTGTCGATATACCATTCAGTGTCAAACTGCTCGTCACGAATAACCTTCAAAAATTAAGCAGATTTAGGAACCCAAAATTGCTTGGGTCCTTATGAGCCTTTTGCAGAAACATGAAAAGTAAATGCAAGATCAACTATATAAGTGCGTTTAATTAATGTGGTGCTATCTTTCTTTGTCATTGTAAAAACTTTCATCCTATTATCTTTCAAGTTCGTATCTTTTGAAGATGATTGTTTTTGTTTGCTCTTAATTTGATTCTTCATGAACTCTTTTTCAACTTTCCTTGAATTAGTTTTAGACTTCTTGATTGGTACTTTATGATTCGAAACTAGCTTTCCTTTTCCTTTAACATCTTTCGAAGCATTCATGGTTTGAGAAGTGATGAGTTTTTTATTTATCCACAGGCTTCTTCGGATTTGAAAATTTTGGTTTTTGAAACTTTCCTTTCAAAATCTTGTGGATAGTGAGAGTGATTTTGTGAGGAGCTCCCAGGGTTCACATGCGAGGCGACTTTCACATTTTGATCCAACAATTTTTCATTTCGAATGAAGTTAGGATTCTTGGATTGCCAAAACTGTTTCCTTTCTTTAATATTGTATCTCGCATTCCTTTTCCGTTTCTGAGCTGCAAACTGATTGGATGACTTGTGAACGTTAGTCTTAAGTTTCGGCTTTCTAACTGACGTGTGGCTTTGCATAGACGACTTTACACTTGGAACATCCTTGGTTCCACTTGTATTCCCTTTAGCTTGAGTGATTATTGAGTGGTTCTGCTACGTATCTTCCTTTCATTCTCCAAGAAGTCTTTTCCGACAGACCCTTAGTTTCTTCTGCATTGTCTATTGGGGAAGACCAAAAGCGCTCGTCACATCCATATTTGTTATTGTCATCAACCAAGGACGTTAATTCAACAATTGGATTTTTGTTCAGACTAGTGGTTGCAAAAACTTGGTCAGACACAGTTTGAACTTTTGGGAATATAGTTTCCTTTTTTTTAAATCTTCAATTTATTTTCAGAAAAGTGTGCGAATTCAACAAAATTTTCAGAGATAAGATCTTTCGTAGGTTCAAATTCGCTTTTAACAAACTCCGAACAGTCAACCTCATTCTCTAAAGAGATTTCGCTCATATCACTGTCCTCATCAAATTCAGATGTATTTTCAACATTAATTTTGTTATCTGAACTTAACTTGGTACTCAATGATTCGAACTTCTGTATAGTATCAGATTTAATCTGCCTTTTTTCATTTTCATCCAAAAGTTGTTTTAACATGTTCTTATGGTATTTGGACTTAATGTATGATTCAATTTTGTCTAGACCTATCCTGTAAGCATCTGAGGTTTCATCAGAAGAAATGATGGATTTGCACTGGTAACAATCGACGTCAATTTCATCTTCCTTTAATTCAAGGAATGGTAAGATCATCTTGTGAATGTTCTCACCAATCTCACAGTCAAGGTGCAATTGAGTAATGTTAAAATAAAGCTTTTTCGCAATCAAACAGAAAATACTACGTTGTTTCAAAAACATTAAATTATCTCATTGCAAGTAAATTAACTGATCCCTAGACTTAGATAAATTGGACTCTATCTTCTCTATCCACATGCGTCTCTCCTCACTCTTTAAAGAAACCCTGCTGATTTGATCGGTTAGGTTAGAGTTTGTTAAACGAGTTATTTTTAAACTATCACTAAATCTTGAAAAAGTGTATCTTAAGTCATTTAGTTCAGTTTCATATATGGACAAAGTTATATTAAGAGATTCAAGAATTGAATTTACCTTGTTGATCATCTGTTCGCATTCGCTGATTTGCTCAAGAACTGGCTTTGCAGGGAAGCAGCTATCATCCCCACGTCCATTATCCACTCCATAACCACTATTAGTAGTATAGCCTCGCATCTGTGATACATCGCTAGTCACCATCAAGCATCCACCTCCAAGAAACGAGCTCTCTTCTTTCGTAACAAAACTCTTACCATGAGTAGGCATGCGAATCTATTCATCTTTGGAATCGGTTGACCAGACCTCAACACCTCCAAATTCATTCTTAACATAATTTTTCTGCAAAATCAAAGCAGGCATGGTGTTATCAACACTCGTTTTCTTCTTCATCTCCTCCAACTTTTGGATATAGTATGCTTCATTATCTTCTACTTCCTTCTTCTCATTTAGCCTTCGCAGCATGCAATCCTTGGCTAAGTGGTTTTTGCCATGACAATAATTGCACTCATAGCCGGAGTCATCGACAACCTTCTTCTCTTTCTTTTCTTCTTCTTTTTGAGAACTACTTGCATTCTCCTCTTTCACTTTCTCAGAGTTGTAGCTTCCGTGCTAGTTTTGGTTCTTATTCTAATTGTATTTCCTTTTTGTGAACCTTTTTGGGTTGGACACCATCATTGGGAACTCTTCTTTAGACAGTTCACAATCAGAAAGCTCAAACTCCGAATCATCATCTTCTTCAACCTTCTTACCTTTTGCGACGAGAGCTAGTGAACCATTCTAAAGACAATCTTCGTTTCTTTCGTCACTTCAGCTTCATGTGATTTGAGAATTCCAACTAATATTGCCAACGAGTAATTCTTGAATTGCTCATGTGCTTTTACGGTTGAAACTATAACCTTCCACTCAGGTCTAAGTTCGTTCATGAATGTGACCTTTTGCACGATGAGTTCTCGTCCAATCTTATGCTTCATCATCCTACTGAGAAGATGATTATAGCAATTAACAGATTGTTCCAGACTTTCTTCAGGCTTTTGCACAAATGCATCAAACTCCAAAAGCAGTTGAGTCTGAGTAGAATGCTCCAGATCGACGTCAGTGGAGTACAGTTCCTTAAGTCTATCCCATATATCTTTTGTCGTGTCATATGACCTAACCAAACGAAAGGTGTCTGGTGGTAGGGCAAACCTAATAATTCTCATGGCCTTGATGTTGCTAATTAACTTTTCTTTCTCATCTCGTGGGACATCCTTTACTTCAAGAAGAAGCTTGTTATAGTCTTTCTGAGTTTTAATAACCCTCCTAGTTCCAGTATGAACAAACGCCCCAACGGTGATGGCTTCCCAGATCAAATAGCCATTCTCTTCTAGACCAAGAACGTAGTCTTCAAAATGCAAAGCCCACACTTCATATTCACTTGGGAACAAGATTGGAATCCTGGTTGTGGATCCAATGCCACTTGAGAGATTTATCGAATTAACGTGAGAGTCTTCGGAATGCATGTTTATATATCGATCAAAACCTGTATGAACCAGATGTGTAAAGAAGATTAGGGTAATATAAAGATCAAGATCAGCATCAACAGTTGAACAAACAATGACGGCTGAAACGAGATCCGATAATAGTGGAAACCCTAAAAGCTTCTTTCAACAGAAGAGACACGTATAAATTACACAGTCTCCTGCTTTGATACCAATTGTTGAGATAAAATCTCTATAGATCGAAAGATTTAAACAGGTAATAGAAAATAAAAACACAAGAATGGATCAAAATATGCTTAATGATTCAAAGTCACGCCTCAGTAGAACTCGGTGAAGAATTGTTGCTGTAGAGGCGTGTAGGGTTACAAGACTATTTCCAAGATTACAAAAGCACGGTGCATGCATGCACCTTATATACTATAATCCTAATAAATAAAGGCGGGTGGACAAGCCCAAGCCCGTTTACATAAATGGACTATTTAATAAAACACAATGACGCAACTCTAATTCCCAAAAACTATGCACTCACATGTTAAAGTGACGACTCTAAATTTTGATAGCGCTTCACTTCTAGAAATTGTGTTTTCTTTTTGGCGTAACCTAGTATCATTATCACTAAGTTTTAGTCTAATATTTATCAATTTTTATTAGTCTAGATTTATCATTAATTCAAAGTCTACTTCAAGATCTATCAAGTAAGGAACAACCAGATAGGATCATATCGAAGATAGGGTCCGTTTGGTATACAAAGTATATTGTTTGTGTAACATCCGGATTTTCAGGTACATTATTTAATTATTATTTTTGGAGATTTTGAGAGAGACTCGGTGATTTGATGCTTAGACTCGCCGAGTAGAGTCGCGAATTTTCATCCGGGTTAATGACCTGACTCGGCAAGTCCACGCTGTTTAATGAAACCCTACTTTCCAGGGTTTGAGACCTATTTAAAGGCCCTTATGGCCTTCATTTGCGGCTACCATTTGATAGAGAGAGACCCTAGAGTGTGTGAGTGTTTTGAGAGAGAAATGAAGCCATTTTTGATCCTTGTGTGGGTGATTTTGCAAGAAGAAGGTGACCAATGCAAGAGGAAGCTGAAGAGGGAGCTAATCTGTGGATTTCAGAGCTTAAGGACTCCATCTTGAGGTACATATTCGATCCTTCTTCAGTTTGGGGTGTTAATCCTTGAAAGTTAGGGTTTCTAGCCCATTTAGAGTATGATTGTTAGTGCATTTGGTCCCTTCTTGTGTTGAGGCTTCGAAAGTGGATCCAAAGAGGTCCAAAGACCTTAAATCCTTGATCTTTATTGAGTGTTTTGGAGAGATATGAGTTTTGGATGGCATATTGAGGCCATTTCTTCAAATAGAGCCATGGGGTCCTTGCATGGGCATCAAGATCCAAAGTTACGTGTTTTTATTGCTTTAGGAGGCCAGATCTATGAGTTAGAGGAACGGATCTAACCTCAGGAGCTCATTTGAGCTCGATCATGGAATGAACTCGCCGAGTCCCAAGAACAGACTCGGCGAGTAGGGTTAGGGTTTCCCGTAAGTCACTCAGTGAGTAACTGGTCGAGTTGGGGGAATGACTCGGTGAGTCAGAAGGGGGTAGAGTGTTACAGGTGGAACTCGCCGAGTTCATAATTGAACTCGATGAGTTGAGTAGGGGTGGCCCCGCGATTCATGCCAGGTGTAACCCGTCGAGCAGGGGGAGGCTCGACGTGTCATGAGAGGCTAGAGAGTTAGTGGACACGTGTAGACTCGGCGAGTCGCCTAAGTGCACTCGACGAGTCAGGTCAAAGTTTGACCATTGACTTTGTTGACTTTTAGGGATTGGTCAACAATGGGGTCTTTGAGTCAAGAGAGGGGTAAAATGGTCTTTTACCCATTTGAGGATGCTAAGAGAGGGTTGGGTCTAGTCTCGAGAGTTATATTTATGAGCGTATCATACTTTATGTGATTAGGCGGAGGCTAGACTATACTGCTACCGAGTCAGGGATTTACCAAGACATTTGAGGTGAGTCTTCTCACTATACTTTACCTTGAGTGGTAATTAGAGTTATGTGACAGAGTTATTGTATGCTATTTATGTGATGTGTTGCACTGCATTATTTCTATGTGATTTATGTGATGTGTATATCAGAGTATATCAGAGTTAGAACCGGAAGGTTCACAGAGCTAGGACCAGAGGGTCCACAGAGTTAGGGCCCAAGGGCCTACAGAGTTATAGCCTCGAGTGGCTAGTATGTGTTATGTGTGGTATTTTGGGGAACTCACTAAGTTTTATGCTTACAGTGTTATGTGTTATGTGTTTCAGGTACCAGTGATGATCGCGGGAAGGCGCCGGCATGATCTGTACACACACCCGCGGAGTTTATTATGATTTGATCTTGGGAAATGTTTTGTGAACAATGATATGATACAATGAGATTTTATTAATAAATGTGTTTGGAAATGTGTTTTAAAATGTGAAAAATTGTCTTAAATTTTACGGTGTTACAGTTTGGAAAATCTCACTTTAAACACCTCACTAAATCCAACCTAGACATCATCCCCGTAAGTAGATAAATCAATATAACGACTTGGAATCACTGATAAATCTTGTTTATAGGTTCATAAAAACGATAATGAACTTAAACATAAGTTATACTTAAAGTACGGTAAACAAAACTCAACTTACAGGTGGTTTTGTGAGAAACCGGACTCTGTGCAGGCAGAACTTCTAAGCCGAAAGCTCCACTTCTCGGGGCTTTCTGGTGCTCCGGGGCTTCGATACCAACACCTAGGAAGTGCTAGAGAAAGGCATTGAGGCCTGGGGGGGGGGGGGGGGGGGGAGAGTTGGATAGAAAGGTATGAGGAATTGAGTGATTTTCGAGCTTTATTTATAACTGCCAGCAACCGAGTATGCGGGGTGTACTCAAAGTGTATGCGGGGCGTATGGCAGTATGTGAGGCGTACTCATGCCACGTGTCACGATCTGGTATCGATGTAGGTATCTGCGTGTAGGTATCGATGTGATCTACAACTTTCTTTTAGACTCCGTCACATAATTTTGACTTTATTTTTAAAGTTATATTTTAACAGGCTTAGACAGTTAAAGTCCGTTAAAAAAGTCATAACTTTGTCGTCCGATGTCCGTTTTTTATTGTCTTTATATCGTTGAGCTCGTATTAATGAGATCTTCAATTCTCGTTTAGATTGTGTCGGCTAATATTTGATCAATCTAAAATTCGATTTCCGAGCTGTGTACTGCTACGCTGAATCTTAGAAAAAACATATATTTCTCTAACGAAGTCAGATTTGGACGTTCTCTATATGCACGCTCTCGACTTAACGTCTACTACGACTTTCGTTTAGATCGCTAATGCTAAAAAGTATTTTGTCGAAAATTTACTTTTTACAATACGCGGAGCCGTGCCAGTTTAATCACGAAACTTTGACGGGTCATAACTTATTCGTTATAAGTCGAATTTCAATGTTCTTTATATGTACGAAATCCTTATGACATATACTATAACTTTGGTTAAGATTATTTATCTTAAATAGTCTTTTATCAAAAATTAATTTTTAAGGTTTACTATCTCTAAATCGAGTAGTCCGAATTTGCGGGCGTTACAGATGTGGGGGAGATGAAGTGGCCGCGGGGGGGGGGGGGGGGGGGGGGGGGGGGAGAGTGGGAGCTAGCATATAAAGACCATATGTGTAAAAAAAAGGGACTGAAATTTTGATTTTTTGTAAAGTACATGGACCATTTATGTAACTTTGTCTAATATTACGTTATGTAAAACGTTGGAGATCATGATGCTAAAACCCTACGCCGTGTCCCTCTGTCGAGAAGCTGGAGTGACAGTATGTTTGCTTCTCCGAATAATTGTTGATTCTCATTCAACATTACCAAAAGGTTATGAAGAAATTGGAGCCACCAAAGACATCAAAACCCGCAGATGGGGTCGATTTGATCAGTGACATGCCGGATGCTATTCTTCTTTTGATTCTTTCACGTCTTCCATCCACTGAAGAAGCAATTCGAAGCAGCATTTTGTCCAGACGATGGAGGAATTTGTGGACCGCAATTCCTTCTCTAAACATACACGACGGAGAAAAAAGCGAATTCAAAGAGTTTGTGTATTGGGTTTTATTAAAGAGATCCGTCGATTTAGATTGTTTTCGTTTGTCTAGTAGTTCGCATCTCTACAGTATGTCGACAGTAGGGCGGTGGATTAATGCTGCCGTTACGAGAAATGTCAAACAACTTGAATTGACGTTTTACCCTAAAAATAATGAATATATACAGATTCCCCATTGTCTTGTGACTTGTGGTTCCTTGGAGGTATTAAAGTTGAATTCAAATGTATGTGGTCTAAGGTTGCCAAAAACAATGGGGTTTCCGTCACTTAGGGTTCTTGATTTGGCGTTTGTTGATTTATTGGAGGACGCCGATTTGGTTAAAAAATTTCTCAAAAATTGCCCATTGCTTGAGGATCTGAGTTTGTCAGAATGCTTGATATTCAAATTCGATCTTCTTTGTATTTCTTGTCAGAAGCTCAAGAAGCTTACCATTATTAACTTCTACGTTGGTAAGTATGATGGTGTCCTTTGTGGTGGCATTAAGATTTCTTGCCCAAAACTGGTTGATTTGGAGTTAAGAGGTTATATAGGCCATAATTGTTTCTTTGAATGTCTAGACTCCTTAAAGAAAGCTTTGATTGTGCCTAAATTGGAGGGGAACAACAAATGTGTGTTGTTTCCTGGAATTTCTAGTGTGGAATCTTTGTGGATTGACCCTTACTTTTTCAATGAGGTATATTTTTATTCTTTTTATCGACAAATTTTCATTTAGGTTTATATAAAGCTATTTTGCAGTGTAATTTATGGAATATATGTGTCTTTACCACCTTTCTTATAAAAGAGTTGACCCAAATCAGACAAGACTCTTACTCTTGTTAAAACTTGAGGACATGATGCCAAAATATTTGGCAACAATTGTTCTGCTTGAACATACTTAAGCATTTGTTTTTATGCAAGTGAAGATGTGAATAGATAACACTATTAAATTAAGATTAAACATTAACTTTTTAATTGGTGTTTCTTTTTCACTTAACTAGAACAGGATCTAATGTAGTAAATATACTATATGGGTGTTAATAAATGCGAATAAAAAGTTTATAGAATCAATAAGGGCTCAGAGTACATATACGTACGTTTTATCTTTCCAAATCCAAACTTGGTGGTTAAGTTATATATATACTCATAGTTAGGTTTCTAGAAAAGAATATGATACTTACGAATGTTTGAAAGTATGATTGGTTTTCATCAAATCTTTGTCATAATTGTAGTGCATTAATACTGCTGCATGTGATCCGGTTCTACCTAACCTGAAGACTTTGGTGCTAAGCACAACTATGGATGCCTTCACCTTCGATAACTTCAACCAAATTCTCAAATATTATCCCAAACTGGAGTCTCTCAAGTTGGTCATTCATCAGGTATTCTTTTTATGTATCACGTTCTTCAAAAAACCAAAAGGTTTTTGGTGGGTCCACCGAATCCAACATGACCCATTTTGACCCAACTTTAAAATATCAGTTTAACCTGATTTCATTGCCACCCCTACACATGCATATGATATGATACACATGAAGGATTTGAACCGGGGAGCTTTACATTATCCTATTATATGAAAAACCAATTGAGCCAATAAATAGATTCTTCAAGAATCAAAAACATTTGTTTAGATTTTCGCAGGTCACATGAAAAGTAAAACTTATGGTTTTTTTTGATATGATGTAGGCTTTTCGTGGGAGTGATGGGACCGAATACGGGTGGTTAGATGAAGATGAAACATGGAGTATCTTGAGTAATGATGTGAAAAGGGTCGAGTTTTTCGAATTCAATGGAGAAAAACCAAAAGTAGTTACAGAGTGGTTTGAAGATATATTGGATATTTTTTTCAGTTGGGGTAATGAAGCAAGGTTCTCTAATTGCTATTGGTGACTGTGAAGACTGTCATAGTGATTACTTTGTCTCATGTGGATGCTTTTCATATTTGAATTTTTGCTTCATGTTGGTTCTTTTTTAACTATAACTAGAAAATACTTGTTTAATTAGTTCTATTGTTTTGTTCATATTGTGCTATAAAAACTACAACATGAAGGTAGGGGTGTAAACGAGCCGAGCCAAGCCCGAGCCTAACCAAGCTCGAGCTCAGCTCGTTTAATTTTGAAGAAGCTCGAGCTCGATTCGAGCCTTAAAATGAAGCTCGAGCTCGGCTCGTGAACAATTTAGTGAGCTCGCGAGCCTAAACGAGCTTAAACGAGCCTATATATATATATATATATATATATATATATATACACACACACACACACACACACACACACACACACACACACACATATATATATATATATATAGGCTCATTTAGGCTCATTTAGACTCGCGAGCCCACTAGCTGAAGCTCGGCTCGAGCTCGTTTAATAAACGAGCCTCATATTTGGGCTCGAGCTCGGCTCGGGCTCGTTTAATTCAATCTCGAGTCGAGCTTTTAACGAGTCGATCCCGAGTAGCTCGGCTCACTTACACCCCTAGGTGGAATTAACATGTATGTAACCACAGTAACACCAATTGTAACATATCAGTGTGTATAACCAGATTCCCTCCCTGTCTTCTCTGGTTACTCTTCTACATCCATGTGTGTGGCCTTCCTTTAAAACCTAGCAAGCGTACATACGAACATCAGTATGTATGATATGAATATATGTATGATGTATGACAGATATGTGTGTAAATGGCTTGTATGTAGGTAGGATAGGTTTGTATGTATGATAGATATGTGTGTTGAGATATGCATGTAAAATGGTCATTTAAGAAGAACGAGATGCGGGTTGAGTCTCACATAACACTTTTTAATTTGGAAGTGGTGCTTTATGCATGGGAAGATCAATTGTGATACGAAAAATTGTGGACATCCAACAACCATGGGCTAAGATTCCACTTATGCTCCCAAGTGGTAATCGTTATGGTTTATTAGTTTGTAATGTTGGTAACTTTCTAAAATGACTATGAACTTATTGTAGGGTAACTTGAATGTAGGGTACTGGATGTGGATTTTTTTAGGTGAGTTGTTCCACCGATGTATTCTTGGGAAATGGATGTTATCCTAGGGCCGATGTGTTTCAAGTATGCCTCAAAAAAGCTGAGAACAAGATTCCTGATGCAGAAAATCAAAGAATCAAGTGTTTTATAAAAGACTATTTGGGTGGCAGTTATTGTAATGGTGATGGTGATGAAGATGGAATAGTATGTCTGGTTAAAGGTTTTTGGTTTAGTAAGATTGTGAAAAGGATGAAAAAGTGGTGTTGGCTCATTTTTATTATGAAAAGAAGTGTTAGATTCAACTGATTGACGTGTAAATTGTTTATTTAAGTATTGAAAAAATGTCATGTTCATAGTAATTGTCATCTACAAGTTTAGTTATAACACCTTTTTTGTAACTAATAATACTGGGAAGGTGTAATACTTTTGGTATGTTAAATACAAGCCTAATACATGTATTATGTCAAAATATTTGAAAGCATGGATGAAAAATATTTACTAACTTGTAGTTTTGAGGGAGAATGATATATCACTATTTTTTTATGGTGTTATAAGTGAAAAAAATGAAGATTGGTGAAGTATTAGAATTGTAGAAATAATTACACTAAGCGTAATTATTGATTTACGCGACACATAAAAACCCAATCAAGGCATGTTGGAAATTTCTAAGTGTTTTGAAGTAAACGTTAAAGTATGTTGTTATATTTGAACATTTGTGAAAACACGTGGTGTAGGAATAGCGTGATTCGTCCGAAAGTACAATGTTGAAATAGGAAGATGATAAGAATGTGATGTGTAAATGTTAAATGACGCGACACAACTTAATGGGAATGCGATGTGTGAGAACTAGATAATATGATGCATCGTGTTCAAAGTCGATTAAACAAAGGACGAACCTAAAAGACTATAATCAGCTCTCTTCACCTCATTTTGTCGCACATACTAACACACACATACACTCTAGGGACTTATAAGGGACAATTATCAAGTTTATTTATAAATGCGGAATTTAGTCCCATAAAAGTATTTCTGAAGAAATATTTTTCATTGATTTATACACTTGCGATGTCATTATTGATACAAAACATAAAAATAAATAGGTCTTACAGTATCTTAGACTATCAGTCTACATCTCCTTGCTTCTCTCATCATTCATGTATCTTTGTACTACTACTTGTGATACAAAGAAGTTGAGTGGGTCATGTTGGGAAACCTAGTGAGTTTTTTTTTTTTTTTTTTTTTTTTTTTTGAAACGGCAAACTAACTAATCTACTCCTAAATAACCAACTATGTCTCAACCGAGACTTAAACCCTTAACCTCTCAAATGAGATGATCACTCCATATCACTAGGCCATTGGCCCTTTGGTGGGAAACCTAGTGAGTATATAACATTTTTTAACACACAATAATATAGTTAATATGTTTAATTATCAAACAATTAACCCTATTACCCATCCCTATTTTCTTTCTATTTTCATTTGTAAAGATTGTCGTTGCTGGCAGTGCTGTTGAAGGGATTTATCTACAATACATGTCAGTAGGAAGTTGAGTACATCAAATGGACACAAAGTCCATCGCCTACATGTTATGAACCTGCCCACCTTCCATGGGACTTTCATCAATAGTCTGGTGGTCTTTATCTTTACTCTGTTAGATGATTACATCGTTTAGTACAACAATACTAGTAAGTTACAGTGTTTTATTATTATTTTCATCTCCCATCATCCATCTTCCTCATTATTCTATTCATCCCTCATTACCCATCACTACCCAATATATTTGTAACATACCGATGTGAGGTACTTCTAATTTTAACCCCTTTAATTCATTTATATTGTATTTTGGTTCTAAAGTTCAAGAAATATATGCAAAAGGGCCTTAATGGCATTTGTGTAATATTGGCCTTGGGGGAGTACGTCATGCGTATGAGTGTACGATGGGTGTACATCAATGTAAGCGGGGCATACTTTCCAGATGAGGAAACCCTAATCTTTAAGGTTTTGCTAGTATATAAGCACTCTTATGGCCTTATTTCCTTCACCTCAACTGCCTTCAACCCTCTCATACGTGTTTATAAACCCTAGTATCATCTTGAGGAGCCATTGCTAAGCTTGTGTGTGTGTTTTGGTGCTCTTGAAGAAGAGGGAAGGAAGAGGAGACCACCTTGAAGGAGTAAAGCTCTCTAGATCTGGGATCACACCACCTTTTGGCACCATTTTGAGGTACCAAGTTCTAAAATTGGTGTAGTTTCTTGTAGATCATGTTTTTGGTTAGTTTTAGGTTCTTTTTGTAACATCCCAAGTTCAGAAACAGGAGTTCATGGGTGCTAGGTGTAAATAAAGGAGAAGAATCGACGAGTAGGTGTCTTAACTCGTTGAGTCGGAGCGGGTGTTGGGCACGTATTAAGTGACCAACTCGACGAGTCGGCGGCTGGACTCGGTGAGTTGGTGTTGGAAAGAGAAAACCCTAAAATTTAGGGTTTGCACCCTATTTAAAGGATCTTATGTCCTCACTTTAGCCCCCTTACTACCTCTTGACGTCCAGAAGCAACCCTAAACGACACAAGCCCCATTTGTGAGTGAAAGAAGGGAGAAAGTGTGTTTTGAAGCAATTGTAAGAAGAAGGCTGGGAGGATTTGATCATAAAAGAGTTGGAGGATTCAACTGTTTTGCTGTGGGCATCAGTTTGAAGGTAACAAGTTGATACCTTGACTCTATTGCATTTAGATCTATTCATGAATGAGATTTGGGGCCATTTTAGCATGTTTAGGATCCATTTCAGGTATTGAGTCCAGATCTGTGGTTGCAGCTCCAGATCTAGACTTGTCTTGGTCCAAGAAGTAATAAAGTATCAGCCTTTGGATTGGTTGTCAAGCATTCTTGTCTTAAACCCTAGCCCTACCTTGATTTGGGCCATTAGCACTTTGTATTCATGTAAAGTTTGCAAATTTACGTGAGAATCAGGCCTTGGGAGGATGGATCTGTAAACTGGAGTCATTGCATGGCTTAAAAATCCTATGTATGGATAAAGGACTGAAGAGACTAGGCGAGTCGCATGGGTTGACTCAGCGAGTCATATGAAGATGGACATGGGCTCGACGAGTTGATGAACAACTCAACGAGTCTGATGAAGATTGTCGTGGATTCGACGAGTCAAAACGCAAAACCCCCAACCTTTTTTTGGTTAAGACTCAGATCAGTGAGTTGAGTGGTGACTCAGTGAGTTGGTCAGGATAGGACTCGGAGATTGATGGACTCGACGAGTCATGGGGTGACTCGGTAAGTCAATGGGTTGACTCGGCGAGTAGGGTCAATCTGTGACAACCCGATATTTAGAGACAATGTAATGTAAAACCAGTCAAATTTAGGTCAAAATATAACTTTCGTAAAATCTTATTTGGGTTAAATCAAGTGGTAGGAATCGTAAAAAGGTTTTCATACATATGAAGAACACAAAAATCCGAGTTATAACGAAGAAGTTATAACCATTCTAAAATTCCCGACAAAACTGGCAACACCAATTAAACAAAAAATGCAAAGTTTCAATACAATAGTTTTTAGCCTTAAATATCTAAATGAAAGTTTTAGATAACATTAAACCACGAGCGTACATAAAAAGAACGTCCAAATCTGACTTCGTATGAAGAAGTTATGATTTTTCCAAGATCCGGATATAACAGTAGACAACTAAAAACTCGAAATAGAGATCGAGATACTTTTGGCCAAAAAACCTAAATGAGAATCGAAGGTCTCAACAATAGTAGTGCAACGATGAAAAGTCTGACGAAAATGGACATCGGATGAAGAAGTTATGGATTTTTAACGGAATTTTCGTGTCCTGGCCCGTTAAAAATAAATAATTAAAAATAAAGTCAAAATTAGCCGATAAAGTCTAAACGAGAGTTGTAGAGCATATTTTCAGCTACGCGTGCATATAAAGAACGTCGAAAACGGAGCTTGTATGCGAAAGTTACGGATTTTACAAGTTCGAGGCCCGAAATCCGAGGCTGTCAGGCTTGCCACGACGTGGCATAGTTTTGCCGCGACCCGGCAAGTAACTGAGGGCGTCCAATTAATGGAAGACGATAAGACTTTCTCCCCACGACGTGGCCAGCCTTAGCCATGACGTGGCACACCAGAAATACCCCTATAAATAGATTTCAAGGGATCCGGGTTTCATTGCTCAGTTCCCTTCTTTCTCGCGTCGAAACTCTGCGTTTAAGCCCCCTAGAGCCTCCCAAACCCCCGGTTTTCACATTCAAGTCCCGAAGGAAGGTTTGGTGTTCCGAGATTCTCGAGATTCCCGAGAATCCCGAGATTTTCTCGCGTTTTCAACTCTTCCTGTCGAAGTTCTGCTCGATTCTTCTCTCGACTACTTCAAATCAACCACTTCAATCAAGTGAGTTCATACCCCTATAAACTACACTTTCAAATGTTTATCAATGCTTTTATACACCTTTAAGGGGGGGGGGGAATACAAATAAACACACGGTTATTATCGTGTGTAACATAAAGTTTCACTATATACTCTTTTTATCAAGTAAATCATATGTGATTCATAACTACTACATGAGAACTTTTGTATACAATATATATTCACGATAACATCTTGTCTTTTGGAAATAAAACATGTTTACATATATATGCGAATCAAACCCTTTTATTTATACTTTAAGTATATGTGATCATTTATGTCACTTTAGATGTTATACTTTACATAACAAGTGAGCATTACACTAGGATTTACTATACGAACGAAACACGCACTTTGAATAACTATAATAGGTATAGTTTATGAGAAAACCATGAACATTTACATACTAGAAACACTATATCAAAGAGATACTTTCACATACAAGAACAAATGGACATTTTTATACGTAAATCTGTTTTATACTAAGTTTTGTGAGACGCTTCACGTACTTTCGAGTATGCATTTTAAGTCCTGTATTATATACCATAATCCCTTGTAGGGGGAGCATGATACTTGTGTATAGATCTATACGGGATTGACAATCCCGCACCTTAGCTGTTAGCTACAACTAGGCCGACAAGCCTGGGGTGACAAACGTCATAACATTTCAACGCCTGAAGAATGTTGTTACAGGCAATCTGGGTCATTAGTATGGTTATAAAACTCACATGGAGTATTAGAAACACATTGGTTTACGGGGTTATCAAACGCTTTAGTGATTTTATATTTACATAAATCTATTATTTAGGCATGAAAAACATCATTTTGTTATAGTTTTGGAACTTTTAAACTACACACACACACACGTATGAACAGATATTGGATTTCTAAAGATAAACATACAAAACAGTCGAGTCTTGGTAGAAGACTACTTTTATACTAGTAGAAAATATTGGATTTTCTAGAAACTTTCAAACATGTACAAACCATTTTATTCAGTTTTATACAAATGTAGAACAATTTCAAAAGTTGTCTTCATACTTATACGAACAATTACATTGATTAATTCCAAACGTTTTCTTCATACTTGTACGAACAGTTACATTGATTAATTCCAAACGTTTTCTTCATACTTATACAAACAATTACATTGATTAATTCCAAACGTTTTCTTCATACTTATACGAACAGTTACATTGATTAATTCCACACGTTTTCGTCATACTTATACGAATAATTACATTGATTAATTCCAAACGTTTACTTCATACTTATACGAACAATTACATTGATTAATTCCAAACGTTTGCTTCATACTTATACGAACAATTACATTGATTAATTCCAAACGTTTTCTTCATACTTATACGGACAATTACATTGATTAATTCCAAACGTTTTCTTCATACTTATACGGACAATTACATTGATTAATTCCAAACGTTTTCTTCATACTTATACAAACAATTACATTGAATAATTCCAAATGTTTTCTTCATACTTATACAAACAATTACATTGAATAATTCCAAATGTTTTCTTCATAATTATACAAACAATTACATTGAATAATTCCAAATGTTTTCTTCATACTTATACAAACGATGACATTAAATACTTATGAACTCACCAGCTTAAATGCTGACCTACACTTTCAAAATAACTTGTATTCTCAGGTCACCAGTAGACAGGTACGATGACCAGGTTTTGTGAAGACAGAGCAGTCAAGACTCGTCTTTTATTTTGATTACTTGTTGTAATGTCTTATTACTATGAAAGAAAACACATTTATTAAAATATTACTATTAATGCAATGGACAATGTTGTTGCTTGTTTACTACTTTGTGTTGTTGTGATACATTACATGACGTCCTCCGCCCCAGAACATTTCTGCCGTTCTCGGTTTTGGGGTGTGACACAATCAGAAAGGTTGACTTTGGCCAGGACTTTGACTCTGACCCATTTGATCTTCAAGGGTATTATGGTAATTTGGATATTTATGTCAATGGACCATTCATGGCTATAGGTGTTGGAGTCTGGGGCAGTGCTTCGTGATTGTGCTTTCGTGGTTCGGTTCGGCAGTTGCAAGGTGAGTTATCATCACTATATCAATAGGGTCTAAGGCACCAAGGTCGGCCCTTTGTCGGATTATATACTTGTATTTATTTGATATGCTTATGGATCTGTTAGATCGGCATCTTGGTAATTAGGACGGTATTATGTTTAGTGACCTGGTTTAGGTCGGTATCCTGGTATATAGGATGATGCTATGTTAGTGACCTGGTTTAGGTCGGTATCCTGGTATATAGGATGATGCTATGTTAGTGACTGGTTAGGTCGGTATCCTGGTTAGGATGTTGTTATGCTATATGACCTGCAAGATTGGTTCGTTTATATATGGACTGTTATGTGATTATCTGTTTATGTGCACATGATTGTTGGTTTGGGGGTTGGGTTGAGGTGGGTCTTGCTTTGTGTTGTAGGCCAACATACCAAGCGAGCAGTCCGGATAGGCTGAAGGCCCAAGAGGGCGGTCCAGACATGTCGAGGCTCAGAGAGTGGACCAGACAGACTGAAGGCCCGGTGCGGGCGGTCCAGTCATACTATAGACTCAGGGAATGGACCAGGTGGACTGAAGGCCCGGTGCGGGCGGACCAATCACACTGTAGACTCAATATGCATGGTTGTTCTGTATTTGTTGATATGAAGTGATTATGGTTATATGAGGTTGGTATTTTGGGGGTAACTCACTAAGCTTTCGGGCTTACAGTTTCAGTTTATTGTTTCAGGTTCAGTGGATGGCCACAGAAAGGTGAAGGCGTGACCGTACACTTCCTTGATTGATGATTTTGATTTCTGGGAACTCTGATGTTTAAACTATTTTGAAAACAAATTGTAATAACTGAATGGTTTGAAGTGATTTAAAAAGTTTAAAATTTGATCGAATTTTATGGATGTTACAAGTTGGTATCAGAGCCTTGGTTTGAGTGAAATAGAGGAACACTCGTGTGAATCCAGTCTCAAATCAAGGAAAGGTTTTCAAACTGATTTCAAATGGTTTTCAAAATACAGAAGAGGATGCGAAGTATACGATTAGCCAGAGCCAGTAAGTAGACCCCAAAATACCATACAGTTATCTGATATTGTAATATGTTAGAACAACATGATAGTACTAGGCTAGGGATCTTCAGGAATTGCATGATAGAATTGCCTGACTGTATGATGCCTGATAGCCTAGGGTTTTCCTTATGTGAGATTGACATCATTACTATAGTTACTTGTGTATGCATCACAACTGTATATAATTAAGATCTTTTAGCCTGAGAATGTTTGATTTGGCCTTATGTTATGTACTTATTGGTTAGGGCTTAGGGTGGGATTAGATATTAGAAAGTCTATAGGGTCCAACGTTATGTATGGCTAGCATACACTAGTGCTGCAAGGGTTGGTGGAAGTTTCATGGATGAGTGGGTTATGAGTGGCCGGGAGGCTAGTTATGAGATATTAGTTTCCTCCAGGAGTGGGGATTGAGCGCTCGATATAGTTATGTATATTTTTAGGGTGTTGTGGTGATACTTGAGACAAATATGGGTAGGTGTGCAAGGTAGTATGGGCCTGTACTATTGAAAGCACAGGACCCATACACGTAGCAAGGAAGTCACAACCCCTAGGGTTGGGTTGGGAGTTGGTACCCTGTCATTATATGGATTATTAGAGATCTTTTGGTGCCTTACCAGAATGGTGGTTACGAGAACGTCTTGAGATCGGATCCAGGTTAGGACTGGAAGCTGGTAGCCAGGATAGGTCAGTGTTGTTAGAGGATCATGTTAGTGAGATCATTTGGGAGGAGGTGATCGAGATTGTCCGGGGTCAGTTTCCGGAGATGTTCAGGTCTATTAAGACCTCCATGGTTGAGTATTTCTACAAGCGTTATGCAACCATTGTCGAGACGGTCACCGCAGCAGCTTCAACAGTTGGAACGACAGCAGGGAGAGGATATGGTCGAGCTTCCCAGTATTGGGATTTGTTATTGATGCATATTTTGATGAGCAGAGGGTTGCAGTTATCTGGGATCAGGAAGATGATATGTACTCATTATATTTCTGCAGGTTGAGCGGGAGAGGCTAGTACGTGTGTTTCTAGATTTGAGGCTCGAGGGTTTGCTCGAGGTCAGGATATGGGTCGCAGGAACTCCCGAAAGGAGTGATGATTATGTTCAGCTGGGGTTTTGCAGCTGGAAATGTAATGGATAATTGAGGGATTGGATTGTCGTTTTGTAGGGAAATGATTGTGCCCTCTCAGTTTTCAAGCTCGAAGGGGGGAGCAGACTTGTGACCCCAGTATCAAGTTGTATTCCAGCTCAGGGTCAGTTGGTTGCAGGAATACGAAACATTATTTTAGCACCGGTGAGCACCAGACGGTCGACGTGGCATAAGTAATTGTGAGGTCCGACTTGCCTTGGATCTCTTGTATTGAACGGAAAGTATAGAATTTGCGGTCTATTGCACTTTTAGGATTGTAGACTATGTCATGGGAGTAGTTTGTAGCCCGGTTTAGGGCAGAGGTTGTTTCATATTCTACAGTTCAGCTGTGGGCATTTGAGCTGGTAAGTGAGTCAGGGTGCGGACCCTGAAAAGAGTGATTTCTAGAGCACGAGAGTGGGAAGATTGTTGGAACACCTTTGGAAAGGGGGTATTATGTGGGAAGCCTACGGATAGGGTCCCACAGAAGGGTTATTCAGCATTGTCAGGATTCAGTGGCTAGCAACCGTTAGTGGTTGACGGACTAAAGCGCCAATGGAAAGGGGTTTGTTGCCGAGGTATTAGTTAGAGCATTTATCTTTTGGTCTTCAGGACATGAGTGTGAGGTCGTTCAGGCATTATTGGTTGACGGTTTCACTGGGATTTAGGAAGTGTTCATCTGGGTCTTAGAAGTGTGTGATCAATTGGATCTAACTAGCAATAGAGCACTAGTGGCAAAGAGTCGGTTGTCATCAAATCGATCGTTAGAAGTGGGAAGGATTAGGAATCCTACAATAATCATGTATTATGAAGACATAGTCGAAGCTAAGTGGGGGAGAATCGCCCCGGGATACAGAAATAAGAGCAGTGTTGAAATGGGACAAGTATCACACCATGGTCAGGGAGGAAGACAACCCAAGTAGCTGTTTGGTTTGAGGGTTGTGTGAGTTGAGAGTTCGGTAAAACTCCCTAGCATGTGTATCACGTCTTCCTGGTGATTGATAGCAGAATTTGGGGAATCAGGTTGGAGATCGGGTCATGATTTGAGTTCAGCTCAAGTATTCGGTCGAGGGTGTGCTCGGCTCTGGGGGTTTTTGATTGATAGGTTGAAGGTTTTGCTAGCTGCTAGGGCTCGGCAGCACTTTCAGCACGGGTGTGCGGGTTATCTAGCGTATGTGGTAGATACGCAGGTTAGGGATCGGACCACGGATTTCCGTGTGGATGGACGATCGGCATGAGGCCTAGGGTTAAGCTGGGTTTAGAGTCGATGGTATGGATCAGGATTTCGGAACCTCAAGTGGGTAAGAACAGTCTGCATGGGGGAGATCACTAGGAGGGGTGGTCCATGGAGATGCTCAACAGTTTGGAGCGGTCCGGATAGACTGAAGGCCGGTGAGGCGTACCAGTCAGGCCGAAGGCTCGAAGAAAGGTCCAGACAAGCTGAAGGCCCAGAGAGGCGGTCCAGACATGCTGAAGGTTCAGGGAGTGGTCCAGATAGGCTGAAGGCTTGGCGAGGTGGTCCAGCCATGCTGAAGACTCTGTAAGCGTTGTAGACTTATGATTTGGGTATTGAGTATACTATTATGCTATAGCAATCGGTAGGTCTGTCTCCTGGTATTGTATATGTTGTTGGGTATGCTGAAGACTCCGGTGTATTTCTAGTTTGATCAAAATCTGTTATTTGAGGTTAGATGGAGTGCAGAAGATCTTGGTGATCTCATCAGTTCGGAGTCTCTACAAGGTTTCATCTTCTTGGATCTGGTAATGCTCCATTTGGGGACTGGGAGTAGATCTGAATGGATATTCATCTGCTAAAGGAAGGGTTAGGATTAGATTGTCCTGCCTTTCAGGTTCTAAGTACTTGGGGGCTGGACCAGATGGAGACTGGTAGTCTCAGCAGTAAGTGGAAGAATCTATACACCCAGAATAGTAAAGGGTTACGACGAATCGGAGGAGTTTGAGTGAAATAAAAGGATAGGCTCTTGGATTTTGAGTATGAGTTTGGATCCGAGTTACAAGGGAAAGGTATGATGTCGTCATCGGAAACTGAGGATTACTAAGATAGAGCGTCCCTGTTCGACAGGTGCCGAGAACTTGGTTAGATCTTGCTCATATTTATATATGGCAACACTCCGGGTTGGTAAGGGTAAGGCGGTCCTGCTCGATGCAGTAAGCCAAGATACCCTGTGCGGACCGACGGTGAGTCGTAGGCACGAAAGGTTCAAGAGAAAAGTAGAGTTGGGGCAGAGGGTTGGCGGACCAGGATGGTCCGGTTAAACTGAAGGCCTAGTAAGGCAGTCCAGTCAGGTCATCGCCCGACGAGCGGTCCGGGGAGGCTGTAGGCCCTGAGAGGCGGTCCAGTCATGCCGAAGTCTCGGTGTACACTAGTTTGGTAGTCTATGGAAGAATTAGTTGTCATAGGAGGGAGTAATTTATGGTTCTAATTTTGGTGGGAAGCGTTGAATTATCAGGAGTTGGTTAATTAGTCTAAGGGATCAGTAGAATGGAAGTAGCAACGGATCAGTAGATAAGGCCTGTCAGGAAGACAAACCGGTTTCAGGATTTCTGATTTTAGGGTTCAAGAGAGGTGGGATCGGATGTTTCACGAGGTTATGAATTGATTATCTTCAAGGTGGGGAATTAGGTTGGGTTTCTCTCCTTGGTAACCATTATGAGATTAAGTGGTGGAGGTACCCCTCAGGATGTCGGGTTGCAACACTTGTGATAAGTGCCCCCGTATCAGATACGTTGACAGCCGTATCAAAAATAGGTACCTCCTCAGAAACTGATTTGGTAGTGACTATTTCAAGTGGAATGGATTGTGTGGAAATTTGCGAAACATGTGTAATTGAAACAAGTGGAAGAGAAATGGTTACTGGCGTAGAAACATGTGGATGATACTTTGCGAAGCATCACATCTGGAATGCGAGCAACATGTGTAAAGATGTTTTCATCATCTTCCACCTCCTTCGGAAATTGATACAACGAAAATTCCGCAACCTCAGCACCCTCTGGAACTTGAATTTCCTCTTTTTCATATGCCTTTTCCAGAATAAGGCTCAAATACCTTGCACATGAGATACCTTTCTCAGAATTCGTGTTTTCCAAACTTTTTACGAACGCCTTCCACAACTGAGTTCCGTAATCTACACTAATATCGTAGTATAAGCCCATCACCATCGCATAGACTTCCATACGCCCCCTGTCAAGACCTACTATTCTTCCTGTCAAACATCTGAGAAAAATTCCAAATAAAAATTCCAGATACAGGGTAATGTAGACTTTCTGAAATCACTAATCTTATCAAGTGTTGGCTGATGACCCGTCTCATTGAACCTAAAGATGATTTGGGAATTGAGGGGTTTGAAAAATGGAGGGTTGTTGGGAATGTTCAAGAACTCAATGAACAGTTTCTTCGTGAGTTTAACCCTTTTGTTGTTCATCAGATTGAAGGTAATAACATCAGTGGCATAGTTGTATGAAGCCGATGATGCTGCCAATGACAACCATGTCATCGGAACTGAGAAAGAACTAAACATGGCAGTGGACAGAGGAGATCTTTTCAGTGCAACTATTAACATCTTCAATCCTTCTGGGTATGATGACACATTGGGATCAACCAGATAGTTGGTGCTTTGGATCTTCATGAGTGATTATGAGAGAACTTCATCAGTGTTTGATTGAGTACCGGCCATTGTTAGGGTTTGAACAAGATGAAATTGAAGACGTTTGAAGAACTTTAGGATTGTGAGAGTTTTGTTCGCGTAACCGTATACAATGATCTTGAACCCCCTTTTATAGGTAACCCAAATCGATTTGAAATTAAAGTGGGATACATTTAATGTTATCCGATGAAGGGGAGGTTGATGATAAGGGAGGCCTCAAGGGACTTTAGGTGTTTAAATAGGGGATTAACCCTAAAATTAGAGTTTTGGGATCAGCGTGAGTACGTCGTGCGTACTCCTTATGTAAGACCTGTATACTCGAAGATGACCATGTCATTATTTAATGATGTACACCCTACATACACATAGTTTACGACACGCTTAAATTTAAAATCCCCATTTTCCACTTCAACTTCAAAACAACCATAACGCCTTTGTTTCAAGCTTGTTTTTTCACGTTCTTTATATGCACAGAAAGGTATTGAAGAGCCCCCACAATCCTATATCATTAATTTTAACTTAAAACATATCGAACTAAAGTTATTAATACACACAAGAATCCCAATCTATAACTTTTCCTTTTTCTTCCCTTTGGGTCCAACATACGAATCAAGGGCTTAGAACTCACAACCAATATTATCAACTTTTAATAAGGCCCAACTTTACTTTCCCAAAGCCCAAAGCTTTACATGATCGAATTGCAGTCCACAACCCCGAATTTAGAAACGACCTGAAACATGGTGTTACAATGTTAATCGTCTAGACCAAATTTGTGAGCGTTACTCTCTAATCTTGTATGATTTCATGGAAAGAAAACATGATAATAATGTTGTAATGTGCTTAGTAATCATAATTATAATTGAAATCCATGGTTCAATTCTTAAGATGAAGAATATGAGTTGATGTGGTTGAAACTACTGAAAACATTGATTGATTTAAATAACAATTTTTTTATTTATATCGTACGAGTTATCGAGACTTAGACTAGATACCATCAAACAGTGTATCTGATTAGTGAATAGTATATGAGTGCAAAGACTGAGTGTTGACTCAAGGGGAAAATGGATGTACCAGTAGCAAAAGTTTTAATTAAATAAATAAAATAGGGATTTTGATTATCGAAACTAATAAGTAAAAGACAATAGCAGTCGTTTACCAAATTCTTAGATCAATTCCTAATATCCTTAATAATATGTTTCGAATTTATCTACCAATAAGGATAGCTTTCCTAGACCCCATTCTTCATATTATATAAGACTTAATTGGTATGATCGGTACCAACACTAGCGATGACTTTCGAATTACCTACCCCAATAGTGAAATCATACCCATTAAATCAACATTTATAAGTCTAACCTACGGATACCATCCTCCAGTCACAATCGCCTATGCTAATAATACAGTTATGATTCAAGCAACATAATTTGAAACCAATCTAAATCATGAATCTGAGTTACATAGACATAAATGCATCTATATTAATATTTATGGATATTAAATCAAGCTAATATAATAAATTAAATGACTTCTAATATGCTTTCAATGAATCAAAACATAATCAATAAGTTCATCAACATTCTTAACAAAAGTATTAAGAACTTAGCCCATAATCAAAACAAAAGAAACAAGAGAAATCGAAGGAATGCTAAACATAATGTAAAGAAAACCGAAACGACTCATCTTCGATCGATTACTTGTGTCTCCTCTACTCTGAATATTGTATATTCTTCTTCAATTCTGATGTGTTATTTTGTTTTATGCTTTTGGTTGAAATTAGGGTTCTATTTATAGGCTTTTTAACCGACCTTAAATTGCAGCGAGATAAGGATGTCACGGTGCAAATTCTTAAATGTGGTGTTTATCTTCAAAATCTTATAATTTTATTTCCTTTCTAATCTTCAACTATTTTTCTTGATATTTCATGAAAATTTACTCAAAATGTAACATCCCAAAATTTTCAACAAATTCAAACTTTCAAAACAACCCATTTACTAATAAATGACATGTTTGGTATTCCAACCCGGTGATTGATTGGACCAAACTGCTTAGGATGCAAGAGTATTCCATCCCAATGATGAGTGTGTTCGATTAGTGTCTAAGTCCATAACTATTTTGGTATGTACTTGACCCGATGGTGCATGGTCCTTTTGGGTTGCTTTCACCAAAGCAACTTGATTGGAGAAATAAATAGAGAGAGAGGTTATTATGATTTATTAATATGTTATAAGAATAATATATTAAAGGAGAAATCATATTTGTTTAATTAATATTGGTCAATAATTAATTAAGAATTAATTTTGTGATCAAGTGTAATTAATTAAACTAGAGGGGCTGAATTGTAATTATGTGATAGTTACAAAATAAGGTAAGGATTATCTTATTAATAGGGTGAACGAATTTAAGGAGATAATGCCTTAGAATTCGACTAGGATAAGGGTTTCTAAGACTTATCTTATGGTTGCTTGGTGGGCAAGCAACTAGATAAGGATAAGGACTAAAACCCTAATCTTTACAACTATATAAACCCCCTAAGGCTCATGAATTCGTCTAAGCCTTCCCAAGAAGTCCTAAGGAAGAATTCCTACCTCTCTCCTCTCTCTTTATACCTTCTCCACTTGCTTATGGTGTTTGTAAGCCATTAGAGGAGTGACACTTGTGACTCTAAGCATTCCAAAATCAATTCAAGGAGGAATTAGGATTGTTATTGCTACATAACAATCAAGGTAATATCTTAAACCTAATTATATGTTAATATTGATTTCCATATGCTAGAATTAGGGTTTATAGTCTTGGATTCAAAGCATGTACAATAGAGAAACCTAGATCCAAGCATTAGGGTTTGTATGAGCACATAGGATGTCTTATGACCAAAACCCATCAGTGGTATCAGAGCCTAGCTTGGTTTCAATTGTATTGATGCATTATATAACTGGAAAATTCGTTTTTTGAGTTTCTGGAGGCTGGACTCGCCGAGTCCAGAGATGAACTCACCGAGTCCAAGGTGACTCGACGAGTCCATGCCTGACTCGGCGAGTCGGCTCGTCAGATGGAGGGTATTCTGGGATTTCTTGTTGTTTTTGCTTATGGATAGTTACCTTATCATGTTAGATCAATATTAATCCGATTATATGATATATTTGACAATATTTTTGATCTAATTGAAGATATTTATCAATTAATAAGATAATTGTTTCCTTATAAGATAATTGATTAATTATTTTGAGTAAATTGATAAATTGTTTTGCAAGAAATCATTAAATAAATCAAATATGGATAATTATGTGATTAAATGTTAATTTGAATTATTTGTTATTTGATCCTTGTTGTTATGAAAAGTTTCATATTTTGCCCTTTAGGTTTTATAGTTTAAATTTGAACCCAAAAGTTTTGTAGTTTTGAAATTTAAATAGTTGAAACCCTAATGTTTTGAAAAAGGTTTCAAAACTTGCCCTCAAGTTTTGGAATTTAAAAGTTGATTAAAAATTTAATTAGGAATGTTAAATTCTAAAACTCTAGTATAGTTTTGAAAAAGTTCAAATCACACCCTTATGGTTTTATTAATAATTAAGGTGTATAATTAAAAGAAGTTTAATAAATCCATAAAAGTTTAAGTTTACAATTTAATTGAATTAAAAGTATAATTGTTAAATTAGACCACCTAGTATTTTAAAAGTATAAAATACATCCTATACTATATATATAACATTAAAGGTATAACATTATATATATATATATATATATATATATATATATATATATATATATATATATATATATATATATATGTATGAGTAAAAGTCAGTCTTACCGTTAGTAGGCCTCATTCACGAAGCTGGTCTATAAGGGGTGTTTAAGGAAATTGCCTATAAAATGGCGATTGAATGGGTATCCACTCTTACCCACCGCACTCTTGACTAGTGAAGGGTCGTTAGCCGAACGGGTAGGATAGGACGAAACCTTCCATTATAAGTATAATGAAGTATAAAAGTAACTAAATGTTTTCATTAAATTCCCAATCTTAGTTACTTAGGCAAAAGTGAATTGATGCAATTCCATGAAATTACACTTTGTGCCCTTGCGAAGACGTTAGTGGAGCGTGTGTGGTTTACCGGCACACTAAATGGGTCTAAGCAAAGGTAGCAAAGGGTGACTCAATGTTTGTCATAGTTCGGTGGAGCGTGTGTGGTTTACCGGCACATTGAATAGGTGACTGTAACATGTGAGGGCACCATGTAAGTTTGCATGGTTATTCACAACTGTTTTTTGATCCTCAGCATCCCAGTCACAAACAAGAGGGGCATATCGAAATTTAAACATGCCATTGAAAGTTCAATGAATCTCAAAGGGTCTAGGAGTTTTCATAGATTTAAAACTTAAAAGTCTTTTTGGTTTTTCGTGGTGGAAATTAGTGAATCGTCATTCACTTACCTTCAAATATTCTGCAATTAGGGTTACGGCATCCCTCTCCCGAGTTGTAGAATATTGTGTTGGGTCCTAGCCTTAGTATTTCATTTGGTTGATTTACTAAGGACTCAATCTATCAACTAACTTGAATTCGTTTTTCTCCCATTTTGTAGATGTCAAAGTTCGACAACTATGGTCTTCTCAAATCCCGTGGAACAAGCATTCTACATGAAGATGATATTCCATGATTCGATCGAGGAACAAGAAATCATCCTTCACTTCCTCTACCTCCTCCAATTATTCTCCCTAACCGACAAGTTCAAAGGCTTGAAAAGTTCAAGATCACTCAAGCCCTTTTGGCAAGTAAACATAAAGAAGGAAAGTCCGTGTGTGCACACGTCCTAGGGATGAAGTCATACATTGATAGGTTAAGAATGTTGGGATCCGTTGTCTGTGAGGAAATGGTTGTTGATTGGGTTCTTCAGTCACTTCCCAACTCATATAGTGAGTTCGTAAGAGAGTACTATATGATGAACTACGACGTGACCCTTATAGATCTCACCTATATGCTTATTGCTGATGAATCAGCAATGCTTTGGCGCAATAGGAAGGCAAAGTTGATTGGTGAATCTGCCTTCGAGACCTCTATCGATATAGACAATGGCAATGAAAGACATGCTATGATCAAAAAGCTTGATCATAAGAGAAAGGAAATGTCTGAAGTAGTTCCATGTGCTGTTCCAAAAGAGTCAATTTGCTTTTATTGCCAAGAGAAAGGGCATTGGAGACAAAGCTGCCCCATTTACCTAAGAGATCTAAGAGATGGGAGAGTCGAAACGTATGGCTCTAATTTAGGTAAAATCCATTGACTAACTCTTTTGAGCTTCATTCTAGATTCTGAATACATAATGTGATAAGATTACAATTGATGTTTTTGTAGGATCGAAGAAAAAGAAAGGAAGCTTAAGGGAAGAAGTGATGTGACATCCCCAAAATTACAGCCAGAAAAGATCGATTTCGTTTATGCTTTATAAAATCAGAGTACTTCTTTTTATAAAAATATTGTGGAATTTGTTCCCAGAAAAATACGATAAATGCGTTATCAAAACATTTTCGAAGAAGCGTATTTTATTCATTTTAAAACTTTTGGGATGTCATTGTCAATACAGGAACATAAGCATAAACGGAACTTACATTTATTTACACTAGTGATCTACATCTCTTTAATCTCTCAGTGTAATGTGACTTCGTATCAACACCTGTGATATAAATAAACTGAGTGGGTCAGGTTGGGAAACCTGGTGAGTACATAGGGTTTTCAACCCACAATAATATAATTATTATGTTTATACAATCAAACAATCAGCCCAATTACCCAATCCCCATTATCTTCTTTACTCTTAAGGATTTAACCTAAGAGTCATCTATCCTGCATTCATTTATTCCAAAGTCCCTTACTTCTAGGGTCATAGGACTGACACTAAATCCATAGCTGCCAATGTTCGTTCGTAAAGCACTAATTCCATAGCTGCTATAGTCTACTCATCGGGTACTAAATCCATAGCTACCAGTGTTCATCTAATAGGTACTAAGTCCATAGCTACCAATTCTTAACAGGTACTAAATCCATAGCTACCGGTTCCTAACAGGTACTAAATCCATAGCTACCAGGTACTAAATCCATAGCTACCAACGTCTAACAGGTACTAAATCCATAGCTACCGGCTCCTAACAGGTACTAAGTCCATAGCTACCAGCTCCTCACAGGTACTAAATCCATAGCTACCAGTTCCTAACATGTACTAAATCCATAGCTACCAACGTCTAACAGATACTAAGTCTATAGCTGCCAATGTATACTCTCATCACCTTATATCTCTCATCGTTCATCTACCCATATCATACCCATCATATTCGTATATATAAAATATGTATACAGTTTAAATCATTTAAAACATGTATAAAACGTTCATCCAGCATAGACAGCAAGTATTCAGACAATAAGCACACATAGCACGTAGTTTATATAAAATACTTCATATCTATGTGTAAGATGAAAGGGACTATGCACTCACTTGAGTAGGTGGTGACTCAACACTCGAACAGCGCTTCGATACTCTCAAAACAATTTCCTTCGAGAAAACCTAGTATCAATACCACTAGGGTTTAGTCTAACGATAACCGTGACAAACTAATAGTCTAGATATTATTATTATTATATAAGCGTTAAATAACACTCAATATAACTCATAATAATATCCCAAATACTCATTATAAGTTCCTAATAATGTTACTATATTAAAACATAAGCTATACTAAAGATAGGGTAGGTACAGCTCACTTACAACGGGTTTTTCGCAAAACCGGGCTTCGCTGGAGCAGCGTTCCCGAGCCGAAAGGCTATTTTCTCGGGACTCCGGGAGCCTCGGGGCTTCCTTCGGGTGCTAGGGGGTTTACCTAGGCTTTTAGGGGGTTAGGGAGCTTAGAGAGAGAGAGAGTATAGAGAGAGAAAGAAGAAGGTTGAGGGGTGAGAAAATGAGGGAACCCGGCACCTCTATTTATAGGGGAGAAATCTGATGGACTCGTCGAGTCTGAGTCATGACTCGCCGAGTTGGTGCATGTGGCAACCTTCTGGTGGTGCCACGTGTCCAATTCTGGTGGTGTCACGTCACCCCCTATCGCGTATCAGCCTTCGAACTTAGAAAAATCATAACTTTCGCATACGAGCTCCTTTTTCGACGTTCTTTATATCCACGCGTAGGTAAAATCAAGATCTACAACTTTTGTTTACACTCCGTCGGCTAATTCTCGACCGATCTCAAATTTAAAAGTAGGAGGAGTTTAGACTGTTAAATGACCGCGAAGAATTCGTAACTCCTTCATACGAACTCCGTTTTCGTCCATCTTTTTACCGTTGAGTTCCTATTAATGAGATCTTCAAATCTCATTTAGGTCGCGTAAGCCAAAAACCACTCGAACTAAAATTCGAGTTTCGGGCCGTGCACTGCTAAGCCGAATCTTAGAAAAATCATAACTTCCTCATACGAAGTCAGATTTGGGTGTTCTTTTTATTGACGCTCTTAGTTTAACATATTCTACAACTTTCGTTTAGATTTCTAAGGCTAAATCTCGCTCTAGCGTAAATTCACTATTTACGCTTCCCGGTGTCGTGCCGGTTTTGCCGTAAAACTTCGACGGGCCATAACTTCTTCGTTATAACTCGGATTTCGGCATTCTTTATATGTACGGAAACCTTGTGACATATTCCAAAACTTGGTTAAGATTATTTATTCTAAATAATCTTTTGTCGAAAAGTCATTTTCGACCCCTATTGCCTCTAAATTGCCTAGCCCGAATCTACGGGCGTTACAAGTGAGCAGAATCTAACCGTGAAGGAATGGATTTCGATCGCGTTTCTCGAAGATTAGATTCTTGAGCTACTACTTAGAGTTAGAATTAGATTGCTAAGAAAGATGTATTAGCATAAGTTTTTCAATGAGTTGCATTGTAAGGACAAATTTTTCCGCAATAAAATAAATTTTGACTTTAAATTTTATTTATTTATCCTTACAATGGCATGTATGAAAAATTGATGTTAAAATGTTTCTATTATTAGCAATAATGGATTTGGTTCTTATTATGTTATGGAAAATCGAGAATTTACCAAATAGGGAGAGTTTCTCATCGCCCAAGTTTCAATTGGACAGAAACTTGGAATCATGCAACGTGGATGCACGATGAATGAGAAATTTCGTATTTGGAAATTAGACTAATTCATTGACAAAGTGTGAAGTGAAGGACTAGGAGATCAAGTACACAAAGTTGTGTGTTGATCAAAGTCCACCATAACAGTAACATGATATTCGTCATGGTTTACTAAAAGTTTAGTAAATATGATTATAATTATAAGATTAAGTATAATTCTTAGTTGATTGAAAAGGTTTAAATTAATAGCAGAACGAATAAGAAGAATCAAGTAGGCAGAAAGATAAAAGTTTCTCCGTTCAAAGAAGAAGGGAGAGTACCTTTTATGCTTTATGATAGGTCTTAATGATTAAGAACCATATCTCAATTGATCCTCTAAGTGAGTCTTGGTACAATTGTATGTCCAAGAAGAGGAATCAAAGATTGAAGAAATGGTCAAATCAAGAAGTCAATCATACTTCGTTCCAAAACAAGTCTTAGAGTTAAGATTGTGACAATGAGTGAAAAGTATTAAGAAGGTTTAAAACATTCATTAAATGTGGTAAGTTGTAATGTCTTAGATAAGAAAAAGACCAACTAGGACCAATTTATGAAGAGTTTTGATAAAAGCTACACTAACTCTTGAATATTTGTTTGTCAAGAAATGTTTTGACAAGAGAATCTTATATGTCAAAGAGTTAGTGGGAGTCTTAATGGTCTTGAAAGGTTTCAAGAACAAATCAAATAAACCTTATCAATCATCACTAGCACACGAGTTGAGGTTTACAACCTATCGTGTTGACAATAGTTTGATTCTGTGCTGTTCCAATAGAGTTAATTATGCATGTGAGTCCTATGAGTTCTCATTTGAATGCATAAAAGGCAAGGACCTTGATCAATGGAAAGTACATTGATAGGAAAGGGTGAGCTGCTTAACTATTTGGAAGACATGGTGGGCAGCTGTGCTACCATAAAGGCAACAAATCAAGATTAAGAAAGTTCGGTCCATATGAGTTTGAATTTGTCGTAAACTTTGGTTTTAACAAATTCACATGGATAGGAACACATACGCCATTTAAATCTAAGTGTCATAAGATTTCCTCCTTCATGAAAATGATTGTGAGGAAATGCTTTCACTAAGAAAGATTTTAAGATAGTGATTGTAAAATTGCATTCTCGAATGCAATTATGGTTACAGTATCCCTTTCCATGATTTGAATTGTAAGGTTTGGCAATTAGTCTTAATCGTTTAGACACACATATGAACTATCGAAGGCAAAGGTGTATAAGTTCAAGAAGCCTTGATAAAAGATTATCAAAGCATTAACTATTAGAAACATGGACTTAAGAAATTCAATAGGTATTGCTTTTCTGAAAGTTAAGATGTTCATAAATACATGTCGAAGCTAGTGGGAGCATAAGTGTTATGTTTTATAGTAATCATCATGATAGTGGGAGCATAAAAGTTATGATTGTATGATTATTAAGGAAAGTATTGCAAGGTTAGCAATATTAATTATAGAAAACAAGAGTCATACTTTGCAAAGTTGTAAGAGTTGAAAGTTTGTTTTGCTATAATTAAGGGAGAGAATATTATGCTTCATTTCAAATCTAAAGGATTAGGTTGAGAAATTTTAATAAACTTAGTCAAAGGTACATAGTGTGTTCTTAAAATTTCGATTATGATTACGACATTCCTCTTCACAATTCAAATTTTGAGAACATAGCAAATAAAACATTATGCGTCGTGTCCCATACCCTTCGGGTATAGGATCGATTGCAAATGCTTTAATGTTTGACCATTCTAAAATTTTCCAAATGTCTAGCGCATTTAGAGGGAAAAAGGACTAGAATCGGTTTTGACTAAAATAATTAAACAACTATCAAAGGACAATCCAAAGTTCGACAAGGATTGGTCGCTTGTGAGTAGTTGGAAGCATGGTATTGAATGGACCATATCGACATTATTATGAATAGAAAAGATTCTATTAAGAATGAGTTGTCATATAGAAAATATGGAAATGTATCCATATTGGGAATTGAAGATAAAAAAAAATCTATGACTAAATTAGAAACTTTTATGCAAAAGGGTGTTCAAAGGAATGTACTTTAAGTGAGAGACATCATATCTAAGGAATTGTCTTGTAACAATCTCCGATAGAAGACTTTGTAATATCATTGGCAATAGTCTTTGTGACTTTGTTGCAGTGACATTACGAAAGGATCATTGCATAAAATGTTAGAATCTAGCATATTCTATAAGTAACAAGAATTTGATATTCTTAAACTTATGGAAAAAGGATTTGGAGTTGTGAAATGAGAATGATTGGAAATGTGTCCAATGTGATCTATTTCACAAAGTAAGAACCATAGGTAAGCATTGTGTGCATGCTAAGAGCATGGGACAAGTGTAATAATTCAAGTAAGAAGTTGATTGCCCGAAACGACAAATAATGAGTAATCAATATGGTGATAAATAAAAGGCGTTTTATTTATACTCAAAGGTTTGAGGCCATATGGGATTAGTATTATTCTTGTGTTTCACATTTGCATGTTTTGACTTCTAGAATAATTGAGGTTATTAAGAATAATCGAATTATTCGAACGGGCCACAGTCGTTCATATGTTGGAAGTAGATATGAATGAAGACTGTCATGAATTGGTGTGTGGATTGTCTATAAGGTATTAGACATAAGCAAATGTTTGCTGCAACGTTCATGAGTGCTTATGAATATGATTTGAGCATTGGATTAAACCCACGCTCACTTGGATCACTCCATGAATTGCATCATGAGTGATTGGTGAGACGATAACATCTAATATTCTTGAAACCGAGATGTGTGAGTTGTATCTTGCAAATCGGTTGCACATTGATAATATGTAAACGCACTAGTAACTTGGTATTATAAAACATATTGTTGTGTGTGATTCGGTGAGTAAGTGCAAGCGAGCATTGAATCAAAGCTTATCCGTTCCTTTTATCCAAAGTAGGATAAAAGCGATATCTTTGGGCCACTCGATGGTTTAGTGATGACAAACGTAAATGCTCGGCCGGGCTAGGGCTAATTTGATTTGTTCAATTAGTCTGTCGTCATAAATCAGAAATCGAGAAGTAGTACAAAGAGAATGATTTGAAATCATGTCTCATATGATATCTAGAATGGAGGAATATATGATCCCTTATCTAAGGACACGCGTATTTGATATGATCAGAGTTGACAGCGGCTTTGGAAAGCTACGATTGCAGATCGGGATCTGAAGTCGTACGCAGAATAGTTGTTAGACTTATCCAAGTGGGAGACTGTTGGATTAGTGTCTAAGTCCATAACTATTTTGGTATGTACTTGACCCGATGGTGTATGGTCCTTTTGGGTTGCCTTCACCAAAGCAACTTGATTGGAGAAATAAATAGAGAGAGAGGTTATTATGATTTATTAATATGTTATAAGAATAATATATTAAAGGAGAAATCATATTTGTTTAATTAATGTTGGTCAATAATTAATTAAGAATTAATTTTGTGATCAAGTGTAATTAATTAAACTAGAGGGGCTGAATTGTAATTATGTGATAGTTACAAAATAAGGTAAGGATTATCTTATTAATAGGGTGAACGAATTTAAGGAGATAATGCCTTAGAATTCGACTAGGATAAGGGTTTCTAAGACTTATCTTATGGTTGCTTGGTGGGCAAGCAACTAGATAAGGATAAGGACTAAAACCCTAATCTTTACACCTATATAAACCCCCTAAGGCTCATGAATTCGTCTAAGCCTTCCCAAGAAGTCCTAAGGACGAATTCCTACCTCTCTCCTCTCTCTTTATACCTTCTCCACTTGCTTATGGTGTTTGTAAGCCATTAGAGGAGTGACACTTGTGACTCTAAGCCTTCCAAAGTCAATTCAAGAAGGAATTAGGATTGTTATTGCTACATAACAATCAAGGTAATATCTTAAACCTAATTATATGTTAATATTGATTTCCATATGCTAGAATTAGGGTTTATAGTCTTGGATTCAAAGCATGTACAATAGAGAAACCTAGATCCAAGCATTAGGGTTTGTATGAGCACATAGGATTTCTTATGACCAAAACCCATCAGAGTGGACCCATCGTAGACATGCCTGGTATTCCAGCCCGAGGCTGATTGGGCCAGGCATGAGTGTTTGAGTATGCTAGTTGTTGTTATCTGTTGTGTGGTGGTATTTGGGAGAACTCACTAAGCTTCATGCTTACAGTTTGGTTAATGGTTTCAGGTACCTCGGAGGACCGTGTCAAGGCAAAGGCGAGACCGTACACATCCTTGGTTTTACGACTGAATGGATCTTGGGAGACTCTGATTTAAAGTAATGTTTTGGAAATACTGATTTTGTAAACACGTTTATTAGTAAATAGGTTGTTTTAAAAAAGTTTAAATTTGTTGAAACTTTTCAAATGTTACACAAAATAGCCTTGTTTAGCTTCTATTTCATCAATACACCATTTTTAGCTAGAAAATACAAAAATAAAGCAATTAAATACCTTATGTCTTGTTTTTAACATTAAAACACTCATAAAAGTATCTAAAATGTGTTTAAAATAGGGAAATCTCCGATAAAGTCCAATATTTTGGGTCAATTTACGGTTTAATCTCAGCTTTTATTTTTGAATAGAAAAGTTGGATTATTTTATATTTTTCCCAAGTTAACGAAATAGTCCTTAATTTTTTTTCAAAAGAACATGACATATTATCATATAAAATTAGACAGTCAGGATTTTTCTGTTCAAAAAATAAATGTTGGAATTAAACCAAAAACTGACCCATAATATTAGGAATTTATCGAAAATTTCCTTTAAAAATATGTATAACTTATGACTCATCAAAATATCCTACACTCAGCTTTTGCTTATCCCCAAGAAAATCGTTAATAACTTAGGCATTAAAACCAATTTTAACAATTTTAATAAACAATTAAGATCAATTATTTTAATACCGATGAGTAAAAATAATAACCAACCATTATGTTTAGTGAGCAAGAATATAAATGTGGACTTCTCTACTCCATGCATACTTTCTCGTAATAAAAAACAAATTTTTAGATACGACACAAATTATTACTGCATAGCCTTATTATTGTACTCTTTAACTATTTCCTCACCTCAAGGTCATGTTGCTAGGTTTCCACGTTATTTTTGTTTTTGATACCATCCTTAATTGATATATCTTTGATGTAACCACTTTCCACTTTTCCTTTGGTACATAACTTTCTCTTCGATATAACTTTATTGCACATAGTACCAATTTTAGTGGCAATAGCTCATGACTTCTATGAGAGATTTTTTGATATCATATATTTTACCTCCCAAAGGTCACTAAAATAAGTCCATGACTCTTTATGAGAAGTTTTTAAAATTTTGATATGTATTATTGTTCCTCCTAAAGGTCACAGACTCACTTCCCCTCTTGAGCTCAATTAGAATTTTTTTTTTTTTTAATCTTTCCAAACTTCTACTTCACACATGGAACTTTCTTTCTTTTCTTTTTTTTTAATTGGAAAGTCAACTCAAACTATGTTGGTTAACAAATTTTAAGACGTATATTACATTAATTATGAAAAACTCTTATGTATTTAATCTTACAGATAGCTAAACTTACAATTTGAAAGTTCACCTCAAATTGTAAAAAAAAAAAATAATAATAAAAATAAAAATAAAAAAATAAAAAAAATCCAAAATGGCTAAACACAACTTTTAGCATTATTTTCATAACATACTTAAGCATTTAAGTTCAATTTTTTTCCTAATTAATCATGTATTTCTATATTATCGATCCCTACCCCACTCTACATTCTCGTTGTATACAATCATAAATAAGAGAGAATGACTCTTGTATGATAGAAGTAGCGAGATCGATTGCTTGTATAGAGAACAACTCGTTGTTGATGAAAAATGTTTGATTTTTAGCAATTCTCGAAGCTTTTATCCTTCAATTCTTCTTCGAATGAGTATGCACTCTTTGGATAGACATATTTACTATCTAGTACCAGGGAATCATCAGTACTTGAAACCAATAATTTTTATTTGAAAGTCAGGCATTCCAATATCACGAGAATCACAACGAGATTTAAGTGAGTCGCGGCAAAAATTGATGTCAAATGTCTTCTGCCTTTCAACTGACAACTTTTCGTGGCGCGTAAGTTATAGTTGTGACACGATTTGTGCAATACCTTCACTATTTTCTGCCAAAAAATTCTTTGGATCAAATTCTATTGACCAAGAATTGTCTTTCTGTCTTCATGAGCTTTATGAATTGATATAACCCCTCACTTAAGCTTGTGTCATCTCATTCTTCATATTTAACCCTTACAAAGCATACATTCATGGTCATTTTATGCTCATCATTTAGCTATCGTTTTTTTTTTCGGCCTAAGCAACTATATGTTTTTGTAATGATAAGAACTAGAGGCAAAATTGAAAAGCCAAATTTTATTAATAGCGGAATAAAAAAAATTAAACACACTAAATTTAACATAGAAATAAAAATAAATATCCTAAACAACTTAAACTAAATTTTCCATGGAATCTTTTTCTTTCGGTCTTCATCATCCGATATATCATAGATTTTCATAGGGTCTTCCTCTATCATACTAAAATCGTATAATGGCTCTCCATCAAACATATCTTCCTTAAATTTTCTACATTCCGCTTATCATATTTATCTTTATCATCATCTTTATCCAGTTCGTATTCACTAGATATTTCATTATCACTGTAATATTCTTCACTAGCATCTTCCTCACCATTATCTTCCTCATTATCTAGTTTTGGTAATGATTTGCCATCTTTAAATTTCAAATAAACAATTTCTCCTATTGCCCAAGTCATCATCTTAGTTAAACCTTCTATTTTTCTATTCATATTCTCCATCTTTTTCAAAATTTGTTCATACTCATCTTGATTCTTAGCTTTAATGGTTGTAATCTCATTAATTTTCTTTACACTTTCGTTAGCTTTTTTAACACGTGCATTAAATTCTGGAACTTTTTTCTTCATCTTCTCCTTACTTGGTTAAATTGCAAACACCAATATCATACATATAGTTTAATGTAAAAGTAATATATAATATTATAGCTTGACGTAATAATACTATAAATTGAATTTTAGTATTTTTAATAAAACATTCTTTTATTATAAAAGACATGGAATTTAGATTTAGTTTAAAACAATTTTAAATATTACAAAGTTGGCTATTAAGAGTTTTTACAATAAAACCCATTTTTTTAAAATAAAAACACAATTTTAAATATTTTAAAATACTTTTAATAAAAACTCATTTTTAAACGTTTTATGTTATAGTCTAAATATTTAATTCTCAAACTCCAAGTAATGTTAATTTATGATAAAATATTATTTAGCATGCAAAACTCATTTTCATACACATAACATTATATATCAATAAAAATGAACCTTACAAGCATGCATCCAAAATTTATAAACCAAGCCATTTACTAGTAATAATTTTTGTGAGTCATCACACAAATTATTAAGTCGTTCTTAAAGGACATAATAGACACTTTAAAAGGTCTTAAGTTCCTACTTTCCAAAACAACTTTTGCTTGCAAAAGGACTTCAAGACACCAAGTGTTGTAGAGGTCATTAAACTTAAACCATTAAGACTATAATTAAGCCCAAAACCATGAGTTCAAAATCAAGGTAAGGGTTATAGTCTTAAGTGGTTAAGACAAGGAAAAATCTTCCAAACAGGGTGTTATCTTCATCTTGTTATATTTGAAAAAAGAAATAACTAGTCTAAACTAATTTACTACAAACAACATAAACAATGAAAAATTACATATATATGACTAAATAAATATCAACAAACACAACACAAGGGTCATAATGACTTGTTTATACACAACATCATCTCATGAAATAAAAAAATAAAATAAAATAAAAAAACACTTTATTTTTCTAAGACAACTTTATACAACCAAAATGCATGAAAAGTTTTGGTTGCATATAAATAACAATTATAAAACTATAAGTTGTCATAGAAAACATATTTGGTCATTTCTTAACCAAAGGATATACCAATCATGTTTTCCAAAACCAAACATTATAAAACATAAAAATAAATATTTCTAACATGTAAAAGAGGCTCTGATACCACTGATGAGTTTTAAATAGCTAAAAATATACTTTGTTATAAACGACAATTTAGTCAATTTTATAACAACTATTATTTTAAGACCAATTTAACAAAACCACCAAAGATCTACTTACATGAATTAGAAATATTATAAAAAAACACATATGGTGTTTATCATGTCAACCTTTGAAGTCTTTGATCCACTTAGTATTGGGGAGTTGATGAAGATAAAAAGAAAGCCCAAGGAGAGGTTCTCTATAATGTATCCACCAACAAATATAAGACACCCAGAATGCTAGTTGTCACCTGTATTATGAACTTATTAACCCTTTAAGAACTAAAACAATTTAGTCTTAAAGGAGAAGCACACAAAACACCAACACTTGCATTAGTCTTCTTAATAGATAAAGCAAATAAGAGAATGTATGTATTTTGGAAATTACGAGAAAGAGATGAAATACTAGCTCAAAAAGAAAACCTTATATTCTATTATATACTCATACACATTATCTAAGCACCATACTTTCATTAAATGCAAAAGTGAGGTAACTTAGAGTTATGGTATGTGTAAGATTATGTCAAACACTCAACCAAACCCATCCCTTCATATGGTTCAGCCGAGTTCAGCCGAATCCATGGGAGATAGTTTTGGTGGAGTGTTTAACACTTCATCTCATTTCCTTTTTGTACATGGTTAATTCTAGTGAACTTCAAGGTGTCCAAAAATCTGTACATAGCTTATTAATCATACCATATGAGTTAATACTTAGTTATACACTCTAGAAAATTATTTTCGTAAATTCCAAAATAAAACACAAGAGTTGATAATATTTATTTAATAATCAAAATATAATAAATACTCGGTAAGTGTTCAGTTGATAAAAGTGTAACCCTATAGGATCATATGTTATTAAAAATTTCATTCTAAAATGATTATTGAGCATATAAATCCAACACCTATACACAAAGGATCCAATATGGACATGTGTAATATAGCGAGAAAACTAACCTGAATCTAGAATCATATTCCACAACAGTCTAGGAAAAGAAACAGCTAGCACGAACCAACTAATGCTAAACCTCAGTACAATACTTAAATCCAAAAAATTTTGACCAAAACTCAAACTGGTCAAAAAGTCAGTGATCAAAGGATCAAAGTCAACAGACAAAAGACAACATGTCAATGGCCAGACATATCATGACCAACAACTGGACACATCACATCCACTACATAAAAATACAGTCATGAATCATTCCCTCTACACACCGCATGCAAAGGAGCTACACATGTTGCATAGCACTGTTGTAACGCCTGTGTTTCCGGGCTTGCCATTTTTAGCAATGTAATAGTCTAGGTTAACCTTTGTAACCCGTTTTGAAATAATAAGATTGTACTATTTGAGTATTATGTGTTTTGTGCTTAATTGCTTAATTATGTGGTTTGATTAATTAAGAATAAAAATAAGCGTCGAAATTTAAGTTTAAAATAAACTTAATATCTTTGGTTAATGTTGTAGTAGTTGAAACGAGGTTTCCGAATATATATAGAACGCCCAAATCTGACTTCGTATGAGGAAGTTATGATTTATCGAAGTTCCGGCTTAGCGGTATACAGCCTGAAATACTCGATTTGAGATCGAGCGGTTTTTAGCCGAAGCAATCTAAATGAGAATCGAAGATCTCATTGTTGGTATCGAAGCGATAAAAAGTTAGGCGAGAACGGACGTCAAACGAAGAAGTTATGAATTTATAACGAAAGTTTCTGTCCCGGCCTATTAAAAATAATTAATAAAAATAAAGTCAAAATTAGCCGACGGAGTCTAAACGAAAGTCGTAGAGCATGGTCTCACCTTTCCGTGGATATAAAGAACGTCGAAAACGGAGTTCGTATGAAGAAGTTATGAATTTCCGAAGTTTATTAATCATTTTGTATTTATATTTAATTCAAAAATCGGAAGCCTTATCCGAAGCCGAGTCACCGGTGTGATCCGGAGTACGCCCCGCGTACGTGAGTACGCTATCGCGTACTCCGATAGTGTCGACACTTCGGATGACGCATGCAGTGACGATTTCGGAAGCAGTACGCGCTGCGTACTGCAGTACGCCCCGCGTACTCCGAGGCTCCAGCCTCTATATAAGGGATCCGAAGACAGCCATATTTCTTGTTCATTTCTTCTCTTCTCTCTAGTCTTTTTCATCGTTTTTCGTGCCGAAGATACCCCGAAGCCTCGGTATCATACTCTAGCCCCGAGGCAAGTCCCGAGATCCCGAAGATCCCGAGAAGTGCGGTTCCCGAGTCGAAGCTCTGCCCGCGAGAAGTTCGATTTTTGTGAAGATCTTCCAGATCTGCTGAGGAATACTACTTCTATAAGCCGTAGTGCTGTCCGATCATCTTCTGATCAAGTGAGTGTGTAGTTATTTTCTTCCAAATACAATAATACGAAGTATTATATATAAAATACGTGCTATGTGTATATATTTGGTTGTGTTATGTGTGAATGAGTATTCACTCTCTTCTATCTTATAGATCTGCTTATTTCTTTATGAGATATGTGTTATGTGTGTGTGTGCCTCATCTGTTATGTGATATATGTGTTGATTAAAGCATGCTATACAGGTTTTCTTTAAACTATGTATACAAATGTATATTTTTATCTACTAATATGTTGGGTAGAACATGGGTAGACAGTTGGTGTGTAATAAACAGATGAGAGGCCTCGTTGTTGTTTGATTGAGTCATCTAGCGGAGTTTAGATGACGACCACTGGCTATTCTAGACAGTCTTGTGGAAACATTAGCAGGTTCACCACCTGTAGGTGTTAATGAACTTGGGTGTTCATTCGCTGTACTCCATCCCCCTCATGGTTGCCTTATTTGACTTATATTGCTGAGGTACCCCCGAAGCATGTGTTGTCGCCCCGATGAAATATTCTTAGACTAGGTCCCTTATGTTAGTTGTTTTAGGGACATTAAAGTGAGAATAACGGGAATGGGTAATTGGGTTATTGTTGGTTGGTGAAAATTAAATATGATATTTATTGTGGGTTGAAAACCCTATATGCTCACCAGGCTCCCAAGCCTGACCCACTCAGTTTTAAATTGTATTACAGGTAGTGGCGGAAGGGCATGAGATGGATGAACCATCAAGTTGTTTTGTTTACAAGTCTGCATATGTTTATATTTGTTATATGACTCGTAATGTATTCGTTTATGCTTATTGGTCTGTATCGGAACATGACACCCCGAGTTTTGATTATAATAAAAATACATTTCTTTTATGAAATGCTTCGGTAAACAATGTTTTATCATGTTTTGTTTTTGGGAACAAATTCCGCAACTCTTTCAAATCAAAAGGATTTAATCTGAAAATATTTAAAAGCATAAATGAAAATCGGTCTTTTCTGGCCGAGATTTTAGGGATGTCACAGTTGGTATCAGAGCATTAGTTTAAGCGAACTAGGAATTTGTAGGATTTCTAGACTTAAACTTAGAATGCTAAGTGAAGTTGTGAGATGTGTGTCTGTTGTGATTTAGACACGAGCACTAGTTTATTTTAGGAAAGTTGCCTAAAATGCTTTATGTGCTAAATGTTATATGTTGCCATATATGATATTATTTGTTCGGATCTATGGTCTGTTGCCGACTGGATCTAGAAACCTTATGTGTGTAGGATTCTAAGCGTACGTCTACGATATTAGAACTAGCATGTAAACGTTTCGGAGTGATAAGGATGATTTGAATATCTATCATGATTGAGGATCTAATTTCACCTTATTCGGTGTGTAGATCAAAATGGTGAGAACAAGAAGTGGAGTTGGAAATGCTGACGAAAACAGGAATCAACCACCAGTGATTGAGCTAATACCTGTCGTAGCAGCAGCACCTGAGCCAATAACCATGGCTGGTGTGCAATTGATGATTCAGACGATGTTGGATCGTCAGATGGATGAAACTAGATGGTTTCTTCAACAGAATCGTGAAGAACTGTCGATTCGTGTGGAAGAGCCTGAATTAAATGAAGGGAACTCGGAAGGTGGAAACTTCAGTGGGTCTATTGGTCAAGCCAACCCACCGATAGTTAGGCAAGATAACCGCGATGGAAGGAATGATGGAATGGGATGCAAGTACAAGGACTTTTTGACTTGCAAACCATCAACCTTCAATGGAAAGGAGGATCCGATTGGGGTTATGGATTGGATCTACGAAATGGAGCTAGCCTTCATGACGTGTGGCTGCAGAGGTAAGTTGCAAACTATCTATGCCGTGCGTCAATTCCGAGGTGGAGCTGTTCGTTGGTGGAACACTCTAGGGAAGACTTTGAGCCCTAACGAGCCACTGCAATTGTCATGGGCAGAGTTCTTGGTGCAGTTTAAGCGCAAGTTCTGCTCGGCTCAAAATCTATTGGAGTTGGAGAATAAGTTTTTGACATTGACGAAAGGTAGCATGTCAGTTGATGAGTACACCAATAACTTCACCGATAAGTTGGAGTTTGCCTTGCGTATCGTTCCAGACGAGCTGACAAAGGTGGATCGGTATGCGAAGGGACTTCCATGGGAGTACGAGGTGCCAGTACGTCAGGCACTTACTCTAGAGGCAGCTATCTGGGCTGCCAAGTCTGTGGAGAACATGATCAAGGGGAGAACCACCGACAAGGTTGATGTTGGTGAGAAAAGGAAGTTTGAAGGAACATCTGGTTCCAGTAAGAAAGGAAAATTTTCGAAATCTGATTCGAAAAAGTTTAGAGGAAAAGGAGGCGAAGCAAAGTGGTGTGATAAGTGTAAGAAAAAGCACTTTGGGAAATGTAGCGAGGATGTGACCTGCTACAAGTGTGGAAAGGTTGGACATTTTGCCAATGAATGTCCGAGCAACAAAAGGATGTGTTTTGGGTGTAATGAAGAGGGGCACATTTTGAAAGACTGTCCGAAGAAGAAGGAGGCAGCAAAGCCCAACATTCCACCAAAGCCAAAGGCGAGAGCCTTCCAGATGACACTTGAAGCTGCGAAGGATGAAGCTGATGTCGCTTCAGGTACCTTTCTCGTTAACGAATTGCCTGCCCAAATTTTATTTGATTCTGGAGCCAACTACTCCTTTATATCGCATGAATTTGGTAGAAAGCTAGCTTTGCCTGTTGTTAGACTAGATAATGCCTTATTAGTCGAAGTTGCTAGTGGCAAGTTTGTACCTGTTAGCTATCGCATGAAAAACATCTTAATTGATCTGAATGGGAATAAGTTCCACGAGGAATTATTGCCTATCGAACTTAATGGTTTCGACATCGTATTGGGAATGGATTGGCTTAGCGCCAATGACGCCGAAATTTTATGCAAGAAGAAAATAGTCAAAGTAAACCCGCCTGGGAAAGATTCGTTTATGGTGTATGGAGATAAACGCAGAGTGAATTCTGGGATCATTTCTCTAATGAAAGCCAGAAAGTGTTTGACCAAGGGATGTACATCATATTTAGCATTTGTGATTGATGCTAAGAAAGAAAAGAAGGTGATGCAGAGCATTCCAGTGGTGTGTGATTATCCGGAAGTATTTCCCGAAGATCTTCCTGGATTACCACCTGATAGACAAGTGGAGTTCAGAATAGACTTGTTACCAGGAACCACGCCAATAGCAAAAGCACCTTATCGATTAGCACCGACGGAGATGAAGGAGTTAATGATGCAATTTCAGGAGTTATTAGACAAAGGTTTCATTAGACCTAGTTCATCGCCCTGGGGAGCTCCGATGTTATTTGTGAAGAAGAAAGATAGAAGTATGAGAATGTGCATCGATTACAGAGAGCTGAACAAGGCAACAATAAAGAATAGATATCCGTTGCCGAGGATTGATGACCTGTTTGATCAATTGCAAGGTTCGAGCTATTTCTCGAAGATCGACCTAAGGTCAGGATATCATCAGCTAAAAGTAAGAGAGCAAGATATCGAGAAGACTGCATTCAGAACTAGATATGGACACTACGAGTTCTTGGTTATGTCGTTTGGACTAACCAATGCTCCAGCAGCGTTCATGGATTTGATGAATAGGGTTTGTAATCCTTTACTTGATAAATCCGTGATAGTGTTCATAGACGACATTTTGATCTACTCGAAAAGCCAGGAGGAGCATGGCAGACACTTGCGAGAAGTGTTAGAAGTTTTGAAGGAGGAGAAGCTTTATGCAAAGTTCTCCAAATGTGATTTTTGGATTCGTGAGGTCCAATTCTTGGGTCACGTGGTCAACCAAGAAGGGATAATGGTTGATCCAGCAAAGATCGAAGCTGTGACGAAGTGGGAACAACCGAAAAGTCCCACGGAGATTCGAAGCTTTTTGGGATTAGCCGGATATTACCGCAGGTTTATCCAAGGCTTTTCTTCGATTGCTACTCCATTGACAGCTTTGACCCACAAAGGAGCTACTTATGCTTGGAGTGAGAAGCATAAAGAAGCATTCGAGAAGTTAAAGAAGAAGCTATGCGAGGCACCGATACTTTCTCTACCCGATGGAGTTGAAGACTTCGCTGTTTATAGCGATGCGTCTGGTGTTGGATTGGGTTGTGTTTTGACCCAAAGAGAAAAGGTGATAGCATATGCGTCTCGACAGCTGAAAGAGCATGAAAAGAATTACCCTACTCATGATTTGGAGTTGGCAGCGGTAGTTTTCGCTCTGAAAATATGGAGGCATTACCTCTATGGCACGAAGTGCAAACTTTTTACTGATCATAAGAGTCTCCAATATCTCTTTAATCAGAAAGAATTGAATATGAGGCAACGACGCTGGCTAGAATTACTTAAAGACTATGACTGCGAGATACTTTACCACCCCGGTAAAGCTAATGTTGTTGCTGATGCTCTCAGTCGGAAAGTCAATCTTGAAAGGAAGAGGCCAAGAGCGTTGAGAATTGAAGTTGTCTCGACCATTGTGGAAAGTATAAAGAAAGCTCAAGAGGAAGCTTCTGAGAAAAATGACCGAAAGGAGGAACGTTTGGGTAAAACGTTGGTGTTTGGTACTAACGGTCATGGACTGAAGGTATTCCAAGATCGTATTTGGGTACCTAAGTCAGGAGAAATTAGGGATCTTCTGATGGAAGAAGCTCACAAAACCATGTACTCAATTCATCCGGGTAGCACTAAAATGTATAGGGACTGAAACCCTACTACTGGTGGCCGACGATGAAGCTTGATGTTGCAAAGTATGTGGCCGAGTGTGTGACTTGTGCGAGAGTCAAGACACAACATCAGAAACCTTACGGGAGTTTAGAACCATTGCCTGTTCCTATGGGTAAGTGGGAAGACATTGCTATGGATTTTGTCACTAAACTGCCCAGAACAAAGAATGGTCACGACATGATTTGGGTGGTCGTTGATCGATTCACTAAGAGTGCGCATTTCATAGCGGCCAGGGAGAAATGGTCTATGGAAAAGCTTGCGAATTCTTACGTGAAGGAAATTGTGAGGCTTCACGGTGTTCCGTTAACGATTGTATCGGATCGTGATAGCCGTTTCACCTCAAGGTTTTGGAAAAGTCTACAAGAGGAAATGGGTACCAAGTTATGTTTAAGCACAGCTTACCATCCGCAGACTGATGGTCAGAGTGAAAGAACAATACAAACACTTGAAGATATGCTGAGAGCATGTACCTTGGAATTCCTAGGTAATTGGGATGAACATTTACCGTTGGTAGAATTTTCCTATAATAATAGTTTTCACTCGAGCATTAAGATGACACCTTTTCAAGCTTTGTATGGACAGAAGTGTCGTACGCCGTCTTGTTGGCTTGAGGTTAGGGAAAAGTAGTTTATGGGACCGGAGATGGTTCATCAAACTGCTGAAAAGTTGAAAATAATTAGGGAAAGAATGTTAGCAGCTCAAGATCGTCAAAAGAGCTATGCTGACAAGAAGCGAAGACTGATGACTTTTGAGGTTGGAGATTCGGTTTTGCTTAAAGTCTCGCCGTGGAAGGGACTTATAAGATTTGGTAAAAGGGGAAAGTTGAGTCCAAGGTTTATTGGACCGTTTAAAGTTCTTCAGAGGGTTGGGAACCAAGCTTACAAGCTCGAATTACCCGAAGAGCTGAATGGAATTCACAACACTTTTCATGTGTGTTATTTGAGGAAGTTCACGGGAGAAGTTCCCGATATAATTCCAATTTCTGAATTGAGAATTGATGAGAACAAAAGGTTGATTGAAGAACCAGAGGCAATTGTTGACCGAAAGACTAAGAAGTTGCGACGCAAAATGGTTGGGTTAGTGCTTGTCCGATGGAAACACACGAATGAGCCAAATCTCACCTGGGAGACGGAGAGTGACATGTTGAGTCGCTATCCGCATTTGTTTGTCGATGTGTGATTCCGGGGACGGAATCATTCTACGGTGGAGAGAATTGTAACGCCTGTGTTTCCGGGCTTGCCATTTTTAGCAATGTAATAGTCTAGGTTAACCTTTGTAACCCGTTTTGAAATAATAAGATTGTACTATTTGAGTATTATGTGTTTTGTGCTTAATTGCTTAATTATGTGGTTTGATTAATTAAGAATAAAAATAAGCGTCGAAATTTAAGTTTAAAATAAACTTAATATCTTTGGTTAATGTTGTAGTAGTTGAAACGAGGTTTCCGAATATATATAGAACGCCCAAATCTAACTTCGTATGAGGAAGTTATGATTTATCGAAGTTCCGGCTTAGCGGTATACAGCCTGAAATACTCGATTTGAGATCGAGCGGTTTTTAGCCGAAGCAATCTAAATGAGAATCGAAGATCTCATTGTTGGTATCGAAGCGATAAAAAGTTAGGCGAGAACGGACGTCAAACGAAGAAGTTATGAATTTATAACGAAAGTTTCTGTCCCGGCCTATTAAAAATAATTAATAAAAATAAAGTCAAAATTAGCCGACGGAGTCTAAACGAAAGTCGTAGAGCATGGTCTCACCTTTCCGTGGATATAAAGAACGTCGAAAACGGAGTTCGTATGAAGAAGTTATGAATTTCCGAAGTTTATTAATCATTTTGTATTTATATTTAATTCAAAAATCGGAAGCCTTATCCGAAGCCGAGTCACCGGTGTGATCCGGAGTACGCCCCGCGTACGTGAGTACGCTATCGCGTACTCCGATAGTGTCGACACTTTGGATGACGCATGCAGCGACGATTTCGGAAGCAGTACGCGCTGCGTACTGCAGTACGCCCCGCGTACTCCCAGGCTCCAGCCTCTATATAAGGGATCCGAAGACAGCCATATTTCTTGTTCATTTCTTCTCTTCTCTCTAGTCTTTTGCATTGTTTTTCGTGCCGCAGATACCCCGAAGCCCCAGTATCATACTCTAGCCGCGAGGCAAGTCCCGAGATCCCGAAGATCCCGAGAAGTGCGGTTCCCGAGTCGAAGCTCTGCCCGCGAGAAGTTCGATTTTTGTGAAGATCTTCCAGATCTGCTGAGGAATACTACTTCTATAAGCCGTAGTGCTGTCCGATCATCTTCTGATCAAGTGAGTGTGTAGTTATTTTCTTCCAAATACAATAATACGAAGTATTATATATAAAATACGTGTTATGTGTATATATTTGGTTGTGTTATGTGTGAATGAGTATTCACTCTCTTCTATCTTATAGATCTGCTTATTTCTTTATGAGATATGTGTTATGTGTGTGTGTGCCTCATCTGTTATGTGATATATGTGTTGATTAAAGCATGCTATACAGGTTTTCTTTAAACTATGTATACAAATGTATATTTTTGTCTACTAATATGTTGGGTAGAACATGGGTAGACAGTTGGTGTGTAATAAACAAATGAGAGGCCTCGTTGTTGTTTGATTGAGTCATCTAGCGGAGTTTAGATGACGACCACTGGCTATTCTAGACAGTCTTGTGGAAACATTAGCAGGTTCGCCACCTGTAGGTGTTAATGAACTTGGGTGTTCATTCGCTGTACTCCATCCCCCTCATGGTTGCCTTATTTGACTTATATTGCTGAGGTACCCCCGAAGCATGTGTTGTCGCCCCGATGAAATATTCTTAGACTAGGTCCCTTATGTTAGTTGTTTTAGGGGCATTAAAGTGAGAATAACGGGAATGGGTAATTGGGTTATTGTTGGTTGGTGAAAATTAAATATGATATTTATTGTGGGTTGAAAACCCTATATGCTCACCAGGCTCCCAAGCCTGACCCACTCAGTTTTAAATTGTATTACAGGTAGTGGCGGAAGGGCATGAGATGGATGAACCATCAAGTTGTTTTGTTTACAAGTCTGCATATGTTTATATTTGTTATATGACTTGTAATGTATTCGTTTATGCTTATTGGTCTGTATCGGAACATGACACCCCGAGTTTTGATTATAATGAAAATACATTTCTTTTATGAAATGCTTCGGTAAACAATGTTTTATCATGTTTTGTTTTTGGGAACAAATTCCGCAACTCTTTCAAATCAAAAGGATTTACTCTGAAAATATTTAAAAGCATAAATGAAAATCGGTCTTTTCTGGCTGAGATTTTGGGGATGTCACAACTGTTCACTTTGGTCCTTTGTTAAGCACTTAATACTTTAAGGAAAAAGCTTATTCTTTCAAGAACCTTTCGAATAGTGATTTTAATAGATCAAATTTCCAACTTTATCCACATACAAGCCTCTAATCATGACAACTCTAAACGTAGATCCAAAAACGAGTCCAAAAATGTAGAAATCTTTTTACATGGCTCCAAGGGACAAAAATATGCCTTCTATTTGTCACAAGAGGTTCATAAAACTAACATGAGTAACCTTTGAACCTGGAGTTTTCCAAACTCCAAAGAGACCAGGTAAAAAGGGATCAAATGAAAATTAAATGCTAGAACTATGGAGAAAAACACATAAATGTTGAATCATTAATACTTACAAAGTTCCAAAAGATGATGAGAGGGCTGAAACTTCAATGGATCTTGCTACCTCACACCAAATATAATTTCTTCTTCTTCAAGATCTACTCTCAAGGCACAAAAGACTCAAAATCTAAGGGAAGAAGCTAGGGTTTTGTGTTATGGAGGATGGAGGTTGTAAATGATGGAAGTTAGAGCCTTTAAATATGTCCTGAAACATCAGACCAAAGGTTTTGTGTTGATCGTTTCCACGCGTCACCTACTTTATTTAGGGACGTAATGTGCCGATGTGGCACTCACGCGTCGCATGCAAGACAGAAATACGCCGCGTAAAATCCAATTTATGCATTTTCTTATTTCCATACAATACATAAATTGGTGAATGATACTTATACATAAAACAAGTGTTATAATTGTGGTTTGATTTTTATTCTTTTTTTTTTGCTAAAGTTTTCTTGAACGATTTTGTGCATGTATGTTTGCAACTTCTAATTCTTTAAGATTAAGGTTTTCATGTTGTGTATATATCTTCGTTCTGATGTGGTCAATTTTTTTTCTGCATCTTCGATAAATAATTGATGTATTTTGTAGTTCAAAGTTAGATTGTGAGGATCAAAATTAGTAATTGAAAACAAGTATCAAAGATTTGTATACTTCATTTTGGCTATTTCATGGAAAAAGTTTATATGAAGTTTTTTATTTGGGTTTGATTTTAAAGGCTTGAAAAACATTATATATAAAATTTTAGATTTGTTTATAGTGATGGTGGTGGTGGAGTGGTAGACAATCGCAGTGGCGATGATGTGACCGATAGTCTCAGTTGCTGGTTTATGATAGATGTGGGTATGGATGTTGATGTTGGTAGTTGAATTGTCGGATGAAAAAATAAAAATATCTTTGAAAACGGTTCCTATATTTAGTAAGAACATATTGGTCATTTTTAAAAAATATAACACCTTAAAAATTAGATTTAACGTTTGATGTCTTTCTAACTGTTAGGAAGTGAAGATAAAAACAAGCAAAACCAAAAGCAAACAAGACACAATATTTATGTGGTTCGGTCAAAGTGACCTACCACCTTGGAAAAGAGGGGAGAATTTTTTATTTATGAGCTATCAAACAGAGGTTACAAGTACAATCCAACATAGATTTGCCTATCACTCTAGTATACAAGACCATTTCAAATGACTATTAGGCATCCCTATTTATAGTGAAGGGATCAAACCTAAAACCCTAATGGGCCAAGCCTATAGGCCCATGGATGGTGTCAACCAATCCCAATCTGTTATGCAGTAGCTTTGGGAACATTCATCCAGGTGGCACATCATAGTGGCAAATCACGATCCATAGTGGCACATCATGATACACGAGTGGCACATCAAGATCACCATGGCACATCATCCAATAATCCTTGAGAATCTTCAACTTCTGAGTATCCTTGGACAATCTCGGTCATCATAGTGAACATCAAAACATTAGTGGCACATCAGGAACATCATAGCACATTTGTAACATCCCAAAAACACGATAATTTTTTTATTTTTAATTTAAAAGAAACCTTTCTTTTCAAATCAAAACCATATCAACCCAATGTCAAATCAATTATTCCCAATATTTGTGTAACAGGAAATCTACAAAAAACATGTCATTGAAGGATCTGTATGATCACGCCTTCGCCTTTCCCCGATCATCAAAAGTATCTGAAACATAAAACTGAAATCGTTAGCCAAAGCTTAGTGAGATTCCCCTAAAGTATCGTCGGCGGGTCCATAACCTCCTGGTTGGCTTACCCTGGCCCACAACCTCCAGGTTGGATTGCCCTGGCCCACAACCTCCTGGTTGAATTGCCATGGCTAATAACCTCCCGGTTGGATTGCCTCGGTATGTTGACTATCAGCACAAAGTAGTATAATCTCAACCACAAACATTTCATGTCAACATATAACAGATAACAAACATTTTTAGCAGATATTTAATCATATAGCCAGTAACTACATGCATATCTACCAGTCTAACATGTATCAACAGTCATCAGATAATCATACAGATCTACTACATATTCAGCATAACATCATTCAATATTTTCAGGATATTAAATCTAGTGGGTTGGCCTTGGTGCCTTTGACCCACAAGTACATTGAGGAAAACTCACCTCTCAGCCTGAAAAGATCGCTGAACAAGACACTGCTCTGAATATCAGCTTTACCGGTCACCTATTCATCAAATAGTGACCAATCTCAAGTACAACTTAGAATACCCAAAATACCCTTAGATCAAACTTGGTCAAACCCTGGTTAAAGTCAAAAGACAAAATAATTAAGGAATATCATCCTCATATCGTGACACCCATGTGCTCACATCGTGAGAACGCCCTGATTAGAAGTACATAATGAAACTCTTAATCCCTTTTTGGCCAAACAACCAAATCCTCCATAGTGTCTTATTTACTCAAGATCATCATAAAAATTATGGCTTTTTGGACATGCATGTCCCAAACACTATCTAAGGCACAAAATGAGGAAATCACACCAAATCTCATGCATGTGGCATAAAACTCAACCATATTTTAGATCTAGCATCTATATTACTCAATGGACACTGGTGATCCATAAACTCGGCAACTTTATGGATTTTAACCAATATACCATCTTGAATGTGAAGGATTAAGCATAAAAAACTAGATATAAGCTTATGTACTCATAAAGCAATGAACTTGAAACTCACAAAAGGTCCAGAAGGTGTGAAAATGCCTGATGGTGAGACTTGAATGCAAAAATTATGGACTAGATGCTCTTCCTCTTCTTTTTCTTGGCTAGAAACACCACAAATAAGCTTAAGATCAAAATATGGATGCTAGGGTCTCAAAAGGGAGTGCAAGGAGGTGATGGAGGCCGAGGGTGGGCTAACTCTAGTCCTCACTTACTTTAAATTTTGAATAAAGACTCCTAAATTTAGGGTTTCCTGTTAGGATAGTCTCACATCGTGAGCCCAAAGGTGATGTGTGATTCCACTAATTTCCTCACGACGTGACATACATACCTCACATCATGAGTAGGGTTAAAACCTTTAAATTTTAAAACTTGAAAATTGCTCACATGAACTGAATGATACAATTCCCCCCACTTGAACTAGATTTCATCCTCAAAGTCTGCTACTGTGAACAACTAGTGGTAATGCTCCCGCATCTCTGACTCGAGTTCCCATGTCTATTTGGAACCTTTCCAATGCTAACACTAAACCTTGACTAAAGACACCACCTTGTTGTGCAAGGCCTTCATCTTCTAATCCAAGATCACTATTGGTTGCTCATTATAATTCAGGCAGTCATTAACATGAACATCATCCAGGGGAACAACCACTGAATCGTCATCCATGCACGTCCAAAGCTGCGAAACATGGAGGGTATTGTGGATCTGACTAAGCTCCTCAGACATATCCAACATGTAAGCTACCTTGCCAACACTGGAAATCACTTGAAATGGCCCAATATACCGAGGCCTCAACTTGACCCTCTTCCAAAAATGTATTACACCCTTTCGGGGTGATGCCTTCAGCAAAATGATGCCTCCAACCTAGAACTTTAGCTCAGATCCACGCTTTTCGATAGAACTCTTCTTCCGACTCTGAGTTCTCTGCAGCCTCTGTCTGATCTACTGAATAAGCTCTTTCGTCTGAAGGACTACTTCAGTCCTTCCCATAACCCTATGATCAACCTCTTCCCAGTAGACTAGGGTACAACACTTCCTCCTACAGAGAAACTCAAACGGTAGCCCATTGATACTAGAATGACTAATGTTGTTGTAAGAAAACTCCTCTAGGGGAAGGTACGAGTCCTAACTCCCACCAAAATCTATGACACAAGCTCTCACCATATCCTCAAGTGTATGAATGGTCCTCTCACTCTGGTCATTGGTCTGCGGATGATAAGCAATGCTAAAATAAAACCTAGTACCCAGTTCCTCGTGGAACTTCTGCCAAAAACAAGATGTGAACCGCACATCCTATCGGATATAATGGAGACTTGAACATCATGACGGGCAACAATCTCACACACATATACATCAGCCAATTTCTCGGAAAACAAGCTCCCCTGGATGGCTAAGAAATGGGTATTGTTGGTCAAGCGGTCCACTATCACCCAAATCGCATCAAACCCCTTAACTGTCCGAGGAAACTTGGTGATGAAATCCATGGTGATCTATTCCCATTTCCACATGGAAATCTCCAAAGGTTGAAGCTTGCCATGCGGCCTCTGGAGCTCACTTCTGACCATCTGACAGGTTAAACACCGCTTAACATATCAGGCTATCTTCCCCTTCATGCACGACCACCAATAACTGAGTCACAAATCTCGATACTTCTGGACTTGTGTGTATTCTCCAACACAACCTACTTGACCTCATCAAAATCTGGTACCCATACACGACTATACCAGGTCAATAATCCACGAATGTCAGTAGAAAACCTGTCAATATCACCTCTAATTTGCTCCTGCTTCTAGTTGTCTTTCTTGATTCCCTCAGCCTGGGCCTCTCTAATAATACCCAACAAGGAGAATCAATCAAAATCCTCATACAAAGGCTCCCAATTGCAGGACTAGCCGTCTTGCGGCTCAAAGCATCAGCGATGACATTCGCTTTCCCTGGGTGGTACAGAATCTCACAGTCATAGTCCTTGACCACGTCAAGCCACCTACATTGCCTCATGTTCAGATTTGGATGATCCATGAGATATCTCAAACTCTTGTGATCCGTGTAGATGGTAAAACGGACCCCATACAAATAATGACGCTAAATCTTGAGAGCAAACACTACTAATCCCAACTCCAAATCAAGAGTCGAATAACGGTCCTCGTACGGCTTCAGCTGCCAAGAAGCATAAGCAATAACTCTCCCTCCATGCATAAGAACTGCCCCAAGGCTGGTGACGGATGTATTTAAAAACACTACGAAATCCTCAACACCCTCAGGGAGAGTCAACACTGGGGCCTCACATAATTTCCGCCTTAAAATATTGAATGCAGCTTGCTTCTCAGGCCCCCAGCAGAAATCCACTCCCTTCCTCGTCATATGAGTGAGGGGTACTGTAATCTTGGAGACGTCCTGAATAAATTTCCGATAATACCCTGGTAATCCCAAGAAACTCCTGATCTCATATGCGGACTTTGGAACCTCCCAATAAATAACAACCTCAATATTGGCTGGGTCAACCAAAATCCTGCTCTAGTTAACGAGATGTCCCAACAACTGGACCTCTCGTAGCCAAAACTCACACTTAGAGAACTTGGCATAAAGTTGTTCCCACCTCAATACCCCAAAAGCTCTTGAAGGTGCTCCTCATGCTGCTCTCGGGTCTTGGAATACACCAAGATATCATCAATGAAAACGATGATGGATCGGTCAAGCATTGACCTGCATACTTTATTCATCAAATTCATAAATGTCGCGGGTGCATTGGTGGGCCCAAATGGCATCACCACGAACTCATAATGACCATAACGATTCTGAATGTGGTCTTCCCTACGTCCTTTTCTCTAACCCTCATCTGATGATATCCTGACCTCAAATCGATCTTAGAGAACCAAGATGCTCCGTGCAATTGATCGAAGAGGTCATCAATCTATGGAAGTAGGTAATGGTTCTTTACCATCAACTTGTTCAACTCCTGGTAATCAATTCACATTTGGTGTGAACCATCCTTCTTCCTGATGAACAAAACTGATGCTCCCCAATGCGAACTACTCATCCTAATAAACTATTTTCCTAAAAACTCTTGAAGTTGTGAGGAAAACTCCTGCATCTCATGCGGTGTTAATCGGTACGGTGCCTTAGTAATTGGAGTTGTACCTGGAACCAAATCGATCTTAAACTCAACCTGCCTCTCAAGAGGTACACCGAGTAACTCCTCCGGGAACACATCAGCAAACTCTCTAACAATAGGTACATCCAAAACCGAAACCTCCTTCCCAATTTGATTATCAACCATACACGCAAGATAGCCCAAACAACCATGTTGATTATACCGCAAAGCCCTGGTACCAGAACAAAAAACTGACCCAATCCTGTTACCCTAACCATAAATAACCAGTTCTCACCCACTTGGGGTTCGAACTACCACCCATTGACCCATACAGTCAATCATAGCACCAAACCTACTCAACCAATTTATCCTTACTATCATACACTCATCCCTTATGGGGACTGGAATTAAATCAATTGGGTAAGGCACCCCAAAAATCTCCAAGATACAACCCTGACAAACACTCGATGCAGAAACGCCATGTTTTTTGGCGATAGAAACCTGCAATGAACACTCTAACTCTCCAAGAGTCATATCAAAACTCTTACTGAAGGACTGAGATACAAAGGACTGACTCACGCCCGAGTTAAATAGCACAAGAGCAGGCAAGGAGTTTACTAAGAAGGTACCTAACAAAATCATAAACATAAGCATACCATAAAATAAATGACAAAATAATAAATGGAAACATATCAGTAACGACGTCTGATGCCACTCTGGCCTCCTCTATAGTGAGCTGGAAAGAACGACCTCGATCCCTTGGGGGCTCCGCCCTACCATGGCGTCCATCTGTAATCTTAGGGGTAGTAGTAGCTGGCACCTGCACGGGTCTGGCGGAAAGTAAAGGACACTGGGCCTTCATATGTCCCACTTTTCACAATGATAGCAAACCCTACTACTTAGTGGAAGAGCCTACTGACGACTATCCTTCACAAAGGGTTCCTCCCCGCCATAATTGCGGCACACAGAAAAAAAAGATCGACAGACACCATCATGAACCTTTCCCAACTTCCCACAAGTGCGGCCCTTCTGGCCTCCAGCTCTCGAATTAGCGGTCTTGAATTAGTTTGTTGCTAGTTGTGACTGAACGGGAGCCTGCCTCAACTCCCTCGTTTGAATCTCCATCTCAATCTCCCACCTCCTCGTGACATCCTGAAGCTCAGTGAGGAAACCATAACATTGGGTGGACACGAACTATCGAATATCCGTCTTACGCATGCTCAAGTACCGAGTCATTTGAGCCTACTCCGAAGCAACAAAATCGGGTCAGAAAAGAGTCCTCTCAGTAAACATCTTTGTATCTCTGTCACTGTCTTAGTAGTCCACCTTAAATCCAAATACTCCCGAGCCAACCTCTCCCTCTCTAACAAAGGAACGTATCTCGCCTAGAACATCTATGAGAACTGCTCCTAAGTAACATCAGCTCTCTGCTCATGAGTGTAAGCACCAACTACCAACCTCCACCAATCCTTCACCCCCAACCTGAGAAAGGTTCAAGACGTACTTGACCTTCTACTCAGCAGGGCAAGAACACGTAAAGAAAGAACCCTCCACATCAAATAGCGACCTCATCGCTACAACCGGGTCCCTGACCCCATCAAACTCTGGGGGCTTCGTATTGTCGAAGTTCTAGTACTAGAAAGCTCTCTCCCCTCAAACCCCCATAACAATAACAGTTGTGGTAGCTACATAGTAGCAGCCTCAGTAAGAGCAACATAACAATCATCAAAGAGCTCAATCATGGAGGTCTTGATAGAACCAATAAACTCCGGAATCAATCCTCGAACAGCAGTAGCCACCTCAGTGGCAATCATCTCATGTATATGATCATCAGTACCCCCTGGCCTATCCGGGCCACTCGCTCTAGATCCGGAACAAGGTCCTCTTGTAAACACCATACTGAAAAATACACTAAAATATATATCAAAAATGCCATAATTCATACAAAAAATCCATCCTAGAAAAACAAAATCCCCGATGTTTATGACTTCCTTGCTACGCTTACGGGTCATGTACTTCTAGTAGTAGGTGCCCATACTACCTTCCACACCTACCCATATTTGTTTCAAAGGATTATCACAAAACTCACACACAAGTACAATAACTAGGATACACATACATCCTATCCCCACTCTCTCGAGAGTGTCTAATCACGCCTCATCTGTTCAGCTGCACATACACCTACCTACCCATGAAACTTCCACCAACCCTATAGTCGCTCGTGCATGCTAATCATACATAATGATGGATCCTATAAACAGGCAGATATTTTATTTAAACCTAATCCCACAACCAAACAAGGAACATGTAATAAGGCTAATCCAAACATTATCAGGCTATAAAATCTTAGTTATGTACAACTATGATGCATACACTAAGCAATTACAATGATGATGTCAATTTCATCTAACATACAACAATATCTCCTAGGCTATCAGGCATCATATGTCAGACAATTATATCATGCAATTCATGAAGATCCCAAGACTACCACTAGCATGTAGTTCTACTCACATCATAACAAATAATATTGAGGTAACTTGGGGTATATTTTCTTGCTCCAGTTGAATGTACACATCTCCTCCTTTGTGAGTTGCTTTTTAAAAACAATTTGAATTTAATTTGAAAATTATTTTGAAAAATTTTTGAAAACCTTTTCAGTTCCTTAGTTTGAGTCTGGATTAACACGACTGTTCATCCAAATCTCTCAAACCAGGGCTTTAATACCAACTTGTAACATCCCGAAAACACGATAATTTATTTTTTCATTTTTAATTTAAAAGAAACCATTGTTTTCAAATCAAAAACATATCAACCAAGTGTCAAATACAGTTATTCCCAAGATCCATGTATCAGAAAATCTCCCAAAAACATTTCATTGAAGGATGTGTAAGATCACGCCTTCGCCTTGCCCCGGTCGTTCGAAGTAGATGAAATATAAAACTGAAACTGTAAGCCAAAGCTTAGTGAGTTTCCCACAAAGTACCATCACATAAACATATAACATATACAATTCTATATGTTGGGTCCACAACCTCCCGGTTGGATTTCCTTGCATATAACGTACTAGGTCCACAACTTCCCGGTTGGATTACCCTAGCCCACAACCTCCCGGTTAGAATGTCCTGGCCCACAACCTCCTGGTTAGATTGCCTTTGTCTGTTGATTGATGTCACAAATCAGTATAGTCTCAGCCCCAAACATACCATATCAACATATAACAGATAACAAACATTTTCAGCAAATAATTAATTATATAGCCAGTAATTACAGGCAGTCCTACAGATCTACCAGTCTAATGTGTATCCACATTCATCAGATAATTATACAAAAATATTACTTATTCAGCATAACATCATTCAATATTTCAAGGATATCAAATCCTGTGGGTTGGCCTTGGTGCCTTTGACCCACAAGTACGGTGAGGTAAACTCACCAATCAGTCTGAAAAGATCGTTGAATAGGACACTGCTTCGAATATCAGCTCTACCAGTCACCTATTCATCAAATAGTGACCAATCTCAAATACAACTCAAAATACCGAAAATACCCTTAGATCAAAATTGTTCAAACCCTGGTCAAAGTCAAAAGTCAAAATAACTAAGGAATATCATCCTCACGTCGTGACACCCATGTGCTCACGTCGTAAGAACGCCCTGATCAGAAGTACTTAATGAAACTCTTAATCCCTTTTAGGCCAAACAAACAAATCCTCCATAGTGTTTTATTTATTCTAGAAAATCATTAAAAAAAATCATGGCTTTTTACAAATGCATGTCCAATGCATGTCCCAAACACTATTTAAGGCACAAAAAAAGGAAATGACACCAAATCTCATGCATGTGACATAAAACTCAACCATATTTCAGATCTAGCATCTATATTACTCAATGATCACTAGAGATCAATAAATTTTGCAACTTAATGGATTTCAACCACTACATCATCTTTAATATGAAGAATTAAGCATAAAAACCTAAATCTAAGTGTATAGACTCATAAAGCAATGAACTTAAAACTCACAAAATGTCTAGAAGGTGTGAAAATGCTTCATGGTGAGACTTAAATGCAAAAATGATGGACTAGATCCTCTCCCTCTTCATCTCGTTGGCTAGAAACTCCATAAATAAGCTCAAGATCAAAATATGGATGCTAGGGTCTCAAAAGGGAGTGCAGGGAGGTGATGGAGGTTGATGGTGGGCTAATCCTAGCCCTCATTTCCTTTAAATATGGAATAAAACCCCCAAAACTTGGGCTTCCTCTCAGGCTAGTCTCATGTCATGAGCCATATGTGCTCACGTCGTGAGCCCAAAGATGATGCACGATTGAACTAATCTCCTCACGACATGACATACATACCTCACGTCATGAATAAGATTAAAACCTTTGAATTTTAAAACTTAATAATTGATCACCTGATCTGAATGTTACAACATCAAGGAACACATGTGGTACAGCTTACACCAAGATGGTGCATCTTCTGCAAGGAATGGAGCATCTTCACCAACGGTGGCGTATCTTCCTCCAGGATGGAACTCTTTTACAAATGGCACACCTTGGCCTAGAGTGGCCCATGTTGCTTCCCAATGGCATAACTCCTTCATAAATTGAAGACTCCAAAGTATCACACTCTCACTATAGTGGCACATCAAGCTTCATGAGTGGCACATCTAGACACTAGATGGCACACCTTCAAGTTAGATGGTGCATCTATGAGTATGAATGGTGCATCTTAGTCATGGATGACGTATCCATGCATCCAGGTGCTCCATTCCTTTCCCAGGTGCTCCATACCCCCTTTTAGAAGATCCATTCCTTTTTCACTTGATCCGTTCCTTTGTCAGATGGTTCACTCCCTTTTCTCATATGATCCATTCCATTGTCACACGCTCCATGAATCCCAAATGTTGCATTGGGTTAAGTGCTCCATTAAACTCGAATGCTCCAAATGCTCAAGTCACATTTAACACTAACTTTTTGGAAACCATATGAATAGATGTGAAGTGTTTCTAGAGCTGGGGGAGGGGGATTCGTTTTGCTCCTCCTAAGCTCCACCTCAGCCATAGCCAATGGTGGTTTTAGTATAGAGCACATAGTGGCATGTGCAACCCCTGACTTTTCCGGACGTAGTGCAAATTTTTTCGAGTTTTTTTTCTACTATCATGCGTCCCCTGACTTTCCTGTGACACTCCTACTATGAAATCACGTGTCTGTCCCTGGCCATAGCAAGGAAAAAAGGAGGAAGAAGTAATGAAGAATAAGATAAGGTGTGGGTTGCCGGGTGGGGGAGAAGAAAGAGAGAAGACATGAGGAAGAAGAAGAGAGCTCGGTATGCCATTAACCATTAGACCAAACTTTTGTTTATCATCTAATTTCACGAAATTCCTATAAATACATTATATTCGGTTTGTTTTTGGGTTTACTCAGTTTCTTATATTTAAAAAACTGAACCCAAAATGAATTTTTCGGTTTTAATAAATACTAGGTTATAACCCGTGTACTACATAGTTGACAATTTAAATAACATAAATAATAATAATAATTAAAAAAAAAAAAAAAAAACTTACTCATCTACTATAATAAATGAAAATGACTTTGCCACATGTCCTTCTTTCATAAGATTAGCCACATGTCATTTTGTCATAATTTGATATATATTTATTTTCCACTTGTCATTACTTTAATTTTCATTTTCAATATATCATTAATTTACTTTCCATAAATTAAACCTACCATAATATAATGACTATCAAATTTTAAATTTTAAATTTTAAATTTCAAATTCAATTCCAAATAAATTTACAGTTTAAACCTTTATGTTTAATATTTTGTTATAATTAATCCGTTTAGTACACACTAGACACATAATTTTAATTAATTTATTCTTTGCATGTTTTTTTCTCATAGTTTTCACTTATTTCAATTTCAAATTCAAATAAAATTTCTATTTAATCGTTCGTACTTAACATTTTGTTTTAATCAACCCGTATATTATACGGGTCTCACAACTAGTTAATCATAATTTCCAAACACATATTTGTAATCATAATTTGCAAACACGTGTTTGTATTATACAACATTGGATGTTACATTGGAATTCATTAGCAATATTAGCCTTTTCGCCTCAAAAGATAATCAAGGTTAATATTATTGAGCACTTAAAACATAAAAGTCAAAAAAATTACACTTTTGGACATTACAAATAATCAACATCTAAAATATTGAACCAATTTCACCATAAATAAGGATCAGTAACATTATTCTCTACATAGTGTATATTAAAAAAAAAAAAATCAAATCGTAATCAAGATAATGCAGTAGTACACCCTAAACTAAGATATGCTACTCCAAAACTTTAGGACATCAAGGTATTATGTATGTTAGCATTAAGCAACAATAGCCATGGCCAAATTGTAAGGAATAGTGTTGGCGTCATTATCTTTTCTCTATTAATTATCTTATTTATCAGTTGTCATATTTATCATTTCCTAGTTTATGTGGGTTTTCTTGTTGAGTATAAATACTTTTAGGTTGTATGTAATTGTGTTTATGAATAAGAAAACACAGTTTACAATTTTCTGTCAAATTTGTCATGGTATCAGAGTAGATTTGGAAGATCTAATCAGATTTGATGAATGAAGGTGGAGAAAAACCCAGTTCCTCGAGTAAGAAGACGGTGATGGATATTTTATCACCGTACTTTCTAACCACGGCTAATCACCCTGGACAAAATTTTGTTGGGGAGAGTTTACTTCAGGACGGAAATTATTGCGATTGGCAATGTGAAATAACAAAATCAGCCCAATAACAAAATCGTTTCGCCGATGGAAGCCTGCCTATGCCTAAAGAAGAATTAGTAAAACTGATGAACTGGAGAAGGTGTAACGCTATGGTGAGAGGATGGTTAATCAGTGTAATGGAAAAGGAGATCAAAGGTAGTGTCAAATATGCCATAACAGCCCGTGACATATGGATGGATCTTGCAGAAAGATTCCGTAAAGACAACGCACCACGAGCTTATGAACTTAGAAGAAAGGTTACAATAATACGTTAAGATGATTTGAGTGTCTCTTCCTACTACACAAAATTAAGAAGTATATGGGATGAAGTCCAATCTATAAGCCCCACACCAACTTGCACATGCAATAGATGTTCCTGTGATGTTACAAAAGATTTTTTGAAGATACGTGAGAAAGAGAGATTGTATGACTTCTTGATGGGTTTAAAAGAGGAATACAATGTGGTCAAAACTCAAATATTAAGTATTGATCCTCTACCCATCCTAGGTGTCGCATACCACCTGGTAATTCAAGATGAGAAACAATGACAAGTTGCGATGGCCAATTCTTCCGGGAACGACACAACAACTTTTTAAGTTTCAGGAATCAGGAAAACCCAACAATAAATCTTTTGGGAAGGGAAACTCTTAGTCATCGAACAACAAAAGAAAAAACGATGACCGCTGGTGTACATCGTCAGAAGTCCGGGCACACGATAGAGGGTTGTTTTGAACTTGTTAGTTACCCGGACTGGTTGACACCGATGGGAATTAAACCACAAAATAACAAAGTTAAGTCATCACCACGTGTTGCTGCGATGACTGCTGATGAGACACATATGCCCAACATAACGAAAGAAGACTATAACAAGTTACTCAAGCTTTTACATGTCACACAAGTCAACTAAAATGCATGTGCCACATCCAACATGACTGGTAAGATATCTAATCATGTTGAGCCTTGGATTATTGACTCGGGTGCTAGCGATCACGTTACCACCATGAAAATTGGTTGAAAAAGGTGAAAATTAATCCAACTGTACCTATATAGCAATTCTAAATGGAGAATCTATGGTTTTTAAGAAAATAAGAAACATTCACATATCAGATGAGTTTAAACTGAGAGATATATTGGGTGTACCAGGTTATTAATGTAATATGGTATTTGTGATAAAAATCACTTGGGACTTGAACTATTTTTTGACATTTTTCTCGAATAAATGCTATGTACAGGACTTATTGGGACGAGTAGCAAGAAAGATGGATTGTTCTATTTGGAGCCATTTAGGAGTAAAGAGGTGGCCATGTCGGTTTGGAGTAAACATGAAGTTTGGAATAAAAGATTAGGACATGCATCTAATGCAGTCATCAAGAAAATACAACAGATGGGAAGTATATGAGGTTCTAGTTACAAATTTTTTTATTCTTGTATTTGTGCCAAACATAGCAAGTTACCTTTTCCTCTTAGCTTTGCAAAAACTACTAGTTTTTTATTTAATTCATGTTGACATTTGGGGTCGTTATCATCATGCTTCTTTTAGTGGTGCACATTACTTCCTGTCTATTGTTGATGATTATAGTTGTTGTGTCTAGGTGTATCTCATGAAAAACAAGTCTAAAGCATCATACTACTTGACTATGTTGTACAATATGGTTGAAAATTAATTTGAAAAACGTATAAAGAGGATTCGAAAAGACAATGGGTCAGAGTTCCAATCTAGATTCATGCTAGAATTTTATAAAGTTCAAGGAATCCTCCTTGAAACCTCTTGCCCATACACTCCTCAACAAAACAGGATTGTCGAAAGGAAACATCGAAATTTGTTAGAAATAGCTAGAGCTCTCCAGTTTCAAGCCTCACTTCCTTGAATGCCACATGGGACAATAAGGATACAAACTATATAAATTAAAGACCCTCAAGATTCAAGTCACTCGTGATGTAACCTTTAACGAAAATGTCTTTTTTGATGAAAATTATAAAGGATACAAAAAAATTTGAATACAATAATTTTATTAAGTGTATTAACAATTCAGAGAATTTTGTCAATAATTACAGTCCTACAACTGTGATTGAACCTATTACAGGGGTTGATGTAACGCTCACATATTCGGATTACTCAATTTAGAGACAATAAACGTTAAAAATGACTTTTTGATAAAAGATTATTTAGAGTAAATAATCTTAATCAAAGTATAGTATATGTCACAAGGATTCCGTACATATAAAGAAGGCTGAAATCCGACTTATAACGAAGAAGTTATGACCCGTCGAAGTTTCGCGATTAAACCAACACGACTCCGCGTATCGTAAAAAGTAAAATTTTGACAATATAATTTTTAGCTGTATCGTAAACAAAAGTTGTAGTAGACGTTAAACCGAGAGCATGCATATAGAAAACGTCTAAATCTAACTTCATTTGAGGAAGTTATGAATTTTCTAAGATTTAGCGTAGCAGTACACAGCTCGGAAATTGAATTTTAAACCGATTGATTTTTAGCCAACACAACCTAAACAAGAATTGAAGATCTCGTTAATAGGAGCTCAACGATATAAAAACAATCGAAAATGGACGTCGGATGACAAAATTATGAATTTTTAACGAACTTTAACTGTTTAAGTCTGTTAAAATATAACTTTAAAAAAAATTTCAAAATTAGCCGACGGACTCTAAAAGAAGGTTGTGGATCACGTTTCTACCTACGTGTGGATATAAAGAACGTCAAAAATGAAAATCGTATGTGAAAGTTACAAATTTTAGAAGATAATTAATTTTTAGACTAATCAAGAGCACAACAAATGTTATTCTCAACTCTCAAGAGTCTTTTCCAACATTGATACCTCATAGAACTTGTAGCAAAACATACAATGAAAAACCATAATATACATTAAACTAGAAAATGCACTTAAAATTTAGGATTTTTTTGGAGTATCTATTGGTATGAATTCGGTAACTTAAATTGCAAAATACATCCAAACATCACACCATTAGTAAGCACGTTAAAATCTTGGAAAATAACTCCATTTTCCTATGTTTTAACCAAGAAACAAATCAAAATCTTGAAAAATACCCACAAAATGATACAATTACACAAGAATTGAAGGAAAATAAAAAACCTAGTATGCTAAAATGATGATTTATAGATTTATAAATTTATATGTCGTATGAAATTTACATGTGTATAATATTTCAAACTTGGTTACCGGTGTTTTAGCACTTCCATTAATTTGCCACTCATAAAGAAAAAAATCAATATTTTTTAGAATATGAATGTGATAATAAAATATTATTGACCAATGAGTTTGTGTTATTTACCTCAAAGGCCTGCACATGTCTCCATAAAGAATTTGAGCAAATTACTTATCCATGCTTGGTAAAAATGAACATTTAGAAATAAATATGGGATAATGACTTAAAAGGGTAATATATTTTTCGATTTGTATATATTTAGTCACTGAGTTTTTTTTCGTCCACATTTACCCCTTCAACTTGTTAAACTGTACACATTTAGTCCTTATGACCGGCTACTCCAGGTTAGCCGGTAAAAATGACTTAATAGGGTAATATATTTATCACTTTGTACACATTTAGTCCTTAATATTTTTGTACACATTTAGTCCTTAATATTTTTTTTATTGAAAAATATGTCATTTTTATTTTTTTATTCATCCAGTACTTATGAATTATTTCTTTAGGTTTTTCTCACGACATTTTATGTGTGATAGCCATATGGTGGTAGGATACTTTCAGGTGGTCCAGCTATATGTTGTAGGCCAAGATACCAGGTGCGGGCCGGCTATAAGCTGTAGGCACGAACACTCGAGAAGAGCGGTTGAATTAAGACGTCATGCCAACAAACCCTGAGTATTCCAGTTCGAAGACTGATTGGACCTGTTGCATGTTGGCATTCCAGTCTGATGACTCATTGGGCCAAGGTATACCAATCTAATGAGTGTGGGTCCATTATGCATGATAATACGTTTCTTGTGCTGGGTATTTTGGGGAAAACTCACTAAACTTTGTGCTTACCCAGTTGTTTATGTTTTCAGGTTCTATCGTTGGCCATGAGAAGGCGAATGCATAACTATACACACTCATCAACATTATTGAGGATTACACATTTTCTTATATTACTCTGATTTTCGATAAATGTATTTTGGAATAAACATTTTTTCTTAATAATGGATTTATAATTAGGGAGTTTTGCCTTATTTAAAAATGAAAATTTTTGGTTGTGAAAATGAGACATTACACATAAACAGCAACAGTCTCGCACACTTCATCAATGATTGTCTCACGTAAGATGTCGTGAGAAAAACCTAAAGAAAACATTAATAAGTACTGAATGTGTACAAAAACAAAAATGACTTATTTTGAAACAAAAAAATATTAAGGACTAAATGTGTACACAAATATTAAGGACTAAATGTGTACAAAATGAAAAATATATTACCCTATTATATCATTTTTCCCGGCTAACCTGGAGTAACCGGTCATAAGGACTGAATGTGTACAGTTCAACAAGTTAAAGGGGTAAATGTGGACGAAAAAAAAAATCAATGGCCAAATGTGTAGAAAACGAAAAATATATTACCCTTTTAAGTCATTATCCCAATAAATATCTATATAAATTATACATATATCATATACAAAACAACTTTTACTTAGAATTAAGCATCCGTATTGAGTCATCAATTAATAGTAAAACTTACACCTCCCTCAAGATCCTCAACTCATTACACCATATCTCACAAAACCTATTCTATAAAATACAAAAAGTGTGGAATTGTCAGTTTGTAAAGGATTGACGGAAGAAACAATGGGAAATGTCGTAACACAGGCTTTAAGAAATCATGCCCGCAAGAATCGAGGATCTAGCTGCAAAAAAATAATAAAATAATAAAATCATGGTGATGACAAATGTATTTTTCACAAAAAAAAATCTACAATTTAAACCCAATACATACTAATAATCACAATATTAAACCTCTTCCAACCAACCACCCAAAAAGGAGAATGTGAAGGCAGCATTTAAGAAATAAACATTGGGTATCCGTGGGTCGATGCTATTAATGTAGTTCCCACTCATATCCCCTCTGAGCACCTAAACTATTCACACATGCCATAAAAGAAAACAGAGAAAGATCAGATATTGTACGACATTATGGGGGCAATGATTATCTAGTGTATGTAGGGACGGACGCAGGATTAATAACAGGTGTTGTCGATTTTTTTTTCGGTCAACTATAATATAAAACCGAAAAATAATTCATTACATCTAATACAAATAAGCGATCCATTACATAAAAGTTAAAAACATAACAACGATCTATCTTCTATTACAACTTAAATTTGTCCTTTTCATGCAGACATATTTTGAAATCGTTCCATTACCTTTGCATTCTCAACTTTCAAAAGTGTTTCGGTCTCAACAAAGCAAAGCAACGCGTCGTTTAAAAACTACGCAAGTCGGTCTAAAAGAGCTTCATCTTCGAAAAACATCTTTCTACACTTGCGGTCGCTACGGGTAATATCAAAGCCAACTTTAAAAACTTATAAACCAAAAGATAATACTGATGTTTCCCCATACTAACCATCAAACGAGAAAGCTCATAAATTTCTTTCAAAGTGGTAAAACGCTCATCTTGATGCAAGAGTGATAAAATATCTCAAGTTGTCGTTCAAGATCTATCAAATCCGAATCACCAAAGTCATACTTGTACAACTTAGCCAACTTCAACAACTTTGATTTGTCAAATTTGTGCAAATGAATCACAAGGGCTCAAATCACCAATTTATTCTAGTAACTGGGTGCTTGTTTCACTAAATTGATCCCAATATTCTGTAAGTTGCATATCCACCACCATGTTAAAGATTTCAATCTCAAAATGAAATTTATTGGTCTTTGTAGTCGTACGGTTTTTCGCACCAACAAAAAATCCTCAATTTCCAAAGTAGCAATATTGTGTATTTGACAAAAACAAGATACCTCTGGCAAAATGCTAGCAAACCCTGTGTCTCTGAAAGATTGCAACGCGACTATTGTCCCTCTAACCATCAAAGCCGCTTCTAAAATGTCTAGATCTTTTTTTTTTTTTTGAAGTTGCTTTGATAATGTACCCGTGAGGTGTAAAATGTCATACATCATATATAAGTAAAACAAGAACTCATAAGATTTAAAATATGCTAAGATTTTGGATGTTTGTTAATGATTTGCCAATGACCCTCCATCCACTTTCATAAATTCTAAAACTACAAGAACATCCACAAACAACTTCATCAAACTTGTGAGTGTGTTGAAATACGAACCGCATCTTGTATCTCCCTCTCTAACAAGTGTAGTCACTTGATTTAACCCTATTCCAGTTTCAAGTTCACCACTACACACACCTTTTTGCACCCTTTGTCTTGCTTGTTCCCGTAGTAAGTCTTTTCTTTTACACGAGGCACAAACAACATTAACTACCAATGAAATTTGCTCAAAAAGTCACTAACACCATCATGCTTCTTTTCTACAGCTACAACCACTAACTGAAGTTGGCATGCAAAACAATGTACATAAAAAGTTGTGTCATTCTCTTGTAATATCAAAGCTTTCAAACCATTGAATTCCCCTTGCATATTGCTAGCCCCATCATAACATTGTCCTCTTATCTATTAAATATATATATATATATATATATATATATATATATATATATATATATATATATAATATAACACATAAAGCTAATTAAATTAAATTGAAATAACAAAAAAGTAAAGAATAAATTACCTGACTAAAACTCAACTTATTACTTGTAAGTACTTCATTTATGGTGTTTTTTAGTGTCAAATAGGATGTATCATTCACATGCACAAGTTGAATGAATCTTTCCTTCACAAAGCCAAGATTATTGACATATCGAAAAACAATAGCCATGTGTTCCTTTTTCGTGACATCGCTAGATTCATCAACCAATAAAGAGAATACATCTTGAACAATCTCTTGGCGAATACTCAAAAGTACTTCTTGCGCATAACATTGCAAAAGTTCTTTTTGAATTTTAGGGCAAATAAGTTGATTGTTTTTAGGAGCATTTTCTAAAGTATTGTTGAAAATATCTTCACTAGTCTCTCGAATAGCTTTTAACACTTCAATGTAAAGCTCTCTATTTTCCGAGTTAACCGAATCGTCATTACCACGAAACGGTAAACCAATTTTCAATAAAATGCTAACAAAATAATAGAAACACGTAATCGTGTTTTATATTTATGATCCTCCACTTCAGTTTGCCTCCTCAAGACTGCATTAATAGCTTGTTTTTCTCTCAATAAACAATCACACTTTTCTTTTGCTTTGTTGTGAAAACTATAAACATTACCCACATGAGTCTGAAATGCATTTTTTTATTCCAAGTATCAAAACCTTGGGAAACAAATGCATTTCTTACTCCTATTTGTCCCATGATGTCTCCACACACATAACAATATAAACAAATGCTTTTTTTTTCACACTATATTCCAACCAATCAAAATCGTTAAACCATGAAGGAACGAAGCTTCTTAATCTCTCACCTATTTTCTTTTTTGGAAACTTATGTAGCCTTATTTGACAAGGTCCTTGAAGAAAATACGCTTTTATTACATCATCTCTTATATTTGGCCTGTCTGCCGGGTCCTTTGGAAGATCTTTCAAATCAACACTATCATTAGTTTCATTAGAGCATGGTGTTTGTGGAATTACATTAGAAACCGAAGGGATTGATTGATTGGTGATTAGTGTTTGGGAAGATCCTTCACCACTTTCATTAGGATGAGGTTTTGGTCTTTTGGTAAGAAAACCACCAAGGGTAATGTCACAACTAGAAAATTTAGGGTTGAGATGGTGTTTCATGTACAAAAATTTCTTCTATGTAACTTTATAACATAAAATTAGTGAAATTCAAACTACAATGTTATTTGAATACATACGTGCATACCTTGTGAAGCAAGTTGAAATAGCCTCATACAAGCCCAAAACTTGATCCAATAGCTAAGCCCAATCATTTATGGGCCTTAGCCCAAGAATTCTCGGCCCAACACACTATAGGCCAAAAACCCATTCCTTTGGGCCGAAAACCCTTATGGGACCTAATTTAAGCCCACAGGTCATTCATACTCTCTAAAAACCGCAAACTCTTGAAGGAAATAGGGTGTTTTTGCCACCCTTAAAACCGAAAACCCCTTGAGAAGCCTTTTAGGTCACAAACTCTATAGAAATCGGTTGAGGATGAGACAAAAAAAAAGAGAGAGAGAAAATAAAACCAAATATCTTGACACCTCATAACATTACCTTGAGTTACCCATCATACATCAACACCATGCACACTTTTATCCCCCATGCACCCATACACTACACAAGAATACCCACCATGCATCAAAGTCACCACCTTTTTCTTCCCCCATCTTATTCTCGGCCGAAACCCCCACCATACACACATCAAACATTTTCTTTCACTCAAAACTTCTCTCATCTCTCCCTCTCATTTTGTGTGGGTGGATCATCTTCAAAGGGGTTTTCTCTTCAAACAACTCATAATAAATTGGTAACTTCTTGTAAAACTCTAGTGCTCACATACATGTTAATGTTAAAATCATTCCATTTACACACACCATTTCGTGTGTAGCCTCTTAGCACATCAACCATTTTCGAGTGGTCTTCAAGGCTAGGCTCAAAAACTTCTCTCTTCTTCTCCCTACAACTCACGAAATCCATAAGGTGAGCTTCATACCCCACTATTTTCGTGTTTTTCATACTTTTTTTTCTAGGGGGAATACAACTCCATTTCCGGTTAGCCATTGGATATTTGCATGCACCTATGTGTTTATGTAACGATTTGTGCTTGAAATGTTGATTATCTCATACTAAAACATCATAAACTCGTGATTTACAAGCTTCATGTTTGCTAGATTATGTTTAACCATTTGATAAATGCATGCTTCTTAGTTGTGTGTTGAATATGGAACAAAAACTTGTTTAAAAAGGTTATTATCTCATACAAAATGTGATGTACATGCTTACTAACATATGTGTCATATAAAACATGGTGAACATGATTTGTTCTCTTAAAATTTTCGAAATCATAGTAGGTATGAATATTCATGCATGCTTACTTTTGGATACATACATACTCTCCTTGTATGAAACTACACTAATATTTGGGTAAAATATCGAGTTTATTATTTTTGGTGTTACAAATATTGCGACATACTTGATTCAACTAAAACAACGTATTTTATGTTACAACTTACAAAAAGTTGTAGAAAGAACATTAAACATAACCAGAAAGTTTGAATATTTTACTAAAACTAAAATTATTAGTAAAATAGTCGTAAACTTGTTGTCATTACTTTTGGATGATTTATAACCCAAAGTAATATACTATTTTTACAACATATGTTACAACTAGACATTATTCATTAAAGGCTATTTATATAAAATGTGGTAAATAGCTTAACCAAAATCATATACAAAACAGTTTCGTGACAGAAAATCTTGCGTGTCATAAACTCTTTGTCATGAAACTCTTATTTCGTAAGTATTATACTACATGTCATGAAATCTGGAAATCAGGTGTCATAAAACAGCACATTATCAAAATTTGGAAAATGCGTGTCATAAAACATCAGTCATGAATTTAAACTTTTGAAGTTATTTCAATATTCAATAAAGAGTGTCAAAACTTGCATAAACCCATTAATGCTCTAGTGAGACACTATCTTCGCCGTACCTACCTAGTGTACACTCTAAGTCCCGTAGTTATAACCAAAGTCTCCTGGAGGGAGAGCGAGATAATTGTGTATAGATCTATACGGGGATTGACACCCCCACACCTGAGTTATTCGCTACAGCTAGACGGGGCCAGTCTAGGGTGACAAATATCTTACCACAACCGACACCCGAAGAACGTCATGACAGGCATAACAATACATCAAGCATGGTTATAACGACTCACATAGAGATTAACAATATCGTTTTGATACGGGGGAACAACACCACACTGATTTTATATAATGAAAAAGTACGCACCATTTTCAATACACTAGCAACACTAATCTGGTCTTAAGGTTTAAGACTACAAATACATACAAACAGAAAATATAGGATTTTTTGGGAACATACATTCACATGATTCAAAGGAAAGTGCATACAAATATTCATGGTTTTTGGGAAACAAATAAACATTTCATTTCTATGGAAAATATTGGATTTTCCGAAAGTATTTAACATTTTTGCCAAACAAAACAAATACAAAATATCTTCACACAAAACTGCTTATGCACTCACCAACATTCTATGTTAACGTTTTTTAAAATGACTTGTAATCTCAAGAACTTAACTCATTGAACAAATACTTGAGCAATGGATGTTGGATATTTTGTTGCATTATGAAATTTACAATTATTGACACTTTTGTGTAACACTTGAACAATTACAAATGTAAACTTATGAATTTTTTTTATCTTAATGTGTTTCGTTTGGTTTCTATGTATATTTATATTCAATTGTGATGATACAATACAATGACGTCGTCCGCTCCCTGACGTTTCCGTCGTCCTAGTTAGGGGGTGTGACAGGTAACCTATAATGCAACATTAAGCTAAATAACTAATAATTTCACCAAATCATACAATAGCTTTAATAAAAACATACAACTTACACCAAATCAAAATTATACTTCAATAAAGACAATAAGAAATAGGAAATTTATTTCACCAAATCAATCAATAAGTCAATAACATCAATAAAAACATATCAATTTCACCAATTCAAGATAAAAACATAGCAATTTTGATTTCAACATAAACAAATTGGTAAAATTTCTATTTTCAAACACTTACTTGCTTCATTCTTAGCTAGGGCTTGGAGATTACTTAGAGTCAAACTGAGAAAATGGGATTCGATTTTTGCTAACCAATCAACAAGACACTCAGGAAATTAGAAGGAATTAGCAATGGAACTCCTGGAAGCAACGAGCAATGAAGTCGTCGAGTCGATACATGAAGCAACAAAGTGTCGATTGCCGAACAAAATACCACTAGTCTTGATGCCTTTTTTTCCCTTTTGCTTCTGTCGAATAAGTGTCCAGACCAAACACCCATTCTCCTAATTGGATCAAAAGATCCAATTATCCAAATGGCATTGGCTATTTTACTTTTTTTTGGGCTAAAATTAATAGGATTTTTGGACTACTAATCAATAAGTTTAGTTTGTAAATGTATATTTGGGATTTGATCCAATGGAGTGACAAGTTTTTTTACATAGTTACCGTTTATAATAAGTAAAAAAATTTCAAAAAAATTTCCACTGCATACGCGGGAACTAGGTGTTGCCGTTGTCACACCGGACACCTAAGCAAAACCATCCCTAAGTGTATGTCTGGTGAAAGAATGAGAGAGTAGAAAATGAAGCAAATATGTGAAAAGTTTAGAAAGAGACATGATATTTGGGGGAAGGGTGAAAATTATTTTGCTCTATGTGATTTTGTGTAATCAATAGAAAACAGGAAAACCATTGAAAAGGAAAAACAATGACATGAATTAGAATGTGATCGGTTGAATGATACTTATTAAATCCCTATTCATCATCGTAAATATTTAAAATTTTAAAAAAGGTAATAATAATTAGAAAATGAAAAGTGAAAAATATATGTTTCAGTTTTGAGATTATAAGAAAAGAAAAAAAAAACATAAATTATAAGAAATTAACAACCGGCACACTTTTTCTATCTAATAAATAAAGGTTTTTTTGTCATTTGTCACATCACTAATTCAATTTGCTATATGTTATTTTGTGGTTATTTTGAATTAATTTTTTTAGGCATGTCATTTTATGAGTTTTTCTATTTTACTAAATTCCACATAATAATTTAATGTAATAATTGCAATAAGTAATAAATGAATATTAATTTCCCTAATAAACTTACTTTTTAATTTAAAAATTCCTAAAATTAAAGTTTCTTTTTTGAATTTAAATTTAAAAGATAAAAAATATATCTATTATAATAAATCATTATTTTATTATTTTCTTATAAATTCAAAGTTCTTAAATATTTTGACCATTATATTTAACTTTTTTTTAATTAACACATGTAATATATGAGTCTCACAACTAATTTATTCTATAAAAAAAAAAAAAGGTAAACCCAAAACCAACCGTTATGATTTGGTTTCGATTTCATCATTTTTTATTTTTTATTTTATTTATTTAATATTATTATTATTTTCTAAAAACACTAAAACTTACACCGTTTCACTTTAGTGAAACTACGATCGACAATTTGTTTCTCTGAATTTCGATTGACATCACCAAAAGAAGGCATCAAAACGCAAATTTGGGTCGATTTTATCAATAGCATGCTGGATGGCATCCTTCTTTAGATTCTTTCTCGTCTTCGATACATCGAAGAAGTAATTCGAAGCAGTATTTTGTCCAAACGATGGAGTTACATGTTTCAATTCCGTTTCTTGACATATACTGTTTTCGAGGATCCAAGGACCGAGAAAACATCAAAAAAAGCAAATTCAAAAAGTTTGTATATTGGGTTTTAGCAAACAAATCCGTCGATTTAGATTGGTTCGACTTAGATTGTGATGATTACTACAGTATGTCGACAGTAGGGCGGTAGATTCAAATCGCCGTTACCAAAAATGTCAAACAACTTGACTTATCGTGTCACCCTAGAAATAATACAGAGGATGTCGAGATGCCCCATTGTACTTCCTGTTCCTTGGAGGTATTACATCCCGCTCCCAAGTTCAACTTAAAGAGAGAAAATAAATAGAAATGGGTGGAAATGAGAGGAAAGTAAGAGAAATTGGTGCCCCCGAGTTTCATTAAAGGAAGGAAGTGGAAGGAAATGAAAAGATCACTTTCCTTCCTAACTTTCCTTCCAATTTGGAAGGATTTGGAAAAAAAGAATAAAATGTTTAACTTTCCTTTCATTTCTCTCCAACTCGGGAGCACAAAAGACAAATTTCTTTTCCTTTCTTTTCTCTTCTTTTCTCTCTTTACTTTCTTTTCTCTTCTCTTCTTTTATTTGCTACAACTCGGGAGCGGGGTGTGAAAGTTGTATTTGGAGGCACGTCGTCTAAGGTTGCCTAATATTACGGGGTTTGTTTTGACCTCTGTTGACTTATTGGGAGACGACGATTTGGTAAAAGGGTTTCTAGAAAGCTGCCCTTCACTTAAGGGCATGAGTTTGTTATCCTGTTTCATGAATGAACTTGATCTTCTTTATATTTCTTGTCCGAAGCTAGAATCGCTGAGAATTGAAAATAACAAGGATGAGTGTATGTGTGATGTCTTTAAGATTTGTTGCCCAAAACTTGTGGATTTGGATTTAAAAGGTCTTATAGCTTATAATATTTTCTTTGAACGTCTAGACTCTTTGAAGGAAGCTGCGATTCAGCCTAAAATGGAGGGGAACACCATATCCGACTCTACCTAATCTGAAGAGTTTGGTGTTGATTACAACTATGTACGCCTTCACCATGGATAACTTCAACCAAATTCTCAAATATTGTCCCAAACTAGAGTCTCTCAGGTTGAATATTGATCAGCTATTCTCATATTAATTGGTAGTTTTAATGTATCACAATTTTCAAACACAATACCTCACTTTCACTCTTTCCTTGGTGACTTATGCATTTTAAATTCCTATCCTAGGCATAGAGGCGGAAATTTCGGCCTTTTTAATTATAAATGGGTTGCTCAAGGTTATATTTAGCACCTCATATGTAACACTTATGCTTTTGTTTGATGATCTAGGATTTTCATGGAAAATATGTGTATTTGGATGATGATGAAACAATGAGAAGCTTGACTCCTGATGTGAAAAGACTCGAGTTTTTTAAATTTAATGGAGAAGAGCCAGAACTAGAGTATTGGTTTGAAGACACATTGAATATGTTTTTCAGTTGGGGTGACAACGGTAGGCTCTCTTATTGGTGACTATCAAAGTCACTGTCAAACTGATGCAAGTGATGGATTGATGACTACATTTCATGGTCTTGTGTGGATGTTTTTTGGATTTGAATTTTTGTTTCATGTTGCTCCATTTTCAACTATTACTAGAAAATACTTGTTTGATTCCATAGTTTTGTTCATATTCTACTATAAAAACTACAACACAACACCAACGATTGCAACATCAATATGTGAAACCAAAAACATGTATGTAACCACAGCAACAACAATTGCAACACCACTACCTCATTATTTAATTCCAACTGCACTATTTGAACATAACATTTGCACCACCACAAAAATGAAATTCATAGTTTAGCACGTAGAGAAAAAGAAAAAAAATGAAATACATAGTTTTTCATCCTAAGCAGTCGATAGTCTGAGCCTTATTTTTGTAGTCACTCTTCTACATCCATCCATCCATCCTTTCTATAAAACCTAGCAAGTGTAAATACAAGCATCAGTATGTATCATATGACAAATTTGTATATTTGAAATATAATTATTTCGGTATGTATGTATGACATGTATGTGTATGTATAATAGGTATGTACATATGACAGATAGCTCACAAGTATTTATGATCTTGAAACATATCCATCAATTAGAAGTTAATTAAAGGGGTCGATAAGAAAAGGAAGTTATTAAAGGGATAGAGAGGTGAAGAGTTGATCTCTATTGAAATCATTTTGGGACAGAAATGATCTCACTTTCTTTGCATGTGTGAAGAAAGAATTGCAAGCTGTCAAAGAGCAATGGCCATGGAGGATACAAAGTGACATAATTTGAAGCTAATGGTTTAGAAATTCAAGAGTATTCATCTCTAAAATATGATTTTTAACGTAGGACGTGTCTGTTGGGTTGACTAAACATATAAGATTCATTTAATTGCGTTAACGATTCAAAAATGTAATTATCCATCAACTCTTAAGGGTAGGAAATGAATTTTGCATATTTTAGGAGACCATGTAAGCTCTAGCATATGTGATCTTAAGGTTGAAGTATATCCTAAGTGAGAAATTGAATATTTTAAATAAGTGAATAATGTAACATTCATTATTCAAGCTGTAAATAGTTTGATTTCTAGAGCTAATAACATTTGCGTTCATGTTTTTGTTTGATTATATGTAAAATGATCAACTCTTTAAACATATTTCAGATTTACATGAAAAAAGGGCATGTTTATTTTTTATACACCAATTAGGCACATAATGTGCTTGGAGTAATGCCCAATAGACAACATAAAAGGAGGTGAGTCTGTAATACTATAAATAATCAATCTTTACACTTTACAGTAAACCATGTATAAATAATATACGTTTAAGACAAATGGTTGAGATGCAATTGCAGTTAAACGACTTGAAATCTTTGTGTATGTATATGTCCTTAATCTACAAGTTTTTTTTTTTTTTTTTTGTAATTAGCAAGAGATTTTTTTAATGAAACTATGAGATATTTATGTGTATGTATATGTACATGATGAACCAAATTATTATCTACTTTGACAGCCAAAAAATTGTTTTGTATATGTATACTTGGACACCTTGAAGTGTTACACTGTAAATTTTCAAACAAAATTTTCATTTAAAAATCACATTAATCTCAATACATAAATCAAAAAAGCTCCAAAATCTCATTTTTATCAAAACACATGTCCATGACAACAAAAACCAGGATCCTCAAATATAGCACAGTCTCGTTTGTACAATAAAGCTGGCGCCTTCCCGTGATCCTGTGAAGTACCTGAAACACATAACACATAACACATAACACCATAAGCACGAAGTTTAGTGAGTTCCCCAAAATACCACACATATCTCATTAGCCTCTCATGGCTATGCTCAAATAAGACCCTCCGGTCAATGTGTCTCAGTGGGACCCTCCAGTCCCACAATTCGGGTGGACCCTCCGGTCCTAACTCAATAAGCTCAGAATAATACACAACATAAATCACAAAGACATAATGCAGAGTATCTCAATAATCAATATAACACATAAGACCCTCCAGTCACACAAAGATTACCACTCTAGGTAAAGTATAGTGAGAAGACTTTCCTCGAAGCAAGCAAGCAAATACACCTCGTACACAAATCACCAATCTAGCATTCGCCTAACACATGTGATAATTATCTCTAATTAAAATCACAACTCCAAAAAAACTCATACTAGCCCCTCTCTAACTCTTGGGAAGGGTAAAAGACCATTCTACCCCTCCATGGTCTCCATTGCTTACATTTGGTCAAGACCCTGAAAGTCAATAAGTCAACAGTCCATGTTGACCTGATTCGTCGAGTGCATCTACGTGACTCGTCGATATCCCTTGTTTCCTCACAAGTCTCATGAAAGTCCAACTCAACTCGTCGAGTTGACCCTCCAACTTGCCGAGTTATCGCATAATCTGGCTCATCGGGACAAACCCTAACCGACTCGTTGAGTCAGCTCATTGACTCGGCGAGTCCCTTCACCGAGTTTCTTATTCAGACGTTTTAAGGCAGATCTACCACTCCACACTCTAGATCTAGGCTCCCAAGGCTCGAATGTCACGTAAAGCTTCAATCTTTACGTTCATGCATGGCACATCTTACTCCAACATGCCAATCCAACTCTAACAAAGAGGTTTAAGCAGAATAACTCTTGTGTGGCCGAATAAAGTTGGAACCTTTGGACTCTATGGACCTTACAAGGTCCAGATCTGAAGTCTAGACCCTTAATAGACTCCATGCACTCATTGTCCCAACAAAAGGTGGTAAAAGCCCTAACTTCCAAACTTAAGAGATCCAACTAATAAGATGAGAAAGGTGTAAGATTTTTACCTTCCACAGAAGCTTCAAGTGAAAGAATGCTAGATCACACAGCCTTTCCTCGTTCCTTGCTTGTATCTCACTCCTTTCGTTCCAAAAGATCCACCAAAACACTTAATATTAGCTCACACACTTTCTCTTAGCTCAAGGGTCGATTACGGTTTCACACAGGGGAGTTGGGCAGCTGGTGAGGCAGAAATGAGGACATAAGTTTCCTTAAATAGGCCCCAAACCCGAGGATTTAGGGTTTATCTCGCAGCGCCTACTCGACGAGTCAGCTATATGACTCGTCGAGTCGATTTTTAGACCCATGTGGTCAATCAGTCTCTACTCGACGAGTTGAACCACCAACTCGTCGAGTCACCCAACCAACTCATAAATAAACATATATAAATATTAGGGATGAGCAGTTTTTCCCAAATCTCGATCCCGTACCGGTACCTTACCGTACCGGAACCGGTACCGAACTGTACCGAATTTAAAAATATGGGACAGTACTTGGTACTCCAAATACACAAAATTCGGGATTCGGTACCACTGGTACTGGTACTAGTACCGAAAACTAGTACCATTCCCGGTACAGACCGAAAACTAGTACCATTCCCGGTACAGGTACCAGTGATTTTAATTCTGTTTGGTACTCGGGATTAACTTTTGATCGAATTCGGTTTTCAGGAAATCGGGAACGGTACGAGTCAGTACCGGTTTCGTCCCACGCTCATCCGTAATAAATATTATACCTCGGAGTCATGATGTTACATGAAGTGTACCAAATATGTTTATTTCATGTTTAGTTGTTACAATATTGAAAGAATGGTGTTGCCACCATGTTTATTAAGTTGCATAAATAATTCATATTTCTCATTTCAGTTAGTTGTGGTTATAGTAGCTAAAAAAATGATGGTTGAAAATACAGATATTAGAAGCATAATTATGGCTGCAGGGACAATGGTTCATATTGTTGTGTACATTATTTCGTTATACTAGATCAAGTTGGACCCGAAAACTGTCGTTACAAATAATGATTGTAATTAGTTACAAAAATGATGAATAATAAGGCATGCGGACGAAATGTTTAATTTGTAAAATTAACTTAGTATTGTGTTGGGAATAAATGTATAGAGATAAGGTTGTAAATGACGTTTCCAATCCTTTTAAATCGTATTTCACATACTCACTAAAGAAAATAATTAAAAAATATATTTCATATAAAAATAAAAATGTTTAAAAAATCCTTTTATATGTAATTGGTGTTGATATATATTTTTCCTATAGATTTGTATAAAATATAAATCGTTTCTAATATTTACATTCTTAAATGTGTTTGGTCTGGTTAAATGTTATTATAATTATAGAATATAAAATTTTGAACATTAATCGACGAATGCGAGTAGCAATAAAAAATTAATATTTGTTAACATTTATATTTTAGAACGATACACATGTCAGATATATAATAATTATTCTGATTCTTTCGATATGTTGTATGTTCTTATGATTTGAAAAAATATAAGTATATATTGATGCACTTCGTAATGTTATATTTAATTTATATAATATAACATGTTTTTGAAATCGTACAGCATGTCTCACAAAATCAAAATAATCATTGAAAACAAATCGCTTAATTGAAACTAATGCTTAGTGACATGTTTGCCAATACAATAGTATTAGTGAACTTAGCAAACAATTCAATCACAGTGAAGTCTATAATTCGAATGTGGTTTATAAAGAATTGTTATATGATTAATAATGCACAATCAATCATGTATTCATATACATTTGTAAAAATCCCAACTATTCATTTTTAATTCTTATTGTAATTGTTTATATGTAGTAACTATTTCTACAAAAGAACTAATCGTCTCTAAAACTAATTTCTAAAAAAAAATATTCACAACCGTCGTTTGGCGCAAGTAAACGGCTAGTGTGTGTGTGTGTATATATATATATATATATATATATATATATATATATATATATATATATATATTAAAAATGTATTCAAACAAAACCTCAAAAAAAATATTCAAACAAAACATAAAAAAAAATCATTAGTAAATGTATTCGAATAAAACGTCAAAAAATTTAAGAAATTTATTTGAACAAAAACATCAATAAAATATATAAAAAAAATTAAACATTATATTTGAACAAAAGGTTAAAAAATATTTAATTCATAAAAATATATAAATAAAATAAAATAAGAATATAATAAATAATAGACAAAATTACATAAATGGTCCCTATAACATGAACAATTTACATAAACGGTCCTTATGATAAGAAGGGCATATGTGTCATTTCACAAAAGACTTAACTAAAAAAGTTAACACCGTTAGTCAAAATGACTATCTTTGCAACATTTTGAAACCACAAGGACTATCTATGCAAACAATTTGTTATAAGGACTAAAGTTAGTCTATTTTTTCAACCATAATGACTATTTATTTGATTTTGTATATCATACATACTTATAAAAGAAACATTTTTCCTTGATTCTTATGCATTTGAAACCCTCTAATTTGATTTCCTTGATTATTATGCATTTGAAACCTCCTAATTTAATTAATACCACTCAAAAGACTTTTTAATAATAATTATTAATTGGTTCTTTAATTTAAAGTAATATGAACAACATCAAACATAACAAGACCAAGTATAAATACGATGAATAATAGGAACATCTTTGTCATATTTTGCAAGGATTAAGGACCTTTAAAGAAGGAAAAAAGACTTTTATGTGTGTATTGCTTTTCATACAAATTTCAATATATATATATATATATATATATATATATATATATATATATATATATTTGTTTTTACCAACTGTTCAATGTGTGGTTGCTTCTGGTATGTCACATGTTATATTCGGACTAAAAACTTTTGCATAAAGATGCACTTAATTCCATTCACTACAGGTACTAAATTAATATTTGACTCACACACACACAAACAAATCTTGCTGAGCCTTTTAAATTATTTGAATAGATTCGGTTTTCATCATCATTCCTTCTACAATGAAAATTATCTCTACCTTCACTATTTGACACTTCCATATGTATCCATGCGTGTAAGAACTTCTATTTTTCTTAAGATTTTTTCTTGTTAAAACCATTTTAATATCTAAGAATATAAAAAAGATGGAAAATTGTGAAATATTCATCCTTGGCATCACAAGGTGGATTTATTGAACCCTAGAAGATATTGGAAAATATGAAGTCATATTAGCAAATGTATTGCTACATATAAATTGTTTTACATGTCAATTGGTCTTAGTTTCCACTAAAGTCATGATTTCCTATTTGATCCTATAAAATATCAAATGTGAACTAAAGGCAGGTCATGCATATTTTAATGTTGTACTGGTATTAACCGATACCAATGAGTTGACATGCTCCTTTTCAAGTCATGAGAATGTAATCCTTTTAGCTTTCATTTTTTTGTATATATACATTTAGTCTGAACCAAGCATTTGTGTGGCATGGGTATGTTTCTATTAGTCTCTAATGGAAATTAGATGTTGGTATCCAGACTATGCCTATGTGGTTTTAGTTTACTGATGTTTGAATATGAAAATTAACATGATGCATCGATATGCATTTAACAAATAATAAGTACATCACATTATTTACTTAATCAATATTAATGGATATGAATGTCACTTTGTGCATTTGCAGTAGCGTAATCGGGATTGAATCCGAGAAGTAGAGTTGTGTGGTGATAAACAAACATAGATTTTGTAGTATTTGTTGGATGTTTTGGCTTTGATAGAAAAGAACCCATCAAATACAAAAAAAAAAAACAACATTAATATATTTCTAAAAATGAAAATGTTGTATTTTGAATAACATGAAATAGTAGGGTAAAATATGAAAGGTATTATGATATCAATATCAATAACATATATTAATATTTATTTGTCAAAATTTTAAGTACGTAATTTTACGTTGCGCAACGCGCGGCTATTCGCCTAGTTATATATAGTTGTTAATAGTAAAATCGATGAAAAACTTCTAACTCACTTGACGTTTTTTATAGATATTATATTTAGTTGTTAAGAGTAAAATCGAATAAAAACTTCTAGCTCAATTGATAAGAGGCGTGTATTGGGAGACACAGGTCCCAAGTTTGACCACTTCTTTTCCTTTTCTCCTACAAAAATTCGATTTTTTGACATTGACTGTTGACTTTTGGTATAGGTTGACTTTTGAGTAAATTTCTAGTTTTAGAAGGTAGAGTAATGGTTTACCTTGTATGGCTTATTAGGAGGTGTTTAGAACCCGTTCGTTGGCTGTGAGAGTCGTTAGCTGTTGATTACGTCAGCAATGTGAGTCTTCTCAATATATTGTAGGACAATAGGTGAGTCTTCACGACTCTAGTATGCTTGTATGTCATATGCATGTGGGTTGATACAGACCCGATAGAGTAATTCCTTTTCTTCCATAAAAATACGATTTTTTAGTGTAATTAATTGGGCTGACGTGGCATGCTATATCAACATCTCATCCAAAATGGCATGCCACATAGACGGGTTAACTGTTGAATCTCGATATTCTAATCTTCTCTAATAAATGAAGGTTTTTTTTGCCACTTGTCATACTCTCATTCATTTTGCCACATGTCATTTTGTGGTTATTTTGAATTAATTTTTATTCCATATGTAATTTTGTGGTTTTCCAATTTTATTAAATTTCATATGGTATTTAAATTTAATAATAAATGCATATCAATTTCATTAATGGACTTTCCTTATAATTTCAAAATTTTAAAATAAAATGTGATTAATTTGTTTTGATTATTTTATCTAAATGATTTGTTTAAATTTAAAAAAGAAAAAAAAACATTCTAATTTTAGTAATTCAATATTTTTTACATTTTTCTTATAAATTTAAATTTCTCAAATGTTTATAAATATTTAATTATTTTAAATACACCCATGTAATACATTGAGCTTACACCTAGTAAATGAATAGATTTAATCTCGTATTGACAAGTGGCGTTATATTAGAACTCTCATTAAAATTATATGTCCCTTATCATGCCACTTGTCAATATATTAATTATTTATTTAAAATTTTAAAATTTAAATTTGCCACCCTAATTACATTAAATTTTAAATTTCAAATTTCAAATTTTTTCACTTTAATTATATTGAATTAATAACATTAGATTAAAAAACAAAATAAAATTAATACAAATTTTAATATGATATAACTTCACGTATTTATTTAAATCAACGATTATAACTTTATATAACTAAAAAAAATATATGTTAAGTAATAATTTATTTAAAATAATTGATTAATAAATTTGATTTTTAATATAAAAATTTAATTAATTTTATAACCATGGTGTCTTGCACATTTTAAATTCGTGTAATACTCATAGGCATATACACAGAACGGATTTGAACATTATCCTACTATATGAAAAAGCAATTGAGCCAATAAATAGATTATTCAAAAATCAAAAGCATTAGTTTTAGATTTTTTCTGTTCACATGAAAAAGTAAAACTTATGGTTTTGTTTGATGTGATGTAGGATTTTCATGGGAGTGATGGGACGGAATACGGGTGGTTGGATGAAGACGAAACAAGGGAAATCTTGAGTATTGATTTGAAAAGGGTCGAGTTTTTTGAATTCAATGGAGAAAAACCGAAAGTAGTTATAAAATGGTTTGATGATATATTGAATATGTATTTCAGTTGGGGTAAGGAAACCAGGTTCTCTCATTGGTGAATGTGAATGTAACTATCAAAGTGATTACTTGGTCTCATGTGGATGCTTTTCACATTTGAATTTTTGCTTCATGTTGCTTCTTTTTTAACTATAACTAGAAAATACTTGTTTGCTCCTATGATTTTGTTCGTATTCTATTAAAAAAACTACAACATGTATGTCTTCTCTGGTTGCTCTTCTACATTCATGTGTGCATCCTTGCTTTAAAACCTTGCAAGTATATACAGACATCAGTATGCATGATATGACAGATGTATGTATGTAGGTAGGATAGGTATGTATGTATGTATCATAGCTCTGTGTGTTGATGAAAATTATGCATGTAAAATCGCAGGAGCTGACAAGTATGTATTGTTATGAAATACATCAGCAATCAGAAGTTAAAAAAGATATAAAAAGGTGAAAGGTTAACACAATCAAAGTCTAGAGAAAATCATTCTGGAACTGGGACTCATAGGAGACATACATACTTGTTAGCTTCTTATAAACAAAAAATGATCTAAAATTATTTGCTTGTGTGAAGAAGCAATAGTAATTAGGTGACAAAGTGAGAATACTTGAAGGCGATGATTGATGAATTCGAGAGTATTCGTTGTCAAAATCTGATGATTTCAACAAAGGACTAGTCTGTTGGTTTTAGTGAACATATAAGCTTCATTTAAATGGGTTGAAGGTCTAAAATTGTAATTCTACATCAATTTCTGATGGATTTTTTTTACACATTTAGGGGGTGTTTGTGATTGCATTTGAAAAGTGTTTATTTGTTTATTGGCTTTTTGAAAAGCTAATCAGTCAAAAAAAAAAAAATTGGCAAACTCAAAAGCACTTTTCAGAATAATTTTTCATAAGCTTCAATAAGCACTTTTTAATAGGCATGTAAAGCGTGGCTTTTTAAAACTGTTTATGGTTTTTCAACCAAAATAAACTTATTAGCTTTTTCATTATAAAAGATTATCCAAACACTTTTTAAAAAACTCATTTTACCACCACTATAAACAAATAAACACTTTTATCTAAAAGCATTTTTCTAGTTCATAAGGCACTCCAAAACACCCCCTTACTCGACCATGTAAGTGGGTGGTAACATTCAGAATTTTAAGGCTGGGGTATTCCATAAGTGAGAAATTAAGTATCCAAATAAAGTGAATAAAATATGAGTTTTGATGAGGAATTGGCGGTTATATATATATATAAAGAGAGAGAGAGAGAGAGAGTTAGGTTCAAATGTTTTCACTATCTATTGTGTGCCTGTATGATTGATTCTGGACCAATCATTTTAGTTATTTTAAGAAAATAATTAATGCTTATTAAATGTTGAAGATGTAATTAATACCTATTATATCTTCAACATGTAATATGCATTAATTACTTTCTTAAAATAACTAAAATGATTGGTCCAGAATCAATCATACATGCACACAATAGATAGTGAAAACAAAATAACCTAACCATATATATATAAGCATGTTCAAATGAGAACAATTCTTAATTTGAGAACAATCGAATCAGTTAAGGTTTCAAAAAACTTGAAGGGCGGCGACGCCACCGGTAGCACAATCACCACCACCTAAAGTCGGTATGAGGGTGATGAAGAAACAAGTGAGAGACATAATTGTTGATCGAAGATTGGAGCTACAAACTCTGCTTCGTCCGTTCTCACTTCAAACCTTCACAAACGTAGATCGATCTTTTGCTTCATATCACCGTCGTCGCCTAAAAAACCCTAATTGATCTTTTGCCTCCTATCGCCACCACCCTTCGTGGTGAAACCCTTGTGAGTTTTGATGCATCTGATCTATGAAAGAGAAGTCCAAAGACTAGACGAGAAGGGAGGTCCCGGGATCTGTTCGTGGTGAAGGGGTGAAGCAAGAACGGAGAGAGACAAAGTTACGCCGCTATCGCCGGAAAATTCTAGGGTTCCGACATCGACAGTGAGTTTGGTGGTCTGACTGGTGGTGGTAGGCTTATTGGTTGTGGTTGTGGTCTGAGAGAGAGAGAGAGAGAGAGAGAGAGAGAGAGAGAGAGAGAGAGAGAGAGAGAGGCAATTTCTTTTTTTTTTTTTAATTTACAAAAATGTTATATTAAATAAAAAATAGAAAATGAAAATACATAGGGTAAAACCATTATTTTAAGAAAATTTAAACCAAAATGAATCAAAGTAGCAAAAAAAATAAAAACATTTGGACTATAAATAGCAAAAAAATGAAAATCTTTAAACCATGAGTGCTGGTCCAAACATTTTTGGCATAAAGTGTCAATTTCCACCTAACAGAGGTACCATCCCTACAATTTCGTCTTTTGATCTAGGGTTAGTGGAATGGAGCTTTTGAGTTATGCGGTACTTGTTTCATTCTTCTTGACAAATAAGAGGAAGAAGAAGAGAGCGATTACTGCTGCAGGCGTGAGGGGAAGAAGAGAAGGACGGGGCAGAAGTCGGCATAAGAAGGAGGAGGCAAGACCTGGTTTATCGCTCTCATACCATAAAATCATTCCATTAATACGATTCATATACACAAAAATACAACGAGATTCCAATTACAAGGAATTTATCTAAAATACAAATATACAATCGAGTATAAAGTGGGATTTTCTAAAAACCATTAATTATTTATGAAAAGGATTATCACATTTATTATTAAAGAAAATTACAAATTTAGTCAAATGTACTAATTACTTTGTGGAAAATAGCAAAAAAAAAATTGCATTTTTAGCCACTAAAATCGCAGATGAGTATAATCCATCTGCAATTTCGTCATGTCATCTGTGAACGTTCAAGTAGCTAAAGCACAGACGTACTTTAGCCACTTGTATGTTCGTAGATGGTTTTTTTTTTTTTTTTTTTTTTTTTTGCTGTATAGATTCCCCATTTCCAGTCTAAAATCGCAGATGGACTATGTCCATCTGTGATTTCCTCTCTGTTCACCTGCGATTTAGTGATTTTTTATTGTTTCTTTAATTTTCTTTTTTTAATTTTGACTAAGAAATTGATAGACTTTGACTACGAAACAACCTTATTATATATAAACTTTTTCAAAAAATTATCATTTTTGTTGTAATTTCTTTGGAAAATTTGTTAAAAGATATGTTATTGTTTTTATTTTTATTTTTATTGTGTAGAAAAAGAAAAGTATAAGTTTGTTTCTAAGTGTAAGCAGCCAAGCAGTTGCGATGGTCAACAATCACGGCCACAAAATGTTGTTTCCAGTCCCATCCCAGTTGAGTTACGGCTCATCGACCGACCTTACTTGTTTTTTACTTAACTCTTAATCTAATTATTAGTTAAACCATTTCGTTGTTTAAAATTAATCTCTAGTGAACTTTTAACTCTCTTGTTAATCTGGACTATTATTTTGTGCGGGTTGAACATGTTATAAATATGATAGCTAAGAATAATTTATTAGTTTTTTATTGTAATTTGTAGAAAAAAGGGAAAGGAGTTGTTTCACTTTAAGTGGTATTGTCCGTAATAGAAATAGAATGTACAATCTAATTAAACATGCATCAAGTAAAGTCCAAGTCCAACCAATAGCTGCACAAAATAGAATAGAATTGTCAACTCATGTATAAGAGATAGAGTTTCTCTAAAAAAGATAGTGAAAAAAACGGTTTTTTTACGAAATCGCAGATGGAATGTACAAAATCGCAGATGGACTCTTCCATCTACGAACGTACAAGTGCTTAAAGCACATATGTGATTTAGACACTTGTACATTCGCAAATGAAAATGTGAAATCGCAGATGGACTTAATCCATTTGCGATTTTAAGGGCTAATTTTGTAATTTGGGTTTTTTTTTGGCTATTTTCCATAAAATAATTAGTGTATTTGGCTAAATTTGCATATCTCTATTATTACTATTGATAATTTGATAATATAGAGATCGAATTAACATATGTATAATTGTATATCTATGTTTGTCGATTAATAAATCTACAGCATATATAGATCGAATTTGATGTGAAAATATACTCCCTGCTCACATTCAGTAAGTAAGATCAAGTGAAACCGTCTTCATCGAGTAATTCAAAGGAATCCGTTGTGATTGAAGATCATTTTCTTGCTGTAAATAATTTTTCATTAACGTCACCAAAGGCATGAAGAAATCCCAAAGACCAATGGCATTAAAACGAGAAGATGGAGTCGATTTGATCAGTAACATGCCGGATCATATTCTTCTCTTGATTCTTTCAGACCTTTCATCTATTGAAGAAGTAATTCGAACCAACATTTTGTCCACAAGATGGAGGTATTTGTGGACTTTAGTTCCCTCTGTAGAGATGATTCACCCAAACAACAAATTACCATACAATCAATGTCCAATGAACAAATTCGAAGAGTTTGTTTATTGTGTTTTACTAAACAGATCCGTCGATTTCGATAGGTTGTATTTATTTTGTTCAGAGTTTTGCGATACATCAACCGTAGGGCGGTGGATCCATGCCACCGTTACGAAAAATGTCAAACAATTTGAGTTCACGTTTTGGCCTGATTCTATGGTTTTTGAGATGCCCCATTGTCTAGTGGCTTCCAGATCGTTGAAGGAATTAAAATTAAATTTGTTCAGCTCTGAACTAATTTTGCCTAAATTTACGAGTTTTCCGGCACTTAGGGTTCTTGAATTTAGATTCAAGAAAATGACAAAATTAGCCAAATACACTAATTACTTTACAAATTTAGCCAATAAAATAGGAATTACAAAATTGGCCACAAAAATCGCAGATGGGAATGGTCCATCTGCGATTTTGACACCCCATCTGCGAATGTACAAGTGGCTAAAGCACAATTGTGCTTTAGCCACTTGTACATTCGCAGGTGGGTTTTTTTGTGTATATATAGGGCTTAAATCACAGATGGACACTGTCCATCTGCGATTTCCTCTGCATTTCATCTGGGAATTTGTTAGTTTTTTTTTATTTAAATTTTGACTATGAAATCAATTGGTTTAACTACGAAATAACCTTACTATATATATTATCAGTTTAGTTGTTATATCTTTAGGAAATTTTATTAAAATCTCTCTAAAAATGATTGAATATCTGGTTTGTCTTGTAACCGGTGGGAGATGACAAATTGTTGAAACAAATCTAAAATACGTATGTCCATAGGGAGGTATTTCTGAATTCGCGTTGATATTTTCTGAGTATATTAGTTACAGTGAATTTGTATCTTTGGTAAGAAGAAAATTTAGTTTGTTAGACAAATATAGAATTAGTCTTCGTTTCCATCATCCTGAATTTAAATATTATATAGCTATAGTTGAAGATATGGATGTTAGAATGTTGATAAATGTAATCAAATGTAGCGGAGGAAGGGCTATGAAAGTGTTTGTGGTGGTTGATGAAGGAGATGAGGTTAATGAGGCTGGTGATAGTGGAAATCAGTCGGTTGGTAATGTATGCGGCTATAAAGGGAGCAATGATCCGATAGGTACTTTTAATACTCCCAGTGTACCTCAATTTTCATAGTGTTGCTGAAAATGTTAATGTTAGTTATTCACCTATTAACTATGTGGATCCTAAGAATTACAAATATGTTGGTGATGATGATTTTGGTACATATCTTAATGGCGTGGGTGGTCGTTGTGTTGATGTTCCCGAACAAGAAGTTAAAGTTATGAATAAGCGTGTAGTAGATAAAAATAAAAAGAAAAAATGTATGTGTCAAAAAGATGAAAAAAAGCATGTTTACGGGGATTATGTTGATGTTGCTGATGTATGTTTAGATATAACAGACTTAAAAAGCAATTCAGATAGAGATGAGTTGGGTGATGAGGTCAAAGCTAAGTTTCCCGATAACCCTTTTTACGGTATGCCCCCTCTACCAGAATGTCCAGTTGATATTAATGAAGATATCCTAACACAGATGGTAGACATCAATCTTCAAAAGATTGAATGTGAGTATATTTAAGAACAAAGAACTTTTAAAGTGGTGTATTGGTAAAAAATATCTTCGAGAAGGTTTTTAGACGAGGACAAGTAGATCCACCAAATCAAGGTATGAGGCTGTGTGTGTTTCGAAAAATTGTTCTTGGTTACTAAGAGCAAAAGCAATTAAAAATTATGATGGATTTTTCCAAGTGAAGAAATTTGTTGATGTACACACATGTTCTTCAACAATTTTGCAACCTAATCATCGACAAGCAAACAAATATGTTTTTGGTGAATATCGTGCTGATATTTTGGCTGAAGATTATAGTAGAGTTTATCGGGGAAAATATATTGTTAATGATATGAATGCTCAATCAAATATCAATATCTCATACCATCAGGTATGGCGTGCGAAGCAATATGCATTGTTGTCGTTAAGGGGTACGAAAGAGGATTCTTTTACCAAACTTCCGGCTTATTTCCACAACTTGGCCAAACATAATCCGGGTACGGTGACACATATTAAAACAGATGGTGATGATCGCTTTGAGTTTTTGTATGTCGCCCTTGGTTGTTCGGTTAGTATTTTAATATTTTATTATTTTTTCCATTTTTTAGTGTATTTGAATAGATATACAATGTATTGTAGGTACGCACTTTTGTCAATTTCTGTAAACCGACCCTTGTAGTAGATGGAGCCCACCTAAAGGGCGAGTTCAAAGGAACCATGTTACTTGCAGTTACTAAGGACGGACAAAACCAAATATTACCGGTTGCATATGGTATCTGCAAAAATGAGTGTACAGATTCTTGGACATGTTTTTTTTCAAAAACTACGTGATTCCATAGGCAATATGCAGGAGCTTACTGATAGGTCTCCATCTATAGCAACATCCGTTGCCAACATTTTTCCTCACGCTCATCACGGAATATGTGGTGTCCATTTATATTTCAACATAGTATCTAGATTCGGGAAGAGTAACAGAGTTAAAGGAATTTTTTGGCAGGCTTGTAGGGCATACACAGTTGATGCTTTTGACGCTGCCTTGGAAGTTATGAGAAAGACAAAACAACCAGTATGGGAGTACTTAAGAAGTATAAATCCAGAAAGTTGGTCTAGGGAACATTTTAGAGGGAACCGATACAATCTTATGTCGTCCAACAATGCGGAGTCTATAAATGCATTATCTAGACACGCACGTAAGGTGCCGATACTTATGTTGATCGATTTTTTTCGTGCAACAATGCAATAGTGGTGGTTTTAAAGACGTAACTTTGCAGGTATTAAGTTAATTTTTAATTTTTAATATTAATGTTTTAATAAATCTTATTGATCTGAACTTCTTTATTTTGTGTCTTTTTTAAGCAGAAGCAACAACAACACCTACCCCTTGGGCCGATGAAATTGTTAAAGAAAACAAAAAATCATTTAGTAAGTGGGATGTTCGCATGATCTCAAATACGAAATGCGATGTCAAAAAGGGGGCACAAAACGTGATAGTTGATTTCCAACAAATGACATGTACATGTAGGCATTGAAAACTTGATGGGATATCTTGTGGTCATGTCATAATATGTTTAACAGTCAACAGTTACCAAGACTGCTCGAGGTATGCATTAAATGCTTACTTTACCGAAACACTGAGGGAAACATGTGAGGAACCAATAAACCCTCTGCCAAAGCTATCCGAATGGGAGATCCCCGATGATTTGATGATTGTTAAGCCACCTATAATGGATAAACGTCAGCCAGGCAGGCCAAGAAACACATACCGCATTCCACCCCAAGGCGAGGGTCCAATTAGAAAAGAGTGTTCTACATGTGGTCAAGTAGGACACACGAGAAACAATTGTACTGGAAAGGTGTCCGGTAGTGGAGCACGTCGCACGACAATTTCTACTACAGAAATGGCATTTAATATTAGTGGTTCAGCGAGTTGCTCACAAACCTATGATGTTGATTTTGATATAAAACAATCTTGAAATGAAGAGTTGTTAACTTTTTATGTATTGTAATTTTTTTTATTAAATCTTACAAGACATTGTTATGCTTTCATATTTTAGTTTAGTTTGCAGATTATAACAATTAATTAAGCATTTATATTATAATATTTAGTTTGCGGATTATAACAAGAAATGAAGCTTAACGGTAAAAAAAAAAGTTATTTAAAAAAACAACAAACTAAACTGAACTCATGATAATGTTACAATATTTTTGTAACTAATTATTAAACTCAGGGAACTGCAATGGATACTTCTCTTTCTCGTTTGTTATATAGTCATCCTTAATTCTAATTTTATCTTCCAAACGATCCTTTTGCACCCTAAGGTGTATCATCTGTTCGTCCTTCTTAGCAATCCATTTTTCGGTCGTTTTGATTGACTTCTTAGTTTTTTTATCCATTCTTCATGCTCTTTAATTTCGTTTTTTTTGAGGTCTATCCATTCTTGAGCTTGTTTGCATTCCCATGCAATTTCATTACCACGTTGAGTGAGAAGTCGGGATGGCTCTTTGTCCTGTTCTTGTTGTTCTTCAGCCTTTTTCAATTCTTGAAAATATTCATTTGAGATATATGGGCCTTCTGAAGAGGGTGTAAAAAAAGGGTCGACTGAATCACAGTAGTAACAATCTACTTCGTTGCATGAGCAAATTTATAAATTTTTTGAGGAACTCATAATAAAGTCGCGATTATAATAAACTGGTGCTATGAGTGGTATTTATACATACTACTCCATCTGCAAATCATAGTCAAACTTTGAAATGACTACACATTAATGACAAGTCACTGTAGTAACCTGCAAATCGTAGTCAAACTCTTAAGTGAAAATACATAAATGATTGTTTGACATGATAAGTCACTACAGTAACCTCCAAATCATAGTCATGTATTTATTATTATAAATAGATGTTTAAGCTCTACTAACCAAACACCCATATCTTATAAACGAAATCAACTCCCATATTTAGAAATGTCGTCGAATGTAGCAACTTCTTCGAATGAAGTACCTAGTTCCAACTCTGAACGACCATGGACGACAAACGAGGTGTTGGTTCTAACACGATGCTGGCTAAGTGTTAAGGAGGGTGTACCGTTACTTGCTCCCTCGCATTGCCTAGTAGGTGATGAATGGACCCACATAACAGCTTTGTTCAACTATGAGATGGGAGAAGGACAACAACGACAACAATCAAATGTTGTTAGTAAATGGATGGATGTAAAGGAAGAAGTCACATGGTTCAATCGAGCGTGTAATTATGCGAAAAGTACCAAAGTTCGTTGTCAAGACGAGGAAGAGTTCTTGGAAGTTGTTAATGATTTTTACATCTTGGAGCGTGAAGGCAGATACTTTGAATATGAAGACGTTTGGAAGGTTGTTAAAAATAATTAGTATTTCATGTAGTCCGCTCTATTTTCCATTATAAATAACCCATGGACCTGTTTTTTTATTTAAATGCTTTGTTTGTAGTAATGTTTTAAGTTTAATGTTTCATCTAATGGTTGTTAGTTTAATGTTTTAAGTTTAAGGCGTAGTTGGAATATTTGTAATGTTGTAAGTTTAATGGTTCATGGAAATGTTGTTAGTAATGTATTGTATAGTGTCGTTAACACTAATGCAACCACCATTTATTTATTAAAATTAAACAGAGGAGGCGCATCCAATACAGACATAATACACAAAAATAACCTAGTACACACCTATTAAATAAATATAGATATTAAATAAACGGGACATATTTCAAAATATTCCAAGGGGCTTCAAACTGGAATTTGGATCCGTCACTTAATGACTTGTACTCCTCCTTAGCAGCTTCCAAGATGACGTCCTCAGTAGCATTTAAACGGGCATCGTCAATTTTGGTATAAAGATTGTTGAATAATAGAACTTCAGTTTTCATTTCATACCATCTTGCTAAGATGTCCAGTTCGTCACGCTCATTTGTTGTAGTCATTCGGTTTTCGGTATTGGAGATATTGGTTAAACGAGTCCAAAACATTGGATCGTTCAACTTGCTGGTCTCGTACACATGAATATATGCACGTGTAAGAACCAAGAACTCCTCATTGCTCCATGGTATTGAACTCATATTTGGTGAAACAAAGAGAGTAAATACTCAAAAATAATATATGAATAATTGTAACATCGGTTATTAAAATGTTTTTTAAACTAAAATTCTATTTATAGTAGTTTATACATAATAACGCATTCCAATCTTCTAATTATGTCTGCAATTCATAGTCCAACTTAACTGAAGAACGCAGTGTACTAATTGAGAACACAATAGATCACTGTTCAAGTTGACAAGCCATTGCACCGGGATGACTACACAATACACTGCTACTTGAGTTGACAAGCCATCGCATCGAATGACAACACAATACACTGCTACTTGAGTTGACAAGCCATTACGCTGGGAAAATAACGAGTCGCTATAAATAGTTGTTCATACCCTTTTTAATTGTATCACATTAAATTTTCCCCTTGCAACTATGGACTCACCTATACCACTTAGATGGAGCAACGAAGAGGATATCACTTTGGTTCAAGCTTGGATTGTAACTGTAGAGGACGATTTTCCACTAGGTCCACCAGAAGTTCGCGCTGGATCATTTTAGTCTCGTGTCTATCATTTGTTTCACCGTCAAATGGGGCGTACTCAATATCGAAGAAGAAGAAGAGATGTCAAAGTAAAATTTATGGATTTGAAAAAAAGGTCAAGCATTTTCAACGTATTTATAACGAGCTAGATAATGAACATGCGAATATGGATGAAGACATTCTCATACAGGTGGCTTTGGAACTATACCGTTTTGAATCTGATGGTAGAGAGTTTACCCATGGAGATGCATGGAATCTTTTAAATAATGTCCTTCACTTTTAATATGCATGTTGGTTAAGTTGTGTGTTTTTCGTTAGTTTCTGCTTGTTTTTGTACGTGTGTTTTGTCAGTACTTAATAAATCTCCCTTACTTTTAATGTATGTTGTTTCCTCAATGAAAATTAAAAATGAATTAAGATAACACGTCCATAATCAATTCATTAAAACATTAACCCATAACTAGTACATAACATAACATAAAATGCAACGTTGTACATAAATAACTAATACATAATAGGACATAAAATGCAAACGGGGTACATGAATAACTACTTCTTTTAGGGAGGTAACAGGACCACCCTTTCATTTGGAATTTCCCAGTGCACATGTGATGGTACAGAATTCACCGACTCATATCCAAATGCAACACGGTACACGATAGCAGAAAACTTATAATCAACCATTTCATGATTGGCTTCATACGTACGGGTTCTTAGAGATGCTATAGCGTGGCCACATGGTATACCACTTTTTTACCATTTACCACAACTACATACCCTACGTTCAAATTGTACTTTGTTGGTGGCAAAATTGTTATCGACTTCAAATGTATCTGCATACAAACGTTTTTCCACCCAATTATAAGACTTGCTTACACGCTTTTGAAGCTTAATCTCAACATAAGGGGTCACCTCACCAGACAACCTCCCTGCAATATTTGTTAATTTTAAAATAATAATACAAGAAAAAACCAAATATGAGTATAAAGTTACCTGCCACTTCATCTCGTTTAGCATATGTTGTTTGTATCGACGTATTGATTAACTCAATTATCGTTGTTATAGGAAACTCACGTGTGGAAGTGGATATAATTTTCAACATTTCAGGGACATCAATCGATTTAACATTGTAACGTACTTTTGGGAAAGATGCTCGTGTCCATTTTGAAATTGTTATATCGTCAAGCCAGAAAATTGGACTCTTAAGCAAGGTGCAGAAAAGTAGTTTCCTACATGCATTTTGCAACCTTTCTAGACACAAGTGAAAATCATGAACACTATATGCATTGCATGACTTCCAAGACAACGTTTCGACTTTTGTATCATTATGTCTGATAGAATCTCGTATTTTTCTGGCTATATCTTTAGGACAATATCCATGATACGAATCTGGGTAGACACTCTAAACAGCAAAGTCTATTTTATCACATAGGTTGCTTATGAAACCAACATCTGTATCCTCACCTAAACAGTATTTTAACTTCATGATGAACCATCTCCATGATTCTTCACACTCTAAGGTTCCCAAACCAATTGCTAAGAGTAAGGGTTCATGGTTTCCATCCAAAGCCACTAAGAAGTACATTGTTGTCAGATAGTTGCCAATTAGGGGTAAATAACCCACATATATTAACGGTATCATGCACCTAAGGAAGGTACGAATCTGCATAAAAAAACAAACATATATTAGTGATAAGTAAAGAGTAAACAAGATACATTACCAAGAAATATTATATAACTCAATAAAACAAATATGTTATACCACGCAACCTAAAGCCACAAAACAGAATTAAAAGCGGTTGATATTCGTTTTCTTAATTGCTGTGAAGGTATTAGGATTTGTTCTTTGAAGATTATGCAAGAATATTGGTAGCTGAGAAAAGCTTCTTTCGGTGTAAGTACTCATTTTCACAACCAATGAAAGTGTTTTACAATCATCACACAAATCCAACTATAATTATATTGAAATTAGTGTTTCTCTATAGTTCATACTTCATAGTTCAGCTTTTTAAATTCGTAGTCAAACCAGTTCATTTCATAGTAAAAAATCACTGACCGACAAGACAATGTACTTGTCTGCAGATCATAGTTCAAATTTTTGAATTCATAGTCAAACCAATTCATTTCATAGTCAAACATCATTAATCGACAAGACAAGACAAGACAAGACAATGTACTTGTCTGCAGTTCATAGTTCAACTTTTTGAATTCATAGTCAAACCAATTCATTTCATAGTCAAACATCATTGATCGACAATAAAAGACAAGACAAGACAATGTACTTGTCTGCAATTTATAGTTCAACTTTTTGAATTCATAGTCAAACAAGTTCATTTCATAGTCAAACATAATTGTCTGTAATAAAATTTCTTCTATAAATGGGTGTAAAGTCATTACATGAAATTTATCTGAGAAAGTAACTCTTATTTAATAGAAAAAATAAGGCGTATGGCATACTGTAATTGCGGAGGTGAACGTATCGTTAGGATTTCGGGTATAGCTAAAAATCCAGGAAGATTGTTTTACGCTTACCCATATTTGGTATCATGTTCTTAACGTCATTCATATTTACACCCTCATGTTTACATGCCAACAATTCTTACTGTCAATGTTTAAATTTACAAGGACCAAAATGCGGGTTTATCAGTTGGGTTGATGAGAGAAGGACCAATCATCTATGGTAATAGCCAAAGTAGCTAACTCTAATAAGCTATATCAATCAGAAAATAAGAAGTTAAAGATAACGTTGGTTTGTAGTTGGGTGTTGTTTTTGGCAGTTCTTGTTTACAAGTTGTAAGCTTTTTAATATTGTTTTGATAGTTTTGAAGTTGTTAGGTCAATTAATTGTTGTATTTGTTGTTATGTTTAGAACAGTGTACTTGTAACGTTAAAACAAATGTTGGTGTCGTCGTTAAAATGGTGTAATCGTAAGTATTGAAGTTATTAGTAGGTCATTAAATTGTTGTAATTGTTGTTATGTTTAAACTTTTGTATTTGTAACGTTAAAACTAAAATTAGACTAATGGTGCACTCGTTTGTAGTTGTAACATTAAACAGTTAATAATCAAATCCAACATTCAATTAATATACAAATATATAATCCAACTACATAGGACCAAGACTCGACCCCCAATAAATTTTTGTCATCCGTTGGCGAAACTCTAAAGCTGCGTTCCTTGGGTCAATAAGTTCACGTATTGGTTGAACTGAAACTAATTGTTCCATAAACATACAAACAAAAACACCGCAATCTCCCAAATGACTACTTTGTTGGGGAACATTTTTTTCATAAATGAATTGTATATTCAATGGAATCCTTGGGATGTTCCTCCGGGCCCAATAGTTAATCTTTTCTAAATAATTTGCCACCCGATATTCAAATTTGGTAAAGGTTCCATCAGATTTGAATTTTTCGTAAGCCACTCTACCGAGACTGCCATAAATATGGACTTCTGTTGATGCCAATCGTAGTTCCCCAAATAACCAGTGATTATGGGATGAATGAATCAGCAATAGGACCTGTATAAGGATCAGAAAATCAAATTATGTTTTTTATATCACAATACAAAAACATAACGACAATAACGATAATATTTTCAATATAAACAATTCAGTTTACCGTATCGACATCCCACCAAGCAACCATGAAGTTGGGGTATGTAGCAATACCAGCCATAAATCCCTCCAATCCTGCCCTTCTTCCAAAACATGGCAAACAAAAAATTTTGGAGGCATTATTGTATGTCGGTCGCCATCAAACCGTCTCTCCATCAATAGTCTATACCAAATTGTTATATGCTGCACAAAATTATGATACTTTTGTTATTGACTAAAAAACAAATTACTTTTAAAATAATAAATTAACAATTATTTTACCGATGACTCCAACCATCCGTCGTGTGTATGCCCAAACAAGGCGCTCCAAAAATCTCTATCTAACACGAAATTAAACAAACGATGTTGAACATCATATGAATGAAATAAATAATTGTGGATGACAACCTCACCGCCTGCTACGTAAGGTTGCATGCGCAACACGGAGAAGTCGTGAACAACAACAAAAGCTGGAGGAGGAACGGGGCTTGTTGATTTGATATCAACCTTCTTTTTTGCTCTTCTTTTTTGCTTTGGTGTCGTGTGCAACTAAAAACAATATTGAAATGTTTAAATCTCTATCTTTCAAATAATTCACATAAACATAAAATTCTATTATTACGATATAAGTTTATAAATTAAACGAATACCTCGGTGTAAGGAGGGCACAAATACTGTGATGGTTTTCGAGTCCTCGGTTTATCGGGTGTAACTTATTTGCCATCAAAACCATAAGCATCATAATAATCTACATTTCCCGTAATTATTACTTCATCTTCCTCCGACACCTAATTTAATAAGCAATAATCTCTAATTAAAAAATATTTCAATCTACTAAAAACAAAATTAAAATAAATGTAAGTATAAGAACCTCTTTAGCTTCATTATAATCATTTACGTCAAACACATCATCATCAAATTTGTTCCCCGCATTGTTATTCATTTCCTCCAACTCCTACATTAAAAATAACACATTATACTTATTACCGAAAGGCACATTAAAAATTAATTATTAAAATCGTAAATGTAATATCTATAACAACCTTGTCGTCTTCAATATCACCAAAAATATTTTCAGTTGTATTATTTTTATTCATCACTTCATCTTGTACAACCTACATTTTTAAATATAAAATACGAACACAAATATTCATATATGTTAATAAAAAAAAATGTAGTGTGTAACTAACCCGTTCATCAACTTTTGTTTGGAATACTGCAGGCTCCTCAAAACTGATGTTATTCTATAAATCTTCATTATTCACTTCTTCAACAAAAACCTCTCTAGGTTCTCGTTTCAACACCTCCTCTAGGTTGTGTTTCCCACTGCCCCTACCTATACCATGAGAGCGACCACCAAACGACATACTAGACAAAGATTCGTCTTGTCTCCTAAAATGGTCCCGTACTGGGGATGGAATTGATTTTCGTTCACCATATACATACTCTTGAAATGACATATAATAACAAGATGACATCTCACCATCACTCGGTAACATGTTTTGTCTTGGTGGTTGTCCCTCCTAAAAAATCGAACACATTAAAAATGCATATAAAAGTATAATAATGAAGTTTATTAATAATAAAAAAATATTTATAAACCTGTATCTTTGAAAAAATCTTGTTCACATCAACCCATTTCAATTTTTTTGTCCCACTCCATCGTTTCATCCGAGGCATGTCTCTATCTTTTCTCAATACAAATTCACATGCACGAACAACCGGAAGCATCTCATATATCCATATCTACAATTTTTACAATTATAGTAATAAAAGTTAAAATTAAAATAACAAACATAACAATAAAACCATTTACATATAAGTAAAATTGTATACCCTAATTGGAGCCGTAAATTCTAAGACGGAGTATTTTAAAGTTTGACGACGTTCAGGAAGTGATAAATATTTATTTATCTTGTTCCATGTATCCTCAAGGTCATCATACGTAAAATCTCACAGATAGCTACCCCAAGCAAAACTAACAAAACAAAAAAAATAGTTATAATATAAATTAACATTAATAATATACAACTTTCAAAGTAAACAAAAAATACATGTTCCAGACATCCAAATTCTCAAAAAAAAAAAAAAAAAAAAAAACCAATCTTGTGGCACTCGATCATTTATTTCTTTTCCCAAAAAACCTTCATACAAAATGTATATCAAACATACTCTAACTGCATCGGTGTCATCAACTTCTAAGAATGGTTGATTTAAAATAAAACTTTTCAGGTCGCCGATTTTTAACAAACTATTTGTATAGTTCGGAAATAGCCGCTCACGTAATAAACATCTTTTTTTTCTACTAACTATTTTTTCTGACACTTTTTTCCCGATGTTTTTTGGATACTCCCCAAATTTGAAGCAGGTTATGAAACAAAACTCTTCCGGCCCATATACCATTTTTGTATTGCCTACTCTAAAATATAACTGTTTTATTCCATTTAGAGATACAACAGCGTCTGACCGTATCTGATGAAGGAATATTTTGTGTAACAACAATCCGTCCCCTTGTAAACGACGGACGTCCAACAAGTAACCAAATACGGTATCTCTAAATATACCACGTCTGACACCATCTAACATTTCAAATACTTCTCATATATTATACTCCGATCCTTTTAAGTTTACAATTGCTTTCACATTGAAATTATTATAATCATGCTGCACAAAACACAATAACATATTAGAAAACTAAACAAATATTTCATTTTAAAATATATGATTATTAAATGCAATAATAACATAAACAATAATAACAATGCAAATACAAATATTTAATAAATAATTTATATATTTACACTAAAAAACAATAACATACTATAACAATTTTTCAACTTAAACGACAACTATATAAACAATTTTCCAAGTTATACGACAAATATACAAACAATTTTTGTCTTTCTAATTATATAAAATAACATTTTCTAACCATATAAACAAATAAATTTTCAACTAAAACGACAACTAAATTAACAAATTTCCAAGTTATACGACAAATATACAAACAATTTTTAACTTTCAAATTATATAAGATAACATTTTCTAACCATACTATAAAATTTTTTCTACTAAAACAACAAATATATACAAATTTTCAAGTTATACGACAAATATACAAACGACTATTGTACACATATTATAAAATTTTCTAACCATACTATAAAAAAATTTATACTTCACCAACAAATATGTACAAATTTTCAACTTATACGACAAATATACAAACGACTATTCTACACATATTGTAAACATTATTTTAACCAATTTTCAATTTATAAAAACAATTACACGATAAGAATATACAATTTTTCAAGTTATACAACAACTATACAAACGACAAATAACATATTCTAACCATGCTATATAAATTTATCAACTTAAACCACTAACCAAAACATATTCTAAACATTATTCTAACAATTTATTTTACTAATAACTTAAAAAAATTAGCATATTCTAACAATTTTACTAAATGTATAACTACCCGATGCACACTCTACGCAGTCTCTACTTGTACATTCATATAACCACTAACAAAATAGCATTTAAACTTCAAGTTTACTAATAACAAATATTAAAACTATCAAATACAACAAAATTACCCTATCACAAATAATATAATTTCATTTTTTTTACACTAACTAATACAATAAATAATAAAATAATAAAGACATATAATATATAAATGTTAATTAAAACATAAAAAGAGTTAAAATCTAACCATATTTGCGGGATTGTTGAAATAATCCTCAATTTTCCTCAAAAAATCGTCAAAAAGAATCCCCGGGAGAGAGAGATTTTCTATATTAAAGAGTGAAAAATAAAGAAAAAAAACGCTTTTATAGAGTTTTCCCCCAAAAATCGCAGATGGACAGTACAAATCGCAAATGGAAAGCAAAAATCGTAGATAGGGCTTTTCCATCTACGAATTTAGTGGTTATTTTTGCAATTTCTATTTTTTTGGCTAAATTTGTAAGGTAATTAGTGTATTTGACTAATTTTGTCATTTTCTCTTTAGGTTCATTGACTTTTTAGAAGACGAAGGTTTATTAAAAGCTTTTCTTGAAAGCTGCCCATTACTAGAGGATTTGAGTTTGATAGGCTGTGATATTAAAAACTTGATCTTCTTTCTATTTCAATCCCACAACTCAAAAAACTGACAATTAAAAATATGTATAATGGTCGCAAGTGTGGTTGCATTAAGATTTCCGGTAACTGTAATTAAGTAGTAACTACCTGTTTATGTGTTACAGGGTAAATAGATTTAGTTCTTTGTTGGATTCGGATTATTTTGCTTCATTTTCAAGTATAACTAAAATACTTGTTTGGTTCTACAGTTTTGTTCACATAAACAAAAATGACCTCACTCTTTTTTTAGGTTGGAATTCATTCCAGCTTTAGAAGGATCAGTTGATATGAATCTGATGAAAAGTTATGAATGATGTACACTCCAGTTTAAGTTATTGAGTGTGAACTTGATTTCTATCAGCATGTAGATCCTTGATAGCAAGTATAATCATTAGTGTTCACACAAACTAAACACAATAACACAGAATAATTTATGTTATGTATCTCTCTCTCACACAAAATAAAAATATATGGAGCCTTAAAGCTATACGTATAGAATAAAGTATTGTTTGACTATTATTGTGAATACCACTTAAGCAAAAAAGCCTCTAAACCTGTTGTAGGATGTAATAATAGTCGGATTGAAAAAGAAGTGTAAAGTTGTGTGGTTTTATTGTAAGATTTAAAAATCATCAAGAAAAAAACCAGTCAATGTGTTGACTTTATGTCATTTGCATTTTGTAAAGAAAATATTTGATAGTATAATGTTGTAATGGAAAGTAATGACTACTGAAAGTATGACATTATATATATATATATATATATATATATATATATATATATATATATATATATATATATATATATATGAAAATACAATGCTATTTCTTGTGTTTAGTAAAAAAAAGATGACGCCAAATCATGGTGCTAGTAACATAGAGTACATGTGTACCAGAACGAGGATCGTGGCATGTTTGGCGATCTATGTTACTACGTTTTAAAATGAACAAATTGAGATGTAAAAAGATGACACCAAATCAACGTCAAAAGCTAAGAACCAAACAATGATGCACAACACAAACATCAATGAATGAAATGGTAATATCTAACATAATTCATTCGTCGTACCAATACACTAAGGACGTACCAATACACTAAGGACGTATTCGACATGAAACTTTTGAAAGCTTTTAGCTTTTTGAAAAAGCTCGAAAAAAAAAAAAAACTTAGAAGCTTTTAGCTTTTATTTTAAACAAAAAGCTCTTAAACCAAAAGCTACTTTAAGTACATTTTGGAGCTTTTAGTTTTTTGTTTTTATCTAATTTTACATGTATAAAGCTAAAACTAAAAGTTATATTTGCTAAACATTTTTGCATAGTTAACAACTTAAGCTTCTAACTTTCGGCTAGTTTTTCCAAACACGCCCTAATTCAAGTAAAACAAATAAAAGTATTATAGAATGCTTTGAGGAATTAATAACATTTTAATCATAACATTAAAAACACACCAACACTGAAGTATGTCGTATTGTAGATTACAATAGGAAGGATTAAGTAGATTAACACAATTAAAAATAATAATATTTTTTGATACAATTACCACAAAACACAAACCTCAAATAAAAATAAGGAAGAATATTCAGACCTCTCTAAGACAAATTATCAAATTGGTGATAGAAACATATAAACACATCGATCAGTGAACTTCACGAAAAACAAGTAATCCACAGTGAATTCATCATCTGCGTGATCCTGTTTAGTGGAATACGCCAACAATATACATCTCAAAATACTTCCCATCTAGCTAATATACCCTAATTTCTAAATTAGAAATTCCATATACTAAAATACAATATTAGAATAAAGGAAGCATAGTATATAATCTTCACAAAAAGCATAAAAAACCTATCAACCCAAGGTGCAACGACCATTTCTCACCAAGAGAAGACATGTGAGATAAGAGGGGGGAGAAGCGATTATGTAATATCTCGGTTTCCAGGTAATTACACTTTTTACCCTTATTATGAGATTTGTTGCAAAAGGGTCCCATGTAACTTTATCATAAAATCATGTGGGTTGATGGCCTATGTTGGGCGTACGTTTAGTACGTTGGGGGAACTTGGGTGGAGTCCAAACCCTAATTTTTAGGGTTTGGACCATATTTAAACATCCTTAACTCATTGATACCTCTTCATTCTTCAGCCTCTACCTCCATATTCAACCCTAGCTAACCCTAATCCATTTTTTAGCATCCTTGAGCCATTAGTGTGTTTTCTAATGTTCTTAGAGGAAGGAGAAGGAAAGAAGAACATCTTGGAAGCTTGGATCAACCTTGGATATGGAAGTTTTGCGCCCTCCTCCATCTATAGAAGTTATAAAGTTTATACCTTGATGCTTATTTTGTTAGATTTAGCTTGTATGATGTTGTTATGTGCTTTTTTCCCCAAAAAATGATGTTCTTGAGTATGGCATGCTCTAGACCAAATGGATTTTCTTTTCAAACGTTTTGGAGAGTCTAAGGTCATAAAAATGCAATCTTGGTCATTAGTTTCCTTCCATGCATGGGTTATAATGTCTTAATGAGTTAAGAAGTTAGGGTTTCTAGTATTGGGCACTTCTTAGCCATGCAAAGTCATAAAGTTGGAAACTTTATGACTTAAGATGTTATTTTGGGACTAGATCTGCTTTTGGATAACAGTAATGGGTTTAGAGCACTCTAACAGCCTTAAGGTGCATTCACAACACTAAATGATGTGGATCTATGTTTTCTCTAATTATACATGCAATTTGATATTCCAAAGCATTATCCTAACTAGCATACAAAACATGGGTACTTGTATAACAAAAACTAGTTAGATGACATACCTTTTCTTGTAGCTTGTTAGCTTGGACCTTTAAGATCCTAGCACCCCAAATGTGATGCCTCAAATGCTTCACAAAACACCACCAAAAACGGAGGACTTTGAGAGAAAATAACTTGCACAAAAAATTGGCTATGCTCTTCCAAAGACCACTCATCTAATTTCATGAGCTAAGGGACTCCTTTTATAGTGTGGCAAGGATTAAGGTTACACCCATGTAAACCCTAATGTGCATGACCTTTCATCTTACTTAGGCTCCATGGGTTAAACCTCCATGGAATATCCATGGACTACCATGTTGGTTTAGCCCAACCTAAATAACCATTGGTCCACACTATAAGAATCATTGATTTACCAAATCAACCCCTTACATTTAATTAGTCTCTTTGGATCACTAAATTAATTCCAAATTAATTCTTGATCAATACTAATTAAATAATATTATTTCATATTAATATATTAGAACTTATAATATATTAATAAATCATAAATAACCTCTTCTCAAATGTCCATCCTTACAAATTGTTCTGGTGAAATGCAACCCAAATGGACCATGCTACTTTCGGGTCAAGTACATACCAAATATAGTTATGGACTTAGACATCATATCCAATAGACGAGACTTAAGGGAATAAGCCCTTAATCAGAAGAATGCATTCAGTCTGTGTACGTTGGGCGTATATTGGCGTATGTCGTGCGTACACGATGAGAGCCCCGATCCTGGATCTTGAGTACGTTGGGCGTACTCAGCTGATTCAACTCGACTAACTTTTTGAATTTTAACTTTGACTAGAATTTGACCTAGGAGTATTATGGGTATTTTGAATTTTAGTCGAGCCTGGTCATTTTTCGATGTACATGTGACCGGTAGAGCTGATTTTCGGAGCAGTGTCCTAATCAGCTGTCTTTTTAGACTAAGAGGTGAGTTTTCCTCACACTACTCGTGGGTCGAAGGCACCAATGTCAGCCCACTCGGTCATGTATCCTGGTTTAGAGGATGTTGCAATGTTGTATTGATTTGTTAGAATTGAGTCCTGGTATATAGGATGTTGTTATGTGAGAGTGATCTGTAAATCTGGATGTTAGTCTGTGGACCGGTTATATGATTTTTCGTTTACTAGATATATGTTATTTTTTATGTATATGTTCATATAGTGTGGTTGGGTTGAGGCGATGTTGCTTTGTACAGAATCCAACAAACCTGGGATCAAGCTATACATAAGTTGTAGACCCGAGAGGCAAGCCAGACTTATGTTGTAGGCTCGGGAGTAAGCCAGACATGAGTTGTGGGCTGGAAAGCAAGCCAAAATCATGATATTGACTCATTGGGTAATCCAATCTGTTAGCTGTGGACCCATTATGCATGTTGTTATATGTTTGTGTGGTGGTACTTTGGGGTAACTCACTAAGCTTTGGCTTACGATTTTTAGTTTCATGTTCCAGGTGTTGGGTTTTGAGTATTCTAACACTTCCTAAGTGTACATGCAACCCTAAATACCTTGGATCTATGTTTTCTCTATTATACATGCAAATAAGAACATCCAAGGTATTATCCTAATCTAGCATACAAAAACTATGAATGTAACAAGATAGAATACATACCTCTTGATGTAGCTTGATGTCTTCAAGCTTTAAGAGCTTAGCCCCAATAGTGTGGAAGCCTCAAGTGGAATCACAAATCACCAAGACACCTTGGAATACTTTAGAGAATATGATTACTTGGTTCTCTCTAGTGAAATTGGCTAGCCCTTCTTTAGTGTATCCACACTAGTGCCAATTTCACCAACCAAAGACATCTTTATATAGTATGGAGGATTAGGGTTAAAACCTAATACCCATGACCTTTCATTTCCTAGGATCCATGGGTTAAACACTCCATGGACTATCCATGAAAGCTTAGCCCAACCTAAATGAACTTGGCCCATTCCATATATATAAGAGTCCATATTTAATTAGTTCCTTTTGATCACTTAATTAATTATGAATTAATTCTTGATCAATACTAATTAAATAATATGATTCCATATTAATATATTAGAACTTATAACATATTAATATTAATCATAAACATACTATTCTCAAAAGATTATCCATATAAATTGTGTGGTGAAGTGCAACCCAAATGGACCATGCCGGGTCGGGTCAAGTACATACCAAATATAGTTATGGACTTAGACATTAATCCAACAGTCTCCCACTTGGATAAGTCTAAAACTATTATTGCGTATGACTTCAAACCTAACTGGCAATCGTAGCTCTTAAAGCTGCTGTCGAACTCTGATCTTGTCAACGAACTTGTCCATTAGATAAGGGATCATATATTCCTCCATTCTAGATATCATATGGACTGAGACATGGATTATAATCATTCTCTCTGTCCATTTGTTGTTTCCCGATTTCCGATTTATGAAGACTGACTAATTGAACAAATCAAATCAGTCCTGGCCCGGCCGAGCACTTCCATTTGTCATCATCAAATCATCGAGGGGCCCACAGATATCGCTTTTATCCCGAAGGTAAAAGGAATGGATAAACTTCGACTCATATGGCTTGTTCTACTACTTGTTGAATCATACACAAAGGCACGTTTTATAGCACCGAGTTACCAAATGCGTTTTCGTGCAATCAATGTACAACCAACTCACAGTAACAACTCATATCTCTAGGTTCGAAGAATATAAGATATTATCGTCTCATGATCACTCGTGATAAAATCCATGAAGTGATTCCAATGAGCGCGGGTTGAATCCAATACTCAGAACTTATGAGCACTCATGAGTGTTGTAGCCCTTTGTCCAACACCTTAGACCTCTACAAGCCAACCCATGACAGTCTTAATTCATATCTACTTCCAACATATGACCGACTGTGGATGGTTTGAATAACTTAGTCATTCCGGAAGAATAACCTAGTTTATTCGGGAAGTCAAAACATGCAAAGTGAAACACAATAATAATTGAATCCAATATGGTATCAAATCTTTGAACATAAATAAAACACCTTTTATTTATCACCATATGATTACACATTATTCATTGTATACTGTTTCAGCTATCAACTTTATTCTTGAATTTAAAACAATAGTTGTCCCATGCTCCAAGCATGTACACTATGTTTTCTTAAACACTAGTCATGCCACACACCAAGTATGCATACTATGTTTGTCTATGATCCTTACTTTGTGAACTAGATCAATTGAACATAACTTCAATGATTCTCTTTTCACACTCCCAAATCCTTACCGCAAATCCAAGAATTCCAAATTCATGCCATTTACTGAAATCTGTTAGATTCTAAACTTATATGCATTGATCCTCTCGTAATGATTATGCACAAAGTCATAAAGACTTGGCAAAAATCATTACAGAGTATTCCAAAGGAGATCAACTCCTTGGAAATATCCTTCTTGCATTAAGTTTCCTTAATCTTACACAGATTGAAAATTCTAACTTTGAAACATTTCCAGATTCCATTTTGACTATCACTTCTAAACAAGAGTTGCCTCCGTACAGATTATGTCAATATGGTCCTTCCAGAATTATCACTATACTTCCAATTGTCCTTGAGTAACCAATCTTTGGTAAACCTTAGATTGTCCTCGACAATTGTTTAATCCTTTTAGTCATATCCAGTTCTAAACCTTTTCCCTTCTTAATGCCCCAGGCATTTGGAAAATTTTAGAACGGATGAATATAGCACATGTAATCGATCCTATATCCGAAGCATATGGGACACGATTCATGATGTCTTACATAAAGACTAAACCAGTCTTTTGCTATAATATTTCCATTTCAATTTGCCAAGTTCTCATAATTCAGATTATGAAAAGGGATGCCGTAATCATAATCGAATTTTAGAACGCAAATAATGGACCCATATACAGAATTTCCTTATGTTGAGCCATTCCAACATGAAATTCATATATATCCTTGACTAAATGATTAAAACCTCACGATCTAAGCTTATAGATTTGAGATGAAGCATAATTTCCTCTCCCTTAATTATAGCAAAACAACTTTTTCCCAATTGAAACTTTTGTTTTCTATAATTAACATTGCTGACTTGCAATACTTATCATAATTATCATGCTCCCACTAACATGATGATTATTAGCATAACACTTATGCTCCCACTAGCTTTGACATGTACTCAGAAATCAGCTGGACAGTCTGAAATTTAGATTCATACACCCTTTCCGTAGATAGCTCACCTGTGTATCTAAGCAATTTCAAGAACCATGAAAAGGGATACCGTAATCATGGTCTCAATTGCTTAGGCATTTTCCATTTCTCACAAGTCCATGTTAGTGTGCCGGTTAACCACACGCGCTCCACTAACGACTTTTGAAAATGCAAATAACACAATTGATATCTTCGTAAAATCTACTTAGTGAAAGCGTTTCCTCACCATCATTTTCATGAATCGGAGAGAAACCTTATGACACTTAGATTTATATGGTGTATGAGTTCCTACCCATATGAATTTGTCAAACCATAATCACAAGACAAAGATAATGACAAATCCAAAACCATATGGATTGAACTCAATCTTAACTTCTTGCCACCTGGCAGCTCAAGGGTCTGCCATTGCTTCCAAGTTGTTATGCAACAAACTGAGAACTCTAAGAACTCATATGCAAAGCCAACTTTAACTGGAATGGGCACAGATATGTCAACACGATAGGTTATAAACCTCAAGTCGTGTGCTAGTGAAGAACTTCAGGTTTTATTCTTGATTATTTCTTGAGAGTTTCAAGACCTTTAAGACTCCCACTGTCCTCTTGACATATAAGACTCCCTTGTCAAACATCCAAGAGATAGTGCGGATTCTAATCAAGAAAAACACTTTACCCAATTGGCCTAAGTTGGTCTTTGTTTTATCCAAAACATCACAACTTACCAATTTCAAATGTACAAGAGTAGAAAACTTTTACTCTTACATTTGACAAGTGTTTTAAACCTTCTTTAAGACATGTCACTCAAATGACAATCTTGGAGTATGACTCTAAGACTTGTATTGGAACGAAGTATGACTCATCTTCTTGATTTAACCATTTCAACAATTCAAGTTCCTCTTCTTAGTCATAAGAATGCACTAAGATTTCCTTAGAGAACTAATTTTGATATGGTTTCTTAATCATTAAGATGATCACAAAACTGATACTAAAGTACTCTCCCATCTTTTCAGATATGAGAAACTTTTATCCTTCTGCCTAATTTGATTCTTCTTATTCGCCCTGCCATACATTGGAACCTTTTCCAATGTCTCAGAGTTACACTTAAGCTTGTAAGTATAATCATATTTACTGAGCTTTAGTAAACTATGACGAATAGTCTTATCAATCTTTTGTGGTGGACTTAATCAGTGCACAAGAATGTGTACTCGATCCCTTAGTCCTTTACTTGACTCACACATCCATGTGGCCGAGTAATTAGTCTTAATTTTCCAAAACTTGAAAGTTCTCATTCATCATGCTATACAACTTGCATGATTCCAAGTTCCGGTCCAATTGAAACTTGGGTGATGAGAATCTTTCCTTATTTGGTAAATCTAGACATTACCACAAATGAAAGAATCAATTTCATATTTCCACTCTTGCTTTTAATGGAATCATATAAGCAACAATTTTTCCTCAAAAGCCATTGTAAGGATATTTTAAAATAAATAAAATCAAAAAAAATTTCTTTTATTTTAAAACTTTGCGGAAAAACTTATCCTTACAATCCATATGAAAACTTGTTGTTATCTATTCCTAAGCAATATCTCATAACTCCTAAGAAGTTGCTCAAGAATCCGATCTTCAAACTATGCGATAGAAATCCATCTAAGCCATCAGATTCAGCATATTCTTTCTTTAAGTTTCTTCACTTTTCTTTGATTCTTAAAACATCACCATGTGACCCAGTCACATCATGTATCAGGAATCTCAGAATAGAAACTTAACAGAGTTAGATAGTGGTCTTTACCTGAAGTAGAGTCAAACTTATTGACTTTAACATCCTTAGGTAAATTTGGCAGCTTCACAACCAATGCCCCTTCCCTTGGCAATATAAACATATGGACCCTTTGATAATGGTACACGAGACTATCACAGACTTAGCTTTTCTCTTTACCATTTGGTCAACCGAGTTGACTATGGCCGATCCCTTTCCATTGGGAAGAGAATGCTTTACTGGATATCCAATGTCATCATTGTCAATGTCCATAAAGTTTTAGGAAGTTGATCTTAGCAAATAGATAAGATCGTTAAGGGTCTTGTCATAGTCTGTTTCATAGGTGTCCCAAAGGAACTCACTATGTGACTTAGAAAGTGATTGAACCACCAACTTTCTCAAGACTTTGACACCCAACTCTCCCGACTTGTCAATATGTGACTACATCTCCAAGATGTGCTCACACCTAGACCTTGCCTTGCCAATAGGGCTTGAGTGACCTTAAACTTTTCAAGAACTTGTGGGTTGGGGAGAATAATTGGAGGAGGTGAAAGAAGTATGATTTCCAAAGGACATCATCTTCATTTAGGAAACCTTGTTTCACTAGATTTGGGAAGATCATAGGTGTCTATTAAAGACATCTTTTGGGAGATATTCAAGATAGTTGATTTAAAGTCCTTAATATGACACCCAATATGAAATATTAAGGCTAGGACCCAACAAACTATTTTATAACTTAGAAGAGGTATGCCGTAATCCAAGCTATAAAATATTTGAAGGTAGGTGAATGACAATTCACCAATTTCCACCAAGATAAACGAAATGAATTATTAGGTTTTAATTGGTTTTGAAACTCCTAGATCTTTGAGATTCATTGAACTTTTCAAAGGCATGTTTCAATCTCGAGTGTGCCCTTCAGGTTTTGTGACTGGGATGCCGAGGATCACAAAACAAGGTGTGAAATAACCATGCAAATCACTTGGTACCCTTAATAAATTACCCCTCAATCGATGTGCCGATTAACCACACACGCTCCATCGATACTATGATAAATATTAAGTCACCCTTTACCTACCTTGTTAAGTCCAAGTTAGTGTGTCGGTTAACCACACACGCTCCACTAACGACTTAGACAAAGTGTAAAGTGTAATTTCATGGGTTAGCACCTTATTCACATTTTTCCTAAGTAACTAAGATTGGGTATTATTAAGAGTTTAGTTACTTAGTATTATCATTAATACTTTTAATGAAGGGAGAATTCTAGTCCTGTCAAACCCGTTCGGCTAACGACCCTCCACCAGTCAAGCAAGCGGTGGGTGAGAGTGGACACCCATTAAGTTGCCATTTTATAGGCAACAACCTTATACCCACCTTATAGACCGGCTTCGTGAATGAGGCGTACTAGCGGTAAGACTGACTTTACTCTTATACATATATATATATATATATATATATATATATATATATATATATATATATATATATATATATATATTATTAACTTATAATATTATAAAGTATAAGGGTTGAATTTTAACTTTTAAAATTCTAAGGGCTAACTTGGAATTAAAGTATTCATAAGTGAAAACTTTACAAATTCCAAAACTTGAGGGCAAGTTTTGAAACTATTCAAAACTAATTAACTCCATAACTTATGTGTTTAAAGTAGTTTTAATCCAAAAACTCTTCAAGTTCCATAACTTGAGGACAAGTTATGGAAGACTTTAAACTAATAAAAGAATTAACTTTTCTTTATTTTATAACTTATGGAATTAATTAAGGTTACACCTTTTTTTTATTTTATTTTATTTTATTAAATGAAGAGACTCTTGGTCCTCCATAACTTGAGGACAAGTTATGGAGTCATAAAACCATTTAATTAGAACTAGACTCTTCATTTTTGTAACCTTTGCCAATTTTTATGAGTTTTATGATTCTTAAATGTGACTTTTCATATAACTTGAGGACAAGTTACAAAAACACATTTTAGAATCAATTCTTAGATTAATTTGGATTAAAACCAACTATCACATAATTTTATTCATTAATCTAAATTCACTCATAAAACAAGGTAACACAAAAAACTTTTGGTGATCCATAACTTATTCTTAAGTTATGGAATCCTTTAAAACATTAACTCCAAATTTTGTAACTCCAAAAAAAAACTTTGAAATTTTTTTTTTAAAACCTTTTCATATCCATAACTTATGGAGGTTTCAAAAAATAAAACTCTTTAGATCAAACTTTTAAAACTAATAAAATAATCATATTATTTTATCTTTTATTAAATTTGACCTAATTCAACTCATAAAGCAAATTATTCAAATTTTACAAATAATTAGTTTTTCACAAGAACAAGTAATTATCTTAAAATTTAACAAACTTCATGTTTTTTTTTCAACTTTGAAAATAAAATATTTGCATCAATATAACAGAAAACAACCTGGCTCTGATACCACTGTTGGGTTTTGAGCATTCTAACACTTCCTAAGTGTACATGCAACCCTAAATACCTTGGACCTATGTTTTCTCTATTATACATGCAAATAAGAACATCCAAGGTATTATCCTAATCTAGCATACAAAAACTATGAATGTAACAAGATAGAATACATACCTCTTGATGTAGCTTGATGTCTTCAAGCTTTAAGAGCTTAGCCCCAATAGTGTGGAAGCCTCAAGTGGAATCACAAATCACCAAGACACCTTGGAATACTTTAGAGAATATGATTACTTGGTTCTCTCTAGTGAAATTGGCTAGCCCTTCTTTAGTGTATCCACACTAGTGCCAATTTCACCAACCAAAGACATCTTTATATAGTATGGAGGATTAGGGTTAAAACCTAATACCCATGACCTTTCATTTCCTAGGATCCATGGGTTAAACACTCCATGGACTATCCATGAAAGCTTAGCCCAACCTAAATGAACTTGGCCCATTCCATATATATAAGAGTCCATATTTAATTAGTTCCTTTTGATCACTTAATTAATTATGAATTAATTCGTGATCAATACTAATTAAATAATATGATTCCATATTAATATATTAGAACTTATAACATATTAATATTAATCATAAACATACTATTCTCAAAAGATTATCCATATAAATTGTGTGGTGAAGTGCAACCCAAATGGACCATGCCGGGTCGGGTCAAGTACATACCAAATATAGTTATGGACTTAGACATTAATCCAACACCAGGTACTTCAGATGACCGTGGAAAGGTGATGGCGTGATCATACACATCCTTCTATGACATGTTCTTGGAGATTTATGATACACTGGTCTTGGGATATTTGTAATTTATACTTGTTTTTGTTATAGGTTTTGTTTGAAAATAATGGTTTCTTTTGATTTGAAAATGAATAATTTTATTGTGGTTTTAGGATGTTAAAAGTTGGTATCAGAGCCCTGGGTTGAAAGAATTGGATGAACATTCGTGTGAATCCAGACTCAAACTAAGGATCTATAAAAATTTTCAAAATGGTTTTTGAAATGGTTTTAAAAAGTAACAAAGGAAGGACGAGCTATGTACGATCAGCCGGACAAGCAAGTTTACCCTATGTTACCCACATTGTTATTTGTTATTGATGATTATGATAAAACTACATGTTAGTGGTAGGCTAGGGATCTTCAAGGATTGCATGATAGAATTGTGTGATGTATGATGTCTGATAGCCTAAGAGGATTTCTTGTATGTTAGATGAAATTGACATCGTTATTGTAGTTGCTTAGTATGTTCATCATATCTGTACATAACTAAGATTCTATAGCATGAGAATGTTTGATTTATCCTTATTTCATGTTCTTATACTGTGAAGGTCTTAGGGTAGAATCAAGTATTCGACTGTCTATAAGATCCAACATTATGCATGATTAGCATGCACGAGTGGCTACAGGGGTGGTGGAAGTTTCATGAGTAAGCAAGTGGCTATTGCAAGTTAGTTGAGGAAGGATTAGCCAATCTTGAGAGATTGAGGGTAGGATACATGTATGTCCTAGATGTGGAGTTGTTTTCGGGCAGTTTGTGATGATCCATTGATGTAGTGGTATTGACTATGATGGCATGTGCGGAATATGAAAGATCTAGTGAATCATCATGTAAAATCAAGAACACAAAGAGTAAATAAATATTTGTAAGCTCATATTAGATCTAGAAAGAATATACAAATGGGTTTTTACAAAGATTCTCTCTCTAGTCTAACACTCCGAATGGTTCCTTACATAAAATGAGTGACACTTACTTCCTTATAAAGAAAAGACAAATCATTACACATACAAGTGGGTAAAGCCTCATACAAGCGTGACTTTGCACCCTAACATTCTACCGCTCAAAGTTAGGATTGGATGCATGGCTTCAGTCTCCAACGAGCTAGCGCGATCAAGACCAAACTCCCCCTCGAAGTAACACCGGTCTTCAAATCCGCAAATGAATATCCAACAAACACGCTTCGAATACCCATCATTCTCCCCCTTTTTATAATCAAAAAATGATTATAAAACCCATTAAGGGTGAGAAGCACCCGAGGAATAATCTTCACAATACTCCCCCTTGATGTGTACCAAAAATGAATCACCAAAAATCTTGCACGGAAAAACAATCACGAAAAAGCCACAAAAAATTTCCAATTTGTGAATTTTTTTTACTTTTTGGGTGAAAGTTGCAAGATTTTTCAAAATCCAGGTAAAAATCGTCAATAACAGAATTCTGCAGGAACCAGTTGCGCCAAAAACAGCTTAATATGCGAAATTCTCCCCCATTTGCAAAACTGGGTAGAAAATGTTAATTCGCACAAACTGCAGGGAGCAGAAATGAAAAATCTTCATTTTCTCAGCTTTGAACACCATTTTCGAAATTTGGTATAATCTGACAAAATTGCGAAACTTTAGGGACTCATTTCGACAATTCTGCCCACATCTTCAAACTTTCGAAATTATATCCCAAATGTCGAAATTAACTCCAAATGTCGAAATTGGTTATGTTGTGCCAAACTGTCGAAAGTTTAGGGACTATTTACGAAACCTTATGCTTTCTTCCCCCTATTCGTTTCCCAAGCAACGAAACTTTCACATCACCATTTTTAACGAAAAATTTTCTCCTTCCCGTTCGTTAGATTCAATCACCAAATCCACACTTTCATTTTAACGAAACTTTTTGCATTTTAACGAAACATCAACTCAATCATCAATCTCGTGTCCAAACTCCAAATCACTGTTTTGTTACTAGACCATCTTCTTGTCGATAGACTCTAACACACCATACCCTTTGCACATCGACCATAACGCTAAGAAAACAAAATCAATGCTTCGCTTTCTTCTTCAAGTCACAATCGATGATCTTACATGCGAAGTCTTGTTGAACCATCGACCTAATTAGTTTAGAAATTGAAAGTAGTTCGACATCAGACCCCAAATCTCGTTAACGAACTGACCCATACAATCAAATCGTCATCATAAAAGCGAAATCTTCAAAAGCAAAGTCTTCAAAAACACTGAAGACCTCTAATCATTCGAAGTCAGCCTCTCAACCTTGATTCTCATTTGATCACACAAAATCGATTTCGTTTCCAAGCAAAACTATAATTTTGACTTCAGCAATCAACCCAATATTCTCTTAGAAATCGATATCAATACCCAATTTTGACTTTTGAAGGGTTAACGTTTCAATAATCAAACCACAATTGATCAATTTTTCTTCAATCATATGTTTTTGAGATTAGTAATCCAAAAACGAATTTAGATTATCAACGAATTAGAGCATTGATCTTCAACTTGATATCACCTAATGCAAATAGTCTATTTGATGCGAGGGTCAACAGTTCATCATCCAAACTTATTCCAAAATCGATTTAGTAAACTTTTGATTCATGAAAAAACCCACTTTCCACAACATCAACTTTGTGAATTTGAATCAAATCTTTTGGAGTTTGATATTTGTGAATTTCTTGAATCATCGGCTTCCGATAAGGAATCATTCCTTCAAACGAATCACAAGAACACAAAATATCATCGGTTTGAACTCAAATTAAGCAAAAAACTTTTTCATCATGAGAATCAACTTGAACTCATTTTTCTTGAACATCAACAACATTTTCCCGAGCTTCACGACAACCTACATAATATTCAAGTTTATTGCTTCCATATTTGCATTCAACACGAGGAATTCCTTTTATGAGTTCTCCATCTCTTCTATTTCTTCTTCCCTTTTGATGTGTTGTGACCAAATGATCAAACAAATCTTTGGTTTGATAAATTGGACAACTAATTAATTCTCCAGCTTCATTCTTTTCTCCATTTACAACGATATCACATTCAATTTTTAATCCAACAGTCAAGCTATAAAGAAGATATTCAAAAGAGCATTCACCTTGAATATCTTTACTATGTATCATCCATTTTTCCATAATTGCTTCTTTTCTTTCGAATCAAACGATATGAACTTGGATTTTCTAGAGAGAGAAAGTGTAAATCAAGGAGATCTCTAGAGAGAGAAAGTGAAACAAACAAGTATTCTAGAGAGAGAAAGTCAAATGATAGATCAAACCAAGGAAAAATTTCACTTCTAGAACACACAACACTCTCTAATCACAAAGATCAATAAGAACATGAAGAATCACCAAATCAAGATAGCCATCAAGCATCAATTCTTGATCCAATCAAGAACACCCGCTCTGATACCAAGTGTAGTGGTGTTGATTATGATGGCATGTGCAGAATATGAAAGATCTAGTGAATCATCATGTAAAATCAAGAACATAAGTAGTAAATAAATCTTTGTAAGCTCATATTAGATCTAGAAAGAATACACAAATGGGTTTGTATAAAGTTTCTCTCTCTAGTCTAACACTCCAAATGGTTCCTTACATAAAATGAGTGCCATTCACTACCTTATAAAGGAAAGACAACTCATTACACATACAAGTGGGTAAAGCCTCATCCAAGCATGACTTTGCACCCTAACAATTGAGACAAACATTGGTATGTGTGGAAGGTAGTATGGGTCCGTACTACTGAAAGCATAGGACCCATATGCGTAACAAGGAAGTCACAAACCATAAGGGCTAGTCTTGTCATGTTGCTTATAGCAGTATGAATTGTGGCCTTCTTGATGTATATCTTGGTTTATTTTCAGTATGGTGGTGATGAGAGGTTCTGGTGCTGGTGTTGGTGGTCGAGATAGGCCGAGATTGACATATGATTACATTCGTGAGCTGATCACTACCGTGGTAGCTACTGTTGTCCAGAGCTCTATTCCGAAGCTATTTGGGTCTATCAAGACCGATATAATTGAGCTATTTGATAATCGTTATGATGCTCTGACTAAGGCTTCTGCTGCTATAACAACCATTGTTGTTGTTGTGGCGGGGATTCGATGGGAGAGATCATTTCAGTATTGGGACTCCAACAACATGAAGCCCTCGCAGTTTGATGGGTTCAAGGACCCGATTATGGCTATGAGGTGGTTTTTTGATGTGGAGGGTTGTTTCTTAACATCATCATGACCGGATGACCAGAAGGTTAAGGACACCATGAACATTCTCCGGTTAGGGGAGAAGGATTAGTGGAGACTGTGACCGGTTCGTGCACTCCTGAGCAGAGGGTTGTTGTTACTTGGGAATAGTTCTAGGATATGTTCCATTTAAGATATTTTTCCCTTGGTGGAGAGGGATAGATTGGCTCAGAAGTACATGGATTTGAGAAATATGACTAAGACGCCAACGAAGATTGCCAAGATGTTCATAGAGAGGGATCTTTTCTGCCCTAAGTTTGCTGCTTCGGAGCAGGCTCAAATAACTTGGTACTTGATCATGATCAAGAAGGATATTCGACAGTTAATGTCCATCTGGCATTATAGTAACCTCGCCAAGCTTCAGGATGCTGCGAGGAAGCGAGAGATCGAGATAGAGATTCAAATGAAGGAGCAGTGGCAAGCTCCTATTCAATTACAGTCGGTATCGAAGCAGTTTAAGCCTGTTGATTCTCATTTTAGGTATGGAGGGGCCGCACTTGTGAGAAGTGAGACAAGGATCACGAGGGTGTTTGTCGATCTTTTACTTCTGGGTTCCATAATTATGGCCAGATGGGGCATTATGCAAAGGATTTTAATCAACAGGCCCTAGTGCCATGTAACGACCAAAAAATTAGGGGTAAAAAATTCATTTTAATATAACCCAAACATAGATATCATTTATTCCAATAATTCCAAAACATTGTTAATTAAAAACATTTATCAGAGTTCATCCCAAAATCATTCATTGCGGAAAACATGGGTGTGTGTGTTGCGATCAAGCTGAGCCCTTCCTTTCCAAAACAAAGATACCTGAAACCATAAACAAAATTGTAAGCATGAAGCTTAGTGAGTTCCCTAGAGCATAATCACATAATCCATATCAGTTGTAACAACTGCATAAACCATACTAATCACACAATCCATGCATACAAACATATAAGGATGTCCTGGAAACCCTCTAGGGTCTTACTCCGGGTGTCATAGGAATCCCCACATGGTGTTAGCCAACTATCATACAAACCATACATATAAGGATGCCCTAGAAACCCTACAGGGTCTTACTCTGGGTGCCATGGGAACCTCCACATGGTCTTAGCCCAATGCCATGGAAACCCTCACATGGTCTTGACTAAGGATGCCATGGAAACCCTCCAAGGTCTTACACCCTAGTGCCTTGGGAACCCCCCAAGGTGTTCCATGCAAGCATCACAAAGACAACTAGCATATCACATACCACATAGTCAACTAGCATACCACATAACACGAAATCAACAAGCATATCACATAATGCATAATGGGCCGACCTTTGTACCTTAGATCCATTGGTATGGTGAGGATACCACCTCGAATGCAGAAGCTTCCCGAAAGATAACCTTAGCTACTGCCCTGTCCACTTCCCGAGCTATCAATACCAATTAATATACCCAATTAGCAATTGGGTCCCATACCATAATCCTTAATCCATTCATGGGGTAAAATTACCATTCTACCCATGCCCATTATGATCCAAAACTAAGGCCCAAACCAAAACAAAAGTCCAACACAATAATGTCCATAAAACCACCAATGCCCCAATTTTCGAAATTGATCCTGGACCTTTCTAATGGAAGTTATCCTAAAGCCCAATATTCTCCTTAGTCCATAACCTTGTCCATAATTGGCCCATGAAAGCCCACAACAACCTAGTCCAAGAATTGGCCCAAACCGAGGCCCATAATTGTGAAGTCCATTTCTATATTGGGTCATAAGGCCCAATAGGCCCAACTATCCTAAAATTGGCCCAAAGATACATTAAGGCCCAACAATCAGCAATTCCAGGCCTAAAACCATTATGGCCCAAAGGTCTGAAGTCCACTAAGGCCCAAGTCTTCCTAAGACTGTACGCCCAGCGTACCTCTTCTGTACGCTTAACATACTGGGCAAATGGATTGTACGCGCAGCGTACTTCATAGTATGCCTAACGTACAAACATTTGATGCACAAAATCCATTAAGTGCTTAATACTTGATCCAACAAGTCCAAATCATAGATCTGAGCTATACTGACTTGGTGACTTTGCATGCCCCTAACAAACCCAAACTCCAAAAATGGCATTCTACTTCCATTAAAGTGACCCTAACTCATGCATGAACCCATTAGGACCTTCAAGATGGCAACTTTATGTCTTATGGACTCAGATAGCATCAAGGGTGGCAACCCTAAGCCTAAGAATCAGATTTGAACCATAAAGCTTCATCCTTGTGACCAAAAAGGAACCAAAACCCATAAATGGTAGATCTAAGAGATGAATGATCAAGTTCCAAGCTTTTTACCTTTATCAAGCTGAGAATGAGTCCCAAAAGCCAGATCCATAAGCTCCTCCTTGATTCCCATCTTTGCAACAAGCTCCACCTTCTTGAATATAGGCCAAACATCCCAAAAATGGACTCCATAAGCTCAAAAATGCCACCATGGATGATATATCACGATTTCTAGGGTTTAGAGGGGTGGAGGATGAAGGTATTAGGGTTAAGTTATGAGATAAGTAGGTTAAATAGGGTCCAAGAACCTAAAATAGGGTTCTGATTTGACTGGCGTACGCCCAGCGTACTCCGAAGAACCTTCGCTACCATCCTGGTCAGTACGCCCAGCATACTCCAAGGTACGCCCTACATACTGCCTTCTTAACTAGTACTCCCAGCGTACTCTTTGTGTACGCCCCGCGTACTCGGCTAAGCCTGAAAACCATGAAACTTCCGAAGGCCATAACTTCCTCGTTATAAACCTAATTCTGACGATCCTTATATCCACAAAATGGTAATGAGAAGCCCAACATTTCTATCAAGTCACACCTTTATCAAAACCTTCCGAACAAAAATCCATTTTCCACAAAATCCCAAACCGACACTTTACTAAAATACCCCTAGGCTCCAAAACACGAACCGAACACCCAGATCACTTCTAATACATCACCCACACCCAAATGGGCTTAGATTTACCTTTTTAAAAGCCCCAATCCTTATGATGACCAATCTTAGGGCCACAAACTCAGACTAGGAATCGATTTGAAACAAGATGTTACAACTCTCCCCCACTTGAATTAGATTTCGTCCTCGAAATCCGTTCTTACCTTCAAGCACATCCAACAATCTGATCCATACCTCCACAAACCAGAATATACAGCCTTCCCAAGGCAACTTGATACCAACCCTAAAAGAACTTACCCACCTGAAAGAAAGAACCTTGAACCCTCTTGCATAAAACCACCTCTATCCTTCCAAAACTCGAAGCCTCAAATTGTCCCAGCTTTCAGAAAACTACCCACATTGAACCATCATCAAACTTATTCCATAAGAAAACCAGCCTAACCAAAATACTTTCCACCCATAATACTCTGAGGCTTCAAAAAGAACAAAACCACTGATCAAATGCGGCTGCAGGACACTCAACTTGACAGTAGGCTCAAATAATCATTCAACTAGAAGATTCACCCCTGCACTGGTTAGACTCAGACGAGAGATCAAATGACCAGCAACTCCTCATATGGATTCCAAATTACTGAAACCACTCCAACTCATTTTGCTGCCACATAGCTGCTTTCCTTAAAAGCAATTGGGACCTCCCTGGTCCCAACTTGTCTGCCAACTGCCCAGAACATCGGACACCTTCCCGATTACTCAGCCAATATACATACACATAGCAGCCTCATGTTCCTTCTGAAATGAATTCTGATTGACAAGACTTGGTCAGCAACACCTTGCTACCAAAACTTCTACTAAAAGAAAGAATGTTCCATGACTCACTGCAGCCTCCTATCATACAGGATCACCAACAACCTATCCTTTCCGGATCCCGAACATACTGTGGCTCTATTTACAGATAAAACCATCCAAAGAACACCATAATGGCTCATCCGACATCATACTAAACCCATAACTTACTCTTTAACCTTGTGATTGATGCCCTTGGTATAAAAATATCTCCATCCTTATCCCTCTGAAACGAAAATCTTGCACTGAACACACACGGACTCCAATTCGGGATCTTACCCAAAACCGATTCGATACTCACTCATGTCCCAACATCAACGAATTTGCACCTGCATCTCACACCACATCCTCCTGATTACCAACCCCTTTACCTAACTAATGGGTTGGTATACCCAATCTGTCTTCGAGACCTCCAATCGTGCACCTAGTCCAACCACCAAGTTTCCAAGAGTCAACGACCAGGCTACCCAGCCTGAACCCCTCTGCATCACACACTGGTTACCCGCATGTCATGCAAATCAAGATCCAACCCCTTTACCTAACTAATGGGTTGGTATACCCAATCTGTCTTCGAGTCCTCCAATCGTGCACCTGGTCCAAACACCAAGTTTCCAAGAGTCAACCACCAGGCTACCCAGCCTGAACCCCTCTGCATCACACACTGGTTACCCGCATGTCCTGTAACTCAAGATCCAACCCTTGACTTAATAGTCTCTATCAGTTCCAACATGAGTTCCTATAATCACCCAAGCTCGCCCACGAACACCGAAAATCCTCAATCCAAAAATAAAGAACAATTCCCAGATGACCCTGGTCGGCGTGCCCAAAGCACGAGCTGATCCCCCTTCCATGCTTGTGACCCTCTCATAAATAGTCTACTTCGAACCAATGAATACCATGATCATATCATAGCCTAACACTAATTTCCTCCAATCATGCTTACCACCCATGGCCCTTTCACACTCCACTATCACATCGTCGCACCTCTCGAGCCGAATCCTATACCCCATCAGGAGTTCGAGTTGCACATATAGATTCCCACTGCTCACTATGCATAGTCAAGGCAATGCCAACCGGCGATTGGGAGTTTCCTAAACTCCCACCAACACAACCTAAGCCTAAACAGCCACTTGTTTCTCCCCCACTTGGACTCGACAATGCTCTTTCACCTCTTATGCCTTATGGATCTCTGATCCATTTTCATCAATATGCATAACCCACCCAAATCCTATGTCGAAAATACAAGCTCCCTATAGTTATCCCAACACAATGATCACTTAGCTTTGTAAATCCTGAAGGATACTCTTGTATTCTTAACCAATCGGATGATCTAATCACCCCCCCTAAGTCGCCCTTTCACCCTAGAATTTCGAAGGCAAATACAAATTTACCATCACCTTACCGATGGCTATGGATCAGTAAATGCTATGGGCTATTCCTCATCACAACGGTCCTAAACTTCACCGTCGATCCATTAGATCAAACGCACCCTAAACCGTGCATCCACTCGTAATGTCATCTGCTAACACGATAAATCCTGCTACGCTTGTAGCGACCCATAGTCGTGGAGCAATAACTCCATCGTACGGTTTTTCACTCGTGCTACACTGTATCCGGCCTTTCTGGCCTCTCGAAAGCTAATCCGAAATCTTGGATCTCTTCCTGGGACCCTCCAATATATGCACCTGATCTGGTCCCCTCTTCCAAATGTGCTCTAAATCAATCCCCTGCTCTTGAGATCTAGAAATCATATCATTCAGGGTCTCGCACCTTGATACATTCACCAACTCAAACGTTCACAGTTGAACTGCAGTAGCTGAAGCAACCTATGCCCTAACCGGGCTACAATCTACTCCCAAGACATAGTCTCTAATCCTGAAATTTCAATAGATTGCACAATCAATCATTGCCGCCTGATACAAGAGATCCAAAGCGGACTCATATTTCTGACATTCTTTCCAATAACTGGCTAATCATCGGAGCAGGGACCAACCATGGTCTTTCCTATACATGTTCATCCTCATTTTGAGCAATAGCTATCCCCACAGTCCAATCATAATCAAGAATTCTCCTACCCATGCTTCTTAGGTTCACCAAGACTTTCCCCGATTCGAGTATGGATCTTGTGCTTTCAGTAGTACGGGCCCAATACTACCTTCCACACCTATCCATACTTTCCTCTGGAATCATCCCGAATCTTCTAAGTCACCAACTCCCATGATGTATTAAATGTCTGCTAAACAGCAACACAATATCCACTGAAGCACCTCCTAGGCTCCCCCTAGGTTCCCAACTTCACTGAATCGCCCCACTGACTCACTAGAGTATATCCTAAGCTCTCCTAGGTTCCCAACCCACCCAGTCCTCAGCTGTAGAAAGATTCATAGTAATGTCAACTAGCTACCTTATGAATATAGCCACATGCAACAGAGATCAGATAATCCTTCGAGTAACAGACTCAATCCTAGAATAGTTAGACTCAAACGAGAGCTGCGTAATAGGGCTAAATCCATCACTCTGAGATTATCCATCTTGTTCCACTTGTGACCTAGCATATTCACTTACTAGCTAGCTCACATTGCTATAAGTCCCACAAAGCACAAAGCAAGCGTCATTCAGACAACAGAAAACTAACCAACATATTCCAATCAAACAATTCTATCTATACATACAATTCATAATCAGGTGACTCCTGTCACTAATCTCATCCTAGGCTCACCCTAGGGAAATCTCCGACCCATAAACTATCATTAAACATTCGACCCACATACCACAACCCATGCTGTCCAAATCCACCCTCGTTGTCAGCTGCCTTATGCATGTAAATTACACAGAGAACAAGATCTAATAGACTGTCGAATAATAAACCCTACCTTAGGACCACAACCAGACAAGGAACAGGAAATAAGGCCAAGTCAATCATTCTAAGGCTATAAGATCCTAAACGTATATGATTTTAAAAGCATACATGTAACAGTTCCTAGTACTAATAATAATTCTCATTCTAGCATGGCATTCAATATCTCCAAGGCGATGAACATCACATATCAGGTCAATCTGTTGCTGACTACACAGCACTAACATGCAAGTCTACCAGCTCATACAACATATAAAGGCATCTATCCTAGCCCTAACTAGTATGCGATTCACAGATCCATACATCAGGTCATAACAGATAACATATATGGGTATTCTGGGAAACTTACTTGAGCTCGACTGATTGCATTCACTACACCCTTTCTTTTCTTAGTAAACTTTTCCTTGATAACATTTTTCTTTTAAAAATTTTACAGATCCTCAGTTTGAGTTCAGACACACTCGAAAATATGTCCGAATCCCTCAAACCAAGGCTCTGATACCAACTTGTAATGACCCAAAAATCAAGGGTAAAAAATTCATTTTTAATATAACCCAAACATAGATATCATTTATTCCAATCATTCCAAAACATTGTTAATTAAAAACATTTATCAGAGTTCATCCCAAAATCATTCATTGCAGAAAACATGGGCGTCTGCACTGCGATCAAGCTAAGCCTTTCTTTTCCAAAACAAAGATACCTAAAACGATAAACAAAACTGTAAGCACAAAGATTAGTGAGTTCCCCAGAGCATACCCCACATAATCCACATAATCACATAATCCATATCAGCTGTAACAGCTACATAAACCATATTAATCACACAATTCATGCATACAAACATATAAGGATGACCTGGAAACCCTCCAGGGTCTTACTCTAGGTGCCATTGGAACCCCCGCATGGTCTTAGCCCACTATCATACCAACTACACATATAAGGATGCCCTGGAAACCCTCCAGGGTCTTACTCCAGGAGCCATGGGAACCCCCCACATGGTTTTAGCCCAATTCCATGGAAATCCTCACATGGTCTTGACTAAGGATGCCATGGAAACCCTCCAAGATCTTACACCCTAGTGCCTTGGGAATCCCCCGAGGTCTTCCATGAAAGCATCAAAAAGACAACTATCATATCACATACCACATAGTCAACTAGCATACCATATAACACAAAATCAACTAGCATATCACATAATGCATAATGGGCCGGCCTTGGTACCTTAGACCCATTAGTATGGTGAGGAGACTCACCTCGAATGCAGAAGCTTCCTGAAACAAATCCTTAGTTGCTGCCCTGTCCACTTCCCGAGCTATCAATATAACCAATTAGCAATTGGGTCCCATTCAATAATCCTTAATCCATGCATGGGGTAAAATTACGATTCTACCCATGGCCCAATATGATCCAAAACTAAGGCCCAAACCAAAACAGAAACCCAACAGAATAATGTGCATAAAACCATCAATGGCCCAATTTTTCAAATTGGGCCCGAACCTTTCTAATGGGCCTTATCGTAAAGCCCAATATTATCCTTAGTCTATAACCTTGTCCCCAATTGTCCCACTAAGGCCCACTATAACCTAGTCCAAGAATTGGCCCAAACCGAGGCCCATATTTGTGAAGGTCATTTCTATATTGGGCCGCAAGGCCAATAGTCCCAACTTTCCTAATATTGGCCCAAAGGTACATTCAGGCCCAACAATCAGCAATTCCAGGCCCAAAACCATTAGGGCCCAAAGGTCTGAAGTCCACTAAGGCCCAAGTCTTCCTAAGAGTGTATGCCCAACGTACCTCTTCTATACGCTTAGTGTACTGGGAAAATGGACCATACGCACAACGTACTTCATAGTACACCCAGCGTACAAACAACTCATGCACAGAATCTATTAAGTATTTAATACTTGATCCAACAAGTCCAAATCATATTTCTGAGCTATACTTAACGTCTAAACCCATAAAGTCACTGACTTGGTGACTTTGCATGCCCTAAACAAACCCAAACTCCAAAAATGGCATTCTACTTCCATAAAAGTGACCCTAACTCATGCATGACCCCATTAGGACCTTCAAGATGGCAACTTTATGTCTTAGGGACTCAAATAGCATCAAGGGTGGCAACCCTAAGCCTAAGAATCAGATTTGAACCATAAAGCTTCATCCTTGTGATCAAAAAGGAACCAAACCCCATAAATGGTAGATCTAAGAGATGAATGATCAAGTTCCAAGCTTTTTACCTTTATCAAGCTGAGAATGAGTCCCAAAAGCCAGATCCATAAGCTCCTCCTTGATTCCCATCTTTGCAACAAGCTTCGCCTTCTTGAATATAGGCCAAACATCCCAAAAATTGACTCCGTAAGCTCAAAAATGCCACCATGGATGATATATCACGATTTCTAGGGTTTAGAGGGGTGGAGGATGAAGGTATTAGGGTTAAGTTATGAGATAAGTAGGTTAAATAGGGTCCAAGACCCTAAAATAGGGTTCTGATATGACTGGAGTACGCCCAATGTACTCCGAAGAACCTTTGCGACCATCCTGGTCAATACGCCCAACATACTCCTAGGTACGCCCCGCGGACAGCCTTCTTCACTAGTATGCCCAGCGTACTCTTTGTGTACGCCCCACGTACTCAGCTAAGCCTGAAAACCTTGAAACATCCGAAGGCCATAACTTCCTCGTTCTAAACCCGATTCCGACGATCCTTATATCCATAGAAAGGTAACAAGAATCCCTAAATTTCTATAAAGTCACACCTTTATCAAAACCTTCCAAAAAAATCCATTTTCCATAAAAGCTCGAACTGGCACTTTAGTGAAATACCCCTATGATCCAAAACACGAACCGAACACCCGTATCACTTCTAATACATCACCTACACCCAAATGGGCCCAGATCTTACCTTTTAAAAAGCCCAAATCCTTATTATGACCGATCTTCGGGCCACAACCTTAGACTAGGAATCAATTCGGAACAGGATGTTACATGCCGAGTACCAGGATTTGTTATCACTGTGATCGGGTTGGCCATGTGAAGGACAATTGTCCCCTGCTTGCTGCAAGGTCGGTGTAGGCGCCAACACCGACTACTTTGATCATCATGAATAGATGCCATGGTAGGGCGGTGCCCCGGAGGGCTCGAGGTCATGCTTTCCAGCTCACTACAGAGGAGGCCAGGGCGGCACGAAACGTCGTTACTGGTATGTTTTCAGTTATTATTCTATCATATGTTTTATGGTATGCTTATATTTTTTTATTCTTCTAGGTACCTTATTAGTGAATTCATTGCCTTCTCTTGTGCTTTTTGACTCGGGCGTGAGTCAGTCTTTGGTATCTCAGTCTTTTAGTAGGAGTTTTGATATTACTCTTGGGGATTTAGAGTGTCTGTTACAAGTTTCTATCACCTAGGAACACGGGGTTTCTCCATCAAGCGGTTATCAGGGTTGTATTATCGAAGATTTATTCAGGATTTCTTCAATTTTTTCATACCCGTCACTCTTCTGACGAGGGAGGACATGGTTTTCGGTTGAGGCCCTGAACGATAGGCTGCATTCAAGAATCTGAGGTGGACGTTATGTGACGCCATGGTGTTGACCCTGCTTGAGGGTGTTGACGATTTTTTGGTATTTTGTGATACATCCATTGCCATTCTAGCGGCAGTTCTTATGTAGCAGGGGAGGGTTATTTCTGATGCTTCTTGGTAACCGAATCTGCATGAGGTTCGGTATCCGACACATGATTGGGAGTTGAAAGCAGTGGTTTTTTCTCTCAAGTTTGATGGCATTATTTTTAGGGGGTTTGGTGTACTATCTACACGAATCACAAGAGTTTGAAATATCTCATGGATCAGCCGAATCTGAACATTAGACATCGTAGGTGGCTTAACGTGGTCAAGGATTATGACTGTGAGATCGTCACCTAACATTGTGTTCCAAATTCTATTGTATCGGGTCCTGATGTTCGATTCACTTTGGAATTTGGCAGAGGTTCCACGAGAAACTGGGCACGATGTTACATTTTAGTACTACTTATCATCCGTAGACGGATGGCCAGAGCGAGAGGGCCATTCGGAAACTTGAGGATATTTTGAGAGCTTGTGTCATAGATTTCGATGGGAGCTAGGACACTAATCTTCCTCTGGCTAAGTTTTCTTACAACAAAAACTATCACTCCAGTATCGGTGCGCAGCCATTCGAGATCCTCTATGGGAGGAAGTGTCGTACCCCAGTTTGTTGGGGAGAGGTCGGTCACATGATTATAGGAAGGACTGAGGTAGTTCTGCAGATGACAAAGCTTATTCAGTGGATCATACAGATTTTGTAGACATCTCAGAGTCGGTAGAAGAGTTAAGTTGAGAGGCGTCAGTTGGAGTTGGATTTCTAGGTCGGCCATATGGTACTACTGAAGGTATCACCCTGGAAGGGTGTAATATGCTTCCAAAATATGGGTAAGTTGGGACCCCGGTATATTGGGTTGTTTCAAGTGATTGTCGTGGTTTGTAGGGTAGGTTATTAGTTAGATTTTTTTAAAGAGCTCAGTCATATTCACAGCACCTTAAATGTTTCTCAGCTTTGAAAGTGTGTCTGATGACTCATTGGTTGTTCCCTGGGATGATATTCAGGTTGATAATCTCTTGAACTATGTTGAGAGACCAGTGGTGATGTTGGATGGGAAGACAAAGGCCTTGCACAACAAGGTGGTATCTTTGGTCAAGGTCCAATCGCAACATCGGAAGGGTACCAAATATACTTGGGAATCTGAGGCAGAGATGCAAGAGCATTACCCTGAGTTATTCTCGCCAACAGACTTTGAGGATGAAGTCTTATTCAAGTGAGGGAGAATTGTCACATCTCAGTTTCCCGGTAATGACACTTTTGACCCTTATTATGAGATTTGTTGCAAAAAGTGTAACCTCCTTAAAAATCATGATAAATTTAAACTTTTTTAAAACCAACCAATTTCAAAAATTGTTTACAATTATAGTTTTCAAAACATGTTCAACATCACAGTCTCCTACAATCATAAGTAAAAAACATGATGATGTGTACGGTCACGCCTTTGCCTTCCCGCGATCATCTAAAGTACCTAAAACATAAAATAAAGCTGTAAGCCAACGCTTAGTGATTTCCCCCAAAGTACCAACATATAACATAAGCATAATACATACAACATGCATACAGAGACTTCAGCCTGACTGGAATGCCCCCACCGGCTTACACTCTATCCGGTACGCTCACAGAACCTTCAGCATGATTGGTACGCCTTATCGGGCCTTCAACTTATCTAGAACGTTCTCCAAGCCTTCGTCCTGACTGGTACGCCTCTCGAGCCTGCAGTCTATCTAGGACGCCCTGGGTCTCTTGGCCTTCAGTCTACACAGGCCCACCTCAACCCAAGCACACATAAACCATGTCGACACATACATAACAAATAAACATACATATAACCAGCCAACAGAAAATCAGACAGATTACATATCACTAAGCATAGAATCATCCTATATACCAGGATACAGATCTAACAGATCACCACAACATACCAAAATGCGATAAACCAGGATAACAATCCAATGGGACGGCTTTGGTGCCTTCGACCCGAATCTATAGTGAGGAAAACTCACCTCGTAAATTGAAGATAAGTTGATGAGGTCTCAAATCCGAATCTCAGCTCTCTAACCGACACCTATTCCTACCAAATGACCAATTTCCATTAAAATCTCAAAATACCCACAAGGTCAAACTTGGTCAAACCAACTATGTTAACCGAGGTAACCCAACCGAGTCAAACTGACAGAGTCAACTCAGGGTGCGTACGTGAGGCATACTCCGGAGGTACTCTAGGTGTACACAAAGCCTCGCATGTTGAAAACCATCAGGGTGTTTTACCTCGTACACAGGGCGTATTTTGAGTATGCGGGGCGTACCCTAGTAAATCAAAAAATTCCATTAAGAGCTTAATGGCTTAAGCTCTTACATCCAAACTTCAGATCCATGGCTAAAGTCCTCTTAGGAGTCATAAGTCTCCAACTTTATGACCTAGCACGTCTAATAAGTGCTTAACACATAGTCTTATTCCATTAAGACCTTCTAAATTATGCATGAAGCAAAACTAAATATTTGGAACCCATTTTTATGACTTAAGACCCCTCCTAGGGTCTGAAAGGAAAACTCAAAGGTCAAGAACATGCCATATTCAATATCTAGCATTTTCGAACCAAAAAACTCCATAAAGACATCCAAAACTAGATCTATATGCTAGCGGAATAAAGTTGCAAGCTTTTTACCTCCGAATGGTTGCAAATGAAGTAGAAATCCCAGATCCAAATGTCCCACTCCATCAAGATGAGCTTGGCTTTCTTCCTTGCTTCTTCTAAGGCACTAAAAACACACTTCTAAGCTTGAAAAGGCTCCTCAAGGTGAAACTAAGGTGGCACAAAGGTATGCGAGGGATGTAGGCAGTTAAGGTGAATGAAATGAGGCCATAAGAGTGCTTAAATACGAGTCACACCCTAAAAATTACTGTTTCCTTAACTAGCAAGTACGACCAACATACACTGATGTATGCCCAACGTACGAGGGTGCGCTCTAGTATGCACAACGTACACCACGTACGGATGGCGTACTCTCAAGGCCAAAATACAAAAAATCCACTAGGGCTCCTTTTGCACATTTTCTTGAACTTAGTGACCAAAATGCAACATACACTGATGTTACAATTCTCCCCCACCTGAATTGGACTTCGTCCTCGAACTCTGCTGTGGAGAATAACTCAAGATAATGATTCTGAATCTCATCCAATGGCTCCTAGGTCCACTTAGATCCTCTCCAATGCTGCCACTATACTGTTACGTACATTCTTGTTGCGAAACCACTGCATCCTCATCTAATATGTACTTTGGCGGCTGCGAAACATGGAAAGTGATGTGAATCTGATTGAGCTCCTTAAGTAGATCCAACCTGTATGCAACCTTGCAAACCCTAGCAATCGCTCGAAAAGGTATAATATATCGAGGACCCAATTTCCCCCCTCTTCCTAAAGCGTATCACACCTTTCCAGGGTAAGACCTTCAGTAATACCATATCACCTACCTGAAATTCCAACTCGGATCGGCGCCTGTCGGCATAGCTGTTTTCCCGACTCTGAGCTGTCTGCAGTCTCTATCTGATCTTCTGAATAAGCTTCGTGGTCTAAAGGACTACTTCGGTCCTTCCCATAACCCTGTGACCAACCTAACCTTAACAAAACGATGTGCGACATCTCTGACCATACAAGATCTCGAAAGGCGGAGCACCAAGGCTGGAGTGATAACTATTTTTGTAGGAGAACTCTACAAGAGGTAGGTAGGAATCCCAACTCCTACCAAAATCAATAACATCGGCCCACAACATATCCTCAAGGGTCTGTATCGTCCGCTCACTCTGGCCTTCGTTCTTCGGATGATATGTAGTGCCGAAATGCAACCTCGTACCCAATTCCTCATGGAACTTTTGCTAGAAACAGGAGGCATGAAAAATCTAGTATGCTCAAGAATCATATTAAAGTGATATTGGTAATTAAGATATGATACTAATGGGTTACACTAACAGCAACTTGATATAATTGGTTATTTGTTTGAAATTGATTTTAATAAAAATACAATAAACTGTTATAATTAAATGGAAATTATTTATTTCTTGGAAATACTAATTTTCATTAGTAAGTAACATAATATATCATATGGTATGATTTATTAAGTCATGTACATTATTTTGGACTAGAAAGACTCTTTTGTCTTTTAGCTAAAAGTTAAATTTTATATCTTATAAAGAGTTATAAGAATTTTATAAACTTCTCTTCTCTTTTATTTATATTACAAAAAGATTAGCTAGTTTAGGAAAGAAGACATGCTCTTTTGAATATAATAAGACAATGTAAGCATGGGTTAAAAGGCATGGGAGACATGTAGGTTTTAGGATATGGATTGCTTAAAGTGTTAAGAACCCTTTGGTAATGATTTATCTTTATGAAGGCTTTCATCCCTTCATTTTTACTCACCAAAACCGTAGCTCCCTTATACTCTTTCATATTCTCTCTTGCAAAGAAGTGTTAGAAGATTACTTGCTTGAATTTTGCTCTCTTTAAATCATATTTGGATATGGACATAAATCTTAAGAGTTTTGGACTAGAATCTACATCAAGTTGAATCATTGTTGGTGTCTCAAAGGTTTCACATTCTTCATCAACTTCCAAGCCTCTCAAGAGGACCCAAAGAACAACATAAGTTGTTATTTCTTCATCCTTTCTTTGTTGGTGTTTAAATCTTTCTATAACTTGCAAGATGATCCTTGGTGGGTATATAATGTTTATGTTATGTTCGAAACTTAATTTCTTCTGTTTGCCATGATATGGGTTCCTAGAAACTATTTTTGAACTAAAACCCAACAATTAGTATCAAGAGCCACCTTTCAAGTTCGGTTAGATTTTTTGTTTTTTGGAAATCTTAGTTTTTGGAAAATATAGATAACTTGTTTTTATATAAAAACAAGTTCATACATATTTTCTCTGACAACTTTATATTTGATATTTTATGTGACAAAAGTTTCATGCATCTTTTGTCATTTAAAGTTGTCTTAGAAAAAACAAAGGTTGTTTTATGTGCATGTTGATGTGTATAATGTGCATAAACTAGCCAATGACCATTATGATTGTTGTGTTGTTGTGTTTGTTGTTTTTGTTATAAAAATGGTTGTAATAATTTATTTAATCATATGGTATGTAATAATTAAATAGATTAGTTTTCTAGTTATTTTTGTAAAGTAATAGATTAGTTTTTAGAAATAATTTATTTGTACAAAGATGTAACAAGAAATGAAGTTGGATCCATTTTTTGAAGACGAAAGGGAAAATTTTGAGTTCAACATGTGTTGGGCAGAACATGACACTTTTTGAAAAGTGTCATGAATGCTACACATGTGCTAAACAGAAAGATGACACTTTTTGAAACACGAGGCAAGAACTTAATCTATCTACTAAGACATTAACAGTTGAACCAAAAAACCACAAGTCAAAAGTCAACCCTCTAGGTCAATCGTTAAAGTCAACAATCAATGTTGACTTCCACTGATTGCCACTATGTGGTCTTCCTTGGCCAGGACGTGGTCCACTTGCGATCCAACAGGCAGGAAAATCCTAACCACCACGTTGTGGTGCTTTAAAACCATGTCATGGTTGCCATGGTTCCAACAGCTTCTTGCATTAAGTTGTTTCCTTCGATTCCAAGAGCTCCAAAGCTCAGATCTCGACCAAATGTGATCTAAAAGGATAAAGTTTCCAACTTTATCCATTAGGACCATCTACAGGTGGCCAAGGTACGAAAATAAGAAGTGTAGGGTTAATATGATAATTGTCGAAGTAGTTAATTAGCGAGTCACCATTTTCTTTTTCTGCATTGGATTCAAAAGCGAGGAAGGAGAGGGAACAGAGAAATATATGGTGACTTTGTAATCTTATAAAAGATTTACAATATTGGTGCTACTACTTGGTTAAAAACTTAAGAGATATATTCTAGGAATTGGTTAAAAGCTTAATAAAAGTACCATCTTCGTCATCTACTATACGAATTTCAAGCTACAATTTGGGGAGAAAAACCCAAATCGAAATCTATGTCATTTGGAATGTTTTAAGGATGTTTCTAGCGATTTTTATATTTTAAAACACTATTATACTTTCATTCTCCTCATTCAATGTGGTCTCGTGGATGACTCCAACTTATTGGAAATATTGTGGATCCATATATTTTCCTTCCTGATAACCAGATTGCCCATTGCAATTCCACATCGGTTTTGTATATTTTAAACTTTTCCAAGACTCGATCCTTAGAATGCAAAAAATACACATACAAATTATCGATAAAAGTAATCACATACTTTTCTTTTACCAAGAGAAGGAGCGGAATGAAATTCACAAAGATCATTATGAATTAAATCTAAAATTCCAGAATTTTGATTAATATTTGGAAAGAGTTGTTTTACAATTTTCGTTAACATGCAAGTTGTAAATTTTTCAGCAATAGTCTCAAAAACTAAATTGAATCAATCTTTTGATATTTCATTCTTTTAAAACTGACATGACCCAAGCGAGCAAAAACATAGAGTCATCAGCTTTAGGAGATGTAAAACATGAAGATAAAGTGTCTAACCACATTTAAACGAAACATACGATTGCAATAATATATTAAATCAATAAACTTGACAAATCTTTATACGATATACCTATCCTATTCATAACCCTGTTTAAATCCATCCAAATTCAAACAACCACCACTAACAAGATTCTTATGAAGATTAGGAACAAACAAAACATCAAAAAACTTAATAGTTTTTCTAGAAGTAAACTTAAGACTAAAAACTTCAAAACCACAAATTGATTTGACTTGATTCATCATCACCCATATTAACCATGGATCTATCATTAATTGGTGTCAAATTCTTGAACCATCGATTATCTTTACACATATGACTTGTAGTAGCACCCGAGCCAACCCATCATGTATAATCATCATCTGTCTCCTTCTCTCCATGAGCAAATCATGAAAAAAAAACCTTTGAATTTCCATCCCCTTCCATGTCCCTTTTTTTTGTCGATCTCATGATCAATTTTGTTATCAATAACCCCAACCTTTACACCAAATCATTCCTTTTCCCAGTCTTTTCCTCCTTCATATAGGTTTTCCATTTCTTTATTCTATAATTTATAAATTTCAACTTATTTTTAGAGTACACAAACTTGGATTCCCACACACTTCCTTGGAAGTTGGAACAAAATAATAACATGTCGCCCAGTAACTTCAAAGTCTTCCAAAGCCCAACCAAGAGTTAAATAGTTTAAAAATTGTAGGTCCAAAATCACATTCTTCATTTTGAAATGTCAAGAACCATTAAAAACTAAAAAAAACAAAAAACAAAAAACAAAACAAAAGTAGGGTTAAATGCAAGCAATAACCATGTACTTGAATTAATTTGTCACTTATAGCATCTTATATTCATTTCTTCCTATTATAACATTGTACTTAAAATATATATCCATTTATAAGAATGTCATTTAAACACAAAGCAATTGTCACTTTTGTAAATGAAATGTCCTAGTGAGAAAATAATTTTGAGTATCGGGTAAGAGTTTTAAACGCAATCTTAATAGGTGAAAAAATGAAAGTATAATACGATAGTATAAATAAATGAAAATAGAATGATATATTTAAAAAAAAAAAGACAAAAATTACATTGGTATTTCATGCTAAACCCTTCAAAATGCTTATATGGAATATTAACACAAGCCTCATTATATTAAGGATTTATAACAGTGTTGGGTCAATATTATGGTTTATACTTTGCTTTTCTAGGAAATTGTATTTTTATGTAATATCTTATGTGTTTACGGTCAGGTTTATGGCCAATGGGGTGTTTACGGCCGTAAACCCTGTTTACGGCCCATGTTTTCCGTGTGTGTGTGTATATATATATATATATATATATATATATATATATATATATATATATATATATATATATAAGGTGAGGGGCGTGAGGAAATGAGTGATGAACACCAAGGAGCTTAAGTATGTGCATTCTAAGGTGTGAGAGAAACTATAGAGAAGAGTGTGTGTGAACTATGTGTATGGAGCTTCAATCATTTCATTGAATACATCATAGATTCATCGTTTTCTTCTTCTCCTTCTCTTCTTATTTGATCTGACATCATCCGTTTGATTGGTATTCCGCACCATCAAACGGATCTGACTGATACACAGGCATTTTTGGGGACTAACAATTGGTATCAAAGCTTGGTTGTATCAAACAATTTTTTTCAGATCTGGAGCTTATTTGATCTAATTTTGGAAAGATTCTTGCGTTTCTGGATAGATCTCGAAAAATTAAGGGGGGTTTGTTCTTTGCGTTTTTTTCCTAAAAACGAGTTTTGGAGCAAAAAAGGTGAAAAAACGTTGTTTTTCGTCAAGAACAGCGATTTCTGAAGAGTTTACGGTTTCTGAAGGGTTTACGGTCCGGAATTTACGGCCGGAAACTGGTCGTCGGAGTTTATGGCCGAGACGCGAAGTTGGGGGTATCGAACCCGCGACCTCCAGTTCTCAAACCAAGCGCCTTACCATCTCAGCTAGCCAAGCACTTGTGATTCCCTTCCGATATTTTAAACTTAACCACTTCCTGTCGCACCTAATTTCGAAATTTGACACTTTTAACCCCAAAAATCAATTTCTTTCAACTTTAAATTTCATTTTCAACCAAAAAATTTAATTTTTATTTTTTGACTTTTATTTTTGACTTTTTACTTTAACTTTTAAAATTTGACCTTTGACCTTAAGCTTTGACTTTCTCGTTTGACTTTTAAATTTTCAAATTTAGCTTTTCGGTTTGACTTTTAAGTTTGACTTTTGAGTTTGACCTTTTTAAATTTGACTTTTAAAGTTGACTTTTGAGGTTTATAGTCAAAGGGCTTTTTTTAAATTTAAGTTTGATTTTTTTAACTTCTAGTTGTGCTTTTAATAGTTTTTGAAGTTTACAAGGAAATTGAAAACATGAAAGAGAGTCGTCAGGAGATGTTAAGACAAAATTTCAACATGTTCGATTATATCCCTGGAGAAACCCTGGAAACTCAGTTGCAGCGATTTACTACACTCATTACTGAGATGAATATAGCTGGGATCTTCTTGACCAAATCTGAGATAAACAAAAAGCTACTTAATGCACTTCCGAAATCGTGGGATATGGACGTGGATGACATCAAGAAGACAACAGATCTCAATCGTCTTAGTCTGGCTGATATAATTGAAGAACTTGACGCTTTGAATTGTCGAAAAACAATGAGTTCCACAAACCTTCTGATCAATGAAGTTTCATGTGAAGTTTCATGTACACTATCTAGTGAAGATACGATTAAATTTCTTCGGGAACAAATTGATTTATTAAAAAGGGAAGTTGAGGACCTGAGATATAAAGGATATCAACTCAGGAAAGGACAAAAACCCCTGAAGGCTGAATTAGAAGCAAAAACCAAGGACTTTAGGAAGCTTCAGGAAGAGTATAGCAACAAGTGTGAAAATTATGATTATATTAAGAGACAACTTGCTGCTATAACTGAAGAACTTGACGCTTTAAAATTAAGTGTGGAAAAACAGTTGTCAGTTTCTAAAATTATACTGCGTCAAGTCAGACAGTCAAGTCCTTATATGAAACCCAATTAAAATTCAAAGAAAATCAAAACAAGGGTCTAGGGTATGATAGTGTACCTCCTCCTTATAATCATAACTACACATCCATCCCTATGACACAGGACAAAACTGACAGGGAGCCACATCTTCGATATGGCAAACGAGCTGGATTTGTGTCAGGAGGAGTTATTAATGTTGAAAATACTAATGTTTTGCTTCATGTGCAGGTAAAGTAGCAGAAGATGAGAACAAGGAGAAAACCATTGAACAAACCAACATCTCCTTGAACTCTGAATCTGTTGCTTCGAACTCAACTGCTTCTGATCAACTTGCCGTTGAGAAATACAGGCCACCAATTCCAATGCAACAGAGTTCTTGTTGCAAGTGTGCATGTGGGAACAACAAGAGACAAGGCAAGGATACGCCACCAGGGGCAGGAAGAAACAACTTCACAGTGAAGAAAAAGACATGTTTTCACTGTGGAACACCTGGACACATTGCCAGAAATTGTCCAAATCGCGCATACGTTCCCTACTATGCACAAGGCTGGTAGAACGCACCAAGAGGGAGATACTTCAAAAGAAACCCCTCGAGATCATGATCAGACATTGACGACTGGAATGCCAAGAAGGCCAAGAATTCAACTCCCAAGGCCAAGAATCAAACTCCAAAGGCCAAGAATCTGAATCCCAAGGGCAAGAAGGGAATGTCGGCCAAGAAGTCCAATCCAAGAGATGCTCCTGTGAAGCCAAAATCAAAGTCATCTCAACGGCCAACATCAAGTTCAAAAGCAAGTACCGAGCCACCCATCAGATCGAAAAAGAAATGGGTTAAACCCAACTACAAATGGGTTCCAAAGGCTCACTCTCCTAAATCTCCTAATGCTTCTAACGTTTCTACATCTTCTGTTTGTGATAAACATGATATGTCTTGGGAGAAAGTACCATGCAAGGATGAAAAAGGTCAACCCAGTTTCAAAATGGATTGGGTTCCAAAGACCAACTGATCCCGCTCTGTGTCGGAGCAGCTATGGAGGCATATCATCAGACTTCGATTTGTTGGTAGTAGCTGTTCTAGGCACATGATAGGAGGCATCTATCATCTGTACAACACTTAAAACATTGTTTGGGAGAATGTGTCCTTTGCGGGAAAGGAAGAAAGGAAGAGATCACAAACGGGGTTAGTGGTTAATGACATGAAGAATTTTCGGATCTGTTCGGAGATTACGCGTGATGTTCTCATACCTTCTGGATGCAAATTCAATCGGTGACTTACGATTTGAGTTTTCTTCTCTATACTCCTGAGTTTTTCTTAACCTGATTCGCTTTAAAGACAAAATTTTGTTTTAGGATAGTTTAAATTTACGCATTTACTTTCGTTTCTCTCCTATGCACAAATTTAGGGGGAGAAATAAAAACAAAACAAAAAAAATTAGAAAATTTAAAAAAAAAAATCCAAAAACATTAGAAAATAAATATATATATATATATATATATATATATATATATATATATATATATATATATATTGGTTATGAAATGTGCTTGAGGGACATGTTTTGGGAAGTGATATTATCAAGTGATAACAGGCAACCTGAGTCTGCGTGACATACCCAAAGTTGAAAGGTCTATGCTCTGGTTTGATGTGTCGGTAGGCACGGAAAATTTTAAATGGACAAGACTAGGCAGAGCTGAACTTAGGAAATTTATAGACTTGAAAAATCTTGACCTAGTTAGATCCATTCAGCCTGACAATACAACGCTCGGATAGGTTGAGCAGGGAGATATATATCGGAATTTACTTGTCACATTAAATGAACCCGTACTTGGAACCGTGGTTTAACTTTTCCTCGATGTGCGGATTCTGTCCTTAATTCCGGTTGGATGGGGCGACTGGTAAATTCCGATAAATTAAGTCTGTAGAATATCATTTTCTTTCTTTCCTTCTGTTAGTCATATGTTATCTCCTCTGCGTGACTTCTAATCCGACCTGGTACACAACATATGCAACTCTATTTCTCTGCAAGTTATATATATGAAATTCTTCTTATCTGTTAGCCATATGCTGTCTCCTTTGCGTGACTTCCAATCCGACCTGGTACATAGCATATGCAACCTTCTACTTCTCAACCCCACTGAAACAATAAGTAATAGAATTTTGAATCTATCATCTCTTTGAATGGTTGTCTGCTCACCCGGTGTAAGGAGTACTCTGGAAGTTCTTGATGGCTGGGGCGTATCAGGAAGCGGGAAACATGTTCCAGTACAATTAAAACTGAACACTCAAAGATTGTCTATAGATCTCGCTGCTCAATTTAGGTGGACAACAATATCTCTGCTCTTCGTCAGCTGAATGGTCCCTAAGATATAGTATCTAGGAACTTAGGATCAAATATAGTATTTAGGAACTTAAGTTCACCTTGTCTTGTATCAAATAGTATGTCCTAAATAGGTCACAATTTTTCGTGTTTAAGTGGACAACAATATCGGCGATCGACCAGACAAAGACGTGAAGATAGAAGGTACCGACAAGTGGATAAAGGTTGTCTAAAAACTTTGATCCCAAATCACTCTTAAAGTTAGATATCATTTTTATTTTTGTTAAATTTGTCATAGTTTCTTCTAATTTAAATATTAGGGGAGAATTAAAAATTAAAAATAAAAAAATTCAAAAATCAAAGAAAAATCAGAAAAATTAAAAATCCAAAAATAGTGTTATTTCTGTTTTATTTCTTGTTCAGAAAAATCAAAAATCCAAAAAAAATATTTTTGTTTCTATTTTAATTTGTGTGCTAAGTTTTCTTTTAGTTTTGTTTTGTCTTGTAAAGTGATTTCAGGTATAGATAAGACTCATGGAGTTTGTATTGAAGATTTATGAGCCAAGGTTTCATCCGTGAGCATCGAAGAATTCGCATTCGAAGGAGCAAGAATTGAAGATTATTCTTTCGACATTCAATCTTTTAACCCCAGAAGCAAGGTGAAGCTGAAACTGAAGAATATGTGACGGATTGCATTGAAGCCTCCTCAATCAGTCTGTTGCTATCCTAAACCAGCTGAAGTGATCCAGAAGATTTGTTCTCTCTGAAGATTCTCAAGCTGAAAGCGCTATTTTTCAAGAATCAGTACGTCAAGCCTCCTCACCCAACGTGCGTTTAATGCCAAATTTTGAAGAAATGCCCAACTGCTCAAGATGAAGTCAATTATTTAAGATTCATTATGTTCATCTTGAAGCTGTGAAGAATTCGAAGATTAAAGCTGAAGCCAAAGCTCCCAATGAAGATTATCAAGAAAGTCAGCTACTTTTTAGGGGGAGCTTGTTGGGTCATTTAAGAAAAAAAAAGTTATAAGCCAAGGGGGAGATTGTTGGGTCAATATTATGGTTTATACTTTGCTTTTCTAGGAAATTGTATTTTTATGTAATATCTTATGTGTTTACGGTCAGGTTTATGGCCAAGGGGTGTTTACGGCCGTAAAACGGTTTACGGCCGTAAACCCTGTTTACGGCCCATGTTTTCCGTGTGTATATATATAGGGGTGAGGGGCGTGAGGAAATGAGTGATGAACACCAAGGAGCTTAAGTGTGTGCATTCTAAGGTGTGAGATAAACTAGAGAGAAGAGTGTGTGTGAACTATGTGTATGGAGCTTCAATCATTTCATTGAATACATCATAGATTCATCGTTTTCTTCTTCTCCTTCTCTTCTTATTTGATCTGACATCATCCGTTTGATTGGGATTCCGCACCACCAAATGGATATGATTGATACACAGGCATTTTTGGGGACTAACAGACAGATATTGGTATTATGAAAGACAAAAGTGTATGTCATAAAAATAATATCATTTTCACGAAATCTTAAGGATTTACGAAAGGCGTAGTTTTATGTTGTAATATTAAGTTATCTTTTGTAACATTTCACGACATAAAAAAATGTATGTTGTATTGAGATTTCAATGTCAACATTTAAAAAAAATGTGCATCCCTTTTGTTATTTTTGTCTGTCGTCTTCAAATGAAATCATGTTTTCTTATTTCTTCTTGTATGCAACAATATTTCATCTCTCTCCTGGTTCAGTACACTCTACCAAGATCTTTCTCTTGCTCTTACAACGATTTAGGGTGTTGTGTTGTATTATCCTGCAATTTCCTCCTTTCACTCATATTGATTCCTATATTGGCTCTCAAAAGTACAACACATAATTCACTATTATAAGTTCTCTAGAAAATGGTTGACTCTCATTTCCCAAATACATGTATGAAAAGATTGTATTTTGTCTCTTCGATGATTACATATTTGGTTGTGTGTTCCCGTCGATGATTACTCTTCTAGTGACCACTTATTGGTTGGTGAAGCTCGCCTTTTCCACTACTAGAAAATAGACCTTTTAATGACGCGCTTTTTATGACACGCGCTGATTAATGATACGCAAAAGGACGTGCCCTTAAAATAGTGTCATGTCTCCAAAAAAAATTTAGGATTTACGTCACGCATTATTGTGTGCCCTTAATTTAGTGTCTCAAGAAAAAAAAATTAAAAACACGGAGGGCGCTTTATCTTAAACGCGTGTCGTCTGTACCTGTCGCTTTATAATTTTAATGAAACGCGCTTTTAGTAGACAAAGGGGGAACGAAATCCCCAAAATTTTGAAAATCCGCCTTGTTTTTTCTATCTTCTATCTATCTTTCATCCTTGCAATCCCCTCTCCCCTCTCTGATACTCTCTCCTCTAGATCTCCCTTCATTCTCTACCTCCCGTCTCTCTGTAAACCCTAAGCCATCGCTACCTCCCTTCTCTCTAGCACGTGCTAGGGTTTTATCTTCTTACAAGCATCCACTTCTCTCATTTTCTCTCAACCCAGTACGTGTGAGGGTTATGAAATAAAGAAAAACCCCAATGCTCTGCAAAGACTCCTTTCTGAAAATATCATGTAAAGTCGTAGATTTGAGCCAGCGACTCCTCATTTTTCTCTCAGATTAGAGACTCCTCTTTCATCAGAAATAGAAGGTAGAAACGTTAATTTTATGAGATTCGGAACTATATGACTCGAATTACAGGTTGAAGATCAAAAATCGAAGGTTGCAAGTCAGATTTTGGATCGAAAGTCAGAGGTTCAAAAGGTACGATCGGAAGCATCAGAATGCGGAAAACAAAAACGGAGGAGGCATCAGGTTCGAAAGTTGTTATCTACTTCTTCATGTATGTGCCCTAGATTTCTTTCTCTTACATTCAATTTTTAAAGATTCTTTTATTCCCTAAATCAGGTACGAACACTGTTCTCTTCTTCTCCATCTGTTTTTGGAATTACGACCTCTCTTGTTAACCTTAAGGGTATTTTCGACTTTTTTTTGTTTTTGTTTTTGCTAATTAATATTTTTTGTTGATTTTTGTTTTGTTTGGTTTGTTGTGTAAGGGTTTTAGCTATGTGTTGATTACATGGGCAAATTAAGCAAATGGAAGTTGCAGTTGAGCAAGCTGCACAATCACGTTCAAGAAGAAGCAAGTGGCAGTTTTGGGGGACAAGAGATGCTGGTGATAAAGAAGAGCTGGACCGGGTGTATTATTGGTCAATTTTTTATTGTTATTATCCATGCTCCTTTTAAGTATGAATGTGTTTTCATGTTTTGTTTAGGCACATATAGAGAATTTAGCAAAAAAAGATGCAACAGAGAAGTCAGATGCTGCTAAAGAAGCTTTCTTGACTGAACTTGCTTTAGATTCTAAAAAGGGGGCAAAGAAAATTAATAAAAGAAAGAACAAGGAATACAGAAAGATGAAGGATATAAAGGTTTGAAATAAATTTTTTATTTTTTTTAGATTGTGTTGAGAGATATTGTTGCATTTGCAGGCTACAAGCACTTATGACAGTGGAAGTGTTGATGAAGATGGTGTTGATATGAATAAACATGAAGATGAGGCTATGAGAAGAAAAATGGAGCTTGAATCTGAAGAAAGGAAGCTTGAAGAAACATTGAAATATCAAAGAAGCATTGAAGATGAAGCCAAACAAAAACAACTTGCAGAACGACAACATAAAAGTAACTCAAGAGTACAAGTTTTTGATGTTTTCAAGAATCAAACAAATGGACATGTGGAAGATGCTTCTAGAAATATTAAAGTAGAAGATGTTGATGAAAAAAGATTCCAAGCTGACCTGTCAAAAGTCGTCCGACAAAGCCTTGGTATTTATTTATTTGTTATAACATACAAACATATGTTTTTTAATTTTTTTTGCTGACATGTCAAAATTGATATTTTTTTTTTGAAATATTCTGGATTTGTTTCATTCACACTATGAAGGTGGCATTTGAGACATTTTCGGGAAGAATTTTTAGGAGGTCCACGTCAGCACATGTCCATGTTGGCAATCCGTGTGTAACATGTGCATTCCACCCTGCTGAAGGTATTTATCCCTTACATGTTGTAAACCATTGTTTCAATCTACAAACTAACAATCTCTTCTCTTTCAACCAGATTATTCTACTGGAAACTTCTATGATCATGGAAGACAAGCTATAAAAGATATTCTCAGTAGAGGTAATGTCCCAATACTTACTGGAGGAACTGGATTATACTTGAGATGGTATATTCTAATTCTAATACATATAAATTGAAGTTTAAACCTTTTCATATCTATTAATACTCTTTTTTTCTAAAGACTTCTTTAAACATGTGAAAGGTTTATATATGGGAAACCAGATGTCCCAAAGGCAACACCAGAGATTACTTTAGAATTGCAATTGTTGAATCTTTACCTTCCAATGATTGGTATCGATTACATCGTAAGCTTGAAATCATCAAGGTCAGTTTAACTTTAACTTTTAACGTTCATCATGTTTCACCATGATATGATAATCATGTTATCAATGGGAAAATTGCAGATAATGAATCTTTTAGAAAAACCACTGGTAAGAATATCCAACTCGTGGCCAACTTTGTAAGTTGTAACCATGGTCATTATCTGAATTAGATGTGATCAAGAGATTGACAATGTATCACTTACCTATTGTGAATGTTGTGCAACTGCTCTATTATATTATACAGTTTGACAGCAACAATTCAGAAACTTTAGGTAAATGTCCCATTGGATATTTAACTTTTGGTATAAGTTGTTAGTTAAAATAATAGAGTATCATGTAACATGATGTCAATTTCACCATGATTTGAGGCTTAATTTGGTTAATATAATGATAATCTGATTTATAGGGGAACTTACATGTTAGTATTGTATATGGAGGTGAAGAAAGCCTGCAACTTATAGGGACTAAAATAGTTTTAGAGCTTAAATATGTCTTGGCTTTGTTTACTTTTTGTTGATTTGTGTATTAATCATGATTTTTCACCATTCCAGTAAATGGGAGTTTGTGTCATCAACTTTCAAGCTTAATTCTAGTTTCATTTTTTTTATTGTTTGCTACAAGTATCTCAAACCTTTATAAAAAATGGTTAGATCCTAACAGGTATATTTCAAGAGGCATTCAAAATTTAGAACCTACTTAAAGAGTACAAATGCAGATTTGGAACGCTTGACCCTTTATAGCATATCAAGTTTATCTATTTTCTTCTAAAATTAAGTTTTTATCAATTAAAACTAATGATTTGTTGTTTAGCTTGTTTTAATGAAATCTATTTTATTAAATTGAGTTATGTTTATGTCATGGTCATGACAGATTGGTCCTCTGAGATGCTAGCCTAGTGGCTTGTGTCTTTATTCAATTTGAATATTTTTATCTTAAATTTGGGTTTATTTGGAAATGCATCATGCTAACTTTTGATTAAAAAAGGTTTTATGTTGGAATCAGTAAACTGCAAATAAAGATCCCCGTTGTAGAATGTTTAAATTCGTGTATGCTTCTTCTTACCACCTATTCTTTTCTTGAAATAATTTTATTTTAGGTTGTGTTTGTATGAAGGAATGGAATGGTTTGTTCCATTGCCGATGGAATGGAATAGACCATTCTTAAGAAATGTGATTCCTTCGAATTTTTTCATGATTTTAATAAAGTTATATATTTTTATCTAAAAGTAACTAGATTTTTTTTATCATAAATCTTATTTGAGTTTTAGTGAGCTTGTATAATGTTTAAATTTTGTATTTTTTGTATAATGGAATTGAGGGAGGAATGGAATTGTGTATTCCATTGGAATGAAAAAAAAAAGTTGTTTATTTTGCTAGATGGAATAGAATGGTTCATTCTTTTGGAATAGAATAGTGAGCTTAATTTTCTATTTTCAGAAAAGGCTTCACCAGTTTCGTGTCCTGCTGTCAAATTGTGAGCAATTTTCAACATCTGATGGGAATAATACGTTCAGAAATTTTTAGAGATAAAGTACGTGTATGCAATTGCTGACAAGTTTACATACAAGTATGTAGAATGTTGTATGTTTTATTGTAGACTTTCATATGTTAGGATCAGCAAATCTTAGTCATTTAATGTGATTCTGGTCTATATTCTTTCATTTGAGGAGGGACTGCTTAAGCTTGATTTCTTCTTGTATTGACAGTATCTGGTTTCATGAAAGAACCTTACATTTATTGTTTTCTAAAATTATTTATGATGTTTGCAGATGCTAAAGCAAAAAATGGGTCAAGTATTCAACAAAGTGGGGAGACAAAATTCTACCAGATTCTCTTCTCAACCTGTCTAATGAAGATGATATTCTTTTCATGGATGTAGATGTGAAGGATGATATGAAAGATACAATGGATAATGTTCCTAATCAAGAAGTTGATTTATGAAATTTTTGACTATTTCTTGTTAAAAATATATTTTTAATTCTACTTGTGTTTTTTTTCAGGGTAACGCCTGACAAAGGACCAGATCAAAGCACTTCAAAAGGAAGATGAGAAACCAAAGGTACTCCACTGTTAGTTACATGAGAAAGCTCTTGGAAAGTGAGTTGAATTTGGCTAAGTCAATATTGAGTGAGATGGGCCAAAATACAACTGCTTATCCATATAATCAGCTGTTTGGAGCATTAGTCTTAAAGAATTATGAAAGGCAAGATGCAACTTAGTTAGTTGGAATTTGATGTACATAGTAGATTAGATGCAAATTTATATATTGTAAGAAATAGAATTGTATGACATTAAATTTATGAAATGGATTCTATTTTTTGTATATGATATTTTATTTTCTATTATGAAACATTAAATACAAATTTAATTTGAAAATAGGTAAATCTATAAATAATATTTTTTTTAACATTTAAAATTATGATACGCAAAAATGTGTGTCATCTTCATTTATGACATGGCCTTTCTTGACAGGGGCTTTCTTGATACGTATTGTGTGTCATTAACACGCGCGTCGTAAGGTTACGACACGCGAATGCGTGTCGTTTTCCTTTATGACAGAGTCTTCCTTGATACGCATTGCGTGTCGTAAACGCGCGTCGTAATTGCGTGTCATAAACGAGCGTCGTAAATGCGCGTCGTCTCTCTTTATGACAGGGCCTTCCTTGACGCGCATTTGCGCGTCGTCTGAGCCTTTTACGACGCGCAATGAGCGTCGTAAAAGGCTGTTTTTCTAGTAGTGTTCCCTTCTTACTTTGATTTCATTCCATGGACCCTATACCTCAAGATTTACTCTCTTTCTCTGTTAGTTTTCTCTTTTATGTTGTATCATAGATGACTAGTCTCTGCAATATTGGAGTTTCTACACTCATAAACATAGTCAACGTCTTTGCAATTTTATTGGCCTTTTCTCTACTCAGGATTCAACCTATTAATGATCGAGTTTAATTCCCCAAATGGTACAAGAAAGTTTGACTCAAGATGCATATGTAAGAAAATCGGACTCTCTAATAAATGAAAGCTTTATAATTGATTGTCAAACATTATCAAGTCAAATTAAATAAAGCACTATGACATCATATATATATATATATATATATATATATATATATATATATATATATATATATATATATATATATATATATATATGGTGAGAAAAATACAATATGGGTGTAGACGTTGAGTCATATATAAGGTTTCTTACCTTGTTGTAGTAAACATTTAGATGTCGTTATGTTTCTATTTCTTGGTTTAAGTTAGGGTTGTAGATGAACTAAATGAACACGAACGACGGTTGTTCATGTTCGTTTATTTAAGTTAACCAAACACGAATGAATAAACAAACAAGTTTTTTTGTTCAGGTTCGTTCGTTTAACAATTTGCATTGTTCATGTTCGTTCGTTAATGTCCATGAACAGCTAAACGAACATAAATGAACAAACGGAGATAAACAAACATAATTAAACACATATGAACATAACAAATATATAATATAATAATGTAATCAAACACAATTAAACATAGGGAAATCTCCGGAAAAGTTCCAATATTTTATCCTAATTTACGAAAAAGTCCTAAACTAAAATTGGTTTATAAAAAAGTCCAAAAAACTGGTATAAATGACGATTTGGCCTTATTTTCCCGGTTTACCGGTTTTATTACTTACCCGGAAACATTAAAGTCCCATTATTTTACCATAATTTTTATTAAAGTCCTATTATTTTACCATAATTTGGGACTTATTCGTAAATTATGGTAAAATAATAGGACTTTATTAAAACCGGTTAAATAATGAAACCGGTAAACCAGGAAAATATGGTCAAATTGTCATTTTTACCGGTAATTAGGACTTTTTCATAAACAAATTTTAGTTTGGGACTTTTTCGTAAATTAGGGTAAAATATTGGGACTTTTCGGAGATTTCCCTTAAACATATATGAAAATAAAAGAAAACTTAAATGAACGAACATAAACGAACGTAAATGAACAACATAAACGAATGTTCATGACATTAATTGAATGAACACGACCATCGTTCTTGCTCGTCCATTTAACTAAACAAACGATAATTTGTGTTTATGTTCGTTCATTTATTAAATAAACGAACATCCCAACGAACGTTTAATGAATAGCTTGTTGAATGTTCGGTTTGTTTGTAGTGTTAATACAAGTTTCTTGGTTATTTGGTTGTTATATTACACATGAAATAGATATTGAATGTGATTTCGTTTGAATATTAGTACATTTAGGAAAATATATATATATATTTGCAAAAATATATTGTGTGTCATAGAATATCTATCAAGAATTCAAAAAAAAAAAAAATAAAATAAAATAAAAATTACGACGTTAAAATTCATAGTTGTAATTTACGATAGACAAATGCATGTTTTCTATCGTTTTTGCAGGGCTTTCAATGATATATATTTGTCGGACATCCATATATTTTAATTACATATGATGTATGCAATTAGAAACTTTTTTTCAGTAATTAATGTTACATAATGGAATTTTATAAGCATTATGTGGTTGGTTTGGTGATACTCGAACTTCATAGGTCTTAAAATCGAGTCCTCTTCTATGGGTTTTCTATGGGTATTTGACTAATACTGTATATTCTTATGTCCAAAAAATGGTATAGACAACCCTCATTCAAAACTTAGATGGAAAAGGAATTCCAAATTAATAATTTAATAATTAGGTATATTAGTTATTTATAACGTCAATTTAACATATGACTGTATATAAGCCTGGTGGGTCTGTGTCACACGTTCCACGCCATTTTTTGTCATCTTAAATGTCATGTCACTCTTCACACAACATCATATTTGCTAGGAAATATCACCACACGCCGTTAAGGCATGCCATATTAGTCACTCCCACTGTGTGGAGGGCCATAGGGGTGTTCGTTTGGATGGTTCGGTTTGATCCGATCCAATCAAGTAAATTCAAATGGATTTCGGTTTTCAAAACATGGATCCGAATAGTCCAAACTAAATTCAAATCCGATCCGATCCAACCAAACTACAGTTCGGTTGGATTGGTTTTTACAATTCGGTTTTTAAGAGGCAAGACATTTTAAATAATCTATAACTTAAATATTAGCTAACTCTTCAAACGTAACTAAATAAAACTTTTTAGCTATGAATTATAATTTATAAACAACTATTAAGAAAAATTAGTTATAGTTTAATATTTCATTGACAAAAAACTTTTGATAAGAAGTACATATTAAAGTACTATATTGGTTGAAAGTTTCTAATAATTAAAAAAATAATTTAGTAAATTTATAAATGATTAAAGATATATATTAAAAATAAATAATAAGTTGTTATTCAGTTTTTCTGGACTATTCGGTTTTTATTTTATAAATCAAAATCAATCCGAAATCCAAAAATAATAATTCGGTTTAGCTTAAAATCAATCCAAAAATCCGAATATTCGAACCAAATAGTCCAATCCAAATTGTCCGATTGGACAATTCGGTTTTAACCAAATAGTGAACAGCCCTAGAGGGCCATACCGAATGGCCTAAGGGGTATTAGTGTGACTCTTCGAGCAAAAATATGGAGGGAACATTTCATCCATTCGCACAGTGACAATTAAGAAGTTATTCTTTTACTTAAAATATTAAATGCAAAATGTAGCAACATCCTTCCAATTACTTGTTTATTATATCCGCCTCCTATAATTTTACTATCACAACATTTTACTTTGAAAAATATGCCAATTATAACAACATTATTTAAATATAATTAAATTCTATAACGTCCTTATAAGAAAAACTGGAAGTACAATGTATAAACAGTCGACGTCTAATGCATCGATAAGGAAAAAATGAAGGTATATTGTTTTAATAAGAAATAAAAATAGGATGTTATAAATTATAATACACAAATAAATGAAAATATGTTTCTATTTCTTGCATTTAGCTATTTATTTAGATAGATTTCATATTTCATATCCCTTCTTCCAATTACTTGTTTATTATATCCGCTCCTATGATTTTACTATCTTAACATTTTAGTTGGAAAAATAATAAAATATACAAATTATAACATTATTATTTAAATATAATTAAATGCTATAATGTCCTTATAAAAAAAATGGAAGTACAATATATAGACGGTCAATGTCTAATGCATTGATAAGAAAAAAATGAAGGTATAGTGTTTTAATATACAGAAATAAAAATAGAATGTTATAAATTATAATACACAAATAAATGGAAATTTGTTTTTGTTTCTTGCATTTAACTATATATTTAGATAGATTTCATCTTTCATATCCTTTCTTCTACATGTTCATCTTAAAACAATCAATTATTTTATGCTTGTAGGTAATTTTGTGTAAAAACTAAGGGTGTGTAAAAAAATACATAAACCGTCCACAACGCACCAAACCGCATCGCGTAATGTACTTTAGAATTTCGTGATGCGGTTTGCGGTTCGTAATTTTGTCAAACCGCACTATGCGGTTCGGTTTGTGGTTTATAGTTACCAAACCGTGGTTCAAACCGCACCGCGTCGTGTATATATATATATATATATATATATATATATATATATATATATATATATATATATATATATATATATGTATCAAAGTTTCCAATCACCAAATACTTCATACTGTCACATAACTTTTTTCTATATCACGATGGTTAAATATGGTAATAAAAGACTTAAAAGACTATGATATCAAATTTCATAAGTCATAAAAATTTAGCAAAACATTATGTGGTTTTTTTGTTTGCAATATCTATGCCTTTTAAAGGGTATGCAATATAATTAATAAATTTTGGAAGTATTTAAATGGAATGAATAACAACTAAAGTTGTAAATTGAAACAACCTATCAAACCGCATATAAACTACACAAACCGCCCGCATGAAACCGCACCGCATAATGCGATTTAGAGCTTTTTTGGTGCGGTTTCCAAAAAACTCAAACCACATGTGCAGTGCGGGTTGCAGTTTCAACTCTAAACCGCACTAAACCGCACTGCAAACACCCCTGGTAAGAACTATGAGTATAAGTATCCTTTTGTGGTTCAACCAAGTCATGTCATGCACAAAATAATTCCAATTCAACTTCATCCTTCTTACCAGGTGGTCTGCAACATAATGAACCACATCATACATAGCACCGAATGACTATTTGTTAAATGTCTAAAATACCCTTAAAACAATTGAATCTTTTCCATTACCATATGCTTGATGCCCCCACACAAGGGCCTTTTTGTATTTTAAAACGTTTCACTTAGGTTATTAGGCATACCTCAATCGGCCCTACACAATGTGCCCATGTGGACTCGGGCCCAGAAGGCTACACCACGCTCCCACATATTTAAGGCTTTGCAAGTCAAGATACATGCCCTCAATGGCTAAAAAAATTAAATATAAATACCCAAATTGTTTTAATTTTTAATTGAATGGCGTTTTATGTTTTTGAAAAGATTCAAAAATGCCCCAACAAAGAAAAATTGTTGGAATAGCCATTGCTCCTATGGAAGGTTCCTTAATTCGAGCGTATTCGGTAAAACTAGCTGGTAGCGGGTAGCTTGTAGCGTTTTGTTAAACGTTACATGAAATAGCATTTGGATTTGGAGCATTTTATTTAAAGTAAACGCTAGAAGCTTGTAGTGTCAAACGAGACTTTCTCTTCAAAACAGAGCGTTTTGTTAAACGTTGGAAGTTAGAAGCTCTCAAACTCTCTATATCGAACACGCCTCTAGTGGCTCAGCGATTAAAGTGTTTTTTTAAGGGGTTTTTGGTTTTTTGCTATTTTAGCTTAATGATTTGCTGGATTCTTTGTAAAAAAACAATTGGGCTTTAAGGGTTTTTTTGCTGGTTCTTTAAAAAACTATAACAAATTCGACTCCAAAAGTACCCTTATATCATCTTGAAAAATTGTCACCTTTATGAAACGGAAAACCGAAAGAGTTCATTCAATTCTGAATAATTTTTTATTCCTTCAGATAAAAGGCATGAAGAAATCCAAGCGATCAAAGGTATCACAACGCAAAGATGGGGTCGATTTGATCAGTAACATGCCAGATGCTATTCTTCTTTTGATTCTTTCACGTCTTCCATCCACAAAAGAAGCAATCCGAAGCAGCATTTTGTCAAGATGATGGAGGAATTTGTGGACTGCAATTCCGTCTCTGGATATACGTTACAGAAAGAAATTCAAAAAAACCAAATTCAAAGAGTTTGTATATTGGGTTCTAGCAAACAAAACCGTAGATCTGGATAGGTTTCGTCTTTGTTGTGATGATTACTACAGTATGTCAACAGTCTGGCGGTGGCAACAGAAACGTTAAACAACTTGATGTGTCCTTTTATCCCAAGGACGAGACTAAAGCAATCGAATTTCCCCATTGTCTGGTGACTTGTGGTTAGTTGGAGGTATTAAGTTTCCATGGAAGTTATATCAGCAGTCGTCTAAGTTTGCCGAGGTTTAAGGGGTTTCTGGCACTTAGGGTTCTTAAATTGACCGATGTTGACTTATTAGACGACATAGTTTTGGTAGAAGATTTTCTCGAAAGCAGCCCATCCCTTGAGGATCTGTTCTTATCTGACTGCGTGTTATGCAAACTTGATCTTCTTTGTATTTCATGTCCGAAGCTCAAGACGCTGAGTATTGACTGTAAAGATGAAGATGGGCGTTGTTGTGATATTAAGCTTTCTTGCCCAAAACTGGTGGATTTGGATTTAACAGGTCATATAAGGTGTAATTCTTTCAATGAACGTCTAGACTCCTTGAAGTAAGCTGTGATTGAACCTAAATTGGCGGGGAACACCATATCCGTGCTGTTTCCTGGAATTTCTGGTGTGGAATCTTTGTGGATCGACCTTTGCTTCTTTAGTAAGGTTAGACGCGCATTCTCTTTATCCTCAATTATTCATTATTCATTTTGGTTAGGTTAAAATTTTTTGCAGTGGAATTTAATAGTAAAAGAGTTGACCCAAATCATGATTAAAACTTGATGACATTGATGGCATTGGTAGTTAAATTATATATACTCTTTGAAAGTATGATTGGTTTTCATCAAATCATGATCATTATTGTAGTGCATTGATGCTGCACACATGATCCTTCTCTACCTAATCTGAAGATTTTGTGGCTAACCACAACTATGGATGACTTCACCATGGATAATTTCAACCAAGTTCTCAAATATTATCCCAAACTGAAGTGTCTCAAGATGAACATTGAAAAGGTATTCTCACGTCAATTGTTGTCTTTTTTTTATGTATCACATTCTTGAAGCACACTGACTCACTTTCACAACTTCCTTGGAGACTTGTTTTGTGCATATTAAATTACTAAGCAATTGAGCCAATAAATAGATTTTTCAAGAATTCATAACACCACAGTAGATTCTCGCACATCGTATGAAAAACTTATGCTTTTGTTTATTGATCTAGGATTTTCATGGAAAATACCAGTGGTTGGGTGAAGCTAAAACAAGGAGAATCTTGAGTAGAGATGTGAAAAGGGTCGAGTTTTTCAAATTCAATGGAGAACAACCGAAACTAGTTATAGACTGGACTATTGATATATTGCTTTTGTTTTTCACTTGGGTCTTGGGGTGATATTGGAGTCAGGTTCCCTCTTTTGAAGAACTGATTTCCTTGGATGCTTTTTGAATTTGGACTTTTGCTTCATTTTCATCTATTATAAACTAGAAAAATACTTGTTTCGTTTTACAATTTTGTTCATATTCTGATGTAATAGTTTTTACTTTATTTAGGGCATATAGACAAAAGTGAGATACTGAAATATATAGTTTTTGGTCCTAAACGTTTACAATCCAAGCATTACTGCCGCCTTCCCCCCATCACTCTTGTCACACCCCAAAACCAAGAACGGGGGAAACGTTCTGGGGCGGAGGACGTCATGTATAATATCAACAACAATGTAAAGTAGTAAACAAGCAACAACATCATCCATTTCATTAATAATATAATTATTATACAAATATGTTCTGTCAAATTTTGATAAACACTAAAGCATAAATCAAAATGAAAGATAAGTCTTGAACAAGCTCCATCTTCCTTTCTCCTTGCATCGGTACCTGTCTATGATGACCTGAGGATACAAGTAATTTTGAAAGCGAGTATCAGCTTTGAAGCTGGTGAGATCATAAGTATTTAGTGTCTTAATTTGTATGTAAGAATTTGTAAGTCTATGTATTGTAATTATTGAAAGTGTATATGAACTGTAAGTGTTTGAAAAACCCTAGAATCCCTATGATTCCTACTAGTATATGAAGGTGTCTTCTACCAAGACCTAACTGTTCTGCATGGTCGTTTCTTGTAAGAGTGTGTAATTTTCCCAAGTGTAACTATTATTAACAAAATATAGTTTGTACATTAATGTTTAAGTGAGGTTATCACTAAAGATATGTAATGGGGAAAATTAATGTAGTACTAAAACGTAGCTCTAAAAGGACTACTACCGTACTAACTACCTTAAACCGGATTTTAGGCTAAGGCGTTATGTGATAAATTGTATCATACTATCGACTAGTACCAACGACATAAGAATGGTCGTAATAAGGAATGACGTTTGGCACCCGCAGATCTGCAGATCCCACTGTAGCTAGCAGTAAGGTGTAGGATAGTCAATCCAGTATATATCTATACACAAACTCATACTATAAACTGGTTACATCGACATAAGAATGGTCGAAATTAATGTATGACGTTTGGCACCCGCCGACCTGCAGGTCCCGCTGTAGCTAGCAGCAAGGTGTAGGATAGTCAATCCATTATAGAATCTATACGCAAACTCATGCTCTCCCTTCAAGAGACTCTGGCTACAACTCGGGCCATGTCATTTAAGTCATGCTCCGATTTAAATCACAGTAATTAACGTATTCTTGTATATGTAATGTAATGAACTGTTCTAGTTGTAATGTATGTGCTCTCTACCTAGCAAGTATAGTAATGTAATCGTTCTAGTATCGTTGTATATGTTCTCGTCCTAGTATAGTTGTATATGTAATGTACAATAATGTTCTAGAAAGTATTGACTCATGAATGAACTGACTCATTGTATGATATCGCGTTCTAGTAATTGTTCTAGTATCTTCCTAAACTACCCATATGGTGGTTTACTAGTAATCTATCTGGTACGTATGGTCATGGATGTATATCCTTGCTACCCAAGGGCATGGGATGAACTGGAAGAAACTTTTATGACTATATATGTACATATGATATATAATTAATATTTACACGACATTCGGACGAGTACCCGATATCCCACCAGACCACATCTCAAGCACGAAAAGGAAATAGGGTGGATAGCCTTCCTAAGTCTTTTAAACATTTCTTATATAACTATACATATAGAGGCATGCAATTTATAATAATATAAAAGCATAACTAAGTTTTGTAAGACATTTGTAACATAAATATTATTTTAAGAAAAGATCGACTTGATGTCAATCTATAAAACAATTTGAAGGCATAAGTATGATAAAACAGTTTTGAGTATAAGGAAACATTTGTTTGAAACACAGTTGTAAATAAGTTTGAAAGGTAATGTACAGAGTAAGATATACAGTGTAATAAGTAGTTTAAAACATATAAAATGTTTATAAAAATCATTTGAAGGAAACCGTTTGGTAAAACGGCTAATGAGTAGCCAAATCTTTTGAATGTTGTATATTAATCACTTGTGATTGATATAATAACAAGCGTAATTCTACTTATTAATCGCATGTGATTGATATAATAACTAGCATGATTCTACTTGTATCCCCCCCCCCATAAAACATTTAAAAGTAGTTTAAAACATTAGTTAAGGGGTATGAACTCACCTGTAGTAAGTGACTGGAATTGAACGGACTGTTATCGTACAGAAGGATCGGACAAGTGCTTGGTGTCAAGTGAATACTTAGACACACACAATGATCCTAATTACATATGAAGACATATGTATATAAATAATTAGAGATTAAATCACTAATTATACAAGTATAAACATTTAAACGCGAGGAAAACACTTTTGGTCAAGTGCTAGGAGGCTAATGGGTTGCAACAAAGGAGTGCAATGCCCCTAATGTGAGTTTAAGGTCTAATGACCATAATCATTGGAGTTTACGGCCCAGGGGAGTAAGCTACTGGTCGTAAACTCTCAACCAAGGCCTAAATGGAGCTTAGAATTATCACAACTCTAGTGGGGAATTGTTTCAAGCTTAAACAAGTTTTTGGGTACCATATTGACTCCTTTGGGGAGTTTACGGCCCATAGACCATATTCCCTTGGAGTTTACGGCCGTAAACTCCCTTGGGAGGGTTCTTATGATGTTTTCAAGTCTCAAACATTTCTAGGAACTAAACTAGGCTTTGGTACTTGTCTTTAGAAGAGTTTATGGCACATTTGGCACCATTTTTATGGAGTTTACGGCCCTAGAACCTTTTGGGCCGTAAACTCCCTCACTCATGGGGTTCTAAGTGTTTTTACTAGTCCATAACTCATTCAGGTACATGCCCAAATTGTTTCTTGGCTCAAGGAAGGATTTAGGGTGCCCTTTGACCCCTTAATAGGAGTTTACGGCCCAAGAACCACTCTTGGCCGTAAACTCTTCAACACTTGTGCTTTTCTTATGTTTTCTAGGTATTAAACCTTTAGGGTAGTTGTCTAAAATAGAGTCCAAGCCTTAAGTAGTGTTTCAAAGCAATTTGGCACCTAAAACATGGAGTTTACGGCCTAAGAAGCTCCTTGGCCGTAAACTCCCTTCTAACCATGATTCCTAATTGTTTTGTGGTATAAAGCATGAATTGGAGGCTCCTAGTTCGAGTTCTAAAGCTTTGAGGGTCATTTGAACCCTTAAGGACCTTAAAATGGAGTTTACTCCTCAAGAACGTTCTTGGGCGGTAAACTCCCGGATCTCTTATATTTGACTTACAATCTATGTTAATAGGCATAAAACAAGCATTAAAACACAACTAGAGAAGTGTACTCACGATTTGGGATGAAAACCCGAAGATCCGTGAGAGAGAATTTGGCTTTTCTCTATTTGGAATTCAACTAATGAACCAATTTGGTTCAGAGTTCTATTTATAGTCCTGAGATTTTTGGCAGAAAATATTTCTATTCTCGGAATGAATTCTAATGTTCTAGAGTATTGGAATTACAGTGTTGCACAAAACCCTAGTGCATCCACTCTCCTAATATCTCCTTAAGTGTAAAATCCTGAAAACTGCCAAACTTATACTCAAAATCTGAGTTTACATTGTAACTGATCTACATCTATTGGCTTGATATGGTTTGTTCAGAATAGAAATTTCGGGTTGTCACATCATCCCCCTGTTGAAGGGAATTTCGTCCCGAGATTAGAGTTTAGGCAAGGAAGTATGCACGAATGATCGAGTCGTGAGGAGGAAACTTCCTAATCGATTGGTTCTAGCGCACTTAGGTGAAATCGGGTTCTCGGTTGGCATTCCAACGAACCTTCACTAACTGGCGACGGTGTTTCTTCGTCCGCTTGACCTCTCGGTCGAGGGTCACTACGGTTCTAATACGAAGGCGAGGATCTCGACAAGTGGACTTGCAAGAGTCCTAACGGAAAGGCATGGTTTCACGATCGAGATGCGAAGAGTAGAATGTACGTTACTGATTTCATGGAGTAGGTCTAGTTTGTGCGAGGCACGGGACCGATTCTGATAAGAATCACGGAGGTCCTGTCTATCTTGGATTTAGCTTTCCACGCTTCACGAAGCGTATTAAGCCATTCCCAGAGTGAGTTATCCTAAAGAACTTGGTCACTCACTTGGAATTTCAAAGGTTCCTTTTCCTGCTTAACTTCCCAGTCAAAGGCCACCCCTTACTGGGTCAAAGTCGTACGGGTTTTTGTAGCTTGCGAGGAGTTCTAAATGAACTGAGGCGGTAGGTCGGTAAGACCTAGAATTTGGCGAAGGACTGTCGGCGTCTCTGGTGTCGAAAAATGCTCAACGGTTTTGACAAATTGAAAGAGTGCTCAAAATTTCTCACAGTATTAACATGTGTCATAGAAATTTGACTCTTCAATTTCAAGACTCGTGCCGAGAGAACTTCGCTAAAGTTCTTCTGTAGGGACTGTTTCCATGGGTTTTCTTCTTACTACGAGGGTAGATAAGTAAGTCATTTCATGGAGATATGACGAATTGATCCAAGTAAGAAAGACGTAAGCCTATTCATTTAGCTCATGAAAACTATGGGCGTATTGGTCCTATCCGAAGGGTATCATTACGGACTTGAAGTGTCCGCATCGAGTTCAGGAGATAGCCTTCCGGACATCTTTCCCTAACACTCGAACTGGTGATATTCGGTTCTCAGATCCATTCCTGGAAGTAATTCTTTCCTTGCGTTTGCTCAACCATTTCGTCTATGCGAGGCAGACATAACGATTTCTACGAAATCTTGACGGAGTCCTCGATATCCGAGGCACGTACAATGCAATCCGTCGATCTCTGGAAGAATATGACCGGGGTTCTCTAGGGTGAGAACCTAGTCTTCTAATTCAATTTCTAGGTAGTTCGCTAAGTTGTCCGGACTGTTCTTGTATCTCCGTAGGTGTTTAAACTATAGGGCGATCTATTTACGGGAGTCGTATTGGGTTCTAAGTTTGTTCGCATGACGATGTGATTACTCGTAGGCTTAAGCAGTTCTCCGTCCTAAAGTTCATATTAGAATTCATATAGGGTTCATAACCCCTATTTCGTGTATACGAGTCATATATAATTAAGATTGAAAAGGTAGTCGAATAATTGATTCTTCCTTAAGCTCACATCCCATCGGGTAAACGAAGTTAAAGTGGAATCATCAATCCTAAACCTGTAGAACCTTGATTATATATCACTCTTGTGCATACATTCCTCAGTGATAGATCAATTGTATGAATCCTTGGATTGAACTTGACGTACTGCACGAGTGATACTTCCGGGATTTCTTCGGAAAGAAAATAACTAAGAGGTACTCCTGGCATGAGTACTTCGGTGTTCTGATATGACGGCTTCGCTGGAAAAGTGATCTAGAAGAAAGAGATGTACGTATGAAGCTGTTTTCGTGAGGATCAAATTTAATCGAGTCGTATGATAATGTCGGAATCATACTGAAACTTAAAGACATTAGATTCGAATATAAGACGATTACAGACAAAACACAACCGTGCAACCATGAACAGAGTTACAGTACTTTAGATTTACTACAAGACTATTGTTGCGAATAAGATATACTACAAAAGACCAGTATACGCAGCACGAGAATTCCTATACAGACAGGATCTCGCAAAAGGTAAGACTCTAGTTACACTAGTCCTAGATAGTTTATAAGTCTGTTACAACGAAACGCCTTAATTACATTAACGTGGTTTGGGGGTAGGCTCTCCTGCAGCTGTGATCCTGAGAATCTTCCCATCAGCACCCGAGTTCTTTGTTATTGGGCAATCTTTCTTGAAGTGCCCTATCTCACCGCATTGGTGGCATGACTGGCTAGTACTAGCTTTGGTGACGGGATTTCGGTGTTTAGCCAATGTTATGTGGACACGAGTGCCTTCCTCGTTACTCCACTTTGAAAATTGTTTCTTAAAACATTCGGCGTTATAACTAATCTTGTGTGCAGGGTTAGTCCCGAGGAAAGGGACTTGAGTGATGGGTCGCGTCGGTGCTCCACAGTTACGAGCATGGTGCCCTATGTTTAGGCAATTGCAACACTGCATCTCATGGCAAGCCCCATGATGATGGAAACTACACTTATCACACTTTGGGAGTTTTCCCTCGTATGGCCTGCGCGGTACGGGAACGGAAGGGGTTTCCACTTGCTACTGTTGTATAGCCCGCTTTTGGGATCTCTTGTGTTCCTTCCGGGCTTGACGCTTTCGTTTCTTCTTCTCTTCTTTCTAGCTTTGCGAGCCTGTGACTGTTACTGTTTGGCGACTTCCTGGATGGATATCGCGATTGGAAACTTCATTCCCATCAGTAGTATTGACTGTGCTGATAGCGCTACGGTGCGCAAGGACCGCGGTTACGGCAGCCACTACGGCAGATGTAACTGTTGTTTGAAAGGTAGCGGCGTCCATAGTAAAAGCGGAGGTTTCCTTGTTCGACTGATTGCTTCCGGATGATGACATGATTCTGTAACACGAAAGATAAGGATTTTGTGAGTGATTCTGGTTGATCCTGATGTACTTAGATTGTTCATGTAAAGAGTAGAAGTATGTTCTCGAAAGTTTGACCTACATCCCTATGATGCAGTCCTAGTATGGAATGGAAGTATGATCGTGAAGGTTTGACCTACATCCCTATGATGCAGTCCTAGTAATGAGTAGAAGTAAGTTCGTAGAATGGTCTCAAGACGTTAGTTGTTCAAGCCGAGGTGTCATGGGTTGATGAATGACAAGATCCAACCACTGTAAGAGACTTGGAAATGTCTCCTGAGATAAATCTTATAGTCCAATGACTTGACTAAAGCATGATTCAGATAGACTCTAATGAGAGAATGATAAGAGTACTTGAATAAGGAATGACACAGAAGTTAGCCGGCTGTCAATATCTTGGATATTCACGACGTAAAGATTCTGGAAAATGACCTTGTAAAGGTCTTACATCATATCCACAGAAGATAGTTCCAGACAGCATAAAGACCTAACTAAAACACTTACGGTACAAGATAATTTCATAGAAAATGCCACATCAGGCATAGACAGAAAAATACGATTCTTCTTTATAAGGAAATAGAGTAAAGTGTCTACTACTAGCGACGGTCATCCCTCTGGTGAACTCTTAGTTCAGCCAATTGACATTTCGTGTCAAGTAGGTGTCTTTCGCACACCATCTGGCGTACTCGGAGTTTTATGACTTCGGCTTGTGATTCAGCCAGTGCTTGCAGCAGGGTTTCATGGTTTCTCTCAGATCTCTCGTGAGCATCTTCTAGATGAATGGTGTGGAGGGTATGCATTCTAGCATAGGCAACTATTTCTGTAATCTGATGTAGGGCTGTCCTGCCTTGAATCTCATTTCGGGCCACTCTGCGGACCAAGATTGGCAAGACTCTATCTCCTGAGCCCCCATTGCTCAAGTCGTCTAAGCTTCGGTTGTCATTAAAAGGCATGGGCTGATCTTGTCCTTGGCTCCATGTTTCCAAACATTCCACTCGCTCAGGGGGTCGGTCCATGAAAAGTCGGACGAGGGTTAGGAATTGGAAAGGGAGCTGCTCGGGATAGGTTCTCAACCTCTGGTTCGGAGTTAGCATTGTACGAAAGGTCTTCATCATGGTGATCATTCAAGAGGGTAGGATGATCATTCTCTGGTTCTTTTCCAAACCAACCAGCTATGACTTCATTCGGAAGATACTGGTTGCCGAGGGGGGTGGAGTCCAGCTATGTTTTCTATGCGAAAATTTAGGGTAAGAGAATAATTATTAGACGAACTATCTAGATAATTATTTAGAAAACCTTCATTAGTTACATCGCTATTTGTGAAGTGCATACCAGCTATGTGTAATCTAAACAGGATAGACCTTCGAATAAGTGACCTTAATTCCAAATTCACACAGAATAGGGGTAAGGCAAAATTATCACAGATTCTAAGTCTATAACATCCTAATTACATATAGCCTTAGTGTATCCACTTAGCAACTATCAACTTAGTAATGAAGATCCCGTTTTAGTTCTCAAGTATAACGTACTTATAGTAACACCAAATACTCCTATAGTATTTTAAATTTTAATGTTATGTTCTATTGTTCTCATTGTGGTAGGGTTGGTAAGATTTTAGCATTGTTGCAACCACACAATTTAAACTTAGGCACATGCTAGTCAACCTTCAGATAATATAGGCGATCAGGCTATATCTTCCCAGTTTTGACCATATGTCTCTAAGCCCACTTGTGTTGTCCAACAATCGTAATTCTTTTGTACTGTCCTAGTGACACTGATTTTAGTATGAATGCAGCACATATACTTACTTAAATATTTTACTATTTGAAGTATAAACTCTTGGTCAGAGTATTTTTAATCCCTTATGTATTTATAGTTAGTATATCTTTTATGGGTTGATATACTTAATTCACTATAAACAATGCTCTGATACCAATCTGTCACACCCCAAAACCAAGAACGGCGGAAACGTTCTGGGGCGGAGGACGTCATGTATAATATCAACAACAATGTAAAGTAGTAAACAAGCAACAACATCATTCATTGTATTAATAATATAATTATTATACAAATATGTTCTGTCAAATTTTGATAAACACTAAAGCATAAATCAAAATGAAAGATAAGTCTTGAACAAGCTCCATCTTCCTTTCTCCTTGCATCGGTACCTGTCTATGATGACCTGAGGATACAAGTAATTTTGAAAGCGAGTATCAGCTTTGAAGCTGGTGAGATCATAAGTATTTAGTGTCTTAATTTGTATGTAAGAATTTGTAAGTCTATGTATTGTAATTATTGAAAGTGTATATGAACTGTAAGTGTTTGAAAAACCCTAGAATCCCTATGATTCCTACTAGTATATGAAGGTGTCTTCTACCAAGACCTAACTGTTCTGCATGGTCGTTTCTTGTAAGAGTGTGTAATTTTCCCAAGTGTAACTATTATTAACAAAATATAGTTTGTACATTAATGTTTAAGTGAGGTTATCACTAAAGATATGTAATGGGGAAAATTAATGTAGTACTAAAACGTAGCTCTAAAAGGACTACTACCGTACTAACTACCTTAAACCGGATTTTAGGCTAAGGCGTTATGTGATAAATTGTATCATACTATCGACTGGTAACAACGACATAAGAATGGTCGTAATAAGGAATGACGTTTGGCACCCGCAGATCTGTAGATCCCACTGTAGCTAGCAGTAAGGTGTAGGACAGTCAATCCAGTATAGATCTATACACAAACTCATACTATAGACTGGTTACATCGACATAAGAATGGTCGAAATTAATGTATGACGTTTGGCACCCGCAGACCTGTAGGTCCCGCTGTAGCTAGCAGCAAGGTGTAGGATAGTCAATCCATTATAGAATCTATACGCAAACTCACGCTCTCCCTTCAAGAGACTCTGGCTACAACTCGGGCCATGTCATTTAAGTCATGCTCCGATTTAAATCACAGTAATTAACGTATTCTTGTATATGTAATGTAATGAACTGTTCTAGTTGTAATGTATGTGCTCTCTACCTAGCAAGTATAGTAATGTAATCGTTCTAGTATCGTTGTATATGTTCTCGTCCTAGTATAGTTGTATATGTAATGTACAATAATGTTCTAGAAAGTATTGACTCATGAATGAACTGACTCATTGTATGATATCGCGTTCTAGTAATTGTTCTAGTATCTTCCTAAACTACCCATATGGTGGTTTACTAGTAATCTATCTGGTACGTATGGTCATGGATGTATATCCTTGCTACCCAAGGGCATGGGATGAACTGGAAGAAACTTTTATGACTATATATGTACATATGATATATAATTAATATTTACACGACATTCGGACGAGTACCCGATATCCCACCAGACCACATCTCAAGCGCGAAAAGGAAATAGGGTGGATAGCCTTCCTAAGTCTTTTAAACATTTCTTATATAACTATACATATAGAGGCATGCAATTTATAATAATATAAAAGCATAAATAAGTTTTGTAAGACATTTGTAACATAAATATTATTTTAAGAAAAGATCGACTTGATGTCAATCTATAAAACAATTTGAAGGCATAAGTATGATAAAACAGTTTTGAGTATAAGGAAACATTTGTTTGAAACACAGTTGTAAATAAGTTTGAAAGGTAATGTACAGAGTAAGATGTACAGTGTAATAAGTAGTTTAAAACATATAAAATGTTTATAAAAATCATTTGAAGGAAACCGTTTGGTAAAACGGCTAATGAGTAGCCAAATCTTTTGAATGTTGTATATTAATCACATGTGATTGATATAATAACAAGCGTAATTCTACTTATTAATCGCATGTGATTGATATAATAACTAGCATGATTCTACTTGTATCCCCCCCCCCTAAAACATTTAAAAGTAGTTTAAAACATTAGTTAAGGGGTATGAACTCACCTGCAGTAAGTGACTGGAATTGAACGGACTGTTATCGTACGGAAGGATCGGACAAGTGCTTGGTGTCAAGTGAAGACTTAGACACACACAATGATCCTAATTACATATGAAGACATATGTATATAAATAATTAGAGATTAAATCACTAATTATACAAGTATAAACATTTAAACGCGAGGAAAACACTTTTGTTCAAGTGCTAGGAGGCTAATGGGTTGCAACAAAGGAGTGCAATGCCCCTAATGTGAGTTTAAGGTCTAATGACCATAATCATTGGAGTTTACGGCCCAGGGGAGTAAGCTACTGGTCGTAAACTCTCAACCAAGGCCTAAATGGAGCTTAGAATTATCACAACTCTAGTGGGGAATTGTTTCAAGGCTTAAACAAGTTTTTGGGTACCATATTGACTCCTTTGGGGAGTTTACGGACCATAGACCATATTCCCTTGGAGTTTACGGCCGTAAACTCCCTTGGGAGGGTTCTTATGATGTTTTCAAGTCTCAAACATTTCTAGGAACTAAACTAGGCTTTGGTACTTGTCTTTAGAAGAGTTTATGGCACATTTGGCACCATTTTTATGGAGTTTACTGCCCTAGAACCTTTTGGGCCGTAAACTCCCTCACTCATGGGGTTCTAAGTGTTTTTACTAGTCCATAACTCATTCAGTTACATGCCCAAATTGTTTCTTGGCTCAAGGAAGGATTTAGGGTGCCCTTTGACCCCTTAATAGGAGTTTACGGCCCAAGAACCACTCTTGGCCGTAAACTCTTCAACACTTGTGCTTTTCTTATGTTTTCTAGGTATTAAACCTTTAGGGTATTTGTCTAAAATAGAGTCCAAGCCTTAGGTAGTGTTTCAAAGCAATTTGGCACCTAAAACATGGAGTTTACGGCCTAAGAAGCTCCTTGGCCGTAAACTCCCTTCTAACCATGATTCCTAATTGTTTTGTGGTATAAAGCATGAATTGGAGGCTCCTAGTTCGAGTTCTAAAGCTTTGAGGGTCATTTGAACCCTTAAGGACCTTAAAATGGAGTTTACTCCCCAAGAACGTTCTTGGGCGGTAAACTCCCGGATCTCTTATATTTGACTTACAATCTATGTTAATAGGCATAAAACAAGCATTAAAACACAACTAGAGAAGTGTACTCACGATTTGGGATGAAAACCCAAAGATCCGTGAGAGAGAATTTGGCTTTTCTCAATTTGGAATTCAACTAATGAACCAATTTGGTTCAGAATTCTATTTATAGTCCTGAGATTTTTGGCAGAAAATATTTCTATTCTCGGAATGAATTCTAATGTCCTAAAGTATTGGAATTACAGTGTTGCACAAAACCCTAGTGCATCCACTCTCCTAATATCTCCTTAAGTGTAAAATCCTGAAAACTGCCAAACTTATACTCAAAATCTGAGTTTACATTGTAACTGATCTACATCTATTGGCTTGATATGGTTTGTTCAGAATAGAAATTTTGAGTTGTCACAACTCTTATACATCTATTGAACCACATCTTTCCTACAAAACCTACAAGTGTAAATACAAATATGAAACATCGGTATGTATGATATGACAGATATGTATGTATGTAAATGACATGTATGTAGAATAGGTTTGTACATTTAACATATAATTATTTATGTATGGGATCTATGTTGATGTGTGATAGGTATGTAAGTATGTATAACAGATATGTATGTAAATACACAACAGCTCACAAGTATGTTTTTTCATCAAAAATATCAGCAATCAGAAGTTAATAAAGGGATTAAGACAGGTAAAGAATTGACACGATCACAATATATCATCTCTATAGAAAAATCCTCATGCCAGGCATACAAACTTGAAGGTGTTGGTTGAGAAATTTGAGAGTATTTTTTAATAACATTTTATTTCATGAAAATCTGATTTTAAAAGAGAACGGGTGTATTGGATCGAGTGAACACTTAAGCTTCATTCGATTGTGTTGACGATCTAAAAATGTAACATTCGGGATTTTATTATAAGTAAGAAATTACGTATTTTAAATAAGTGAATAAAAGAGTTTTGAAGAGTAACAGTGATTTTAGCGCAAATCCAAGGTATGAGTACGATGTTGTTTTAGAGTCATGTTTTGTGAATTGTGATATTGTTTTCATTGTAATAGAGTATTTTATTTTAAATAATATAATTTAGAGTTGGTTATGCTGAAGGAGAGTCTTGGGGTCACTACAAGAATAATTGGCAATACCGGCGACGCCTTTAACAACGACGACCACTTTTAGCGGCGACAAAAAAAAAACGTTTTTTGTCGCCGCAAAAAGTGTGTGTCGCCGCTAAAGGCTTATGTTGGCAATCCGCGTAATTTCAACCTCATCCATCGATTTAAGTGATGATCCAACGACTAGGAGGACATAGGAAACCCGCATTGTTTTCCCTCCAGTGTGTCGCCACTAAAGAGCACTCGTCGCCGCTAACGGTGTCGTCGCTAAAGGCTTATGTTGGTGATCCGCGTCATTTCAATCTCATCCTTCGATATAAGCGTTGACCCGACGACGTAGAAAACCCCGCGTTGTTTTCCCTTCAGTGTGTCGCCGCTAATAAGTAGGCGTCGCCGCTAATGAGTATGTGTCGCCGCTAAAGGCCGTCGACAATAAAACCCTCTTCGTCCTCACTTTCTTTCCCGATCTTCTGTGCTTTCCCCTCTTCTCCCTACTCACTATCGTCAACTTCATCGGATTTTCACCAAAATCTTCGCAATTTCAACCCTCTTCTCCATTTTCTCATTTTCTTTTCATTTTCTCTTCTCCCTATTAAATTTCTAGCATTTGTGATGGTTGCCGGAATTTTGAGATCACCCCACCGTTCTCGCCGGAGTATACCACCGCTACCACTGTTGTTACCGGAATTATTATTTTTTGGATGTGTATTTTGTGTTTGTAGATGTGGATGTGTATTTGTATGTGCATTTGTATGTATATATGTATTTTGAATGCATTTAATGTATGTATATGTGTTTTTGTATGTGCAATTCTATGTATATGTGTATTTTGTATGTTTATTATGTACATGTATGTGTTTTTGTATGTATATTTGTATTTTGTATGTGTATTATGTATGTTTATGTGTATTTGTATGTATAGAAATAAATATAAATAGCAGCGACACTTTTAGTAGCGATGGAGAGCATTAGCGGCGACGCACCTTTAGCAACGACGGAAGGCAATAGCAGCGACAAATAGAGCAATAGCGACGAACTAATAGCATCGACCCTTTAGTGGGGACGTGTCTCCACTAATACCTTTAGCGGTGACATGTAGGACCTTTAGCGGCGATGTCGTTGCCACTAATGATCGAAATTCTTGTAGTGGGTTTTGGCTTTGGAAGTTTTATAAAAGTCAAAGTACGTTGAAATTGTTGATGAAAATGTAAATGCATTCTAAATTTCTAATGGTAATACAAAATGGAAATGGTACAATAGATTGGAAGAGAGGGTCTTAGGAGATTTAATCTGTGGCACTTACTCATTAGGGCAAAAAGTTAGTCATCCTTCCTTGCCAAGCTCTCTGTTGTTAGGAAATCTGCTAGGGTCTTTACCACTTTTTTTTAATGAGTAATGACATGTCATAACAGCTAACTGACGACTCATGAAGCTCTCCTAGCATTCTTCATAGCAAAGATAAACTCTTTGGGTCTATATTCTCTTCGATTTCATTTCGATAGATATCATCGTCAAACCGCTAAGTCTTTCTTGGGTCATTATGGAACGTAAGTAAGATTTCAAAAACTTCAATTTCGAAAAACTTCTTTCCGTAGATGGTATAGGTCATTGTGAGCATAATTCTGATACTCCGATCGATTGATTCATTGATGACTAATGACGACTGACCATGTATCGTTTTTGCCTTCTTGTGCATGGTGGACCGATCAATTAGCAGTTCTGGAGTCTGGACTATCACTTATGATTGGGCCCAAATATAATATATAAAAATAAAATTGGGCCCCTAAAAAATTTAGGCCCTATGCAGTTGCAGCTGTCCACTTTGCCTCCATTCAAAACCAGCCATGTTTAGTGGGAAATAAAGAACTTGGGAATGAGACCGAATACCCTAGTTCCGATTCAGTTTTACAAGTAAGTGTGCTCTTTAAAGACGTGTATGGTTCCGAACCCCCGAACCGATAACCAAAGAACCGGGAACCAGCTTAGTGGGAAATGCAGAACCGAAAACTGGACTGAATACCCCGGTTTCGGTTTCGTTTCGGTTCAACCGGGTCAAATACTCATCCTTATATATATTATGAGGGTGAGCAAAAATATAAAACATCGCATATATCGAAACCGAAACAAAAACCGATGGTGGGGTGTATAGTTTTGCAAATACCGAGTGGAATTTATGATTTTAATCAACTTTGGGTAGAATGGGATTGACGTGACCACTCACACAAAGAGAAGGAAAGAAAGATTTTGCTAATTGATCAATACTAATTAAAACATATGATTTCATATTAATATATTATAACTTATAATATATTAATAAATCATATATATAACCTTCTCTCTCGGGTCAAGTACATACCAATAATAGTTATGATTTCCTGATGATATGCAACCCAAATGGACCATGCTACTCTCGGGTCAAGTACATACCAATAATAGTTATGGGCTTAGACATCTAATCCAATAAACATCTCATGGTATCCCGCCTTCTTCATCTCCTCGTCCACTACATACTGTGGAACCATCAACGCCCTATCATGAAACATAGCGGTGATATCAGCCACCATCTCAGTAGTCTGATGGAGATCCTGAAACTCTCGTGCCAATTGTTGGACCTCAATCACAGGTGCGAACTCAGCCCGAAATCTCATCACAGAATCCTCCCAAGTAATGGAGTTAATAGACTCGCCTCCTAAGGCATGTCCTACCTCCTCCCACCAGTCTTGGGCTCTGTCTTTCAGAAGATAGGAAGCAAGTCTGACCTTTGACCCATCGGGATAACTACTAGTACGGAAGGCATTAACGACATCCACTAACCAAAATCTGCTCGTGATCAACTCCTTCTTCCCGGAGAACTTAGGGGATCCACATGCCTAGAACTCATGGAAAGTAAAAGTGAGAGCTACCATTAATGCCACCATCTCAGACTGAAAAGTGCTCAAGCACTCATCTTAAATCTCCATAATGCCCTCCTTAACCGTACCAAAGATCACATGAGTCTGCTCAAGTATGTTGTGAGTAATCTCAGACGAAATGAACTCCCAAATATGATCATCCAAGTTCCCAGCTCCAGATCCCAAGTCTGAACCCTCACCAGCACCATAACCACTAACAAGGCTTCCTCGAAGAGTCACCATATAGCAAAATAGACCATTCAAACCATCTGAACACACATAAGTATATATCAATTAGTCTCATACTCTACAAGCTTCATGGTATCATCGCATCTCTCCTTGACTCGAGTATGGATCCTCTGCTTCTAGTAGTACGGGCCTATACTACCTTCCACGTCTATCTGCACTTTCCTCAAGGAACGTTGTGAATCCTCCAAGTCACTCCCTATCCATACATATAATCCTCAACAAGATAAGGATCCCAACACTAAATCTCTTCCGAGGTTTTCCTAGGGCAACCGCCACACTACTCCCTACCTTCATCTGCAAAAGGAAGTCCCCTAACATCCTCTAACTAGCTCACGAATACAATTACATATCACCAACACCAAATAATTCTTTGAATGAAAGGTTTCACACTACAACAGTTGGACTCAAACAAGAGCTACACAATAGAGTTAAAAACTAACCTTCTAAAATTATTTAGTCTCAACAACATGTAAAGTTAATATACTCGCTTACTAGTGTGCTAAGGTTAATGGAAATTCCTAAAAGCACAAAGGAAGCAGCTTCCGAGCATCGAGTAATCGGAACAAGAATAACCTAAATAGGTCATCATGTCACCGACTGATCAATACTAACATGCAAGTCTACAAGGTCATACATTAGGGACATAAAGGCATCTCTCCTAGCGTTTTATCATACAAATCTTGAGTAGATCCTTAGCCCTAACTAACATGCGATTCACAAATTCACAAATCAAAGCATATCATACAACATGTATGAGTATTTTGGGAAAACTTACTTGAGCTCAGTCGATTTCATGCACTACACCCCTTTTCTTTTATTAGAAAACCCTTTTATAAAACTTTTTTTTTAAATCTACCAAACCCTCATTTTGAGTTTAGACACACCCGAGAATATACCCGAATCCATCAAACTAAGGCTCTGATACCAACTTGTAACGTCCTAAAAATTATGACCAAAAATTTTGAATTTTATATTAATAAAACCATTATCCATAACATTACCATAAAACCATAGTCAAATCATAGTATATTAAATAACTTCCAAGTACAATCAGAGTCATATAAAATACGGAACAACATGTGTGTGCACGGTAATCATCCCGTGCTCCTCCCCTTCGAACCAGAAGTACCTGAAACATAAACTAAAAACCGTAAGCATAAAGCTTAGTGAGTTCCCCAAAATACCACATACCATACATATCAAACATATAATGGGCCTCGCCTGTCATCGGACCCCGCCCGTCATCAAGCCCCGCGCGGAACAAATCTGTCAGTCATCATACCCCGCCTAGTATCGAGCCCCACACGGAATGCATACAAACACATAAACACATGCAAAAATCACAAAGATAAATAGCATACAATGCACCCATCAGGCCCCGCTCAGTATACGTATAAACATATATCATACATGCAAGAGTCATGCAGACAACTAGCATCCTAATCATAATAAACTGTGGGTCGGCATTGGTGCCTTCGACCCACTAAACATAGTAAGGAAACTCACCTCAAGCTGTTGAATCTCTCAAATAAAATCTTGGTTTGCTGATCCAGAAAGTTCCTTGGCTAACATCATCAAATAATATCCAAGTAATAATTAGATCTCGACCCATAATAAATAATTTAAATTACTTGTCCAACATCTAGGGTAAAAGAGCACCTTACCCCTTTCTTACTTAGCACAAAACCAAGGCCAACCCACTTGCTCAAAAGGCCCAAATGTTGGATAAGGTGTCTAAGTCCATAACTATTTATGGTATGTACTTGACCCGGTTTGGCATGGTCCATTTGGTTTGCATGGCATCATGCATTTTGATAGACTAAAATGAAAGAAATAAAACTTGTGGTTTATTAATATATTATAATTTATAATATATTAATAATAATCTTATTTAATTAGTATTGATCAAGAATTAATCTAGAATTAATTAATTGATCAAAAGGTGACTAATTAAATATATGGGTTGATTATGTAAATCACTCAAACTTGTATAGTGGGCTTAATGCTCCATGGATTATCAAGTTGGGCTAAGGCTCATAAGATGCTTCATGGGAGTTACAAACCCATGGGTCATGGAAATGAAGAGTCATGTCACATTAGGGTTTACATGGTGTAACCCTAGATGTAACACACTATATAAAGGATATGATGCACACCAAAATCGGCCACTAGAAGAACAAGTGAGGGCTAGCCGATTTCATAGTGTTATACATTCTCTCAAAGTTATTCCAAGTGTACTTGGTGTTGTGTGAGACATTTGAGGCATCACACTTGAGGTGCTAGGCTCACAAGGTTTCCAAGGAATCAAATCAACTACAAGATATGTAATTCTAGCCATCTTTTATGTTTAAAGTTCCCCATGTATGCTAGATAGGATTATGAACCTTGGAAAAGTATTTTGCATGTATTTTAGAAAAACATAGATCCAAGGTTTTCTAGGGTTGCATGTACACCTTAGGAGTGTTAGAATGCTCATAACCCTACACCAAATTCCTAAATGGCATCCCAAGGCCCAATATGGCTCAACTTCTTAATTGGGCCTAAAAATCATCATAGACCTAATTCGAAGAAAGCCCATAATCCATCCATGGCCCAAATTCAGAAGTCCAATGGCCCAACAAGGCCCAAACCCTAAAAGCCCAAAATATGGCCCAAACCCATGAAAGTCAACCCAAAAGTTAAACAGTTGAGTATGTTGTGGCGTACTCAGGCTTACTCTTAGCGTACTCCTTCTAGGGGTAGTACACACAGTGTATGAACTGGTACGCCCCACATAATCTGCAAACAACTAACTCACCCCATTAAGCACTTAATTGGTTAAGTCATCAAGCCAAACTCTCAGATCTAGTCCTAAGTGGTGACTTAACACGTGAAGTTGGCAACTTTACTCGCATGCATGTCTTAATAAGACCCAAAACTCAAAGAGAACCATAACAAGGAACCTAACACATGCATGGACCAAGATATCTCACAATGGTTGCATTTTTATTGACAAGGGACCTCAAATGTGCTAAGATAATCCATGGTTTCTGGAGTAGACCATAATCTCAAATATGGCTAAAAAGACCAAAAATGCACAAATTACACCCTAAGTTAGATCTAGCATAAAGAACCATCAAGATGAGATATTTTTACCTCAGATGGCTTGCTAAGATGAAAATTAATCTGGATCTACAAGCCCAAGCCACTCCCAAGCAACCTCCAAGTGTTTTTCTTCTTCTACTTCACCAAAAACACCACCAAAACTCAATTTCAAGCTCAAAACTCACAAATGACACTTAGGGTTTCGATATTAGGGTATATAGAGTGATAGAGGTTGTTCAATAGAAGGGCCAAGGGTGTCTTAAGTTGTTTAAATATGGCACAACCCCTAAAAATTAGGGTTTGCCCATGAATTACGTATGCCATGCGTACTCCCACGTATGCGAACATCGATGAGCTAGTCCACTAAGCGTACTCATAGAGTACACCCCGCGTACTAGCTAGGGACTTAAATGATAGAAATTTTTGCATTAAGGGTTAAAAAGGAAACATACCAAATCTTGAATGTTACATCTACGTAGACAATTATAAAAAGATATGATTATACTCAAACAAGAGCAATATTTGAGCAACAACACTCTTTGAAGTTCTTGAAATAACAACGATAATTTTAGTAACCTTAAAAGGTAAAAATCATAGATGTTGTGGAAAACCTTTCATACCTTGCCAATGAAGGACTTTACTAGACAATCTTATCATGTGAGCATAATTTTATTCATATTTCTTTTGTTCTATCGGTTTAACTACTAACAATAATTGCACACATCTCGAATGAGTATTATGTCTCACGAGTCATTCTAGCACCTTTATTTTCCAAACGACCACCACTATACAATTGAGAATGATAAACACAAAAGCTAAATATTCTCGCAAATAACAATCAATAAAATATTGGTAGGTTGACCAATCAATTTCATATAAACATTAGTTCGTCTATGCAAGTTGCAACAACGCCCAAAGATGGTATTTTGCATTTTGAAGAAGAGGAAGATTCATATTGTTGTTCAAATCTTAACTCATTTCCTCAAGTCGATCTAGATTATTCAAACTTCTATCATGGTGGACTAGTACCAAGAAGGATGCCCAGTTATCTATTTAGCGCGGTGATGGGCTCAAGAAAAAGATTGAATGTGTAACTAAATTCAATAAAAAGGTTTTAAGTTACAAAAAAAGTGTATTTGGTGGTGTTGATACAAAGATTGGCGGGCCTATATATAACGGACCATCTTAAAATTGTTATTAGAATTAAACAAGGGTTTATTGATAGCGAAAAAGCAATGAATGCATTACAATTATTAGACTTATAGCCGAAAATATAGTTATTTGTTAAATAATGTAACATATACTCAAAAAATTAAATTGCTTTTTTCTTTATAAACAAGAATTGTTGATGTATATGCATTACTACTCACTATGTGCCTAAATAATCTTAGTCACTCACATACGATAATCTAACCATTTTACATATACATACTATTCTTTATTTTTTTTTCTATATTCCCATTAACACTCTTGTACTACTACTTAATGTCTATAAACAAAGCTCGCAAAATCATGACTTTACCTTTGTTGTGTTAGCCGTCGAGAAAATTAACCTTCAACTTCACACCAATGGGTTATCGTCCGCTATTTAATCAATAATTTATAGACTTTATGTAACATCCCAAAAATCATGGTAAATTTTTTTCATTTTTGAAACCAATCCAAAAACCATAAGTGTTTACAAAACATAGTTTCCAAAAGTCATAATCAGTAATCAGAGTATCCCAAAATCATAATCTCATAAAAATCTAGAATGATGTGCACGTTCAAGACATTGCATTGCCCCTATCCTCTGAAGTACCTGAAACCACAAATATAAACTATAAGTCAGAGCTTAGTGAGTTCCCCCAAAGTACCATACATAACCAGACAGATAATAGCATGCGTACATGAGCCTTCAGCATGACTGGACCGCTTTGCAGGGCCTACAACCTGTCTCGACTGCTCTCCAGGCCTTCGGCCTGACTGGGCCACCTCGTAGGGCCTACAGCCTATCCAGACAACCCTGTGTATCTTGGCCTTCAGCACAAAGCAGGACCATCTCAACGTAACAAATCATAATATGTCGACATATACAAGAACAATCAATAATCAATAAGTATAGGTAATCATAAAAATCTACCAGTCTAACACATAACCAATGAACACAGGTAATTATACAGATCTACCAGTCTATCATATAACCAGCTTAACATCATCCAATATCAGGATATATAATCCAATGGGTAGGAATTGGTGCCTTCGACCCACAAGTGTAGTGAGGAAAATTCACCTCACAGTCTGAAAAATAGTTGAACAGATCACTGCCTCAAATGTTGTCTCTACCGGTCACCTATACAATAAATAGAGACCTAATCTCAAACTACTATTTAAATTTCCCAAAATACCCCTAAGTCAAACTTGGTCAAATCCCTAGTCAAAGGTCAAAGTCCAAAAATCAAAAGTCAATATAGACTGAGTACACCCTATGTACTCAGTCACTACACATGATGTAGAGATGCCTTCCTAGAAAACGGGACTCTCCACTAGTACACGTTGTGTACCCTAATGTACGCCCATCATACTTACGTCCATCACACATTCTTCTTTAAGTGCTTAATCCATTAAGACCCTATGTAGGGGTGGAAAATCGGGTCATCATGTCGTGTTTTTGTCTAACACGACACGACACAAAAAAGTTTTATGTAACACGAACACGACACGACACGATGTTGTGTTTTTTTAACCAACACAAAAACAAACTGATTAAAAAAACGACAAACACGACACGACACAACAAAGATAACATAATAAAAAAAAATTAGTTTATTTAATTAATATTTAATCATATATAACACGAAAAACACGACAAACACGAAAAACACGACAAATAAATGTTAAATCGTGTCAATTTCGTGTAGAACTTTAAACACGAACACGACACGACACGACATCGTGTGTTTTACACTTAACACGAACACGACACGAACACGAATTCAAATTTCAGTTTCGTCCCAATTTCGTGTCGTATCGTGTATTTTTGTCGTGTCGTGTCAACAATTGTCACCCCTAACCCTACGTCCAAAACTCAGATCTAGTCCCAAATATCATTCTAAGTAATAAAGTTTCCAACTTTATGACTTTCCATGGCTAGAAGGAGTCAAAAAACCAAAACCCTAACTTATTACACAAACCCAATTTCCATAGTTGTTTCATGGAGGGAAGAAAGGGGCCAGAATCACATTTTTATTGCTCCTAACACTCAAAAACATCTTAAAGAATGGCTCTTTTGGTATAAAGTAAGCCATACTCATATATACCAATATTACGGGACCAAAATGCACAAAACTTAAGAACTAGCAAGATCTAAAGAACCATTCATCAAGTTAATGACTTTATACCTTCTAGAGGTTACTTGAGAGGTGCAAATCCCATATCTGCAATGGTTGAAGCTTCCCAAATGCACTCCAAAGATCTTCTTCCTTCAAGGATGGACACAAAATACACAAATAAATCAAAAAAACTCATAATGAACACTAGGGTTTGCTAGAGATCGTTTTGGGAGGATAGAGGCTGAGGGTGGAAGGGATTATGAGAGTTAAGGTTGCTTAAATAGGGCTCAAACCCTCAATATTAGGGTTTCCTCACCAGCCTAGTATGCCCTGCATACCCTATGAGTACGCCTTACGTACTCACATGCTTCCCCGTCCCTTTTTAATTAACTACGCTATGCTTGCGCCCCAAGTATGCATGACTTAACGACCAATTTGCAAAAATTTTATAATTTTAGGTCTAAAAGGAAAATACATGATGTTTGAGTGTTACACGTTAAGTAGTTGTTGAAATAATCAATGGAAGGTTGTAATTCTTCCAAGATTTTCTTGTTACAACCTATTAAAATCATGTTATCATAAACATTCAACGTCCATGTCTTCATGTCCAATAATTTAATCACATATAGACTATGGTTATAGTTAATGTGATGCAAATACTTTTACAATGATGTGAACATTATATTTTAAAAATTCTAAATTACAAACAATTTAAGGTTTTTCAAGAGAAAAATATAGTTTCCAAATCAACGTTAGCATAATCTACATATGGAGATGTGGACCCGATACGAATTAGTATTGATTTAAAGAAAGTCATAAACCAAATCGGCAAAATTGTCCACCTTTCGCCCGAGCTTCTTGTATCCAATAACTAAGGACTCCAGAATTTGATATGTTGGTGATAAACGGGTAATGTTTAGGGAGCCATTCTTCGAAGTTATTATTTTTGCAATTAAAAAATAATAAGATTACTTAACGGTGTTTCTAGATAGCTTGATAATTTACTCAAACATATTTTTATAAAATATATGTAGCCAAAACTTGAGTTCCTATATTTTCCCCTACAATTAAGTTTTTCCTGTATTCAAAAGCAATGGCTGGTGCATCTATTTTCTGATGTAGATTGATTATATATTCATATTGCAATGCATCCATCTTGAATTTGGATGTCGAAATGATTCTCATGGGGTGGAAGGCATAACCATGTATGGTGAGAGTAATTTTCTCTCAACTGTTTGTCACATGTAGATTGATTCACATGTTTCAGTGTTTCATAGACGGGTTCCTTCTATATTACTACCTCAACTTATTCATTATTTGTGTTTATGTTTTATAATCATTTTCTTTATTAAGCCCAACCAGTATGCCACCATACTAATGTATTAAATGTTATAATAAATGAAAATTTATTTAATTTGATACCTATATCTAGTTTTAATTATTAAAATATATAAATAATTAAAAAAAAAAAACAACATATTAATAACGGTAACATGGTGTTTTCATATGGACCGGAGACCACAGATGGAACAAATGAATACCATACGGACCCTCCATGTAACAAAATCAATACTAGAACCAAAAGTATGAATTTAGGCAAACCACATGGACCAAATATGTATTTTACTCGTAAAAACGAGAAAGCGGGAGTTTTTGATGCGAAAAGCGGAAAACTACGTCCCTTTATGTAAATAGAGAAGCTACGGGTTTTTCTTCGAAGAGAACCGTGTTGTGTGCGATTGAAATCGAATAATTTTGTATACACAGGCATGAAGAAATCGGAACAACCAAAGGCATCGAAACGCGCAGATGGAGTCGATTTGATAAGTGATATGCCGGATCCTATTCTTCTTCTGATTCTTTCAGGTCTGCCATTTATTGAAGACGCAATTCGAACCAGCATTTTGTCCAGAAGATGGAGGTTTTGTGGACTTCAGGAAACTTCAAAAGAAGTAAATTTAAAGAGTTTGTGCACTGGGTTTTAGTAAACAGGTCCGTTGATTTAGATATTCTCCGTTTATGTTGTTCGAATTACTACGGTATGTCTCTTATAGGGCGGTGGATTCACATCGCCGTTATGAAGAACGTCAAAGAGCTTGACTTGATCTGTACTCCTAAGGAGGAGGAGGATGTCGAGATGCCCCATTGCCTGGCGACTTGCGGTTCCTTGAAGGTATTAAGGTTAAATTTGGATGGATGTGGTCTGATTTTGCCTAATTTTATGGGGTTTCCGGCACTTAGGGTTCTTGACTTGACCTGTGTCGACTTATTGAAAGATCGAGATTTGGTAAAAGATTTTCTCCAAAGCTGCTCATCGCTTGAGGAGCTGAGTTTGGTAGAATGCTCGATATGGAAACTTGATCTTCTTTGTATTTCATGCCCAAACCTCAAGAAGCTGAGTATCACTAACCTTGAGAATGAGAGTTTGTGTGGTTGCGTTAAGATCTGTTGCCCAAAACTGCTGTTTTTGGATTTAAAAGGTTGTCTCTACCTAATCTGAAGACTTTGGTGCTAAGCACAACTATGGATGCCTTCACCATGGATGACTTCAACCGAATTCTCAAATATTGTCCCAAACTGGAGTCTCTCAGGTTGACCATTAAACAGGTATTCTTCAGACCTTTACATAATCTTATTCTATAGAAAAAGCAATTCAGCAATCCAATAAGTTTTGAGTTGAAAACATTAATTTTGGATTTTTACTGCTCAAACAAGAAAAACATATGTTTTTGGTTGATGATGTAGGAATTTGCTTGGACTGAAGAGTGGGAGTTGCATAAAGGTGACGCAAGGAGAATCTTTACTAGTGAACTGAAAAGGGTCGAGTTTTTTGAATTTAATGGAGAAAAGCCAAAATTAGTTATTGATTGGGAAAATACAACATTGTTGGAAATGGTTTTTAGTTGGGTTAACAACTAACAAAGCAAAGTACTCTCATTAGAGATTATGAAGGGAATTATCAAATTGGTCAATTTTTAGAAAGACTGATATTACAAGCTTTATGGTAAATTTTAAGTCGTAGATGCCTATTCATGTGATTGGTAACTAGGTTTCTTTGTCTCATGTGGTTGCTATTCACTTTTGAATTTTTGCTTCATGTTGATTTTTTTTTAACTATTACTAGAAAATGCTTGTTTCATTCTATTGTTTTGTTCGTATTCATGTATGTATGTATGACCTGAATCTTTTGAATGTTGTATACAGGTATACAACACATATATGTATGTATGTATGTATGATATCATTGATATGACAGGTGCGAATGTATGCAACAGCTACATATGTATATGACACATATGTGTGTATGTATTTATGATAGGTATGTATTTGTATTCAAATCACAGCAGCTCATTCAGCAATCAAAAGTTAATTAAGGTATAGAGCGTAGAGACAGATGAAGAGTTAAGCACATACGAATGTCGTCCTTATAGAAAATAATTCTGGAACCATGACTGATTTCTAGACCTAGATACTTGTGAGATTTTTATGAACAAAAATGACCTCACTTTGTTTTTCTGTATAAAGAAACATACGTGTACACATACACAATTTTTAACTTGTTGATTGAGTAAAACATATGAGTTTCATTTGACTGGGTTTATACCCTGAATGTTGATTAGAGTCTAAAAGTGCAATTCCCCATCAATTTTAATGGTAGAAAAAGAATTATATATATTTAGGCGACCATGTAAGTTGTAACATTGGGGATTTTAAGGTTGAGGTATACCTAAGTGAGAAATCAATCAAGTATCTTAAATAAGTGAATAAAAGAAGAGGTTCGATCGAGGTGAACTCCAATTTATGTTGCTGAGTGTGAAACTTGATTTGTATTAGTAGATCCTTGACAGTAAGTATATATATTTATAACAGCAATGCTGCTTAATTAAACTGTGTATATAACACAAAAATAAGAATATATATATATATATATATATATATATATATATATATATATATATATATATATATATATATATATATATATATATATATATATATATATATAAAGGAGCCTATGAAAGTATGAAAAACACCATGTATAAGTATGATCGCACAAAATGAATATAATAACACAATGTAGTTTATGTTATATGAATCTCTCTCTCTCTCTCTCTCTCTCTCTCTCTCTCTCTCACACACACACACACACACACACACACACAAAAAAAAGCTTGTAAAGCTGTTCTAAGTGATCATAGTCGTGTTAAAAAAGCTTGTAAAGATATACAAACAAAATAGAGTATTGTTTGACTATAGTGCAATATCACTTGAGTCTTAAGCAAAAAAGCTTGTAAAGCTTTTCTAGGAGGTGATGTGCCCAAAAGTACCCACTAATTTTAATATTTATAACCTAACAAACTTAAACTAACTATGCACTTATAGGCAGTGTACCTAGTCAGATTACAATATAGTTTGGGTAAGTCGGGTGTCGATCACAGGGAACGGTGTTACTAATTAATTTACTTACTATTAAATTAACCTAATTATTAACAAGTTTAAAAGGGGTTTTTATCTGATTTTACAAGATCAGACGAACTTAAATCAAATTCAATAAGTAAAACACACTCTTGTTTAGTTTGAATCCACTTCTTCCTTATGGCTAGCTAATGATTATGGATTATTAAGTTGGTTTTTAGTTGTATTAGTAATTTAGTTCTAACTTTACCAATAATTAACTAATTCATGTCAAACCATGTATGTTCACACACAATTAAACACAAAACTAATTATGAATGTAAATATGTTATGTAAGATTTGTTATATAAACGCAATTATAGTCACAATACAAGTTCTCTAGCACAGCTAAGCTTATTTACTCTAATTACTAACTAAGATTGGTCAATCCTAGCTCTAACAATTCAATGTTCACTAAATCATTAGGTAAACAAGTTCATGCAGTTAATGGTCACTAAGCTACACAGAACATGCAATCAAGCAATCAGAAAAAACAAACATAAGCATGCTAGGTAATACCAATCAAACACAAGCAATTTTTACCAACTAAACTTAATCCATAAAAATTGAGCTATTCATAAGTTAGAAGCTTCATCTAGCTAAACGAGAGTAGCTAGATTTAGCTGCTCATCATAGCAACTAACAAACTAACACAATTCAAAGTGTAATAAAACATGTTCTTAATTAACAAAATAAACTAAATTATGGACCTTCACTCTTTTTGGTGTTGAAAGCCTCTTCCCAGAGTTTTCCTCTCCTCAAAATCGCCTTCTGGAACTCCTCTCTCCAGCCAAAAGTTGCCTCTATTCGTAATGGTCAAGAATTTATATAGTTGTTGATATCCATACATTCACGTCGTGAATAATAAGAAATTCACGTCGTGAGTTGTAGATAACCGTGCCCGTCAAGGATTCCTACACCCACGTACATATCTTCTAGAACCAACGATTCACATCGTGAATCCATTAAGTCTCACGTCGTGAATCCTTTAAGTCTCACGCCGTGAATAATCTTTTTCCAGATTTTCTTCACTTTTACTCTTTTAATTCCCAAAGTTTCTTTCTTTAACGCTTTTAGTCCCTTTTCTTCACAATGTCTTCTTTTTTTGCTGTAAATAACATTTAAGCTCATAAGTACCATTATTCTAAACAAATTACCAACTTTTTAATAAAAATGTACTTAAATATTGCCTAAAAATAGGTATAAATATGGCAATATCAGGAGGTGACCATAGTCATGTTAACAAAAAGTGTCAAAGTTGTGTGGTTTTATTAGAAAGATTAAAAAATCAGTGGTTAGCTCGGAAAACAAGTTGTGTTATATAAGTTATATTGTTTTTTAAAGTACAATGTCTTGATAAGAAAAATATTTTGAAGCATAATGTTGTAATAGATAGTAAGGAAAGTATGATGTTATAATACACAAGTATATGAAAGTATATCACTATTTTTACATTTAGAAAAAGAAAATCAGATTCAAATATTTCAAGGGTTGTTTGTTTATTTATTTAAAATCAGTGTTTTATCCGCTTTATTTAAATTCATTTTTGTATAATTGTATTATATCTGTGAACTGTTGATAATTTATTGATTACAAACAAACAAAAAAAAAATCATACAATGGTTTAAATACACAAATAATCTCATAACAATATGGAGATATAAAAGGGAAATATTGAGAGAGTTACAACAAGGATATATTTTCCATAAAGGATAATTGTTTCCTAATACCCCCCCCCCCCTTCAAGCGAACAGGTGGGGGACTAACTCGTAGTTTTCCACGAAAGAATTCAAATAGAGGGCGAGATAAGCCCTTGGTGAAGATATATGCAACCTGGAGCTTGGTTGGCACGAACTTTATGTGTAATTTCCCTGATGAGACAAGTTCACAAATAAAATGATAGTCAATATCGATGTGCTTGGTTCATTTGTGGGACACCGGATTTTGACTAAGAAAGAGAGCACTTTTTTTGTCACAAAGAATAGTTGGACGATCGGGTAGCAGAGCATGAAGTTCACGAAGAAGATGAGTAATCCAAATGATTTCAGCGGCGGCGTTTGCCATTGCCCAATATTCTGATTCACAACTAGAACGTGAGACTGTGGGCTGTTTCTTTGCACTCCAAGAAACAAGATTTCCACCCAAATAAATTGAATCAACATAGGTAGATCGACGAGTTTCTATACATCGTGCCCAATTTGCGTCCGAATATCCCACCAACCTGGTGGTAGATGGCTTATCAAAGGTAAGTCCGTAGGATAGAGTACCTTTCACATAACGAAGGATGCGTTTCACTAATTGAAAGTGAGAGGTAGTTGGAGACTATAGAAACTGACTTGCCTGATTAACCACGTAGGAAATGTCTTGTCTGGTAATCGTGAGATACTTAAGAGCTCCAACTAGAGACCTATAAAGAGTAAGGTCATGGAATAGAGCGCCTTGAGAGTTAAAGATGTCGCCAAGGTGTCAACGGTGTGCCAATAGGTTTGGCATCAAGGAGCCCTGCCCTAGCAAGAACATCATGAGCATACTTTGCTTGACTTAGAAAATGACCAGAGTCGATGTAGGTCACTTCAAGTCCCAAGAAGTAGTTAAGTTGTCCCAAATCTTTGATAGCAAACTCGCTGTGAAGACAAGTGATAAATTGTTTAATGGTTGACTCATTATTCCCGGTGAAAATGATATCATCTACATACACGAGGAGATAGATGAGACATGATTCACGCTTGTAGACGAATAAAGATGGGTCTGCACGGCTACATGTGAAACCAATGTGAACAAGAAAATTGCTAAGTCTTAGAAACCAAGCAGATGGTGCTTGTTTTAAGTTGTATAAAGCTTTTTTAAGACAACATACATAGTCAGGAACACGAGAGTTAATGAAACCTAGGGGCTGTTCCATACGAACGGTTTTAGTAAGATCTCCATTTAAGAAGGTATTTTGATATCTAATTGATGTAGATGCCATTAATTGATAGTAGCTAAAGCCAAAACGATTCGAACAGTAGAAGCCTTGACAACGAGACTGAAAGTGAGGGAATAATCTAACCTCGGAAGCCAAGTAAATTGTAACACCCAGAACCAGAAAGACCAAGAAAAGAAAGGAAAAGCTCTAAGTCAATAGTCAACTCGTCGAGTCCAGGGAGGAACTCGAAGAGTCGGAGCGGGATCCAGGGGATAAAGTAAGTGACCGACTCGGCGAGTCTGGTCTGGACGAGAAAAACCCTAATCCCAGGGGTTGTGCCCTATTTAAAGAACATTACATCCCTTCCCCGGCCTCTTTGCTACCCTTTTGAGATCCAGAAACCCTAAATCGTGAGTGAGATTCCTTGAATGCAATTTGGGACTTAGATAAGTGGTTTTGTGAAGAGATCTTGAAGATCAAGAAGCTTGGATCAAGGGGGTGTTCAGAGATTTGGATTATTCTTCAGTAGGAGGTCATCTTGGAGGTAATAAGTTGTTACCTTCACTTTTTTGCTTATAGATCTATTCTTGAATGAGATTTGTGGTTATTTTTGGCAAGATTGAGGTCTATTTTGGGTTTGGGGCTTAGATCAGAGGTTGCTACTTCAGATCTAGGGTTGTCATGGTCCAGAATGTCTTAAAGCAGCAGTCAATGAGTCAATGGTGAAGCCCCTTTGTCTTAAACCCTAGCCCTAGAGTGTTTTGGGCCTATATCTCCTTGATTTCACGTAAAGTTTGCAACTTTATGTGAGGGTTATACTGTAGAAGAGTGGATCTATGGATTGGAGCCCCTGCATGGCTCGAAAAGCCACTGTATGGATTGAGAACTGGAGAGACTCAGCGAGTCACATGGGTGTACTCGACGAGTTGTATGAATATGTGCATGGACTCGACGAGTTGGAAGAACAACTCGGCAAGTCTGTTGAAGATTGCTTAGGACTCGGCGAGTCTGTTCTAGGACTCGACGAGTCAGATCGCAAAACCCCCCAACCTCTTCTGGTTAAGACGCAGATCAGTAAGTTGAGTGGTGACTCGGTGAGTTGGACAGGATGGGACTCAGAGATCGTTGAACTCGACGAGTCTTGGGGTGACTCGGCGAGTTAGGTCGTATTTTGAGAGCTTCTAAGTTTAAGGACTCGGCGAGTCTATGGGTTGACTCTGCGAGTCGAGTCAAATGGAAGGTTGACTTTGACCAGGACTTTGAGTTTGACCAGATTTGACTTAGTTTGACTTCTAGAGTTCAGTTTGGAACTAAGTGTTATGTTGATACTAGTAGCTCGAGGAGCTAGTGGAACAGCGGTTCAGGGAGTTGTCAGACAGCAGCCAGAGGATTATCAGCAAAGTTCAGCAGTGCGAGGTGAGTCTTCTCACTGTTTGTATAGGTCTACGACCACAATGTCGGCCCATGTAGTTATGTATGATAGGAAGACTCGGGGGTTAGCCCTAGTCATTATGCATGAAAGACCAGGAGGCGGCTCCTAGCATACAGTATGTTATTATGTATGATAGGAAGACCCGAGGGTTAGCCCTAGGCAATATGTATGAAAGACCAGGAGGTGGCTCCTGGCGCACTGTATGCTATTGTGTATGAAAGACCAGGAGGTGGCTCTTGGCACATTATATGCTGAGTAGCCTAGTAGAGTAGTATGTATAGTTGTCTTTGTGATACTTGCATGAAAGACCAGGGGGTAGCACTTGACACTTGTCTGTAAGACCCAGGGAGTGGCCTCAGGCTTGACCAGGAAGACCACGTGCGGCCCGTGGCATAACCACAAGACTATGTTTGGCACATAGCACCGTAGCAAGACTATGTTTGACATATAGCACCTTAGCAAGACTATGTTTGGCACATAGCACCTTACTTGACTATGGATATGTTGGTTATGTATGGCTCTTGGCTATGTATGGCATGTATGGATCAGTTGGTTTGTATGGTATGTGGTATTTGGGGAACTCACTAAGCTTCGTGCTTACGGTTTTCAGTTTTGGTTTCAGGTACTTTGTTTTCAAGGTAAGGAGTCGGCTCGATCGCAGTGCATCACACTATGTTTTCCGCACATGAGATCTTTGGGATTACACTCTAATATGGTTTTATGATAAAATGTTTTGATTACTGACACTTTGGTTTGACACGAGATATTATTATGAATGTTTTTGTACTGATGGTTTATGTAATAACTTATTTAAAAATGAAATTTTTGGCCTTGAATTTTGGGATGTTACATAAATCCTTGTGCAACCAATCAAGCCTTGTAACGATCAACTGAACCATCAGATTTATATTTTTTTTCCTATAAACCCATTTAGATCCTACAAAATTTGAATTCTTAGGGCGAGGCACAAGATCCCACGTGTGATTCTTATGGAAGGCATTCATTTCTTCACTCATTGCAGTCATTCACTCCGAATGTTTACATGTTGTTTTAAAACCCTTAGGATCTTTTGAAGCAAATAATACGTGATGTAAAGGACTGGAAGTAAGGATGGCAATATCCGTAATGTGTCATGGTTTGTGTATACCAACACATGAACGAGTTATCATCAGATGCAAGGAAGAATGTGCAACGAATTCAGATGAAGGAGGTGGACTGATAAAGATTTAGGTTGGTTGGTGGTAGAGTCAGTTGGGTAAGGAACTGGAGTAGAAACGGGGGATGGTTGGTTGTCAGGTATGGTAGCGACAACAGGCCGTGGTTGGGGTTCATCTTGGCGAGAACGACAAGTATAGATGTATCGGAAGGGTGTGGTAGGGGAGTAATTGTGGGATGGATTGGAGGGTGACACATTAGGTTGGGTAGAAGGTTGGAAACAAAGTATGCAGGGGGTTTGTAACACCCAAAGTTTTGAAGGCCAAGAAAGGAAAGAAAGCCCTAATTTTTAGGGGCGAATCGGCGAGTCCGAGCGGGATCCGGGTCGAGGTGTAAGTGACCAACTCGACGAGTCGGCCAAGTGGACTCAGCGAGTCTGGTCTGTGCGAGGAAAACCCTAAATTTGGGACTTTGGGCGCTATTTAAGCTCCTTATTCTCTCCATTAGGGTTCCTTAGAGCCTCCCTCATTCAGAAAGCTAACCCTAAGCCTCCATTGTTGTGCATTCAAGCTTCCAAGCCATTTTTGGGTGAATTGAAGGAAGAAGAAAGAGGGGAATCAGTGAAGCTTCAAGGATTGGCTTCAGATCTGGAGTTTGTGGAGCCCTTCTGAGATATTGAAGGTAATAAGTCGTCTCTCTCCTTTAGATCTTCCATGGTTGTGAGATTTGGGGCTTTTAAGCCATGGTTTGTCACCCATTCGAGTTAGAAGCCGGATCTGGAATTGCTACTTCAGATCCAAGTGTGTTATGGACTAGAGAAGCATAAAGTATCAGCCCTTGAGTCAATGTTGAAGCCCCTTGGCCTTAAACCCTAGTTTATGGTGTATTTTGCTTGGATCTCCTTCTCTACACGTAAAGTTTGCAACTTTACGTGAGGAATAGGCTTGGGAAGGGTAGATCTATAGATTTGAGTCCCTGCATGACTCAAAAGTCCTCTGCATGTATGGAGGACCGGATGGACTCGGCGAGTCCTTTGAGTGGACTCGGCGAGTAGCTTGAAGATGAGGAGGAACTCGACGAGTGGGATGAACAACTCGTCGAGTCGGATGAAGTTGGTCATGGACTCGGCGAGTTGAAAGAACAACTCGGCGAGTTGGATGGATATTGTCTTGGACTCGGCGAGTCTATTCTTGGACTCGGCGAGTCAGGTCGCGAAACCCCAAACCCTTCGAGTTGAGACTCGAATCAGTGAGTCGAATGGAGACTCGGTGAGTTGGACAGGTCAGGACTCGGTAATCGGTAGACTCGGCGAGTCATGGACTGGCTCGGCGAGTCGAGTCGCGAATAGAAGGACTCTGAACATATGAACTCGGCGAGTCAATAGGGTGACTCGGCGAGTAGGGTTGACCTGGGAGGTTGACCTTGACCAGGACTTTGACTTTGGCAAGAGTTGACTTAGTTGACCTTTGAAGGTCAGTTAGACTAAGTGTTATGTTGATATTGGTAGCTCGGGGAGCTAGTGGAGCAACAGTTCGGAGTCAGTGGTCAGGTAGCAGTCAAAGGGATTAGCAACAGCAGTTCAGCAGTATCAGGTGAGTTTCCCTTTGTGTGAATGGGTCTACGGCCACAATGTCGGCCCATGTAGACATGAGTAGAAGACCCGGGGGTTAGCCCTAGGCATCGTATGCTAATATGTTGTTCAGGACGAGGTTCAATGTTAGCGGGCGGGTGCCCAAGGAATGGTTTATGTGATAGTTTATACTTGTTGTCTGTGTGATACTTGTATGTGCCTGGTAGGGTGGTGAGTGTGGGCGAGGTCCCGTACCTCACCAACAGTAGAGTGTGGATGGTGTTCCACATCTCATTAGCAGCAGATCAGGGGCGAGGCCCAAGTTAGGGAAAGAGTGAGCGCGGGCTGGGCCCGTATCTCACTATCAGTAGGAGCATGGACGGGGCTCCCTGGCTCATCAGTAGAGTTCGGTTGTTAGGACCGGAGGGTAGTCAGACACCCCAGAAACGTCTGACAGTATGTGAGGATATGTTTGCATGTTGGCCTGTTATGTTATATGTGATAGAGGTAGTAGGAGGGGACCAGTCCCCAAGTTCAGTTGTTAGGACCGAAGGGTAGTTCAGACACCCCAGATATGTCTGATAATCTGTTACGTTATGATATGTGTATGTGATAGTCGTAGAGTTCGGTTGTTAGGACCGAAGGGTAGGTCAGACACCCCAGATATGTCTGATAATATGTTATGTATGATATATGTGTAAGTAGCAGTAGGGGTGAAACAGTCCCCGAGGATCGGTTGTCGGGACCGACGGGTAGTCAGCACCCCAGAATGGCTTGACACAGGTAGTCGGCACCCCAGAATGGCTTGACACGGGAAGTCGGCACCCCAAAATGGCCGCACGGGTAGTCGACACCCCCAGAATGGCCGTACAGGGTAGTCAGGCACCCCAGAATAGCCTGGCAGTATGTTTGTTGTATGTTTGCATGGTATGTGGTATGGTGGGGACTCACTAAGCTTCGTGCTTACGGTTTTCAGTTTTGGTTTCAGGTGCTTCCGGTAGAGGATGATGGAGCTCGAGATGATCGCATGGCACACACCATAGATTAGTCAGCCTGGGAATGTTTTACTCTGATAATGAACATGTGTTTTGAAAACTAATACTCTGTTTATGTTTTGAAATGATGATTTTACTTTAAGTAATATTTTATTAAAAGAAATTTTTAGTCTTGAATTTTGGGACATTACAGGGTTGCATTTTTTATGTTTATAGGTTGGTGAAGTGAGTTGAGCTATAACTTCTGGTGGTGAGGAGTTTTTGAATGAAAAAATCATCAAAGTTGGAGAATAAAAGCTTCCCATCATCAACCGGAGGAATAATTCCACTGAATGGAAAAACATCTTCATCAAATTGAGCACGGCGAGTAACATAAACTCGATTTGTAGATGGATCAAGGCAATGATATCCTTTATATTTTGGACTATATCCAATAAAGATACAGGAGGCGCTTCTAGGTGAAAGTTTGTGGCATGTATAATCACGAAGATAAGGGAATACCCGACAACCAAAAGTTGGAAAAGTTGCATATGAAGGCACCTAATTGAATAAAATCTCATATGGAGACTTTTTTTTAAAGCAATGGTGTTAGTAGACGATTGATGATGTACTAGGTTACAACCCGTGCGAATCACGGGTAAAAAATTTATAAAACATTTATATTATTAATAAGAGTTAAGTTTGTTTAAAACTTTTTGTATTGATTATTTAAAATTAATATTAATACATATTTATGAAACATAATATAAATTTGAGTATATTGTAAATGATTTATAAAACAAAATATAAATTTGAATAGATTTTAAGGAGAAACACAATGAATAATATAAATGACATTGATATATAAAAAATAAAATATAAAAAGAAATGTAATGAAAATAAATAACAAAACACAATTGTTTGAATTTAAAAACTACCAACTGTGTCATTAGATGTAGTTGTTGCAGAGATAATTCTTTCAAACGAAACACAAGAAAATCCGTATGTTGATTTGGATTGAAAGTGTAGACACTCCTTCATAGTTGTTCTTCCATGCAAGTTTAATTTTTCCTTTACATCACTTATTTTAAAACTGTATCTGTTAGGAGTGATAGTGGGGGATCGGAAGAAAACAACTTGATCTTCTTTCAATTTCGATTCAAACCTTTGAAAATCTCTTGGATAGACACTTGCTCGGATTTTAGTACACTATTCACATAGGATAAGAATATTATATAATGTTAAACAATTGTATTTTAATATACAAAAATTGGTTAACAATGTAAAAGAATAATGTTATTGGAATAACAGATTTTACCATCTCATCCATCAATATCATCTCCATTGATTTTACTATAGTGGGGTTAACATCTGACATTGATCTCGATAACCGGATGATAGACACTTTCAGTGTGTAATCATCCTTCATATTGTCAAAGTCTTTAATCAAAGTGATGTTTCTCTCTACCATTGTCACTATAATAAAACATAAAAGAAGAAAGTATTATGTATAATGTGAGTAGATACTTTATTCCAATGATAACTATCAAAATACAATGCTATTTTCTTTCAATGATACTTTATGAATAAGTGTTTTTAAAGGGACATGTGGCATTTTACTTTGGTTTATTAGATAGGGAGATTAGTATGTATTATGTACATTTGTATCTATTTTTATATCCAAATGTATCAACCAAGTGTCCCCGAATAAAGCGAATTCCCCATTATATTATGTATTATCAGTTTTTCTTAAAAGAAAATATATGCAGAAAATAAAGTATACTCAAACAGAGAAAATATAACACAAACACACAGAAAATATGATGAAATGCTGGAAAAACTTAGATGTTGTATGTTATTTCATATATTTGAAAATAACAAACGGAAAAACTGTAAAGTTATCTTCTTGGACTCATGAATGGACTACTAATAAAAGAAAATGAATTAATGAACAATCTTGTTGTGGTCTTTTTAGATATGGAATACACTTCGTTCATTGCAACACACACATAACTTAGTAAAAAATCAGAAATGTAGGATCGTTTAATAGGAAAAAATTAGTAAAATATCATAGAAAATTACCATTATGTCCGTGGACTACTAAGATATTATAACAACAATCACAAACTGAAATATAAACACACAAAAAATTTAAACATATTTATGATATTTAAAAAAAAGGTAAAAACAATATACTTTCATATTGTATTAATTAATGAAAAAAAATAGAAAACAGAAACTATGTAAATATAATTCAAAGTAAAATGTTATTAACTACACATACACACAAAACTCATGAGTAGTTTCACGCATGAAATTAATTTTATTTGCAAAACTTTTATTTTTATGAAAATCTCACAACCTTTTTTTAGATAAAAAAAAATTGATATTTTTATTAATATGTTTAGTAAGAACTCATGAGTACTGCATAGTAAAAGCAGTCCCCAACATCAAATTGTTTCATGGTGAAATTACCCCCACGTAAGAAATATAGATTATTCAAACAAATAGTCCAAATGTTAATGTGGTATCAAGTAAGTGGTTTTTAAAAAAGATGATTCAAGATGAAGTACATACAGTTTTGTTGAAAAATTGGAGTATCTTTACGCCCATAACTTCTTGGTCTTCTTTCCTGCGGAGCACAGTAACAAGTAAAGGTCGATTAAAACGATGATTAAAGATGTTTAAAGTATCTATAGAACCAAATACGATTAAAAGGAGCAAATAAATCAAATTAATTGTAATTTATACATACCTTATATATCATCATACCTTAATACGAAATCGGAGGACTGAATATGTCAAACGTGTAACGACGTGAATTTTCAAAAACAATTTTTCATTTTTAAATCATATTTTCAATCATCAAAACAATATCAAACAAATTGTATCTAATATCATCATAACAAACAAATCCCAGAGTCTCAAATACATAAATCCTCTCAGTGTGTACGGATCATGTCGGCGCCTTCCCACGGTCCTCGCTAGTACCTGAAACACCCAACACAACAACTGTAAGCATAAATGCTTAGTGAGTTCCCCAAAATACCACATACAACACATACGCCTTTCCAGGCCATAACCCTGTGAACCTTCCGGTCCAAGTGTCTGAGGGGACTTCCGTCCCAAATCCCGGTAGGCCTTCCGGTCCTACCCGTATCGACCTTCCGGTCCGTAACCTCCTGACCTTCTGGACTATGTCCTCTTGACCTTCCAGACCATATCATCTTGACCTTCCGGTCCTTATCATATATAGCATACATATCACATATCAACATATAGCACACACATCTCATAGCATATAAGACCTTCCGGTCACACATAGGTACCCTTCCAGGTACAGTATAGTGAGAAGACTCACCTCGACTATCTCGGATAATCTCGCACACATATACACTCATCTAGCCTCTGCCTAAACACATAAACAATTATCTCAAATAAATAACGGCTCTCCAGGCTAGACTAGTCTCTTCCATGTCCTCTAAGAAGGCTAAAAGACCATTTTACCCTTCAAATGGTCCACAAGTCCAATTGTTGACCAAACCCTAAAAGTCAACAAAAGTCAACGGTCAAACATTGACCAAACTCGTCGAGTGCACTCGTGTGACTCGGCGAGTCCATGTATGTCCTCTTCGCCCCTGATCCTCACTCGACTCGCTGAGTCAACCCTACACTCAACGGGTTATCACAGGTCACGAATCGCGGGGCAACCCGACTCGACTCGTTGAGTCCCTTATGGACTCGACGAGTTCCTCCCATGAAAACACTCAAACGATCTTTTGAGGTCAGATCTGTTTCACCAACTAGTAGATCTAACCTTCTAACACTCGAAAGTCACGTAAAGGTTTAAACTTTACGTTCATGCAATGCTTATAAGACCAAAAATGGAGAAATAACCTTTAAAATGGGGTTCTACTCTCAAGGCTCCCATGAAACCTCATAAAGCTGGAAGCTTGGGACCTTTTGGACCTCTCGAGGTCCAGATCTATCATCTATACCCAAAGGGACCTCATATGCTTCACAATCTAACTCAAAATTGTGCAAAGAAAACCCTAGATTCAAGGAATTTATCAAATACACGAAATGGGAAGGAACTTGTACCTCAAAACGTGAATCTCAGTGTGAACAACACAAATCCAAGCTCCACAACCGATCTAGCTTGGATTTTCCCACTCCTTCTTGCAAGATTACACCAAAGGATGAAAAATTAGCCTCCAAATTGCTCTCTAAGCTCTCTTTGCTCTCTAGGGTTTTCACAGGGGAGTAGTGGCCGCAAATGACAACCATAAGGGCCTTTAAATAGGGCTCAGGCCCTGAGATTTAGGGTTTCACTTTACAGCGCGGACTCGCCGAGTCCACGCATTGACTCGTCGAGTCCGATCATTAATCCAGACAAGAATTCGCGATCCTACTCGGCGAGTCTGAGCGTCTACTCGCCAAGTCCCTCCATAAAACTCAAGATAAATAATTAAAATGAGATACCTGGGAATCCAGATGTTACAAAACGTATAACATTAAATTTAAATACAGATCAGATACCATAAAAAGCAAATATTAATTGTTGGTTTAATTTGACTTGGACGGTTATAATATAATGACGTGATTATAGAAGTTGAAATCAAAGAAGGGCAAAAACAGTATTTAACATTAGATGAAATCAGTGTTTTTGAAGGGACACATGGCATATTACTTCTGTTTATTAGATAGGGAGATGTGGCAGACGTAAATGCATCAACCCATAAGGAAGCAGGTGCATGTGCATTAAAAAGCATTACAAGCCCAGTTTCAGTCATGTGACGGTGCTTACGCTCGGCCCGTCCATTTTGTTGAGGCGTATGCGGACAAGAAAGACGATGATTGATGTTATTGTTGAGTAATACCTTTTGAACATGATGATTAGTAAACTATGTAACACCATCACTTTGTAAACATTTAACCTTGGAAGAGAATTGTGTATGCACAAAGGTTAAGAATGCAACTAATACATTATAGAAATTTGACTTGGCCTTAAGAGGATAAAACCAACTAAATCTTGAGAAATCATCAATAAATACCACATAATATAAGTAGCCATCAGTTGAGATAACAGGAGTTGGTCCCCATCAATCATAATGAATCATATCCAAGACATTTGAAGAATGTTTGGGATTTTTCATAAAAGGTAATTTATGAGTTTTAGACAACTGGCAAGATGAACAAATACTTGGTTTTGTTAATAAAGAAGTAACAACTAGATATCCAAGTTTATTTAACAAAGAAATAATATCAAACGAAATATGACCCAAACGCCCGTGCCATCGTTCATATGAAGCTCGAAGATGATGTGAATTGACAGCTGCCATAAATGCCTTTTGCCCTTGTTGAAGAATATAAAAGTCAGTCTGACATTTACCCCTTGCTAATGACTCCCGAGTTTGACGATCCTGGATTTCAAAGAAGATATTAGAAAATAATATGTCAACGGGAGAATCGGATGTGAGTTTACTTATTGAGAGAAGATGTTTGGTGAGATGTGGAACCACCAAAACTGTTGGATTAGTGTCTAAGTCCATAACTATTTTGGTATGTACTTGACCCGATGGTGCATGGTCCTTTTGGGTTGCCTTCACCAAAGCAACTTGATAGGATGAATTATGGAGAGAAATGATTAAATATGATTTATTAATATATTATGAGAATAATATATTAAAGGAGAAATCATATTGGTTAATTAATATTAGTCAATAATTAATTGGTAATTAGTTTTGTGACTAAAAGAGATTAAACTTAAGGGACTGGAATTGTAATTATAAGATAATTGCAATTTAGGCCATGGATTGCCTTATATTAAGGAGTGGACGAATTCTATGGGGAAACCCATAGGAAATCGTCTAAGGCCTTAATTAAAGGAGTCCATGGGTTGCTTAGGGATTAAGCATCCAAATTATGGTTTCCTTGTTAGATAACCCTAATGGCCTCACTATATAAAGACCCCTTAAGGACCAAAAACGTGGCTAAGCTTTGTTCTAGGGTTTCACATGTTTTTGGGCAGCCTCCATCCTCTCTCCTCTTCATCCTCTTGCTTATGGTGTTTGTGAACCATTAGAGGAGTGACATTTGTGACTCTAAGCTTTCTAAAGTCATTACAAGGAGATTTGGGATTGTTATTGCTACATAACAATCAAGGTAATATCTTAAACCCATTCTTATGTTAATATGATTACTTGTATGCTAGAATTAGGGTTTATAGTCTTGGATAACTTGCATGTACAATAGAGAAACCTAGATCCAAGCATTAGGGTTTGTATGAGCACATAGGATGTTCTTAGGACCAAAACCCATCAAAAACATCTAGAAGAGGCAGCCTATTATTAATACAAGATTTTCCAGTATATAAAACTGGTAAAGAGTTACCATTACGGAATGTAACCCGGTCAGGACCTAAGTATGGTGTGGAGGATGAAAGGCCATTTAGAGTAGATGTCATATGAGTAGTTGCCCCAGAGTCAACATACCAGTCCAGAGAGTTTTCAGATACATGGCATTGAGAGTAAAAAGCTTGTGCTAAGTTAGCATCTAAAACAGGTCCACGTTGTGCAAAAGTAGACAGATTTGGACATGAAGATGCATAGTGACCTTCTTTCCTACATAATTGGCAATGGGGGTGGTCGACGATTACGACCACAGCCGCTAGAAATAGAGCCACCACATGATTTGCCTCGAGAACCACGTGAAGGGCCGGTAGAAGAGCAGTGACTATCAGCAAGAAAAGCAACTTGTGGGGTTGGTGCACTGTGAACAGATTGCAGAAACAGATCATGACTTTCTGCTTGTGCTAAAAGATCATGAAAAGTAGACTGGGGGTGGACAACCCTTGTAGTAGTGGAAAAAGTCTCAAAAGGTGAACCCAAACCACAAAGAAACCAATGGCATTTATCATCATCACTAACTGGATGTCTGATAGCAGCAAGTTGGTCACAAAAAAAAAACAATACGTACAATGGTTTAAATACACAAATAATCTCCTAACAATATGGAGATGTAAAAGGTAAATATTGAGAGAATTACAACAGGATATAATTTCCATAAAAGAGAATAATTTTCTAATAACATCATTATAGGCTCATGTTAAAAGGGTTGAGCGTAGCTACAGGGTTTGGGGTTTTAGGGTTTCTACGTTTTTTTTGTGGTAACTGATTGAGAAGGAAACGACGTTAACCCTTTTAAACCATCGTTAACCTACTTTGACTGTTGTTCACCTTTACCATCAACTGAAACCGTTTTTATCAAGCAATTCGAAGAAATCCGTTGTGATCAAAGGTTGTTTGCTTTCTCTAAATAATTTTCATTCACGTCACCTAAATCATGAAGAAATCCGAACGACCAAATGCATCAATACGCAAAGATGGAGTCGATTTGATCAGTAACATGCCGGATCATATTCTTCTCTTGATTCTTTCAGGTCTTCCATCTACCGAAGAAGTAATTCGAAGCAGCATTTTGTCGATATTTGTGGACTTTAGTTCCCTCTGTAGAATTACGTTACCCAGAATTACCAGACAAATACCATCCAATGAAGAAATTGGAAGAGTTAGTTTATTGGATTTTAGTAAGCAGATCCATAGATTTTGATAGGTTGCATTTATTTTGTTTAGAGCACTGCAATTCATCAACCATAGGGCGGTGGATCCATGCCGCCGTTACGAAAAATGTCAAACAAATTGATTTCACGTACATGCTTATCCTCTTTATGCATAATAGTTCCTCTTTATGCTTTTTGTCACCATGAATAATAACTCCAAACTCTTATTTGGCATCATTATCATAGTGCATTTATGCTGCACATGATCATTCTCTACCTAATCTAACGACTCTGGTGCTAATCACAACAATTGATGCCTTCACCATGGATGACCTCAAGCGAATTCTCAACTATTATCCCAAGCTGGAGTCTCTCAAGTTGATTGTTAAAAAGGTTTTTTTTTTTTTTTTTTGCATCACATTCTTAAACATGATGGGTCACTTCCACGCTTTGAACCTATTATATGAAAAGCAATTGAGCCAATAAATATGTTTTCCAAGAATTAAAAAACATTAGTTTTAAATTTTCTCATCTCACATGAAAAAGTAAAACTTATGCTTTTGTTTGATGATCTAGGAATTTGTTGGGGTGGAATACAAGAAGTTAGATGAAGCTGAAACAAGGAGAATCTTGACTCCTAATCATTTGAAAATGGTGGAGTTTCTTGAATTCAATGGAGAAAAGCCAAAACTGGTTATAGAGAAGTCGAAACCATTTATAGATGTTCATGGAACCCAAAATACATTGTTGAAAATGATTTTCAGTTGGGGTAACAAAGCAAACTGCACTCATTGGAAACTATGAAGCTAATTGTCAAAGTGATTATTCTTTATAAAGAACTCTTTTTTTAAGTAGTAGCAATTAGAAGAAGTTAATAAAGGTATAGAGATCTCATTATGTTTTCCTGTGTGAAGAAACAGTTTTAAACTGTCTAGAACAGTGTATTAAAAATAAGTGAGAGTAACTGATGTTTTTAGGGAAAATCCAAAGTGTTTTTACTTTTTTTAGTTCATCTGAATCGAGATTTTTTTTTTACTTTATTTGGTCTAAATTAGAGTTAGTTATGCTGAAAAGAGGGTCACGAGGTTTGAATTTGGGAAATTTTGTAATAGTGAAAGGTACGTAGCTATTTTTGATAAAAGTGCATTCTTATGGAAATAAATTAAAATGGCTTGAAGGGTATGAAAGTCAATTTGTTATGTAATTAAAAAAAACTGTCAACTTCATTTGTATTAGACGATCATTTACCACCAATATGGGACACAACAAAACAAGACCTTAAAATCACAAAATTATCCTTGATATTTTAATAACTTTATTAACAAAAAAAACTTTATACATAAAACCATTACTTCCAAATATTCATTGATATTTTACATGTTTGGGGATTTTGATGGAATCCAAAGGAATTGAATGTAAGATTCATTTATGTAATGCCTTTGGTTATCAAATGGGTCCTTTCAAAATGTATATTTGATGTAAGATTTTATCATTACTTAGGGGTAGCAAAAGCATTTATATTCCATTATCCTTTAAGACATAACTATTCTTAAAAACTTTGGTTAACTATACTATTATAATTAATCTTCTTATTATTTTAACCGGTAATAATATTTAAATGTTATTGTGTAACTTGTTATTTTATTATTATTATTATGCAATTGATATATGTTTAATTACTTTTATTATATAACTAGGTGTGAAACTCATGTATTGCATGAGTTTATTTAAAAGAAAATTTTAATATGAAATTCTAAACATTTGAGAAGTTTGAATTTATAAGAAAAGTGAGAGAAATATTAAACTATTAAAATTATTTTTTTTCTTTTGTAAATTTAACCAAATAATTTAGATAAATAAACAAAGAAAACTAATGAGACTTTAATTTAGGAAATTTGAAATTAGAAAGAAAGTTCATTAATGAAATTGATATGTATTTATTATTACATTTAAATACTATTGGAATTTAATAAAATAGAAAAAAAAACCATAAAATGACATGTTAGATAAAAGTTAATTTAAAATAACCACAAATGACATATGAACAAATAAATAAGAATGTGACATGTGACAAAAATGATCTTTACTTATTATAGTAGATTACTGTTTTATGTAAATATAATTTATTACATTTACTATATACATTTCAACAAATGCTTCAAGCTCTGTCATTAACAAAGTTATTAATTTTGTTATCTATATATGGATATATATTTAAATTTATGTAAAAACAATTATTTAATTATGTATATACAATTATTTTCATACATGTGTATATTAAACATAAATAGAATTATTTAATTATGTCATTTTTATTATTGATTTTTCAGATTCCATTTTTTTGTCATACAAACACTCCTCTAGGTTTGAACTCCATCTAAATTCCAACTTCAATAATATTTTAATTTCTTCTAAAACATTATGTGTACCAAACAAATCCTAATTCTTTACAAGAAATATGTGAAATCTCAAGTTGAATTCATGCACCTTACGTATTCTAAAAGAAAATTAATTCACCCATCTTGGATCAATTTTTTATTCCAAACATATAAATATAATAATTAAACCTCCAAGTCATGGAAGTATGTTTCTTCGTTTCTTCATATAAAAAGATGTTTCAATTTTTCTTGAAGGAGGTCGGAGGGGAATTGAAATCATTTTTTTCTTGTCAGTTTCTTGATGGTAATCGTGAGTGTTTTTAGGGGATGGGGGATTGTAGGGAATGAAAAATAATAAGGAAAAAGAATTTAAGGGTGAATTGGAAGTTTCATGTAGTAGTATCATGGAGTGGTGGTATGATGTGGAAGAATGAGAAAGTGAGGGATAGAAAGGTCAAATGTGTTTTGTTTCATATTTTGGATGAGGCAAAAAAAAAAAAAAAAAATCATTTGACTTGGTCAACATCTTACGATGTTCGTCATGTGAAAGGGCCATGTTCTTTTCTTGTGCAATCCCAATATCCCATGCATCAAATTCTACCCTATGTAAAAGTCACAATTAGCAAAACATGATATGTTTGTGTGTTTGCCTGTGTACACACTCCTTAACAATATACAATTTACAAGTCTATAAAACTTAAGTTGAGTGTTACATACAAATAAAAGTTAGTATATGTTTGATTTTTATATTTATTTCATAAATAAAATAAAAATTAAACCTAACGTATACATTTTGGGGATCTTAGGGTATTCACAATAAAAAATGGAACCCTCCCTATAAAGGTGAGACCAAGAAACAATTTGATATCTTGACAATGATTCCTTAAGGAAATTTGAGAACTCATAACGCTAAATTGAACATTTTTTTGCTTACATTTTAAATTAGATAGAAAAATACGAGAAACTCGAAAAAAAAACATGAAATATGATATATCCAAAATTATCGGAGAGGAGATGTAAATATAAAAAGAAATGAAATATTTTTATATTTTTTATTTTTATCCATATTAATGGTGATATTCGTAATATTTAATAAAATTAATAATATTTAAAGATAGAGAATATTTTCCTTTTGAGATAAAAAAATATTTATCTCTTGAGAAATTAAATATCGTCCTACCTTTTGTTCTTATTTTCTTACCTACCTATTTAAGATAATGACTAGTGTATAAATTCAAAATGTCAATCAAATTTAAATTAAATTTAATGACATTTGGCACCATCTAAAATAGATAGAAGGATATTAGGAAGAAAAAGTAAGAGGCTATTTAATTTCTCTTTTACTTTTTTAAAGAAAAATATAAGATTTAAGAAAACAAATCTATTCCAAATTAGAAAATATGAAAAAAACCGAGAATATCACATGTACCAAATTGCAAGACTTTAAAAAGCAATGTGCTAATTTGGATCTACGCTTCTCAAACGAGTCGATTTGGGCCAACAAAAGAACAAACGGGTCATTCTGATGGTTCACCCAAAGACCCCAAAACAGAAGCGTCTTCTTCGTTAAACATCATCTTCTTCTTCTTTTTCCTGCTTGAATCCTCTCGTCAATAACTGATTCATCATCTTCGCTCAAATCTCTACCCTGTTTAAACCAGGTAACTTCACAATCTGCTGCTACTAACTGCTCATTTCTCATACTATATCCTCATTTGATTTCTTCAATTTGTAGTTTAGGGTTTCATCCATTTCGCTGTTCCAGGTTTGTAGTTTAGGTGTATACTATGATGCGTTGAAATAAATTTATGGTCCCAAGATAAAATTAAATATTCGCTCCCCATATGTTTACATAAGTTACAATGTTCTGCCAAAAATATCAGTTTGATTATCTAAAACCAGTAGACCTAATTCTCTGTTCTAATTTACGATTCCCTTTGCTTTTAAATCATGTTGCATACTTATTTCAACGACACAAAACTCAAACTATTTGAGTATGTGGGCAATATGAATTACGAATGCCTAAAGCTAATTCACCTGGTTAATATTTCACTTACAGTTGAACTTCTGCTAAAACCCCTTGTTGCATAGCTGGCGATTGAGTGATTCAAAGCTATTCTAAGTGGGAATGCAAAAGTTGCTTCATGCTAGAAAGGGCATTCTTGATACACCAAAAAAGGTATGCCTTTTAGCTTATTGCTGATGTGGGGTTAAGACTTAAAGAACCCCATGATGCCTGTGAACAATTTGAGAAAATGACATCACTACGTTCTAGTGGATATGTGGATCCTGGATGGGAGCATGGTACTGCTCAAGATGTAAAAAAGAAGAAAGTGAGATGCAATTATTGTGGGAAAGTAGTTAGTGGTGGGATTTATAGATTGAAACAACATTTAGCCCGAGTTTCAGGAGAAGTAACATATTGTGAAAAGGCCCCTGAAGAAGTCTGCTTAAAGATGAAAGAAATCATGGAAGGATGTCGAATTGGTAAGAAACCAAAACAAATTGAATATGATGAACAAGCATATCTCAATTTCCCTTCTAATGATGATGTTGAAGAGGAAGAGCATGTTGGGTATAGGAACAAAGGGAAACAGTTAGTGGGAGACAAGGGTTTAGTGATAAACATGGCGCCTCTTAGGTCATTAGGGTATGTTGACCCTGGTTGGGAACATGGGGTTGCTAGAGATGAAAGGAAGAAAAAGGTTAAATGCAATTACTGTGATAAAATAGTGAGTGGAGGGATTAATCGATTCAAGCAACATTTAGCTAGAATACCTGGTGAAGTTGCACCTTGTAAAAGTGCACCTGAAGAAGTTTATTTGAAGATAAAAGAAAACATGAAATGGCATCGAACTGGAAGGAGGCATAGAAGACCTGAAGCTAAACAAGCTTCACCTTTTTACATGCACTCTGAAAATGAAGATGAAGAAGATGAACAAGAGGAAGATGAAATACAAGGACAAGGGCATCTACTAATGAGCAATGAGAAACTATTGTTAGGTGATAAAAAAAGATTCACAAGTGATTCAAGAAGATCCGATTCCTTTTCAAAAAAACCAAAATCCGAAACCCTTTTGATACATTCACATTCACATTCACATTCACATTCACATTCACATTCACCAAAGAGTCAAATACCAGGTAAAGTATCACGAAAGGAGGTGATGTCAGCAATTTGCAAGTTTTTTTATCATGCAGGAGTTCCCACACATGCAGCAAACTCACCTTATTTCCATAAGATGTTGGAGATGGTGGGACAATGTGGACAAGAATTAGTGGGTCCCACAAGTGTTATGTTATCAGGAAGGTTTTTACAAGATGAAATCTTGACCATTAAAACGTATCTAGCTGAGTATAAAGCTTCATGGGCAGTTACTGGTTGTTCTATATTAGCAGATAGTTGGAAAGATTCACAAAATCGGACATTAATCAATATTTTGGTTTCTTGTCCACGTGGTTTACACTTTGTTTCTTGTATTGATGCCACTGAATTTGTCGAAGATTCACAAAGTTTATTCATGTTTCTTGATAAAGTTGTGGATGAGATGGGTGAGGAAAACATTGTTCAGGTATTCAATTCAATTCTTTTCTTCCTCTTCTATCAAAAGACCAAAATACCCTTTGATTTTTGTTAATAATATATTCTAGGTTATCACTGACAACACACCGAGTTATCAAGCAGCTGGAAAGATGCTCGAGGAAAAAAGACAAAATCTATTCTGGACTCCTTGTGCTTCTTCTTGTATCGAACAAATGCTTGAAGATTTTTTAAAAATAAAATGGGTTGCAGAATGTATAGAAAAAGGACAAAAAATCACAAAGCTTGTTTACAACCACATTTGGTTATCAAGCTTAATGAAAAGAGAATACACAGGGGGGCAAGAGCTTCTTACACCATCTTTCACCCAAAATTCTTCAAGTTTTTCAACATTACAAACCCTAATGGATCATAGAATTTCTCTCAAACGATTATTCCAATCCACTAAATGGCTTTCATCTCAAGTTTCAAAATCAGAAGAGGGTGAAGAAGTTGAAAAAATTGTAATGAATGCTACTTTTTGGAAAAAGTTGCAATACGTTAGGAGATCAGTGGGCCCTATTCTTGAAGTGCTTCAAAGGATCAACAGTGATGATGGACTTTCAATGGCGTATATATACAATGACATGTACAAAGCAAAACTTGCTATAAAAAGTAACCATGGTGATGATGCAAGAAAATATGGAAACTTATGGAGCATAATAGACAATCACTGGAATTCATCTCTCAATCATCCTTTGTATCTTGCTGCTTACTTTCTAAATCCATCCTACAGATATCGACCTGATTTTGTTATAGTAAGAAAAATTAAATCTTCCCTTATCCTACAAAAGACGTAAATACCCTCGTCATTTATTACAGAAGCTGTTTTCTTATGTTTTACTTATGTGGTTTATTTATTTAGTATCCTGAAGTTGTTCGTGGACTAAATTCATGCATTGTTAGGTTTGAGCCAAACAATTCCAGAAGGGTTTCAGCATCAAAACAGGTATAATAAACTATTTATTAATATAATATTAATAATATAACACAAATTTGGTCATTCTGATTTTGATATTTTGTTATAGATTTCAGATTTTGGTTCTGCAAAAGCTGATTTTGGAACTGATTTGGCTATTAGCACTCGAACAGAACTAAATCCAGGTAACGACTGTGTAAAAGACGTAAATGCCCTCCTCATCTTTAGTGTTTTTAACTTGATTCTATTTTTTTTTAAAGCTGCATGGTGGCAACAACATGGGATAAACTGTCTGGAGCTTCAACAGATTGCTGTAAGGATATTGAGTCAAACATGTTCATGTTATGGGTGTGAGCATAATTGGAGCATATATGATCAGATTCATAACAAGAGGCAGAATCGAATTGCACAAAAAAGATTGAATGATTTTATCTATGTTCATTACAATTTAAGGCTTAGGGAAAGACAAATTAGGAAGATGATGCCAAACACATCGGCTTCCATGGACACTGTTCTTCAAGAAGCTCTATTGTATGATTGGATTGTGAAGCCAGAAAAACAAGCATATCAAGAAGACGAGGTAATATTTTTAAATATGATATATGAATATAGATGTGTTAAAAATGAATAATATGAATTTGGAATAATTCAGGAGCTTTGTAGTGAAATGGAACAAGGGGATATATATGAGAATGGGTTGGTGGAATATGAAGAGGGGAGGAAGGGTTCATTACAGGTGGTGACAATGGTGGATATTGAGCCATTAGACACTCATCCAAATCCAGTCAACAATGTTGAAGATGAAGATGATGACTTAAATTTTCTTGATGATGGGTTGAGTGATTCATAGGTGGGTTGTGGCACATAATGCTAGAGGAAGAGTGTTGTATAGGGTGGTGTTAATGTTATGATGTTTTACCACTTGTTGTAATGCAAAATGATGTAATGTTTGTTTTTGTGTTGGTTTTTATGAAAGGGCATTGGGTTCTTAATCGTATCATTGACAAAATGAATGTTAAAAATGTGTAGTCTCATTAAGGTAGGTGTTAAACAATTGTGTTTTAGGAGCATAATGTGAGATCTCAATCGGGTATAATGATAAATCTTATTCATATTGAAACTTGAACTTTCACACTCAATATAATGGAGTATAATGACAATGAGTGTAATGGATGGGTAATGGAATAAGCATGTTTTGGATTGTAGGAATGTAAAAAAAAAATTATATTATATTTGCATATAATGTCTAGTTTTGTTTTTGTTGTAGACATTATTTAATTATAATCAATAAGCTTCTATGTATAAAACTAAAAGTTAAATGTAATTATGTAATGAAACCTTCATAATCAAATTAAGATTATGATCATAAATATTCATTTTGTTATTTTTAGTAAGTTAAATTAGGTATCCATCACAGGTGTCTATCGGTATAAATGACACGAATAAAAATTGTTTATATTGAGAACTAGGTTACAACTCGTAGAAACCACGGGTAAGAAAGAAAAAGAATATTGATGATTAAAAATGATAATAGAAAATTAAAGATTTATAAAATTTTATTAAAGTAGTTTATTAAAAACATGACAGTAAAAAATTATTTTGTAAATAATAATGTATACACAAATGAATTTAGATTCAGATAAAAAAAACCGAATTGAATTGAATATTGAATGAAGGAGGAATTGAATATTGAATGAAGGAGGGGTATAACTGGAATTTCACTTTGATATAAAATGTTTGGTAGAAGTGACACGTGGACAAAATGTTTCATTTATTAAATAGGAAGATTTTATACACGGTGGAATAAAAATGGATAATCACCAAAATTATCATTGTTTCGTACCAACATGTTCAAAAAATTTCTTTCGCACATGTTGAAATTGCGAACTCTATTATGAATACCGAACTTACTTTTCTAACATTAATTATTGGGCTTAGCCTGTTTATTGGTTTTGTTTTTATAGTTTTAGTTGCACAATTTGTTTCAATTTCTCTCGGTGTCGTGGACTGAAATATATTCGGTTGGAATGTTATATAACTGTATTTCAAATAGCACATATTTTTGCATAAAAAGAAAATACTTTTAAAAAACATTTTTTTCTGTCTAAGTTGTTATCAACTCAAAAGTTGTCTCAATCAAAGAACGACCGTAGAGGTGTAGCAGACATGACGGGACATGCTACATGTGGTCCAAAATATCACCCATAGTATCACAACTAGCAATTTGTTAAGAAATTTTGTGCTCATGTAAACACTATCTTTGATGATACTTGTAACTCTAATGTAGCACCTGGTTCCTGGTGGTTTGGAGCTTGGGAGAAGAAGGAGAAGGTTGAAGAGTGCAAGAAGGGAAGAAGATCTGGAATCTACTCTGTGAAGGGCTTCTATTCAGGTAGAAAAGTTCCTACCTTGATCTTTAGTTCATTAAATCCCTTTTTTGTCCCTAAAAAGTGGTTTTAAGCCCTAAGAACCTAAATCTCTATGTGTTTATGGTTAATGTTCTGCAAGGACTTCGGATTTGGGCCTTTTGGACATTCTAGTAGCATAAAGTCTTTGTGGTTGAGGTGATTGAGGTCCCTATTGAGTGTAGGACCTCTTAAAGAGCTTGGAATTGCATGTTTGAGCTCATAGGGCCATGCATGCACGTAAAGTTTGCAACTTTACGTGGTAAACATGCCCTAGGACCATAGATCTGTGGTTTTGAAGCGTTGCATGTCTCAGATCTGGCCTACTCGGGAAATGGGTCGAGGGACTCGGCGAGTCCCAAAGTGGAACTCGGCGAGTTCTATGAAGATGGTCCTAGACTCGACGAGTTGGATGAACAACTCGGCGAGTCCTATGAAGATTGCCTGGAGCTCGCCGAGTTGTTCTTCAAACTCGGCGAGTCATATGAACTTTCACAGAGCAAGAGGGGTTTAAGCGTTGAAGGTTCAACCCTTCGTACCTGCACGTGGAATTAACCGTGTAACATAGTCCCAAAACCCCAAACCCTCGTATGGGGTGTTCTGGTGTGGATTGGAAGCGAGTAGGGGATCCGCTCGAGGAACTCGGCGAGTCGGGACTCGAGTCGGCCCCATAGTCCCGAGTGGTGAGTCAATGGTGACTCAGTGAGTGGGGAGAGGGACTTGGCGAGTAGGACCGAATTAGTAAGGGAAGGACTCGGCGAGATGCTCGCGGACTCGGCGAGTCCAGTCAACTGGAAGTTGACTTTGACTTGGATTTCGACTTGGTCAAGGGTAAAAGGGTCATTTTACCCTAAGCACATCTAACAGTGTTTGACTAATCATTTTGTGGGAATTATAGCCGGAGGACGTCTGGAGCAGCAGCAGCAGTAGACAGTCAGTTCCCGATCAGATCAGCAGCTACTTTTAGGTGAGTTACCTTCCAGTAGCGGTGGGTCTAAGGCCACAATGTCGAGCCACCAGTAGGAGACGTATGCTAGATGATTGTCTCTGTGATATCATCTAGGTTTGCTACTACCTGATATGTTATATGCTAGCATGATATGTTATATGTGATAGTAGTAGAGTTCGGTTGTTAGGACCGGAGGGTAGTCAGACACCCCAGATACGTCTGACAGTATGTGATGTTATGTTTATATGCTAGCATGACCTGTTATATGAGTTTGAGGTAGTAGGAGGGGAGTAGTCCCCGAGTTCGGTTGTTAGGACCGAAGGGTAGTTCAGACACCCCAGATATGTCTGACAATTTGTTATGTTATGATATATGTGTAAGTAGCAGTAGGGGGTGAAATAGTCCGCGAGGATCGGTTGTCAGGACCGACGGGTAGTCAGCACCCCAGAATAGCTTGACACGGGTAGACCGCACCCCAGAATGGCCGCACGGGTAGTCGGCACCCCAGAATGGTCGTACCGGGTAGTCAGGCACCCCAAAATAGCCTGGCAGTATGTATGTTATGTGTTTGTATGGTATGTGGTACGAAGGGGGAACTCACTAAGCTTTGTGCTTACGTTTTTCAGTTGTTGTTTCAGGCACCTCTTCAGCTAGGGGAAAGGAGTCGGCGCGGTAGCGGCATATCACACACACTCTTGTTTTCCGCACCATGGATTTCTGGGATGTACTCTGAATTATTACCATGATATTACCGGTTTTCAGACATGGATTATTGTTATGAATGTTTTGTAATGATGTTTCTATGTATTAACCTAAATTAAAAATGAAATTTTTAACCGGTATTTTTGGGACGTTACAAGTTGGTATCAGAGCCCTGGTTTGAGGGATTCGGACACACCTTCGGGGGTGTCTGAACTCAAATCGAGGGATTAAAAGATTTTCCAAAAAGAAAATGTTTTCTAAATATTGAGAAAAGAGTTTTGAGAAATAACGAAGTGTGTGATGTGCGCGACCGGCCGAGCTCAAGTAAGTATTCCCCAAAGTACCTATACAAGTTTATGTTATGTTTATCAGCCTTCGTAGAACAGCATGCTAGAATAGGACTAAGGATCTAGGAGTGATGCCTTATGTGCCTGCTTTATATGTTTCAGTTGTATGAGAATTGCATGCTAGTATTGAGTAGACAACAAGTAGGATAGCCTGATTAGGTTATGCCTGATAGTATGAACTTAGCATTGTATGCTAGTACAGTTCCTGTAAGCAGATAGAGTTGATTGAGATTGTTACCCTTGTCTGAATGCTGCTTGCTTCGTGCTTTGTGGGACTCTGAATAATGGGAGTTAGCCAGTAGGTGAATACGTCACGTCACATATGATCAGGGTTGAATAATCTTAGAGTGTTGGGTTTGATCCTATTGCGCAGCTCTTGTTTGAGTCCAACCGTGGTAGGGACGATTCTGTTACTCGAAGGATTATCTGAGCCTCATCACATGTGATTGTATTCAGGTAATGGCTAATTTGCATTACAAGGAGGCCTGCAGCAGCTGAGGACTGGGTAGAGTAGAGTCAGAGATTTCCCTAGGGCAAGCCTAGGATGAATATAGCAGTGAACAACAATAGTGAAAGGGGTCCGGTGGAGTCAAGGCAGTCCTTGAAGAAGGTACGGATAGATGTGGAAGGTAGTATGGGCCCGTACTACTGAAAGCAGAGGATCCGTACCCGAACTAAGGAAGGCTGAGATAAAACCGGGGAACTTGTAGTAGTTGTGATCCCTCAAGAAGTAGCAGTATCACTAACAATTGTTATTTATGTACTGTAGAATGGTGGTACTTCGATCGAGGCCGATAGATGGCAGTTCAGGAGAGGGGTCAGGTTCGGGATCAGGTTCCGAGCCGGTAGATGAGGGACTACGCGAGTTCATCGCGTCAGAGATCACCAGGGGTATCCTTGAGTCGACCCCCATCATCTTCGGGTCGATCACAGAAGGGATAGTTGAGCTGATGTAGGATCGCCTCAGGGCGTTCAGGAGCGACATGGCATCTGGCCAGTCGGGATCGCGCACGCTGTCCTTTAAGGACTTCAGGGGCAGTGGTGCGCCGGATTTCCACGGGGTGAAAGACCCCATTGCTGCCAGACGATGGATTGCAGACATCGAGTCTGCACAGTTGACTAGCTTCTGCCCCGAGGGGTCGAAGGTGAGGTATGCAGTAGGGTGTTTACGAGACCGGGCTCGAGACTGGTGGGAGTCAGTGGGTGACTCATTGGGAGCCTCAGCGATCGAGTCTATGACCTGGTCGGACTTTGTGACCAGATTCAGGGCAGAGTTTGCGCTGGCTGTCAAGCTTCAGCAGCTGGCCAGGGAGTTTTTGGACATGAGGCAGACGACAGAGACTGTGGCGGAGATCACCGCCAAGTTCCGGGAGAGGGCGTTGTTGGTGCCCCAATATGCGGGTGATGAGGACATGAGGAGGACCCGCTATCATGACATGCTCCGAGCTGATATACAGGAGCACGTTAGTTTTTCAGCTTGCCCCACCTTGGACTCTATGATTGCCAGGGCGAGGGAGAGGGAGATAGATTTGGAGCACATCCGGAAACGAAAGGCAGAAGAGGGACAGTCAGGAGGGGCTTCGGGGAAGAAGCCCAAGGGATCAGATTTGGGGCCGAAAGGCCAACAGGGACGGGGCCGCTGCAGGTAATGCGGCAAGACGCACGAGGGGGCGTGCAGGTTGGGATCATCAGGTTGCTATAAGTGCGGCAAGTCTGGGCACTATAGCAGGGATTGCACTGCTCCGGCAGCAGTTATTCAGACGTCTGAGTTGTTGTGTTTCCACTGCAACTAGAGGGGCTACAAGAAGGCCAATTGCCCCCAGTTGACAGTTGCAGCGCCAGTGAAGGCGCCAGCTCCAGCGACCCTGCGGATCACAGATGGCCGGCAGGGCAAGGCAGAGGCTCCAGTGGCGAGGAGCCGGGCATTTCAGCTGACCGCCGAGGAGGCACGTGCAACACCCGATGTGGTGACGGGTATGATTCTTTCCCTCTCATTTATTTATATGATGTTATGATACTGTTAGATTAGTGTCTAAGTCCATAACTATTTTGGTATGTACTTGACCCGATGGTGCATGATCCTTTTGGGTTGCCTTCACCAAAGCAACTTGATAGGATGAATCATGGAGAGAAAGGATTAAATATGATTTATTAATATATTATGGGAATAATATATTAAAGGAGAAATCATATTGTTTAATTAATATTAGTCAATAATTAATTGGTAATTAGTTTTGTGACTAAAAGAGATTAATTAAACTTAAGGGACTAGAATTGTAATTATAAGATAATTGCAATTTGGGCCATGGATTGCCTTTTATTATAAGGTGGACGAATTCTATGGGGGAAGCCCATATGAAATCGTCCAAGGCCTTATGGAAAGGGCTCCATGGGTTGCTTAGGGCTTAAGCATCCAAATTAGGGTTTCCTTGTTAGATAACCCTAATTGCCTCACTATATATAGATCCCTTAAGGACCAAAAACGTGGACAAGCTTCTTGCTAGGGTTTCACATGAGTTTTGGTAGCCTCCATCCTCTCTCCTCTTCATCCTCTTGCTTATGGTGTTTGTGAACCATTAGAGGAGTGACACTTGTGACTCTAAGCCTTCCAAAGTCAATACAAGGAGATTTGGGATTGTTATTGCTACATAACAATCAAGGTAACATCTTAAACCTATTCTTATGTTAATATGGTTACTTGTATGATAGAATTAGGGTTTATAGTCTTGGATAGCTTGCATGTACAATAGAGAAACCTAGATCCAAGCATTAGGGTTTGTATGAGCACATAGGATGTACTTAGGTCTAAAACCCATCAGTGGTATCAGAGCCTAGACTGGTTTCTATTGTATTGATGCTTGATATGGTTGAAAAATTCGATTTTTTGGTTTCTGGAGGCTGGACTCGCCGAGTCCATAGTTGAACTCGCCGAGTCCATGCAGACTCGACGAGTCCAAGCTTGACTCGACGAGTCAACTCGTCAGATGGAGGGTATTTCGCGATTTCTTGCTGTTTTTGCTTATGGATTGTTACCTTATCATATTAGATCAATATAAATCCGATTTTTTGATATATATGACTATATTTTTGATCTAATTGAAGATATTTATCAATTAATAAGATAATTGTTTCCTTATGTGATAATTGATTAATTATTTTGACTAAATTGATAAATTGTTTTGCAAGAAATCATTAAATAAATCAAATATGGATAATTATGTAATTAAATGTTAATTTAGATTATTTGTTATTTGATCCTTGTTGTTATGAAAAGTTTCATATTTTCCCCTTTAGGTTTTATAGTTTAAATTTGAACCCAAAAGTGTTGTTGTTTTGAAATTTAAATAGTTAAAACCCTAATGTTTTGAAAAATGTTTCAAAACTTGCCCTCAAGTTTTGGAATTTAAATTTTGATTAATAGTTTAATTTTGATGTATATTTAAATTCTAAACCCTAATGTTTTGAAATGTTTCAAAACTTGCCCTCAAGTTTTGGAATTTAAAAGTTGATTAAAAGTTTAATTAGGAATGTTAAATTCTAAAACCCTAATATTGTTTTGAAAAGTTTAAATTACACCCTTATGGTTTTATTAATTAATTAAGGTGTATAATTAAAAGAGGTTTAATAAATCCATAAAAGTTTAGGTTTACAATTTAATTGAATTAAAAGTATAATTGTTAAATTAGACCACCTAGTATTTTAAAAGTGTAAAATACACCCTATACTATATATAACATTAAAAGTCTAACATTATATATATGTATGAGTAAAAGTCAGTCTTACCGTTAGTAGGCCTCATTCACGAAGCTGGTCTATAAGGGGTGTTTAAGGAAATTGCCTATAAAATGGCGATTGAATGGGTATCCTCTCTTACCCACCGCACTCTTGACTAGTGGAGGGTCGTTAGCCGAACGGGTAGGATAGGATGAAACCTTCCATTATAAGTATAATGAAGTATAAAAGTAACTAAATGTTTTCATAAAATTCTCAATCTTAGTTACTTAGGCAAAAGTGAATTGATGCAATTCCATGAAATTACACTTTGTGCCCTTGCGGAGACGTTAGTGGAGCGTGTGTGGTTTACCGGCACACTAAATGGTTCTAAGCAAAGGTAGCAAAGGCTGACTCAATGTTTGTCATAGTTCGGTGGAGCGTGTGTGGTTTAACGGTACATCGAATAGGTGACTATAACATGTGGGGGCACCATGTAAGTTTGCATGGTTATTCACACCCGCTTTGTGATCCTCGGCATCCCAGTCACAAACAAGAGGGGCATATCGAGATTTAAACATGACATTGAAATGTTCAATGAATCTCAAAGGATCTAGGAGTTTTCATAGATTTAAAACTTAAATTTATTTTTCGTTTTTCATGGTGGAAATTAGTGAATCGTCATTCACTTACCTTCAAATATTCTGCAACTAGATTACGGCATCCCTTTTCTAGGTTGTAGCGTATTGTGTTGGGTCCTAGCCTTGGAATTTCATTTGGGTGATTTACCAAGGACTCAATCAATCAACTAACTTGAATTCGTTTTCTCCCGTTTTGTAGATGTCAAAGTTCGACAACTATGGTCTTCCCAAATCCCGTGGAACAAGCATTCCACATGAAGATGATCTTCCACGATTCGATCGAGGAACAAGAAATCATGCTTCACTTCCTCCTCCTCCTCCAATTGTTCTCCCTAACCCACAAGATCGAAAAATTGAAAGGTTCAATATCACTCAAGCCCTTTTGGCAAGTAAACATAAAGAAGGAAAGTCGGTGTGTGCACACGTCCTAGGGATGAAGTCACACATTGATAGGTTAAGAATGATGAGATCCGTTGTCGGTGAAGAGATGGCTGTTGATTGGGTTCTTCAGTCACTTCCTAACTCATATAGTGAGTTCGTAAGAGAGTACTATATGATGAACCACGACGTGACCCTTATAGATCTCACATATATGCTTATTGCTGCTGAATCATTAATGGTTTGGCGCAATAGAAAAGCAAAGTTGATTAGTGAATCTGCCTTCAAGACCTCTATGGAGAATGGCAACGAAAGACATGCTATGATCGAAAAGTCTGATCATAAGAGAAAGGCAATGTCTGAAGTAGTTCCATGTTCTGTTCCAAGAGAGTCAATATGCTTTTATTGCCAAGAGAAGGGGCATTGGAGACGAAGTTGCCCTATTTACCTAAGAGATCTAAGAGATGGGAGAGTCAGAACGTATGGCTCTGCTTTAGGTAAAATCCACTATCAAACTCTGTTAAGTTCCTATTCATTGATTCTTAATACATGATGTGATAAGATTGCATTTGAATGTTTTGCAGGATCGGTGAAAAGAAAGGAAGCTTGGTGAGAGGGCAAGATGAATCTAATCACAAGAGATGGATCTCGATCGCATGGACTTGAAGATTAGATTTTGAGCTTCGATCATTATGATATAGTTGTTAGAAATTTTCCTTTTGAAATACATAGTTTTCAATGGATTTTGCATTGTGAGGATAAATGTTTTCCGCTGCTTTTATAAATAAAATAAATTTTGTTTGACTTATTTATTTATTTGTTTATTTCCTTGCAATGAAATCGTTATGAAAATTGATGTTTGCATATTTCTACAACGAATGGATATGATTCTTGTTTATGGTATTTATGGAAATGTCAAGAATTTACCAAATAGGGAGAGTTTCTCATCGCCCAAAGTTTCAATTGGACAGAAATTTGGAATCACGCAATTTGGTTGCACGATGAATGAGAAATTTCATATTTGGAAATTAGACCAATTCATTGACAAAGTGTCAAGTGAAAGAATAGGAGATCGAGCACACAAAGTTGTGTGTTGATCAAGTCCACCATAAGAGTAACAAAGATATTCGTCATGATTTACTAAAGGTTTAGTAAATATGATTATGCTTATAAGATTAAGTGTAATTCTGAATTGATTGAAAAAGTTTAAATCAATAGCAGAACGAATAAGAAAAATCAAGTAGGCAAAAAGATAAAAGTTTCTCCATTCTAAGAAGAAGGGAGAGTACCTTTTATGCTTTATGATAGGTCTTAATGATTAAGAACCATATCTCAATTGATCCTCTAAGTGAGTCTTAGTACAATTGTATGTTTAAGAAGAGGGTTCAAGGATTAAAGAAATGGTTAAATCAAGAAGTCAATCATACTTCGTTCCAATAACAAGTCTTAAAGTTAGGATTGTGACATTGAGTGAAAAGTATTAAGAAGGTTTGTAACATTCATCAAATGTGGAAAGTTGTGATGTCTTGGATAAGACAAAGACCAACTAGGACCAATTTATGAAGAGTTTTGATAAAAGCTACACTAACTCTTGAATATTTGTTTGTCAAGAAAGGTTTTGACAAGAGAATCTTATATGTCAAGGAGTCAGTGGGAGTCTTAATGGTCTTGAAAGGTTTCAAGAACAAATCAAATAAACCTTATCGATCATCACTAGCACACGAGTTGAGGTTTACAACCTATCGTGATGACATTATTTTGTTTCTGTGCCAATCCAGTTGAGTTAATTATGCATGTGAGTTCTATGAGTTCTCATTTTGAACGCATAAAAGGCAAAGCACCTTAATCAATGAAAGGTACATTGATAGGAAAAGGTGAGCTGCTTAACTACTTGGAAGACATGGTGGGCAGCTGTGTTACCATAAGGCAAGAAATCAAGATTAAGAAAGTTCGATCCATATAAGTTTGAATTTGTCGTAAACCTTGGTTTTAACAAATTCACATGGATAAGAACACATACACCGTTTAAATCTAAGTGTCATAAGATTTCCTCCTTCATGAAAATGATTGTGAGGAAATGCTTTCACTAAGAAAGATTTTAAGAAGATAGTGATTGTAAAATTGCATTCTCAAATTCGATTATGGTTACGGTATCCCTTTCCATAATTTGAATTGTGAGGTTTGGCAATTAGTCTTAATTGTTTAGACACACATATGAACTATCTAAGGCAAAAGTGTATAAGAAGCCTTGATAAAAGATTATCAAAGCACTAAGTATTAGAAACATGAACTTAAGAAATTCAATAAGCATTGTTTTTCTGAAAGTTAAGCTGATTCTGAATACATGTCAAAGCTAGTGGGAGCATAAGTGTTATGTTTATAATAATCATCATGATAGTGGGAGCATAAATGTTATGATTGTATGATTATTAAGGCACGTATTGCAAGTTGGCAATATTAATTATAGAAAACAAGAGTTATACCTTGCAAAGTCGTAAGGGTTGTAAAGTTGTTTTGCTATAATTAAGGGAGAGAATATTATGCTTCATTTCAAATCTAAAGGCTTAGGTTGTGGAATGTTAATAAATTTAGTCAAAGGTACATAGTGTGTTCTTAAAATTTCGATTATGATTACGGCATTCCTCTTCACAATTCGAATTTTGAGAACATAACAAATAAAACATTATGCGTCGTGTCCCATACGCTTCGGGTATAGGATCGATTGCAAATGCTTTAATGGTTGACCATTCTAAAATTCTCCAAATGTCGAGCGCATTTAGAGGGAAAAGGGACTATAATTGGTTTTGACTAAAATAATTAAACAACTATTAAAGAACAATCCAAAGTTTGACGAGGATTGGTCACTTGTGAATAGTTGGAAGTATGGTATTGGAAAATATGGAAATGTTTCCATATTGGATGGACCATATCGACATTATTATGAATAGATAAGATTCTATTAAGAATGAGTTGTCATATGGAAAATATGGAAGCGTGTCCATATTGGGAATTGAATATTGAAAATCTATGTCTAGATTAGAAACTTTTATGCAAAAGGATGTTCAAAGGAATGTACTTTGAGTGAGAGACATCATATCTAAGGAATTGTCTTGTAACAATCCCCGATAGAAGACTTTGTAATATCATTGGCAATAGTCTTTGTGACTTTGGTGCAGTGACATTACGAAAGGATCATTGCATAAAATGTTAGAATCTAGCATATTCTATAAGTGGCAAGAATTTGATATTCTTAAACTTATGAAAAAAGGATTTGGAGTTGTGAAATGAGAATGATTGGAAATGTGTTCAATTTGGTCTATTTCACAAAAGTAAGAACCATAGGTAAACATTGTGTGCATGCTAAGAGCATGAGACAAGTATAATAATTCAAGTAAGAAGTTGATTACCCGAAACGACAAATAATGAGTAATCGATATGGTGATAAATAAAAGGAGTTTTATTTATACTCAAAGGTTTGAGGCCATATGGGATTAGTATTATTCTTGTGTTTCACATTTGCATGTTTTGACTTCCAGAATAATTGAATTTATTAAGAATAATCGAATTATTCGAACGTGCCACGGTCGTTCATATGTTGGAAGTAGATATGAATGAAGACTGTCGTAAATTGGTGTGTGGATTGTCTAAAAGAGTATTAGACATAAGCAAATGTTTGCTGCAACGTTCATGAGTGCTTATGAATATGATTTGAGCATTGGATTAAACCCACGCTCACTTGGATCACTCCATGGATTGTATCACGAGTGATTGGTGAGACGATAACATCTTATATTCTTGAAACCGAGATGTGTGAGTTGTATCTTGCGAATCGGTTGCACATTGATAATATGTAAACGCACTAGTAACTTGGTGTTATAAAACATATTGTTGTGTGTGATTCGGTGAGTAAGTGCAAGCAAGCATTGTATCAAAGTTTATCCGTTCCTTTTATCCAAGGTAGGATAAAAGCGATATCTTTGGGCCCTCGATGATTTAGTGATGACAAACGTAAATGCTCGGCCGGGCTAGGGCTAATTTGATTTGTTCAATTAGTCGGTCGTCATAAATCGAAAATCGAGATATAGTACAAAGAGAATGATTTGAAATCATATCTCATACGATATCTAGAATGGAGGAATATATGATCCCTTATCTAAGGACAAGCGTATCTGATAGGATCAGAGTTGACAACGGCTTTGGAAAGCTACAATTGCAGATCAGGATCTGAAGTCATATGCAGAATAGTTGTTAGACTTATCCAAGTGGGAGACTGTTGGATTAGTGTCTAAGTCCATAACTATTTTGGTATGTACTTGACCCGATGGTGCATGGTCCTTTTGGGTTGCCTTCACCAAAACAACTTGATAGGATGAATTATGGAGAGAAAGGATTAAATATGATTTATTAATATATTATGGGAATAATATATTAAAGGAGAAATCATATTGTTTAATTAATATTAGTCAATAATTAATTGGTAATTAGTTTTGTGACTAAAAGAGATTAATTAAACTTAAGGGACTAGGATTGTAATTATAAGATAATTGCAATTTGGGCCATGGATTGCCTTTTATTATAAGGTGGACGAACTCTATGGGGGAAGCCCATATGAAATCGTCCAAGGTCTTATGGAAAGGGCTCCATGGGTTGCTTAGGGCTTAAGCATCCAAATTAGGGTTTCCTTGTTAGATAACCCTAATTGCCTCACTATATATAGATCCCTTAAGGACCAAAAACGTGGACAAGCTTCTTGCTAGGGTTTCACACGAGTTTTGGTAGCCTCCATCCTCTCTCCTCTTCATCCTCTTGCTTATGGTGTTTGTGAACCATTAGAGGAGTGACACTTGTGACTCTAAGCCTTCCAAAGTCAATACAAGGAGATTTGGGATTGTTATTGCTACATAACAATCAAGGTAACATCTTAAACCTATTCTTATGTTAATATGGTTACTTGTATGCTAGAATTAGGGTTTATAGTCTTGGATAGCTTGCATGTACAATAGAGAAACCTAGATCCAAGCATTAGGGGTTGTATGAGCACATAGGATGTTCTTAGGTCTAAAACCCATCAATTGATATGTGCTCGGTATATGTGTATATATGTGCTAGGATCGTTCCATGTGAACGGTATCCCAGTCCAGGTGTTGTTCGACTCGGGTGCTACCCGATCGTTTGTTTCCCTTGCGCTTAGCAAGAAGTTCACTGAGTCTTCGGGCATGTTGGATTGCCCTTTGGAGCTGGAGATTGCCGACGATCGATCAGTGCGAGCGTCATCAGTGTTCAAATATTGTGCTCTGAGGTTATTCGAGGAGTGCTATTTGGTGGATCTGGTTCCCATTCCGTTGCGTGGGAACAAAGTGATTATAGGCATGGATTGGTTGAGCCCTAATGGGGCGGTGATAGATTGCACGCAGCAGCTAGTGCGAGTCAGGACCCCAGGTGGGGGAGAGTTAGTGATTCATGGCGAGAGGCCACAGTGTGGACCCACAGTCTGTTCAGCAGCGAGGGCTAGACGATACCTTCAGCAGGGATGCGCAACTTATGTCGCGTATGTGATGGATACCCGGGAGGCGGGTAAGGCGACGGTGAGCGAGGTTCCGGTGGTGCGAGACTTCGCAGATGTTTTTCCAGAGGAGCTTCCTAGGATACCTCCGGAGCGACAGGTGGAGTTCAGGATTGACCTCGTTCCTGGTGCGGCTCCAATAGCCAAGGCACCGTATCGGTTGGCTCCTCCTGAGATGCAGGAGTTGTCTACACAGCTGCAGGAGCTGTTAGACAAGGGAATCATTCGACTGAGCAGTTCACCCTGGGGAGCCCTGATTCTGTTCGTGAGAAAGAAGGACGGGTCGCATCGGATGTGTATAGATTACCGGGAGCTAAACAAGGTAACGGTGAAGAACCGTTACCCACTCCCGAGGATTGATGATCTCTTTGACCAGCTTCAGGGAGCATCTTGGTTCTCCAAGATCGATTTGCGTTCGGGTTATCATCAGATGAGGGTCAGAGAGGAGGATGCGCAGAAGACCGCATTTCGGACGCGCTGTGGCCATTATGAGTTCGTGGTGATGTCGTTTGGGCTCACCAATGCTCCTGCCACGTTCATGGACCTCATGAACCGCGTATGCAGACCGATGTTGGATCGGTCTATGATAGTTTTCACTGAAAACATCTTGGTTTATTCCAAGATACAGGAGGAGCATGAGGAGCATCTGAGAGAGGTTTTGGAGACCCTGAGGAGGGAGAGCTTGTATGCCAAGTTCTCCAAGTGCGAGTTTTGGTTGCGCGAGGTGCAATTTCTCGGACACCTTGTCAACGAGAACGAGATTCTAGTCGACCCGGCCAAGGTCGAGGCCGTGATGAGATGGGAGGTTCCTAAGTCTCCATCCGAGATTCGGAGCTTCCTGGGATTAGCAGGATACTATCGGAGATTCATTCAGGATTTCTCCAAGATAGCCGTACCCCTCACGCGACTGACGAAGAAAGCCGTAGTCTTTCGGTGGGGACCCGAGCAGCAGGCTGCGTTTGAGACACTGAGACAAAGATTGTGTGAGGCGCCAATCTTAGCCCTACCAGAGGGCGTAGAGGATTTTGTGGTTTACTATGACGCGTCCATTTCAGGGTTGGGCGCGGTACTGATGCAGAGGGGGCATGTCATTGCCTATGCTTCGAGGCAGCTCAAGCCTCACGATGCAAACTACCCGACGCATGATTTAAAGTTGGGGGCGATGGTTTTTGCCCTCAAGATTTGGAGGCATTACCTCTACGGGGTTTGATGTACCATCTACACGGACCATAAGAGTTTGAGGTACCTCATGGATCAGCCGAATTTGAACATGAGGCAGCGTGGGTGGTTGGACGTGGTGAAGGATTATGATTGCGAGATCCTCTACCACTCGGGGAAGGCCAACGTGGTGGCCGATGCGCTTAGCCGCAAGGCGGCGCCGATCAGGGATATTTGCATGAGGATGACCGTAGTGACTCCCCTGTTGGAGCAAATTCGGGAGGCTCAACATGAGGCTATCAAGGAGGAGCATCGGAAGAGCGAGCGTGTGGTGGGTCAGGTTTCCTCCTTCGATTATGATAGCCGAGGACTATTGACACTACACCGTAGGGTGTGGGTGCCGTATCATGGAGGCGTGCGCCAGATCTTGATGGAGGAGGCGCATAAATCCCGATTCTCTATTCATCCAGGGGCGACGAAGATGTATAGGGATCTTCGTCTAGATTATTGGTGGCCCTGCATGAAGCGGGATGTGGCTTGGTACGTCGAGCGGTGCTTGACCTGCAGGAAGGTCAAGGCCGAACATCAGAGACCGCATGGCAAGATGTATCCGTTGGACATCCCGTTGTGGAAATGGGAAGATATCACGATGGATTTTATCACGAAGCTTCCCAGGACCGCGTGTGGAGTAGATTCGATTTAGGTCATCGTGGATCGATTGACCAAGAGTGCTCATTTTATTCCAATTCAGGAGAGCATATCGGCCGAGAAATTGGCCGACATCTATATTAGGGAGATTGTAGCGCGGCACGGGGTGCCAGTATCGGTTATCTCGGACAGGGATGTGTGTTTTACTTCCAGGTTTTGGAAGAGGTTTCATGACGAGTTGGGCACTCGTTTGCATTTTAGCACCGCCTCTCACCCGCAGACAGATGGTCAGAGCGAGCAGACCATCCAGACTCTGGAGGATATGTTGCGGGCGTGCGTGCTAGACTTCGGTGGTAGCTGGGATACTTATCTTCCCTTGGCTGAGTTCTCGTACAACAAAAGCTACCACGCGAGTATCGACCGCCCTCCATTCGAGATGTTGTACGGACGGAGGTGTAGGACCCCGATATGCTGGGGAGAGGTTGGACAGAGGGTCATAGGGAGCACCGAAGTGGTGCTCAAGACTACCGAGAGGATTCAGCAGGTTCGGAGCAGGCTTCAGACCGCGCAGAGTCGGCAGAAAAGTTACGCCGACAAGCGTCGATCCGACCTGGAGTTCCAGGTTGGGGATATGGTTCTCCTGAAGGTGTCGCCTTGGAAGGGCGTCATTCGATTCAGGAAGCGGGGCAAGTTGGGCCCGAGGTATATTGGGTCGTTCATGGTTGTAGCCCGGGTGGGCAAGGTGGCGTATAGACTGGATTTGCCAGCCGAACTCAGTCAGATACACAACACTTTCCATGTTTCTCAGCTGCAGAAGTGCCTGGTAGACGACTCCGCAGTGGTTCCGTTAGAAGACATTCAGGTCGATGGCGGTCTGAATTATGTTGAGAGACCAGTAGCAATCATCGACCGGAAGTCGAAGGATTTGAGGAACAAGCGAGTGGAACTCGTGAAGGTGCAATGGCAGCACCGGAAGGGATTAGAGTGGACTTGGGAGCCGGTGGAGAGATGATGGAGCATTACCCCGAGCTATTTTTGGAGCAAGCAACAGACTTCGAGGACGAAGTCTAAAATAAGTGGGGGAGATTTGTAGCACCTGGTTCCTGGTGGTTTGGAGCTTGGGAGAACAAGGAGAAGGTTGAAGAGTGCAAGAAGGGAAGAAGATCCGGAATCTACTCTGTGAAGGGCTTCTATTCAGGTAGAAAAGTTCCTACCTTGATCTTTAGTTCATTAAATCCCTTTTTTGTCCCTAAAAAGTGGTTTAAAGTCCTAAGAACCTAAATCTCTATGTGTTTATGGTTAATGTTCTGCAAGGACTTCGGATTTGGGCCTTTTGGACATTCTAGTAGCATAAAGTCTTTGTGGTTGAGGTGATTGAGGTCCCTATTGAGTGTAGGACCTCTTAAAGAGCTTGGAATTGCATGTTTGAGCTCATAGGGCCATGCATGCACGTAAAGTTTGCAACTTTACGTGGTAAACATGCCCTAGGACCATAGATCTGTGGTTTTGAAGCGTTGCATGTCTCAGATCTGGCCTACTCGGGAAATGGGTCGAGGGACTCGGCGAGTCCCAAAGTGGAACTCGGCGAGTTCTATGAAGATGGTCCTAGACTCGGCGAGTTGGATGAACAACTCGGCGAGTCCTATGAAGATTGCCTGGAGCTCGCCGAGTTGTTCTTCAAACTCGGCGAGTCATATGAACTTTCACAGAGCAAGAGGGGTTTAAGCGTTGAAGGTTCAACCCTTCGTACCTGCACGCGGAATTAACCGTGTAACATAGTCCCAAAACCCCAAACCCTCGTATGGGGTGTTCTGGTGTGGATTGGAAGCGAGTAGGGGATCCGCTCGAGGAACTCGGCGAGTCGGGACTCGAGTCGGCCCCATAGTCCCGAGTGGTGAGTCAATGGTGACTCAGTGAGTGGGGAGAGGGACTTGGCGAGTAGGACCGAATTAGTAAGGGAAGGACTCGGCGAGATGCTCGCGGACTCGGCGAGTCCAGTCAACTGGAAGTTGACTTTGACTTGGATTTCGACTTGGTCAAGGGTAAAAGGGTCATTTTACCCTAAGCACATCTAACAGTGTTTGACTAATCATTTTGTGGGAATTATAGTCGGAGGACGTCCGGAGCAGCAGCAGCAGTAGACAGTCAGTTCCCGATCAGATCAGCAGCTACTTTGAGGTGAGTTACCTTCCAGTAGCGGTGGGTCTAAGGCCACAATGTCGGGCCACCAGTAGGAGACGTATGCTAGATGATTGTCTCTGTGATATCATCTAGGTTTGCTACTACCTGATATGTTATATGCTAGCATGATATGTTATATGTGATAGTAGTAGAGTTCGGTTGTTAGGACCGGAGGGTAGTCAGACACCCCAGATACGTCTGACAATATGTGATGTTATGTTTATATGCTAGCATGACCTGTTATATGAGTTTGAGGTAGTAGGAGGGGAGCAGTCCCCGAGTTCGGTTGTTAGGACCGAAGGGTAGTTCAGACACCCCAGATATGTCTGACAATTTGTTATGTTATGATATATGTGTAAGTAGCAGTAGGGGGTGAAATAGTCCGTGAGGATCGGTTGTCAGGACCGACGGGTAGTCAGCACCCCAGAATAGCTTGACACGGGTAGACCGCACCCCAGAATGGCCGCATGGGTAGTCGGCACCCCAGAATGGTCGTACCGGGTAGTCAGGCACCCCAAAATAGCCTGGCAGTATGTATGTTATGTGTTTGTATGGTATGTGGTACGAAGGGGGAACTCACTAAGCTTTGTGCTTACGTTTTTCAGTTGTTGTTTCAGGCACCTCTTCAGCTAGGGGAAAGGAGTCGGCGCGGTAGCGGCATATCACACACACTCTTGTTTTCCGCACCATGGATTTCTGGGATGTACTCTGAATTATTACCATGATATTACCGGTTTTCAGACATGGATTATTGTTATGAATGTTTTGTAATGATGTTTCTATGTATTAACCTAAATTAAAAATGAAATTTTTAACCGGTATTTTTGGGACGTTACATCTAACTTGATGATATGTATTATGTTCATTTTAATGACAACAAATTCAATCAAGGTTCACCCGGTAAAGTTCGAAACTCTACACAAAACATTTCAGAAAGTCAATTGGGAGTTGAAAACCCTAAAAATCGTGATTCAAGTTCATTATGGACTAGGATTTTCTTATTGGGCCTAATAGACCAATAAGCATTTAATTTGACTAACTTGGGCTTAGAACCCTTAAATGGGCTCTATTTGGACCCATATTCATAAAACTTAACATTTTGGGCAATAATGGGCCTAAAATGGATTGGTTTACTTTTATTGGGCCTTGTTGGGCCATAAATGATTCCATTTACCCTAATGGACTTTTATTGGGCCGTGAACCATCCTAAGGGCCCAATGGGCCAAAAAGTATTTATTTGGGCCTCATAATCTCGAGCCAAGGCAAGTAATGGCCCAAATTAATCCACTTTTTTTTTTCTAGCCCAAATTTTCGGCCCATATGTAAAAAAAAAGAAAAAAAAAGAAATGAAAAGAGCATGGATTAAGCTAATGACAACTCACAATTACATATCAAATATCTAGAAATCACATACATCCATGAGATCATTACCCTCCATGCAAAACCTTTTCTTCCTTCTCTTTATCACTCTCGGCCGAGAGCAAGCCCAAAACACACACACACACACACTTTCAAAACTCTCTCTCAAACACTCTCAAGAACATCCCCTTCCTCCTCCAAATTTTCGAAGATCTAGAGTGCTTTCAAGAGGGTCTTTCACTAATACCATCAATCCTTGGTAAGATCTTGTAAACTTAATTTGGTTTACTTCATTCTTTAGTTAAATCACTCCTTATCAACACATGTTTTCGTGATTTTGCTTCCTAGAACTTCCTAAGTTCGAAATCTACTCAAGAAAGCTTACTAAAGGCCGAGATCTTTCCATTTTCTTCTTCACAACCGAGATCATCAACCCATTGTGAGTTCATACCCCCTTATTTTCGGATTTTACATGTTTTTGGGGGAGAATACAAGTGTTTATGTGTAGATATATGTATTTATGCATGTTATGTGTGATTTTCTTGGTTTATGTTGTGATTATGTGATAAAACTTGATGAATCTCGAAAACTCTAACAAAAATAGGTGAGATTCATAAAATAAAACACTCTAAATATCATACTACAAAGATAAAAGTGTTATACGTGCCTAAGATGTGAAAAACAAAACAAAAATCTTATATAAGGATCATTTTTGACAAGTAAACAAAAGATTGGGATAATTTTGACACTTACGGTTTTGTAAGGATCAAAAGGGTCACATTGTATAAAAATGAGTTTTTATAACAACCATACCTTCAAAAGGACCAAAAGTGTAAAATTTTGCATTATAGGCCTTACGGCTTTTTGGGCCCAAATTGCAAAAATATAATTTTTATGGACTAAAATGTTATTTGATCAAAACTTGAGTAAAAAATGAAAACTTACAAATTTAGGGGCTGAAAATGACACTTATTTCAAAGTTGGGCCAAAAATGTTAGTTTTATAAAGTTTGGGCCGAAAATGTCATTTGTTATGAAATAAGGGATGAAATGTAAATCTTTACAAAATAAAGGCTAAAATGTCATTTGTTATGAAATAAGGGCTGAAAATGTCAATGAATGCATTTTGGACCAAAATTGTAAATTATTTTATAATTGGGCCGAAAATACAAAGTTTAATGTTTTAATGGGCTAAAATGTTATTTTTCATCAAAAAGGACCAAAAATGACATTTTATTTGAAATAAATCCAGAAATGTATATTTTAGGTATTAAGGGACCTAAAGTGAAAATTTTATTAAAAACGAGTTCAAATCGTAAAATTATGATTTAATGAGCCAAAAATACCATATTAATAATAGTGGACTTTTTCATCACTTTGGTAAAACATTCAAACTAAAATGAGCAATATTTTAACGAATAAACAAAATACAACGATTTCAAGTTTATTGGGACCTGATACTCTCGTTACATGGTTAATGGGCCATAGTGGTCCATTCAAGTATATATTGGGCCCAATATCTTCCATGACATGGTTATTGGGCTTAGCGGCCCATTTAAATGTTAATTTGGGTCTGGGCTATGGATCACATGTTTATTGGGCCTTAATGGCTCATTTACTTTCCTATTGGGCCTAAATTGCCCCTTTTACATGTCTATTGGGCATTAGTGGCCCATCTACATGCTAATTGGGCTTGGACTATACATCACTTACTCTTGGAATTTGGAAAACTTAAAAACATACACGTAAACATTATACATGGTGAAAAACATAACAATCACGAAAAGTTGAGGATCTAGTGAGACTTGTCGGTTGACACCTTTGAGTATACGATCGTAGCCTGTAGTTATAACCAGAATCTCCTGGAGGGAGAGCGGAAGTTTGTGTATAGATCTATATGGGGATGACACTCCCACACCTTAGTTGTTCGCTACAGCTAGACTAGGCCAGTCTAGGGCGACAAACCTTACCTATCCGGCGTCCAAAACGCCATGACAGGCGAATTAGTCATTATCAAGTATGGTTGTAACGACTCACTTAGAGACTAACTCCATCAAATATTTCGGTATAATCATACTAATCTTGATGATTCGAAAAGATACATACATCGATACTTGGTTTTGGGATTATATGATCACGACACTTTTAATAGAAGAAAATTTCAGATTTTCTGGGGAAATACTATTATTCAATTACCTTCTACTTACAATAGAAAGAATTCAAAGAATCTAGATTGCATACTTATACATATTTTTACTATGAAATCCACACATGCATCTATACTCGATTTTCACATCATTTTCATACTAATTACAATAAGTATCGGATTTTATGGGTTTTACAAATAATACAGAGACTTCCATTCAAACATGCTTATGAACTCACCAACATTATATATGTTGACCGTTTTCAAAATAACTTGTATTCTCAGGTAAGCGTTAAGCAGAAGAACCTTCAAGTGTGTGGATTTATTTTGTGTAATGTCAAACATCATACAGTTATTAATATTTTGGAATATGTAAACTAAGACAATCTACTTGATGTCAACAATACCAATTGTATTATGTAATGTTTGGTGATGATTGTGTTATGTTTCATGTATTTTCATTGTGATGATATTTCAATTTATAGTCACACGAGCCCATGTTATATGATCTCATTCCTATCGGGCCTTGAAATGACTTACATGTTTAGTGATGCCTTAGTGGTTCACCTACATGGTTCATTGGGCCTGAAATGAGTTTTATATGTTTCTCTTCGCGTAAATTCGATTAAGGATCTAGTGAGACTTTCCGGTTGACACATATTGAGTGTACGATCGTAGCCTGTAGTTATAACCAGAGTCTCGTGAAGGGAGAGCACGAGTTTGTGTATAGATCTATATGGGGGTGACACTCCACACCTGAGTTGTTCGCTACAGTTAGACTAGTCCAGTCTAGGGTGACAAACCGTACCTTAAACAAGTCGGCGTCTTCCAGACGTCAAGACAGGCGAAATTTTCATTATCAAGTATGGTTGTAACGGCTCACTTAGAGAAATTAACATTGTAAATTTACGGGAGACCTTTCTCTTTTCTCTTTGGATTACTCGGGAACATACTCGTACTAGTACTCAACCTCGGGGGTTGGTATGGCAGAATTTTCTTTTACGGACAACATCAGGTTGTCTGGAGGCATTCTCTTTACATTCTCTTTTCTCTTGGATTACTCAGAAACATACTCGTACTGGTACTAAACCTCGGGGGTTGGTATGGCAACATTCTCTTTTTCAAACAACATAGGGTCGTCTGGGGACTTTATCTTTACATTCTCTTTACATTTCTGCATTATCTTTATACATTCTAATAACCAATAACACACATGCATTAATACAAGATCTAACACTAACATACTAAACTGTTTTAAGAAAATATAGGATTTTCTGGTGGTTTCAAAGTTGTACGAATCATTTTCATAAACATGCTTATGAACTCACCAACATTTTTATGTTGACCTTTTTAAATTAACTTGTATTCTCAGGAAACCGTTGAAGCAGGTTGAGCGGAACAAACTAATGGATATTTGTTATATTTTGTTTCATCATACTCTAACTATTTTGGCATGTAATATTCAATTACAATACTTGATGTAAACAATGAATATTGTTGTATTTCATGTGTGATGATGATGATGATATGTTTCAATTATATACTCTGTGATGATACTACAACAAGGAAGTCACGCTCAAGCCCCCGGACGTTTCCGCCGTCTGGTTCAGAGGTGTGACAGATTTGATATGAAGCCATATATGTAGAAGGATTGATTGTGATCCCTAAGAAATTATGGTTAAATGTGTCTTCTTTTACCGTTTATGGAAACACACAAACACACACATACATGTTAATCGATGATGAACACATACAAATCATAATACATTTGCTTTTGTTCAATGGAAAACATACACACTCCAAAATTGAGAATGTGGAGATCTAAGAAGATGACTTGAAGAAACTTAATCCCAATTAGAAGCTCATAGATGAAAACAAGTATCAAATCAAAAACTCGATCCTATTTCACTATTTTTTAATGTATTTGAGAAGTAACATGTGGCGATTTCTATATCTTCGTTTTGTGTATTTTTTTATACCAAATGTTAGATTGAGTTGAAGTGAGCATTGGTGTTTCTTTCTGATGCTTCAATTAGGTTCAAGGAAGACAAATATGACGCCGGTGGTGGTTTTCAGTAAGATGATAGCGGTGATGATAGTTTTGGCATGGTTTACAGGTAGAGAAGATGAGATTACAAAGCAAATGAAAGGGTGGGTGAGGGTGTATGCATGGTGATAGAAAAAGAAAATGGTGAGAAAGAGAAAGTGAGGTGGTCATAGCCACATCAGCCACTAAGACCAAAACCGGTCAGCTGCCAACATGGTAGTGTAACCGTCTAGAGAATAAAAAACCTGCTAAATGACATTTACACAAACAAATCTTGTAAAGTTTCGGTTTTAATTCATGAAAAAGTAAATTTATGGTAAAACCATATTTAAAAACTTAAAGTTACGTAAACTTTTTGTTAATAAAAAATTGCAAAAATAATCTATGTAGTTAGTGTACCACCCATAATTTCATGTCAAATTAAAACTTTTCAACACACTTAAAAACCATTTAGTTATTACACAATATTTTTTCAAAATAATAATCATTAGAGTATCCCAGTTTTCAATCATAAAACATAGCAGCAGCAGGAGCGGTACGATCAGGCCTTCGCCTTCCCTCGATCACCAGAAGTACCTGAAACAACAAACTGAAACTGTAAGCCTTAAATCTTAGTGAGCTACCCCAAAATACCAACGACATACCAATGTAACCATAACATATTTCAAATATAGAACAACATGCATAATGAGCCTTCAACTTGACTGGATCGCCTTGCAAGGCCTACGGCCTATCTGGACCGCTCCCGAGCCTTCGACATGACTGGACAACCTCCCATGGCCTACAACTAATCCGGACCGCTCACCGGGTATGTTGGCCTACAACACAAAGCAGGAGCGTCTCAACCCAACCCCCAATCAAACAAACATGTGCACATAAGTATCATATGCTAGCTCATATCATATAATAGTCAAACCGATCTATCATATCACTAATCATATCAACATCCCAAAGACTGGAATACAGACCTAATCGGTCACTAACGTAACATCATTCTATAATTAGGACACTAAACTAACTAGGTCACTAACATAAGCATAACATCATCCTAACCACCAGGATGTAAACCAATAACATATCATGCCATAATCTGGATAAAATCATAAAGGGCCGACCTTGGTGTCGTAGACCCTATTTATATAGTGAGGATAAGTCACTTCGCAACTGTCGACTCGTAAGATAAGTTCAAACTATCGGATCACTGCCACGAACTCCACCACCTATATTCATTGTAAACCATACTTGTAGATTTTCCAATCTCCCAAAACGTCCCCAGGAGGCCACTGATCAACCCTTAGTCAAAGTCAAAGTCAACTGTCAAGGTCAACAGTCCATGTTGACCTCAACTCGTCGAGTACCCTCAGCTACTCGCCGAGTTTCATGCATAACTCACCAACTCGTCGAGTCACTAAAGTGACTCGTCGAGTTCCTAAGGTTTGCGGCCGGAAACTCCTTAGCCGACTCGTCGAGTTTTCCCTTGCAACTCGCCAAGTCCACATATGTCTAATAGTTGGGAAAACCCCATCCGACTCGCCGAGTCACTCATCCGACTCGCCGAGCACATGAAAATCTTCATCAGACTCGTCGAGTTGACCATGCCACTCGTCGAGTCCCTTTCAGTCCTTCATCCATACAGATGCTTTTTAAGTCATGCAAAGGCTCCATATTGCAGATCCAACTTCCCAAGGCATGCTTATCACGTAAAGTTGCAAACTTTACGTGCATGCAAAGCTCTAAAGCCTTAAAATGACAAAACTAAGCTTGCAAGGATGTCTTGCACTTGAGGGAAGGCTCATACTTGCCAAAGCTGATAACTTTATGGATCTAGAGGCCAAAGGGAGTCCAGATCTGAAGTTGCAACTTCAGATATTGACTCAAACACAAGAAACATTTCCTAAAACCCACCCAAAAGAGATTAAAGATGAAATGATCCAAGGAGACAGCCCAATACCTTCAAGAGAGTGTCAACTGAAGTAGATATTTGCTTCCCACAAGTTCCTAGCTTCATTTACTTGTTTCCCAAGAGTTCATCACCATGAGTTCCTAGCTTTAACACACCAAAGAAACACACACACGATTTAGGGTTTAAGGGTGCCAATGAGCTGTAAAGGGGAGGCCGGGGGGAAGGCCAATGATCCTTCAAATAGGGTGCAATACCCCAGAATTTAGGGTTTCATCTGCCAGCTCTTACTCGTCGAGTCCCTTCTTGGACTCGGCGAGTAGGTCACTAAAACATGTGGACCAACCCGCTGCTACTCGACGAGTAGGGCAACCAACTCGTCGAGTAAACCTTGAAAATAAAAAATTCTTATATAAATCAATACCTGAGAGTCGGGGTGTTACAGTTAGCAATTTATAATTTTGATCCAAAAAGTTTAGGTCCCTATACATTTAAAAAAACGGTTATGCCCTTACACTTATGAAGACAATTATGGTCTAATATTAAATCTTTTCATTGGTTTTGGTCCCTATATACTTAAAAAGGTGGTATGTATTTTTTTGTATTTTTTTTTCAAAAGAATAAGAAAATATTAAAAGAATATAAAAAAATATCTTAAAAACGTATTTGTCATTTTATGTGGGGTATAAACAAAAACCATATAAAAATACGTGCCATAAAGATCAAAAACACATAATGTATCTCAAATTAGACTATTGATGCACCATCAAATAGAGACCAAAAACACAAGTATCTAAAATTAGACTACCAATACACCATTAAATTTTTTTTAAACCAAAACCGGGTAATTTTATAATTTTAACAAGTACTTTTTTTTTTTTTTTTTTTTTTTTTTTTTTTTTTTTTAATTTTGGCTTGTTAAATATTCTTTATAATATAATATTATTTTAGAAAAATGCGAAAACTGGAATCTTTTATCAGGCCGGCTATTAGATGTGTAGCAAATCGAACACCATTCTCTCCGGGGACGGACTCGAACCCTAAACCTACAATCACACTGCAACAAGAACAACACCCAAATTCTGATTCTAAATTTTCTCACACGTCACATCAACACTCACCATTTCCTTGCTAACGACCAACGGTTGCATGCAGCTCGATCCCTGACATCGTCAATGGACACCGTCGTCTACGGAGCACTCGAAGAAATTTGCTCGCAAGGAGCTAACGGACTAACTCTCCGTGGTCTATGGTCCAAGATCCCCACTCATCTATCCTCTAATGGTCTCCATCTCTGCACCAACGTCAAGAAGGCCTTGTGGTCCAATCTTCTTAATATTCCAAGTCTTCGATTCGAATGTGAAGGCGTTACGTACGATGCTGAAGACCCTAAGATTCAGTCTTTCGAAGATGCCGAAGCGATCGACTTGAGGATTATCGCGGCAGAGCATCTGCTTAACAGCTTTGTCGGGATTTACGACATTAAAGCTTCGGATGCCGGCATTTCCCAGCCACAGCGTCGCGCCCTCGAACGTCTTGCTATTGCTAGGTTTGTTTGTATGATATGATCGGTCTTATTACGAAACATTACTATAGTGATCTTGCCATTGGTCTGAATACAGAGTTCAGATCAATCGTTAGAACATGATCAGCTCCGAACTTTTCTATTCATATGGGGACACATTTGTGCAAAAATTTAGTTGATATTATCTATATGTGAATTTGAACTCGAAGGCAGCTCATATGCTATCTATTGGACTGCTTTAAAGTTTAAACTTCAAACCATTAGTCTACTTTCACTTTTAAGAAAAAGTAAATACATTGGTTAATCTCTACAATGAATGCCAAAATCAGGAAACCATTGATGCAGGAACTGAAAACTCTTTTGAAATCGAGGTTTTTTTTTAGATAAAAAGAAAAACTGCTCTGAGAGCTGTTGGATAAAACTATGCATAAAGGTTATTGATGTTACTATACTTTCTACTGCTGCAGAACAGATGGAGTAACCCAGAATGAACTTGTGAAAGAATTTGGCATTAAGAACAACAACATGTACTACATATTAAGGAATCTTGAAACCCGTGGGTTAATTGTGAGGCAATCAACAATAGTAAGGAAGAAAGAAGCTGGAAACGATGGAGAATACAAAGCTGGTTCAATAGTAAACACCAATATGCTCCACTTATACCGTTATGCAAAGCCTTTGGGAAGCTTACAAAGACTTGAAATTATCAAAGAGAATGATGCAGACAGAAGAGTTGTTACAGGAGGTGGTGTTTCTGAAGAACACATCAAAGAAGATGTACACATAAAAGACTATTTACCTGCTATAAAAGCTGTTTGTGATAGACTAGAAAAAGCTGATGGCAAGGTTACTATCTAGTATCTACATTTCAGTTGCCTTTATACTTAATCATCTGCTAATTCTTGCTTCCTTTTATAAAGGTTCTTGTTGTTGGAGATATCAAGAAGGAGTTAGGTTATCGCAAAACTTCTGGACATAGAGCTTGGAGAAGTGTAAGTTCATTTCTTACCATTTACCATTTAGCATAACTCTAAGGTTCATTTCATCTTCTTCCCTGATTCAAGTGTATTGCAATTTGCACAAGTGCTCTCAGATTTTACGCAGGCTGAAAGATGCTCATCTAGTTGAGGAGTTTCAAGCTACAGTGAACCAAAAGGAAGTTAGCTGCTTACGTCTGCTAAAGACATTTTCTCCCAAAACTTTTGTCCCCAAAAGTCATGGAGGTGGAGATGATGATCTTGATACAGAACAACAGGTCAAACTTGTCAACAGTGGTCAAAATACTGAACAGCTTCTTGAACTTCCTATTGAGCAACAAATTTATGATATGATTGATGCTGAAGGCTCAAAAGGGTTGATTCTTAACGAGGTATACAAAAGACTTGGCATAAAGAATAAACGTTACTACCCTCGAATTCTTGATATGGTGTCTAGATTCCAGATGCATCTTGAGTCAGAAAACCTTAATAGAGGTCTAGTCTACCGAGTTTGGACTTCTGGAAACTTCAATTCTGAAGCTTCAACCTCACTCCCTAGTAAATCAGAAGACACCATGGATGACAAACTTTCAACTCAAAGTCAAACCCAAGTTGGTCAACTCATGCTTACTCACACTACCCAAGAGTCAGATCATCGGATTACTACAGTCAACGCTGAAGCCAGTGAAGAACAGAATATTGATCCAATTGGTTTAATTTCAACAAGTTCTCATAATCTTCAAAGTGACACAAGTGGCATAATTGTAAATTTAAACCCTGCGTTAGAGATATCTTCATCTGCTTCACCAGCATCCCATGTTAGGCGCTCATATACAACATATCCATGTCTCGGTTTTAGTTCAGCTAGCTCACAAAGGGAACAAAGGATACTTGAAAAGCTACAGGTCAATATATTAATCTTTATCTCCTTTTACCTTGAAATTGACTTATATATCTTATAGTTTTCTTTTTTCTTTTGACAGGAAGAAAAGGTTCTTATAAAACCTGAACTACATAGGGTGCTTGAAAGTCTCGAGAATCTTGACAATAAGCATACAATGATGGATAGAAAGACATTAGAGCGAAGTCTAAATAAGCTTCAAGAAGATGGACACTGCAAATGCATTAGTTTTGCAATCCCTTCTGTCACAAACTGTGGTCGCAAACGTACAGTTGATGTGATCCTCCATCCATCTGTATACAAAGCTGAAGATTTATCAGATATTGTTCATGAGAAAATTAGGTCATTTGAAAAGCTAATACGCACCCAATGTTTCCCTCGACATACAAATAGTAAATCAAAATCAATCCCTGTTTTAAATAATGTGGAGAGAATTCCTACAACAAACGATGTTCAATCCGAGGCTTTTATAGCAATGAGGGAAAACGGTTTTGTTTTGGCTAAAATGGTTCGTGCAAAGCTTCTTCATGTTTTTCTATGGGAGTATCTGACAGGTGTCCCTGGGTGGGATGATAGTATTAGTATTCTATCAGGAGAAGAAGATGATGTTAACAAGAATCCGTATAGTTCTTGCAAATTGTTTGAATTAGATGCAGCTATTAAAGCCATGCCACTTGAGTTGTTTTTACAGGTTGCTGGGTCTGCTGTGAAACTCGATTCCATGATTGAGAAATGTCGGAATGGAATTCGTCTTTCCGATCTTTCGATTCCGGAGTATAGGTCTCTCATGGAGACTCGAGCAACTGCAAGGATCTCGTATGTTATTGACATCTTAAGACGTTTGAAGCTGATACGTTTGATTGGTGGAGAATTTGTGGAGGAGACTCACGTGGGAGTGGGCCCACATTCTACTACTACTACTACTACTACTCTTAGACATTCTCTAGAACTTAAGCCTTACATTGAGGAACCTGTTACAGTTGCTTTGCCTTCGCCAGGTGTCAATTCTTTTGATCTTCGTCCTCATGTTAGACATGATTTTGTTCTTGCATGTAGAAAAGGTGTTGATGAATACTGGAATACTTTGGAGTATTGTTATTCTGCTTCTGATCCAAAAGCTGCTTTGCATGCATTCCCTGGATCTGCTGTTCATGAGGTTTTTTTCTTTTTTCTTTTTGTTTTCTTTTTATATATTTTCTGAAACTTCGTTTTATCAGGTGTTCCTTTCGCGTTCATGGGCATCAGTTAGGGTTATGACAGCTCATCAACGGGCTGAGCTGTTAAAACTTGTAGCAAATGATGACTCGAATCAAAAGTTATCCTACAAAAAATGTGAGAAGATTGCAGAGAATCTTAATTTGACCTTGGAACAGGTTTGTTTTCTTTATTTGGTTAAATTAATTTAATTGTTTGTTTTGTAAAACTGATTAATTATCTTTGTAGGTGCTTCGTGTATTCTATGATAAGAGACAAAAGAATAAATTGAAGGGAGCTGGAAGCACGAAAGATAAATCATCAAATGCTTTAATTACTTACAAAAGAAAAAGATCTTCGAAAGTAAAGACAGTAAATAATGAAAAAACTTTAATGGAAAATCTACTTGAAGAATCTAGCAAAGTGAAGCATCCCAAATTGTCCCATACACATGTGTCAATTGATGACATGGATGTCCAGAAAGAGGCTGCTGATGACGTGGCACTAATTGAAGATGAAGACGATCAGCCTTACTCTGTGTCAAAGCTACAACAGCCTACACGCACGAAAAGATTTCCATGGACAGAAACAGCAGACAGGTTAAGGGACTGAAATTGCAAATTAACATTTAGTCCAGGGACGATTTATGTAATTTGGTGATTTTTTTTTTTTTTTTCTCAGGTTGTTGGTGATTGAGTACGTGAGACATCGTGCTACAATTGGAGCAAAATTTCACCGAGCAGAATGGAGCTCACTTGAGAATCTACCAGCACCTCCTGAAACATGCAGAAGAAGAATGTCAACATTAAACAGAAACAATCAATTCAGAAAAGCTGTAATGAGACTCTGTAACATGCTTAGTGTAAGATACGCAAAGCATCTAGAATATTCCAAGAACAAAACACTCATTGATAATCGAAAAGCTCCTGATGTTGCTGTTCATCCTTCAAATGAGTTGGATGTTGATGAACAATGGGATGATTTTGACAAGTACGATATAAAAATAGCCCTGGATGATGTTCTTCAGTACAAACAGGTTTCCAAAATTGCAGCAACTAAAGGTTCTTCTCGATTCGTATCCAACAACTGTCCTCGACAACATGTAAGAATTTGATCAATCGTTTAAATTTTCACAAATCATTCGTTAATCTTTTTTTTTATTGGTTTGTAGGAATTTGATGAAACCAATGTAGGTGTAGGTTCATCAGGTAACCCTAGCGATGAGTTTTTGGATAGTGGAAGGAGGGAAGGTTCTGGAAGAAGATCAAGAAGACGTTGTCTGCCTAAAAGCTATGACAAGCTTATGAATAGAGGAAAAAGTTTTGAAACACAAACGTACAAATCATTAGCAGTTTCTAATGCAATCGAGCTTTTCAAGCTTATCTTCTTAAGCACTGCAAAAGCTCCAGTCGTCCCAAGCTTGTTAGCTGAAACACTGAGGAGATACTCAGAACACGATCTTTTTACAGCATTTAATTATCTCAGAGACAGAAAATTCATGGTGAGGGGTAACGATGCGAGTCATTTTGTACTCTCGCAGCAGTTTTTACACAGTATTTCATCTTCTCCGTTTCCTGTTAATACTGGAAAAAGAGCTGTGAAGATGTCGAGATGGATTCATGAGAGAGAGAATGATTTGTTGGAGTATGGAGTGAATCTCCCTGCTGATCTTCAGTGTGGCGATGTTCTTCATTTATGTTTGCTCATGTGCTCAGGCGAAGTGTCGATGTTCCCTTGTTTGCCTGATGAAGGTGTTGGAGAGATTGAGGAGTTGAAGAAACGTAATCGTGATTCTGATGATAAACAAGAACAATTGCGTGTTGAAAAAGCTAAAAAGCCGAAAATATTAGACAGCGAGATTTTTTCTCGTAAAGAAAAAGGTTTTCCAGGCATTCAGTTATCGTTGACCCGTAGTTTAATTCCAAGAATCGATGCGATTACTTTTTCTAAAGATAGAGACACTTGTCCTTCTGTTTCCAACTCATCTGTACTCGTGGCATCTTCTGAGTCAACATGGGAAGGTATGAGTAGGCATGCAAGACACGTGGCATCTTCTGGGACCTTTGATCCGGATATGTTTAAAAGTGTTTATTCAGCCATCCAAAAGGCTGGGGACCAAGGGTTAAGCATGGAAGGAATCTCCGAGATTATTATTACTGATGTACAAGAAGGGGAAAAGATGGAAGAAGTTATTGTTGAAGTGCTTGAGGCATTTGGGAAGGTTTTAAAAGTGAATGCATACGATTGTGTCCATGTTGTTGATTCTTTATATCGATCAAAGTACCTTTTGGCTTCATCAATGGCATCCCACCAACATGAACATGATCTTCTTCATCTCAAGGAGCCTCAAACCTCCTCCATTAATGATGAGTTACAAGAAAATCGTACAAGTGCTCCTCCTGATGAGGAAGTGCACAGAGTCACGATTTTAAACCACCCACAACCAGAAGAAGAAGAACAAGTTGCTCAAGTTTTGATTGAAAATGAAAAGGAGATTGTGAAAGTAACGTCTCCAAGAACAACAGGGACAAAAGAGGGATTTTGTATTGGTGATTTTGATGTTGATTCGCCTTGTTATAAGCCAATTTTGCCTTGGGTAAATGGAGATGGGAGTATTAATGAGATTGTTTATAAGGGACTTGTGCGTCGTGTACTTGGTATTGTGATGCAAAATCCTGGGATTTTGGAGGACCATATTATAACCCAGATGAATGTTTTAAATCCTCAGGTATGTCAATTTCATCTGTTTGAAAAAAAAAAATTATTACATTATTTGTGAAGAAGAATTAATAATCCTTGCATTTCAGAGCTGTAGAAAGTTATTGGAGGTGATGATTCTAGATAGTCATATCAGGGTGAGGAAGATGTATGCATCTGTATCGAATGAGCCACCAGCCATGTTACGAGGTCTTTTTGGTTGCAGCTTTAAGAAACCAAAGTTGGTTTTTAGACAACATTTATTTGCAAACCCTACGAGTATCAACTGTTTGTAGAATATATGAATATGTATGTACATGAATTATAAATTAGTCCGTATTTATTGGTTTCTTAACCACTATGTAACCTCCTTATAAGTTATAACTACTCCAAACTGTACAAGTCATTTGTCCCACTTTCCATCTATGTAAACCTAAGAGGTTTTGATCAAAAGAGGGTTATTGAGAAAACTATTTACCAAATTAGTACGTAGTAATTTTTATATATCTTGCAGGTTAGGCTTGATCACCGGTAGCAAAGGCTTTTACGCTTTTTTTTAGAAATCATTTTTCACAATTTTTTTCACTTATTCGTGTGATTAATATTAAATATTTCAGATATTTTCTTTAGAAATCTTTTTTTCCCGTTTGAAATCTTGTAAATGCATACATTATTGGTGTTAAATACATACTAACATATTATGCAATAAAAACTAAGCTTAGGTATTAAACCTATAAAATATGTTGTTTTAATTTAGTAAAATATACTCGATTTGGTTTACACCTGGTAAATATATCATTATCGATAACATTTTTTTCTTCCATTATCGTTTTACCATTTCTATTTTCTTTCATCCATTATCGTTTATTACTTCATCCGAACATTACTTTTTTCCACTGTCACGAAGATCTAAGATAATCAATATTCTTGCTTCTTATCAAAACTATTGCATCGATCTTGAATCCACATTTCCAATTGTTAATCGTGAATTCCTTAATCGTAATCTTTATATAGTAAAACAACGTATTTTCATGGGGTTTAGTACCTAGGCTTAGGAGGGACTGTAATGTGTGTGTATATATATATATATATATATATATATATATATATATATATATATATATATATTGAGGATTATTTAAAAAGGAAGATAAAAGAGTTATTGTTTCTAAGTTTGTGTTTGAGATTGTTTTTTAAAATAGCTTATTAGTTTTTTAAAAAACCTAATAAGTTAAAAAATATTATAAGTATTTAAAAATAACTTTTGATACAGGTTTTTATATAAGCAAAATATAGAGTTCTTTAAAAGCTACATAATCCTAGCTTTTTAGTTTTATATCTTTAAAAAACAAAAACAAACACTTTTTAAAAATCAACTTATTTGTTTTTTTTAGTTTTTCCTATATAAAAACTAATATAAACATTTTTTAAAAATTGTTTTTTCAAAACACTATAAGTAAATAATCACTTTTCCTAAAAGATAAAAGACAAAACTGCAAATTTGGTCCATGTGGTATTCAAAAAACTTTGGATAGGGTCCAAAAAATTTCCAAGTTGCATGCAAGGTTTAAAATCAAGAATTTTCTATAATTTTGGTCCAAAAAAACTTGAAAATACGGTTATGTCTTTGATTTTTTTTTTCTTTTTTATAATTATTTTAATACCATTTTGATTTAAAAGAAAAAAACAAAAAGAATTTGCTAGCAACCCCTCTCTCTCTCGTTACATCCTCACCAAAAAAGAACCCATCTCAAGAAGAATCTGAAGCAACAAATTATCGCTAATCAAACTCCAAGAAGTGTTATTGGTATTGAAGAATTCTCCAGTATTTTTCAATCGACTACCTTCTTGGAAGCGTAGAGCCAAATCCCACATCAGCCAAGATAGAGGCGGTGGCTACATATCCGGTGAACCATGTTCATGTTGCTGGCGGCACCACTGAGCCACCTCCTAAGCCTAAAGCTACTGTCCCCCAGCCAGATATCACCAAACATATTCCATCCGAGATTCAGGGTGGCCAAAATACATATTTCCATGTCTCAATGGTGGGATGAAACTGTAGTCGCTTCTCCATCAGCCTCATCTTTGAAGACACTCATAATGACTCGACCCGATCAACCTCTCTGCCTCTCTCTAAGAGCATTCAACCAAGCCTAAAGATCTGCAAGAGCTCAAGGAGCTGCTTAATCCAATCTCTAGGATCACAATTGATGCATCCAAATCTCTTACAATTTTCCATTATTTTAGTTCCAACTCCTTAATTGTGTATTCCTGTCTCTATACATCTTCATCTATTTGCTGAATTAGATGTCTCAGGAAAGAAAATTGGAATCGTATGCTTTCAATATTGATAATTCCGAATACATAAATCAGAAAAGGAAGAAGGAAAACAATGCACTCCAGGTGCTCGGTGAAACACCTGAAAGAAAAGCACCTTTAGATATTTCAATATATGAAAGAAAAATACCTTCACTAAGGTTGTAGAAATAAAATACTTCTAAAATACAAACACATATCAGAAAAGAAAAGTGAAGGGAATCGGGAATGAGTTCATTGTTCAGCCAAGAAGAAATCTGGAATGAGAGCCACCCACAAACAAGAATTTCAATGGATATTGCAGTCATCAAAAATAGATCAGAAGAATTTTAGCCTTATTGAACCTGTTGAGAGGAATATGATTGGTTTTTGTAGCTGGGCAAAAAAAATTGAAGAATCTGATTTTTTAGGTCTCCTTATGCGTATAATCTAGTAGCAAAATAGTAAAAAATCTGGTTATTTTCCCCTGATTTGTAGATGATAAATGAAGAAGAAGATGATGGAAGAGAGAGAGTGAGAGAGTATCGTGGGGTGGTTTGTAGCAAATTCTTTTTGTTTTCATTTTTAAAAATTCAAAATAGTATTAAAATAATTATAAAAAAGAAAATCAAAGGGCATAACCGTCTTTTCAAGTTTTTTTGGACCAAAATCTCATAAAATTCTTGATTTTGGACATTGCATGCAAGTTGGAAACTTTTTGGATCCTATCCAAAGTTTTTTGAATACCATAGGGATCAAATTTACAGTTTTGTCAAGATAAAAACTTATGTTCTTATTGATGAGATGGATGGTGTTAGGGAGGATGCAACTGTTGTTCAAGAGGCATCAACTGTTGATGAAGGATGCTACAACACCCCCTGTTAATAATGCCGATGAACAATTGAATGAGTTATTTAATAACCTTATGGAAAATTTGATTGGGAGTGATGATGATAATGTAGAGTATGAAGGGGATGGAGAATCTGAAGAGGGTAATCAAGAGTATGAAGAGGATGATGAATCTCAAGAAAGTGATCCAAATTTTGAAGAGTATGATGAATCTGAAAATAGTGATCCTGTAACACCCCGGATTCCCAGGTATTATTTTTATTCTTTTAATCTTGGGTGATGTGAGGAGACTTGGCGAGTTGGAGTCTAAACTCGCCGAGTAGGATCGCGGTTTTTGCACGCAGGTTCGCGTCTGGACTCGGCGAGTCCACGCTGTTTAATGAAACCCTAATTTCTAGGGTTTGAGACCTATTTAAAGGGGCTTATGGCCGTCATTTGCGGCTACCAACCCCAGAGAGAAACCCTAAAGAGATTTTGAGCGTTTTGGGAGAGAGAAGAGGCCATTGTTGACCTTTGAAGCTTTGTTTGGCAAGGCAAAGGAGATTCTAGCTAAGAGGAGGCAAGGGAGGTGGACATCCTTCGATTTTGGAGCTCAGAGCATCATTTTGGAGGTATATTTTGGCTCCCTTTTCTGTTGTTTTGATGAACATGGGGGTTTAGGGTTTCTTAACCCCTTTGTTGGTTAGATTTGACGTCCATTTCGCCCCTATTTGTGTTGAGGCTTGAAATGGGATCCATAGAGGTCCAGAGAAGCTTTATTCCTTAAGCTTTATGAGGATTCATGGGAGTTTTGACCAAGGGTTATGAGATATGAGGCTAAAACATCATATAGGAGCAAATAGTTGTTGTTTGAGCACCAAGGTTTGGACTTTACGTGATTATCATGCTTGGGGAGGCCAGATCTATGATTGTATGGAACAGATCTGACCTCAGAAGTGAGTTTTAGTTTATGCATGGCATGAACTCGCCGAGTCTGAAGAACAGACTCGACGAGTAGCATGAAGTTTGCTCGTAACCACTCAGCGAGTGGTCTTGTCGAGTTGAGGGGTCGACTCAGTGAGTCAGGGAGAGTCAGGGGGACTGAGTCAAGCCGGAACTCGCCGAGTTGTTCTTGAGACTCGGCGAGTTGATTCGTGGTGGCCCCGCGTTTCATGCCAGGTGGAACTCGTCGAGTCAGAGAAGTACTCGGCGTGTCAAGAGAGGATCCTAGAGAGTCAGAGGACACGTATAGACTCGCCGAGTCCGGTCAAAGTTGACTGTTGACCTTGTTGACCTTTAGGGTTGAGTTTAGTTGTATTTATGAGTGTATTACTTTGTGTGATTAGGCGGAGGCTAGATCGCATTTATTCCGAGTCAGATATTTATCGAGACATCGAGGTGAGTCTTCTCACTATACTTACCTAGAGTGGTACATTGTGTAGACCAGAGGGTCTTATGTGTTATGTATGAGATTATGTGCTATGTGCTATGTGTATGTGTATGTTGTTATAGACCGGACCTAAGGGTCCAACGATATAGACCGCGCCGGAGGGCCCAACGAGCTATGATCGGACCAGAGGGTCCAACGAGCTACGGGACTGGAGGGTCCCGCTGAGACACATCGACCGAAGGGTCGTATTATAGCCTTGAGTGGCGTATGTGTTGTATGTGGTATTTTGGGGAACTCACTAAGCATTTATGCTTACAGTTGTTGTGTGATGTGTTTCAGGTACCAGTGATGAGCGCGGGAAGGCGCCGACATGATTCGTACACACTTGAGGAGTTTATGTTTTTGGATTCTGGGGAAATGTCTTTGTGATAAATACATTTGAAACAATATGTTAATGTTATTTGTGAAAAATAATGGTTTTAAAAATGAAAAATTGTTTTGAAAATTTACGTTGTTACAAGTTGGTATCAGAGCCTTGGTTTGAGGGATTCGGATGCACCTTCGGGTGTATCTGAACTCAAACTGAGGAATTGAGGAGATCTTTTATAATAAAATAAATTTTTTGAAAAGAGTAACAGAGTTTTGAGACAAACAGAGCAGAGCCTTGTGTACGATCAGCCAGCGCCCGAGCGACGAATTCCCCAAAAGTACCCTTACTTTATGTGTTCTGAGATATGTTATATTATGCATGCTAGAATAGGCTAAGTATACATATTAGGACTAGAGTGGCCTGATTTGTGATGCCTTAGCCTAGGAGTTTTCTGCTGCTGAGATGCTTTGAGAGCGAGTGATAGCAGTTAGGAGCTCATGAGAATAGAGTACTTGTAATCCAAGATCCAAGGAGGAGGACTTGAAGTGGATGCTGGTGTGGTGTGGTCAGTAGTATTGGGCCCGTACTACTGAAGACACCGGATCAGTAGGCATTTCAAGTAAAAATCTTTTGGACGACGGAGGACAAGTAGGGTAGTGTCATCGAGTATGAGCATGTTCGATCAAATCTCTGATAATTTTGTTGTATTTCAGAGACATCATGGTTGGGACTCGACACACACCTGAGACCAGTGGTGTCAGCGGCAAGGAGATCCGTCGGATGATTCATGAGGAAGTGGCTGTTGCCATCCGGGCTGAGATTCCTGAGATGTTTGGAGACATCAAGACCACATTGATCGAGACTTTTGATGAGCGGTACGCCACGTTGACTGAGGCTGCTGCAGCTGCAACTACTGCTGTTGTTGCTGCTGCCAGACCTCAGGGAGGTGACTCGTTGTTGTTCCGAGAGTTCAGCAACACGAAGCCACCAGAGTTCGACGGGACGCAGGACCCGATTGCCGCTATGAGGTGGATCTCTGACATCGAGGGATGTTTCTATACGTGCTCTTGTCCAGAGCACTTGAGGGTTCGGTTCGCCTTGAACCAGCTCCGCCTGGGAGCGAAGGATTGGTGGAAGTTCGTGACAGCGAACTTTACTTTGGCTGAGATTTCTGAGGTGACCTGGGAGAGGTTCACCGCTATGTTCTGAGAGGAGTATGTTCCCCCGGTAGGAAAAATGTGAAAAGTATGCTAATCCATGAAATTGCACATTATGCTTTATTGGTCGTTAGTGGAGCGTGTGTGGTTAACCAGCACACTAAAAGGCACTAATAAAGAGTAGTAATGGGTATCTTATAATTATCATTTTGATGGAGCGTGTGTGGTTTACCGGCACATCAATAGTTAATGATAAAGACAATAAGGTTACCAAGCACATTTGCATGGTTATTCACATCTAGTTTGTGATCCTCGGTATCCCAGTCACAAATAGTAGAGCATAATCCGAGATTAAAACATTCCATTAAATATTTTTAATGTATCTCAAAAGAATTAGGAATTTCACTTCGTTTATCTTGTCTAATGGTGGAATTGGTGAATCATCATTCACCTACCTTTATGAGATTTGAACTTGGATCTCGACATCCCATTTCTAAGTCGTAAATCGTCATAGTTGGGTCCTAACCTTGATATGATATCTTTGGGTTATTATATTGAGGTGTCTTGAAATCTAACTAAAACTATCTTTCTTTTCAGATGTCTACTCCTGGAAACACTTCTGCTTCATCATCCTCCAGCCACAACTTCTCTTTACTCAACATCTGCTCCAAAGTCGTTATGGATGGCTCTAACTATAACGATTGGATGCGTAACATCAAGATGGCGCTTAGATTCGAGGACAAAGAGTATGTCCTTGAAAAGGAGCTCAAAGAACTTGATGAGTCCAAAGCCACTCCCGAAGAGTATGCTGCCTACAAGAAGCACTATGATGATGCTACCAAAGTGGCATGCATCATGGTCGCAACCATGTCCCTAGAACTGCATAGGTACTATGAGGACTACTGGCCTTTTGAGATGAACAAGGACCTTATGGAAAAGTACCATAAGCGAGCTCGTCAAGAAAAGTTTAAAGTAGTCAAGTCACTCATGACTTGCAAGATGAAAGAGGGGGAGTCAGTTGTATCTCATGTGCAAAGAATGCAACGCTACATAGAGCGTTTGGTCAAGCTCAACATTCACTTTGATGACGAATTGGCCATTGACATGGTCTTGAACTCATTGCCCGATTGTTATGGTCAGTTTATCTTAACTTACCATTTGAACAACACTGAGCAGACATTGGCCCAATTGCACAACTTGTTGCAGACTACTGAAGCAGGGATGAAGGGTAAAAGTATACCCTCCACACCTGCAAGTGCCCCTGTCTTGGCTATTGGACAGCGAGAGGGAAAAAGAGGAAAGTTCCTCCCAAGAAAAATTGGAAGAGCAAGGCTCGAGCTGTGTCATCTAGTAATGGCCCAAAGGCTAAGCCCAATGGTTCCACTCCCCATGTTTCTGATCCAAAAGAGGTCGTTTGCTTCTACTACAATCAAAAGGGGCATTGGAAGAGATCTTGCCCACAATATCTGCAAGATATCAAGGATGGCAAAGTGAAGCCATCTTCTGTAGGTATTTACACTATTTCTGCTAAAAACTCATTATCTTCTCGTTCATGGGTCCTTGATACAAGATGTGGTTTTCATATCTGTTCTGATTTGCAGGGGCTAAAGGAAAGTGAGGAGATAGAGCGAGGGAGGATAAACTTGATCATGAGAAATAGAAAGTCTTCACCAGTAACCAAGATCGGAGTTTATCAACTTTTGCTCAGTAATGATGTTAGATTAGATTTAATAAATTGTTGCTATTCGTTTGAGATGACGATAAACATTATTTCATTTCATGCATTGTTCAGATAAGGTTTTAAATATTCTTTTAATGATTTGAATGGTTCAATTTCTTTTTATAAGAATGGTGTTTTTGTGTTTGAAGCTTTACCTTGTGATGGTGTGTATGAAACAGTGACTTATGTTGATAGCTTAGGAAATAGTGTGTTTAATATTGACTTGTCTAATAGTGTAGACAAGGCATGCTTGTGGCATTGTCGTCTTGGACACATTAACAAGAAACGCACAGTCTAACTCCAAAAGAATGGAGTGTTGGAATCATTTGACCTAAAATCAGATGATCTGTGTGAATCTTGTCTTTTGGGAAAGATGTCAAAATCACCATTCACATGGTCTTGTGAAAGAGGTGAAGGTCTGTTGGATCTCATACACACAGATGTGCGTGGGCCCTTCAGATCAACCACAAGAGATGCTAATCGATTTTATGTGACTTTCACTGATGATTATAGTATATATGGTTATGTATATTTAATCAAACATAAGTCAGAAACCTTTGAAAAGTTCAAAGAGTTTAAACATGAGGTCGAAAATCAATTGGGCAGAAAGATAAAGATACTTAGATCCGACAGAGGCGGGGAGTATCTTAGTATCGAGTTTAACGACTATCTGAAAGAATGTGGGATAGTCTCACAATTGACTCCTCCTAGGACACCACAGTTAAATGGTGTAGCTGAGAGGCGTAATTGAACCTTGTTAGACATGGTTCGTTCTATGATGAGTCGTGCTTCGCTTCCTATTCACTTCCGGGGGTATGCCTTAGAGACAGCCGCCCACATCCTCAATCTTGTCCCTACAAAGAAGGTTGCCAAAACACCTCACGAAATGTGGACAGGGAAAGTTCCCTCGTTAGCACATATTAAAGTCTGGGGTTGTGAAGCTTTCATAAGAAGAGAGACTCACGACACGCTAGCAGCAAGAAGTGAGAAATGTGTTTTCATTGGTTACCCAAAGCAGTCTTTTGGATATTTGTTCTACAGACCTAGTGAGAACGTGGTGTTTGTAGCTCGAAGAGGAGTCTTTTTAGAAAGAGAGCTCATATTCAAAGAGGACAGTGGGAGTACCATTGACCTTGAAGAGATTCAAGAGTCAACCAATGAAGGAACCTTAGATGACACTAGCACTCAACCAGAGGAAACAGTTCCTGTTGAACCAGTTGATAAATCATTAACTCTTCGAAGATCCACTAAGGTGAGTGTGCCACCCGAGTTGTATGGTTTTCATATTACTTCAGACGGTGACACATTCATCAGTGATAGGACACTGGTGAATTTAGATGAACCAGTCTCTTATAAGGAAGCAATGGCAGGCCCAGAGGCTTCTAAGTGGAAAGAGGCAACGGACAGCGAGATAAAGTCCATGTATGACAACCAAGTTTGGAATTTGGTTGATAATGCACCAGGTCGTAAGACAGTTGGTTGCAAATGGATCTTCAAGAAGAAGACAAACATGGATGGGAATGTACACACATTCAAGGCTAGACTGGTTGCGAAAGGTTTCACACAAACCCCAGGGGTTGACTATGATGAAACTTTCTTGCCAGTAGCCAAGATTAAATCTATCAGGATATTGCTCGCCATAGCTGCCTTTCATGACTGTGAAATATGGCAGATGGATGTCAAGACTACTTTCCTTAACAGGAAGTTGGCTGAGGATGTTTACATGAATCAGCCAGAGGGTTTTGTCGATGCAAAGTTTCCCAATAGAGTGTGTAAGCTTGAGAAATCCATTTATGGATTGAAACAAGCATCTCGCAGCTGGAATCTTTGCTTCCATGAGAAAGTCAAAGAGTTTGGTTTCTCTAGAAGTGAAGATGAGTTTTGTGTGTATATCAAGGCTAGTGGTAGTATAGTAACTTTTCTGGTGTTATATGTCGATGACATATTACTCATTGGTAACGACATTCCAACCTTGAACGAAGTTAAGTCTTGGCTTGGAAAGTGTTTTGCCATGAAAGACCTTAGAGAAGCTGCCTATATTCTTGGGATTAGAATATTGATAGATAGAAAGAAGAGACTAATTGGACTTAGGCAGAGCACATACTTGGATAAGGTACTAAAGAGGTTTAGTATGGAAAATTCCAAGAAGGGAGAGCTACCTATCCAGAGCAATACCAAATTGAGTAATACTCAATGCACGAGTACAGATGAGGAAATAGATGACATGAGTCGTGTACCTTATGCTTCCGCTGTCGGATCGATCATGTATGCTATGTCATGTACTCGCCCTGATGTGGCATTTGCTTTGAGCATGGTCAGTCGCTATCAGGGAAACCCAGGTAGAGCTCATTGGATAGCAGTAAAGAATATACTCAAGTATTTGCGAAGAACGAAGGATTGGGTCCTTGTGCTTGGTGGCAATGACACTTTGAGAGTAGATGGTTACAGTGATGCTAGCCTTCAGACGGGTAGAGATAACTTCCGTTCTCAGTCAGGCTGGGTATTTTTACTGAATGGAGGAGCAGTTACTTGGAAGAGTTCCAAGGAAGATACGGTGGCTGATTCTACTTGTGAATCAGAGTACATAGCAGCGAGTGAAGCGTCAAAAGAAGCAGCTTGGTTGAGGAACTTCATCGAGGATCTCGGAGTTGTTCCAACCATCCAGGAGCCTATGGAACTGTTCTGCGATAATGAAGGAGTGGTTGCCTTGACAAAGGAACCGAGAGATCATGGTAAAACCAGACATATCGACAGAAAGTACCATTTCATCAAACATAGAGTAGAAGAAGGCCATCTTATAGTAAAGAGGGTGTCATCTGAAGATAACCCAACAGATCCCCTTATAAAGGGTTTGAGTAGGGCTAAGCATATTCAGCATGCTCGGAGCATAGGACTGAAAGATGATATTAGTTTTAGTAGTTAGATTAGTTTTGTTCTGAAACTTGTAACAAAGTAAATGTAATTGACTTTTGGTGATTAAATAATAAAGTATTATTTATAAGATTGGTTTCTACCTTTTGTCAATTGTTTATTATTGTGTTTCATTTTTGCATGTTTTACTTCCCGAATAATAAGATTATTCAAACTCCACAATCGCTCGTACTTTTGGAAGTAAGTAGTGAATCAAGACTGTCATGAACTGGATTGTAGATTGTCTAAGGATAGACATGGCAATAGATTTGCCGCAACGTTCATGAGTACCCAGAAATTGAGATTTGAGTATTGGATAAACCCTCGCTCAGAGTATTACTTCATGGAATTCATCACGAGTAATACTGAGACGATAATATCTTATAATCTTGAAACGACGATATATGAGTTGTAATTTGCAAGTCGGTCATGCATTGGTGATACGAAAACGCATCAGTAACTTGGTGTTATAAAACGTATTTTCATGTATAATTTGATGAGTAAAAGATACAAGCATATGAGTCAACGTTTATTCGTTCCTTTTGCCCTAACCGGAAAAGCGATATCTGTGGGCCCCTCGATGATTTGGTGTTGACTTATGTGTTGGGCCCAGCCATGATTAAATTGATGTGTTCAATTAGAAGTCCTACATCATCACAAATCAGGAATCGGGAAACATAGATTCTGGACAAAGAGGTTGATTACATTCCATGTCTTTTGTCTAGGGATATCTAGTAGAACGAAGGATTATATGATCACTTATCTTAGGACACGTAACTGACCGGGTCAGAGTTCGGCAACAACTTTTTGGAAGCTACAATTTGCTGGTCAAATTTAGAAGACATACTAGCAATTATAGTTACAGACTTATCCAAGTGGGAGACTGTTGGATTAGGTGTCTAAGCCCATAACTATGATTGGTATGTACTTGAATTGATAGCAGCACAGTCCTTTTGGGTTGCCCTCAAACCTAGCAACCGAACAAGAAAATTATGAAAGGAGAGATATTAATTTATTATAAGATTAATAAATTAATTTATTAATATGTTAAAAGATTAATATATTAATAAGAAATCATTATGTTTAATTAATAGTTAGCCATAAATTAATTAGAATTAATTTTGGGGTAAAAAGAATTAATTATAAAGTGCAGGGACTAGTTTGCAATTAACTGATAGTTGAATGGAAGGATCCAAAACCCCCTTGGAAGCAGGTGGACGAAAACCCTAGGGGAAACCCTAGAGAATTCGTCCAAGGGGTCCAAGATAAGGCCCTTGGGTTTTGCTTAGGCCCTAAGCAAATGATAACTAGGGTTTCCCCTAAACCCTAGATCCTTCAACTATTTAAGGAGCCTCCTGGCTCACATTTTAGGTCACTGATTCTTTGGAAGAAACCCTGGCCGAAAATTGCATACTCTCTCCAACCTCTCTCCTTCTAGTTTCCTTCTTGCTAGTTCTTGGGTGTGATTCCATTAGAGGCATTACACTTGTGGTGCTAAGCTTCCAAGAAGATCAATATCAAGATCAAGAGGATTATCAATTGTTTGCTATAACAATTGAAAGGTATGTTAATCTTAAACCCTATTTTGTTAATTTCGAAATTAGCCTCTCTCCTCTAGGGTTCTTGTTTTGCAATTCAAAGTTGTATGTTCAATAGTTAAAACATAGATCCAAAGTAGGTTGCATGTGAACTTAGGAATTGTTTTCTAGTTTATTTGTTTTACCTAAAACCCATCAAGAACAAGGGACAGAACTCTAGGACCTGTAAAGGGCAAGGTGGGAATTAGTCCAAGAAGTAATGTGTCATGCATGCATGGGGTTTTCTGTGATTTTGGTTGGTTATGAAAACTTGGTTGTTATGTTTACAATATTTTGTTGAAAACTTTTGGTTGGTTGTTATGAAAACTTGGTTGTTATCTTAGGTATGGTAATGTGTCCCTTTTGGTAATGTTTAGAATCTTTGGTTGTTATGTTTAGAAACTTCGGTTGCTATGTTACAAATCTTAATGAAATGTGCATTTTGGTTATGTACAATTGGTTCTAATATATACATTTTGGTAATACATTCATATCATTTCTATTCATATGTTAACTCTGATACATTCATACCATTTTGGTAAAACATTCATTATGCTTGCATCATAAAATTGTACATATATCATTATCATCATAAGTCACTACAAACATGATCACATAAAATTACAACAAAATGACCAAAACACCCTTCAGAGTATACCCCTACACAAACCAAATACAGAAGAATACAATCACAAAGAAAAACCAACTTCCAAACATGTACATTTTCAGCTTCAAATTGTCATCCTTCAATGCTTTGGCATTTGCCACCAACATGTTGTTCCTGCATATTAGTCCATTGCATTGATCCTGTAGCATGTTCGTACTTCTAACCAGCTCATTGCACCGTTCCTACACTGAATTCAAATTTCTTAGCAGAGCAGGTATGATGGCTTTAGCCCTAGCACACATTGGGGGATCAAGCCACCCAATAAACCCACAAACGGAATCATTCATAGGGCATGCAAAAAATCTCCTTCCTGGATTTAGAGGGGTCCAAGACGTTTTCACCACAACAATTTTTCCACAAAAACATAGCACCATTTTTGTTGTAGCAGAGCTCAAGAAGAAGGGTAGAAGAAAAGAGACGTTGGGGAACGTTAGGGAAGAAGATCATAGTAAGTGGGGGTATTTAAAAGGAATTAATCCAAAAAAACGTTTATGCAAAAATGTTCCCTAATATATGAAATGACGAAATTACCCTCACATGTTAGGCACGTGAGGGGGATTAACATATCCAACTTAACGGGAGTCAAGTCCAGGGACCAAAACCACATAGAAACCACTCCAAAAGGACCATGGATCCAAAAAACTCGTGGTTTGGACTAAAACCCCAAAATTTTGCATACCACAATGACCATTTTTGCAATTTCGTCATATCTTTATTATTAGAGAATATGCAATGAAAGATTATTTTAAAAATATACTATTATTTAGACAAAATTACAAGAATGGTCCTTGTGGTATGTTAAAACTAGCAACTTTGGTCCAAAATGGGTTTGGCTCACAAAGATAGTCCAATAGTTTTGTTTTGTTGCGAGTTTGGTCCAATTTCTTATGAACTTTTTTATAATGACGGATTTGCCCCTTATTATTTTATTTTACATTTTTCTTTTATTACAACATGCAATTAAAAAACAATTAAAAATAAAACAAAAATAAAATACTCTCTCTCTCTTATAAAATACCCACCGTACACCACCAGTCTCCTTCCCTTATTCCGACCTCCACCTTCACTACCCCCTTCATATCCACTATCGACCATCACTGCATCACATACTACCCATCGACTCTAACGACGACACCACCTCCTAGAAACCCTAGCGCCATCGATTTGGATTACATCTCTCGACCATTGACGGCTGCTTATTGTCATCATCGACTTGTGAACGCGATAATCACCACCCTTCCCCATCAACTCCCCCTTCTGCCCAGTTCTCCGGCAATAACCCCCACCCTGAACCGGTGCTCCGTTTTTCTTTATCCCTACCAACATCACACCTTATTCCAGTCTTTTCCTTATCCTATAATCGTCTATGTCTCTCTACACAACCACCACCACCCACCAAAACAAAACAAAAATGATGTAGGCAATAGTTACTAGATCGGAGTCGAATCGGCCTGGAAACACCGATCTGCCTGGGTCAGATCTATTCTTTTTCTCTACCTTCTTTATCGATTTAGTGTTGATGATTCCACCGGTGATTCTAGTTGTGTTGGCTTCCAGTCAAGGTAGAAGCAAAATAAATTTTTTAACCAAAGTACCTTATAACAGACTACTGACTTTCACTCAACACGTCGCAGGTCCTACCCCAAAAGATAATGCAAAACAGATCAGCAAATAGCGGATGTGACGCAAAATTAACCAAAAAACTGTCTTTTGCCTGGGCTAATAAGTCTATCTTTTGTAATATAAGAATAAGACTATGACTCGTAGCTACCCAAAACTAATTCTACTAAATTCCGTATGCAATAATCCTATTGTTCTAATTTTCGCCGATGCCTTTACTAACAAAATGCTTACCCATCCATATCCTTTTAGGTATATAATACCTTTCTGAAGTGACATATAATAAAAGTAGGACACTAACACACAAATCAAAAGCTGCTTAACCGTAACTCTAAAACTCAAATAACAAAAGACTTTACTAACAATATGAAGCATCCATATCTATTTGAGTGCATAATAGCCTTCTAAAGGCACATTCGTAAATAATCATAAAAAGTAACCATATCCAATTAATATATATACATATCGTAGAAAGGGGATGTGAGACGTAATAATCTAAAAAACCAATTCATTAATATATACATTATACTTTATTTATATCCATCTAATAAAAAATCCTTGTTATCCAAAGAAGACCCATCAACAACATATTTTATGAATATATACGGTAGACATTTCTAAACTTACACAAATTAATATTTCATTTCTATAAAACATACATAAGCATTTAGTCAGATACTACGGTCAAAGTGACATATAACTACCATACATTACGTGTGAAATTACATGCAATACCGAACCCAAAAAGTTATATCAACCAAAAAAGACAAAAAACCACTAAATACCCCTTAATCCAGACATAGCCACCCTATATCCATCACTTCCCAAGAGAACATTTAATTCACTATATTTATTACAACTCAATCACCACAATCATCCCCTATAAAAACACGTCCCCAAATGAACGGGTCTTCCACCAAACACCAAATAACCACCATGAACACCATAATGCAGAAGCTTGTGGAGTAGCTCCAAACCATGAAGACATCTTTGGCTCATCTCCAACAAACATACACAACAATCACCACAACCATGCACACACTACTAGAAGATGCCCCAGACGAACTACCATACAAGGAACTTATAATCACCAACCACGTCATCACTGATGTTGAGCAAGACACCGCGTTGATGCTTGATACCTTCGAGACGATGCAGGAAAACATGTCAGTAGCGATCAAAGTATGCAACAAAATCGTGTAGGACCATCCGCCAGCATGAGCTTATTTTGCATCCAGTGCTGTAATCTAAAATCGTGTAATGACCTTATAATGAACAAATGTCTTTTGATCCATATTGTGTCATACAATACATATGTCCAATATAAAGGAAATCAGATAACAACCAATATCATAAATACTAAGAAATCAAACGGATCATCGTTGTTTTTACACATCTGCCCCTATAGAAAGCAAATGGAAATAACTTCAAAGCATACCATTTAGTGAACATACGCATTCTTTATTCTTTAAGCGTAAATATTTAAACCGTCTAACCTCCGTGTAGCGGGACACACCACTATAGTGATTATTATTATTATTATTATTATTATTATTATTATTATTATTATTTTTACTTTTTTTTTTTTTTTTTTTATTTTTACATCTTAAAGAAAAGGCGTAAAAGTTTCGAGTCTACAAAAACTTGCCCTCTCAAATTCCCTCCATCCCCTTTATCAACCGGTCGGAGATCACAAATTCGCCGTCTCTCCGCAGATTTCCCAACACTCTTTTCAAATTCCTCGTTCATCCTCAACTCTCATCACAGCTTAAAAAGGGAAAACAACAGCGGGAAAGAGAAACCATCACCTCCCGCATCGACGATATTGCCGGCATTATCTTCTCCAGCGACGATGGCTGTCGATACAGACTTTACCTCGCTTTTTAACAATTTGAAGGTCGAAGATCCATGGCTTCCACCTAGACCTTGGGAATCAATTCCTACAGAAAGTGGACGTTCTGTCACTTCAACATCTATTTCCTCTCCTTCAATTTCAAGACGCCTCTACGACACATCAACTGTTTCTGTAAGATCTCTTTCTGGTTATACCCCTCATCTCAACATCAATTTTACTTCCTTTTCCAAAAGAAATGTCCAATTGCTTTTGATGATTCGAACTCGGTACTTCAAAATATTGTAATTGACTCGGTTATTGTTACTTTTCACTTTTCAGACTCTAAGATGGTTTTGGTGGGATATTACTAAACCTATTTTTACGTATGCTTCAGGAGGCTAGTTTAGTAAGGTTGGCAATGAACGCTCTGCAAGGATTAGAGTCATCTCTTACAAGCATTGACAGACTATGCACAATATTCCGTTCTGATCCAACAGACAGAACATTTCACCGAATTCCTAGTCTATGGAACAAATCTGTAAGTACACTTGCTCTTGAGAAGATACTTAGATCCTTAGGCTGCATGGGCTGTGAAGTTTTCTTTCTCCATAAATTTATTAGTCACTTCACAAACTTAAATCCGGATGAGGCAAGCAGCAATTATCCTCCATACAGTCTGGTCAACCAGGCTTTTGCAGTCGCCATTGGAGATGTTTTGGAAGGTTACATTGCTGCATTAGATACTTTATCTTCTTCTGTTTGCTTGAGAAGATTATCACTTAATGATAGCATGATCGGCTGTCTTTCAAGTGTTGGACATTCTGAGGTTACATTGCTGGAGGTTTTTCTTCATACAAAAGAATTGAGAAGTCAAATTGAGGTTATTGGAAGCATATGCAATGTGCATGATATAGCTCTTTGTTTCTCACTTTCACCCCTTGAGGATTTAGGTACTCAAACAAAATTTAGTGAGTTTCCAAGAGGTGGAAATCTTCTTACTTATTTGTACAACGAGCTCAAGGTTGCTGATCCAGTCCATTGTTCACTTCTCAAAACTCTCTTTGTTCGCTCATGTGAACCATATTTTGACTTTATTAGATCCTGGATTTTCAAGGCCAAAATTGTTGATCCATTTAATGAGTTCATAGTGGCTGAGGCTGAGAGTCATCAATCTTATTCACTTTCCAGCACTGGAGCTCTTGTTGACTTCCCTTCAGCCACCATCAGGGTAAACTGAATTGTATTATCTTTATTTTTCTATGGTTTTAGTACTCATTTGATACTTATTCTTGCAATGTGGATGCTTCATTACAGGAGGAAGATGGAGTTTCTGTTCCATGTTTTCTGAACGAATTCTTGATTCCACTGTTTAGGGCTGGTCAGCAGCTTCAAGTACTGATAAAATTGCTGGAATTTTCTGATGGTGTTGGGAGTTGGAATCGTACTTATGAGGACTTTCTTCCATATTGGAGTAAAATATCAAGCTCCCATTTGTCACATGCATCTCATATGGCTTTCAGTAAAGAAGGAATTGAGAAAATGGTACTTGCAAGAAGAGACTACTATAAAATCATGATGGAGAAACTCAAAAATCAATTGCCAAACCTAGAGTTCAGATATCATCAGGTGATTTCACAAAAGCCATACCTATTCTTGTTTACTATTGATTCTAGTATTTCTTCCTTTTCCAGTATATTATTGGTATTTAATATTTATCTCCCACAATTCATGGCTTAACTTGTTATGGTTGACAGGTAATTCCACACTCTACACCACCAATTTCTGTTTCTAATGGTAGAGGAAGTCTGGAATTACTATCTTCTTCAGCAAAGAATATGAATCAAAATCTGTAAGATCTCTTTGTTCATTTATCTAAAAGCTCTTTATGTTTTATTTAAGAAAGCAATGCATACCCTGAAATGAATTAGGTAACATTGTGCTGACTTAATTAAATTGATGTGCATATAAAGCTCTAATTTACATCTTTCTTTCTGTTCATCAGGCGTCTTGATACAGTGGATAGCGATCTATCTAACATGACAGAAGAGTTCTCATATGAGAATGATCCATTAGATTCATCCGAATGTTCATCTGCTGAAGAAGACATAGAGAAATCTGAGAATATAATTGAATCTTTTCATGATGCAGAAGATCTGGAGAAAAAATACCTTTCTGCTTTAGAATTTAAATCAGATACCTCTTCCAATATTCCATTTAAAAATTCTTCTCAAGTTAAGAGTCCATCCACCATAGGAAGTGTTTCACATGAGCCAGATAGGAATGATTTGTCATCAACACCAGAAAAAACTCAATATGAGAATAATCAACCACTTAATCCCATTTGTAATGCTATAGGGAACATAGAAGATGTTGCTTTGAGTTTAAAAAGCTTGAAATCATGGGAAGTTGAATCTGCTAATAACCTAATACAAGGAACAAGCAAACTTCGTGAAACATCTTCCAAAGTCAATTTACCTTCTTTTGACTTTAAGTCAATACGAGATCCTTTTACTGAATGTGTAGATAGATTAGGAATAGGAAGCTCTAATAGAGCTGACCATTTCTCAGTTCCAGCTAATAATACTGCTCCCATGAAGAGAAATTACCATAAAGCCCCTGGTGATGATACACTCCCTGTCAACAAGACTTCATTCCATAAACATGAAGATATTCGTTTCAAAACTGATCACCAAAAACAAGAACTGTCACCAAATGGTGGTGGTGGTGGTTGGCAAGTTATGCTTAGTGGCACTGGCAACAAAAATGTAATCCTCCGCCCTGGTGACCATAGTAAGATTGGTGTGGCTGCAGTTATTGAGATACCATTGGATTTTGTTCTTGAGAAATGCTTGTTGGAGGAGATTCAACTACAGTATCCTTAAAAGTTTAGAGTATGTGGGTCATTTTCTTTTGAGTAAATTACCGAAATCGTCCCTTTGACATTGTCCAAAATTACAGATTGGGTCCCTTGCAAACTATTTTTTAACCCTTTTCGTCCCTGTAGTATGTATTTGGAACATTTTTCATACTTGAGTTGCATACCACTTAACAGTTACTGTTAACTTTTACAAAAAAGACCATTATACCCTCGCTTTCTATTTTTATTCATCTTAATTCATTATGTAATTTATCTGTGGGGCCCGGAAATTAAAAGACTGAAAAAGGTTAAAAAAACGTTACAAATCCATACTCTACAGGGACGAAAAAGTTTAAAAAAGTTTGCAAGGGACCCAATCTGTAATTTTGGACAATATCAAAGGGATGATTTCTGGAAGTTACTCTTTTGTATTAGTTCATGTTTGATGTTCCCCTTAATGTTGGTAGATATATTTATGTGAGTAAATTGACAATTAAGCTACTTGAGGAAGGTTTTTCTTTACAAGAACATTTGTTGGCTTTGAGGAGATACCACATGATGGAATCAGCAGATTGGGCAGATTTATTTATCGTGTCACTTTGGCAACATGTATAACTATTTTTTTTTCCTTAGTCTCTTCTAGAAAGTTTTATGCTCTGATAATCATATACTGATTTTTTTTTCTTTTATGTTTATTTTATAGAAATGGTATGCCACAGAGGCAGATAAAAGGGTATCTGAAATTCAGGGGCTTCTAGAACTTTCAGTTCAGAGGTCTTCATGTGAAAGAGACCATTATAAAGATAGACTCTTTGTTTACATGAAAGAACAAGGCTCCACATCTCTTCCTGGTTTCGCAACTGGTATGTTTGTGGATTCTGATGGAATCGGAATCCAAGATTCCATTCGTTGCGTGTTTGGTTTGTTAAATGGATGGAATCCAATTCTGTCACAATCCTTCAAATTCCATGGTTGATGGATTTAATGACCAAAAATACACTTATTATATATATATAGATATAATTATATATGGTATATTTGCAGGTATACAGTCCTTCAATGTATTAGGCCTGGGTTACAGAGTAGATTGGCCAGTGAGCATTGTTTTGACTCCTGCTGCATTGAAGATATATGCTCAAATCTTTAGCTTTTTGATACAAGTCAAACTTGCTTTATCATCTTTGACTGAAATATGGTGTTCATTTAAGGTATTCTACTGCAGCAATTGATTTCCATAGTGCTGCATGTAGACACCCTAAACCCTAAATCCCAAGGGTTTAGGGTTCACATATCTCTAGGGTCGTGGTCAATTTAGTCTTTTCAGCAAAAAAATCCGTCCTAATATATTTTTTTTGATATACAGGAATTCATGCATTTCACCAACAAGAATCGTCATTCTGATGTACAAAAATCCCATTTCAATATCATGGTGAAATTGAGGTACTCTTGAATATCACAATAAACATTTTTATTTTATCAAGAAACACATATAAAAGACTTTCTTGCCCTTGATATGTTGTATTTTTGGATTATAGATTCCAATTTTTGTATGTTTCAGGCACCAGATTTTCCATTTTGTATCAACATTGCAGCAATATGTTCAGTCTCAGTTATCACATGTATCCTGGTGTAGATTTCTAGAGTCTCTCAAGCATAAGGTTCTGAATAATCATTATTAAATTTCATATTTAATTCATGTTAATTGAACTTATGCAATTTTTCAGTAATAATTCTTTGTTTTTGATTAGGTTAAGGATTTGACAGATCTCGACATTGTGCATATGGATTATCTCAATGATTCACAATGCATGTAAGTTAATCTAAAACTATGTTCTTGAAGTATAATACTCTGAAGCTATCAGTTTTAGATTTTGGTTTTTTTATATTGTTTGCAGATGTTTTTTATCGGATGATATGAAAATAATAGCTGAGATTATTCAAAGCATTTTGCAATGTGCATTGGACTTCAGATCTTTTGTTGTGCCAAACAAATCAGCTGTCAACATTGCTCAGGTCATTTTTACTGTCTTCATTTATTAATTACTTTTTATTTTTATATTATTAGTGATTAAACAAAGCATAAAGCTATTTCCTTCAACAGGTTGTGAGCATTAAAGAAGCATTTGAGAAAAACATGAGACAATTGTATGCATGCTATATCAAGTCTCCTAAGAATGTGGAGTTCAGTCTTCCACGCTTCTGGGAGTACCTCAATTACAATCACCATTTTTCAGATGTTATTAATAAAGAAATGGGCCACCATATTCTTTCCTTCTAAAACTCTTATTATCAACTTTTTTTTTTTTTTTCTTTCACGTGTATGTGGTTTTTGATTGATGACATTTTTTTTGTGTGTAATTATATCATGTCTTGTTTATTTTCCTACATGAGGTATATATATATCGGTATCTTTACAAAACTAGCTTCCATTCTTTGGTTTTTGACAAAAGTAGCTTTTGAAAGGTTTTAAATTACATGAATTACAAAGGCTAAAAGCTCTCGAAAACCAATTGAACTATTGAAGTAACCTTTTTGGATTATAAGTTTTTTTGTTTCTAACATGTACTTTTGTGATTCCTTTTTGAGAACTACAAACTCCTAAAATTTGTTGCCGAACATATCATGTATTTCTCATGTCGATTGACCAAAGTTTATGGAATTATTTGTTAGTGGATGATATGGCAATTACTTGAAATAATGTTAATGAAATAAAAGATTTGTTAAAGGTTTTAATTTCAAAATATTATGTAAATAATTGGGGAAAACTAGAACATTTAAGGGAAATAAATGTGACTTGAATATGTGATAATTCTAATGGTAAAAAAAACTAGACAAATTGATGATACAGTTTGGGAAAAAAAATCAAGTATTTTTATTATAGATACGAGTATCTTCAAAGTTGGATCTTTGTTAAGCTTATTAATTATTATCATTGAATGAAAGTTTTTTTTTTTTTTTTTTGGGTAATTTACTTCAGCCAACTTAATAAAGGAAAAAGTCATTAAATGAGTTAATCATTGTGGCTGCTATATTGCTATTATCATTAATTTATTGCATTCAGTTAAAGATACTAAATTTTATAATTTCTGTGACTTGTAACTTTTTGTTTTAATTTCTTTTGTTATAAAAATATATAATTATTAAGTAGAAGTGTCTCTTTGCATTGGGGTTTTATTTTGGGGATGAGAGTAGTTTCTACTTTCTACTTGGAGTAAAGTACCAAGTAAAAGGGAATAATATTAATATCAACAACAATAAAAAAAAAAAAAGAAAAAAAAAACAAGTACAGTAGCAGCAATAAAAGAGGGTTTACTCCACAAGTAACCTGGGCTCCGATCATCTTCATCTCTCTCATATATATCTTCTTTGAAATTCAAGCAATCATCTAATCTGTATATATATATTTATAATTTATCTGTAACTCTATATTTATCTTCTTCAAAAGATTCTATGATTGGATCCTGCGTTTTTTTCTTTGCTGATTACGGTTAGGCCTTTTCAATTTCAATCTCCTCATCACTTTCATTCTTTCTATGTTTTGATTTTCGATTTTAGGTGTAGATCTGAACCTGTTTCCTCGAGATATATAGAAATTTCTTTACGATATGCCTTGCTTTTCCCTACTCATGACTCTCAGAGATCTAATTCACCGAATTTTCATTCAACTTCGTAATTTTCTCTTCTACTGATATCGACTTCTTTACATTGAATTCCTCTTTGATTTGCTTTTCGTTCTTGTTTCAATAAATTAGTTATCCTTTTCTTATGGCCACTTGATGAGCGATTAAAAGTTTCTTCAAGGTAAATTCTCCCACTTAATTACTTATTCGTAGCATTAATACATGACTGTGCGTGTGTAAATGAGTGAGTATGTGCATGCTTTTTCTGCTAATTTCTCAATAATCGAGCTTGAGGCCATATACAAGTTTTTCGTTGTTGTTGTTCTATGTGATTTTGATGATTGTAGTGTCATTTGTATTATGGTAACTATACACTATGAAATTCGGATATTAAAATATCATAATCATCATTATTAGTATATGTTTTGTGGTGAGGTGTTATCGTGAGCAAGAGTTTACATGGTATGTTTCAGCTTATAGATTGTTTAATTTTACCCAATGTAGTTGTATTAATTAGCAAGTTTCCATCAAACTCTGCCATGCCATTTATGGGGTTAGTTTAACCTGTTTTACAAACACATTCTCTTAAATGGTTACAGAAATTGGTAATTTGTTATGGAATTCAGATAATCAAATGTGACTATCCAATACTTGACTAAAATTCAACTTTTTTTGAATACTGTCTCTCCTTAGTGTGATTCATCTATTTTCTGGTTTTGTATTTGTGATTAACATGGTGTTGTTGTGGTTCATGGAGATGAGCAACATGACAAGTGAAAGTGAAGAGAGAATATCCTGCAAAAATTCACCAAGTTTTGATGAAGGTAGCACTGAAAGTGAAAGAAACATGGTAGAAGGAACAGGATTTGGGTCACTAAAGAAAGGTCCCTGGACATCTGCTGAAGATGCAATCTTAATGGAATACGTGAGCCAGAATGGAGAGGGGAATTGGAATGCTGTTCAGAAGCTCTCAGGGCTATCTCGCTGTGGTAAAAGCTGTCGCTTACGTTGGACAAATCATTTAAGACCTGACCTTAAAAAAGGCGCATTTACCCCTGAAGAAGAACGCCTCATCATTGAACTTCATGCTAAAATGGGAAACAAATGGGCACGTATGGCTATTGAGGTCTGTGCTCTTCTCATCTATACTTTTATGTTTCCTATGTTATATATGTGGTATGTATGCATTTGTAACTTATCAAGTTGCTTTAAGGTATGCCAAAAAAGATGAAACTAAAACAAGTCAAAATGAAACCAATAGATGTTGAAATGCTTTGTTTCTGTTTGGATACCATAGATGTTTATATTTTGGGGTTTAGGGTTTAGTATGTTTCCTCCCAAACTGCTGCACTTTCACAGTTCCACCATTCTTGCCTTTGGTAACAGTTTGCATTTGTTGCTTTTTGGCTATTAGGGCTTGGATACCATATATTGTTTTTGCTCTATATTTACTCTTTGATACTGGATGACTCATTTTAGGTTTTTTAAAAATTTGTATTTTTTTTTGATTAATTGCTATCAAATTTTGCGCGTGGGACATAAATCGCAAATTTTTATTCATTGACATTAGTCCCAGTCTCAATCCAATCAAACGCAGTACAACCTGTTATGTGTTGTCATGTCGTAGTCGTACACTGACATGGCCCATGGGTCATTGATTACTTTTGGTTTCAGTTACCCGGGCGCACAGATAACGAAATCAAGAACTTTTGGAACACTAGGACCAAAAGAAAGCAACGTGCCGGATTACCAATTTACCCTCACGACATCTCTTTCCAACAACTCAACGATAACTCCCAGAATCAAAACATGCTCATGTTCCCCAATGGCGATTCCGGAATTTTCCCACCAACCACTAACCTCCACATTCCATCCATCGATTACAAAGATTTCATACTAAATCATGAGTTTTATCAAAATCAAATTCCCACCGAAAGTAGCTTGCTTGATATCGCATTCCCTATGCCAACACCATATCCACCCAAGCGCTTCAGGCCCGGTGGCGGCGGTGGTGGTGGTCTTGGTGATGTTTTTTCTGGCTTAAATGGATATGAAGATGAGAAGATTGGTCAAACTTTGACCCCATCATCATCATCTTACTTATATAATACATGCACAGGTAGCCATGCCTTTATAAATGGCAACAATTGTTCATCTTTTGAGCCTAATTTATGGGCAATGAAGAATGAGCTCCCTTCACTCCAATATTTTCATGGTGCACCACCTTCTTCTTCTTCTTGTTCTTCCTTTGAAATTGAGTGGTCGGAATCTGATTCCCACTCACGTAGGAACAGTGGTCTGTTAGAAGCTGTGCTCCATGAATCAGAAACCTTAAAAATCTCGAAAACCAAGAATGATCTCAACAATGTTGATGATCAGAATTTGGTTTCGGATTGTTATGGTTCCCCATTGACTTATTCAGCTGCATCAGTGTTTAGTGAATATACTCCAATCAGTGGAACCTCAATGGATGAACATTTTTCGGTTGAGGCTACTTCAGGTGACATCTTCTTTTCTTTTTTCCTTTTCCTTTTTTTATTTACTAATAATTGATTGTTAATACTAATAATGATAAAAAAAAAGAAAGAAAGAAAGAATAATTGTGTGTTTTTGGTGGTGTAAAGTTAAGCAGGAAGCAGGTGAATCTGATGACATCTGGAATGACGTCAGCTGTTTGAGGCCAGATTCTCTTCTTGGCTTAAACTGGTTTTCTAGTGATCCCATAACTTCACTTGTTTCCCATCACGATGACACCTCTACAACAATCCACACAGGGTCTCAATATCTTTAAACTATTATTATTATTATCCTTGTTTATTAAATTCATAAAATAACACTTGTTTGTAATTCCTTTAAACCCGGATCTTGTTTTACTATTTGGTTGGGATATTGTGATATGCTGAAAACCTCTTTGGAATATGTTTCGCTTATTATTGATACTACATTTTAGGATAATTTCTAGAAAGAAAAACTGGTACTTCATTTGAATTGGTCTTCCAGTTTGTTAATCAACCTCAATAACATTAGAGGGTCAAATCATCCAACAAATCAGCATTTAGAATCTTGGTCAAAATTAAAGGATAATCATTACTTTTGGGAGGAATTAAATCAAGGACGATACCTTGGCTAAATAGGACATGAGGAGTAAAAGAGACGTGAAGTACATCAAGTTTTAACTACGAATACTCTACAACAGCAAAAAAATGCCTTGCCTTTACTCTTTTTTTTTTTTTTTTTTTTTTTTTTTTTGTAAAAAATGTTAGTGGAGGATGAGGCTAAGTAGTTACGAAAAAGGAACAAGTTGTCAACATAAATCAGTTAAACTTTATTGAACGGGAGAGAAATAGGAAAAAAAAAAACTAGTAAAGATACGTCCATGACTATGTTCGACCTTATAGTTGACTGCTCTGGACCCGGCCCAAACACAATCCTATTAGGCCTACATGAGCCCGCTAATTGTACTTCAGTCTAAAATTTTAGATCAAACAATCCAATTAGGTTCCCTCCAAGGAAAAGCCTATTTATAGGTCTATTTAGGTTCTGAAAATTACCCAGATTAATCTCCACAAATGTAATATTTTTAGGGTTAGTATATCTCATGAAGCAGGTTGTAAAAGTGCGAAATTAATTTTTACTTACTTGGGTTCCTGGTTGGTAACGCTTGGAATGTCATTATAGATAAGTTTTAAAAGAAACTTGTTTCTTAGCAGATTTGGTTGCTTTCCATAGGGGATCGTGCTATGTTATTGAAGTCGGTATTGGGTATTTATCTTTTAAATGTCTCTTTTCTGCATGCCTAAGTGTGGTAAATGAAAATGTTAGAGCATGTTATTTCTAGGGAGATGACGAAGTCGTAAATTGCATTGGGTTAAATGGGATATTATTTTACTCAATAAACAAAAAGGTGGTTTGGACGTTGGAAGCTTTTAACAAAGCTGTTGTTACTTAAATTGAAATGGTGTTTTTTGGTTGATTGTGATTCGATATGGGTCAAAGTATAAAGTCTTTGCATGGGAGATAGGGTGGTGTCGGTTGGAGTGTTGGTCCGGTTCTTAAAAAAGGTGTTTGACATTTGATAAATGGTACTGTCAATCAACTTCATGACACTGGATTAACCTCAAGGGATGCTATTATCCGAAAAGTTGGTAATAGAATGAGATTTTTTTGGAAAGACCAGTGGATTGGTGATATTCCTTTGATGGTTCGGTTTCCTAGACTTTTAGATTGGAGACTGATAAAGATTGTTGTATTAATCAAAGATGGAATGTGGTTGATTGGAATTGGAACTGGTCTCGCCTAATGGCGTGGATGATACCGTTTTTACAATTATGTAAGAATTGAAGACCCTTATTTTTTGGTTTGTGTTTTTGGATTGAAGAGATAAGTGGGTGTGGGATGTTGGCGGTTCTATTGAGCTTGTCGTGTCGGAGGCCATAGATTCATTGATGATATCTCTCTTCATGATGGTTCTCGCTTTACTAGATGGAATAAATGTCCCTCGTAAAGTAATTTTTTTTGAGATGTCGTTTAAACAAGTTGCCAGCTCGTATGAAATTGGTTGACAAAGGTGCAAATGTCCCTTCTATGATTTGTTCTATTTGCAATGCTAATATGGAAAAATCTTTCATCTTTTCATTCAGTGTGAAGTGGATGGTAACCTTTGGACGTTTGTTGGAAGGTTGTGCGATGTTTCTATTCCTAAATTAACAGAAATTGAAGATATGGTCGGCTGAGTCGATTCTCTTTGTTTATCTGTTATTAAGAAAAGTGCAGTGAAAGCAATTGTCATGATTATGTGGTGGTTGCTTTGAAATTTTAGGAATGATATTATTTTTAGTGGTCAAAGATGAAAATGAGTATGTTGATTGATAGTTTGATTAATTACTCCAACAATTTGTTTGTTATTAGAAATAAGAAGCTTTCTATCAGTCAGATTGTGTGGTTTTTAAACCCGATTCTTTTCATTCCTTTGTAATTATGTGTTAGCTCTTTGCTAATTTTTTTAATAAAATATTCAATTGTTAAAAAACAAATTACCCAACTAACTACTGTAACGAGTTTAATTATTGAAGTTACAGTCATCCTAAACGATTAAAGAATATCAAAAAAATTTTACGATGATAACTTAACTCATCATACAAGAGTCTAGTAGAAGATGTTATAAAACCAAGATGAACTAAAATTAAAGTTAATTAATTAAGAGAAATCAAACATGTTTCTACTCACTAGATCAAGACAAGTGTTAAAATCAAGATAGATGATTACAGAGAGAATTAGTAGATTCCATGTATCGTTATTTTATATAAGTAAGAAGATAAATAGAAACAAAAAGTAGAAGAATATTTAATCTTTCGTTAATTAATTAACTTAAGGTGAAAAATTTAAAGTTAATACAATCCAAAGATAAGGTCATGTAACAAAAGGACAAACCATTAGTTATGCAACAAGGATGAACAAGCTAATTTTAAATACGAGACAAAAGCATAATTAAGGCCCTAGAAAAAGATAAATTAAAATTTATATTTATGAGTTTTTTTCTTTAAAAACATCATTAATAATAGTACCAATGTCAATATTGTCCGACATATATTTCTCGATACAGAACATGAGCAAATCATTTAATATTTCTGGTGACATTGATGATCTCAAATAGTTTTTTAATAATTTAGATTTTGAAAAACTTTTTCCGCTTATGCTACAGTAACAATAACAAGAAGTAGAGTTAACAAGACTCGATGTGCAACGAAAGCATTTGGATAACACTATTCTTTTTTAACGAACTTTAAAATTTCCACGAGAGACATAACCACATTTGCAACAAGTTGAGTTACAAAAACAAACATTTAATGTGTTATTATGATAAAATTATTTTAAAAAATTAGTACAATTTTTTTTCTAAGTTCAATATCATCCAATAAATTCATTTTTTCTTTGAATCATACAATAAGCTAAAACCATTCTATAAAGCTGTTAATCCGTCAAATCTAATATATAAAAAATCAATTCTCATGTCAACAACAAACAACAAATATTTTTTTAATCTAATATATAAAAAAACAATTGTCGTATCAACAACAAACAACAAACATTTTTTTTAAGAACAAATGAATTCATTAAGAGGTTACTAGTAAGGAGTTAGAACAAAAAGGTAACAGTTACATCAGAGAATAAGGAAATGGCTTCTATGCCAATTGTTCCAATTATGATGGAACTTATGCAGGGGCGGACGTAGGAATTAATATTAGGGGTTGCATAATTTTTTTTCTGGTCAAATATAATATAAAAAGTAAAATAATTTATTACGTCTAATACATATTTTTTTTTTCTGGTAAAACATAATATAACAACGATCTATTACAATTTAAATTTGTCCTCTTCGTGCATACATCTTCTGAAACCGCTCCACTACTTTTTAATTTTCAACTTTCGCAAGTGCTTCGGTCTCAACATTGCAAAACAATGCTCCATTCAAAAAGTCATCACCGATTTTGTTGCGCAAGTCGGTCATCAAGAGCTTCATCTTCGAAAGACATCTTTCTACACTTGCGGTAGCTATAGGTAATATCAAAGCCAAATTTAAAAGCTTATAAACCAAAGGATAAGACCGATGCTTCCCCATACTAACCATCAAATGAGAAAGTTCAAAAATTCCTTTCAAGCTAATGAAGCGATTATCTTTGATGCAAGAGTGATAAAATATCTCAAGTTGTCCTTAAAGGTCTATCATATCCGAATCATCAAAGTTATACTTGTACAACTTACCCAACTTCAACAAATTTGATTTGTCAAATTGTGAAAATGAATCACAAGGGCTCAAATCACCCATGTATTCTAGTAACTAGGTGCTTGTTTCACTAAACCGATCCCGATATTCTGTAAGTTGCATATCTACCACCGTGTTGAAAATTTCAACCTCAAAATGATATATATTAGTCTTTGTAGTCTTACGGTTTCTTGCACCAATATACAACTCTTCCATATCCAAAGTATCAATTTTGTGTGTTTTACAAAAAAAAGATATCTTTGGCAAAATGCTAGCAAACCTTGTGTTTCTGAAATATTGCAATGCCTCCATTGTCCTTATAACCATCGAAGCCACTTCTAAAATGTCTAGATCTTTTCTTTGAAATTGCTTTGACAATGTACCTGTGAGGCTTAAAATGTCATACATCATATGTAAGTAAAACACAAACTCATGATTTAAAATATGCTAAGATTCCGAACGCTTGTTGACGGTTTTTGAATGACCCTCCCTCACTTTTCACAAAATCTAAAACTACAAGAACATCCTCAAACAACTTCATCAAACTTGTGAGTGTGTTGAAATGTGAACCCGATCTTGTATCTCTCGCCGGAACAATTGTAGTCTCTTGATTTAACCCTCTTCCAATTTCAAGTTCACCACCACACAAGCCTTTTTGCACCCTTCTCTTGCTTGTTCCCATAATAAGTCTTTTCTTTTACACGAGGCACAAACAATATTAACCACCAACGAAATTTGCTTTAAAAAAGTCACTAACACCATCATGCTTCTTTGATAAAGCCACAACCACAACCACGACCACTATTTTCCGAGTTAACTGACTCGTCATGACCACGAAACGGTAAAATGGTTTTCAATAAAAGTCTAAAAATAATAATAGAAACAGGTAATCGAGCTTTATATTTATGGTTATCCGCTTCGGTTTTCCTCCTCAAGACTACATTAATAGTTTGTTTTTCTCTCATTAAAAATTCACACCTTTCTCTTGCTTTGTTGTGAAAACTATCAACACCACCCACATGAGTCCGAAATGCATCTTTTTTATTCCAAGTATTAAAACATTGGGAAACAAATGCATCTCTCACTCCCCTTTGATTCATGAGGTCTCCACACACATAACAATATAAACAATATGCTTTATTTATTTTCATACTATATTCCAACCAATCAAAATCATCAAACCATGAAGGAAAGAATCTTCTAAATCTATCACCTATTTTCTTTTTTGTAAATTTATGCCCCTTATTTGACAAGGTCCTTGAAGCAAATACGCTCTTCTTACATCATCTCTTATATTTGATTTGTAACTTGTAATCTTTGGCCTATGCACTGGGGCCTTTGGAAGATCTTTCAAGTCAACATTATCATTAGGTTCATTAGAGCATGGTGTTTGTAGAGTTACATTAGAAACCGAAGGGATTAATTGATTGGTAATTGGTGTTTGTGGAGTTGCATTAGAATTAGAAACGGAAGGGATTGATTGATTGGTGATTAGTGTTTTGGAACATTCTTCACCACTTTCATTAGGATTAGGTCTTGGTCAAACCACTTAGTTTAACCTATAAAAATATAACAATTACACATAATCAAACAATAACTTCAATAAAAGATAGAAATTTCACCTAATCAAACAATAAATTCAATAAAACATAGAAATTTCACCTAATCAAACAATAAATTCAATAAAACATAGAAATTTCACCTAATCAAACAATAAATTCAATAAAACATAGAAATTTCACCTAATCAAAGAATAACTTCAATAAAACATATCAATTTCACCCAAGTCAATCAAGAACTTCAAAAAAAAAACATATCACTTTCGAATACCTAAATGAATTGGTAAAACTTACTTGCTTCATTCTAAGGCTTGATGAAGTCGATTTTGGTAATAAAGAAAGTAAAATTCGCAATCTTTACACCTTTATCTTTGTGGCATGGTCGATTCTCGTTTAAGGGGGAAGAAAGTCAGAAACACGAACGAAGGAACAACCGAAGTCAGGAAGTGCAAGTGCCGAACAATGGACAGAAGGAAAAACTGGATTGCATCGTTTGTGTTTTTATTTAATTATTTTTATTTTTCTCCCTTTCTTCTAGATGAAAATACAAGTAATGAATTAGAATTGGGCTATTTTGTCCGATTAATGTTTTATTTGGAGCTTTGGGCTATTAGTTTAATTAATGAATTAATAAACAATAATGAATTAAAACATTGAGCTACTTTTTCCCCGATAGAGTGACATTTTTTTTATGTTGTCGCACAAAATTTTTTAATAGTTGCACGATTTTTTTACTTAGTGGCACAACATGTAAAAATTTAAAAAAATCGAAAATTTTTCCACTACGTATGCGAAAGCTAGGTGTTGCCGGTGCAATACCGGGCACCTAGTTAGAACCACCCCTGAACTTATGCTTTCTATGAGCTATCAAAGTAAAAGAAAAAGAAACAATATCATCAAATAGTTTATCCCGTCTAATTAACTCTTTCAAACACACACTTGTTTCTGCAGCACCAAAGGCACCACTAAGCCGTAACCACAATAACATCAATTAGACTTTTGCAAGTAACTGAAACATGTAAGGAATTAAAAAAACTAGGAAGATTATGAACCAAAAGAAGAACCGCGAAGTTAATATCGTACCAACGACTTAACTTAAAAAAACACGAGATGCTACTTCACAATCGAACAAAACATGACAAATGTCTTCACTCTAGTCATGATAAATCGGGAAAAAGAGACAAAATATCAACACCCTGATTGATGAGATTATTATTGGTAGGAAACTTATTTACGTGGCTCTCCAATGAAAAATATTAACTTTTAAAGGAAGAAACTTATTCTAAGGAGTTTTGAAAGGCGATGAAGGAAGTACTAGATCATCAATAGCCAACGAATGTCTCTAACAACGAACCCAACATTATTGTGGAACTGCTAATTCTATTTGTCTGAATCAGTAAAAAGATGAATTTGAGCCAATATATCCGTCAAATCCTTGAGTTGAGACGATTTTGTCCCTCCATGTATCGCTAATCTCTATCTCCATTTCCAATCGTTATCTTGCCATCTATCTGCAATGGCACATTCAACATCCGTTTCCAAGGCTGCATGCCTAGGAAACATATTCTTAAACTTGTCTTTCCCTATCTAATTCTCATTCCAAAATTTAGTGTTTTTTCTATCTCCAACCACCTTTTTTAGGGAATAGACAAGAATAATCTATGTATCATGTAAACTAATAGTCAATTCGATAATAGAATGCCACACCCCTTTAAAACTAATATGATTTATGCCCTCATCGAAACCTCAATCCTCTCCATGAATCGAATTCACAACATTAACTCAAAGAGCATTAGGATTTGAAATAAGCCTCCAACGACATTTCAAAAGAAGAGCTTGATTGATAGTTGTTAAAGAACCAATACCAAGACCAACCTTATCTTTAGAAGCCAAAACTGCATTCCATTTCTCCCAAGTTATTTTTTTTCTCATCTCACACTCCCCCTCCCCCCCCCCCCCCCCCCCCCCCCCAAAAAAAAGAGTTAGATGTAGAAGCCTCCAACATTCAACACTTTCTTTGGTCTTTTGAAAAAAGACATGTAATATGTTCCCAATAATCCAAGCACTGATCTAATTAAGGTATATTTACCCCTAATAGAGAGTAATTTGACCTTACAACTAATTAACTTCTTTTTGAATTTATCCAAGATAGGATCCCAACTACTAGTTTTCACCATATTACTCCCCATCAGAACACCTAGATAAATGAAAGAGAAATAGTCAGCTTCACATCCCACTATGGAAGCCATATTTTGAACATAAGAATTAGACATCCATGCCATATATTTTTGATTTGTGCATTTGTATACCTGTCGCTTCTTGAAAGTACATCAAAACGAGGATCAAATTCTCTGTATTGCGGATCGACCACTTACCGATGAATATGACATCATCCACATATAATCAATGAGACAACTAAACATTTTTCACCTATATCAATAGGAGAAAAAAGAGTTGCCTCCATCACATCAAACATAACAACATTTAGCGCTTCCATGACTGAAAGAAAAAAGAAAAGGTGATAACAGGTCTTCTTGACATAAGCCTCTCTCCAATTTGAACTCACATGTAGGGTTACCATTAATCAAAATCGAAACCGAGGAAGAAACTAAGAAATCATTAATCCACCTTATCCACACCAAATCCTATGAATTACATTGTCTTCAAGAGAAAACTCCAAGACACCAAGTCATAGACTTTCTCAAAATCAACTTTAAGAACCATGACTGTCTTCTTTATCTTCATACACCAAGAAACCATCTCGTTTTATAAAAAAGGTCCATTTAGATTTGTCGTTCCTTAACAAAAGAAGATTTGTTCAATGCATGCCCACCACCAACCCAACCATTTTAGCTAGACGATTAGCTAAGGTTTTAGCTATAGTATTATAAATTACACCAATTAAGCTAATATGATGGTAGTCTTTTGTGACAACCGAGAGGATTCCATCACTAGGAATAATAGATGTAATAGCTTAAGATTGTAATATTTGATTTATGAGATAATAAGAATCAAATGTGCCGTTACAATTGTTGTTAAATCGACAGTTAGGCTTAAAAATAAGCGTCCAAAAGGTTGTACCGTCTTCAAAGTTGGTTGACGTATTTGGAAAGTACTCATTAACGTGATCCCAAGATATAAGATTCGTAAAAATCCGACTCCGAATGAAAGAGATAGATTTTATAAACATAAAAATCAACCACGTATTTAAGTTAATTACATCAAAGTGGTACTTAGAGATTGCTTGAGTTTTGTGTAACGACCCAATTTTCACGCCCAAAATTTTTATTTAAATTAAGTGGTTTGTAAAACGTTTTAGTAAAATATCATCCGATCATATTAATTCATAAAACATATCTCGTGTCTGAAATCCCAAAACATGAAAATAATAATATTGTCAGAGTACAATCCCTCATAATGCGGAAAACCAATATGTGTGTGTATGATGTGCCGCTACCGCGCCAGCTCCTTCCCCTTCACTGAAGAGGCACCTGAAACCAAAACTGTAAACTGTAAGCACAGAGTTTAGTGAGTTCCCCCATAATACCGCATACCATTCAATCATATAATGAAAAGCTAGGAGATACGGGCCTTGCCCACACTCATGGAGATACGGGCCTCACCCACACTTCGCTATCTGGGAGATACGGGCCTCGCCCACACTCTGCTATCTGAGAGATACGGGCCTCGCCCACACTCAACTAATAAACCATAACATACAAGTATCACACAGACAACGAGTATAAACAATTCTACCACACTAGCATATATCATCATCAAACTCAACTATGAGATACGGGCTCTGCCCACACTCTGATACTATCCTATCGTCTATACGGGCCAGCCTTGGTGCCTTAGAACCGTTCCTACTGGAAGGAAACTAACCTCAAAAAGTAGTTGCTGAAAGTTTGCTTGCTAGACGTCTGACTGCTGCACTGGTAATCCTCCGGCTATAAATCCATAAACATAGATTAGTCACTCATAAATACCCTTAGGTCAAATGATTGATGATATGTGTAGTTATATATATATATATATATATATATATATATATATATATATATTTATACATTATATCTTAATATTTTAGCCTTTATTATTCTCTTTTAGAACTAAAAGTACTTATAATGCTTTGAATTATGACTTGCAGCTATGCGTTGTCGATAGAGCACAAAAGAAAAGACTGGAGCGGAATTAGGGCTTAGAAGCTAAAAGAAAGAAAAATGCTAAAGGAGCCGATTACGCCCAACGTAATTGACTAGAACGCTTAGCATAATGGCAAAACAAGGGTTACGCCCAACGTAGTATATGGTTACGCCCAGCGTAACGGCTTGCATCCGGATAACCTCTTCGCGACCAAATTCTAAGTATGCCCAGCGTAATCCGACTTACGCCCAACGTACATGAGTCGGTTCCAAGGGTTATAAAAAGCGATTATCAGCTAACCAGAGGGGGGGATTCTCCTTCTAGCCTAATTTAGTCGATAATTAACTTCTGTTAAGTCGTTTTGAGGGTCTAGAAGGAGGCCGGAAGGCCGTTAAGCTAATGGAGCGGAGATCGGAAGGATTGGGGAGTGGATACATGTCGGTAATCATATGGGTTGTTGACGTGACCATGTTTAGCATTCCATTGTGATACTATTATGTGTTTAGTTTCTGATTTAGGTGTAAAAAAACCTTTTACTTTGAGTTTATGATTAAATAAAACCTTGATTATTGGATTAATTGCTATATTGGATTATTTGTTTATGTTTAATTTATCTTGCCAAGATTGTTAAAAGATCCTTATGTGTTAATGATAATTATTTTCTGTTAATTGTCAAGTAAATTGAGTTGTATAAACATCTGCTTGATTACTTGTGTCTTATGACTTTGATGACCATCAAGATTATAAGTCTAGAAATAGCGAATGCGAAACTAGGATTAACTTGGGAATAAATAAATTAACGTGTGAGCCTTGTTTGATGACCATCAACAAGAGGTTAATTGAACGACCAATTTGATTAACTATTATTACAAGTCTTGCTTGATACGAACTGAACACTAGGAAACATGTTAGTTTAATCAACTAATCACTGTTTGAATTGACTTGTTTACTAAAGGATTAGTTATAGTGAACGCGAATCTAATCATTTTAGGAATCGGTGAAAATGAATAAATGAATTTGTGTATGCAATTGTCTATGCTTTTAAGGTGTAATTTATCTAAACCAAAGTACCTGAAGAGATTTGCTTTCCTGTTAGTTTATCGAGAATTGTTAATTAATTGTTCGTTTGAGATTCAATAACCATTTCTTTATTCCTTTCGTGTGTCCTGTAACCTATAATCAAATATTTTTAATTAATTTACCATCGTTTCCTGTGATCGACACCCGACTTACCTAAGCTATACTGTAATCCGACTAGGTACACTGCCTATAAGTGCATAGTTAGTATAAGTTTGTTAGGTTATAAATATTAAAATTAGTGGGTACTTCCGTGCACACCAAGTTTTTGGCGCCGTTGCCAGGGAACGGCTTGTAATTAATTTAGTTTATTTGATTATTCGTTATTTGTTTTTAGTTTAGTTAGTTTTTATTTTTAGGTTTATTTTTGATGATATCATTTGACTTGTCGGGAAGGTTCTTGTTGTTATTTGCAGGAATTTGGGATCATACACATTGCTTGGTTTTACTCTTTGCATGGGTTTCGAGAATGCAAGCGATTAGGGAATTCTTGACCTGCTTAGCCTACTACTTTGTTGATTTGTCCAACTCAATCCATGGGGCGTAGTATAGCAAGGCGTATTGTGGTGGTTAAGTAGAAGACCGTGCTCTTACTGTTCTTGACTAGTTAGGTCACTTCTTGTTCTACTTCTAGTTAAAGGTGCGAAGAAAACAAAGGAAATATTCTAACGGGTCCCGAAAGTGGTTGTTTTCACAAACCAATTCTTGCGTGCAAGGGTTTTAATCAACCATTGTTGTTTGATCTCGACAAAAACAAGTGATCATGATGTCTCATTTTTTTTTAAACATGTCACTCGTTGGAAAGTCATGGTTGTTGTTGAAGCAATTAAATATTTTTTATAGAAGTTCCCAAATTTATTAAATGGAAAAAGGAATTTCAAATAACGAAAATGAAAATATTCCAGTTAAATTACGCCCAGCGTAATTGAATTTACGCCAAGCGTACACAACCTCTGATCGCGGATGACTTCTTCTCGGAATTGGAGGCACGCCCCGCGTACATGTGAATTTACGCCCAACGTAAATCGGCGACAAGTTATATCTTTTTACCCTTTGACTTATTGTTATTCTTTCACATTTTTCCTTCGCCGCACAAACTGAGACGGTCGAATCTCCCCACAAGATCTTCGATTTTGCTTCTTTTCTTGTAGAATCGACACAAAGGTATTGTATTCGGATACCCTATTGCTTTGATTTGGGATTATTTTCATGAAGATAGAGGTATTAAGCCTAAAGCAAAATCTAGGGTTTATGCACTTCTTGAATTAGGGTCGATTTCACACGAATATGAGTTTGTTTGTGTCTTAATAAGGCCAATTTCGGTCCTTTGACTAAACCTTGGGACTTAATTTGACCTTACACTTGTGTATTAACCTTGGGACTTCTTGAATTAGGTTCGACCCCCCCTAATTTACTGCCCTAGATTGCGATTATTACGACCCCCCATGTTTAAACAAACTTTGTTTACTACTATGTGTTTTTGTACATTGTTATGGGTTACGATTTCTGAACGAACAACAGGGGGACAGTTTCGAGCCTCTGGATGTACGCCCAGCGTATGCTGGATGTACGCCTAACGTACAGTCTTACCCAACACCATTATTTTATGTTTTTCAGTCTAAATCTGTTAATGCTGGAATTATTTTATTTGGTTTTTGGTGTTTGGTGGTTATTTGTGCAGATTATGGCCCGAAGAACTCAAAGGACCAACCCACCTGAGGATGTGACTGATCACCATTTCTTACAATTACTGCAAACTCTAAACAATGCAACTCGGGCCCGATATGTCAACAATCTAAGTCTGCTGCTCACTAAGGAGATCGACATAGCACCTTCATTTGACTGGGAATTGGCGACCCAGACTGGACTTGCTACACTGATCCAGGATTTTTTGCAATACACGGACTCGGACGCACACACTCGGACGCGAGTGGAGTGCATTTGTTCGTATGTCAGGGATGGGCAAGACTGTTTAGGATTCAGGAGCCTGTGTATCGGGAATTTTTGCTGGAGTTTTATGCTACAGTTTCCTATGACCCTAGGAAGACACCCGATGATAGGACAACCTTTTCCTTCAGACTGGGTGGTGTGAGTCGGGAGTGCAGTGTGATTGAGCTTGCCTCTCGAGTTGGGATATATACAGCAAACGAGACGAGGAGTGTCCACTTCCCGGCATTCCTTGCTGATTGTCTCACAGGCCGACCATATGACTATAATGAAAACACTTTTTGGGCCGAGATTACAGGGGGAGTGTACACACCATCTACTACACGGGGGAGGATGATTCGGTCTACCACATACAAATTGTTGCACCGTCTGATTTCCATATCTCTCACGCACCATAAGAATAGTGAGAGAGTGTCGTCTACAGAATTGTATTTCTTATGGGCACTTGTTACTCCAGGGAGGCACCTGAACCTTCCAATTGCTTTAGCCGCATATTTGGGTAGGAGGGCCAGGGGGCTTCGGGAGGATAGCCCGATTTGCGGGGGGCATTTTGTCATGCGATTAGCTCGATCTTATCAGTTGTTGACGTGTGAGATTACGAGATCGATGGTGTTTCATGATATGAGGCCGATGAGCCTTCATTTATTGGAGTCGATGCGTGTACTTGAGCGGGGCGAGGATGGTGTCTTGCGGGTACGACCAGATGATGTGGCGGACGAGGAGGGTGCAGTCGAGCCACAGCCGCGACGAGCCCAGCGGCGTAGACCTGCTCCTCGATGAGCGCAGCAGGGACCTGAGCCGGAGATTGATATACGTTATCTGGCTAAGCGCATGGACGAGAGATTTCAGAGCCTGGGTGAGCGCGTTGCAAACGTGGAGAGACAAAAGCAGTGGTATGGGGATGCGTTGACCGCATTCTTTGCCCACCAGGGGTTTCAGTACTCGGTTCCTTTCCCTCCACCATTCCAGTCACGACCTGATGGAGCCGGTATATCTGGGACACAACAGCATGATGACGGGGATGACGAGTGATTTAGTTATCCTTTTTTTTGTGTTATTGTTAGTTTATTTTTGTGTTGCTTAGTATTAGTATTTTTATTCGGTATGTAATTAAGTTTAATTTAGGGTGTTTTACTTTTGTTTTCCATGTTGATGCTCTGTGGTTGTTTAGATCTTTGCAGAATTTTCGCGCTTAGAAAGCTGGCAGTAAGTTCAGCAGCTAGGTCCGACTGTTGCTAGAGAGAGCCGTGTGAGAGTTCAAAGATTATAGTCAAGACCCACGATTTGTCATAAGTGTGGGGTGCATATTGATTTCGTGAGCGATTATTTAGAAGAGTTGCATTTTATTTTTAACTCTTATGGTATGGATGAGCTGTTCCCACACCATAGAGTTTTATTTTGACGCGGGGTAGAAGTATCATCCCGGCTGCCACGACATGGTTGACACTTTCCTATGTTGTGGGGGAGTTTTCATCGCGAGAAGAGGCTGTCATTCTTGACGAGTCGACGTGGTCGACACTTTCCCACGTCATGGTTACTATACATTGCATTTGTTTGCAATATTTTGCACCACATTTTCAAAGTCGGCATTCTTGATTTTATTTATCGGCGAATTTAGAAGCAGCAGTTCCAGTTTTCTGTCTTTCAACAATGTTTAGAGCAACTTGTAGCAGCCCCATTCGATCTCGCCACAACTACCCCAGGGGAGTCTGTTCCTTTTTCTCCCTTTTTATGTGCTTAATTAGTTTTATGCATACAATGAGGGCATTGTATTTGATAAGTGTGGGGTAGGGGATCGATAAAAGTAAATCAAAAAATGAAATAATAGTTTGAAAATTGCTAGATTTAGGGAAATTTAAAAATTTAAAAACTTGAAATAATAGTTTAATTTAGAAAAATCTAGTGATAATTTAAAAAATTTGCTAATATTATGAGATGATCCGATGAGAACTGAAATGTTTAGTTGAGCCTATATACGTTCTAGTGCATTTGTGGCCTCCTTATTCTAGTGAAATCATGGGACAAAAACATGACCTCGCTTAGTTTGAAGGATGCAATATGTTTAGCATAGTGTACCAGAAATGTATCCAGGAAAATTATTATCTTTAGCCAATAAAGGTTGAAGTTGAGCACCCCTGCTTAAGCATGTAGGGTTTTGAGTGAAAAAAAAAGTGAGCTACATGTTAAAAAAATAGAGAGAATTAGAAGAAAAAGTTTGAAGAATTTTTGGAGCATCAAAACTAAATTAAAGATCAAAAGATCAAAATTCCGAAGATTCAAAAAGTTGAAGATACCAGAAATCAAATCAAACAAGGTGGTGAATTCAAAGAAATCAAAGATCAAATTATCAAGGAAGCGAAGAATTCCAAAAGAGCTCCATATTGGTATCATAAATTGTAATTGTCTAGATTATGTATGCTTGGGTTGCTCAACCAAAAATACCTTGAGGTTAGGAGGTTTTCTGTGGATGGATTCGGAGGGATGCATAAAATGAGCATTGTTCGGAAAAAGTGGGCGAGTGTTTATGAGGATTGTGAGTATTTAGAGTATGGGGCGTTCTTTAGGAAAAAAATTTAGACACAAAGGCATGTGTTGCGGTCTTGACATATTGGCTGAGTTCAAAATGGATTGTTGAGTGCGATATTGGTAAAATAAAAGTTTGCTTGGGGGCAAAAAAATGCTAAGTGTGGGGTATTTTGATATGTGTAGTTTTATATATATTTTTATACATTATATCTTAATATTTTAGCCTTTATTATTCTCTTTTAGAACTAAAAGTACTTATAATGCTTTGAATTATGATTTGCAGCTATGCGTTGTCGATAGAGCACAAAAGAAAAGACTGGAGCAGAATTAGGGCTTAGAAGCTAAAAGAAAGAAAAATGCTGGAGGAGCCGATTACGCCTATCGTAATTGACTAGAACGCTTATCGTAATGGCAAAACAAGGGTTACGCCCAGCGTAGTATATGGCTACGCCCAGCGTAACGGCTTGCATCTGGATAACCTCTTCGCGACAAAATTCTAAGTACGCCCAGCGTACGTGAGTCGGTTCCAAGGGTTATAAAAAGCGATTATCAGCTAACCAGAGGGGGGGATTCTCCTTCTAGCCTAATTTAGTCGATAATGAACTTCTGTTAAGTCGTTTTGAGGGTCTAGAAGGAGGTCGGAAGACCGTTAAGCTAATGGGAGCAGAGATCAGAAGGATTGGAGAGCGGATACATGTCGGTAATTATATGGGTTGTTAACGTGACCATGTTTAGCATTCCATTGTGATACTATTATGTGTTTAGTTTCTGATTTAGGTGTAAAAAAACCTTTTACTTTGAGTTTATGATTAAATAAAACCTTGATTATTGGATTAATTGCTATATTGGATTATTTGTTTATGTTTAATTTATCTTGCCAAGCTTGTTAAAAGATCCTTATGTGTTAATGATAATTATTTGCTGTTAATTGTCAAGTAAATTGAGTTGTATGAACATCTGCTTGATTACTTGTGTCTTATGACTTTGATGACCATCAAGATTATAAGTCTAGAAATAGCGAATGCGAAACTAGGATTACCTTGGGAATAAATAAATTAACGTGTGAGCCTTGTTTGATGACCATCAACAAGAGGTTAATTGAACGACCAATTTGATTAACTATTATTACAAGTCTTGCTTGATACGAACTGAACACTAGGAAACATGTTAGTTTAATCAACTGATCACTGTTTGAATTGACTTGTTTACTAAAGGATTAGTTATAGTGAATGCGAATCTAATCATTTTAGGAATCGGTGAAAATGAATAAATGAATTTGTGTATGAAATTGTCTATGCTTTTAAGGTGTAATTTATCTAAACCAAAGTACCTGAAGAGATTTGCTTTCCTGTTAGTTTATCGAGAATTGTTCATTAATTGTTCGTTTGAGATTCAATAACCATTTCTTTATTCCTTTCGTGTGTCCTGTAACCTATAATCAAATATTTTAAATTAATTCACCACCTTTCCCTGTGATCGAGACCCGACTTACCCAAGCTATACTGTAATCTGACTAGGTACACTGCCTATAAGTGCATAGTTAGTCTAAGTTTGTTAGGTTATAAATATTAAAATTAGTGGGTACTTCTGTGCACACCAACTGACCTACACATGGTCCAAGGTCAACTCCTTGGTCAAAGTCAATTTCCAGTTGACTGGACTCGCCGAGTCATGGCACAGACTCGTCGAGTCCCTCTCCTATTAACCCAGTACTAACTCATCAAGTCCCACCCCACTCGCTGAGTCACCCATAACTTACTACTTGGGACGATTGGACCGACTCGTGATCCGACTCGTCGAGTCCAAGAACAACTCGCGAGTCCCCACGAGCTGATCTCCTCCTCGCTTCCAAATCCTCACCAGAGCATCCTTTATGAGGATTAGGGTTTCTGGGACTATTGCTACACGATAAATTGCTAATTCCGTGAGCAGATACGAAGGGTTGGACCTTCAACACCTAAACCCCTCTTACTCAGTAACAGTTCATATGACTTGCCGAGTTTGAAGAACAACTCGTCGAGTTCCAGGCAATCTTCATAGGACTTGCCGAGTTGTTCATCCAACTCGCCGAGTCTAAGACCATCTTCATAGAACTCGCCAAGTTCCACTTTGGGACTCGCCGAGTCCCTTCGACCCGCTTCCCAAACAGACCAAATGTGAGACATGCAACGCTTCCAAACCATAGATCTATGTTCCTAGGGCATGCTTATCACGTAAAGTTGCAAACTTTACGTGCATGCATGGCCCTATAAGCTCCAAAAGGCAAATCCAAGCCCTTCATGAGGTCATGCACTTAATAGGGACCTCAATCACTTCAACCACAGAGACTTTATACTTCTAATATGTCCATAAGGTCTAGATCTGAAGTCCTTTCGGATCATAGAGCACAACACATGGAGTTTGGTGTTTTAGGGCTTGAAAACCACCAATTAGGGACAAAAGGGGATCTAATGAACTAGTGATCAAGGTTGGAACTTTTCTACCTGAATGGAAGCCTCTTGCAGGGTAGATGTCGGATCTACTTCCCCTCCTTGCAGTCTTCCACCTCCTTCTTCTTCTCCTAAGCTTCAAACTTCCTTCACAAGGCCAAAATCACTCAGAAGGACAAAAAGGGGATAGGGTTTCGCTCTACAGCTCTTCTGGAAGTGTTAGGGACAAGGGAGGCCAAGTTAGAGTGTTTAAATAGGGTGCAAACACCCGGGTTAGGGTTTTTGCCCAAACAGGGCCTACTCGCCGAGTCCAAAGCTTAGACCCTGCGTCTCGTCCCGCTCATACTCGACGAGTTGGTCCTTCAACTAACCGAGTCCAAAGCAAAATGCATTATTTACGAAATATTAAATTACAAGGAATACGTACCAGGAACCAGGTGCTACAAATCTCCCTTACTTATTTTAGACTTCGTCCTCGAAGTCTGCTGCTCGTCCCTGAAACAGCTCGGGGTAGTGCTCCATCATCTCTTCCACCGGCTCCCAAGTCCACTTTGATCCCTTCCGGTGCTGCCATTGCACCTTCACAAGTTCCACCCCTCTTATTCCTTAAATCCTTCGACTTCCGGTTGAGGATCGCTACAGGCCGCTCGATGTAATTCAGGCTGCCATCAACCTAAATGTCCTCCAAGGGTACTACTACTGAGTCGTCCACCAAACACTTCCGCAACCGAGAGACGTGGAAAGTGCTGTGGATCTGGCTAATTTTGGCTGGCAAATCCAGCCTATATGCCACCTTGCCCACCCGGGTTACAACCCTAAACGGTCCAATATACCTCGGGCCCAACTTGCCCCGCTTCCTGAATCGAATGACGCCTTTCCAACGTGACACTTACATGAGGACCATATCTCCAACCTGGAACTCCAGGTCTGATCGACGCTTATCGGCATAACTTTTCTGCCGACTCTGAGCAGTCTGAAGCCTGCTCCGAACCTGCTGAATCTTCTTTGTCGTCTTCAGCACCACTGTAACGCCTGTAGATCCGGGCTAGTAAATTTAGAGACGATAGGCGTCAAAAATGAATTTTTGATGAAAGATTATTTAGAATGAATAATCTTAACTAAGTTGTAGTATATGTTACAAGGATTCCGTACATATATAGAACGCCAAAATCTGACTTCGTATGAGGAAGTTATGATTTTTTGAAGTTTCGACTTAGCGGTATGCAGCCTGAAATACTCAATTTGAGATCGAGCTGTTTTTAGCCGAAACAATCTAAACGAGAATCGAAGATCTCGTTGTTGGTATCGAAGCGATGAAAAGTTAGGCGAGAACGGACTTCAAACGAAGAAGTTATGAATTTATAACGAAGTTTTCCTGTCCGGGCCTACTAAAAATAAATAATAAAAATAAAGTCAAAATTAGCCGACGAAGTCTAAACGAAAGTTGTAGAGCGTAGTCTCACCTACGCGTGGATATAAAGAACGTCGAAAACGGAGTTCGTATGAAGAAGATATGAATTTTCGAAGTTTATTAAATAATTAATAATTAAATTTAATTATTAAATCCCGGTATTATCCGAAGACGAGTCATCAGACTCATCCGAAGTACGCCCCGCGTACACCGAGGTATGTCGACATTCGCACTCGAGTATTTCGGATATGTAAGCCATGACGATCCGAGGCGTACGCCCCGCGTACTCCGAGGTTCCAGCCTCTATAAATAGGATCAAAAGGCAGCCGACTCCTTTGCTATCTTTCTCTCTTCTCTCTCCCGTTTTACCTTGATTTGCGTGCCAGAAGTACCCCGAAGCCCCAGTAATATTCCCGAGTCCCGAAGCAAGTTTCGAAGCCCCAAAGATCCCGAGAAGTGCGATTCCCGAGCCAAAGCTCTGTCCGCGAGAAGTTCGATTTTTGTAGAGATCTTCCAGATCTGCGGAGAGATACTACTTCTGCAAGCCGTAGTGCTGTCTGATCATCTTCTGATCATGTGAGTGTATACTACCTTTCATAAACACGATAATAATACAAGTATGGTTCGAGTGTATTAAGTATATTGCTGTTTATACGTGTGGGTGTGTAGTTACTTTCTTCTAACACATAAACATGAAGTATTTGTTATAAAATACGTGCTATGTGTTTATATATTGTTGTTTATTTGAGATGAGTGTGGAATAGATGTTTTATATAGTTTTTAAATGAGTTAAACTGTATATGTATTTTATATCTACAAATATGTTGGATAGAACATGGGTAGATGAGATAGTTGGTATGTGATAAAATGATGAGGTATGAAAGATGATTAAGAATGATGTTGGTAGATGCACCAATTAAAGAATGTCATAAAACTAGCAGATGCGCTTGAGAACAATATCGGTAGATGCACCAAGTAGTGAATGTCGTGATCTTGGCAGATGCGCCAAATAGAGATTGTCATAACAATAGTAGATGCGCTTATAGGATAAATCTTGACAGATGCGCTTATAAGATAATGTCGGTAGATGCGCCTAAAAGAGAATGTCATAAACCTGGCAGTCGCTCCTCATAGTGTATGACGTAATCCTGGCAGAGGCGCTTAAAGGATAATGTTGGCAGATGCGCCTTATGTAGCAATGGAAGTTTGTGCTAATTCCTTAGGTCAATCCTTAGGAATGAATGAATGACGGGTAGTTGAATTCCTAGGGTAAAATCCTAAGAAAGATAATAGGGATGGGTAATTGAGTTGATTGTTTGATGGTTGAATATAATAATTATATTATTGTGGGTTGAAAACTCTATATGCTCACCAGACTCCCAAGCCCGACCCACTCAGTTTTCTTTGCATTACAGGTAATGGCACAAGAGTATAAGTTGGTGGACTTGACGAGGGATTTTGGAGTATAGGCCAGTAGTTATGAATAACTGTTGTAAGGTCTATTTTTTTCTGTTTATGCTTTTGGTCTGTATTGAACATGACATCCTGTGATTTTGTTATATAATGAAAATACATTTCTTTAAGGAAATGCTTTGATAATTTTTATCATATTTTGTTCTGGGAACAAATTCCGCAGTTGTTTTCCTTAAAAGATTACTCTTATTTTATAAAACAAAGCATAAACAAATCAGTCTTTTTTGGCCGTGAAAATGGGGATGTCACAGTTGGTATCAGAGCACTAGTTTAAGCGAACTAGGAATTTGTAGGATTTCTAGACTTAAACTTAGAATGCTAAGTGGAATTTTGAGATGTGTGTCTGTTATGTTTTAGACACGAGCACTAGTTTATTTTAGGAAAGTTGCCTAAAATGCTTTATGTGCTAAATGTTATATGTTGCCATATATGATATTATTTGTTCGGATCTATGGTCTGTTGCCGACCGGATCTAGAAACCTTATGTGTGTAGGATTCTAAGCGTACGTCTACGATATTAGAACTAGCATGTAAACGTTTCGGAGTGATAAGGATGATTTGAATATCTATCGTGAATGAGGATCTAATTTCACCTTATTCGGTGTATAGATCAAAAATGGTGAGAACAAGAAGTGGAGTTGGAAATGCTGATGAAAACAGGAATCGACTACCAGTGATTGAGCAAATACCTGTCGTAGCAGCAGCACCTGAGCCGATAACAATGGCTGGTGTACAATTGATGATTCAGACGATGTTGGATCGTCAGATGGATGAAACCAGGCGGTTGTTTCAACAGAATTGTGAAGAACTGTCAATTCAAGTGGAAGAGCCTGAATTAAATGAAGGGCACTCGGAAGGAGGAAACTTTAGTGGATCTGTTGGTCAAGCCAACCCACCGATAGTTAGGCAAAACAACCAGAATGGAAGGAATGATGGAATGGGATGCAAGTATAAGGATTTTCTGACTTGCAAACCATCGACCTTCACTGGAAAGGAGGATCCGATCGGAGTTATGGATTGGATATCGGAAATGGAGCTAGCCTTCATGATGTGTGGTTGTAGAGGCAAGTTGCAGACCACTTTTGCAGTACGTCAGTTCAGGGGTGGGGTTGTTCGTTGGTGGAACACCTTGGGGAAGATCCTAAGTCCTAATGAGCCACTGTAACTAACCTGGGCAGAGTTCTTGGTGCAATTCAAGCGCAAGTTCTGCTCGGCCCAAAACCTGCTAGAGTTGGAGAACAAATTTCTGATATTGAAGAAAGGCAGCATGTCAGTGGATGAATACACTGATGCCTTCACAGACAAGATGGAGTTTGCTTTGCGCATCGTCCCAGACGAACTGACAAAAGTCGATCGGTATGCAAAGGGACTCCCTTGGGAGTATGCGGTGCCAGTGCGTCAGGCATCTACTCTAGAGGCAGCTATTTGGGCTGCCAAGTCTGTTGAGAATATGATCAAGGGGAGGACTGACGGTAAGTTTGAATTTGGCGAGAAGAGAAAGTTAGAAGGAACTTTAGGTTCTAATGAGAAAAGAAAATTCTCGAAGTCTGGAGGAGGAGGAAGGGATGAGGCATGGTGGTGCGATAAGTGCAAGAAGAAGCACTCAGGAAAATGTGGCGTGGAGGTGACATGTTTCAAGTGTGGATAGCATGGGCATTACGCCGATGAATGTATTTTCAACAAAAAGGTGTGTTACGAATGTAACGAAGAGGGGCACTTCAAGCAAGACTGCCCAAGGAAAAATCGAGCAGCAAGGCTAGAGGCGCCGCCAAAGCTAAAGGCAAGAGCATTTCAAATGATCCTTGATGAAGCAGATGGCAATGCAAGGAATCAGGAATAAGGATCTTATATCTAAAGATCAAGTTATAAAGTAGCGATATGAAAAGTATCATGTATGTAGCCTATTAGAGGCATAGTATAGGGGGAACTTGAACTTTTGTGTAATCGTTTCAAGGAATTAATATAAACCCTAGTTTTGCTAACTGATGCGTTGAATGATTGTCTGATTTTCTTGTATAGTGACTTGGTCGACTGCGGGACAATACTTGGGACGAGTATGAGTAGGTGTGAAAGGTAGTAGATGCATATACTACCGGAAGCACATGACTCGCACTTGGATCAGGGAAAGTCACAAGGTTACTAAGAAGCTAGTGATTGATTCCATTTTATTCTGGTATGTCATTACCATTGTTTCGGTAATGACTAGTAAGATGGTTCTTGTTCCGACCCTAGTGGTCATATTTAAATTTGAGTTCGACTACGAGGAGTATGTTACGTGGTCTAGAGGACCAAGTTAGATGTAACATCTGACTTAAGTCAGAAGGTTGAAGTTAATGCGATTAATAGTGTCGCGCTCGTTGTTAAAAGAAGTTTGCAGGTAGAAATGCTACATGCTGCAATGTGATTATATCACATTAGAATATGAAGGAAGGTATATTCCATTTTGGAATTTAACTCTAAGAGACCTGAGTCTAAGCATTGCATCATTCGATGAGAGGTCAGTAGAGCACGACCCATCCGTTTGTTACAATAGATAAAGGAAAGTATTTATCCTGAGAAGAAGAAGGAGTCCATAATAACGACTTATTTGGTAACTCGAGGGTTATGATTGAAAGTACAACATAGTACGATAAGCAGATGCAAGATTGGGCATCGTCTGCGGTCAAGAAAGCCATAGAGTTAAATACTCTTTCGAGGAAACATAGAATTTACGGTTATTACCTAGGATGAAGAGATAGCGTATGGAATCATTGTACAAGTTCTATTTTTGTTGATGATTCCGGGACGTAATCATCCTAAGGGGGAGATAATTGTAACACCCGTAGATCAGGGCTAGTCAATTTAGAGACGATAGGCGTCAAAAATGAATTTTTGATGAAAGATTATTTAGAATGAATAATCTTAACTAAGTTGTAGTATATGTTAGCTAGTCAATTTAGAGACGATAGGCGTCAAAAATGAATTTTTGATGAAAGATTATTTAGAATGAATAATCTTAACTAAGTTGTAGTATATGTTACAAGGATTCCGTACATATATAGAATGCCAAAATCTGACTTCGTATGAGGAAGTTATGATTTTCTGAAGTTTCGACTTAGCGATATGCAGCCTGAAATACTCGATTTGAGATCGAGCGGTTTTTAGCTGAAAAAATCTAAACGAGAATCGAAGATCTCGTTGTTGGTATCGAAGCGATGAAAAGTTAGGCGAGAACGGACGTCAAACGAAGAAGTTATGAATTTATAACGAAGTTTTCCTGTCCGGGCCTACTAAAAATAAATAATAAAAATAAAGTCAAAATTAGCCGATGAAGTCTAAACGAAAGTTGGAGAGCGTAGTCTCACCTATGCGTGGATATAAAGAACGTCGAAAACGGAGTTCGTATGAAGAAGATATGAATTTTCGAAGTTTATTAAATAATTAATAATTAAATTTAATTATTAAATCCCGGTATTATCCGAAGACGAGTCATCAGACTCATCCGAAGTACGCCCCGCGTACACCGAGGTATGTCGACATTCGCACTCGAGTATTTCGGATATGTAAGCCATGACGATCCGAGGCGTACGCCCCGCGTACTCCGAGGTTCCAGCCTCTATAAATAGGATCCAAAGGCAGCCGACTCCTTTGCTATCTTTCTCTCTTCTCTCTCCCGTTTTACCTTGATTTGCGTGCCAGAAGTACCCCGAAGCCCCAGTAATATTCCCGAGTCCCGAAGCAAGTTTCGAAGCCCCAAAGATCCCGAGAAGTGCGATTCCCGAGCCAAAGCTCTGTCCGCGAGAAGTTCGATTTTTGTAGAGATCTTCCAGATCTGCGGAGAGATACTACTTCTGCAAGCCGTAGTGCTGTCTGATCATCTTCTGATCATGTGAGTGTATACTACCTTTCATAAACACGATAATAATACAAGTATGGTTCGAGTGTATTAAGTATATTGCTGTTTATACGTGTGGGTGTGTAGTTACTTTCTTCTAACACATAAACATGAAGTATTTGTTATAAAATACGTGCTATGTGTTTATATATTGTTGTTTATTTGAGATGAGTGTGGAATAGATGTTTTATATAGTTTTTAAATGAGTTAAACTGTATATGTATTTTATATCTACAAATATGTTGGGTAGAACATGGGTAGATGAGATAGTTGGTATGTGATAAAATGATGAGGTATGAAAGATGATTAAGAATGATGTTGGTAGATGCACCAATTAAAGAATGTCATAAAACTAGCAGATGCGCTTGAGAACAATATCGGTAGATGCACCAAGTAGTGAATGTCGTGATCTTGGCAAATGCGCCAAATAGAGATTGTCATAACAATAGTAGATGCGCTTATAGGATAAATCTTGGCAGATGCGCTTATAAGATAATGTCGGCAGATGCGCCTAAAAGAGAATGTCATAAACCTGGCAGTCGCTCCTCATAGTGTATGACGTAATCCTGGCAGAGGCGCTTAAAGGATAATGTTGGCAGATGCGCCTTATGTAGCAATGGAAGTTTGTGCTAATTCCTTAGGTCAATCCTTAGGAATGAATGAATGACGGGTAGTTGAATTCCTAGGGTAAAATCCTAAGAAAGATAATAGGGATGGGTAATTGAGTTGATTGTTTGATGGTTGAATATAATAATTATATTATTGTGGGTTGAAAACTCTATATGCTCACCAGGCTCCCAAGCCCGACCCACTCAGTTTTCTTTGCATTACAGGTAATGGCACAAGAGTATAAGTTGGTGGACTTGACGAGGGATTTTGGAGTATAGGCCAGTAGTTATGAATAACTGTTGTAAGGTCTATTTTTTTCTGTTTATGCTTTTGGTCTGTATTGAACATGACATCCCGTGATTTTGTTATATAATGAAAATACATTTCTTTAAGGAAATGCTTTGATAATTTTTATCATATTTTGTTCTGGGAACAAATTCGGCAACTGTTTTCTTTAAAAGATTACTCTGATTTTATAAAACAAAGCATAAACAAATTGGTCTTTTCTGGCCGTGAAAATGGGGATGTCACAACCACTTAGGTGCTTCCCATGACCCTCTGGCCAACCTCTCCCCAACATATCGGGGTCCTGCACCTCCTCCCATACAACATCTTGAAGGGAGGACGGTCGATACTCGCATGATAGCTATTATTATACAAGAACTCCTCCAATGGAAGGTAGGTATCCCAACTACCTCCGAAGTCCAGAACACAAGCCCGCAACATATCCTCTAACGTTTGGATGGTCCGCTCGCTCTGACCATCCGTCTGCAGGTGAAAAGCAGTGCTGAAATACTGACGAGTGCCCAACTCGTCATGAAACTTCTTCCAAAACCTTGAAGTAAAATGCACATCCCTGTCCGAAATCACTGACACTAGCACCCCGTGCCGCACCACTATCTCCCTGATATAGATGTCAGCCAACTTTTCGGCCGAGACGCTCTCCTGAATCGGAATAAAATGGGCGCTCTTAGTCAATCGGTCCACGATGACCCATATCGAATCCACTCCTCGCGCGGTCTTAGGAAGCTTCGTGATAAAATCCATCGTAATATCTTCCCATTTCCACAATGGGATATCCAACAACTGCATCTTGCCGTGTGGTCTCTGATGCTCGGCCTTGACCTTCCTGCAGGTCAAGCACCGCTCCACATACCATGCCACATCCTGCTTCATGTAGGGCCTCCGATAGTCCAGACGAAGATCCCTATACATCTTCGTCGCCCCGGGATGAATGGAGAATCGGGATTTGTGCGCCTCTTCCATCAAGATCTGGCGCACGCCTCCGAGGTATGGAACCCACACCCTGCGGTGTAATGTCAATAATCCCCTGTTGTCATAGTCGAAGGAGGAAACCTGACCCACTATGCGCTCACTCTTCCGATGTTCCTCCTTCATGGCCTCCTGTTGGGCCTCCCAAATCCGCTCTAATAGCGGAGTCACCATTGTCATCCGTATGCAGATATCCCTGATTGGCGCCGCCTTGCGGCTAAGCGCATCAGCAACCACATTGGCCTTCCCCGGGTGATAAAGGATCTCACAATCATAATCCTTCACCACATCAAGCCACCGACGCTGCCTCATGTTCAGATTTGGCTGGTCCATCAGGTACCTCAAGCTCTTGTGGTCCATGTAATTCGTACAACGAACCCCGTAGAGGTAATGCACCAAATCTTGAGGGCGAACACCATAACCCCCAACTCCAAATCATACGTTGGGTAGTTCGCCTCGTGAGGCTTCAGCTGCGTCGAGGCGTAAGCAATGACATGCCCTCTTTGCATCAATACCGCACCCATACCCGAGATGGACGCGTCGCAATAAACAACGAAATCCTCCACGCCCTCTGTCAAGGCTAAGATTGGCGCCTCGCACAATCTCTGCCTCAACGTCTCAAACGCTTCCTGCTGCTCTGGCCCCCATCGGAAGACTACGACCTTCCTCGTTAGCCGCGTCAAGGGTATAACTATCTTGGAGAAATCCTGGATGAATCTTCGATAGTACCCTGCTAACCCCAGAAAACTCCGAATCTCAGATGGAGACTTCAGAACCTCCCACCTCATCACGACCTCTACCTTGGCTAGGTCCACCAAAATCCCATCCTGGTTGACAAGGTGCCCAAGAAACTGCACCTCGCGACCAGAACTCACACTTGGAGATGCCCCTCGTGCTCCTCCTGCGTCTTGGAATAAACCAAGATGTCATCAATGAAAACTATCACAGACCGGTCCAGCATCGGTCTGCACACGCGGTTCATGAGGTCCACGAACGCGGCATGAGCATTGGTGAGTCCAAACGACATCACCACGAACTCATAATGGCCATAGCGCGTCCGAAACGCGGTCTTCTGCACATCCTCCTCTCCGACCCTCATCTGATGGTACCCCGAACGCAGATCAATCTTGGAGAACCAAGATGCCCCCTGAAGCTGGTCGAAGTGGTCATCAATCCTCGGGAGTGGGTAACGGTTCTTCACCGTCACCTTATTCAGCTCCCGGTAATCTATACACATCCGGTGCGACCCGTCCTTCTTTTTCAGAAACAGAATCGGGTCTCCTCAGGGAGAACAACTCGGTCTAATGAATCCCTTGTCTATCAGCTCCTGTAGCTGAGTAGACAACTCCTGCATCTCGGGAGGAGCCAACCGATATGGTGCCTTGGCTATCGGGGCCGCACCAGGGACTAAGTCGATCCTGAACTCCACCTGTCGCTCCGGAGGTATCCCAGGAAACTCCTTGGGGAATACATCCGCAAACTCTCGAACCACGGGCACACCGCCCACTTTCGCCTTACCCGCCTCCCGGGCGTCCACAACATAAGCGACATATCTTGCGCAACCCTATTGAAGGTAACGCCTAACTCTCGCTGCTGAGCATAAGGCTGGTCCTTGCTGTGGCCTCTCGCCCTGAACCACCAGTTCTCCCCCACTTGGGGTCCTGATCCGTACCAACTTTTGCGCACAATCGATCACTACCCCATTGGGGCTTAACCAATCTATACCGATAATAACCTTGTTCCCCCGCAAAGGTATGGGAACCAGGTCGACCAGATACTGCTCCTCAAACAATCTCAACACACAATCCCGGAAGACCTCTGATGCTCGCCACCGACCGGTCGTCCGCAATCTCAACCTCTAAAGGGCAATCCAACATGCCCGAGGACTCAGGAAACTTCTTGCTAAGCGCAAGAGAAACAAATGATCGGGTAGCCCCCGAATCAAACAACACTTGAACCGGGATACCGTTCACATGGAACGATCCTAAACAGAGCACATACATATAACATATCAAAATTACAACAGCATAACATAAAGCATAAATAAGAAATCATACCCGTCACCACATCGGGCATGGCGCATGCCTCCTCTGTAGTCAGCTGAAAAGCCCGACTCCTCACCACCAGAGCCTCCGACTTGCCCTGCCGGCCATCTGTGATCCTCAGGGTCGCTGGAGCTGGCGCCTTCACTGGCGCTGATGCTGCTGTCAACTGGGGGCAATTGGCCCTCTTGTGGCCTCTCTGGTTGCAGTGGAAACACAACAACTCAGATGTCTGAACAACCGAGGCAGGGGCAGTACAATCCCTGCTAAAGTGTCCCGTCTTGCCGCACTTGTAGCAGCCCGACGATCCCAATCTACATGCTCCCTCGTGTGACCTGCCACATTTCCCGCAGCGGCCTGATCCTCTCTGGCCTTTCGGCCTACCATCTGATCCCTTGGGCTTCTTCCCCGAAGCCCCATCCACCTGCCCCGCCTCTGCCTTCCTCTTCCGGATATGCTCCAAATCAATCTCCCTCCCTCTTGCCCTGGCTATCATGGAATCCAGGGTAGGCCAAGCTGAAAAGATACATGCTCTCGGATGTCAGCCCGTAGCATGTCATGATAGCGGGTACTCCTCATATCCTCATCTCCCACATACTAGGGCACCAATAATTCCCTCTCCCGGAACTTGGCGGTGATCTCCGCCACAGTCTCCGTAGTCTGTCTCATGTCGAAAAACTCTCTGGCCAGCTGCTGAAGCTCTACCGCTGGCACAAACTCTGCTCGGAACCGGGTCACAAAATCGGACCATGTCATAGCCTCAACGGCCGAGGCTCCCAATGAGTCACCAAAAGACTCCCACCAGTCTCTAGCTCTGTCTCTCAAACACCCTGCTGCGTATCTCACCTTCGACCCCTCGGGGCAGAAGCTGGTCAGCTGTGCGGACTCAATGTCCGCAATCCATCGTCTGGCAGAAATGGGGTCCTTCGCCCCATGGAAATCTGGCGCACTACTGCCCCTGAAGTCCTTAAAGGACAGTGTGCGAGATCCTGACTGGCCAGATGCCATGTCACTCCTGAACGCCCAGAGGCGGTCCTCCATCAGCTCAACTATCCCTTCCTTGATCGACCCGAAAATGATGGGGGTCGACTCAAGGATGCCTCTGGTGATCTCTGACGCGATGAACTCGCGTAGCCTCTCGTCTACTAGCTTGGAACCTGATCCCGAACCCGATCCCTCTCCAGAATTGCCAACTGCTGGCCTCTAACGTAGTACCACCATTCTGCAATACACACAGGCAACCATTGGTGATACTGATACCTCTGAAGGGATCACATCTATTACAAGTTCCCTGGTTTTTCCTTAGCCTTCCTTGACTCGAGTACGGATCCTCTGCTTTCAGTAGTACGGGCCCATACTACCTTCCACATCTATTCGTACCTTCCTCAAGGACTGCCTTGACTCCACCAGATCCCTTTTACCACTGCTGATCTCTGCTACTCTTATCCTAGGCTTACCCTAGGAAACCTATGACTCCACCCAACCCAGTGCTCAGCTGCTGAAGGTCTCTTTGTAATGCCAGTTAGCCATTACCCGAATACAATCAAATGAAACGAGGCTCGGATAATCCTTCGAGTAAGGGACTCATCCCTACAATGGTTAGGACTCAAACAAGAGCTACGCAATAGGGTTAAATCCAACACTCTGAGATTATTCGACCCTGATCACATGTGACTTTAACGTATTCACCTAATGACTAACTTCCATCACGCAGAGTCCCACGTAGCACGAAGCAAGCAACATTCGGATGGAGGAAAACTACTCAAGCAAGACGGTCCTCAAAATGAGAAACTGAACTAGCATATAATGCTAAGCTCATACTACCAGGCATAACCTAATTAGGCTATCCTACTACTATCTACTCAATACTAGCATGCAATTCTCATAAGCTGAAGCACATAAAGCAGGCACATAAGGCATCATCCCTAGATCCTTAGTCCTATTCTAACATGTTGTTCTACTGAATCTGATAAACATAATATAACATTGTATGGGTACTTTAGTGAATACTTACTTGAGCTCGGCCGATCGCGCACATCACACACTTCTTTCTTTATCAAAAACTCTTTACTTAACTTTTAGAAAACATTTCCTTTTTCAAAGTCTTTTAATTCCTCGATTTGAGTTCAGACACCCCCGATGGTGTGTCCGAATCCCTCAAACCAGGGCTCTGATACCAACTTGTAACGACCCAATTTTCACGCCCAAAATGTTTATTTAAATTAAGTGGTTTGTAAAACGTTTGTAGTAAAAAATCATCCGATCATATTAATTCATAAAACATATCTCGTGTCTGAAATCCCAAAACATGAAAATAATAATATTGTCAGAGTACAATCCCAGAATATATCATAATGCGGAAAACCAATATGTGTGTGTATGATGTGCCGCTACCGCGCCAGCTCCTTCCCCTTCGCTGAAGAGGTACCTGAAACAAAAACTGTAAACTGTAAGCACGAAGCTTAGTGAGTTCCCCCATAATACCGCATATCATACAATCATATAATGAACAGCTAGGAGATACGGGCCTTGCCCACACTCATGGAGGTACGGGCCTCGCCCACGCTCTGCTAGCTGGGAGATACGAGCCTCGCCCACACTCCGCTATCTGGGAGATACGGGCCTCGCCCACACTCCGCTATCTGGGAGATACAGGCCTCGCCCACACTCCGCTATCTGAGAGATATGGGCCTCGCCCACACTCTGCTATTTGAGAGATACGAGCCTCACCCACACTCAGCTACTAAACCATAACATACAAGTATCACACAGACAACGAGTATAAACAATTCTACCACACTAGCATATATCATCATCAAACTTAACTATGAGATACGGGCTCTGCCCACACTCTAATACTATCATATCGTCTATACGGGCCGGCCTTGGTGCCTTAGACCCGTTCCTACTGGAAGGAAACTCACCTCGAAAAGTAGTTGCTGAAAGTCTGCTTGCTAGACGTCTGACTGCTGCACCGGTAATCCTCTGGCTATAAATCCATAAACATAGATTAGTCACTCATAAATACCCTTAGGTCAAATGACTGACCTACCCTGGTCCAAGGTCAACTCCTTGGTCAAAGTCAACTTCCAGTTGACTGGACTCGCCGAGTCATGGCACAGACTCGTCGAGTCCCTCTCCTATTAACCCAGTACTAACTCATCAAGTCCCACCCCACTCGCTGAGTCACCCATAACTTACTACTTGGGACGATTGGACCGGATCGCGATCCGACTCGTCGAGTCCAAGAACAACTCGCGAGTCCCCACGAGCAGATCTCCTCCTCGCTTCCAAATCCTCACCAGAGCATCCTTTATGAGGATTTGGGTTTCTGGGACTATTGCTACACGATAAATTGCTAATTCCGCGAGCAGATACGAAGGGTTGGACCTTCAACACCTAAACCCCTCTTACTCAGTAACAGTTCATATGACTTGCCGAGTTTGAAGAACAACTCGTCGAGTTCCAGGCAATCTTCATAGGACTCGCCGAGTTGTTCATCCAACTTGCCGAGTCTAAGACCATCTTCATAGAACTCGCCAAGTTCCACTTTGGGACTCGCCGAGTCCCTTCGACCCACTTCCCAAACAGACCAAATCTGAGACATGCAACGCTTCCAAACCATAGATCTATGGCCCTATAAGCTGCAAAAGGCAAATCCAAGCCCTTCATGAGGTCATGCACTTAATAGGGACCTCAATCACTTCAACCATAAAGACATTATACTTCTAATATGTCCATAAGGTCTAGATCTGAAGTCCTTTCGGATCATAGAGCACAACACATGGAGTTTGGTGTTTTAGGGCTTGAAAACCACCAATTAGCGACAAAAGGGGATCTAATGAACTAGTGATCAAGATAGGAACTTTTCTACCTGAATGGAAGCCTCTTGTAGGGTAGATGTCGGATCTACTTCCCCTCCTTGCACTCTTCCACCTCCTTCTTCTTCTCTTAAGCTTCAAACTTCCTTCACAAGGCCAAAATCACTCACAAGGACAAAAGGGGCTAGGGTTTCGCTCTACAGCTCTTATGGAAGTGTTAGGGACAATGGAGGCCGAGTTAGAGTGTTTAAATAGGGTGTAAACACACGGGTTAAGGTTTTTTCCCAAACAGGGCCTACTCGCCGAGTCCGGAAACCGACTCGCCGGGTCCAAAGCTTAGACCCCGCATCTGGTCCCGCTCATACTCGGCGAGTTGGTCCTTCAACTAGCCGAGTCCAAGGCAAAATGCATTATTTACGAAATATTAAATTACAAGGAATATGTACCAGGAACCAGGTGCTACATTTTGACTAAAAGTGCAAAAAAGAGATTCATAGTACTCCTTCATATATAAACTTTAGGACAAAGAATGTTGAAAACAGGATTCGCATGAGAGAGATATGATTTTTGTAAAAATCATCTATTTTTAACCCCGTTAGGCACAAAAATGAAAGTCAAAACTAGCTAAAACAACTTAAAGGAGAGTTGTACTACTCCTTGAGATCATTATATAGATATAAAGAGGGCTTAGATCAGAGCTAGTGTAACGACCATAAAATTTCAACCAATTTAAACTTTTTCAAAAACGACCCATTTTCATAAAATTATTACAAAAGGTTTTCAATACAATATTTCAGAGTCTTCCCAGAATCCCATCACAAAACATAATCATGAGGAGCGGTACGATCACGCCTTTGCCTTGCCACGGTCTCCTGAAGAACCTGAAAATCATTAAACCACAACTGTGCACATAAACATTCAATCATATAACATATCACATTCAATCAAACCGATCTAACATATCACATAGCATAATATCATCCTAACCAGGATACCGACCTAACCGGTCACTAGCATATACCATCCCGACTACCAGGATGCAACATAGCAAAGTAATAACGTAACAACGATGCCCGGATCACAATCCGATAAAGGGCCGGCCTTGGTGTCGTAGACCCTGTTGATATAGTGAGGATAACTCACCTCGTAACTGCCGACTGAACAGATAAACCCAAGCTGCTCCGACCACTGGTACGATCTCCACCACTGGCCAACCACCAAAACACTGAACTCAAAACAAATGCCAACAATTACCAAAATACCCCTGGAAATCAACTGGTCAACTCTTGGTCAAAGTCAAAGTCAAAGTCAAAGTCAACCCCTGACTGACTCTACTCGCTGAGTTAACCCGATGACTCGCCGAGTCCCCATGCACAAAACTTCCCCACTACGCGACTCAACTCGCCGAGTCACCCCGAGACTCGCCGAGTCCAGCAACTCTGAGTCATTTCACACTGGACTCACCGAGTCATCCCCTGACTCATCGATTCATAGCTCAACCAGAAGAAGTTTGGACCTTACGACCAGACTCGCCGAGTCCAAGAACAGACTCGCCGAGTCCAAGGCTACCTTCAACCTACTCGCCGAGTTGTTCTTCCAACTCGCCGAGTTCCAGTCCATCTTCAAGCAACTCGCCGAGTACACCTTTGTGACTCGCCGAGTGCCTCTAGATCTCATCCCATACAGAAGCCTTCCAGGCCATGCAATTGATCCAAAACGTAGATCTACCCTTCTACAACCCATCCATCACATAAAGTGGCAAACTTTATGTGAATCCAAAGAGATCTAGGCATTTTACACTCTAGGGCTAGGGTTTGGGACAAGATGACTTCACCAAACACCCAAGAACAGGGACTTTAATACACCCTAGACCTTCTCCATTCTAGATCTGAGGTAGCAACCTCAGATCTAACCTTCAAACTCAAAATACCACAAGCTAAACTTTCCACACACTCCAAAATGAAGAATCTAGAAGAATAACAGTCCAAGAAACGAAGTAATACCTCAAAAGGAAGCCCCAACAGAAGAGAAATCCGAATCTTAGCAAAGCCCCTTGCTCCAAGCCTCCTAACTCTCCAAGATCTCCTCCAAAATCTCTTCTCCAATGTTCAAATGCACTCAAATCCCTCACAATCGCGTCTTAGGGTTTTCTGGACTTCAAGAGAGGGTAAAGAGGCTGGGGAGAGGGTATAATGTCCTTTATATAGGGCTCATCCTCCGAAATTAGGGTTTTATCCACCCAGCGCCTACTCGCCGAGTCCATCCTGCGACTCACCGAGTTGGCCACTTAACTCGCGACCAGAGTCGCGACCCTACTCGCCGAGTCCACTCGTGGACTCGCCGAGTTGCCCTTTCCCATTTACACTTTTAGCCCTTCAACTCGACTCTTGATATTCCGGGATGTTACAGCTAGCACGAAAAAGTTATGATTTTTACAAAATCATTTCGTGCACGCAAGGTGCGTGCCTATGCCCGTTGCGCACCTGATACCAGATTCGAGTAGATTGTGAGTGATATGGATAATTAGGGAGGTGAGACGTGGCAATCTCAGGATGAAGCCACGATGATTACGCACGTCGCACATAGATTTTTGCGCCGTGCACTCCAAATCCTTGTCTATAGATAGAAGGCAGTGCAGACCCCTTTTGTAGACCTTCTAAGCCTCTCTCTCTCTCAACTCTTGAAGCTGCTGCACCCTTGGAGTGGTCCCCAGAGTCCCAAGCCTGATTCAACCCTACATCAACGGTCTCACACGTCAAGGGTGAGTTCACGACCCCATTTCACTATTTTAAAGGTTTTACCGTCCGGGGGGGGGGGGGGGGTGTACATGCTTATCAAACCAAAATATATTTATATAGATAAATATCAATAGTTATATAAAGCATGCAACTTTAGGATAATGTAGCCATAGATACTATACCTAGTTGTAAGCTACAATATTATGCCTAAGAGTTATGATGTTCAATAGTGTAGGAAGAGATATTACCTAGACGTTACAATGACCAATCCTATGATAACATACTACCTAAAAGTAATGTTGGTCAACTATAGGGATATGCAATGTACCTAATTGTTACTCTGCCCAAATATCATGTTTTAACCATAATTAGGGTGTATATATATATATATATATATATATATATATATATATATATATATGTACACACACAATGTAATTATGAGATCTATAAGTTTTAAGTGTCAAATATAAGGTAAAAGATTTATATTGTGATAGTTATAGGAAACCACTAAGAAAGAAAGATAAAAGATAAAATACCTAAGGTTAATATGTTAGTGAGATGTTATTATTCATCCTTCGCCTGATTAAATTCGGTTACCCTGAACCTGTGATCGTTAATCTTGCGAGGGCCAGAAAGATATGTATAGATTTATATGGGGGTTGACACCCCCACCTGTGATTGCTAGCTACAATCCCATCATGTTAACTTTCTTTATTATTCAAACACAACTCGACGTCTGATCAAGCATCTTGCGGGGAAATTATTAGTCTTCATCTTCGATTACGGAGGATCATGGTAATACATTACAACCACCTTAATGATCCGACTACTAAGAGGGACGCCTTCATGTAGTAAATAAATTATGTTAGGATTAATAGAATTTCCTAAAATATAAAGATATTAAGATATGATAGGTAAAGTATCCTATAAAATATAATAAGTTAAGGTCGGTAAAATATCTTAACAAAGATAGAAAAGTTATATATAGGGAAAAGTGAGTATGGGGCTGTAATGCATATAAGCTTATAAAGAAAAAGGATTCTTAAAATACAATCAAATAAAGCAGAAACTATAAAAACTTGTGAACTCACTAACATTATGTTGAAGTTTTCAAAATCCATGTATTCTCAAGGAGAAGAGCGTGGACGATAGTCGTGCAGAGGAGGATGTCATCAAGGAAGATGCTGGAATTTATTTCTATTTGTTTGTCATTTCTAGTTATGTTCAGGATGTGTGCTTGATCTATTAAACAATGTCATCCCAAATAAATTATAATAAAATAAAAGTGTCGTTTGTGTTACATTTATTTTTAATGTTCAATATATCTGCGTGCTTCGATCCTTTAACATCTCGATTTCCACGTATTTACATTTTTACCCTTGGTATGAGAATTGTTTGCAAATTGGTCACAAATGGCATTTAAATGAAAAATACGGATTTGATCACTATGACATCCCCAATTTCATGGCCAGAAAAGAACGATTTGTGTAAGCTTTATTTTAAAATCAGAGTTTCATTTTTGAAGAATACTATTGCGCAATTTGTTCATGGAAAACATGATAATGATATTATCAAAGCATTTCCGAAGAAATGTATTTAAAAATATTGGGATGTCATCGTCAATACAAAAACATAAGCATAACAAAATATTACTAGCCTTACAGTAATTAAACTAGTGGCTTAATACTCCTTGAATCTCTCAGGAAAATGAATATTTTGTTGGAATAGTGTCCAATGTCATTCACTATTGGTAATATTTCTAATAATAGCAGGGTCCTTTTGGGTTGCCCTCAAGACCCAAATTGAGTAGAATAAATAAAGGAGAAATTAGTTTATTAATTATTATGGTTAATAATTAAGTAGAAACTAATTGGAAATATATTTTGGTAATTAATTAACAGTTTAATTAATTAAAGGGTTGAATGTTCATTAATCGATAGTTGGTTAATCAGGAATGTTCCAGAACCTTATGGAATTAAGGTTGGATGAAAATCACTCCATCCCACATGGGAAATGAGTGAAATTTCGTGGTTAGGCCTCCATCCCACATGGGAAGGAGTACTAAACCCTAGGAGGGATCCAAGTCTATAAATACGGCCTTAGGGATTTCATTCCTCCTTGCACCTTGGCTTGAAGTATCCGCCAACCATCCTTCCTCCCTCTCGTAGGGACGATTTCTAACCCCTTTAGGTTTGTGAAATTGACCCTTTTCCTAGTTATTTTTATTCCACTCTTTGGTGTCATTGGGTGTGATACCATTAGAGGTATTCTGGTTTAGATCCTTTCATCCAAGCAACTTCATGGAGGTTCAAGATCTCAAGGATGGAGATCAAGGGCATCATAAGTGGTATATTTTTCTTACTTATGTTTTAGTTTTCTAGGGTTGATGTAATTATCATGAAGCCATAGACCCATAGGATGCATGTACACTTAGGTATATCATTGTTTCGATTTTTCCGCTGCATAGTTTTAGAGTGTATTTGATGCGTTGAAAACCCAACATCTTTAACATTGCTACCCGTGATAAAAGAAACTGAGTGGGTCAGGTTGGGAAACCTGGTGAGTACATAAGGATTTCAAACCCACAATGTTATAATATATATATATATATATATATATATATATATTATAACTCGTAATATAAAATTTCACCTCATATAAGCAATTTTACCCCACCCCGTTGATCCTCACAATGACACGATCCATACTCTTGGAACTAAAATTAATAACTTAAGTAATCCATACTTCTGGATCTGGTATGTCTAATCCATGCTCTTGGATCAATGACAAATGATTATGTCCACTCCATACTCTCGGACTAGGGACGAATGACTATGTCTAATCCATGCTCTCGGATTAATGAAAAATGACTATGCCCTCTCCATACTCTCAGACTAAGGATGAATGACTATGTCTATTCCATGCTCTTGGATCAATGACAAATTTTAAAGTTCTACCCTCCGTGTATATCTCACATGTACTCATAAGAATATACTACCCGATATTCATCTTAATTAATTTAGGTTTATTCTGTATCCTAAATCATCATATATTATAAGATATGCTCTTAACATGTATTCCAGGCAATATCAAATATCTCACACATAAACATATATTTAATACTTTAATTAATATTTGTATTAGAATCATGTTCATGAAAGAGACTATACACTAACACATAATCTCTTTAACAAATATTTAACTCTTTAACATATATTTAATACTTTAATTAATACTTGTATTAAAATCATGTTCATGAAAGAGACTATGCACTCACTTGTTAAAGTGACGACTCAAAATTCGGGCAACACTTCGCTTATAACAATTGTGTTTTCTGTTGACAAAACCTAGTATTATTATCACTAAGTTTTAGTCTAATATTTATTGTGACTAGTTATTAGTCTATATTTATCATTAACTCAAAGTCTACTTTCATGATCTATCAAGTAAGGAACAACAAGGTAGGATCATATCGGAGGTATGGTCTATTTGGTATACAAAGTATACTGTTTGGAAATCCTACTTTAAACACCTCACTAAATCACATCCTAGACATCATCCCCGTAAGTAGATCAATCAATATAACAACATGGAATCACCGATAAATATTGTTTATAGGTTCATAATAACGATAATGAACTTAAACATAAGTTATACTTAAAGTATGGTAATCATAACTCACTTATAAGGGGTTTTAGCTAGGAACCGGGCTCTGAGCGGACATAACTTCTGAGCCGAAATCTATTCTTCTCGGGTCTTCTGGCGCTCTAGGACTCGCTACTAACACCTAGGAGGTGTAAGGGAAAGTCTTAGAGGGTTTGGGGGTGTTTGGGAGAGAATGAGTGAGAAAGGTGTGAAGAATGAAACGATTTACGCCTTCTATTTATAGGCAGTGAATATGCCGAATGCGGGGTGATCCCAAGCTGAGCGATGGGTGTTCGTTGTCCATGTGTTACCATCTTGTGGCAAGGCGTGGGGAAGAAGCAGTGGCTTAGATCGCGCCACGTGTCACTCGCCGGTTACTCCAAAAACTAATTATCTTCTAAAATCCGTAACTTTCGCATACAAGCTCCGTTTTTGACGTTCTTTATATCCACGCGTATTTATCGATGGTATCTACAACTTTTGTTTAGACTTTTTTTGGCTAATTTTGACTTTATTTTTAAATTTATATTTTAACACGCTTAGACAGTTAAAGTTCGTTAAATATTCATAACTTTGTCATCCGACGTCCGTTTTCGACCGTCATTATATCGTTGAGCTAATATTAATGACATCTTCGATTCTCATTTAGGTTGTGTCGGCTAAAAGTCGATCGATCTAAAAATCGATTTCCGGTCTCTATACTACTATGCAAAATCTTAGAAAATTCATAACTTTCTCAAATGAAGTTAGATTTGGACGTTCTCTATATGCAAACTCTCGGTTTAACATATACTACGACTTTCATTTAGATCGATAAGGCTAAAAAGTGTTTTTTCAAAAATTTACATTTTACGGTACGTGGAGTCGTGCCGGTTTTGTCGCAAAACTTCGACGGGTCATAACTTCCTCGTTATAGATCATATTTCAACGGTCTTTATATGTATGGAATCTTTGTGATATATACTATACTTTGGTTAAGGTTATTTATCCTAAATTATATTCTATCAAAAAGTCATTTTAATGCTTATTCTCTCTAAATTGATTAGCCTGAATTTGTAGGAGTTACAATTATCTCCCCCTTTTACTTCCCGGAATCATCAACAAAATAGGGCTTGTATAATGACTCCACACATTATCTTTTCATTCTAGGTAATAACTGTAACTCTTATGTCCTTTCAAATGAGTATCTATCTCTTGGACTTCTTGACTGATGGTGATGCTCAATCTTGCATCTGCTCTTCGTACTATGTTGGGCTTTCGATCGTAACCCTAGAGTTACAAACTTGATCCTTATTGGAGAATCCTTCTCCTTCTTAAACAGATTTAACTTAAGATAAGTTCTTTACTTCAATTACCGTAACAAATTGATGGGTCATGTTCTAATAACCTCTCGGTGTATGATGCAATGCTTAGACTCAGGTCTTTTAGAGTCAAATTCCAGAACGGAATATACCTTCCTTCATGCTCTGATGTGATATAATCACATTCTAGCTTACAACACTTCTAGCTATAAGCTTATTACTTTAACGGCGATCGCGATACTTCTATTGATCGCTATGATTATCTTCCACTTTAATCTTCTAGCTTAAGTAAGATGCTACATCAATCTTGGTTCTCTGAACCACATAACATACTTATCTTAGTCGGACATGATTTAATATGATAAATAGGGTCGGAGTAACAATCATCTGCTTAGTCATTACTGAAATGATGGTAACGACAGACATGAACCAAACATAATCAATTACTAGCGCCTTGGTAACCTTGTGACTTTCCCTGATCCAAGTGTGAGTCCTGTGCAACCGGTAGTATAGGCCTCTACTACCATTCACACCTACTCATACTCGTCCGAAGTATTGTCTCGCAGTCCCCAAGTTATTATTTCTTAAAATCACAAAACGACGTAACACATACGAATGTGTCCAAATAATCAGAAAAATTTCCTTAGACTTTATTAGGACTTCTTCCATGCTTATCTTCAATCATCAATTCTGCTTCAACTCGGTTGGCGGTGGACACGCCAGATGATAGGATAACTTTAGGAATTACCCCAATATTTCTATCATCCCGCCAATCAAATGTTTACATTCGAATGTACCGTACTCCTCTATACATATTGTTATTTTATCAAACGTATTCTAAAAGCAAGATACTACTCCTACGATATCTTCCCATAGGTATCATTCATTATTGTAAGCCTTCTCATTTCCTCCATTTACTCAGTTCACTATGAGTATTCACCATGACGTTATGTTCATGGAAGCAGGTGTTCAATGTATCAGGACGAGAATATAGATAGAGAAGGTGTTCAATGTAATCCTCCTTATTACTCCAAAAGTTACATGTCAGTTCTAATACCGTGGTTAAACGTTTAGAAACCTATACACATAAAGTTTCTAGATCCGATCGACAATAGACCATCGATCCGATCAAACAATAGCATCATAAAGCATATAAAACATCTTATAGCATAAATCATTTAACACATAAAAACAATTTAGGCGTCTAATCCTAAAGTAAGCTAGTGTTTGTGTTAATTCAGTTGTACTACCTAAAATACAATAGACACACTCCTCACGATCATTGCTTGCATTCTAAGTTTAAGTCTAGAAATAAATCCTTACTCCTAGTTCGCTTAAACTAATGCTCTGATACCAATCGTGACATCCCTAATTTCACAGCCAGAAAATACCAATTTTTTATGCTTTATTTTAAAATACGAGTATCATTTTTGAAGAATAATATTGCGGAATTTGTTCCTAGAAAACATGATAATGATATTATCAAAGCATTTCCGAAGAAATGTATTTAAAAATATTGGGATGGCATCGTCAATACAGAAACATAAGCATAACAAAATATTACAAGCCTTATAGTAATTAAACTAGTGGCTTAATACTCATTAAATCTCTCAACAGAATGTATCTTTAACATTGCTACCCGTGATACAATAAACTGAGTGGGTCAGGTTGGGAAACCTTGTGAGAACATAGGGATTTCAATCCCACAATGTTATAATATATATATATATATATATATATATATATATATATATATATATAAGAATTCGCAATATACAATTTCACCTCATATAAGCAATTTTACTCCACCCCGTCTATCCTCACAACAACACGATCCATACTCTTGGATCTAAAACTAACAGCTTTACCTAATCCGTACTCCCGGATCAGGTATGTCTATTCCAGAAAACATGATTATATATATATATATATATATATATATATATATATATATATATATATAAGAATTCGCAATATACAATTTCACCTCATATAAGCAATTTTACTCCACCCCGTCGATCCTCACAACAACACGATCCATACTCTCGGATCTAAAATTAACAGCTTTACCTAATCCATACTCTCGGATCAGCTATTTCTAATCCATGCTTTCAGATCAATGACAAATGACTATGCCCACTTTATACTCTCGGAGTAGGGACGAATGATTATGTCTAATCCATGCTCTCAGATCAATGGCAAATTTTAAATTTCTACCCTCCGTGTATATCTCACTCGTACTCATAAGAATATACTACCCGATATTCATCTTAATTAATTTAGGTTTATTCTGTATCCTAAATCATCATATATTATCAGATATGCTCTTAACACGTATTCCATGCAATATCAAATATCTCATACATAAACATTTATTTAGTATTTTAATTAATACTTGTAATAAGATCATGTTCATGAAAGGGACTATGCACTTACACATAAACTCTTTAACACATATTTAACTATTTAACATATATTTAATACTTTGGGGGAAGTCACTAAGCTTTGTGTTTACAGTTTTAGTTTATGGTGTCAGGTACTTCAGATGATCGGGGCATGGCGAAGGCGTGATCGTGCACATCCTTCGGTTTTATGTTATCTGGATTTTGGGACACTCTGATTACTAAAAAACACTTTTGAAATAATGGTTTTGTAAACATTATAAATTGAATTGTTGTTTTTGAAAAAGTTAAAATTTGTTGTGATTTTTGAGTTGTTACAAAGTGTGTGGTTACCAAGGATGGGATGGGGATGACTGCAAGCAAGCCAGTTAATCTAGATTAGGGTGTTGTTAAGACTTTTTTTTGTTAAAGAATGTACAATCTTTAATCAAGGGTAAATGTTGTTAGCCCCCTTTTTACAAACTTTGGCTTAGGGAATAACTTGTATACAATTTGGTTAACATTAGTACATGTTGATTTTTAATTATGCTTATATTAGTCATGGTAAATTTGTTTAATGATTTTGCTTATACTGCTTAGATTAGTACATGTTAATCGATCATTCAAGTCATGGTATTGCGAGGATCAAATTTACTCGATTCGTATGATAAAGTCGGAAACATATGGAAACTAAAGGCATTAGATTTGAACATAAGGCGTTACAGACAAAACACAACAGTGCAACCATTTACAGAGTTACTGAACTTAGGATTTACTACAAGACTATTGCTGCGAACAAGGTATACTACAAAAGACAAGTATACGCAGCACGAGCATCCCTAAATGGACGGGATCTCGCAAAAGGTAAGACTCTGGTTGCACTAGTTTTGAGATGGTTCATAAGTCTGTTACAACGAAACGCCTAAATTACATTAACGTGGGTCCGGATTAGACTCTCCTGCGGCGGTGGTCGATAGCATACTGCCGTGTGTGCCAACATTTGTTGCCTCTAGGCAGTCCCTTTTGTAATGACCTACCTTGCCACAACCGTAGCAAGTTTGGTTCACACCGGTGTTTGGCACTTGAGCAGGCTGAGCTGTTGGAGTCTTGCAGTAACGGGCTGTATGCCCCTTCCTGTTGTAGTGTGAGCACTGCATCTCCCTACAAGGTCCATGGTGGTGATAATTGCATTTGATGCATTTTGGGAGTTTTCCAGCATAAATTTTGGCTGGTTTGGGGACCATTGGGACGCCCGAAGGGATGTCGTAGCTGTGAAGGTTGTTACTGGTGGTTGTTTCCTATTCGCCCTTCGAAGCGACTTGTCCTTATAGTTAGTCCAAGAATTTCGCTTGTTACTTGGATTGGAATGATTGTTAACAATCCCGCTAACACCTGCGTCGTTAGCGTTCAGGTGGGTCAGAATAGCTGACACGGCAGCCGAGACTGCAACTTGAAAGGTAGCTGCATCAATATGAAGAGTTGGCATTTGGTTAATGGGCTGATCGTCTTTCTTGGATGACATGATTCTGTTACACGGAAGGAAATGAATTTGTGAGCGAAAATGGTTGAATCTAAACGTAGTTCGATCGCTCATGTAAAGAATAGAAGTATGTTCTCTAAGGTTCGACCTACATCCCTATGATGCAGTCCTAGTATGGAATGGAAGTATGTTCACGAAGGTTTGACCTACATCCCTATGATGCAGTCCTAGCAAAGATCGGAAGTAAGTTCATGTAATGGTCTCAAGATGTTTGTCGTTCTAGCTGAGGTATCAATGGTTGGCGAATAACGTGATCCAACCATTAAAAGAGACTCGGAGATGTCTCCGAGGTCAAATTGCTATAGTCCAATGACTTGACTAGAGCATGTTTCGAATAGACTCTAATGAAAGTATGATAAGAGTATTCAAATAAAGAACGACACAGAAGTTATCCGACTGTCAATATCTTTGATATTCATGACGTACAAGTTCGGGAAAATGACCTTGTAAAAGGTCTTACATCATAACCAGAGAAGATGGTTCCTGACAGTAAAAAGACCTAACTAAAGTACTTACAGTACAAGATAGTTTCATAGAAAATGCCACATCGGGCATAGACAGGAACACGATCCCTTTCTAACAAGGAATATAACGTAACGCATCTACTACTAGCGACGGTCATCACTCTGGTGAACTCTCAGTTCAACCATTTGGCGTTCCACATCAAGTAGGTGTCTTTCGTACACTCTGGCGTACCCGAAGTTCCATGACTTCGGCTCGTGATTCAGCCAGTGCTTGCAGAAGGGTTTCATGGTCTCTCTTAGACCTCTCACGAGCCTGTTCAAGGCGACTGGTGCGAAGCATATGCATTCCCCCATTTGTATCGACTTCTGCGATACGTTGTAGAGCTGTCCTGCCCTGAATTTCGTTTCGGGCAACTCTTCGGATCAGAATTGGCATGATTCTGTCTGCTGAGCCCCCATTGCTCAGGTCATAGAAGCTTCGGTCACCATTAAATGGCATGGGCTGATCTTGTCCTTGTATCCATGTTTCCAAACATTCCACCCACTCAGGCGTCGGACCATGAAAAGCCGGACGAGGGTTAGGAATCGGAAAGGGAGCTGCCTGAGGTAGGTTCTCAATCTCGGGCTCGGAGATGGCATCGTCTGAAAGGTCTTCAGCATGGTGATCATTCAGAGGGATTGGATGATCATCAACTGGTTCTTCTCCAAACCATCCAGCAATAACCGCGTTCGGAAGGAACAGGTTTTCGTGGGGATGGAATCCAGCCATGTTATCTACGCGAGAATTTGGGGTAAGAAAATAAATATTTAGACGAACTATCTAGATAATTATTTAGGAAATCTTCATTAGTTCCATCGCTATTTGTAAAGTGCATACCAGTTATATGTAATCAACACAGGATAGGCCTTCGAATATGTGACTTTAACTCCAAATTCACAAGGAATAAGGGTAAAGCAAAAATTTCACCGATTCTAAGTCTATAACATCCTAGTTACATATAACTTTGGCGTATCCACTTAGCAATTATCAACTTAGGAATGAAGATCCCATTTTAGTTCTCAAGTATAAAGTACTTATAGTAACACAAAACGACCGGAGACTTCATTTAGATTCCCTTTAGAAATCGTTGTCTCTGCCTCGCATAGACGAATTGATTGGGCAAACACAGGGAAAGAATTACTTCAGAAATGGACCTGAGATCCGAATATCACCAGTTCGAGTGTTAGGTAAGGATGTCCTAAAGACTACCCTCCGAACTCGATGCGGACACTTCGAGTCCGTAGTGATACCTCTCGGATAGGACCAATACGCCCATAGTATTCATGAGCTGAATAAGTAGAGTACGCCTTTCTTACTGGGACCAGTTCGTCATTTCTCCATATAATGACTACCTATCTACCCTCGTAGTAAGAAAGAACCCATAGAAACATTACCCTCGGAGATACTTTCCGCAAAGTTCTCTGAACAAGAGTTTGGAATTTAGAGTCAAATTTCCTGAGACACACTTTTAGTGTTGTGGAAATTCTTGAGTACTCTGTCAAATTATCCAAAACCGTTGGGAATTTGTCGGCACCGTAGTCACCGACGGAAAATTCGTCAAATTCTAGGTCTTACAGACCTACTATCATAGTCCATTCGGAACTCCCCACAAATTTCAGAAACCCTTTCGACTTTGACCCAGCAAGGGATGGCCCTTGACTGGGAAGTAAGCGAGAGAAAGAACATTTGGAATTCCAAGTGAGAGACCAAATTCTTTAGGAAACCTCACTCTGGGAACGGCTTAATACGCTTTGTAAAGCGTGGAAAGCTAAAATCTAATATAGTTAGGACCTCCGATATTCTTACCAGAATCGGTCCTGCATTGCACAAACTAGACCTACTCCGCGAACTCAGTAAAGTACATTTTCCCCTTCGCGTCTCGAACTTGAAACAATATCTTTCCGTTAGGACTTTCATAATCCCTCTCGACGAGATCGAGATTTACGAGATCCTTGCCTTCATATTAGAACCGTAGTGACCCTCGACCGAGTGGTCAAACGGACGAAGCAATGTCGTCGCCCGTTAGTGAAGGTTCATTGGGATACCAACCGAGAACCCGATTTCACTTAGGAGTGCAAGAACCAATCGATTAGGAAGTTCACATAACGACTCGATCATTCGTACATACTTCCTTGCCTAAATTCTAATTTCGGGACGAAATTCCCTTTAATAGGGGGATGATGTGACAACCCGAAATTTCCATTCTGAACAAACCATATCAAGCCAATAGAAGTTAGAACAGTTTCAGCAAAATTCCAAACTTTGGGTATAAGTTTGGCAGTTTTCAGGATTTACACTTAAGGAGATATCAGGAGAGTGTTTGCACTAGGGTTTTGTGCAACACTGTTATTCCAACACTCGGTTATATTAGAAATCATTTCGGGAATAAAAATATTTTCTGCCAAAAATATCTCAGGACTATAAATAGAATTCTGAACCAAATTATGTCATTATTCGCATTTCCAACTAGAGAAAAGCCATTTTCTCTCTCACGGATCTTCGGGTTTTTATCCCAAATCGTGAGTACACTTCTCTAGTTGTCTTATAATGCTTATTATGTGCTTAATAACTTAGATTACATATCAAATCTATGAGATTCGGGAGTTTACCGCCCAAGAACGTTCTTGGAGAGTAAACTCCTATATGTGGCTTAAATGCTACCTAGTCTTTTCCCCATGTTAGGTAACGAACTTAGTCTTGTATATAAGTGTGTTTGAGACTAGAAAACAAACAAAACCCTAAGATTCGGGAGTTTACCGCCCAAGAGCACTTGGGGAGTAAACTCCATTTTAAGGGCTAAAGGTGTCCCAAAGTCCCTCAAAGCCTCGGATCTCAAACTAGCAGCCTACATTACATGTTTAGACCACCAAATCAATTAATATTCAAGGGAAAAAGAGAGTTCACGGCCCAAAAGGTTCTAGGGCCGTGAACTCCAATAAATGGTGCCATAATCCCTCCTTAAGCATTGAACAATTGCCTAGAACATATCCTATGTGAGTATGGGACTTAAAAGCATCAAAAACATCATTCCAAGGGAGTTTACGGCCGTAAACTCCAAGGGAATATGGTCCCAGGGCCGTAAACTCTTAAATGGAGTTATATTATGCCCTAAACTCTTCCATAGACCAAGCCATTAAGTAGAAATGCTTATTAGGGCCTTATAGAGCATGAAACTTCAAAAAGACACATAGGTATGAGTTCATGGCCGTAAACTCATGAGTTTACGACCGTAAACTCATTTGGTAGTGTTTTAGGGCCGTGAACTTCATGGTGGAGTTTTCCTTGAGCCCTACACACAATAGCTTCCTCTACAAACACTTAGATGCAATCCTAGAGGCTAATAACACTTGATAAAGGTGTTTAGCATGTCCTAGGGTGTCTTGACTTGTTTATTAGTTGTTTATAGACTAATTTGTTACATATTTGTGAAATTATATGTTAACTAGGATCGTAAGTGTGTTCAAGACTTCACTTGACACCTAGCAGTCCTACCTCTTCAGTTCATCCGTATCACCCACAACAGGTGAGTTCATACCCCTTAATCAATGTTTTAAATGATTTTAAATGCTTTAATGGGGGGGGGGGGGGAATACAAGTAGAAAACATTATTTTATTAAATCAATCTTATGTATTTTATAACTGTGTTTGCCCTCAGTAGATTTCACATATTTCAAAAGGTGTCACACGAAATGGTTTTCTATCTTAAAATACCTTGATAACAAAAGTATTAGTTTTGAAATGTTTATTAAAATGACATCAAGTCACTCTTAATTATTGTTCAAAACTCCTAGATATCTTGCAAAACCATTATTTTACCTTCTTGAATAAAACTACACCTATACGCATATGTTCTTATATATGTATTGATGTTATAGTTTCCATCCTTCGTTCAGTTTCCCACACCCTGGTGTATCGAGGGTGCATAAATCTACTTGAACAACCAATTACTTTCCAGTTAATTATCATAGGGATAGTTAGAAGAAACAAACATTTATTCCTATTACAAAGAATCACACGAGAGTCAGTTCATTCATGAGTCTATACCAATACCTTACATGATACATGAGTACACTTACTTAGGATTACATGATACATGAATATGTTTACATATACTTACCTGTTACATGAACACACTTACATGAATACCATACAGGAACACTGTTACTTAGGTGCATTATCCTGTATTTACTTACCTGGATACTTGTACTTAGAACTACGAGGATGATTTATTAGTACTTACTGTGTAAATTATCTTTCCTATCCCAGTTCAATGGGATATTTCGGCGGGACTTACCATTCCGAACCCCACTGATTAGCACCAGTGGTCGATGAATGTCTACGGATGTCTAAGGTTGTTACTTATTTAGTAGTCAGTGACGGGACTAACCATCCCTCTGTCTAACTGTTGCAACAGTGGGTGAGATGTGAATCTTCGGAGGATCATTAGGTTAACGCTTGTATTAGGAGCCGGCCACGGAACTAACCATTCCTCCATCCTGCTGTTGCAACAGTGGATGAGATGTGAATCTTCGGATGATCATTAGGTTAACGCTTGTATTAGGAGTCGGCCACGGAACTAACCATTCCTCTGTCCAACTGTTGCAACAGTGGATGGGATGTGAATCTTCGGAGGATCATTAGGTTAACAATCGGTATTAGGAGATCGATATCGGGACTAACCCTCCCTCCACCCTGCTGCCGCTATAGAGGATGAGGGGACACTCTTCGGATGTTTATAGGGTCTATCTTTCACTTCGGCGATGTCGTGTTTGTCCTGGTAACCCAAGATAATAACACTTGCATGATTATATTTTTCCTGTTTACTTTATTTTGTGATATATTCACATAAACGATGAGTTAGACTAAGTACTCTTAGTACTAGTCAATAGAAAGGAAAAACTATCATTTTACTTACAGAACATTAGGGTCTTGGTAGAAGACTATCATATCATTTTCCTAGTTTACTTTATTTTGTGATATATTCACATAAACGATGAGTTAGACTAAGTACTCTTAGTACTAGTCAATAGAAAGGAAAAACTATCATTTTACTTACAGAACGTTAGGGTATTGGTAGAAGACTATCATATCATTTTCCTATTTTACTTTATTTTGTGATATATTCACATAAACGATGAGTTAGACTAAGTACTCTTAGTACTAGTCAATAGAATGGAAAACCTATCATTTTACTTCGTCATAACAAAACATTCGGGTCTTGGTAGAAGACCATATTTCATACTTATATCAACTGTTCTATTTAAGGGTTTATACGATATTCTTAACAACATTCCAAAACAGGACAATAACACATAAATACTTATGAATTCACCAGCTTTAAAGCTGATACTCGCTTTCAAAATAATTTGTATTCTCAGGTCATCAGTTAGACAGGTGCAATGGTCAGGTTACCGGAGAAGATGGAGCACAGACAAGACTCGCCTTATTTTAATTATTCATTTTATTGTTGTACATTATAAAAAGAACACACATGTATTAAAACTCTACTTATAATGCAATGGATGATGTTGTTGCTTGTTTATTATATTACACTGTTGTGATACTGTACATGACGTCCTCCACCCCTGAACGTTTCCGCCGTTCGTGGTTTTGGGGTGTGACAATTTTATTCAATTATTATACATTAAATCTATTTTTAATTTCATTTTATTAGATTAAATTAAGTTGATTTTTTTATAAAACATAAGAAGAAAGTTTTACATAGACGTAGCGGGTAAACGAGCAACAAGCTGTGTCGCAACCTCTTTTTGGATGACCAAACTAATTCTTTTAAAAATAACATCTATAGATCTTGGAGTCATAACATTACTATGCATGACCCGTTGAACTATATTGAGTAGCTCCACGAATTTTGGCGCAAGGAGACCGAAAGTATCAAATGCAAAGGGTATAAACGTCTGTTGATTTTCCATGCACGCTTTCTCATGTTTTGCCACTTTGCTTGATGCAACTTTTAAAACAGATTGCTCCACAATGAAAACCCTACTCCACAGACCCACAAGAGGGGAAACCCCTGTTAGATCCAAACATGCATGTTTACCTCTAGCCTATCCAAATATTAAAACATCAACTGGTCTAAGTGTTGATCTTCCTTCCAATGGGTCAATTAAAAAATTCACAGGTGCCTCTTTCTTGGCGAAACCCCAGTGCGCCTAAATATGTCGAAAAAAACATCCCTAACTAGATCATGTCGGTACTTGTAACCCGGGAGCTCTTTACAGTGAACTGCATGCTCCCCAAAGGAGTCCAAACATGCCTTACGATAAACAAGGCAAGTCTAGTCAGCCGAAAATAAAGGGATCATAAGGCGATCCTTGAGGATGGCATGATACTCCACTAGCGATATATGCTGGCCAAGACCGTTAATAGGAATATTCATAAGGAAATCATGAGCATGTGGGGACCTTAGACACTCAAAAATTGCTTCCTTTATTATTTTAAATAAAAAAAACCTAAAGAAACTCACACCCAACAACATCTCGTAATTTATTATAAATATTTGGAAGATAACATATTTTTGACAACACCACTACCATCACCCAGTTCGGTAGTGGTGGGATGAGTGAGAATTTTTTAAAATAAATTAGGATGGTGGTGGTGATGTCCAAAAATAAAAAAAGAAATTAGTCCAAAAAATATGGTGAGGGTCGTGCGATCAATAACTTAGGAGCATGTGCGACAGGGGAGACATATAATGCCGAAAAAGAGTCGGACGACTACATCATATTACAAGAGATCTTAGAGATTGGGTATTATGGCATCAAACCATCGATTGTTGTACTATTTAATTGTATATGGTTTGATTACAAAGACGGTGTAATAGTCAAGAAAACAACTTGATTGATGTCAAACCCAACTCTCGACTTCAAACTGACGAACTTTTTTATTTGTCGTCACAGAACAAGCGTTTATACACTATACCCTTCAGTGACAAAAGAGACGAAGATAAGTGGATGATTATCAAGACAAAACCAAGAGAGGTATTTAAAGTCACTGAAGCTGGAATGGAAGCAGATGAAATCTTTCTGGTGGAAAAGCGGTTTGAGGCACCCCTTTACTATAACTCGTGCCAAACGACTGTGCCTAACCTCAACTACAAAGACGTATGACCAACTATCTAATGACGAGAATGAGGGATCCGGGAGGAAGACGAAGAAGATGAAGATTTTGAAGACATAGATGATGGAAATGAGTTGTTTTATTTAGACTAATGAATTCTTTTAGTTATTTTTTCATTTCATTTTTTATTGAATTAATTCTTTTCTTTTTTGTATAACACCATCACCATCCTAATTTATTTAAAAAAAATCTCACATATCCCACCACTGCCAAATTAGGTGATGGTGGTAGTGTTATCCAAATATGTTATCTTCCAAATATTTAAAATAAATTAGGAGATGTGTGGTGAGTGAGATTGTTTTAGGTTTTTTTGATTTAAAATAATAAAGAAAATAATGAAAAGAAACTTAAAACTATTAAAAAATAGTAATACAAATATTATATATTTAATATAATACTTATTAATAAATAATAATACAATAAAATAGAAATAAAGCCTTAAAAAGAAATTAAAAAATAATTAACTAAATATAAACTCATAATACAATAAACATATATTTTTTAATAATAAATATTATATATTAAAAATAATATTTATTAATATAAAATAATATAATAAAAAGAAATTTAAAAAAGAATTAATGTATAATAATTGAATAAAATTTAAATAAAGAGATGCATACATGGTCCTTGTAGTTTGGTTGCAGAAATGGTCTCTGAGGGTAAAATTAGTATTTTAAAATTTTAAAAGCCAAGCTATTAAAGTTAACATTTTTGGACAAAAAATGCACAAGGTATAAAAAACTGGACTACTTTTGCATCACAAAACAATTTTGGACCAAAATCACATAATTTTGACAACCACAGAGACCATTTTTTTTTTCAATTTTGTCAACTTCTAACTTCATTTCATAATAATATGAGAAATTGCATATGATTTATATATCAAAATAAGCAAGCCAAAAACAACCACGAAGGCACTACCCTTAACATCCTTAGTCCTAACCAAAACACATTACTATTATCTTGACAAAGGTATGTTGTTAATATTTCAATACAACCAAGCCAAACACAATAGCAACCGAAAGACATAAAAAGTCATGGATTTCCATATTTCACCTTGATTCTCGTGTTGAATGGTCAATTCTTCCACTTGTTGTGGAGGTTTCTTTTCCATCAAGTTTCCAAATAGGTTCCACACTGGTTGTTTCAGAAAGTTTCCAAATATTCTACGGTTCTTCACATGAACATTATAGAGGAGGGTTGCATACCACTGGCACGGTAGAGGAGGACTGACCCAACGAAAATACTTGCAGTCTTTAAGTTCATCTTGGAAATTAGGGTAGCCGATGAACATTCTTCCTGGGTTTAAGGGAGTCCAAGATGTCCATCTTTCTACAGGATCACAACAATAGCACCTACTTCTCATCCGCTTTGTTCTTTAGCTTGACAAAAATGATACGGACGACATCGACGAGTTTTAGGTCAAGAATGAAGAGGGTTGGGATCTTTAACACGATTCCCTCTTTAAATCCAACCTTATTTAATGAGTCAATAACCACCTCATCAATGCCTAGTCACATCAGCAAATGCGACTGGCTAAACATGGGTGACCGAATGAAAAGGACAAATTTATTCAATTTACCCGGTTTCATAGGTTATTTTGTTTAAAAAAAAAATTAAAAACTCATCAATGCCTAGTCACATCAGCAAATGCGACTGGCTAAACATGGGTGACCGAATGAAAAGGACAAATTTATTCAATTTACCCGGTTTCATAGATTATTTTGTTTAAAAAAAAATTAAAAACTCATCAATGCCTAGTCACATCAGCAAATGCGACCGGCTAAACATGGGTGACCGAATGAAAAGGACAAATTTATTCAATTTACCCGGTTTCATATGTTATTTTGTTTAAAAAAAATTAAAAACTAAATTGTAACTTTTTCTAAAAATTTGTGACTTTTATATATCCCAATATAAAGGAAAAGTTAAGCTGATCAGGCCGTGGTGCTTTGTCTCCACCATAATCGCAAATCGCAGTCTTCACTTCAACTTAGAAAACGGTTTCTCCAAATAACTACTTGATCATGGTTAAGAGAAGGAAACCATGAGCTTTCTGTGAGTAAAATTTGAGCCAAAAACGTTTGTGAAATTGGACTGAAAGAAGTGAAAAAAAATCTTGCTTGACCGCTACTGGCTATGTGATACATCTCTTATTACTTAACACCCTAAATATTGCCATCTTCCTCCTCTTACGGTTAAATAAACCATGAAAATATTTTTTTATTTTCATCTTCTTCAACAATCCATTTAAATCAAGATTTTTGCGCCATATCAACCGCCTCATCTTGGACAAATTTCTCCAGAAAGCTAAATATTGTGGTGGTGGGTTTGTCAATGGCGAAGATAGAGACTTCAAAGTTCTTATCAGTGGGTTTAGTGACAGTTCTAGCATGCCATGAAAGGTTCCCCATACCACCGATACTTTCCCCATTATCTCTTTCTCTCAAATCAAAGCTGCAAAATTAGGGTTTTTTTTTTTGGTTCTGCTGTTCTCCACTGTCGTCAATGATTGATACCATCTTTAAGTTCCCTTAAATAGCATGAATTCCTGGTTGTATTAGGTACCACCAATGTAGGAAAGATGTTTTGTGTTTAAAGGAATTAAATTAAATCAATTAATATTATGAATTGATGTTTTCTTCTGATTCTCCACACCCCAAGAGCTAGGGTTTTGAATCTTTTTATAGTTTATGGTATATCGTTTTTATTGAAACGTGTGGGTTTTCTTTATTTGTGATGTTTGCATGTTCAAAAAGTTAACTATAGTTTTTAACCCATTTCTGGTTATGTTTTGTATTATCTCCTTTTTGTGTTGATGTTTATGCGTATTTATGATTAATTGTTACTCAGACTCATTCAATCATTGGGAGTTGCATACGTGAAATTGTTGCAGTGATTTCTGATTCTCAGCATGCTGAAGTACAAAACATGGGTAAACACTTCAACTTGTATACAAATTATAGTCTCTATGGCTTAATAGAAACTACAGAGTTGGACAACTAGATTTCCATTAAAGAAAGAGCTTCATAAAAAAAATCCAAAGATTTTGATTCTAAAATCATAGCTTTTGAAAAAGCCATCAGGAGGCCTTATTGGAATTTCCCCCTTCCTCTTACTACCCATGTATTTGTTAAATTAAGTTATATGCACCAAATTTCTGTTAGGCATATGTTCTAGAAACTTCTAATACCAAAAAACTTGACAATACTTATAGATTTGTGACTTTGACATTCCTTTAGCTACCCATTTATCTTTTGGTTCTTTCTCATATGCGAAGTTTGTTATTGATTCAATCAGGTTCATGTTAAAGGAACTTGAAAATCATAACCTGTTGACTTCATTGAAGGTCAAATCTAATTTTGTACTGATAACAAACTTATTATTATCTTGATTAGTGTTTGAAATCGGATTTCATAAATTTTGAAGAGACTTTAGAGCTTTAGAAATTAAATTAAATAAAAAATGAAAAAATAAGAGCATTTACCCGATTAGTTCATGTTAAAGAACCCACAAAACCACTATTTTATAAATATTTTTAATGCATTGTTAGTATTTAAAAATGGGATTTTATTCTTATATGTTGCCTATGTAAGTGCAAGCTTGATATGAAAGTGAAGTTTAATAGTTGAATGTGAGATCTCTTTTAGTCGGGTCTTTTTTTCTCTTTTGAGTCGGGTTCTTAAGACGAAGACAGGACAGGAAATCGGTAACTATTTTTGCTCACAATCTCACATTCCCACAAGAAATAAAGAAAACCCAACATAATTTTTTTTCCATATTATCACACGTCACTTTTAATTGCATTCATCATGACATTGTACTTGAAAGTTCAACCAAATTATAAGATTCTACATTTATCATCTAAACTACCCAAATTACCCTATCGTTATGAAAAACAATAATTTGTTTGATGCATATATAACATGAATACTCATAGGGAGAACATTTTTTTTTCTAAAATTATAGTGTTTCTTTTAAATGTTATAATCCCATAAAGTTTTTTGTTTGATCCGATTTGCCAACATTATTCTCAAAATACCCCTTGTGTCTCAACATCAAGTTTCAGAGTCATTTCAAATCCCACAAAATCATTACATCTCTTAAATGGGCCAAGTAACTTTTACAAATGAAAATGTCAATGCTATAAAAATGTCAAATTATTATCTGTTTGTTTTTATTTTTCATAATATGTATGAACTTGTCACTGAGTAACATTGTGTTTAAATGTTATTGTCAATGAATTATTTGTTGATGAACACCAATGTGGGAAATCTAAAGCCTTGGTGATGTACTACCAAATGTATTACAAACAATAATAGTTTTATTGATGCTCAATGAACAAAGAATCACTACAAACAAATTAACATTTAGTGGCATACATTTTCAGCGGCATAAATTTTTTGTGTCACTATATTATATTTTTAGTGTCATATTTTATATGCCACTATAAATATTGATAGATTTAATGACACTTACCTTTTTATGCCACTAATATTCATATTTAATAGTGACATATAAATTTAATATGCCATCAAAGCTTATAAATTATGTATCATACAGGTCATTATATGCCACTAAAGTTTTATTAAAATTTTATCTGGTCCATTTTGTGCCACTGCAAGTTTTGTTTCCCTTTTCGTTTTCATCTTTTAAAAAGGGAAAAAACCTGATATTTCATTCTCTCTGAAAAATATAGAGGTGAAAAAAGCAAGGAAAGAAATATCGATTGTTTCTCTTTCTCAATTACAATCACACAAGTCAAATATTGATTGTTTCTCTTTCTCCATCATTCTCTCTTGAATGGATTTTTCGGAGATTTCAATCATGTTTGGGCTTAAGGAACCGAAGCAAGTTGTCCGTAAAGCCGTTGAGCTCTGTCGCATCTCCAATCTCAAATGCTGGAATCGTAAGTAGACCACTAGAAAAAACACATATTCTAGTAAAAATGCTCCATACTTCTTATTTGTGTCCATCGTCTCGTGATTCCTGAGAGTGTTGTTGTATGTTTCTTGTTTTCACCTCCTAGTCAAAGTTCAAAATACATAGACGATAAGGGTTCAAAACACATAGACAATTAGGATTCTCGTTTGCTTTTGATTTCTAGGGATTGAATGAACCTTCTTCATGTTACTGTGTCACACTCGATGCTTCAAGCAATTATTCATCATTCTAGTTTGCTTTCACCTTCACCGTATTAGATTGTTAATCGAGGAACCACCACCCATGGGTGCGATTTCTAGGGCTTGGATGAACCTTCCCCCATAGCTTTGTTAAAGATACGCCACCCTGATTTAGTTATTTCTCCACTGATTTCGTGTAATGACCCAAAAGTCAAGGGTAAAAAAAAATCATTTTTAATATAGTCAAAATATAGATATCATTTATTCCAAACATCTAAACATCGTTAATTAAAAATATTTATCAGAGTTCATCCCAAAATCATTCAACGCGGAAAACATAGGTACGTGCACTGCGATCAATCCGAGCCCTTCTTTTCCCAATCGATGATACCTAAAACCAATAAACAAAACTGTAAGCACGAAGCTTAGTGAGTTCCCCATAGCATACCCACATATAAACATACACATGACATGTCACAACAACTATATCATCCACATATTTCATACAAACTATACATACGGCAGATAAGGATGCCCTGGGCCCATCCCCAGGGTCTTACTCCAGGATGCCATGGGCTCTCCATATGGTCTTACACCTAAGTGTTATGGGCTCTCCCATGGTCTTTAGTCGGAAAGCCATTGGCTCTCCGCATGGTCTTACATCCTGTTGCCATGGGCTCTCCCATGGTCTTCCGTACAAGCATAACACATATACCACTAACATACTTCCTAGCACATAACCAGCTAACATGCCACATAATACAACTTCAACTAGCGTACCACATATCATAAAATGGGTCGGCCTTGGTGCCTTAGACCCATTGGTATGGTGAGGAGACTCACCTGGCACTGCTGAAGTCCCGCAGATAAAACTCCAGTGTTGGTTGACATCACCCAATTAATAATTGGGTTCCACTACATAACCATAAATACATACTTTGGATAATTACTACATTACCCCAAGCTTGGCTTTATTCCAGCCCAAGGTCCAATCCATAGACCCAAAAGTCAAACTAGGAATCAAAGCCCAACATATGGCCCAATTTTCCAAATTGGGCGCAAACCTTTACATGGTCTTATTCAAAGGCCCAACCATTTATTCTGGTCCAACATTTGACACTCTAATGGCCCAATATCATATAATCCTTAAGGCCCAAACTATGGCCCAATTTTCCAAATTGGGCCCAAACCTTCACATTGGCCTTACCCTAAAGCCCAACAACACAGTCTAGTCAATATGACCATTTTTGGATGGCCCATTAATGATCCAATTACCAAAGCCCAATGGAAAGGCTCAACTTAAGGCCCAAGTGAAATTAGGGTTTCACATAAAATGATGATTAGGTTAAGTGTTCCTACTTAACTCATTAATGACTTATTCCATTAAGGACTCAATCAATTAAGTCTAATATCGCCTTAGATTAATTTGCCAACGATTATTAATTAATAATTTAAGTTTAATAAATAATCCCGATGCAGGTCCCGATCAGTCCCGAAATTAGGGTTTTATGACATTAAGGTTTCCTACCCAATACTAGCCCATTAGTTAATTGGTTGGGCTTTTGGGTCACTTTGGGCCTCATTGGGCCCATTAGGGTTTTATTTGGTCGATTAGGGTTTCCTTGGGCCCATTATGGCCTCATTGGGCCGACTAGGGTTTCATGCATCTCAAACGAATCAAACACAACAAAGCAAAGCACACCGACACCTGACGCGGCGGTCGGTGGCGGCAGCCACCACCTCCCGGTGGTGGTTTAGAGTTTCTTTTCATTATTCCGACCCGATTACAAGTTACAATGCTTAAACTCAAAAATAAACACATGCACTAAACAAAATAAACACACACACACAACCACCTTATGGTGGCCGGTGGTGGTAGATGGTGGAAGCCACCATAGTTAGCGGCCATGGTGGTTATCTTCTCCGTTTTCCGGCCATCTAAACACATCCTCACATACGACATAGGTTGAGAGTAACACCCGTACGTCGGAACTCATACACCCACAGAGCAGCAACCTCACCGTCGGAGGGAGGCGGCAGCTGGACAATCCCATGATCGTGAAACGGAAGAAGTGGTGGTGGCACGAGATGGCGGTAGTTGTAGTGGATGGAGCAGCGACCTGAGTAATAGAACCGAGCCAAACAGAGGCGGTGGTCGCGACTGAGAAGAGACCCCCGTGAAATGAGGTAACACCGGTAGTAAGAAAGAGAGAAGAGAGGTGGCGATCGCAACTGCCCGGAAAACGACAACGGCGGTCCACAGCAACAACTTCTAACGTAGAAGGGTTGGTTCCGACGCTCTCCGTCTTCAATGGCGGCTAGGAAGTCACGAATTGGCGGCACCCACGACACCAACTCCTTCTCCAAATCTTCAACCGTTGCAGTGTCCTTTCCTCAGTTTCCATTGGTGTTCGCTATTGTCGGTGACAAGGGCCGTTCAGCGGTGCTAGGTGGTCGGAGCCGGCAGTGGCGGCTGGAGGTAGAGAGGAAGGTGGAGAAGGTGGCGGCCGGTGGGAGGCATAAGGGTGGGTGACGGCTGTGGAAGTTTTGTTAGGGTTAGGGTTTCATTAGTTTATATACCCGTCACCAACCAAACTTGTTCCCATAATGACAAGTTTAGCCCCTCCCTTCCCACATTTCTTTCAAAATCAATCTATATTTTACCCTTTTAACCCTGCCTCCTGAAACCCTTTTAAAAATCAAGTCCAAAATGTTACCAATCAGCCCCTGCCTCCATAAATCCTTACATATTAAGTCCCGATAATACCAAACACCCCCTAACTTCTTGAATCCTTTGCGAAACAAGTCCCGAAATTACACTTTTAACCCCCGAAGAATCCAAATTATAACATTCAACTCCCCAGAACCAATAATCCACTAAATTATATGGATTTATTGCGACTATTCGTTCATCAATTTTTATCTATTTATTTATTAAATAAACAGAATGTTACAACTGGTGGGTTAGACTTGATTCCACATCGACTTGGAAGGAGAACGAAACATTTCCTTATAAGGGGTGTGGATACCTTCCTTGTCACAACGCATTTTAAAGCCGTGAGGGCAGCATATCTCATAAAAACTCTGCAGTTAAGCGTGCTTGTGCGAGAGCAATCCAGGGATGGGTGACCCCCTGGGAAGTTTCGTGTCGAGAACCTAAAGTGGACAATATTGTGATACATGCCAAAGGGGGATGTTACAAATGATATTAGAGCTAGGGCACGGGTCGATGTGTTCGATGGGGTCGTCGAACCTTATAATGGGGGTGAAGGTGGGTTAGACCTAATCCCACATAGACTTGGAAGGAGAACGAAACGTTTCCTTATAAGGGGTGTGGATACCTTCCTTGTCACAATGTGTTTTAAAGCCGTGAGGGCAGCATATCCCATAAGAACTCTGCAGTTAAGCGTGCTCGAGCGAGAGCAATCCAGGGATGGGTGACCCCTTGGGAAGTTTTCGTGCCGAGAACCCAAAGCGGACAATATTGTGTTACGTGCCAAAGGGGGATGTTACATTTCATGATTGAGTTGCCATGTCGACTTTTTTTTATATGAAATTTGTTTACTCTTGACTTTAATTGGCTGATTAATTTAGCATAATTTTGAACTTTGATGGCTAATTTTGAGATTGCCCCCATGTCCACATATTCATCACTAAATCTCTAGAAAAAGTTTTTAGTTTTCTGTCTGGATTAGATGTGTGTACATTTCTATTTAGTGATGGTTTTTATGCAAACATTATATAAGATTAGGATTTGTTGTTGTATTAACAGGTTGATCTCTCAAAGCTGCCATTGGAGATAGGTCATCTCTAGGGGTACTTGTTTGAGGGTTGGCCAGGTGTTGATGACGATGAGAAAAAAAATTAATTGTTCAAGTATTTGACTTATAGCTGATGTGTGGTCTTAAGAATGGTTCTAAGATTTCCTGATTTGGTTTGAAATATTTATTACTTGAAAAGTTCATGAAGAATTGGAATCAATCCACTCTTGATGATGATCAATTAGTATAATGTACATAAATATCTACTTATTTCTATTTACAATTATCTCATAGTAAAGTAAGCTTGAGTTTTTATTTTATAAATGGTTTGAAATCTTTATTTCTTGAAACATTCTTAATTTCTATTAGAAGTTTTGTATATTGTAATTTAACTCTATATGTTGTATTTGTTGGTGGGTGTTATGTCACATTAGTGCTTATTGATTCAATCTTACTCATGGAAAATTTCATTTTAGTTTATATTTTTTCTTTGTATTGGGGATCTCATGAATTATGAGCATTTCTTGCCTTATCATAGGATTTTTTTTTTTGTTTTTTGTTTTTGAATCTGATATCAATGCCTTAGTCTAGTTTAAGTTTCATCATATTTGAAGATTTCACATACTTAACAGTATTTAACATTTATATTATTGCAGGTGTATATGTATGAAGTTCATGTAACATCTTGGAAAAATGATCATAGATAAGAGTTGCTCTTTATCGGTAGTAGGTACCAGCTACCCATAGATTCTCTTAATGATTTTTTTCTACTCTTATTTATATTAGTAATTTGGATGAGGTGAGTTACCAAAAATTAATATTTTCATGTTGTTTTCAATCAATCAGAAAGTAATGCGTTTTTGCAGGCAATCTTTAGCCCTCCTCCCAACTACAATACGTGGGGGTATTCCTATAATCTTTCCTCAAGTATGTGCCCCTGTCTTTTAGTTGTTTAATTCACTATTTTTAGATTTATTCTACTCATTTCTTTTGTTTATGAAACATCTCAATGTTTTCTTATGCTTTTCCCTTTCCAAATTAGTTATAGCTGCCACTTTTTTATCCTACGTCAATAAGAATTTTGTTAAGAGCTGAATGTTAACATTTTCTTTCTTGGGATACTTTTCTACAAAGTTAAATGTACTTGACATATATATCTGATATTGTTTTTCATATGAAAGAAATGCATCAAATTCAAAAAGCATAGGTGCAAGTCTTGTGATGTTTTTGATTAATAGTTTTATTGTTTGTGGAACATAGTTACAGAGAAGGGTTATAAATTTTGAGAATATAGCAGATGAGTAAGTTTTGATTCATGTACAGTTACTCAAGTTATTAAATTACATTCCATTGTCATTAAAGGAGTGGAGGGGGAAGGTATGTCACCAAACTTCTTTCTCGCCTCTAGTGTGTATGTGTGTTTTCTTGATCATAGTTAGTATAGATGCAACATGATCAGTTGTATTGTGGATTTGTCTAGGTAACAAATATAAAGATATATAGTTTAAGACATGGCTTAACTAGTTATTAACAATAGTTGACCACAAATCCATGATTAAATCACAAATTTTCTACTTCTACATATTTTAACATAAATCTTATGAAAACAAAAACATAAGGTTTACATTAATACCCCTAATCAAATATATGTTTTTGAAAAAAAAAACATATTTTCACCACATAAGTATGCACCTTGCAGTGAAACTAAATAGCTTTGCATGAACTCTCATGGTCATAGGTAAAAGAATGCAAATGTTACATCATGATTTTGAATGTACTAGTGTTTTTGGTTACAAGAATAATATATAGTTTAAAATGTTAAAAGTCTTGTCATTTGTTGATTTGTTACAAGTTCATGGACTATCATTGAATAATTATTCCCAAATTTTACGTAAAATTTGAAGGTATAAAGTTGGGCGAGTGGAACAATTGGAAACATCAGAGGAAGCAAAATTGAAAGGTCTATTGTTATAAGTTTTGTAACCTAAATGTATTTCCTTTTATGGTAATATTAAGTGTCATATTTTGTCATTTATAGATAACACGTCATTAATTATTTATATATATTATGTTTCTAAATGTTCACATGTATTTCGAAGGAAATTAGCAAGTTACACCATCAACCTTGATCAATGGAAACATTGGGTCTCGAGTTGTTCATCTTCTTGCTATAAAGGAGGTATATTCTTTTTAGTTATATAACTTTGTTGTTATTTCAAATATATTACTATTATTTAAATACTTTATTTAAATACAACTATATTCATTGATCAATACATTTGTGCACAGGGTATGAGAAATCTTGATAATAATTCAACTACATATGGATTTCCCTTTATTGATTGTGATGCCTTACAATTTTGGGTTGGATGAGTGAGTGATGATGCTTCATGTGCATCTTTAGACTTATTTGACTTTACTTAGACTTTTGTTTAAAAGAATTCAAAATATTGATGATCAACAATGAAATTATTTTTATTTTCTACGAACTACAATTAAATTAGTTTTTTATTTATTATTATAACGAAAAAATGTGTTGTTATAAGTAGCATGAATTCTAGAATCACATATAATTAGCGGTTAAAAATATATGCCAAAAATATTTTATTGCATTGTAGCAAATAAAAAAACACCACTAAAAGTATGAACAATTTTAGAATTGAATTAGTTTTTAGCAGCACAAATTATGTGCCACAAAATAGTTTTTGTCTACTGTGGCAAATAAAAAAATGTCACTAAAACCCTAAAAACTGCAACGTCAAAACTGAAAAGTGTCACCAAAAGAGTTTTAGTGGGAGCGTTTGTAGTGACACATTTTATTTGTGCCGTTGATTCCCTTTGAAACATTTAGTGGCATTTTTTTTGGGTATTTAGTGGCACTTTTTGTATGCCGACATTTTTTTGTAGTGTGTGTGTGTATATATATATATATATATATATATATATATATATATATATATATATATATATATATATATATATATATATATATATATATATATATATATATATGTGAGGGTTTAATTGAAAAAAAAGGTTGAGAATGGGGGAACCATTCTTAACCAATCATTTAATGAGCTTAAAAAACACGGTGGCAAACTTCTAAATAATCCAAATATAATAATGAGCGGTGACAAATTTGTAAATAATCAATAAAAACATTAAACCTAAGGGCACTTGAGTAACTTCATCGCACATCAAATCTCGACAGAAAACCATCATTTCCCTTTTCGAACACATCATCGTTACCCCATAACACGAAAACCATTTGCAGAAGGATTCAATAACATAAAGCATTCTCAACATCGAGAAGAACAAAACGAAGAAAAATGTCTTCCGATGAAAACATAAACGAAACTAGTTCCTCACTGTTGACTATGGAAGGTAATCATCAACGTCTTTTCTTCGATTTTTAACGATTTGTAATCATTTCTAAACTTATCACTTGATTACTTGAAATTTTTCGTAATCATCGTTCATTATTAGTTAATTTAGAACTAAAAATTTTGTATTCACACTATTCATTCTTCAAACTAGGTTGTTTACTTCAAATTTTGTGATAATCGTTCATTCTCGTAACCCTCCTTCATTATTATTTGATTTACTTGAAATTTTTGTAAGAATCATCAATTATTAGTTGATATATAAATGATTTTACATACTCTCTTCATTTTTCATACTTATTCACAATTTTTCTGTTAAATATAAACATTACTTCACATTTCGCTTATGTTGTCCTAATATAAACTACTTACCCTTACAGAAACAACACCAACAGTGAAGCATACATACAAACGAAAAACAAAAACCAATAAAAAAGGTAAATAAAATAGGTATTCCATTTAGATCTGATTAACTTTATTCATAAGTGATTGCCAACATTTAGATGAGATTTTACTTAAAATACAAGAGAAAATGAAAATACTGACGATAATTTTTTTTAATATGTTTTGTTTACTTCTGAACACATACAAAACTAAGTTATATATATATATATATATATATATATATATATATATATATATATATATATATATATATTAACATATGAATAGAACATAATTTGTTGTCATATATGAATTATTCAAATATGAATACAACAAAAATGACTTATATATGTTCTTTTCACATATGAATATAAGATACACATTCATATGTAAATAAAAAATATGAATATATATGTTTTATTCAAATATTCATTTATGAATATCAAACTCAATCTTCTACTCACTAATGAATGAAGGTAAGAAGACTAACATTTCTGATAAAGATCCACCAACAATGAGGGAAACACGATCAATGTAGAAAACTCACAAAGATATAAAATACATATAATATCTTTTATATCCCTACTATAATTTATAAATTACTTGTATATCCCTGCTATAATCTTCTTCTATTAACATATGAATAATTCAATATGGATATGTTTTATATTAAAAAAAACTATTGAATTCATGTATTCATAAATGAATAAATATATATGGCTTAGCTTTGTTTATATTCAAAAGCTAATCATATCTGAATGGAAACAATTATTCATACCTTTATTTATTTATTTTTTTTGAACATTTTTCTTTTGAAATTGGTGATTGGTCTTTAGTATATTCACATATGAATATAACATATACATATATTCACATGTGAATATATAAATATGGATATATTTGTTATATTCATTTATGAATAACTTGTATATCCCAACTATAATTTTCTTCTATTAACATATGAATAATTCAATCTGGATATGTTTTATATTATAAAAACTATTGAATTCCTATATTCATATATGAATAAATATATTTCGCTTAACTTTGTTTATATTCAAAAGCTAATCATATCCGAATGGAAACCATTATTCATACCTTTATGTTTTTTTGTTTTGGAACATTTTTCTTTTGAAATTGGTGATCAATCTTTAGTATATTCACATTTGAATATAGCACACACACACACACACACACATATATATATATATATATATATATATATATATATACATACATACATACATATATATATATATATATATATATATATATATATATACATACATGTGAATATATAAATATGGATATATCTGTTATATTCATTTATGAATAATTTATATATCCCAACTATAATTTTCTTCTATTAACATATGAATAATTCAAATTGGATATGTTTTATATTAAAAAAAACATTCGAATTCCTGTATTCATATATGAAGAAATATATATGACTTAGCTTTGTTTATATTCAAAAGCTAATCATATCTGAATGGAAACAATTATTCATACATTTATGTTGTTTTGTTTTGGAACATTTTTCTTTTGAAATTAGTGATTGATCTTTAATATCTTCACACACACACACACACACACACACATATATATATATATATATATATATATATATATATATATATATATATATATATATATATATATATATATATGACATCCCCATTTTCACGGCCAGAAAAGACCGATTTTGTTTATGCTTTATAAAAATCAGAGTACTTTTAATAAAAATGTTGCGGAATTTGTTCCCAGAAAAACACGATAAATACGTTATTAAAATTTTTTCGAAGAAACGTATTTTATTCATTTTAAAACATTTGGGATGTCATTGTCAATACAGAAACATAAGTATAAACAGAACTTACATTTATTTACACTAGTGATGTACATCTCTTTAATCTCTCAGTGTAATGTGACTTCATATCAACACCTGTGATATAAATAAACTGAGTGGGTCAGGTTGGGAAACCTGGTGAGTACATAGGGTTTTCAACCCACAATCAAGCAATTAAACCCAATTACTCATCCCCATTATCTTCTTTACTTTTAAGGATCTACCCTAAGAATCAGCTATTTCTCGTTCATTCATTCCTAAGGATTATCCTAAGGAATCGGCACGAAGTCCATTGTTACCAAAGCTTATAGATTACAACTGGTGAACACGTAGTCCAAAATATCTGGTAAACACTTAGTTCAAAAGTAACTAGTGAACACACTTAGTTCAAAATACCTAGTGAACACACTCAGTTCAAAGATAAGTAGTGAACACACTCAGTTCAAAGATACCTAGTGAACACACTCAGTTCAAAGATACCTAATGAGCACCTAGTTCAAAAACACCTACAGGTTACGAGCCTGCTAGCGTTCCACCAGACTGTCTAGTATCGTCCATGGTTATCATCTATACTCCACTAGATGAATGGATCACTGACAACATTGATGTCTTCCATCGTGTTATCACAAAACAACTATTTCATCTACCCATGTTTTACCCAACACATTTTGTAGATATAAAATACATATACACCTTAGATCATTTAAAACATGTATAAAAATCTTTCACCCAACATAGACAGTAAGTATTCAGACAATATGCACACACAACATGTAATTTATATTAAAATACTTCATATCTATGTGTAAGATGAAAGGGACCATGCACTCACCTAAAAGGTGGTGACTCAGCACTCGGACAACGCTTCGATACTCTCAAAACAATTTTCCTTCGATAAAACCTAATACCAATACCACTAGGGTTTAGTCTAACAATAACCGCGGCAAATTAATAGTCTAGCTATTATTATTATTATATAAGCGTTAAATAACACTCAATATAACTCATAATAATAGCCCAAATACTTATTATAAGTTCTTTAATAACGTTACTATATTAAAACATAAGCTATACTAAAGATAGGGTAGGCATAGCTCACTTACAGCGGGTTTTCTTGAAAACCGGGCTTCGCTGGAGCAGCGTTCCCGAGCCGAAAGGCTCTTTTCTTGGGGCCGTCGGGCGCTCCGGGGCTTCTGCCTCGTGCTAGGGAGTTACCCTAGGCTTTGGGGGGTTAGGGAGGCTTAGAGAGAGAGAGAGAGAGAGAGAGTTACCCAGCACCTCTATTTATAGGGTGAAATCCTGACAGACTCGCCAAGTCGGTTTACTGACTCGCCGAGTCAGTGCCATGTGTCATCATCTTATGGCTTTCCTTGGGGAGAAAGCCTTGGCCCATATTCAGCCACGTCACCCTTTTTGCAGCAGCACCCTGCTGACTTCTAAACCCCGTAACTTTCGCATACGTGCTCCGTTTTTGACGTTCTTTTTTTCCACGCGTAGGTAAAAACAAGATCTACAACTTTCATTTGGACTGCATCGGCTAATTCTCGAGCGATCTCAAATTTAACAGTAGGAGGCGTTTAGACTGTTAAATGACGTGAAGAATTCGTAACTCCTTCATACAGAATCCGTTTTCGTCTATCTTTTTACTGTTGAGTTCCTATTAATGAGATATTCAACTCTCGTTTAGGTCGCGTAAGCCAAAAACCGCTCAAACTAAAATTCGAGTTTCGGACTGTACACTGCTAAGCCAAAACTTTGAAAAATCATAACTTCCTCATACGAAGTCAGATTTGGGCGTTCTTTTTATGGATTTTCTCGTTTTAACATACTATATGACTTTCGTTTAGATCACTAAGGCTAAATCTTGCTCTATCGTAAATTCACTTTTCACGCTTCCCGGTGCCGTGTCGGTTTTGCCGTAAAACTTCGACGGGCCATAACTTCTTCGTTATAACTCAGATTTCGGCGTTCTTTATATGTACGGAAACCTTGTGACATATTCTACACCTTGGTTAAGATTATTTATTCTAAATAATCTTTTGTCGAAAATTCATTTTCGACCCTTATTGCCTCTAAATTGACTAGCCCGGATCTACGAGCGTTACAATTATCTCACCCTTAGGATGATTACGTCCCAGAATCATCAACGAAACATCGCTCATATGATGACTCCATATGTTATCTCTTCATCCTAAGTAATAACCATAACTTTGAAGTTTCTTCAAATGAGTATCTAACTCTAAGACTTCCTGACTGCAGGCGGTGCTCGATCTTGCACTTGCTCCCTATCTCACATTAGACTCCAAATTATGACCTTCAAGTCACAATCTTGATCCTCACTGGATATGAACTTAAGATAAGTTCCTTTATTACTACTATGGAACGATGTGTCATATTCTAATGACCTCTCATCGTATGTTGCTTAGACTCAAGTCTATTAGAGTCTTCCAGAACAGACTATACTTTCATTCATGTTCTAATCTCATCTTACAAGGTAGCATTTCTAGCTACAAGCAACTATCACGATACTTCAACCAATCGCTTTTAATTATCTTTTATTTCAATCTTCCGGCTTAAGTCAGATGTTACATCAAACTTGGTTCTCTAAACCACGTAACATACTTATCGTAGTCGGACTCAATTCGATATGACCATTAGGGTTGGGATAACAACAATTTTTCTTAGTCATTACCGAAACAATGGTGACGACATACTTGAATAAAACGAAATCAATTATTAGCTTCTTGGTAACCTTGTGACTTTCCCTGATCCAAGCATGAGTCCCGTGCTTCCGGTAGTATATGCATCTACTACCTTTCACACCTACTCATACTCGTCCCAAGTATTGTCTCGCAGTTTTCCAAGTCACCATACAAGAAAATCACATAACTGTTTAACACATCAGATAACAAAACAAATCTTTTATTATTTCTTGAAACTATTACATAGGTGTTCAAGTTCACCCTAGGCTATGCCTCTAATAGGCTACATCATACGATACTATGGCTACTGCATAACTTGATCTTCGGATATGAAGTCTTCATCCTTGATTCCTCGCATGGTTTTCTGCATCGTCGAGGATCATGTGAAATGCTCTTGGCCTTGGTGGCATGTTTGGCCTTGTTGCTTCATTCTTCTTTGGGCAATTCTTTGAAAGATGCCCCCCTTCTTTACATTCATAACACAACCTCTTGTTGGATGTACACTCATTGGCGTAATGCCCAGACTTTCCACACTTGAAACATGTCACCTCTTCGCCGCATTTTCCAAAGTGTTTCTTCTTGCATTTATCACACCATCTTGCTTCACCTCCTCCTCCAGGCTTTGAGAATTTTCTCTCCTTGTTGGACCTTGAAGATCCTTCAAACTTCCGCTTCTCTCCTGCCTTATCTTTTTCTAGACCTTTTTCTCTTATCTGGGCCTCTACGTTCTTAGCTGCCCTAACAGCTGTTTTCAAGGTAGTTGCCATTTTGACCATTAGGCCAAAGTCAGTGGGTAATCCGTTAGCAAACCTATCAATCTTGAAGAGTTCAGTAGGAACCAAGTAGGGAAATAGCTTCATCCTCTCAGTGAATGCGGTGGCGTACTCATCAACACTCATATTCCCTTTCTTCAGGTTCTGAAACTCGTTGTTCAGGTCTATCAGATCTATCTCTGCGCAGTACTGCATTTTCAATAGTTCCAAAAACTCTTCCCATGACATCCTTAGGGCTTCTCCTCGTGGCATCGTATCTGCCAATAGCTTCCACCAGCTCAAGACTCCAGTTTTCAGTTGTCTTACAGCGAAGACGGTCTTCTCTTTCTCGCTACAGTCGCTGCTCTCAAACACCATCTCCATCTCGGAGATCCAATCCATAATTTCAACAGGCTTTGGGCTTCCTGAGAGACTTGGTGGTTTTGCACCCAAGAAATTCTTGTACATTCGCCCATCCTTGTCGTTTCTCCTCTCCGGGCCATCCCTTCGTTCATCTTGAGTCTCCACTTGACTCACTTGGCGGCTGTAGTTCCCTTCCTCCGATTGCTCGGGAATCGGTTTGGGTTGCTCAATGGGCATAGTAGGTTCGTCCCTATTCAACATCTGCCTCATTTATTCCCTTTGTTCAGCTAACATAGCCCGAATCATGGCTTGAACTCCAGCCATGGTGACTGGCTCAGGTGCAACTTCTTCTACAACAGGTATTTGCTGAACCATTGGGGGTTGGTTCCTATTCTCATTTGCATTCACGTTTACGCTATGGGTCCTTGCCATCTTGATCTATACACCGAATAAGGTGAATCTGGACCTTTACTTAGGATTGACGTTTAAATCATCCTTATCACTCTGAAACGTTAACATGCTAGTTCTAATATCGTAGTCGTACATTTAGAATCCTAAACGCATAAGGTTTCCAAATCCGGTCGGCAATAGACCATAGATCCGATCAAACTATAGCATAACAAATCATTTAGCACATAAAAGTGATTTAGGCATCATTTCCTAAAATAAGCTAGTGCTTGTGTCTATTCAGGTGTATTACCTAAATCTATTTGACAAACTCCTCACAATCATCACTTAGCATTCTAAGTTTAAGTCTAGAAATTTCCTACAAATTCCTAGTTCGCTTAAACTAATGCTCTGATACCAACTGAGACATCCCCATTTTCACGGCCAGAAAAGACCGATTTTGGTTATGCTTTATAAAAATCAGAGTACTTTTAATAAAAATGTTGCGGAATTTGTTCCCAGAAAAACACGATAAATACATTATTAAAACATTTTCGAAGAAATGTATTTTATTCATTTTAAAACATTTGGGATGTCATTGTCAATACAGAAACATAAGCATAAACAAAAATTACATTTATTTACAATAGTGATCTACATCTCTTTAATCTCTCAGCGTAATGTGACTTCATATCAACACCTGTGATATAAATAAACAGAGTGGGTCAGGTTGGGAAACCTGGTGAGTACATAGGGTTTTCATCCCACAATAATATAATTATTATGTTTAAACAATCAAGCAATTAAACCCAATTACCCATCCCCATTATCTTCTTTACTCTTAAGGATCTACCCTAAGAATCAGCTATTTCTCGTTCATTCATTCCTAAGGATTATCTTAAGGAATCGGCACGAAGTCCATTGTTACCAAAGCTTATAGATTACAACTGGTGAGCACGTAGTCCAAAATATCTAGTAAACACTTAGTTCAAAAGTAACTAGTGAACACCTTAGTTTAAAATACCTAGTGAACACACTCAGTTCAAAGATACGTAGTGAACACACTCAGTTCAAAGATACCTAGTGAACACACTCAGTTCAAAGATACCTAATGAGCACCTAGTTCAAAAACACCTACAGGTTACGAGCCTGCTAGCGTTCCACCGGACTGTCTAGTATCGTCCAAGGTCATCATCTATACTCCACTAGATGACTGGATCACTGACAACATTGATGTCTTCCATCGTGTTATCACAAAACAAGTATTTCATCTACCCATGTTTTACGCAACACATTTTGTAGATATAAAATACATATACACTTTAGATCATTTAAAACATGTATAAAAATCTTTCACCCAACATAAACAGCAAGTATTCAGAGAATATGCACACACAACACGTAATTTATATTAAAATACTTCACATCTAGAAGATCGATTAGATCTTAAACAGGTGAATAAATATTTAAACAGTAAGAACGAATGCAAAATAAAGAACAACTCAACGATGAATCAAACGTGTCGAATGATTAAAACAAGACCCTCAGAAGAGCTCGATTAAGAACATCAATTGTAGAGGATTAGTAGGTTTACAAGAACGATAAAAGAAAAATGTAATGCTATCGTAATGATCGTTAACCTAATATGCATGCAAGCATATACTTATATAATAAACCTAAAAGGCTCTCGGTTGGACAGGCCCAAACCGGAGTACAAAATAATTGGACTAATAGCCGAGCCCAATGACGCAATCTTCAAATAAATCTTTAACCCAACAATCTCCCCCTTTGCGTCAATTGGAGCGAGATCTTCACTTGTTACTTGGGCCAGCAGCGGAGGCAGGTACTTTCTTCTTCACGATGTTAAACAGACGAGAGATAAGAGCCAGTATCGTCTGCCTAAACCTGATGTACCACTGGATCATGTCGTTGAAGTACTTAACATCATCCGCTGAATTTCTTTACACCTTCGGATAATCGATAACACATGCTCCAGACAAGCAGTGGTGTAAAGATGTTTGTCAGCTAAAGCAAAGAGACATTTCTGTCCTTCTGCTCTAGTGAACATGACCGAATTGCGTCTCGGGTCGATCTTGCCCATCTTCATCTGATTGAGATCACTGGCCGATCCCACAGGAGCTATCTTCGGTTTCTTCTTGAAGACAGTGGCAACCTCCTGATCCATAATGGCTACCTCCATGATATAACAGACAATCATCCTCTTGATATGGTCTATAATCGGACCATATTCAGCTTCATTCGTCAAGAGGATGTTATGCAGAATGATCCAATCATGAGGATTTAAGTTCGGTAGATCTGCCAGGGAGATATGATGTGCAGTTCTTGCAGACCCTCGAATCACCTTGAACCGAACATTGATGAATCTTCCTTCGGTATAAGGCTTCAGTACCCGGACGTTCACTATCTTCTGGGCGCTCCATGTTAGATACTGAGGACGAGCAGCCTTCAGATAGAATTCGATCAACTCCCTATCCACCTCAGGGTTCGGATGAGGGACTTCATATATATTGGAGAAGGCATGGAAGATAAATGCCTTTCGAGTCAACGACATGTCGAACTACGAGTCGACAGAATTATTGCAGTCGAACGAGATAACCGGCTCGAGCCATAGGATGCTGGGAGTATCTATGGCCTCCTTAATCATTCGCTCCCGAGTCCATGCAGGGAAGAGAGTCTTCCTGCTCTCGAGGAGATCGTGGGCTTCCTTCTGCTTGCGTTCGGCTTCTTCAGCCTCTCGCGCCACACGATTAACATCTTCATCGACATTGCGACTGTTATTTCATTTCAACATGTCCGCAATGGTTTCATCATCTTCATCTTCATCTTCATCTTCTTCCTCAGCTATGTTTTTCCCTTTTTCCTTCACACCCGAACCCGAAGCTTGACCAGTCGGAGGTGGTTCGGTTGTGTGAGTAGCTTTGGAGGAAGGAGGTGGTTTCGATCCGCTCTTCTTCTCTTCTCCCCCTTGTTTCGGATTGGACACGAAACTGGGTAAGCCTTCGATTTTGCTAAGAAGGTCCATGGCAGGAGAGAGTTTTTCAGCAAGGGTTCGCCTCACCGAATGGTTTAGAATCGGATCGTGTGCTTCTAGGATGTTGGATAGGGCAGCGTGTACATCTGAAACACATGTCTTGATAACCTCCCTTTCGGATCGAAGAGCTTCAAGCTGTTGTTGAGAGTTTGATAGCTGAGTGCTCTTGACCTTTAGGGCGGTGGTTTTGCTTGCCAGAACGTCCATCAATGAATTTTCAGCTGCGAGATCCTCCTGAAGCTTAGCGAGGCGCTCATTGATGGAGGCACGAAGGGCCGAGTTGTCGTCGCTTATGGATTGGTGTAGGGTAGGGAACGAAGTCAACTCCGTTGAGACAAACTTTGCCAATTGCTGAACAATCGGTTCCAAAGTTGTCTTGGTGGCGTCAGCGCTTTCCTGTAAGGACTTCAACAGGATAGAAGCGTCTGAGAATAGTTTATCGACTTTTGCGGTCGTAGCCTCACATGCTTTTGTGGAGGCGTCTATGGTGGCAGTGGCTGAGGCTACCGAATCATGCTGAGCCCTCGAGAAGGCATCAACAATCTTCTGAAGTGCAGCTTCAGATAGAGAGGACTGTTGGTTGGAAGATGAGGCAAGAAGTAAATCAACCTTCTCGTGGAGCTCCTTAAGATGCTTCTTTGTCACTGGAGCATCATCCTCTTCATCAATCTGAACCTGAAATGGACTAAAGTAGACCGAATCGAAGGTCATGTTGTCTCCGCCAAGAAACGGGTTATCTCCATCAGAGGCATGATCTGGAGATGGTGGGGGTGGTGAAGCTGGGGGTGTAGTGGTTTGGGTAGGTTCAGGTTGAGTGTGGGGTGGGGTAGTTTCGGGTGGTGGTTGAGTATGGGTAGGTTCGGTTGTATGCTGGGTTTCGGTTTGAGGTGGTTCGGTTACGGGTGGGGTTTCAGTTACAGGTGGTGTTTCGGTTGCACTGGTATGAACCCCCGTATCAGATACGTTGGTTGTAACCTTTGCAGTGGTTGTAGTTGTATCAGTGAAAATGGGTGGTGGTATAGAGAATGAGGTTGGTGGAATAGTGGTGGTGGGGTTTATGGTCGGAATGGAAGTAGGGATTGTTTGAGTGGGTGAAGGGATGGGTGAATTGTGGATTTCCATATCTGGAGTAGGAGATCGGGGTGGGGTGTTGCCTCTTGGAGGGGTTTCGCCTCTTTGAGAGCCATCCGAGTCCGAACTCTCACCTTCAGAGTCACTCGAAGAGGAAGGGATGACAAGCTTGCGCTTCGGTTGAGTCTTCCTCCTCTTCGGCTGTGGGGACTGTGCAACTTTCATTTGTTTCCTCTTCTTGGGAGAAGGACCTTTAGGATCTTTGGTCGCTTGCTTCCCTTTGTCCGCCTTTTTACCCCTGTTCACCGGTTTGTCAGCATCATGGATGGACTTTAACATTTCCGGTGTAAGTTCCCTTGGCCCTGACTGTTTGAACTCTTTGATCGTCCTGATGATCCTGCTGTCAGAAGGAACATCGCCGTACATTGTCTCCGGAATAGAGCCAATGAAGGAAAACTTGGATGCATCAGAGACGATGATCTTCGTGGTATGAAACATATCGATCGAAGACATCGATGCACCTGCAGGAGTGGGGACGTCGAACTTATCCATTGCCCACTTTGTAATGAGAGTCCAGAACCGGGCATACGACACCTCAGAATGTCGTGATGAAGAAGAAAGGCTCTGGATGAGCTGTTGCCAGAGGACCAACCCAAAATCTAAATTGACCCCGTTGTAAACTGCATACATGATCGACAAGAAAAGTCGACTAGCACCGTCGGATCCTGAGCTCCGTTCTGACAAGCCCTTAAAGAGGACTGTGAACATGCCGTTCCACTGCGGCGGCAAGCAGGATTTCTTGAACTTGGCGACGGAGATGAGCACCTCCGTGTACCCCATGTTGTAAAACATGTTGTAAAGATGGCCCACCGGAATCGTCTCCGGATTGATTCTTGAAGAGTCAGCAGCAAACCCTAGCAGAGTGCAGAATCGCTGCCTTGAAATCGAGGTCTTGTGATCAGCAACCTCAAAGAACACCCGCTCAACTGCTTTGTCGTAATAAGCAGTCGCATACACCTGCGAGAGCATCGTCATGGGCACAGACTCAACCCGTGATAGTGCAGGAGCGATTTGCGAGTACTTCAAGCACTCGATGATCGGAAACATGTAAGAATCATACGCCTGCGGTGTGAGGTCAATCACCAAGCATTGTTGAGGACGAATGGGAAGAATGTGTGAGGTGGCATGGACGGATGAAGATTCTGCCATTGTTGAAGGTAGAAGAAGATGAACAGTAAAGCTTTTTCGAGTTTTTGCTCTCTTGTAAATTTTGAAGCAGTAAAGAGGTAAATGGAAGTATTGACTGCCTTTTATAGTGGGTGAACGGAGAGAGAAAAATCGTTTCAAATCTTCTATGGAAATACGAAAAGGTTTCCCGGAATGACAGATGCGTGACAGTTGAGGCATGCGATGATCACGTAGGAGAGAGAGTGTCAGATTCCTAGGATCACGCCGCCCAACAAGCGCCGTTTCAGAATAAGCCGTTTCAAATCCTCACGCGCCTTTAAGTTCCAGAAGAGTGTCGCTTGAAATTTGCACACGCGTCCACTATGTCAGTAAAAGTATGGCCGTTTCAAATTCACACGCGCCCCTTTTTAACCACCGGTTGAAATTCAATCCTTTTATTTCCCGCCTGAGTCAGCAACCTTTCGTCTTATCTTGTAAATGGCATCTTTTGAAATAAATACCCACGTGGACGATGTTTGACCACGTCTTAATAATTAACCACCAATGCAATGAATCAGCCTGAAATTAATTAGTAACAGAATTTTGGAAAATCAAAGATTTTCGTGCAAAGAGTGTAAAAAGAAAAGAAATAAAGCAACTCTTTTGAGGAATGACTGTGATGTCAATAATGACACAAAACTAATGATCCCGGGCACGAATCGCTTCCTTCAAGGTCAAGAGAGACCTTAAAGTGTTAATGTGGATTCCCGTTGAATTACGATCAAACACTTATTAATAAATGTTGAAAGGCTTCTTTTAATTAGGCTACTTCAGGGTGGCTTTCGCTTTGATGCAACAATTCTAATCTTGAAATAAGAAAGAAAGTGAACAAAGTACTTGTGAGACCGGTGTAGTCTGTTGAACAAGTAGGTAGGAATGAATTTTAAATTGGCTTGGAAAAAGATAAAATCTCAGATAAAAAATAAAAAACTGGATCCCAAGGGAAGAAAAGTTATGGTGTTTAACAATTTCATAGGAATCACACAAAATAAAATTTGAGATTTCATGAAGGTACATCCGTCAATTCTTTGGTGAAAACTTGAGCAAATTAATTGTTCACCGTCAATTCAGATTTGGTGTTGAATTTTGGGTTTCACTCAGCTCGTAGTGGCACGAAACTAAGATCATAAACACAGATGTTGTGTAACCATAAACCTCAATGGTAAGTTCTGAGAGTCTCAAGGGTTACGTTGATGAAACGAATTGAATGGAGAAATGTAGTGGAGATGGTGTAAGAAAATAAAGTACCTCTGCTGCGAAAATAAGGACCAAGCAGATAACTCTTAACTCATGTGAGAAGAGAGTGAGGTAGCTCACGATTAGAATAAATGTGGTAGCCTTATTGGGAAGACAAGGTTTGTGTATACCAGGTCATGAAGGCTATTATTCAAAATCTTATGAGGCTTGGGACACATACAGCAGCATGCTTCTAGGGACACTTAAGTAAGCCAACAATGAGATCCCCATAAACACACAAACAAAATTAAAAGAGAAAAATATTTTTGGAGTTTTTGAGATATAGTAAAGAAATAAAAAAGAAAGAAAAAAAATAAGACTTAGAAAGAGTAGAAAAAAACTTTGGAAAAAATTGGAAAAACCGAACCCGAACGTTCGGTTGGGAAAATTTGAAAAACCGAACCCGAGCGTTCGGTTGGTTTCGGTTGAAGAAAATTTTGAAAAACCGAACCCGAGTGTTCGGTTGGTTTCGGTTCCAGAAAATTTTGAAAAACCGAACCCGAGCGTTCGGTTGGTTTCGGTTCCAGAAAATTTTAAAAAACCGAACCCGAGCGTTCGGTTGGTTTCGGTTCCAGAAAATTTTGAAAAACCGAACCCGAGCGTTCGGTTGGTTTCGGTTCCAGAAAATTTTGAAAAACTGAACCCGAGCGTTCGGTTGGTTTCGGTTCAACAAAATTTTGAAAAACCGAACCCGAACCTTCGGTAGGTTTCGATTTTGGAAAATTTTAAGAAACCGAACCCGAACCTTCGGTAGGTTTCGGTTTTGGAAAATTTTAAGAAACCAAGGAATTTAGACATGGAATCAGAAAATACTTTTTAACAATGAGATAAACAACTTTGTACAAGAAATATACAACCAAGAAAAACTACCTTTGAAGTGATGAGCGAGTCAGACGGTTTAACCAAACCCGAACGTTCGGTTGGTGTCGCTTCTTATGTTTGAGGTTGAGAGGTAGTGTGAGGTACTGAATCTGATTCCATCATACCTAGCCCTTGCAATATTCTGTTGAATGATGCTTCAGGAAGAGCTTTGGTAAAGACGTCAGCCAGTTGATCAGTGGTTCTTACGAAATGAACTTCGACGTTTCCATCTTCCACGTGATCTTTGATGAAGGGATACCTCAGTGCTATGTGTTTTGTTTTAGAGTGTTGCACTGGGTTATGACAGATCCTAATTGCACTTTCAGAGTCACAATATAGTGGGATCTTCTTCATATTGAGTCCATAGTCTCGAAGTTGACTCTGGATCCAAATCACTTGAGAGGTGCAGGATGCAGCTGCTATATATTCCGCTTCGGCAGTAGACAACGACACGCACGTTTGTTTCTTGGATTGCCAGCTAACCAACTTCCCGTCAAGGAATTGACAGCCACCAGTTGTGCTTTTTCTGTCGAGTCCACATCCTCCAAGGTCAGCATCTGAATAGGCTTGAACGAAAAAGCCTGAATTGGAAGGATACCATAGACCTAAGGAGGTGGTTCGCTTGAGATAGCGTAAAATGTTCTTCACTACAAGCATGTGCGGTTCGCGTGGGTTTGCCTGAAATCGAGCACAATAACACACAGAAAACATGATGTCAGGCCTGCTAGCAGTAAGATACATTAGTGAGCCAATCATTTGACGATAGAGCGTGATATCAACAGCCGGTTTGTCTAGGGATGGAGTTAGCTTGATGCCGAATGTCATTGGGACTTTGACTTTGGAGTCTCCCATCATACCAAACTTTGCTAGGAGAGTCTTCGTGTAAGCTTCCTGATTGATAAAGATGCCTTCGGGTCCCTGTCTAATATTTAAACCAAGGAAAAAGTTAATAGGACCCATTGAGCTCATTTCAAATTTAGTCTCCATCAGCTTTCTGAATTCAGTTGTTAGGCTGGGATTCGTAGAGCCAAAGATGATGTCATCGACATAAATTTGAACTATCATTAAGGTGGTTACCTTCCTTTTTGCGAAAGAAGGTTGGGTCAACCGAACCTTGTTTGAATTTAGACATCTTTAAGAATTTAGTTAGCGTTTCATACCAGGCTCTCGGAGCTTGTTTCAGGCCATACACAGCTTTATCCAGAATATAGCAATGATTTGGATACTTTTCGTTCACGAACCCAGGAGGTTGCTCCACATACACGGTTTCTTCGAGTTCTCCATTAAGAAATGCACACTTGACGTCCATTTGGAAAACTTCAAAGTTTTTGTGGGCAGCGTAAGCAAGAAATATTCGAACCGATTCCAGCCTAGCTACGGGAGCGAAAGTCTCTTCATAATCGATTCCTTCCTCCTGGCAATATCCCTTTACTACCAGACGAGCTTTGTTCCTTATTACATTCCCTTCCTTGTCCATTTTATTCCTAAAGACCCATTTGAGACCTACAACCGAGGCATCTGGAGGAGTTGGAATGAGGCGCCAGACTTTGTTCCTTTCAAATTCGTTCAGTTCGTCTTGCATTGCTTGAACCCAGTCGGAGTGATCGAGAGCAGTGTTAACTGTCTTCGGTTCAACTTTTGATACGAATGAGTTAAACATACAAAACTCAACCTTTGAAAATAAGGATGTCTGTTTTGCCTTCAGTTGTGATCGGGTCAGAACCTTTTCGGAGACATCACCAACCACTTGAGAGATAGGATGATCTCTGGTCCATTTGGTGAGAGGAGGGTAGTTTGGATCAAAGGTGGGATCTAGTTCAGCGTTGATCATTTCTTCTGGCTCGGATTGGCTTTCGTAGTCGAGCGTCATATCGTCATGCTCCCCCTCGATTGATGAGCTATGAGAAACTTGAGGTTCAGAGGTTTCTTGTGGTGCTGGACTTTCAGGCGTTGATGCACCTTCGGTTGGAGAAGCACTTTCGGTTGGAGAAGCACTTTCAGTAGCAGTTGTAGAGCTTGGCTCCCCCTCAACATGTGAGCTTGGCTCCCCCTCGACTGAAGCATCGTTGGATGGAGGTTCATTAGAATTCGATCCTCCTTCATTCATTCTCCTGGAAGCTTCTTCGACAATTTGCTTCATGTGGTCTACCTTGTTGTCGGCTGCATTTGCTTCTGAGAGAGTAGCTTTCTCTGGTTCGTCAAAGAGCTCCAGAAATTTCTCGTATAGATTAGCGATCGAGACTGTGACTTGGCCAGTTTGAGGAAAGATTTCCTCAGCTGTGTCTTCTTTGGCCTGTAGCTTTTTGACATAGCTATCGTCAAAAGTCACGTAATAGGTCTCTTCGATTTTTCTCGAACGCTTGTTTAGGACTCTGTATGCTTTGGAAGTGAGAGAGTAGCCCAGAAAGATTCCTTCGTCGGCTTTGACATCGAACTTGTTGCGGTGTTCTTTAGAGTTAAAGATGAAACACCGTGAGCCGAACACATGGAAAAATTTCACATTGGGCTTTCTGTTGTTGAGAATCTCGTATGGTGTGAGCATGAATCGTTTGTTGAGATAAGACCTGTTCTATGTAAAACAAGCAGCAGAAATAGCATCAGTCCAAAAATAAAGAGGTAAGGAAGCGAAACTTAGCATAGTTCGGGCAGCTTCACACAAAGATCGGTTTCGTCTTTCGACAATTCCGTTCTGTTGTGGTGTGTAAGGAGCTGAGAAGTTGTGACTTATTCCCTTTTCTGCTAGAAATTCTTCAAACTCCCTGTTCTTGAATTCCGGACCATTGTCGCTCCTGATGTTGCGAACGACCTTCTTGAGCTGTACTTCAATCTGCTTGATGAACACTTTCAGCTTATGAGTCGCTTCAGACTTGAGCTTTAAAAAGAACACCCATGTAAATCGTGAAAAGTCATCAACAATAACAAGAATATACTTGCTACCACCGATGCTTTCGATAGATGATGGACCACACAAATCAATATGGATTAATTCGAGTGGTTCAACAACTTTTGTGTTAATTACAGATGGATGACTTTGACGACTCTGCTTCCCCATTTCGCATGCAGCACACAAATGATCTCTGTTGAACTTGAGCAATGGAAGGCCCCGAACATGACCTCCAGTGACAAGTTTGTTGATATCTTTAAAGTTGAGATGAGAGAGTCTTCTGTGCCACAACCAGCTTTCGTCAGATTGAGCTTTTGATAATAAACATATAGCTGGGTTTCCTTTGATGGGTTTAAGGTTTAGAGGAAACATTTCTCCCTTTCGCTCCGACTTGAGAATTACTTTCTTTGTCTTCTTCTCAATGATTTCAGAACCTTCATCATTGAATGAGACTTTGAGATCTGTACCTCCAACAAGCTGAGATACACTGATGAGATTGTGTTGTAGTCCTTCCACATATGCCACCTTCCTTATAGTAAATTCACCATTAGTTATCATCCCGTATCCCTTTATGGTGCCGAAAGAATTGTTTCCAAACTTGACATTGCCACCATTTGCAAGAGACCTGTATTCCCTGAGCTCCTCTTTCCTCCCTGTCATGTGACGCGAGCAGCCACTATCGATGTACCATTCTTCGTCGAACTGCTCGTCACTTATAACCTGCAAAAATTAAGCAGATTTAGGAACCCAAAGTTTCTTGGGTCCACGTGAGCTTTTCATGGGAACAGGAACAGTAAGAGAGATGTCAACAAGATATGTTTGTTTTATAAATGTTGTTTCATCTTTCCTTTTAATGGTAAAAACTTTGATTTTATTAGGATTAGGTGCGTTCGGTTTAGACTCTGGTTTGGATTCATTAACCTTCTGTTTGCCCTTTTGTTCAGCTGACGAATGAGATTTTTGAGAAGGAACAGAATGAGCTTTAGAGCAAGATGGAGATGAGTTGGAAGAATTAGAAGAATTAGATGAATGAGAAGGAGTGGGCTTAGATTGAGATGACTTTTTGGCTGGAGACTTTAGGTGACCCTTTTGTTTTTGATCATTGGTGGGACTGACCTTAGAGTTTTGATCTCTTTTGACTTCAGAACCGAACCTTTGCTTTCGGTTGGAATCGTTCTGTGAACCGAACCTTTGCTTTCGGTTGAAGTCATTCTCAGAACCGAACCTATGTTTTCGGTTGTTGTTCTCTTCTGAACCGAACCTTGGCTTTCGGTTGTTGTGGCTCTCATTCTTTTTGACAGGATTATTCTCAAACTTCAGATTCTTATCTTGATGTGAGAAATATGCATTCTGGGACTGCCAAAATTGTTTCCTTTCGGAGAGATTCTTCCTGTATCTTTGGTTCCTTTCACGTTTCTTATTCCTCATCTGCTTCGGTTGATGATGAATATTCGCTTTCATTTTTGGTTTCTCCTTGGCTGGTTCACTTTGAACTGTAGGAGTTTCACTTTGAACTGAGGAGCTAGAGGGAATGTCTTCTTTTGCCGAACTGCCATCCTCTTGAGGAATGTCTTTCGTACCACTGGTGCTTGGCTCATCGAAATTATCCGGCTTGTTCAAGGGTTCAGGTATGTATCTACCTTTACTCATCCATGAGGTTCTCTCTGATAAGCCCACCGTTTCGTTTGCATTATCTATTGGAGCTGACCAGAAGTACTCATCACAGCCATCAGCATTGTCTTCGTTCATAATAGCTGTGAGTTCAGCGGTCTGATGCTCGGTTACTCCAGTGACCTTGCAGACTTGATTCGGAGTGGTCCTGACCTTTTGATATACAACTGCTTTCTCTGCTAAGATCGGGGACTTTTTTTGGGACAATCGAGCGAACTCCACAGAATTTTCAGAAATTAGATTCTTGTGGTTTTCAGGTTCGCTTTTTACAAATTCTGAGCAGTCAACCGTGTCCTCTACAGAAATTTCACTCATGTTGTCGTCCTCATTAAGCTCAGATGCATTTTCAACATCTATTTTGTTTTCTGAGCTCAAGTTGGCGTTTAAAGAGTCAAATTTTTGTATGGTTTCGGTTCTCAGTTTGAGTCTATCATTTTCATCCAAAAGGTTTTTAAGCATGTCCTTGTGGTCCTTGGATTTAATGAAAGATTCTATTTTGTCCAGTCCATACATGTAGGTCGGATTGACGTCATCAGATGATATCACACTCTCACAGTTATAAGCTTCGGCATCGATTTCATCCTCCTTAAACTCAAGGAAGGGCAAAATCATGCGATGGATCTTTTGGCCTATTTCACAGTCCAAGTGAAGCTGAGTAATATTAGAATAAAGACGTTTTGCAATTAAACAAAAAACATTCCGCTGTTTTAACAACTTTAAATTGTCTCTTTGTAAATAAATGTTTTCGTCTTTTATTTTAACTAATTCAGACTCCTTCAACTCGATCCACATCCGCTGCTCCTCACTCTTCGAAGACACCCTGCTTAATTGATCAGTTAGGTTAGAATTGGTGACTCGAGTTTGAGTTAAGCTACTATCTAGATGAGAAATTCTTGTATTAACATTTTTTAGTTCTTTCTCATATGAGGATTGTGGTACTTTAAATGAAACGAAAACCGATTGTACCTTCTTGATCAGTTCATCGAGCTCATTGAACTGCTGGCTGAGTGGTTTGGCCGTAAAGCGCATGTCCTGCTTCTCCTTCGGTTCCTCGCTTCCACCATCAGTGTTGTATCCCCTCATCTGGGATACATCAGACACCATGAAGCACCTTCCTCCACTGCTCTCCTCCTTTGCCACACAAGCCTTTCCATGAGTAGGCTTCCTCACTTCATCGTCTTCTGAGTCGGTAGACCAAACTTCCACGCTACCGAACTCGTCATCAGCAACCGAACCCTGCATAATTAGAGCATTCATAGAAGGGTTAGCGGTAGATTTCTTCTTTCTCATCTCGTCAAGCCTTTTCTGCAACAAGGCTTCCTCATCCTTTTCCTCGTCCTTTTCAGCCATCTGTTTGAGGACACAATCCTTAGCATAGTGGTTTTTCCCACCACAGTAGTAACAGCTTACTCCAGAATCACCATCTGCCTTCGGTTCCTTCTTGGGCTCTTCGACCTTCGGTTCATTGTTAACTTTTTCTGAGCTATAACTCCCCTGCCAGTTTCGGTTTTTGTTGCTGGGGAATCTCTTCTTAATGAACCTTTTGGGGTTAGACACCATCATAGCATAATCCTCAGACGTGAGGTCATACTCCTCCAAGTTGAGGTCTTCATCCTCCATCACAGCTTTACTTTTTGATAGGAGGGCCAGTGAACCTAGGCTTGAAACAACGTTCTTTTCCTGCATCACAATCTTTTCCTGGGACTTGAGAATACCCACCAGTTTCGCTAAAGAATATGATTTAAACTGCTCATGGGCTTTAACCGTTGACACCACAGCTCTCCATTCTGACCTTAGACCATTCAAGAACGTAACCTTCTGCTCGATAAGCTTCCTTTCGATGTCATGCTTGATCATCCTGCTGAGAAGATGATTGAAGCGATCGAACGTCTGGGTCATAGTTTCTTCGGCTCCTTGCTTGAATTCTCCAAACTCAGATAAGAGCAAGGTTTGGATAGAATGTTCAAGATCCTCGCCTGTAGAGTACAGTTCGCGAAGTCTATCCCAAACTTCCTTTGCCGTCGTGCATGAGCTGACCAACCTGAAGGTGTCGGACTGAAGGGCGAATCTTATCAATCTTAATGCCTTGATATTACACTGGAATTTATCCTTTTCATCTTGCGCAATATCTTTGACATCCTTCAGCAGATCATTATACTCCTTTTGAGTTTTGATGATCCTTGACATCGCAAAATGAGAAAACGGTCCATTAATGATTGCTTCCCATATGAGGTATCCATTATCCTTAGATCCTCTAACATAGTCTTCGAAGTGATGCGCCCAGACTTAATAATCATGGGTATATAGGATTGGAATCTTCGTGGTTGAACCGATGCTGTTGGAAATATTGATAGGGTTTGATTGCGACTCGTCCATTATGATCGAAAAACCTGTTTAAAGATCAGACTTGTAATAAATCAGATTAGGGCAAAACAATAAATATCAAGATACGTCAATAATGAGATGACGGCTCAATAAATATCAGTAATTGCGGAAAAAACCCTAATTGAAACCTTTTCACAGAAAAGATGTGTATCGATTACACAGCCTCCTGCTCTGATACCAATTGATGAGATTAAAAACTTAATCTAGAAGATCGATTAGATCTTAAACAGGTGAATAAATATTTAAACAGTAAGAACGAATGCAAAATAAAGAACAACTCAACGATGAATCAAACGTGTCGAATGATTAAAACAAAACCCTCAGAAGAGCTCGATTAAGAACATCAACTGTAGAGGATTAGTAGGTTTACAAGAACGATAAAAGAAAAATGTAATGCTATCGTAATGATCGTTAACCTAATATGTATGCAAGCATATACTTATATAATAAACCTAAAAGGCTCTCGGTTGGACAGGCCCAAACCGGAGTACAAAATAATTGGACTAACAGCCGAGCCCAATGACGCAATCTTCAAATAAATCTTTAACCCAACAGTTACTATATTAAAACATAAGCTATACTAAAGATAGGGTAGACATAGCTCACTTACAGCGGGTTTTCTTGAAAACCGGGCTTCGCTGGAGCAGCGTTCCTGAGCCGAAAGACGCTTTTCTCGGGGCCGTCGGGCGCTCTGGGGCTTCTGCCTCGTGCTAGGGAGTTACCCAAGGCTTTGGGGGGTTAGGGAGGCTTAGAGAGAGAGTTTAGAGAGAGAAATAAGAAGGTTGAGGGGTGAGGAAATGAAGGAACCCGACACCTATATTTATAGGGTGAAATCCTGACGGACTCGCCGAGTCAGTGCCACATGTCATCACCTGATGGCTTTCCTTGGGGAGAAAGCCTTGGCCCATATTCAGCCACGTCACCCTTTTTGTAGCAACACCCTGCTGACTTCTAAACCCCGTAACTTTCGCATACGAGCTCTGTTTTTGACGTTCTTTTTTTCCACGCGTAGCTAAAAACAAGATCTACAACTTTCATTTGGACTCCATCGGCTAATTCTCCACTGATCTCAAATTTAATAGTAGGAGGCGTTTAGACTGTTAAATGACCGCGAAGAATTCGTAACTCCTTCATACGGACTATGTTTTCGTCTATCTTTTTACCGTTGAATTCCTATTAATGAGATCTTCAACTCTCGTTTAGGTCGTGTAAGCCAAAATGTGACAAACCGATATTTCAAGACGATATGTTGGGACGCAAGTCAAATTTAGGTCAAAATTTAACTTTCCTAAAATCTTATTTGGGTTAAATAAATTAGAAGGAATCGTATCAAGGTTTCCAAGCATATAAAGAACGCTAAAATCCGAGTTATAACGAAGAAGTTATGACCATTCTAAGTTTTCCAACAGAAAAACGACAATACGAAGTTACGTAAAAACTCGAATCGGAGATCGAGCGACTTTTGGCCAGAATGACCTAAACGGGAATTGAAGGTCTCGTCAATGGTATTTCAGCGGTAAAAAGTCTGGCAAAAACCGACGTCAGATAAAGATGTTATGAATTTTTAAAGAAATTCCTTAATCACGTCATTTTAATAAATAAATAATAAAAATTATTTCATAATTTGCCAACGGAATCTAAACGAAAGTTGTAGATCATAGTCTCACCTTCGCGTGGATATAAAGAACGTCGAAAACGGAGTTCGTATGAAGGAGATATGAATTTTTGAAGTTTATTTAATATAATTATAAATTTAAATAACAACTCCCGGTATTATCCGAAGGGGAGTCATCGGATAGGGCCGGAGTACGCCCTGCGTACCCTCGTATGCCCCGCGTACTCAGATCGAAGGCCTCGGATCGTCCACGTCGCCCTATGCGAAGCTACCGACCCGCCATCCGACCCGCCGTCCGACCCGCCCGTCCGACCCGCTCCATCCGAAATACGTAAGCAGTGACGTTTCGTACGCGCTGCGTACCCTTGTACGCCCAGCGTACCGAGGCGGTTCAGCACCCCTATAAAAGGGATGCGAGGGCTTCCGAGAAATTTGCTAAATTCTTCTCTTTTCTCTTGCGTCTTGCCTCGTTTTCCGTGCCCGTTCAAACCCGAAGCTCTGGCCTTTTTGCTCAAGTCCCGAGGGTCGATTTTACTCCCGAGATTCCCGAGAATCCCGAGAAAAATCCGTTTCCCGAGACGAAACTCTGCCCGGTTTTCCATCTCGCTATCTTCAAACTTTCAGGTGAGTTCATACCCCTATAATCCACACTTTTAAATGTTTTATAAACATTTTTATATGCTTTTAAGGGGGGGAATACAAGTAAAACACACGATGATTATCGTATGTTATATAAAGTTTCGTTTTATACTTTTTATCAACGGAATCGTATGTGATTTATATCTATTATAAAGAAACTTTCGTATGCAAAATGTATCACGATAACATCATATCTTTTGAAATGAAAAGTGCTGTTATTTATATATAAATCAAACACTCTGCTTATACTGTATGTATATGTGTCCACCTATCATACTACAAACATACGATTATTTTTACACGAAAAACATCAATATTTTGGGATACTTCTTGTTAATAAATCAATCATCTATGATTTATAACTAGTATACAAATGGATTTACTACAAGTTTAACAGTTTTACTAAACCTATTACTTCAAATGATTTTCTTAAACGTTTTTACATGATTAAAGCTCGTTATCAAACTGTCTTACATACTGTAAGCTTCCTTTCAAAATCGGTTACAAAGGTGTTTTCAAACAATGGTTTTCCGTGTACTTAAACTGTCTTATCAAACAAAATTACTTTCAATCATTTTATAAACTGACATCAAGTCACAAATTCTTTATTTGACTTTTCAACGGTTTTACAAAACTTCTTTATGCTTTTATATTATAAATTGCATGCCTCTATATGTATAGTTATATAAGAAATGTTTAAAAGACTTAGAAAGGCTATCCACCCTATTTCCTTTTCGCGCCTTGAGATGTGGTCTGGTGGGATATTGGGTATTCGTCCGAAAGTCGTTTAAATATTAGTTACATATCATGTATACATATATGGTCATAAATGTTCCATCAGTTAATTTAGTTCCGATACAAATAGATATCAATGGTGTATAAACCTACTTGGTCACTCATCAATTACATCCTAGTAAACTATTATAGGAATAGTTTAGAGTAAACAAAACATTTTCCCTACTACAAGAAATTAAACCAGAGTCAGTTCATTCATGAGTCCAGACTACATGTTATATGAAGGAATACTCTTACATGAATACTTATACATGAATACTTTTACATAGACACTATATGGCAGATTACTACTACATGTTATATGAAGGAATACTCTTATATGAATACTTATACATGAATACTTTTACATAGACATTATATGGCAAATTACTATTACATGTTATATGTCTAGATACGGTTATATTGTTCGCCTTTCTATCTTTACCTTGTGATTCAATCACATCATCGACGAGATAGACCGGGACTTTATCTCCTAGTACCACATCATACTTTGAGGGACTAACCATTCCGACAACCACTGCTAGCAACAGAGGTAAATGAACAATCTACGGATGTTTTAGGTTGATACCATCGTGGGTATACATAAGGGACTAACTATTCCTAAACCCGGCTGTTAGCAACAGAGGTAAATGAACAGTCTACGGATGTTCTAGGTTGATACCATTTCAGGTATACTTAAGAGTCTACTAATAAGAGTTAAACAAGGAAAAACCATCACATTTTCAAGAGATGCGTACTTTCAAAACAGTCAGGTCTAGGTAAAAGACTACTTTCAAAACATTCGAGTCTTGGTAGAAGACTACTTTTATACTAGTAGGAAATATGGGATTTTCTAGAGCTTTTCATACTTATACTAAATGTTTTATCATTCATTTACCAGTCTTTCATATCAACTAATCAAAGCAATGACATTAAATACTTATGAACTCACTAGCTTAAATGCTGATCTACTCTTTCAAAATAACTTGTATTCTCAGGTTACAAATAGACAGGTGTCGACGATGCAAGGTTTAGAGAAGACGGAGCAGTCAAGACTCGTCTTTTATTTTAATAAGTTATTATCATATCTTGTACTATGAAAGAGAACACTTGTAACTAAAATTATACTATTGATGCAATGGATGATGTTGTTGCTTGTTTACTACTTTACATTTGTTGTGATGCATACATGACGTCCTCCGCCCCAGAACGTTTCCGCCGTTCGTGGTTTTGGGGTGTGACACAAAAACCGCTCGAACTAAAATTCGAGTTTCAAACTGTACACTACTAAGCCGAAACTTTGAAAAATCATAACTTCCTCATACGAAGTCAGATTTGGGCGTTCTTTTTATGGATTTTCTCTTTTTAACATACTATACGAATTTCGTTTAGATCACTAAGGCTAAATCTTGCTCTATCTTAAATTCACTTTTTATGCTTCCCGGTGCCGTGCCGGTTTTGCCGTAAAACTTCGACGGGCCATAACTTCTTCGTTATAACTCGGATTTCGGCATTCTTTATATGTACGGAAACCTTGTGACATATTCTAAAACTTGGTTAAGATTATTTATTCTAAATAATCTTTTGTCGAAAAGTCGTTTTCGACCCTTATTGCCTCTAAATTGACTAGCCCGGATCTACGAGCGTTACAATATATATATATATATATATATATATATATATATATATATATATATATATTCACATGTGAATATATAAATATGGATATATCTGTTATATTCATTTATGAATAACTTGTATATGCTAGCTATAATTTTGTTCTATTAACATATGAATAATTCAATCTAGATATGTTTTATATTAAAAAAACCTATTGAATTCCTGTATTCATGTATGAATAAATAAATATGGATGAGCTTTGTTTATATTCAAAAGCTAATCATATCTGAATGGAAACAATTATTCATACCTTTATGTTGTTTTGTTTTGGAACATTTTTCTTTTGAAATTGGTGATTGAAATCTCTGAAGACGAAGGACTTATTGCCAACTCTAATGACGAAGCGGTGGCCTTTTACTCCAACAACACAGTAAAGAAGTTTTATAGGAATCCATTCAATGGAAAGTCGAAAGTTGGTGAAATGAAGGGAAGTAACACTGGAAAAGTTAGTGATAAGAAGAAGTTTGAGAAGAAATAGGTTAAGAGTGAAGTTTTGGAACAAGAGAAAAAGTTAAAAGGTGATTCGGGAATTGATTGCCATTATTGTCATGGAGAAAATCACATAGCTAATGACTATATGCTGAAAAAGAAAGAAGAAAAGATGAATAGGGTTAAGGATGAGGCATACTAGTTCAAAAAGCTGGAAGAGGTGAGAGCAAAGTCGAAAGTGATGTCACTGGTTGCAAGAGGAGAAGATGAGGATGAAGGAAAATACCAAATATGGTCTTCTGGCTCGGATGATGAAGAAATGAGAAATCTGACACATGGAGCCATGTTTGCAAAGTTTGAGGATGATGAAGAAGAGAAGATTATTGGTCGTTGCTTTGTTTTGACATCAGCAGCCAAAGCACCAATGACTTCGAAGGTACGTTCTCTACTTTAATCTTTTAATATTCCTTCAAGTGCTTATAATTCTATGTTAATTGAGTTTGATGATGTTGTTACTTATGTTAATAATCTAGTGATTTCTGCTAGCAATGAAACTAAAAAAATTCTAGTACTCAGTTACTAGAAACCCAAAGGATATTGGAGGCGAAGAAGGCTAAAATAGATCATCTAGAGTTCCAAATAGCGAACATTATGATCGATAGAGATAGTTTGAATGCAGATAATAGGATTTTTTAAAACAAAGGAATGTTTACTGTAATTATGCTAAAAGACTCTATTGTAAACCGACTGAATTGCATCACTCTAGTGACATAAGTAAAGAACAACATAGGAAGCTTCTACCCTTCTTATCTTTTGAAAGGGAAAAAACTTGATGCAACTTCTTATGATTGTGAGATGACTATTTTAGACTTTGATAAAGTCCCCGATAATAGATATCCCTATGGAATAGTGAAAATCGATGAACATCTAGATACATATTCATATGTAAATAAAAAATATGAATATATATATGTTTTATTCAAATATTCATTTATGAATATCAAACTCAATCTTCTACTCACTAATGAATGAAGGTAAGAAGACTAACATTTCTAATAAAGATCCACCAACAATGAGGGAAACACGATCAATGCAGAAAACTCACAAAGATATAAAATACATATAATATCTTTTATATCCCTACTATAATTTATAAATTACTTGTATATCCCTGCTATAATCTTCTTCTATTAACATATGAATAATTCAATATGGATATGTTTTATATTAAAAAAACTATTGAATTCATGTATTCATAAATGAATAAATATATATGGCTTAGCTTTGTTTATATTCAAAAGCTAATCATATCTGAATGGAAACAATTATTCATACCTTTATTTTGTTTTTTTTTGAACATTTTTCTTTTGAAATTGGTGATTGGTCTTTAGTATATTCACATATGAATATAACATATACATATATTCACATGTGAATATATAAATATGGATATATTTGTTATATTCATTTATGAATAACTTGTATATCCCAACTATAATTTTCTTCTATTAACATATGAATAATTCAATCTGGATATGTTTTATATTATAAAAACTATTGAATTCCTATATTCATATATGAATAAATATATTTCGCTTAACTTTGTTTATATTCAAAAGCTAATCATATCTGAATGGAAACCATTATTCATACCTTTATGTTTTTTTGTTTTGGAACATTTTTCTTTTGAAATTGGTGATTGAGCTTTAGTATATTCACATTTGAATATAGCACACACACACACACACACATATATATATATATACATACATATATATATATATATGTATATATATATACATACATACATGTGAATATATAAATATGGATATATTTGTTATATTCATTTATGAATAATTTATATATCCCAACTATAATTTTCTTCTATTAACATATGAATAATTCAAATTGGATATGTTTTATATTAAAAAAAACATTCGAATTCCTGTATTCATATATGAAGAAATATATATGACTTAGCTTTGTTTATATTCAAAAGCTAATCATATCTGAATGGAAACAATTATTCATACCTTTATGTTGTTTTGTTTTGGAACATTTTTCTTTTGAAATTAGTGATTGATCTTTAATATCTTCACACACACACACACACACACACATATATATATATATATATATATATATATATATATATATATATATATATATATATAGGTTCAGGTTCATTTGAGACCATTCTAATTTTGTGAGACCGTGAGACCAAATCTAAAAATAATTTTAAAATGCAAAATAAATGGAAAAATACAAAAATTCTTTTTTTAAATGTTATTTTCGGAACTTGAATTAACTAAAAAAAATATTAAAAAAATATAAAAAAAATAAAAAAAAAAATCCGTTTTTTTTTTGAAAAATACGTGAAATATTCTAAATAGAATATTTCACTGACATATTCTAAAAAATAATTTTAAAATGCAAAATAAATGGAAAAATCTAAAAATTCTTTTTTTAAATATTATTTTCGGAACTTGAATTAACTAAAAAAAATAAAAAAAAATAAAAAAAAAATTCTATTTTTTTTTTAAAAATACGTGAAATATTCTAAATAGAATATTACATTGTACATATTCTAAAAATAATTTTAAAATGCAAAATAAATGGAAAAATCAAAAAATTATTTTTTTAAATATTATTTTCGGAACATGAATTAACTAAAAAAAATAAATAAATAAAAAAAAAATAAACAAATGCGTCTCACGGTCTCACAAAATATAAGTGGTCTCAAATGAACCTAACCCTATATATATATATATATATATATATATATATATATATATATATATATATATATATATATATATATATATATATATATATGTGTGTGTGTGTGTGTGTGTGTGTGTGTGTGTGTGTGTGTGTGACATCCCCATTTTCACGGCATAAAAGACCGATTTTGTTTATGCTTTATAAAAATCAGAGTACTTTTAATAAAAATGTTGCGGAATTTGTTCCCAGAAAAACACGATAAATACGTTATTAAAATTTTTTCGAAGAAACGTATTTTATTCATTTTAAAACATTTGGGATGTCATTGTCAATACATAAACATAAGTATAAACATAACTTACATTTATTTACACTAGTGATGTACATCTCTTTAATCTCTCAGTGTAATGTGACTTCATATCAACACCTGTGATATAAATAAACTGAGTGGGTCAGGTTGGGAAACCTGGTGAGTACATAGGGTTTTCAACCCACAATCAAACAATTAAACCCAATTACTCATCCCCATTATCTTCTTTACTTTTAAGGATCTACCCTAAGAATCAGCTATTTCTCGTTCATTCATTCCTAAGGATTATCCTAAGGAATCGGCACGAAGTCCATTGTTACCAAAGCTTATAGATTACAAGTGGTGAACACGTAGTCCAAAATATCTGGTAAACACTTAGTTCAAAAGTAACTAGTGAACACACTTAGTTCAAAATACCTAGTGAACACACTCAGTTCAAAGATACGTAGTGAACACACTCAGTTCAAAGATACCTAGTGAACACACTCAGTTCAAAGATACCTAATGAGCACCTAGTTCAAAAACACCTACAGGTTACGAGCCTGCTAGCGTTCCACCAGACTGTCTAGTATCGTCCATGGTTATCATCTATACTCCACTAGATGAATGGATCACTGACAACATTGATGTCTTCCATCGTGTTATCACAAAAAAACTATTTCATCTAACAATGTTTTACCCAACACATTTTGTAGATATAAAATACATATACACCTTAGATCATTAAAACATGTATAAAAATCTTTCACCCAACATAGACAGTAAGTATTCAGACAATATGCACACACAACATGTAATTTATATTAAAATACTTCATATCTATGTGTAAGATGAAAGGGACCATGCACTCACCTAAAAGGTGGTGACTCAGCACTCGGACAACGCTTCGATACTCTCAAAACAATTTTCCTTCGATAAAACCTAATACAAATACCACTAGGGTTTAGTCTAACAATAACCGCGACAAATTAATAGTCTAGCTATTATTATTATTATATAAGCGTTAAATAACACTCAATATAACTCATAATAATAGCCCAAATACTTATTATAAGTTCTTTAATAACGTTACTATATTAAAACATAAGCTATACTAAAGATAGGGTAGGCATAGCTCACTTACAGCGGGTTTTCTTGAAAACTGGGCTTCGCTGGAGCAGCGTTCCCGAGCCGAAAGACTCTTTTCTTGGGGCCGTCGGGCGCTCCGGGGCTTCTGCCTCGTGCTAGGGAGTTACCCTAGGCTTTGGGGGGTTAGGGAGGCTTAGAGAGAGAGAGAGAGAGAGAGAGAGAGAGAGAGAGAGAGAGAGAGAGTTACCCAGCACCTCTATTTATAGGGTGAAATCCTGACAGACTCGCCGAGTCGGTTTACTGACTCGCCGAGTCAGTGCCATGTGTCATCACCTGATGGCTTTCCTTGGGGAGAAAGCCTTGGCCCATATTCAGCCACGTCACCCTTTTTGCAGCAGCACCCTGCTGACTTCTAAACCCCGTAACTTTCGCATACGTGTTCCGTTTTTGACGTTATTTTTTTCCACGCATAGGTAAAAACAAGATCTACAACTTTCATTTGGACTCCATCGGCTAATTCTCTACTGATCTCAAATTTAATAGTAGGAGGCGTTTAGACTGTTAAATGACCGCGAAGAATTCGTAACTCCTTCATACGGACTCTGTTTTTGTCTATCTTTTTACCGTTGAATTCCTATTAATGAGATCTTCAACTCTCATTTAGGTCGCGTAAGCCAAAAACCGCTCGAACTAAAATTCGAGTTTCAAACTGTACACTACTAAGCCGAAACTTTGAAAAATCATAACTTCCTCATACGAAGTCAGATTTGGGCGTTCTTTTTATGGATTTTCTCGTTTTAACATACTATACGAATTTCGTTTAGATCACTAAGGCTAAATCTTGCTCTATCTTAAATTCACTTTTTACGCTTCCCGGTGCCGTGCCGGTTTTGCCGTAAAACTTCGACGGGCCATAACTTCTTCGTTATAACTCGGATTTCGGCGTTCTTTATATGTACGGAAACCTTGTGACATATTCTAAAACTTGGTTAAGATTATTTATTCTAAATAATCTTTTGTCGAAAAGTCGTTTTCGACCCTTATTGCCTCTAAATTGACTAGCCCGGATCTACGAGCGTTACAATATATATATATATATATATATATATATATATATATATATATTCACATGTGAATATATAAATATGGATATATCTGTTATATTCATTTATGAATAACTTGTATATGCTAGCTATAATTTTGTTCTATTAACATATGAATAATTCAATCTAGATATGTTTTATATTAAAAAAACCTATTGAATTCCTGTATTCATGTATGAATAAATAAATATGGATGAGCTTTGTTTATATTCAAAAGCTAATCATATCTGAATGGAAACAATTATTCATACCTTTATGTTGTTTTGTTTTGGAACATTTTTCTTTTGAAATTGGTGATTGAAATCTCTGAAGACGAAGGACTTATTGCCAACTCTAATGACGAAGCGGTGGCCTTTTACTCCAACAACAGAGTAAAGAAGTTTTATAGGAAGCCATTCAATGGAAAGTCGAAAGTTGGTGAAATGAAGGGAAGTAACACTGGAAAAGTTAGTGATAAGAAGAAGTTTGAGAAGAAATAGGTTAAGAGTGAAGTTTTGGAACAAGAGAAAAAGTTAAAAGGTGATTCGGGAATTGATTGCCATTATTGTCATGGAGAAAATCACATAGCTAATGACTATATGCTAAAAAAGAAAGAAGAAAAGATGAATAGGGTTAAGGATGAGGCATACTAGTTCAAAAAGCTGGAAGAGGTGAGAGCAAAGTCGAAAGTGATGTCACTGGTTGCAAGAGGAGAAGATGAGGATGAAGGCAAATACCAAATATGGTCTTCTGGCTCGGATGATGAAGAAATGAGAAATCTGACACATGGAGCCATGTTTGCAAAGTTTGAGGATGATGAAGAAGAGAAGATTATTGGTCGTTGCTTTGTTTTGACATCAGCAGCCAAAGCACCAATGACTTCGAAGGTACGTTCTCTACTTTAATCTTTTAATATTCCTTCAAGTGCTTATAATTCTATGTTAATTGAGTTTGATGATGTTGTTACTTATGTTAATAATCTAGTGATTTCTGCTAGCAATGAAACTAAAAAAATTATAGTACTCAGTTACTAGAAACCCAAAGGATATTGGAGGCGAAGAAGGCTAAAATAGATCATCTAGAGTTCCAAATAGCGAACATTATGATCGATAGAGATAGTTTGAATGCAGATAATAGGATTTTTTAAACCAAAGGAATGTTTACTGTAATTATGCTAAAAGACTCTATTGTAAACCGACTGAATTGCATCACTCTAGTGACATAAGTAAAGAACAACATAGGAAGCTTCTACCCTTCTTATCTTTTGAAAGGGAAAAAACTTGATGCAACTTCTTATGATTGTGAGATGACTATTTTAGACTTTGATAAAGTCCCCGATAATAGATATCCCTATGGAATAGTGAAAATCGATGAACATGTAGATGCTAATGATCTTGTTGATATAGTTAATAAGACTTTGACTGTAAATGAACAAATCAAGATTTTGAAAAAGACTGAGAATTCGACTTCTGACTCTCAAATTTTTTTTGCTGATATCGAAGATGACAATATCTGTGAAATTGAAGAAAAAGAAGTTGTTGACTGTTCTCAGTTATCTTTCATTAATGTCAAATCATTAGCTAAGGGTAAAGAAAAATGTCTTGATTCGAAAATTAAAGTTGACAAAGACCAACCCTGTACTTCAAAAGTGTAGCACCTGGTTCTTGGTATGTATTCTTTTTATTAATTCTTTAAATATTTTGCATTTTGGCCTTGGACTCGGTGAGTTGAAGGACCAACTCACCGAGTAGAAGCGAGGGGGGGACGTGGGACTTTAGCGATGGACTCGGCGAGTAGACCCTGTTTGGACAAAAACCCTAATCTGAGGGTTTGCACCCTATTTAAACACTTTAACTCGGCCTCCTTCGTCCCATTTGCTCCCAGAAGACCCCCATAGCAAACCCTTGCTGTCATTGAAGCAATCTAAGGCATTTGGAGTGATTTTGGTGTTTTGTGATCCAAGGAAGGAAGGAAAAGCTTGAAGGATCAAGAGGAGGCTAGAGGGACCCGATTTTGAGCATCATTTGCAGTCTATAGAAGGTATAAAGTCTATACCTTGTTTGTTCTTTTGATAGATCCCATTTTGTGGTGTTTTAGGGCTTTTCTAAGCCATTTTGGTCACCAACCATGATTTCAAGAATGGTTTGGGGTTGATGTTTCAGATCTAGGTCCTTAGAGGGGTTACAAGTCAAAAAGGAGTGGCTTTTGCATTTAAAGAAGACCCCATGCAATTTAAGAGCTTGTTTTAGGACCTTTTGAGCTCAAAGTCCCATGCAATCACGTAAAGGTTGTAACTTTACGTGCTAGATCGATTGTGGAAGCATAGATCTATCTTTTGATCAAGGGTTGTACATCAGAAATCAAAGACTTAGTGAGAAGATGTGGCCGACTTGACGAGTCCATCCTTGAACTCGGCGAGTCCAAGGTTTCTATCCCATATCAGTTGAGGGTCAAAAGGACCCAGTTGAGTGTGGAAAGGTTGAGGGAGTCCCGGGGAGTGACCCAGAGTTATGGACCAAGCCATTGTTCTAGAAATTCATGGGAGTCGGAGAGTGTATGAACAGACTCGGCGAGTCCAAGGCAATCTTCTTAAGGATGAAGATGAACTCGACGAGTTGTTCATACAACTCGGCAAGGCGGATGAAGATTCAGGCGATGTTCAATTGGAAGGGAAACTCGTTGAGTCATCGCGTAACTCGACGAGTAGAGACGGGTATAAGGAAAATAAAAGGATAGGGACTCGGCGAGTTGGCGAACCAACTCGGCGAGTCAGGTCAACTGGAAGTTGACCTTGACTTTGACTTGGTTTGGGGTAAAATGGTTATTTTACCCTAAGAGCAGTTGGCAGTGTATGACTAAGTGTTTTGTGGGAATTATAGCCATAGGATTTATGGAGCAGTAGCAGATGCAGTCAAAGGATTTCCCGCACAGATCAGCAGCTACAACAAGGTGAGTTGCCTTCCAGTAGCGGTGGGTCTAAGGCAACAATGCAGACCCACCAGTAGGAGATGTGTGTTAGATGATGGTCTTTGTGATATCATCTAGGTTTGCTATTATCTGACATGATACGAGCTAGTACGATATGTTATATGCTAGTAGCTGTAGGGGAGATAGTCCCCGAGATCATCGGTCAACAGGGCCGAAGGGGTGGTCATGCTCAGTCATGTTAGATCGAATGTGATTATGTGATACATGTTATGTGGTAGTAGTAGAGGGGTGAAATAGTCCCCAGTATCCAGTCGAAAGTACCGAAGGGAAGGCCAACACCCAGATATGCTAGGTAGTATCCGGTCGAAAGGACCAAAGGGGAGGCCAGCACCCAGATATGCTAGGCAGTATCCGGTCGAAAGGACCGAAGGGGAGGCCAACACCCAGATATGATAGGCAGTATCCAGTCGAAAGGACCGAAGGGGAGGCCAGCACCCAGATATGCTAGGAAGTATCCGGTCGAAAGGACCGAAGGGGTAGGTCGGGCACCTAAATATGTCTGACAGTATTTGTATGCTGTGTTAATGTATGGTATGTGGTACGATGAGGGAACTCACTAAGCTTCGTGCTTATAGTTTACAGTTTTGTTTTCAGGTGCCTCTTCGTCGAAGGGGAAGGAGATGGCGTGGTAGCTGCACATCATACACGCACATTGTTTTCTGCACCATGAGTTATTCTGGGATTTTGTACTCTGACATTATGGTTGTTTTATGTTTTGGTTTCAGACACGAAATATGTTTATGTAATGATATGATCAAACGATGTTTATTCACAAATGTTTTTCCAAAGTATTGATTTAACAATGAAATTTTAGGACGTGAAAATTGGGTCGTTACTAAAAGTTTTTGATGCTGACCATGTGATTGTCAAAGATAGTTAGACTGACAATAATGAGGATGACGAGGTTTCGAAGGAAACGAAAGATCCAAATGTTTCGAAAGAAACAAAAATTCCTCAAATTGTTGAGGATAAGGTGTATAAAGAAACAAAGAAATTTGACAAAATCATGAAAGAAAAAGGTTCGCATTATCGTGAACGTAATTCTGTGGTTTATCCAAACTTCAAGTGCACTGATAATGTTGTCTTTCCAAACCAAGTTTTTGTCACAATGGATAATGGAGATAGTGTGAAACCAGAGATAAACAAATTGGTTGAAGAGGACAATAAGAAATCTTCGAATGAAGGATTTTTCTCAAATCAAAGCACCGTTGAGAACAATCTTACCAAAAACTCATACACTTTTCAAAGACAAAAGCCAAGTCAAACTTGGGTGGTTAAAACCGAATAGTCAAAGGTTGAGAAACAAACAAACCATAAAGTTTTTGAAAAACCAATTCATAAAATTCAGAAACAAAAAGAAAAGATTCAAAAGATTTCACAAGAAAATGGTGTTCAATGTATAAGGAAAGAAATAAGGTATATTGGAATACTTATGTGTCTAAAAAGAAACAACATAATTCTTCCTCTAAAACATCTGAAAAGAAAAAAGTTTGAATATGTTAAGAAAAAATCACAAAATTCGTTTTCTGGTGAAAAGAAATCAATGTCAAAACCTTCGAAATCACAAAAAGATTTTTCAAAAGACAAGGAACATGTTTTGAAATTAAATCAAAAGTTACATGTTCAAACTTCTTATCATGAGTATTATGTGAAAAGTCAACAAAAAGGTTTCGTTAAGAGTTCTAACAATCCAAGGTTTTCACAAAATAATTTTCAGAGAAGTGATTTTCGATCAAACAAACAAAAGACTAATCATCGTGTTCCTTATCAAAATCAGTTTCCAAAGAATAACGTTGGTTATCAAAACCGATTTCAGAATCGTTATAATCCTCATGTTTCAACAGGAAAGAAAACAAGACACTTCGAGAAATCTAAAATTCCAGGGAGGAGAAATGAATCTTTCAAGCCTGATCGACCTCATTTTCAAAACCCACCTTCGAATTAAACCACAAAAGCTACATTTGTTAAAGGAAAAAAATGTGCAAAACTTCAATCATTGGTTGGAAGAAAGGGAAAGAGTTTTCAATTTGGGAAATTCTTTCAAGAACAGATTAAGGATGCATATGAGAAGTATCTGATTGAATCTTCAAATGGAAGTTCTTCGTCAAAAGAATCAAATCCATATGTTCTAAAATAGAGAGAAGTTTCGAAAGGAAAAGTCAGTCAGAAAGAAACTAATAAGAATGAGGTGCACGTTGATATTGACTTTGAATTTTCGAATGATTACATTTCGATACCCTTGAATAATTATGTGGACTTAATTGATAGTTTCAAAACAAAAGTTTGAAACTGGATAATTGGATATTCGATACATCAAGCTTTTTATTCTAATAACCCAGGACCCAAACAGCCTTGGGGACCTAAATTCTTTAAATGATTATAGGTTTTGTGTGACGAGCAATACGATGACAAATGGTATATCAACAGTGGTTGCTCTCGTCACATGACTGGGAAAAAGGAAAACCTAAGAGATTTTCGAAGTCTGGACAATGCTGGTGTTGTGAAATTTGGAAATCACATCAAATGTCAAGTCAAAGGTTATGGGAAAGTGACCAATGGGAAGTTTATAGTCAACAAAGTTTCTTATGTTGAAGGTCTTTAACACAATTTGATCAGTGTTTCACAACTTGTTATGGGAACTTGCAATCAAGTTGTTTTTAATGAAGAAGAAGCGGTTCCTGAAACACCAATAGGAAATACAATAATGGTCCATTCTTCACCTATGAGGGATTCTCCAGTTAAGTCGACCGGAAATCTTGATGACAATGTGAAAACTTCTATAGTGGACACAACCATGAATCACGGTGAACAACCAAAGATTTCAACTCCTGAGCAGACAACGGTCATACCACCCGAGGTTTTGCATACCGAATAATCTCTTGAAAGGTATCTAATACGGGTGAAAATGTCAACAAGGGTGATGGAGTTTTGACACATGAAGCCCAATGTAACTCTTCTCTTGTCGTATCGTCTACTTTCAAAACATCACTTGTTAATACTTCCGTTTAGTTACCACCATTACTTGTTCCAAACACATCTTATATCCCTTCTTCTACTCATTCTCTTGCTTTCGATACAATTATGAAACAACCCATTACTTCCTTATTCCCATCACAAATCTACTGAAGGACCCATAACAATTTTTGATGATCAAACTGATGATGGTGGGTTTGTTGGTTCTTTTTCTTACATCGAGTTTGATCCTGAGGAGGAGAATATTCCCGACAACATGCTCATGTCTGGGACACAGTTCAAAATTTTAAATTGCAAGCTTAATTCTCTACTACAACTTCAAGTTGATGAAGGAGGCAAACATTCAGTCTCGGGTATTGAAGTGGATGTTATGTTAAAAGCCCAAGAGTTTCATCTTCTCAACAAGATTGATCAGTCTGACAAAAACAATGAGTTACGTGTCAAGACTCAATCCAAGACATTCAATGATGCACTGAAGGAATTGAAGACAATTGCCAAACAACGACATGTTCTGTTTGTTCAAGATGTCAAAACCGTTCGAGAAGATGTCAATCGAAAGCTTGAAGAGTTAAGATCAGACATGGAAAAGGAATTTCAGGAAGTGAAAAATAGCTACTCTTCAATTCTCGAGAAGGTGGATATTATCGTTGGGGCTGTAACCAAAATCGCTCAATCTTATAGTTCTAGTCTTCCGAAGATGGATGCACAGGCTGCATTGGAAACAAAACATTTTGGTAATATTGATGCATTTCTAGGTGAATTGAAGACCATGGTGACGAAATCAATTTCTTCTTCTCTATTCACTCTTGAGTTTTTAAGTCAGAAGTTTCGTCTGCTTAAGTCAACAATTTATTCTAAATTGGCTCCGCTTTCGAAATTGTTGAACTTAGTTCCATCGGATGCTCCACCTGTTGTTACAAGGGTGCAAGGGGGAGAAAGAAAGGTGGATGGAGTAACTAAAGGCAAAGGAGCTTCTGGGAAGTCAAGTGGAGATGTTAGTGGTGATGCAAAAATTGTGGGAAAAGTATTAACAACTCAAATTCCAACAAATCTGCCAATGAAGACTAATCCAATAATTTCGACACCAACAACAACAATACCATTCGAAAAAGGGATTGTTATTGGTGGTTCAAGTTCATCGTCGAAACCCACACCCACTAAAGCAGATAAAGGAGAAGGAAAATCAGTTGTCATTGAAAAATCGAAGGAAGAGAGAAAAGCAGAGATTGTAGCTGAAATGGAAAAACAAAGACATATTCAAAGTATTCTCAGACTTCGTCAGAATGATCCTCCAACTCTGAACAAAGGTGATCCCAGAAAACTACATAGCTATGAGAATATTGAAGCCATAGTAGTTCATGGAGAAATGGATGACCTTGAGTAGAAACCAAAGAAGAGTTATGAAACTGATAACTCAGATATGAATCAACTTGATTTTCCTATCAACAAGATGATGTATCTTACTACGCTATCTCAGATTGTTGACAAGTTTGATGGCAGGGAAGAGTTCAAGAAGTTAAAGTTTAGATTTCATGCAGTACATGGGAAAAAATAAGAAAAAGTGTGGTCACTCATCAAGATAATTCGATTTTTGAATATATCTAAAGATGTTTTGTTCGAGGGTGTACTTCAAAACTTTCGATATCTTGTGATCAGGGCGAACAATAGCAAATTCACCTTTACTGTTGCTGACTTTCCTCTGATGAATCTAAATGACTTGTTCTCAGTGGCGAAGATTCTTAAAGTCAATAATGAAACGAAACTTCAGATTACAAGCAAAGAATAATATTTGATGGGTCTTGCACATATCAAGGTTTTCATAGACAACTATTTCGATTGTTTAGCCTTGACAGACATTGAATTAGCTTCGACAATGGGCAAAGAGATAACTGTTCCTCAATCAATTTTGAAGAGTAAAGATGATCTACAACCTAATGATGATGGGGAGATTTGTCTAAAGCCACTGGGAATAGTGTTTGTTGGAAGAAGCAAGAAAGGAAGAAAGATGAAGTATCTGTTTCAAGCCTGTGATGTCGAAAGATATACTACAACTCATTATATGAACCTGATGGTTCGTATGAATAACTGTAAGAAGAACAATGATAAAGATAAGGCTGAGTTGAAGATGGTGATGAATTAGTATGCAGCGATAAGAAGTTCGATGCATCAAGCAATCCAGATATTAATGACTTAGATTCAACATTTCCTAAAAAAGGGGAGAATGTTGGGCTTCAAAAGGAGTGAGATGTCGAAATTATCTTTGTTACTTGTAATATCGAAATTTTCGATTGTATGTTTACTTTAAAGACTACTTTTGTAATGAACCTTAGATGTCGAAGCCCTTATGTTTTTTGTGCTTTCAGTTTTCCCTATAAATATGGGAATGATACTTTAGAGGTGAAGAACTTTCCTGATTGTATTTGTATTCTCTTTCAACCTCTTGTATTCAACTGATCAAGCAATACAAAGTGTCAAACAGATTATATATATATATATATATATATATATATATATATATATATAGAGTGAGAGAGAGAGAGGAGGTTTCAAATGAGAAAAAAAGATTGAGAATGGGGGAACCATTCTCAGCCAATCATTTAATGAGCTTAAAAAACGTGGTGACAAACTTGTAAATAATCCAAATACATTAATGAGCGGTGGCAAATTTTTAAATAATCCAAAAACATTAAACCGTCATGGCACTTGAGTAATTTAATCGCACATCAAATCTCGACAAAAACCCATCATTTCCCTCTTCGAACACATCATTTCCCTCTTCGAACACATCATCGTTACCCCATAACACGAAAACCATTTGCAGAAGGATTCAATAACATAAAGCATTCTCAACATCGAGAAGAACAAAACGAAGAAAAATCTCTTTCGACGAAAACATAAACGAAACCATTTCCTCACTGTTGACTATGAAAGGTAATCATCGGCGTTTTTTTCTTCGATTTTTTACGTTTTGTAATCATTTCTAAACTTATCACTTGATTACTTGAAATTTTTCGTAACCGTAGTTCATTATTAGTTGATTTAGAATGAAAATTTTTGTATTCACACTGTTCATTCTGCAAACTAGGTTGTTTACTTCAAAATGTTGATAACCATTAATTCTCGTAACCCTCCTTCATTATTACTTGATTTACTTGAAATTTTTGTAAGAATCATCCATTATTATTTGATATATAAATGATTTTACATATCTCTTCATTTTTCGTACTTATTCACAACTTTTCTATTATAATATAAACGTTACTTCACATTTCACTTATGTTGTCCTAATATTAACTACTTACCCTTACAGAATCAACATCAACAGTGAAACATACATATAAACGAAAAACAAAAACCAATAAAAAAGGTAAACAAAATAGGTATTCCATTTAGATCTAATTAACTTTATTCATAAGTGATTGCCAACATTTAGATGGGAAACTGAATACGAAGAAGAAAACTGAAATATAGATGTGAAACTTCACGATTAATGGACAAGAAACGTATAATTGCTAGCGAGTTATATAAAGAAAAGAATTGTAACATCCATAAATTATACGCCAAATTTAAACTTTTTCAATCATAAATAAAAATCAAATAGCATTGTTTACAAAAATGTTTTCAAATCATTATCCATCAGAGTGTCCCAAAATCATAACATAAGGATGAGGAGCGGTACGGTCATGCCTTCGCCTAGCCATGATCTCCTGAAGTACCTGAAACAATAAACTGAAAACTTTAAGCCCGATGGCTTAGTGAGCTACCCCTAAAATACCAATACCACACTGACAATACCATATCAGTAATAATCAATCAATCAACATGCATACTGGGCCATCGGCCTGACTGGACCGCCCTACAGGGCCTACAGTCTATCTGGATCTATCCTGAGCCTTCGACATGACTGGTCCGCCACGTGGGCCTACAGTCTCCCCGGACCGCTCATAGAGTATGTTGGACTTCAGCACAAAGCAGGACCGCCTCAACCCAACCAATCAAGCAAATAACCATGTACGCATAACTATCATATACTGGCATATACAAACACCAAACATGTCTATCTCACTGATCATCAGTTATAGAATTCTCTAGTAACTAGAGCACCAACTAGCAGGTCACTAACATACAAATCCCTACAGATCATAAGAGCATAACATACTGTCTACCATGATTCCGATCTAACAGATCATAACCACATGTAGCATACCATAACAATAACAACTGAAGGGTCGGACTTGGTGCCGTAGAGCCTATCTGTCACACCCCAAAACCAAGTGTGTGTTCTTGGTGTTTTGGAAATCTAGACAAAATACATAAATGAATGGATGAATAGATGCACAAACACTAGATTAAGTGTTTTACTAACTTGAAATGATTAGAACACTTACAACTTTGAAGATTTGGAATTAAATCTAGGATGATACTTGAAAGCCTTTTTGGAGTTTACTCTTTTGTGAAATTGGGGAGTAAACACAAATGGCTAGACTTTTGGGGAGTAAACTCATACATAGGTATGAGTTCACGGTTTTTGGGTGATTTTTCAACCCAAACATAAAAGTTTGGTCGGGAATTTCTAAGACGCGAAGTGTTTGCGGTTTTTAAAATTCAAACCCGAGACGACACTTTCTTTCACCCATTCGTTTAAAAATAATATTAAAATAATCAAACGAACTTTATATTTCTTAAAAACAAGAAATAATGACATTAACTTATGATACGAAGTGGTTGACTTCTAGGGTTTGACCGAATGGAAATTTTTGGTTGTCACATCATCCCCTTGTTAAAGGGAATTTCGTCCTGAAATTAAAGTCTAAACAAAAAAAGTAGTTACAAATAACTAAGCAAAAAGATGAGGGTATTTCAGTTTCATCTGATCCTCACGCTCCCAAGTGAATTCCGGTCCTCGCTTGGCGTTCCAGCGAACCTTCACAATCGGGATACGGCTTTGCTTCGTCTGCTTGACTTCTCGGTCCATGATCTCTACTGGTTCTTCCACGAAGTTGAGGCTCTCGTTGATCTCGATCTCGTCGAGCGGGATTACAAGAGTCTTGTCAGACAAACACTTTTTCAAGTTAGATACGTGGAATGTAGAATGTACGTTACGAAATTCGTCTGGTAGATTGAGTTTGTAAGCTACAGGGCCGACTCTTGCAAGAATCTCGAAGGGTCCTATATATCTCGGATTAAGCTTCCCACGCTTACCGAAGCGTATCAAGGCCTTCCAGGGTTAGAATTTAAGAAGGACTCGGTCTCCCACCTGGAATTCCAAAGGTTTCCTTTGTTTATCAGCGTAGCTCTTCTGTCGGTCTCTAGAGGCTTTCAATCGTTCACGGATCTGAACGATCTTCTCTGTCATTTGTCGAATGATTTCCGGGACTGTGAGAGTACTGTAGGAAAAATTGCTCCCTAGCTAATTGGGTATCACCCACTTCAGCCCAGCACAGTGGAGATCTGCACTTTCGGCCATAGAGGGCTTCAAATGGAGCAGCCTTGATGCTCGTGTGATAACTTTTATTATAGGAAAACTCGACAAGGGGTAAACGAGTATCCCATGCCTTTCCAAAGTCAATCACACAGGATCTCAACATATCTTCCAGTGTTTGGATGGTCCTCTCACTTTTTCCGTCGGTCTGTGGATGGTAGGCTGTGCTCATGTCCAGCCTTGTTCCCAGGGAGTGTTGTAGCGATTGCCAGAATCTTCAGGTGAACCTACTATCTCTATCACAGATAATGGATATAGGTAGACCATGTAGTCGTACGATCTCCCTAATGTATGTTCTCGTAAGCTTCTCCATCTTGTCAGTTTCTTTGATAGGCAGGAAGTGTGCAGACTTGGTCAATTTATCGACGATGACCCATATGGTATCAAGTCCACCCGTTGTCTTGGGAAACTTGGTTATGAAATCCATAATGATCCGCTCCCACTTCCATTCTGGAATCTCTGGTTGTTGTAGTAAACCGGAAGGCTTCTGGTACTCGACCTTAACCTTTGCGCAAGTAAGGAATTTACTTACGAAGGTAGCAATCTGTGCTTTTATATTAGGCCACCAGTATAACTTTTTAAGATCCAGATACATCTTATCTGAACCTGGGTGGACGGAATACCGAGTGTTGTGCGCCTCGGTCATGACCAAGTCTCGGAAGCCACCGTGCTTCGGTGTCCAGATCCGGTTCATGAAATATAAGGCTCCGCCACCCTTGGCTTCTAAATTTTTATCCATTCCTCTAAGGGATTCACTCGTCACGTTTTCAGGTTTCATGGCTTCAAGCTGGGCCGCCTGAATTTGCTTAGACAAGTGTGAATGGATAGTCATTGTCAACGACTTGACTCTTCGACCAGAATATTCCTTCCGACTTAGGGCGTCTGCTACTACGTTGGCTTTACTCGGATGATAACGAATATCACATTCGTAGTCACTGAGTAGCTCGACCCACCGTCGTTGTCTCATGTTGAGCTCCTTCTGATCGAATATGTGTTGCAAACTCTTGTGGTCGGTAAAGATAGTGCTTTTCGTTCCGTACAAGTAATGTCTCCAGATCTTCAGAGCAAACACAACTGCTCTTAGCTCAAGATCGTGGGTCATGTAGTTAACTTCGTGTGTCTTCAGCTGTCTTGAGGCGTAGGCGATGACCTTACCTCGCTGCATCTGAACACACTTGAGCCCTTGATTCGATGCATCGCAATAGACTATGATGTCTTCTATCCCTTCAGGGAGGGATAGTATTGGTGTGGTGCACAAAGCTCGCTTGAGTGTTTGGAACGCTCTTTCCTATTTCTCTTCCCAGTCGAAGGCCATGCCTTTCTGGGTCAGTGTTGTAAGAGGTTTTGCAATTCGGGAGAAGTTCTGTATGAACTTACGGTAGTAGCCAGCGAGACCTAGAAATTGACGAAATTCTGTAGGCGTCTTCGGTGCTGACCAGTTCTCAATGGCCTTAATTTTGGATGGGTCCACATGGATTCCTTCTTCGCTTACCACGTGTCCTAAGAATTTGACTCTTTGGATCCAAAATTCACATTTAGAGAACTTCACATAGAGCTTCTCCATTCGTAAAGTTCCTAGAAATTGTCGCAGGTGATCGCCATGCTCTTCCTTACTTCAGGAGTAGATTAGGATGTCATCAATGAAGACAATGACGAAGTGATCCAAGTGAGGTCGACATACTCTATTCATCAGATCCATGAAAACTGCGTGCGCATTGTTCAATCCGAATGGCATCACCACGAATTCGTAATGTCCGTAACGAGTTCGGAAGGCTGTCTTCGGAACATCCTCATCTAGCACTCATAACTAGTGATATCCGAATCTTAGATCAATTTTGGAAAAGTAGTTTGCCCCTTGCAGTTGGTCAAATAGATCGTCTATGCGAAGCAGAGGGTAACGATTCTTAATCGTCAGTTGTTGAGTTCCCAGAATGATCCGTCTTTCTTCTTAACGAACAAGACCGGTGCTCCCCAAAGCGAGAAACTTGGTCTTATAAAGCCCTTGCTGAGCAGTTCGTTAAGTCGACCAGATAGTTCCTGCATCTCTGCTAGTGCTAATCGGTAGGGCGACTTGGCTACTAGGGTAGCTCCTGGGACTAAGTCGATTCTGAACTCGACCTGTCGTTGCGGAGGTAATCCTGGTAGCTCTTCTGGGAAGATGTTAGGAAAGTCGCTCACTACTGGAATGTTCTTTAGTTCTTTCGTTTCGAGGCTCGTATCGATGACGTGAGCAAGGAATGCATGGTATTCTTTATGTAAATACTTATGTGCTTGAATACTTGATATAATACGAAGACTCGCACCGGGTTTGTCGCCGTAGACGATAAGAGTTTCGTTAGACGGAAGGTTTAGACGGACTACTTTCTCGTAGCACATGATTTCGGTGCGATGAAGACTTAACCAATCCATGCCGATGATAACGTCGAAGCTTTTAATCGAGACCGGCATAAGGTCGATTGGGAATGAATGGTTATCTAGAGTTAGGGTACAACCTAAGTATATGCTATTCGTGCTTTTAGTTTTTCCATTAGCCATCTCTACTGTGAATTGTTCTTTAAGTGTGTGTGGTCGTTGTTTAAGCATGCGAGCAAATTTATGGTTCACGAAGCTTCGCTCCGCTCCACTATCGAACAGAATGCATGCATAGGAGTTATCGAGGAGGAACGTACCAGTCACCACCGTCGGGTCAGCAACTACTTCCCCATGGCCGATTGCTAGTACCCTCCCTGCTCCGCTAGCATTCTTTGCTTTGGGGCAGTCCCTCTTATAGTGGCCCGCCTCGCCACATCCATAGCAGGCCTGGCTCACGCCAGAGCCGGGGACTTGGGTGATCGGCCTCGCCGGAGATTTACAGAAACAGACTGTGTGTCCTTTCCTGTTGCAGTTAGAGCACTGCATTTCACGGCAGGGGCGATTGTGGTGGTAGTTGCATTTGTTGCACTTAGGCAAACTTCCAGCATACTGCCCCACCGGAGCAGTAGCAGCAGCAGGGGTTATTGCGGCATGCACTGCCACAATTTGCTGCTTTTTGGCAGCTCGCTGTTTCTTCTTCTTTTCCTCCTAGAACTTCCGCTTAGTGTCAGCGGGTTTGGAGGGTTCCGAGATGGCTAGGGTTGTTGCTGCTGGGGCTTTGACTCCATGGTCAATGAGTCGCTGTGCCAGTCGCTTGGCACTGTCGAAGGTAGCAGGGTTTGATGATAGGACATTCCCCTGATACGGAAGCACTAGCCCCCATATGTACCTCTCGATCTTTTTCCCTTCAGTGGGAACCATATTGGGGCAGATGGCAACCAGTTCACTGAACCTGGCGGTATATGAGACTACGTCGGAGCCCTTCATGGTTAGGCTCCACAGTTCTTGCTCCAATTTCTGGATTTCGCCCCTCGGGTAGTATTCCTCTATCATGAGGTCCTTCATGGTTTCCCAACCCATGTCATTCGCCACTATGAGAGTTAGCGCTTTAACGTGTCCGTTCCAACACGTCAGGGTTTTTCCTTCAAAGGTGCATGCGACATATTTGACTTTGCTGGCAGCAGGGCACGAACAAATTTCGAAGTCTGTTTCAGTCTTCTTGAACCATTGCGAGAGGGCAATGACTCCGCCGGTTCCATGGAAGGACATCGGCTTGCAGTTGGTGAAGTCCTTGTAGGAGCACTCTCTCGAGCGCACAGGGATTTCAGCAGGAATAGAGTCAACAGGGGTTCCACCTCTGCTGGCATCATTAGAGTGATACTGAGCCGTGGCAGTTGACACTGTTGCAGCTACGACAACATTCAGGGTTGTAGTATAGATGACAGGAGGAGGAGGAGGTCGTGGAGGTGTAGGGTTATTCCTGGGAGATTTGCGAGGAGGCATCTTTCAGCTATAAGTTTATAAAGATAAACAAAATGGTAAGAATCAATCGTAAGTGAGGTGAGAGTGACACATAGACTAACTAACCATAGCCCAACAGTTGAATGAGTGTTTGAGATCATAACAAAGAATATTAGTAGGAAAACACAAGTGTATAGATTTTTCCCACATATTAGGTAGTTTTCAATAATACTGGTATTACTGATGTAATAAGTTCAGGGAAAATAGACCTAACAGTAGGCCTTACATCATACCATACGGAAATTTGACAGTTCTTAGATTCCTAGTTAGAGTACTGAAAGTTAGGAATATTTTTATAGACAAGTGCTACTTAGAGCACAAATACTAAAGGCTATTCCTTAACCAAAAGACAAAGATGTACTAGACATCTTCTAACGGCAATGGGAATTCCTCGAGCGAACCCTGAGGTCTGCCACTTGACGGATCACTTCTTGAAGGTGTCGTTCATGAGCCCTTTGACAAACTCGAAGTTCTATGACTTTGACTCGGGAGGCAGCCAGCTATTGCTGTAGGGTTTTATTGGTTCTCCTGGTCCGTTCCATTTCTTCTTCAAGACGGCGGATGCGGACTATGTTGACACCAGAGTTGGCATCAATCTCCATGACTCGGTCGATGACTGCTCAAACTTGCTCAACATTACGAACTATTCTGCGGACAATGACGGGCAGAGCTCGATCCGTAGAGCCACCTTCGCTGAGGTTGTAAAAGCTTCAGTACCCAAAGTAAGGTAAGGGTTGACCCTGTTCGTCGCTCCAGCGATTCAAGTTGGTTGCCCACAAGGGAGTGAGACCTGGGAAAGCTGGTCGGGGGTTGTTGTTTGGGGCTTGACCTATTGGCGGTAGGTTGTTTACTTCAGGCTCAAAGTCAGATCCATCAGAAAAGCCTTCTACAAGGTGATCATCCAAAGGGATTAGATGGTCATCTTCGGGCACTTCTTCGATCCACCCCGCATTGTCTTCATTTGGGAAGTACGGGTCGCCATGATGGAATCCAACCATTTAAATCTACGCGAGAAGAGAGGTATAAGAATATAATATATAAGTAGCTTGTAGTAGCACAAAATACCCCTATAGTATTTTAAGTTTAGGCTCTACTGATCTCCTTGTGGTATTGTTGGTAAGTTTTTAGACTTGTTAACATATCACAACCATTCTAGGGCATATGCTAATCACTCCTCGGACCAGCATAGTTGATTAGGCTATGCCATTCCCAGGACTGACCATACATCCCCGAGCTCACTTGTGATATTTAATGATCGTAATACTTTTGTTCTTGTCATTGTGACACTGATTTTAGTATGAATGCAGACTAGTATACTTCATTAAATATTTTAATATTTAAAGTATAGACTCTTGGTCAGAGTGTTTTAATCCCAAATGGGTTTATAGTTAGTATATCTTTTATGGGTTGATATACTCAATTCACTATAAACAATGCTCTGATACCAATCTGTCACACCCCAAAACCAAGAACAACGGAAACGTTCTGGGGCGGAGGACGTCATGTAAAGTATCACAACACAGTATAACAGTAAATAAGCAAACAACATCATCCATTGCATTAAATATATAATTTTAATACAAGTGTGTTCCGTACAGTTATAGACACCAAAAAGCAAATCAAAATAATAAGATGAGTCTTGGATGCGCTCCATCTTCTCAAAAGCTGGCCTTGGTACCTGTCTACTGACGACCTGAGAATACAAGTTATTTTGAAAGAGTTTATCTACATTAAGCTCGTGAGTTCATAAGTAATTTAGTGTTGGTGTTTGTATCAAAACGTTTGAATGTGGTTTTAAACATGAGTTTGTAAACATTGGTGATAAAAGTATGAGAATGTTTGCACATGTTTGTAAAAGTTTGAATCTCTCAGAAAAACCTATATTTTCTATTAAAAGTATCCTTCTACCAAGGCGTAACTGTTTGTATGTTCGTTTATCGTAAAAGTGTGTAATTTTCCCAAGTGTAACAATCATTAACAAAATATAGTTTGTAGATTAATGTTTAAGTGAAATGAACACTAAATGTATATAAAGGGTAAACTACTGTAGTACTGTAGTGTTGTATTATAGGAACTACTGTTGTACTAACTACCTTAAATCGGATTTATATTAAGGCATCATGTGATTAATTGTACCATACTACTGACTGGGTAACAACGACAAATGTAGGTCGTAAAAAGGTATGATGTTTGGCACCCGCAGACCTGCAGGTTCGGCTGTAGCTAGCAGCAAGGTGTAGGATAGTCAATCCAGTATAGATCTATACGCAAACTCACGCTCTCCCTCCAAGAGACTGTGGCTACAACTCAGGCCATGACATTTAAGGCATGCTCTGATACAGTGGATCACAATTTTGTCAACGTATTCATGTATATGTAATGTATTGTTACTCGTTCTAGTATTGTTGTATATGTTCTCTCTCTAGTATAGTTGTATATGTTATTCCTCTAGTATAGTTGTATATGTTCTTCTTCTAGTATAGTTGTATATGTTCTTCTTCTAGTATAGTTGTATATTTTCTCATAGTAATGTAATGTATATGTTCTCATAGTAATAAGTACTGACTCATGGATGAACTGACTCATTGATCTAGCAATAGTATAAGTATGATCTTGTGCTACCCCGATTGTAACTTACTAATGATGTAACTAGTATGTATGAATATGGAAGCACTTTTATGTCTATATATGTACACATGATATATAATTAATATTGAAATGACCTTCGGACGGCTACCCGATATCCCACTAGACCACATCTCAAGCGCGAAAAGGAGATAGGGCGGATGGCCTTCCTCAGCCTTTTAAACATTGCTTATATAACTATAAATATACGGGCATGCAATTTATAATAAGTGTAACAAAGTTTACGTAAAAGTATTTGATAAGTAAAAGAGTTTGTAAAGCAGTTTGAAGTAAAACAGTTTAATAAACAGTTCGAACAGTAATAAAATCATTGGTTTTGTAGTTATTAATCACATGTGATTGATGTAATAACTATAAGTATTCAACTTGTATTCCCCCCCCACCATTAAAGCATTTAAAACATTTAAAAGTATTTCAAAGGTTAGTTAAGGGGTATGAACTCACTTGTGGTGAGTGGATTTGATTGAAGTGTCGGGTACGGTGCTAGGTGACAAATGAAGACTTGTACACACGCACGAGCCTAGTTATCATATAATGAACATATATATAACTAATTAGCCAAATTATAACTAATAAAATAAGTTGGGACACTCTAGAACATGAAAACACTTTGTTTTAAGTGTTGAAGATCACAAGGATTGCATCCAAGTGTTGGTAGGGCAAAGCTAGGGTGTTTGGAGTTCAAGGGTAAACTCCCTTGGAGTTTAAGGTTTTGATGGTCATAACTCAAGGAGTTTACGACAGTAAACTCTAGTGTTTATGGTCGTAAACTCTAGTCCTAATGACCATGTGTTTTTTTGTGGTTTAACAAGCCTTTTGAAGCATTTCTACTAAGTGGTTTGGCCTTTGGAATGGACTAGGGCAACAAAAGCACTCCTTGGAGGAGTTTACGGCCTCATGGGCATTTCCCTTTGGGTTTACTACTGTAAACCCTTATGGAGAAGGGTATTGCCATGTTTTCAAGTCCTTAACACAACTAGGTAATTATCTAAGCTAGTTTTTTAGGCCTAAGGAAGGAAAATGACCCATTTATACACACTTTAGGATGTTTACAGTTTTGGAAGATCCCCAAACCGTAAACACCTATAAATGTTTGTATTTGGTGTTTTTCAAGGCTTAAACACATCAATGGAAGGTTTAAACATGTCAAGGTAAGTCTTAAACATCAAACTAGGGCTAAACAAGGGACTTAGGCACACTTTGGTGCCATTTATGGTGTTTACGGCCCAAGAACATTCTTGGACCGTGAACACCTCTAACCTTGTGTTCTTGGCATAATTTCTTGATGTTTAAATGTAATACTAGGTTTATAACACTCAAGGATGGAAGTACTTACTATTAGGAGGCTTGATTTGAGCTAAAAGGCCAAGAACACTTAGTGTGTGTTCTTGGTGTTTTGGAAATCTAGACAAAATACATAAATGAATGGATGAATAGATGCACAAAGACTAGATTAAGTGTTTTACTAACTTGAAATAGTTAGAACACTTACAACTTTGAAGATTTGGAATTAAATCTAGGATGATACTTGAAAGCCTTTTTGGAGTTTACTCTTTTGTGAAATTGGGGAGTCAACACAAATGGCTAGACTTTTGGGGAGTAAACTCATACATAGGTATGAGTTCACGGTTTTTGGGTGATTTTTCAACCCAAACATAAAAGTTTGGTCGGGAATTTCTAAGACGCGAAGTGTTTGCGGTTTTTAAAATTCAAACCCGAGACGACACTTTCTTTCACCCGTTCGTTTAAAAATAATATTAACATAATCAAACGAACTTTATATTTCTTAAAAGCAAGAAATAATGACATTAACTTATGATACGAAGTGGTTGACTTCTAGGGTTTGACCGAATGGAAATTTTTGGTTGTCACATCATCCCCTTGTTAAAGGGAATTTCGTCCCGAAATTAAAGTCTAAACAAAAAAAGTAGTTACAAATAACTAAGCAAAAAGATGAGGGTATTTCAGTTTCATCTGATCCTCACGCTCCCAAGTGAATTCCGGTCCTCGCTTGGCGTTCCAGCGAACCTTCACAATCGGGATACGGCTTTTCTTCGTCTGCTTGACTTCTCGGTCCATGATCTCTACTGGTTCTTCCACGAAGTTGAGGCTCTCGTTGATCTCGATCTCGTCGAGTGGGATTACAAGAGTCTCGTCGGACAAACACGTTTTCAAGTTAGATACGTGGAATGTAGAATGTATGTTACGAAGTTCATCTGGTAGATTGAGTTTGTAAGCTACAGGGCCGATTCTTGCGAAAATCTCGAAGGGTCCTATATATTTCGGATTAAGCTTCCCACGCTCACCGAAGCGTATCAAGCCCTTCCAGGGTGAGACTTTAAGAAGGACTCGGTCTCCCACCTTGAATTCCAAAGGTTTCCTTCGTTTATCAGCGTAGCTCTTCTATCGGTCTCTAGAGGCTTTCAATCGTTCACGGATCTAAACGATCTTCTCTGTCATTTCTCAAATGATTTCTGGGCCTGTGAGAGTACATTCCAACTCGCCGAGTCATCGGGGTGACTCGTCGAGTTCCTTTGATTCTCGATCAAACTTTAAGGCCACCCATCAAGTTTCCTCCTTGCAACTCGACAGATACACCCGCATACATATCCTGGAGAAAACCCATCCGACTCACCGAGTTGTTCTTCAACTCGTCGATTCTATGGCAATCATCATCGGAATCACCGAGTTGTTCCTCCAACTCGTCGAGTTCACGGCCATCTTCATGTGACTCGCCGAGTCAACCTTGCGACTCGCCGAGTCCATTCAGCCCTTTTTCCATACAGACCTATTTTGAGCCATGCATCGGCTCCAAATTACAAATCCAAGCTTCTAGGGCATGATTTTCACGTAAAGTTGCAAACTTTACGTGCATGCATAGCTACAAAGGTTCTAAATGCCAAATCTAAGCTCTTAATGGGATCTCATTCCCAAGGAGGGCCTCACTCACGACCAATACAACAACTTTATGATTATAAAACTTAAGGAGGGTCCAGATCTAAAGTTACAACTTCAGATCTAGCCCATAGCCCGCCTTATCAACCTCAAAATCCATAAAAACCCCCAAAAACTCAACAAAAGGAAAAAAGGAAGTAAGGACGGCAACTTGATACCTCCAAGGGATGCTAGCTGAGGTAAATTCTGCTTCCCACACCTTCCTTGCTTCAATTCCTTTGCACTTCTAGCTTTTCGCTTCTAGCCAACCTTCTTTCTAAGCTTAAGACACACCAAAATGGAATACCAAACGAATTAGGGATTTAAGGAGCTCTCAAAGACTACAAAAAGGCCAAATGAGGCTGAGGCTCCTTTAATTATGTCACACCCCAAAACCAAGAACGGTGGAAACGTTGCGGAGTAGAGGACGTCATGTATAGTATCACAACACAGAAATATAGTAAACAAGCAATCAACATCATCAATTGCATTAATAATGTATTTTAATACAAGTGTGTTCTGTACAGTTATAGACACCAAAAATATGAATCAAAATAAAAGATGAGTCTTGTAAATGCTCCATCTTCTCAAAAGCTGGCATCGGTACCTGTCTACTGATGACCTAAGAATACAAGTTATTTTGAAAGAGTTTATCAACATTAAAGCTAGTGAGTTCATAAGTATTTAGTGTCATGTTTTGTATGAAAATGTTTGTAAGTGTTTGAATGTAAGAGTGTGTAAAATGTTTGTAGTGATTGTTTGTATCTCCTAGAAAATCCTATATTTTCCATTAAAAGCAACCTTCTACCAAGGCATCAAGTGTACTATATGTTGGTTCATTGTAAAAGTGAGTATTTTTCCCAAACGTGACTATCCTTAGTAAACATATAGTTTTACATTACCTTTCATGTGAGGAGGTCACAAGGTGGATGTAATGGGAAATGATCAAGTATTGTAGTGTAATGATACTATAACTATTATTGTACTAACTACCTTGATCAAATTGTTAATTAAGGTATAATGTGATGTCATTGTAGCCATACTTGATCGACCTAGTGAAAACACGACGCTCGAAGACGTCGAGATGTTATAACATTCATCACCCGAAGACCTGCAGGTTCCACTGTAGCCAGCAGCAAGGTGTATGACGGTCAGTCCAGTATAGATCTATACACGAATTCACGCTCTCCCTTCAGGAGACTCTGGATACAAGAGGAGCCATGACAGAAATGTCTTGCCCCGAAGTAGTGCCTCACATTTATTGCATAGTGTGTATATACTGTATGTAATAGTGTAGTGTATGTCTTTCCTAATCCTCATCATAGTGAGTTCTCTAGTGTAGTATATAGTGTGTATGAATAGTATGTTTTAGTGTATGTTCTCTCTGACTCTCATTATAGTATGTTCAGTTGTATAATGTAGGGTATTGTTTATAGTATGTGTTGAGTCATGTATGAACTGACTCATTGTATGTTACATTGTATTAGAAGTAGTAAGTAGTATACCACCCAACTATACCTATTATAGTTTACTAGTAAGATCATTTGTATAGCTGAGTGTATTGAAATAATACATAAAGCTTTTATGTCTATACATATACGCATGATATATAACTAAGGATCAAACCACACTCGGATAAACAATAGGGGACTCTAAGTCCACAACCAAACAAGGAACAGGAAATAGAGCGTATTTTCAGTCCTAAGCGCTTCAAACCTTACTTATATAACCATATATGTATTAGACATGATTTGAAAGTATATAAGTTTAAAGAGTTTTGAAAGGAAAGATTTGGAAACTAAAACTAAGTTTTATAACGAGTTTAACATGTAAAAGTGTTTGGAAATCATTTTGAAGTAGTTTTGTTGACAAGACAGTTTAAAGCATAGTAAATCCCTTTGTATGCTAGTTATTAATCACATGTGAATGATGTAATAACTAGTATAACTCAGCTTGTATTCCCCCCCCCCCCCCCCATAAAAGCATTTAAAAACATAATAAAGGTTAATTAAGGGGTATGAACTCACCTGCAGTGAGTGGTTTGGATGAACGGATGGTATAGGATGCTAAGTGTCAAGTGAAGACTTGAGCACACACACGGATCCTATTTAACATATATTAACACATATATGTATCCAATTAGTCAATTAACAACTAATTAATCAATTAAAGACACCCTAAAACATGGATAACACTTTGATTCTAGCGCTAGGAGTACATTAGGGTTGCATCTAAAGGTCGTATGGCATTACATTTTGAGTTTATGGCCCAAGGACCACTCCTTAAGGAGTTTACGGCATATGGTGATTTCCCCCATGCGTTTATAGCCGTAAACTCATGGTACTTGATACCATTTTGTGTTTTAAGGCCCTTTAAGTCATAAAGAAGCATCCTTACTTTAAGTCTAAGCCTTAGGAAGTCATGGTGGCATAATATCACCTCTTTATACAGTTTACGGCCCATGGACCATTTCTCATGGGTTTACGGCCGTAAACTCTATGGGTTCATGGTCTTTTTGATGTTTAAGGTCCTAAACACTTCAAGGGAGTGATCTAGACTAGTATCTAAGGCTAAGGAAGGGACTAGGGCTCATTTTGTCCCAACTATTATGGTTTACGGCCCAAGAGCATTCCTTGGCCATAAACACCTTTGATCTTGTGATTCATTGTGTTTTCTAGGTGTAAACAAGTTCATTTCAAGTGTATAACAAGCTAGGATATGTGTAGTTACAATCTAGAAGCTTGATTGGGTGTTTAAGGCCCAAGAACACTAGTGTGTGTTCTTGGTGTTTTGATGAACACTTGAAGATCTAAGAAAAAATGAGGAATTCATGGATGAAATGGAATATAGCAACTAGGAGAAAGGTTATAACAACAAATCAAACCAAGAAAATACTTATATTTTGGAAGATTGGAAGAAGAGTGTGATGATACTTGAGAGAGAAGCTAGGAGTTATTGAGTTAGGAAGTAGGAGAATGGGAGAATGAAGAGTAAACTCATGCCTTAAGCATGAGTTCACGGCCACAAGGGAGTTTACGGCCCAAACTCGAAAATTTTGGCCGTGAACTCCTTATTAGGGTGCTAAGTGTGGGTTTACTACTCCAAGACCTGAGAAAGTACTTCCTTTCATTCGTTCGTTTGAAGAATAAATACTAAAAACACCTAAAACGAACTTTAAACTGGCTAACAATTATCAAAAAATGTATTTGACTTTTATTTGAAGTGCTTGACTGTAGGGTTTGTACAAGTGAAAATTTCGGGTTGTCACAAAATAAGGGTGCAAACCCCAGGTTTTAGGGTTTCATCTGCCGGCTCCTACTCGCCGAGTCCAAATATGGACTTGTCGAGTAGGTCACTTAACACGCGATCCCACCCCGCTGCTACTCGACGAGTAGGGTAACCAACTCGTCGAGTAGAGCTTAACCTAATAAATCTTACTTAAAGAATACCTGAGAATCGGGGCGTTACAACTCTCCCCTACTTGAACTAGACTTCGCCCTCGAAGTCCGCTGGAATAAACAATGTCGGGTAATGCTCGCGCATCTCCGCCTCCGGCTCCCATGTCCACTCGGATCCCCTCCGATGCTCCCACTGTACCTTTACTAAAGGTATTTCCACATAGTTCAGGTGCTCATCGACCTGAATATCATCCAACGATACCACTGCCTCCTGGTCCGTAATGCATTTTTGCAATTGCGACACATGAAATGTATTGTGGATCTGGCTGAGCTCCTCCGGAAGCTCTAGCCTATAAGCCACCCTGCCAACCCGGGCAACAATCCTGAACAGCCCAATATAACGGGGACCCAATTTTCCCCTCTTCCTGAAGCGGATCACACCCTTCCAGGGTGAGATCTTCAGGAGAACCATGTCACCCACCTGAAATTCCAACTCAGATCGGCGTCGGTCGACATAACTTTTCTGCCGACTCTGAGTGGTCTGCAGTCGCTGTCTAATCTGTTGTATCATCTCGGTAGTTTGCAGAACTACCTCTGTCCGACCCATCACCCTGTGCCCAACCTCGCCCCAGTAGGCTGGGGTCCTACACTTCCGCCCATACAATAGCTCGAAAGGCAGGGCGCCAATATTGGAATGATAACTGTTGTTGTAGGCGAACTCTGCAAGCGGTAGGTGGGAATCCCAATTCCCACCGAAATCAATGACGCACACCCTCAACATATCCTCGAGGGTCTGAATGGTCCGCTCACTCTGCCCATCAGTCTGCGGATGGAACGTCGTACTAAAATGCAGTCTCGTACATAGTTCCTCGTGGAACTTCTGCCAAAAACGGGAAGTAAACCTGACATCCCGATCGGAAACAATGGAAACTGGGACTCCATGGCAAGAGACAATCTCGCGGACGTACATGTCGGCCAACTTCTCTGCCGACGAACTCTCCTGTATGGCGAGGAAATGGGCACTCTTGGTCAATCGATCCACGATGACCCATATAGCATGGAACCCCTTTGCCGTCTTTGGCATCTTCGTGATGAAATCAATCGCTATTCGTTCCCATTTCCACGTTGGAATCTCCAGAGGCTGCAGCTTACCATGCGGCCTCTAATGCTCGGCCTTGACCATCCTACAGGTCAAGCACCTGTCAACAAACCAAGAAATATCTCGCTGCATACTAGGCCAACAATAACTCGAACTCAAATCACTATACATCTTGGTGGCTCCCAGGTGAATAGAAAAACGAGACTTATGAGCCTCCTCCATCACTGTCTGCCGAACCCCTCTGGTCATCGGAATCCAAACCCGACCGTAACGGGTCAACAATCCGCGACTATCGTGAACAAACCGGGCGCTTTCGCCCTTAATTCTTTCCAACTTCCAGTTCTCTGGCCTCATACCCTCAATCTGAGCATCCCTGACCAAACCCACCAGCGGGGAATCTACCGCTATCCTCATACACCTGGTTGGGGTAGAGGACCTAGTTGACTTGCGGCTCAGAGCATCCGCAACCACATTCGCTTTACCAGGATGGTAAAAGATCTCACAATCATAGTCCTTGACCACATCCAGCCACCTGCGCTGCCTCATATTTAGGTTCTGCTGATCCATGATGTGTCTCAAACTCTTGTGATCCGTGTATATAGTGCAACGGACCCCCTACAGATAGTGCCTCCAAATCTTGAGAGCGAAGACCACCGCTCCCAACTCAAGATCGTGTGTGGGGTATCTCGTCTCATATGGCTTCAACTGCCTCGACGCATAGGCTATCACTCGTCCCCTCTACATGAGGAATGCCCCCAAGCCTGTGATGGACACATCACAAAAAACCACAAAATCCTCAACTCCCTCGGGGAGTGTCAACACCGGCGCCTCGCATAAACATCACCGAAGGGTCTCAAATGCCCTCTGCTGCTCAGGGCCCCACCGGAAATCCACCCCCTTCCTCGTTAGACGAGTGAGGGGTACGACAATCTTGGAGAAATCACGAATAAATCTCCGATAATACCCTGCTAAACCCAAGAAACTCCTGATGTCTGAAGGAGATTTCGGAGTCTCCAACTACATAACCGCCTCCACCTTGTCCGGATCGACCAAAATCCCCTCCTAGTTTACGAGATGTCCGAGGAACTGGACCTCTTGTAACCAAAACTCGCATTTCGAGAACTTGGCATACAGTTGTTCTCGCCTCAGAACCTCCAACAGCTCCCTGAGATGCTCCTCATGTTGCTCTCGGATCTTGGAATACACCAAGATATCATCTATGAACATAATGACCGAGCGATCAAGCATTGGTCTGCAGAATCGGTTCATCAGATCCATGAACACCGCTGGCGCGTTGGTGAGCCCAAATGGCATCACCACGAAATCGTAATGACCATAACGAGTCCGAAACACGGTCTTCTCCACGTCCTCCTCCCTCACCCTGACCTAGTGATATCCTGATCTCAAATCAATCTTGGAAAACCAAGATGCACCCTGCAGCTGATCGAAAAGATCATCTATCCTCAGGAGTGGATAATGGTTCTTCACTGTTAATTTGTTCAACTCCCTATAGTCAATGCACATCCTGTGCAAACCACCATTCTTCTTGACGAAAAGGATCGGTGCTCCCCAGGGTGAACTACTCGGATGAATAAACTACTTACCCAGCAGCTCTTGCAACTGAGATGATAGCTCCTGCATCTCAGGTGGTGCCAGATGGTACGATGCCTTGGCGATAGGGGCCGCACCCGGCACTAGCTCAATCCTGAACTCAACTTGCCTAACCGGAGGCACTTCGGGTAATTCCTCCGGAAATACATCAGCAAACTCCCTGACCACGGGAACCTCTGAAACTGAGGGCTGCTCCCTAACCCGCGTATGTACCACATACGCTAAATAACCGGAACACCCGTGCTGAATATACTGCCGAGCCCTGGCTGCCGAACAAAACCCTGATCCCAACTTGGTGCCCTCACCATATACTACAAGTCCTCCCCCACTTGGGGTTTGAACCACCACCCGCTGTCCCTCACAGTCGATCATGGTGCCAAAACGGCTAAGCCAATCCATCCCTACAATCACGCACACTTCCCGCATGGGGATAGGAATAAAATCTATCAGGAAGGACACCCCGAAAATCTCCAACTCGCATCCTCGGTAGACCGAAGAAGTAGAAACCCTGTGCTCGTTGGCGATCGAAACTCGCAACGGACACTCAAGATCATCTATCGGCACACTGAACCCAGTAGAGAAGGTCTGAGATATAAACGACCGACTTGCCTCCGAGTCAAATAATACTAAAGCGGGCAAAGAATTCACTAAAAACGTACCTAATCACAGGTACAATCAATAAGCATAACACAAATACAATGACTGAGACAGATAATAGAAATGTACCAGCAACCACATCTGGTGCTGCCTTGGACTCCTCGGCCATGAGCTAGAAGGCGCGACCCTGAGCCTTCGGAGGCTCTACGTTGAATGGCCTCCCATATCCAATCCTCACAGTAGCTGGCACGAAACCCTGCGCCGGCTTGGCGGCAAGCTGCGGGCAGTTGGTCTTCACATAACCAACCTGATGACGATGGTAACAAATCCTCATATCTGCTGGAGGGGCCGACTGACGGCAGTCCCTGGCATAGTGTCCCTCCTTGCCACATTTGTGGCACCCACCTCCTGCTCGACAAACCCCCGAATGAACCTTGCAACACTTTCCACAAGTGCGGCTCTGATGACCCCCAGACCGTGTATCAGCGGTCTTAGACCGCTTAGGCGTTGGCTGAGACTGTGCCGGTGCCTGACGCTACTCCTTCAGCTGCAGCTCTATCTCTAACTCACGCCGCCTCGCGGCTTCCTGAAGGTCCAGGAGGGTATCACATCGCTGTGTAGACACAAACTGTCGAATATCAGTCTTGAGCGTACTCAGATAACGAGTCATATGAAACTGCTCCGAAGCAAACTCTGGGCAAAACATAGCCCACTCCGTGAACATATGGGTAATCTCCATTACATACTCCCAATCCTACCTCAATGTCAAAAACTCCTGAGCAAGCCGCTCCCATTCCACGCGCGGAACGTAGCGGGTGCGAAACATATCCCAGAACTGCTCCCAAGTAACAGCAGCTCGCTGATAATCAGAATATGACCATGTCGTCAATCCGCACCAGTCCTTTGCCCCAAGCCTCAGCAGGTTCAGGGTACACCTGACCTTTTGGTCAGCAGGACATGAGCACGTGAAGAAACAGCCCTCCACGTCAGATAACCACCTCATAGCCCTAATCGCATCCTGGGTACCATCAAATGCCGGGGGCTTCGTGTTATCGAAGTCCCGATAGTGAAAAGCCCTGTTGGCTCCTCCACCAACCCCTGCCGCAGTTACAGCCGAAGTGGCTGCAGCGGCTGCTGTCTTTGCCCGAGCTACATATCGCTCATCAAAATACTCGACCATCGCGGTCTTGATCGGCCCAAACATCTCTGGTAGCTGCGCTCGGAAAACCGCAGTGACCTCATCGTGTAGAATCTCCCGGATCTTGGCATCCAGCTCCCCCGTCCCTATCTGTAGCACGGGCTCAGGTGCAATCGGCACCTTCGACCCTCCATCTCTTGACCCCGATCTTGATCCTGATCCTGATCCGGATCCAGAAGCAACACGTATCGTCGCCACCATATTGAAATATATATACAAGTCATCGGGTAAATAACATAATATCGGGTGACCAAAACCCACAAACCCTAGGGGTTGTGATTTCCTTTCTACGCGTATGGGTCCTGTGCTTTGAGTAGTACGAGCCCATACTACCGTCCACACCTACCCATATTTGTCTCAAGTATCACCACAACGCCCTAACAATATTATCAACATAGAAATGCGCTCAACCCTCACTTCTAGAGAAATATCAACTATCTTGCATCTTGTCTCACCACTTCTCATGACTCACACATCCATGGAACTTCCATCATCCCCTACAGCGTTAGTGCATGCTAGCTACACATAACACTGGACCCAATAGACTTTCGAATATCCAATCCTACACTAAGGTCAAATCAGACATCCTCAGGCTATAAGATCTTGACTATACACAGTCGTGCTGCATACACTAAACATCTACAGTTATGATGTCAATTCCATATACAAGAAACCCTAGGCTAATAGGCATCATATAATCAGGCAAATCTATCATGTGATTCCTGAAGATCCCTAGCCTAGCACTAGCATGCTATTCGAACATATCAGAATATCAAATAACTGTATGGTATTTTGGGGTTTACTTACAGGCTCCGGCTGATCGTACCCTTTGCATCCTCCATCCTTTATTTTGAAAACAATTTTAAAAACTTACTTTCCAAAAATCTCCTTGATTTGAGATTGGATTCACACGAGTGTTCCTCTAATTCACTCAAACCAAGGCTCTGATACCAACTTGTAACATCCATAAATTCTACGCCAAATTTAAACTTTTTCAATCATAAATAAAAATCAAATAACATTGTTTACGAAAATGTTTTCAAATCATTATCCATCAGAGTGTCCCAAAATCATAACATAAGGATGATGAGCGGTAAGGTCACGCCTTCGCCTTGCCATGATCTCCTGAAGTACCTGAAACAATAAACTAAAAACTGTAAGCCCGAGGGCTTAGTGAGCTACCCCCAAAATACCAATACCACACTGACAATACCATATCAGTAATAATCAATCAACCAACATGCATACTGGGCCGTCGGCCTAACTGGACTGCCCTACAGGGCCTATAGTCTATCTGGATCTATCTTGAGCCTTCGGCATGATTGGTCCGCCACGTGGGCCTACAGTCTCCCCGGACCGCTCATAGGGTATGTTGGACTTCAGCACAAAGCAGGACCACCTCAACCCAACCAATCAAGCAAATAACCATGTGCGCATAACTATCATATACTGGCATATACAAACACCAAACATGTCGATCTCACTGATCATCAGTCATATAATTCTCTAATAACTAGAGCACCAACTAGCAGGTCACTAACATACAAATCCCTACAGATCATAAGAGCATAACATACTGTCTACCATGATTCCGATCTAAAAGATCATAACCACATGTAGCATACCATTACAATAACAACTAAAGGGTCGACCTTGGTGCCGTAGACCCTATCGATATAGTGAGGATAACTCACCTCGCAGATGTCGACTCGGAAGGTAAACTCCAACTCTTGGATCACTTGACATAGGCTCCACCACCTATTATCATAGTACAATATACTCATAAGTCCTTAACCTTATGAGGTACTCCATAACCCACTAGTCAACCCTGATCAAAGTCAAAGTCCTAAGTCAAGGTCAATAGTCCATGTTGACCTTGACTCGCCGAGTACCCTCGGCTACTCGCCGAGTTTCTTGAAGCACATTCCAACTCGCCGAGTCATCGGGGTGACTCGTCGAGTTCCTTCGATTCTCGATCAAACGTTAAGGCCACCCGTTGAGTTTAATCCTTGCAACTCGACGGATACACCCGTATACACATCCTGGAGAAAACCCATCTGACTCGCCGAGTTGTTCTAAAACTCGTCGAGTCTATGGCAATCATCATCAGACTTGCCGAGTTGTTCCTCCAAATCGTCGAGTTCATGACCATCTTCATATGACTCGCCGAGTCAACCTTGCGACTCACCGAGTCCATTCAGTCCTTTTTCCTTACACACCTATTTTGAGCTATGCAGCGGCTCCAAATTACAGATGCAAGCTTCTAGGGCATGCTTTTCACGTAAAGTTGTGAACTTTACGTGCATGCATAGGTACAAAGGTTCTAAATGCCAAATCTAAGCTCTTAATGGAGTCTCATGACCAAGGAGGGCCTCATTCACGACAATTACAACAACTTTATGATTATAAAACTTAAGGAGGGTCCAGATCTAAAGTTATAACTTCAGATCTAGCCCGTAGCCCACCCTATCAACCTCAAAATCTATAAAAACCTCCAAAAACTCAACAAAAGGAAAAAGGAAGTAAGGACGGCAACTTGATACCTCCAAGGAATGCTAGCTGAGGTAAATTCTGCTTCCCACACCTTCCTTGCTTCAATTCCTTTGCACTTCTAGCTTTTCTCTTCTAGCCAACATTCTTTCCAAGCTTAAGACACACCAAAATGGAATACCACACGAATTAGGGTTTTACGTTTCTCTCAAAGACTACAAAGAGGCCAAAGGAGGCTGGGGCTCCTATAAATAGGGGTGCAAACCCCAGGATTTAGGGTTTCATCTGCCCACTCCTACTCGCCGAGTCCCAATATGGACTCGTCGAGTAGGCCACTTAACACGTGATCCCACCCCGCTGCTACTCGACGAGTAGGGCAACCAACTCGTCGAGTAGAGCTTAACCCAATAAATCTTACTTAAACAATACCTGAGAATCGGGGCGTTACAAGAATCTTGATAATGAATTCACCCCGATTCAAATGAGCTAAAGATATCATCAAATCGGAAACTGATTACAATGAACATGTAAGTTCAATATAAAAAAGTGGCTAATTTACAAAGTGTTAAAATTTATAACTTTTATTTTCAAACTAACATTTTAGTTTATATTGTTTAGTTTGTTTTATAAGAGGGTGTTTCAGGTAATATTGAAATGTTGAAGGAGTGAATATGTTTAGTTCATTTTTTAGCTCGGGTTAATGTGCGGGTCTTCGTGTAGAAGGTGACCTGGATATTTAAATATCTAAGCAGCTTGTGATGGTTCATTATTCATTCATTCAGATCACAAACGCTCTCGTTTTCTCTTGTTTTAGGGTTTACTTAGTATTCAGGGTTTTCTCTATATTCTTGCAATATAAGTTTGTTGTTCTTAATCATCTTTTAGATTAGGTTGAGTGAACTGTTATTGAGAGTAGTATAGGGCTTGTGTAGTGAGGTTTGTGTTGTAAGTCTATGAAAACTACTTGTTTGTTAGTCCTAAAATGATATAATAGATTATGATGTTGGGTATCTTGAGTTTTTACATGGTATCAGAGGTTTAGGGGTTCGATTCTAGTCTCAGATCGTCTATCAACACTTCGTCATCGCTAAATTGAGGTAACTGTTTCGGTTTCCTTTCTTTTATGTTTATGTTTTTTGTTTGTTTCTAGATCTTGGTTACTGCGAGTTTTCTGATTTGTATTGCAGAACATCAAAGATTGGATCTCTTGTTTGCTTGAAGGCTTTGTATACGGCTCGATCGGTCGGTTAATGTCACAGGATCTAAAATAACTCTCTGAGGGTCGGATTTCATCACCGATAAACCTTAGTAGAGAACGGATCTGAGAGCCGATCGGTTTTTTGTCTATTGGTTATCATCTGTTCTCATTGTGAGGATTTCTTGTTCTTTTTCCTGTTGGGTGTTCTGATAAGATCTTGTTTTAGTTTTTTCAAGTTCTTGTTGTTTTCTTGATTTGGTGATTGCTTGTCTTGGGCCACGACATACTGTGGTGACCATCTGGACTTTAAGGCTTTCACTGATATATTTTTTTGTTTGATTTCTTGAAAATATGACTGATTCTGGTGTTGAATCTTCTGGTGGGTTTGGGGCTAAACCAGATCCTGTTGTCAACTGTGATGATCCTTTATATGTTCATCCTTCAGATTATACTGTTTCTAGTGTTATCAGTTTCAAGTTGTTAGGAACTGAAAATTTTAGGATCTGGCATAGTTCTATAGTTAGAGCTTTGAAGTCTCGTAATAAACTTGGTTTTACTGATGGAACTGTGTCTAAACTTGTTATTGATCCTGTTAAAGAGTCTAAATGGGAACGTGCCAATGCTATTACTTATTCTTGGATTCTTGGTTCTATTTTTGAGAGTCTATATGCTAACCATGCTTGTTCAGAAAGTGCTTATGATCTTTGGAATAATTTAAATGAAACTTATCATCAAACAGATGGTTCTGTTGTTTTTAATGTCCATCAAAAAATTGTGTCTCTTTCTCAAGGTAGTTTTGTCTTTGTCTGATTATTTTAGTAAACTAGATTCATATTGGAAAGAATTTGATGGGTTAACTAGTCTTACTGAGTGTACGTGTGAAGCTGCTAATAGTTTTAAGAGTCATTCAAAATTAATGAAATTAATGTAGTTTTTGAGTGGTTTAGATGATTCTTATAATCAAGTTAAGAGTCACATTTTGTTAATGGATCCTCTTCCTTCTGTCAAAACTACTTTCTCTTTAGTATCTCGTGAGGAATCAAATAAAAAATATGGTTCTAATTCTTTAAATTCAAATTCTAAGAATTCTGCTTCCGCTTTCGTGTCCAAGTTTGTTGATCAGATAAAATCCAAGTCCAAGGGTCAAATACCATAGTGTAAAAATTGTGGTCTTAAGGGTCATTCTATTGAGAAGTGTTTCAAAATCATTGTTTATCCAAAAGACACAAGCCAAGGTCAAAAGTTAATAATCAAAATAAAACCTTTTCTAGTAATTCAACTTCTGTTTTTGAAACTGAATGTTCTGGGTCTAGAGTTGGTGATAATTGTAATGATTGTCTTTTTTTAACTAATGAGCAATATTCTAAGTTTCTCAGTCTCATTGGTGACAATAAGCAAGGGTTAGATGATACATCTGTCAATGCCAACATGGAAGGTATTTCATGTAACTCATTTCCTGATAATAAATGTTCTAAATGGGTTGTTGACTCTAAAGCTAGTCAACATATGATTAGTTCTGAGTCACATCTTCAAGATTTAATTGATGTTTCTAGATTGAATCTTAGGGTTAGTTACCTTAATGGTTCTTCGGCCCAAATTAATAAAATTGGGAATATGCAGTTGTCAAGTTCTCTTACATTGTTTGATGTCTTTGTTGTTCCAGATTTCAATGTTAATTTGTTGTCTGTTCATAAGTTGTGCAAAGACAGCAAAGGTGAAGTTGTTTTTAATGAATATAATTTTCATATTCAGGATTCACAGTCCAATGGGACGGTGGAGACTAGTAATCAATCTGGTGGTCTTTTATTATCTTGATCCATATATAGCAGGTAGTAAGTCCTCTGTTTCAAAGAATGTATGTTGTGTGTCTAAATTTACTTTGCATAGTAGACTTGATAAACTTAACTTTAGTAATGTTTCTCTGCCACCGTGTGATGTTTGTCATAAGTCTAAACAGACCATAGATGCATTTCCTAATAGTCGTCATGTGACAAACGCTCTTGGGGAGCTTATCCATCTGGATGTGTGGGGACCTTATAGAGTTGATTGTATAGGAGGTTTTAGGTTCTTTTTTACTATTGTTGATGATTAATCTAAAGCTACTTGGGTTTTTCTCCTTAAAGAAGAAGTTTTTCAAAATTACATGGTATTTTTTAATATGTTAAAAAATTAGTTTCAAGCTTTTGTTAAAACTATAAGAACTGATAATGGTACTGAGTTTACAAATTTATGTTTTAAAACTTTTAGTTATAATCATGGTATTGTTCATCAAACTTCTTGATTTTACACTCCACAACAGAATGGAGTTGTGGAGAGGAAACACCGACATATTCTCAATGTTGCTAGGTCTTTAATGTTTCAATCAGGAGTTTCATTAAAGTATTGGGGTGATGCTATTCTCACATCTGTATTTTTGATTAATAAAACTCCTTCTTTTGTTTTGAAAGGACTTTCTCCATATGAGTTAGTTTATAAAAAGTCACCTACGTTTGATAATCTTCGTGTGTTTGGATGTTTGCGGTTTACTACTAATCTAAACAATTCTGATAAGTTTTCTCCCCGTTCTGAAAAATGTGTCTTTATGGGTTATTCTTTAGACAAGAAAGGATATAAAGTTTTGAGTCTTGATTCAAATTCTATGTTTGTTTCCAGGGATGTTAAGTTCTACGAATCTATGTTTCCATTCAGAATGCAAAATCCTATTTTTAGTAATCTTAATGATGTTTCTAGTGGGTTTGATCCATTTTCCTATGATGTTCATGTATCTACTAAAAATTATGTTGATGATAGTGTGTCTAGTAGAACTCAGAGATTGTATCATCATTTAGATGGTGCTAGTTCTCCTTTAAGTCCTAGTAGAACAGATCCTACAAGAAAATATTCAGATACTAGTTTGAATTTGAAGAGTATAATGTGCCTTTATTTGATGGGTCTGGTCCTAGTTCTATTAGTTCTCCTGACTCATCTATCAGGACTGAGGAAAATATTTTTTTTTGTTCCTAGTTCTTCTGATACTCATTCTATTGGACTTTCTCGTGCAAGAAGAGAAACTGGACTTCCATCTAAATTCAGCGATTATATTGTAGAAGGAAAATATAAATATGACATTGAAAAAACTCTAAATTATTCAAAGTTAACTTCTACAAATAAATGTTTTGTTTCTAATCTTGATAAAACTATTGAACCTCAATCCTTTGATGATGCATCTCTTAATCTTGAATGGGTTAAAGTTATGACTCAGGAAATGGAAGCTTTGTATAGAAATAATACCTTGATAATAACAGATTTACCTAAAAATAGGAAACCTATTGGTTGTCGCTGGAGTTATAAAATAAAGTATAAAGCAAATGGAGAAATAGAAAGATATAAAGCTAGACCAGTGGAAAAAGGTTATAATAAAAAGGCAGGTATTGATTATGAGGAGACTTTTGCTCCTGTTGCCAAAATTGTTACTATACGTGTTGTTCTTACTTTGGCTATAAATTCTAATTGGAATTTATATTAGTTTGACATTTGTAATGCCATTCTGTATGTATCTCTAGAAGAGTATGTTTATATGTCATTACCTCCTGGTTATCATAGTAAAAATGACAGCAGGGTTTGTAAACTGTTAAAGTCTTTATATGGCTTAAAACAGGCACCAAGAAAGTGGAATGAAAAACTAAATAATTCTTTAATTAGTTTTGGTTTTAAACAAAGTTATAATGATTATTCTATGTTTGTTAAAGTTTCAGGGAAGTTGATTGTTATACTTCTAGTGTATTTTGATGATATTATTGTTACATGAAATTGTGAAAATGAAATAACAAAGGTAAAAGATTTTTTGAAGTCACAGTTTCTTATAAAAGATTTGGGGAAGTTAAAATATTTTTTGGGAATTGAAGTGGTTAATATTCAAAATGGAATTTGGTTGTGTCAAAGAAAGTACTATTCATAGCTTTACATGATTTTGGTATGTTGGGCTGCAAACCTGTTAAAACTCCTCTTGAGTCAAATGCTATTTTTGATGATAGCAAAAATGTTTTAGTAGAAAATATTACTAATTTTCAAAAATTAGTTGGTAAACTTATTTATCTAACTATTACTAGACCTGATATTGCATACGCTGTGCATGTGTTGAGTCAGTATATGCATAAGCCTACTAAAGCTCATTTTCAGGTTGCAATGAGATTATTAAGGTATCTTAAGCTCAGTCTATGTAAAGGTGTTACTATTTTAAAATCTCAGTCTAATGAATTGTTATTAAAAAGATTTTCAGATGCAGAATTGGCAAAAAGGTTGTTTTCTAGAAAATTTGTAACTGGTTATGTAGTATTTTTAGGTAATTCACCTGTTTCTTCGAAAAGTAAGAAACATACTACAATATCACGTTCTTCTACAGAGTCTGAATATAGAGCTTTAAGCTCTTTGTCATGTTAATTGATCTGGATTCTGAAATTCTTTGTGATATTGGTTTTAAAGTTTCTATTCCTGTAAATATTTTTTGTGATAATGAGTCGGCTATCAAGTTAGCTATGAATCCAGTGTTTCATGATAAGACCAAAAATTTTGAGATTGATGTTCATTTTATAAGGGAGAAAATTGGTAAAGGAGTTGTAAAATTGGTTAAAATTAGTTCTTCTAATCAAGTTGCAGATATATTCACTAAGTCTCTTGTTACATCACAACATGAGATTCTTAGTGATAAACTTTGTATGGTTGATCCTTTTTCTATTAAGTAATTGTTTTCAAAATGTTAGTTTGAGGGGGGTTGTTAAAATTTATAATGTTTATTTTCAAACTAATATTTTAGTTTATATTGTTTAGTTTGTTTTATAAGAGGGTGTTTGTGATAATAGTCAAATTCAGGTCAAGTCTAAGTCGAACAAAGTCATCGATTCAAACCAGTCAACTCAATTAAACCTTGTATATTAGGGTTTGTGTTATGTAATTACTGTATAACTCACTATTTTAATGAGAAAACATCACTTGGAAAAAAATTCGTGTGTTTAATTTCCCTTAGCCTTAGTGCTAAACAATGAGCAAAAACAATAAAACAATTTTGCATACTCATCAGGAGTGTGTAAGATCCTAAAACATGGCTTAACGGGGTTCACGGACCCTGCGTTGCAGAGCCGAACACTCACAATTGTCACACATGAAACCTCTCTCAATCATTTTCACTCTATCTCTCTCTATTTTGAAATCTCTCCCAAATATCTCTTTGTATGAGAAATCTCTCCAAGAATGTCAAATCTCTCCCAAATCTCTCCAAGAATGTGAAATCTCTCCCAAATATCTCTTTGTATGAGAATTCTCTCCAAGAATGTCAACTCTCTCCCAAATCTCTCCAAGAATGTGAAATCTCTCCTAAATATCTCTTTGTATGAGAAATCTCTCCAAGAATGTGAAATCTCTCCCAAATCTCTCTTTGTATGTGAAATCTCTCCAAGAATGCCAAATCTCTCCCAAATCTCTCTAAGTATGTGAAATCTCTCCTAAATCTATCTCAAAAGTTCCTTAAACTTTTTGTAGTCTTTCGGGCCATCCCGAACCTTAACCAGGTCAAAAACCGCTTAAAACGGGGCAAAAACGGACAAAAAGGGCCTAAGGACCCGAAACCTCTCTTAAGGAGCCAAACCCTCTTAAGGACCCAAAAGTCCTCTTAGGGACCGAAACCAAGAGAACCGAACCCAGCAGCTGAACTGAAAGTCCTCTCGGAACCAAAACCCCCCTCTCAGGACAGAACCTCGCACAAGGTCCGAACCCGAGCCTCGGTCCATTTCGCTCCTGCTCGCCCTTCGGTCTATTTCGCTTCTGACGCTTTCGGACCGAACTTGACCTTCGCTTCTTGCTGTTTTGCTTCATTTCGCCTCTCGCCCAGCACCAGAAGGGACCGAACCTTTGGCCAAGACCGAGAGGCCTCGTTGGAAGTCCATTTCCTTCCAGTTTTCGACTACGACTTCATTTTAGCTTCGTTTTTCATCATTTTAACGCGGGAATTTCACCCAAAACTTTATTTTAACATATAAGACCCCTTAATTAATGATTAATCATGTTTTTAAGGATAAAACCTTATCCAAGAAGAGTGGGTGAAGTACAAAGGTTGAGTGTTGACTTATCTTTGTACTATGACACAAGCAACCCCCATACCCACTCCATGACTAACCCACACTCCTCCCCACCATACCTTGTCACTTCCTTGTACTTTTTACCTCTCTCACAAGCCATCCCCACATTTTTAGAGCTGGTCACTCAACCTCTCTCCTCATTTTCTTTCACTTGATCTCATTTCACCAAAAATCAAACACAACTTTTCTCTCAAACTTTTTCTCTCTATTTCAACACTCCAAGGCTGATATTCAAGCTTTATTCTTCTCTTGGTAAGCATAATTCATCCTCCTTGTGATTATTGCACTTCCTTCTACTCAAATCATTGATTGCTTACACAAACTCCATCACTTTGATGTTAGATTCTCAAAAATCTTCAAGGCATCTTCAAGTGTTCTTGAGTTGATCACTTCCATTATTCAACAATCATCTATTGAAATCACTCAAGGTGAGTTCATACCCCTACATTTTCGTGTTTTCTTAAGTTTTTAGGGGGGGGGGGGGGGGAATACAAGTTAAAACACTAAGAACATAACTAAACTCTTCTAACAGCTTTCATCAGAAAAGTTGGACTCCATTCATGAATTGTTTTGGAGAAATTAAACATTTTAGTTTTCAAAACTCTATTAGGTGCAAATAGTTCAAGTTCTTAGCTTTAAAATGACTACTTGCACATCTCCATACCATTTTTCTAAAATTTATGGTGATTTTTACAAAACTGCCTATCATTTCAAACACCAATCCGGACCAGTCTGTGATTATGGACTTGTTCACTCAATTAGAGGCCATTAAAAATCATGATAAAAATTATGGGGAAACTAGACTAATTTTCCAAACTCCCAGAATTTTTGGATTCTGATTTGGACCTTTGATGATTTTCCTACAAATTTTCTAATAACAAGGATAGAAAATGTTATCAATAGAAAAATACTATCAATTTAATTTCACCTTGTAACATGTCGAGCAAGGTGTATATCTTTATGTGATTATATGTTATTTCAATATATGACAATATTGTCTTAGTTTGTAGACATAACTCAGTTAACAAATGGATTTTTCTAGACAAAGCATAGAAATAACAATTTGTTACAATCAAAGTACACCTATTACATACAAACTTTTGAATAAACTATGTTAAGTATAGTTTATGTACATTACCACTTTTACCCTTGTTTTTATAAACTATAATAGGTATAGTTTATGATTCACCACATAACACACTCATACAAAAACGGTACATTCATAAAAAAAGGTTTTACATTCACGCACACCACACGTAAACTTGTTAACCTAAATTGTGAGTCATTCTCTATCCGTACGTCCGAGTGCAGGATCTAAATTCCTGTTAGTTATAACCAGAGTCTCCTAGAGGGAGAATATGATAGTTGTGTATAGATCTATATTGGTTTAGACACCCCACACCTGAGCTGCATGCAACAGCTAGGCCGGCAGGTCTGTGGTGACAAATGTCATATCAGTTTCGCGACGCCTGAGAAACGTCGTGGCAGGTTTATTCAGTCATAGTATGGTTATAGCGACTCACTTAGGAAGTTAACAACTCATAAAGTTTAGGGGATTTTCATAAAACAAAAGGGGTTTTATGTCGATTTAAAACTAACTTTTTATATCAATAAGTACAGATATTACTGTACACTTTCGGTTTTGGTATTTATGACTACACACCACTTAAAACCACTTTTATATCTTTAAGTATGGCCAATACTTGTTATTTCCCGGTCCTGGGATTTAGGACTACATATACATATTAAAGAAAATATTGGATTTTCTGGATACATATTCTAACGCTTTTACAAGGAAAATGGTTTACTTCTCTAACGAAATCTCTTATGAACTCGCCAACCTTTGTGTTGACACTTTTCAAAACAACTTGTATTCTCAGGAAATCACTAAATAGGAAATCAATTACATTTTGAGGATGGGACGTTAAGGCGTCAAACATTTCATATTTCGTCAACATATTGTAATTGATTTTGAAACATGTAATTCATACAATGATGTAAGTTTTTCAATTATATATATATATATATATATATATATATATATATATATATATGTTGGTTGTGTTTGCTTAAATCACTATTGCATTTGTTGTTATGATACTATACATGAAGTCCTCCACCCCCGGATGTTTCCGCCATCCTTGGTTTGGGGGTGTGACAGTGTTTCAGGTAATATCGAAATGTTGAAGGAGTGAATATGTTCAGTTCGTTTTTTAGCTCGGGTTAATGCGCGAGACTTCGTGTAGAAGGTGACCCAGATATTTAAAGATCTAAGTAGCTTGTGATGGTTCATTATTCATTGATTCAGATCACAAACGCTCTCGGTTTCTCTCGTTTTAGGGTTTATTTAGTATTCAGGGTTTTCTCTGCATTCTTGCAATATAAGTTGGCTGTTCTTAATCATCTTTTAGATTAGGTTGAGTGAACTGTTATTGAGAGTAGTATAGGGCGTGTGTAGTGAGGTTTGTGTTGTAAGTCTATGAAAACCACCTATCTGTTAGTCCTAAAATGATATAATAGATGGTAATGTTGTGTATCATGAGTTTTTACAAGTTGTTACACAAAGATACCCTTAATGAAGAATGACACACACATTTTTTTAAGGTTTACATGTTAGATAAATGATTGGCTGAGAATGGTTCCCCCGTTCTCAACCTTTTTTATTTTCTCAATTGAACTTATATATATATATATATATATATATATATATATATATATATATATATATATATATATATATATATATATATATATAGCAACTCTTTTAGATGTTATAATCTCTTAAAGTTTTGGCGTCATCTGTGTGGCTTCTTTTGCAAAAAATTAAAGGATACACTAATCTATAAAAACAAAATCATACTCGATTGCTCGTACAAGCACAAGCCTTTATTAAAGATGAGGGATCGGAACATCCAAATAGAGAGCGAGAAGAGAGAAAATAAAGTGGTTAGTAGAATAGATCATTAAAGAGCTCGACAACATGGTAAAAGAGAAAATATTGGATAGGTTTAAAAATATAGGCCTAATATCATGAAGGAATATTATTTTGTTGTGCATTCATATATATATATATATATATATATATATATATATATATATATATATATATATATATATATATATATATATATATTAAAGATGACCTCTTCTTAGTCTTAGGAATAGTGTCGGTTTCCCGGTCATTTTATCTCCACACCTGTAGTTAATCGATCCTTCCGGTTTCTTCCTTCCACTGTCCTTATCCAAACCTTCTGCTTCAAGCCACCATTTTTCCACGGATTAGGGTTCGATTTTCATTTTAACAAACGCCTCAGGTACTGCTAACCCCCATTTCCCTCTTTCAACTTCGATTCATTTTTTGTGCTTCATATACTTCTGCCTCCTCGACCTCCCAATTAGTTATTTACATATTTTCTTGCACCCACCAAACCTCACCGTTGAAGCCCTCCAAACAATATGCTTCATCGGCTTCTTGCGTAACCTATTTCAAAACGGAGGAGATATTGAAGATGGGTTCCAATTAACTGCCAGCGACTGCTCAATCGTCAAAATCCCCGCCAATAGAGGCAAGCTGACGACACTGTAAAGTAAGTATTTCCCCCAAATTCTCTCATGTTTCAATCTTTTCATCTCTATCATCCTTGAACCCTAAAACACCACCTATCACTGGTTTTAGGGGTTCAAATGCTATCATGTTAGGTATATTGAGCAGATGAGTTTCTTGATTTGATAAAAATTTTAAAGTTTATGATACATAATTGATTTTTATTTGTGCCACTTGAGTTTTATGGAGTAAGATGAAACTGGAATGATTTGTTTCGGTGTATGTTGTTTTTAGATATAAATATACATATGCTTGGATTTTGGTATAAATTGGTTTCCACTGGGTTTCATTTCAATTTTCATATTCTCTTTCTTCCACATAGGCGCTTACAGTTTTACTGTTCGATTTGGGTTTAGTTTCGGTTTCCTGGCTCATCTTTGTTTAGAATACAAAAAAAAAAAAAAAACGAATCAGTGAGAGGTAGGGCCAAATATCATCAGGTTGCTTTGCCATTTCTGCTATGGTTTTTTCCTCCTCCTAAAGCTCAAGAAACAAGGAGAGTTAGGAACGAAAAAAATCTAGAATTCAAAAGTAAGAAGGCAAAAGTCTGGTCCGGTCTTCTCCATTTCGGCTCCACAAACTTTTATGTAAGTTTTTTCCTGTTCTAATCGGTTGATTGTATATTCATACACATATCTATGCCACAATTGTATGTATTGTAATTTATCTTAATTATTTTGATCTTGAGCGGACAATGTATTTCATTTTGAAGTTTTCTTTTTAAGGATTGGTTTCTTTTTTCAGCTTACTGGGAATTCCACTTTTTCATTGCATGTTATACATGGAGTATAGTTGGCGGGTTGCTATATGCCCCATTGACATTGCGTATTATTGAAAAGTTCAATATTTCAACCAGGTAAGTCACCATTTTGAGTTTCATTCCTTTCTATGGTGGAATTTAGATCTATAAAATCATGCATTTGTGTTTACAGGTGCAACAGTTACTTCATGTTTGATGTTGTCCATGATGCGTGTAAATATTTCCCTTTCTTTTTTGCTTTCTTCTTCTTCTTCTTTTGTATCTGTTAATGATATTTATAAACCGAGTTGCAGGTGATTACCTTAACAACACAAAATAATGACTTTTCACTCATTCTAATCTTTCCAGGTAACTTCCCTAACTGATTGGCACGCTGAGTTTTTGGTCGACCCTGCAATTGCTGCTCATTTTAATCATTCTAATATAGGTGTATGCTTTTGATTCAATTCCAGAGTGATCTATTTGGAATCGTAGATTTTCGCTCTAGGCTTTTTATGAGGTTTATAGTCTTCGTAAAATAGCGTCAAACCAACATTGTCCTCTTGAGATTGTTGTTTACAGGTCAACTTAGACATGAGGTAAACAATAATATTCATGTATTAGTCCAAATGTTGTGTGTTGTTGCACCATGTGTGTTTAATGAGATGTGTACATGAAAGTTCTAAGTAAAAAAAATCTAATTCACTTTATTTTACATGGTTCCAGGGTCTACTTGTATGGTCTATTTCAAAAGTATGATAACGAAGATATAGAGTTCTTGTATGATCTATTTCAAAAGTATGACAATATTTAGGCATATAGTTTCATAAGTTGCTTATCTGTTCTTGATTAGTTCTGGTTTTTTTGGGTATTATTATTAGGGGTAAGATTGATATGGGAAGGTAGGTAATAAAGTTATTGTCAGAAAGTTCATTTTTTTAGTGAATTATGCCCTTGCTGTTAGTTTTTTAAAGCAAAATCTTATATTGTAATGCTTCTCTTTTGATGGATTGTTACCAATTAGTAAAAAAAAATATATAAATGGGTGGTCATTTTGACACATCTTATTTATGAATGCTAATCATAATTTATATATTCATCACTTTGTGCTTTTCATTTATTTTTGTCACTATTACAAAATGTTCAAGATCCTACTCTTCTAAGAAAGGGTAAACGAAGTTGATTCCATCACCATCAACAACAAAGTCACTAGATCATATCTTAAACAGTAAGATTTTTTTTAATCCTTTGAATTTTTTTATAAAGGAGCATAATGAAACATCTACACATGTAGTATTAGGAGAGGTAAGAAGATGATTTTCATTTTTCTTAAAAAAAGCATTGTATGTCTATAAGTAAACTTTTTCCAGCAAGTGCAGTTATGATTCCTCTTGGTGATCCATTATCAGAAATGGGTGTTGTAATGTTGTGTTGAAACACAAAGATAACAAAGAAGGGTAAAACTATTAAAATTTGGTGATTTATTGTTGTTTGGCAGGATATCAAAGCTATTATCACTGCTGGAGAGGTTTAGATCTCTTCCCTTCTTAACCTTATTATCCCTTTAAAATCATTTAGCCACATTTCTTGCTATAGGTATTTGGTATGCAGGTTCTTATTTATTTGGAACTTTTAACATGTGTGTTGCTCCGACACCCATCATTTGAATTCTGAGCACGACAATTTTCCCAGAGGCCTTTTGCAGCTTTCATGTTGGTCATACTACACAATCAGAAACGATGTTTATCCTGCCTTTGATGAGCTTACACCAGAGGTATCTCTTGAGTTAAATGCAAAAAATAACATTCTACTTTGAAAAATCTATCAAGTTGTAGCAATGTCATGCCTAAAATATAAATTGAACTTTGAATCTATATTTTATTTAATTTGGGTGTTTGTAATGTATAAAATGAATGTTTCCTTTAAACCCAACAAATGCAATGACAATTAGGTAATTACATTTAAAAAAAATACATAAGGTGCAAAATAGTAATTGAGTATGGTACAGGGACCAAAACCGTTACCAAAGTTTCTAATAGGGATCAAAATTGTAAAAAGTTCTATATAGTTATAGCATCTTACTTTCTTTTTATTATTCAGAATCCTACCTAATTATAGGATTTTATTTAACAGTAAAATTACTTCATGGCTTCAAAAAAATTATTTTAAGAGTAAAATTACTTCATCTATTTTTTTTTTTCAAAAAAGGAAATTATTTTAACAGTAAATTATTTAGAATCTTCACAATAAAATTACTTCATGTTTTTTTCAAATAACAAAATTATTTTAGTTGTTCCCTTGGGATTGAAAGTGACCAGACTGCCCTCCCCCCAACAGCTGAAAGGGCAGTAGGTGCTTCACAAGGATTGAAATTGTGAAAAAACTTTAGTCTCCCAGATAGAATTCAAACAGTTAAGTAGAAGATGTTGCAAGGGTAGGTTCAGTAATTTGTAGTGTAAGAGATAGGTTGCAGAGGTTGTACCAGCTTGTGAATTTAGGATGACCTGCAGTTTACTTAAAAGATCAACACATTAATGGTTGAGATGGGTAACATTATAATAATAGTTTTTTCAAATTTATAAATAATTAAATCATAAAAGAATCTGATTTTGGACAAATACTACAAATTAAAAAAAAGGAAAATGACTCTTGAGGGTAATTAACTTTTGCGTTTGTACTCATTTGGTCTCTTTCCTTTTTTTGTATTCAATATACCATCGAACATGTTGTTTGTGTTCACCATAACCCTTTTGATCAACTTCTGACCTGTGATAGCCGGTCAAAGGGTTATGGTGAACACAAACAACAAGTTCGATGGTATATTGAGTACAAAAAAAGGAAAGTGACCAAATGAGAACAAATGCAACAGTTGGTTACCTTCCTGATTCATTTTCCCTTTACTCATTTACAGCAAATTCCACGTCATCTCCTACTGATATTAATGACTTTATGAGATTCATTCTTGCTTCTCTTCAAAACATAACCCACGAAAGAACATTATTCATACATGTACAACTTTGTAATGCACTTGAATATTTATTAGGGGAGTCTTGACTAAGCAGGCGCATTTCATGACTACATTTACATTTTCAATCAAATGATTTATCGTATCATGGATTCTAGACAAGTCTACAAACGAGTAGAATCACAAGTGCTTTGATTTTTTAGTTTACTTAGCTTTAAGATCGAATTCATGGGATAAGATACAACATCAATATGTACAATATCATGTTGCTTTTGTAGACAAATCACCATAATATACCTTGAGGTAAACGTTTATGCTGATAAATATACCTCTCATACACAGTCATATCCTTTTGCAGAGAGGTGTCGGTAAGCATAACATAGACCATGTTTTAACAAGGTTACCCCTTTCAAATGCTCTTCATCTACGTTATAGTCAAAGAAGGTTGCAGTCTCTGATAATTTTGCAACTTTAATTTCATTTAACTTTTCGGGGAAAATGATTCAGGAGGGTAACCAACTGTTGAGTTCGTTCTCATTTGGTCCCTTTCCTTTTTTTGGTACTCAATATACCATCGAACTTGTTGTTTGTGTTCACCATAACCCTTTGACCGACTATCACAGGTCAAAAGCCGGTCAAAAGGGTTATGGTGAACGCAAACAACAAGTTCGATGATATATTGAATACAAAAAAAAAGGGGCCAAATGAGTACAAATGCAAAAGTTAATTACTCTCAAGAGTCATTTTCCCTTAAAAAAACTATTCGATTAATTCATTAAAGGTTGGTTAATCTTTGGGGTTCAATAAATTTTGAACTATAATTATTAAATAGTAATGGAATCTCACAAAAGTGAATGTAATTTAGTATTGCTTTTGAATTTACTGCTTTTGGGTTGCGGGCTTATACATAATTGACTTTGCATAGTCGTTTAATTACGTTTTCCTTAGAACAGTTTCCATGGTGGCTCAGTTTATCTGCGAAGGGATTGAGATTCAAGATTTTCCTACTGCCACTAATGACAAGTTGCTACAACTATTGGGAAAACTAAAAGTGAAGGTCTAATTCTTTCCCTAATTCCCTTTATGTATTTAGTCACTAGACTCGCATTAAAAGAAATGTTATACAAATTAATGTTACCAATTCCTTATTTAATGCAATGTTACAGAAAAGGGACATGTTAGCGATTCTTGTAATGGGGAAAGGTGGAGTTGGAAAATCTTCAACCGTGAGCTCCATCATTGGTGAAAGAACAGTTACTGTTATTACTTTTCAGGTACTTTTAAGAAGTTTATAAAGACATTTTTTGGACTAAAAAATTACTGTACATGTTGGATTGCTTAAAACAAGGAGCAAAAAAGACTTTTTCCAATTTTGGACTAAATAACCATAAGATCAAAAATAACAGAAACCATAGCTAAGCGAGCAACAACCATTTTCTACTTCAACAACTTCTACTTATAGCTGTTTTGTCTTTTGTGACTAAACTACCCCTATGTACATTTTTTATTTTGTATTTCAATTTTGCTGAAAGGTCAATTTTCCCCTGCACTCAAATATGCATCAGTGCAGTAAAATGGGACAATATTTACAGTTTTTTTTATGTTCAAATTAAATGCATTTTTTTATTAAAATTTAGTGATTTTATCAATAAAAATTAACTTTTTTTTATCATTAATAGTTTGTGACCGAACTACCCTTATGTAATGTTCTTTTGGTTCATATTTCAATTTTGTTGGAAGACCAATTTGCCCCTACACTCAAATATGCCACAGTACAGTAAAAATGGACAGTGTATGTTTTTTAAGTTGACTTGTCCATAATAATAGTCAAACTATAAACAAATAGTTGATCAAATGACATTTACAAAGAACAAACAACGGAAAAAATTGTCGCATCCGACCCCCGTAACGCGGGGGTCCCCACCTAGTTCTTATTATTTTTTTTGTATCGGTAAATAAGAGGCATATATATTAAAGAAAAACATGTTAAACAACCCAGCAAGGAGCTAGGAGTTACAAAAAGTAAAAGAAAAAAACAGAAAAAAAGATAGCTACAACCCTATATGTAACACCCAAAGTCAGAGAGGCCAAGAAAGGAAAGGAAACCCTAAGTTTAAGGGACGACTCGGTGAGTCCGAGCGGGATCCAGGTCGAGGAGTAAGTGACCGACTCGGCGAGTCGGCCAAGGAGACTCGGCGAGTCTAGTCTGTACGAGGAAAACCCTAATTCCGGAAGTTGTATCCTATATAAAGGGTGTTATGTCCCTCCCTTAGCCTCCATATCATCCTAGAGAGCCTGTAAACCCTAGATTTCGTGTGAGCTTCCATCATTTGAGAGAAATAGCTTTGGAGGAAGGAAATTTTGGAAAATAACTTGAAGATCAAGAAGGTTGCTTCAAAGGAGAGGTGTAGATTCGAGATCTACTTCAGTTTGTGTTCATCTTGGAGCTAATAAGCTGCCATTTTCCCTCCTTTGCATCTAGATCTATTTTGTTATGAGATTTGGGGGTTTTATGGTTGATTGAGACCCAATTCGAGTTTGGGGGCTTAGATATGTTGTTGCCACTTCAGATCTAGTGTTGGGATGGTCCAATATGTCATAAAGCATCAGAAGATTAGTAGTTGGTAAAGCCCTTTTGTCCTTAAACCAAACCCTAGTGTGTTTTGAGCCTAGATCTATTTAGTTATACGTAAAGTTTGCAACTTTACGTGGGGATTGAGCTTTGGAAGTATGGACCCATGGTTTGGAGTCCATGCATGACTCAAAAGTCCTCTGCATGTATGTAGATCCGAATGGACTCGGCGAGTCCTTTGAGTGGGCTCGGCGAGTAGCATGAAGATTAGGAGGAACTCGACGAGTGGGATGAACAACTCGTCGTGTTGGATGAAGTTAGGTAGGAACTCGACGAGTTTGAAGAACAACTCGGCGAGTCTGTTGAAGATTGCCTTGGACTCGGCGAGTCTGTTCTTAAACTCGGCGAGTCAAGTCGCGAAACCCCAAACCCTTCGAGTTGAGACTCGAATCAGTGAGTCAAGTGGAGACTCAGTGAGTTGGACAGGTCAGGACTCGGAAATCGGTAGACTCGACGAGTCATGGACTGACTCGGCGAGTCGAGTCACGAATGGAAGGCTCTGAACTTATGAACTTGGCGAGTCGATAGGCCGAATCGGCGAGTAGGGTTGACTTGGGAGGTTGAATTTGACCAGGACTTTGACTTTGACCAGAGTTGACTTGGTTGACTGTCGGGCGTCAGTTAGACTAAGTGTTACATTGATATTGGTAGCTCGAGGAGCTAGCGGAGCAACGGTTCAGGGAATTGTCGGTCAGCATCCAGAAGGTTATCAGCAAGTTCAGCAGTTCGAGGTGAGTTTCCCTTTTGTGTGAATGGGTCTACGGCCACAATGCCGGCCCATGTAGTTATGAGTAGAAGACTCGGGGGTTAGCCCTATGCATAGTATGCTAGTATGATATTCAGGACAAGGTCCATTGATAGCGGGCGGGTGTCCAAGGAATGGTTTATGTGATTGTTTATACTTGTTGTCTGTGTGATACCTGTATGTGCCTGGTAGGGAGGTGAGTGTGGGCGAGGTCCCGTATCTCACCAATAGTAGAGTGTGGATAGTGTTCCACATCTCATTAGCAACAGATCAGGGGCGAGGCCCAAGTTAGGGAAAGAGTGAGTGTGGGCTGGGCCCGTATCTCACTATCAGTAGGAGCATGGACGGGGTTCCATGACTCATCAGTAGCAGGACATGGGCGAGGCCTAGGATAGGCGAGGCCTTTGGACATGATCCGTTAGTATGTGTTTAGCTTATGTGTTGTGATATGTCTATGTGCTATTATATGTTAGCGGGCGAGGCCCTATGACAGGTGAGGCCTAAGTGAAACAGATCTGTATCCGAGCGGGGTTCGAAGCCAGTCGAGGCCTGGAGTGGCGGGGCCGTTGTAGTGGGCGAGGCCCGAGGTAGGGGCGAGGCCCAGGATAGCGGGTGTGGCCCAGTATGTGCAGTATGTGGGAGGGTGGGGAACTCACTAAGCTTCGTGCTTACGGTTTTCAGTTTTGGTTTCAGGTACTTCCGGTAGCCGAGGGAAGAGCTCAGGGTGAACGCATGGCACACACCATAGATTAGACAGCCTGGGAATGTTTTACTCTGATAACGAACATGTGTTTTGCAAATTGATACTCTGATTATGTTTTGAATCGATAATTTTGCTTTAAGTAATGTTTTATTAAAAGAAATTTTTGGTCTTGAATTTTGGGACGTTACAAGTTGGTATCAGAGCCTTGGTTGGAGGGATTCGGGCATACTCTCGGGTGTGCCTGAACTCAAACTAAGGGGTCGGATAAAAAGTTTTCAAAATGAAAAGACAGTTTTGTAAAAAGAGAGTCTTGGGAAAGAAAACAGTTTTAGAAAAGCAAAAAGAATTCAGAAAGAAAAGAACTTTGAAAAGAGAAAAAGGGTGTGGTGCATGCAATCAGCTGAGCTCAATTAAGTACCCCAAAGTACCCATACAAGTTTATGATTTGATTATCAGTTAGTAGAACAACATGCTAGCTTAGGACTAAGGATCTAGGGAGGATGCCTTATGTGCCTGTTATATGTGCTTTGAGCTGCATGATAGTGTTGATTAGACAGTGGTAGGATAGCCTGTTTAGGTTATGCCTGAGTATATGAGTTTGTGTTGCATGCTAGTTCAAATTCTTGCTATGTGGATATGATTGCTTGTGTATGTTGTGGTTAGATTTTCCCCTTGTCTGAATGCTGCCTGCTTTGTGCAATATGGGATTCCGAGTGATGGGAGTTAACCATTAGGTGGATACGTCACGTCACATGTGATCAGGGTTGAATCATATCAGAGTGCTGGATTTGGACCTATTTCGCAGCTCTCGTTTGAGTCCAACCGTTGTAGGGACGAGTCTTTTACTCGAAGGATTATCTGAGCCTCGTCACATGTGATGGTATCCAATTGATGGCTAATTGACATCACAAGGAGACCTTCAGCAGCTGAGGACTGGTTTGAGTTGAGTCAGAGGTTTCCCTAGGGCAAGCCTAGGATGAGATAGTGCTGGGAGCAGTAGTAGTGGATAAGGGACCTGGTGGAGTCAAAGCAATTCCTGAGGAAAGTACGGATAGATTTGGAAGGTAGTATGGGCCCGTACTACTGAAAGCAGAGGATCCATACTCAATTCGGGAAGGGCCGAGACAAAACCGGGAACCTGGTAGGGTGTGTGTTTGGTCTCGCCGCAGTGATGAGTATTCTGATAGTAGATGTATTATATTTTCAGCATGGTGATGTTGAGAGAGAGACCTTCGGGCGGATCAGGCGCCGGAGAGGGATCAGGCTCGAGTTCAGGAGCCGAGCAGCTCGAGGAGCGAATGAGGGAGTTGATATCAGCTGAGGTTACATGCAGTATTCTAGACCAGTCTCCTGTGATCTTTGGCACGGTCAAGGAGGGTATACTGGAGATTTTGGATGAGAGGCTGGGAGCCTTCCGTACCGAGATGATGGCCTTGGTGGGAGCGCGTACCTTGGCATTTCGGGAGTTCAGGGCTTGCGGGGAACCAGATTATCATGGGGCTAGGGACCCCATCGCTAGCAGCAGGTGGTTGGCTGATGTTGCCAATGCATTCCGTACGAGACGGTGTCCTGAGGGGGACAAGGTCAGACTCGCTTCCTGTCTTATGAAGGACAGAGTGAGGGATTGGTGGGAGGAGATTGGTCATGCTTTGGGGGATGATGCCGCGTTGGGCGCGATGACTTGGAGCGATTTCTCGGCCAAGTTCAGGGCGGAGTTTTCGCCGATTATTAAGGTGTAGCAGCTGGCACGGGAGTTTCAGGATTTGACGCAGACCACTGAGACTGTGGCGGAGATCACCGCCAAGTTCAGGGAGAGGGCTCTTCTTGTACCGCAATATGTCGCGGATGAGGAGATGAAGAAGGCCCGATACCATGAGATGTTGAGGGATGATATCAGGGAGTTCGTGAGCAGATCCAACTGTAAGACGCTGGAAGACATGATTTCTCGGGCTAGAGAGAGGGAAATTTATTTGGAGCATATCTGGAAGAGGACGCCGTATGGGGTACAGGTAGCTGCAGGTTCGGGCAAAAGGCCCAAGGGATCGGATTCGAGATCGAGGGATTATCAGGACCGCAGCCAGTGTGAGAAGTGTGGCAGGGCGCATGGGGGCGCGTGCAGGAGTGGTAGCGGTGGTGAGTCTGGCTGCTTCAAGTGCGGTGGACTGGTCATTTTAGCAGGGATTGTATTGTTACCACCACTTAGGGATCAAATTTGATATGTTTTCACTACAATCAGCAAGTCCACAAGAAGGCCCAGTGCCCTAGTTTGTTTTCAGCAGGACGGGTGATGGCACATGCCCCTGCAACTTTGAGGATCACAGACGACCGTCAGGGCCGTGCAGAGGCGCCTGCGGTAGGAGGCAGGGCTTTCAGATGACTACCTTGGAGATGCGAGCAGCGCCGGACATTGTATGTATGCGACTTCCGTTTTCAGTTCTTTTATATGTGCATGATTATATTGTTATGGTTCTGCATCATTATCGGTTTGAGTATTTTATTTTTGAGCGGTTGATTGTGATCGAGTTATATGCCATATGCATACTCTGGATATTTGAATGGTAGTTAGGAGATGTGCTCTATTGGAGAAGGTTTCATAGGATGCAGTAAATGTAGCATGCTTGGGAGGGACTTGGTACGTCTCGCTAGTTCGGAGTAGTATAGTTTTGGAGATGGATTGGTTAGATCCCTGGCTATGGTAAGCTTGGGTTCCTCAACAGATTGATTATGGAATGGTAGCAAGGATTAGGATTTCTTTTTAAGTATTGAGCAGCAAGGGGTAAGTAGGATTGAAGTGGGGGAGAATCCTCCGAGTGTGAAAAGGTAGGAGCACGCAGATCCAAAATGAGTGCTCAATCTCTAAGAAGGGAAGGACGTAGTACATCGTTTGATGGATCGAGGAGTTCAGGGTTGGGAGTTTGAGAACCCCCCCCCCCCTCAGCTAGTGCGTGTATTGGTGATGGTTAGTATGTGGTTGGGAATTCAGATTGGAGGATCGCCTGTAGGACTCGAGTGAGCCAGAAGGTGGATCTTGAGAATTGATAGCATGAGGTGCTTTCGTATTAGCATTCAGTAATGGAAAGTGTTGTAAGACTACAGGGCAGCCGTAGCATTCACTAGCAGTCAGTGGTGGAAAGTGTTGTAAGACTACGGGGCAGCCATAGCATTCACTAGTAGTCAGTGGTGGAAAGTGATATAAGACTACGGGGCAGCCGTAGCATTCACTAGCAGTCAGTGATGGAAGGTGATGTAAGACTGCGGGTAGGCCGTAGCATTCCATAGTAGCTTCGTTAGCGAAGTTGGGGCGAGGCCCTTATCTCCTAGTGATCAGATAGGGATCAGGAATGGGTAGTGGACGAGAATGGTAGGGAGCTTTGCCTGTATAGCCCTAGAGAGGTGAGACCTTAGGAGAGGCCGCTCCAGGATATAGTTGGGTGAGACCCGTGGGCGAGGCCTGTATGAGATTAGCAGTGTAGGTGAGACCTGAGAGCAGGGTTGCTCAGTAGTATGGTTGGGTGAGACCCGTGGACGAGGCCCGAGCGAGAGTGGTTAGACTTGTGGGACTAGAAGGTTAGAGGCGGGTGGGACCCGTGGGCAAGACCCGTGAGTTTTAGCAGCACAGGTGGGACCTGATAGGGACCTTGGTGTCAAGATAGGGGATCGGGGATCCCAGGATTGTAGTGCCTGAATGGCAGAATAGATTGAGCAGTTATAGGTGGTCGAAGTTTTTTCGAAAGTCGCTGGGAGCGACTAGGAGTTGTTTTGGGACTGGCGGCCGGTGGGATCCGGTAATCCAGATATTATTAGGACGGTAGGGACCAGGGTGGTCTCAGTTCCTCCGGAAGGAAGATAGGGAATATTAGAAATGTTCAATCAGTAGCAGCGCGGGTAAGCAATCCATGGTGGGATTCAGTTAGTTGATCGTGGGGTGCTCGACACCAAATTATAGTAGAAAGAAATGCCCAGTGGAAGTAGCAGGAATAATGGATTTGGTGAAGATAGGATCTTCACAGAGACAGAGGAAATAGTTGGTTATGGAACATCGCCTTGGGAAGGTAAGAAAATCGCGCAAGGAAAGAAGGGGTGAACCCCTATAGGTTCAGTGTAGTACTCGGTGAGTACCAGAAGGATTTTCGGTTGAGTAAGTTGTGTTTCCAGGATGTTCAGGTTCAGGGTTGACCCGAGACTATTATCCGCAAGGATTAATGTTAGTTAGAATGACCGGGCGGATGACCAGCGAAGGTAGGCATCTGGTGTTGGAATGATTAGTTGGGTATCGAAAGCAGATCGCAGGCGGTGAGCCATAGCAAACTTCGAGGACAAAGTTTCGTTTAAGTGGGGGAGAGTTGTAACACCCAAAGTCAGAAAGGCCAAGAAAAGAAAGGAAACCCTAAGTTTAAGGGACAACTCGGCGAGTCCAAGGAGGAACTCAGCGAGTACAAGCGGGATCCGGGTCGAGGAGTAAGTGACCGACTCGGCGAGTCGGCCAAGGAGACTCGGCGAGTCTGGTTTGTACGAGGAAAACCCTAATTCCGGGAGTTGTATCCTATATAAAGGGTGTTATGTCCCTCCCTCAGCCTCCATATCATCCTAGAGAACCTATAAACCCTAGATTTCGTGTGAGATTCCATCATTTGAGAGAAATAGCTTTGGAGGAAGGAAATTTTGGAAAAGAACTTGAAGATCAAGAAGGTTGCTTCAAAGGAGAGGTGTAGATCCGAGATCTACTTCAGTTTGTGTTCATCTTGGAGCTAATAAGCTGCCATTTTCCCTCCTTTGCATCTAGATCTATTTTGTTATGAGATTTGGGGGTTTTATGGTTGATTGAGACCAAATTCAAGTTTGGGGGCCTAGATATGTTGTTGCCACTTCAGATCTAGTGTTGGGATGGTCCAATATGTCATAAAGCATCAGAAGATAAGTAGTTGGTAAAGCCCTTTTGTCCTTAAACCAAACCCTAGTGTGTTTTGAGCCTAGATCTCTTTAGTTATATGTAAAGTTTGCAACTTTACGTGGGGATTGAGCTTTGGAAGTATGGATCCATGGTTGGGAGTCTATGCATGACTCAAAAGTCCTCTGCATGTATTTAGATCTGAATGGACTCGGCGAGTCCTTTGAGTGGACTCGGCGAGTAGCATGAAGATTAGGAGGAACTCGATGAGTGGGAACAACTCGTCGAGTTGGATGAGGTTAGGCAGGAACTCAGCGAGTTTGAAGAACAACTCGGGGAGTCTGTTGAAGATTGACTTGGACTCGGCGAGTCTGTTCTTAGACTCGGCGAGTCAAGTCGCAAAACCCCAAACCCTTCAAGTTGAGACTCAAATTTGTGAGTCAAGTGGAGACTCAGTGAGTTCGACAGGTCAGGACTCGGAAATCGGTAGACTTGGCGAGTCGAGTCGCGAATGGAAGGCTCTGAACTTATGAACTCGGCGAGTCGGTAGGCCGACTCGGCAAGTAGGGTTGACCTGGGAGGTTGACTTTGACCAGGACTTTGACTTTGACCAGAGTTGACTTGGTTGACTGTCGGGGGTCAGTTAGACTAAGTGTTGCATTGATATTAGTAGCTCGAGGAGCTAGCGGAGCAGCAGTTCAGGGAATTGTCGGTCAGCATCCAGAAGGTTATTAGCAAGTTCAACAGTTCGAGGTGAGTTTCCCTTTTGTGTGAATGGGTCTACGGCTATAATGTCGGCCTATGTAGTTATAAGTAGAAGACCCGGGGGTTAGCCCTAGGCACAATATGCTAGTATGATATTCAGGACAAGGTCCATTGATAGCGGGCGGGTGTCCAAGGAATGGTTTATGTGATTGTTTATACTTGTTGTCTGTGTGATACCTGTATGTGCCTGGTAGGGAGGTGAGTGTGGGCGAGGTCCCGTATCTCACCAATAGTAGAGTGTGGATGGTGTTCCACATCTCATTAGCAACAGATCAGGGGCGAGGCCCAAGTTAGGGAAAGAGTGACTGTGGGTTGGGCCCGTATCTCACTATCAGTAGGAGCATGGACGGGGTTCCATGACTCATCAATAGCAGGACAAGGGCGAGGCCCAGGATAAGCGAGGCCTTTGGACAGGATCCGTTAGTATGTGTTTAGCTTATGTGTTGTGATATGTCTATGTGCTATTATATGTTAGCGGGCAAGGCCCTATGACAGGCGAGGCCTAAGTGAAACAGATTTGTTTCCGAGCGGGGTTCGAAGCCAGGCGGGGCCTGGAGTGGTGGGGCCGTTGTAGTGGGCGAGGCCCAGGATAGCGGGCGTGGCCCAGTATGTGCAGTATGTGGTTATGCATGGTATGTGGTAGGGTGGGGAACTCACTAAGCTTTGTGCTTACGGTTTTCAGTTTTGGTTTAAGGTACTTCCGGTGGCGGAGGGAAGAGCTCGGGGTGATCGCATGGCACACACCATAGATTAGACAGCCTGTGAATGTTTTACTCTGATGACGAACATGTGTTTTGGAAACTGATAGTCTGATTATGTTTTGAATCGATAATTTTGCTTTAAGTAATGTTTTATTAAAAGAAATTTTTGGTCTTGAATTTTGGGACGTTACACTATAAAAGGGGTAGTAAACCAATCCACCCAACTAATCGCCTCTGTTTTCCCCCTGTACTTGACCCACGTATACATTATAGATATGATGGTATCCGCCACTTTTGTTGGTTGCATCCTCTTGTTGTTGAATAATCTATCATTTCTTGCCTTCCAAATACTCCATAAGTATCCATAACAAATCCCCAATAATCTTCACTTTTTTTTTCGGGCAATTGCCCCAGTTTGATGCATAATCTATAACATCATGTACTGTCGTAAGGTCTGCAAAGGGTACCTGACACCATATTAAGATCCATTTCATAACAGATTTAGCAAATGTGCATTCAACCAATACATGATCCGTCGTCTCCTCCTTTTCGCCGCATTGAGAACAAATTATTGAGTTTACTGTTATACCCCTATTGGAGATGGCCATCGATGCTGGTATACATCCCTGTTTAGCTCTCCATACGAATGTTGCAACTTTGATGGGTACTTCTTTTGGCCATTCGAACCTCCTAATGTTAATCGGGACAAATTTGTCGAGTCTATTCCTCATAGCATTTACCTTGTAGTCACTATCTTGAGTTAATGGGCATGTCCATGTGTGACCATCCGAAGTGGATTTTTTTCCAACACCATATCAACCAATATCCCTAATTTATTCTGTTCTTTTTGCGAGCAAGCTATGTTGTTCCACACTCCCGCCAAAGTTTTTAGAGAAAAAATGTGATCCGGTTTACCCTGTAGTTTGTGCATACTTGTGATTAATTTGGCCTAAATAGAACCTGGATCCTTTCTGAACCTCCACCACCATTTGACTATCAAGGCTGTGTTGAACGCATTTAATGATCCTACGCCAAGCTCACCTGTTTCTTTGCTTGCAATTACCTTATCCCATGATACCCAATGTATCTTCACGTGATCCACCGAGCCTCCCCACAAAAATCTACGTCTGATTCTTTCCAGCTTTTAGATGACTCCTGCAGGTGCCACAAACAGAGACATGAAATAGGTTGGCAAATTACTTAGAATCGACTTGATTAAAGCAAGAAAATGAAAGAGATTTTGCTTTCCATTGTGAGAGTTTATCTTGAAACCTATCGATCACTGGTTGCCAATGTTTTTTGATTCGCATATTTAATCCGACAGGTACTCCCAAGTAATTGAAGGGGAGTGTAGAAGGTTCGCAACCAAGCGGACTGGCCATTCGAGCCACCTCCTCTGTCGCAACCCCGACATCAAAAACCCGGGATTTGTTGAAGTTTACTTTGAGCCCCAAGGACGCATAAAAACACCTTAGTATCCTTGCAAGGTTCTTTACATTGTGCTCCGATCATTCCCCAATGAATAATGCGTCATCAGCATAGAGGAGATACGAAATAACAGGATCCCCATTCGGTAGTTGTAGACCCTAAAAAACACCCTTTGCACATGCTTCTTGCATTGCCACACTTAATCCTTCCATTGCTGTTATGAATAGGAACGGGGATAAGGGATCTCCCTGTCGAACACCCTTTGAAGTGGTAAACTCTTCAGTGGGAGTTCCATTGATCAAGACCGAATCTTTCGAGGTGGTCAGGCATCCGTTAATCCACATCCGCCATTTTCCACCAAATCCCATTTGTGATCGATTGTTGTCTAAAAATTCCCAGTTAACGCAGTCAAAGGCTTTATTGAAATCTACTTTAAATAGCAGAACTTTCCTTGTAGCTTTTTTGGACCAAGAACAGATTTCGTTAACAAGAAGCGCTGAAGTGGACCATCTAAGATGTTTCTTTCTGCAACATAAGTTGTTTGAACCTTGTCTATACAACACCCCATGACCTGTTTCAATCTCACTGCATGAATTTTTGCAATTATCTTGTAAATGCAGCCAATCAAACTTATTGGTCGATAGTCATTTAGTTGTTGTGGATCTTTAATTTTGGGAATAAGAGAAATGAAAGATGAGTTGCAATGGGTCGATTTTTCCGTGCCTTTCAAAGTATTTCACCACTGATGCAATATCTCCCAGTTGAATGTCCCAATATTTGTTTATGAATTTAAAAGTAAATCCATCGGGACCAGGGGATTTGTCGTTTCCACGGGCCCACACAACGTCTTTTATTTCCTGAATAGTTATAAGCATTTCAAGATTCGACTTCTCAATCAGTGAGATTTTGTTGAAGAGGTTGCTTTGAAATTTCGGTCTGCTCGGCCATGCTTCCTGGAATTTTGATTGAAAGAACCTGAAATCCTCTGCCTTAATCTTGATTGGGTCACTACACCATTCTATGTTGATAATCAACCTATTGATACGATTCTTTCTCTTGTTGTTGTTAATGAAACCATGAAATAGCCTTGAATTTTCATCGCCATCAACCGCCCATCTTATTTTTGATTTTTGTTTAGCATCCATGACCATTCTTTTTTATTTTTCAACTATATCTTTGTATCCCGTCCTTCTAATCTCAATTTCCTCGTTGGTGAGCGCCCTTGATTCAGCCTTTGTATCTAGTTTATCAACTAGATCTTTAATTTTCTTGATCTCCATTTCTTCCTTCAAATAATCAGTTCTTCTCCATTCTTTTAATGCCTCCTTGACACGTTTCAATTTGGCATTTAGATATTGGTCCGGTATGCCAAATCCTACGAAGTTGTTCCACACCGATATGAAAATATGTTCAAATCCATCCCGTGACAGCCAAGAGTTGAACATTTTGAAGGGAGGGGGACCGAAATCACACCATGTCGTAGAGAGAAGGATCGGACAATGGTCAGATATTTCTTTTGGCAGAGCTATCACTAAGAGTGTGGGATTCAGGTCAATAAAGGAGGGACAGACCAAAAATCTGTCCAGTTTAGCTAGTTTAAGGTCCTTGTTTTCTGAAATACGTGAACCGGTGTCTCCCCATCTTTACATCAATGAGGCCACAATCGTGAATGAAGTTATTAAAATGCCTTGCAGATCTTAAGCAAAATATTGAATTGAATCTTTCATCCGGTCTCCAAACCACATTAAAGTCTCCCATCATTATCCAAATGCCGCCTTTAGTTTGTTTTAGTTGTAAAAGTTCCTCCCAAAGTGTAGCCTTTTCATGTATCTAATGCGGACCGTAAATGTTTGCAAAGTATAATGGTTCTTGAATTCCCGACCAGGTTCCTTTCGTGATTATGTAATTTCGAGAATAAATGGATTCCACCTGCATAAATACCCTTTTATCCACATATTGATTAGGCCCCCAGAACATCCTGTGGCGTTTAACCTCACAAAATCAACATCTTGGTTACCCCAGCAAGCCGCCACATCAATTTTTTCCGCATCTAAAATTTGACTTTCCTGAACCGCAAGAAAAGATACACGGTGTTGTGAACGAAGCCTTCTAACCCAATTCACCTTGTAATCCTCCCCAATGCCCCTAACATTGATGGATAGAAAATTCATTGTAGACCAGATTTCTCACCAATAATTGCACCAAGCACAAGGTCATTGGCCTTAATGTTGAAACCAATCAAGTTCCCAATCGCAGCTGTGACCTCTGGTTCTACGACTGAGAAAGCTAGGTTAGGTTTAGAGGTAAGAGGTATAGTAGGAGGAAGATGATGAGAAACATAAGTACATCTACATAGTTGTGTCATGATTCTTTAATCACATCTACATAGTTGTGTCATGATTCTTTAATGATACTCATTTATGTATGCATGGTTAAATGTTTCGTTAGGAAAATGAAAAACATAAGTACTTGCAAATAATATTTAACAAAAATGATATAAGTTTAACCAAACAATTACATGAACTCTTAAACAATTACATTAAGGATTGTTATTTGCTAAGTATGTTCTCATTTAAGTTTAAATATGGTAATAATTATATCGGCTTATTGATATTTTTTTTTCTAACAGAATTGGAATATTAAACGATTTTTCAAAGCTAGATGTCTATCGATAAAAACTTAACTACATATATGTGTGGTTGAACCGTATGTGGGGAACGAGCAAATTATTAATACTTGCGAATGATTATTAAGAACTATTAGACATAGCCAAAAATAGTATACACAAAAAATAAATTGATCTCGCTAAAGTTTTTTGGTTTTCTTAAGATAAAATTATGGTTTCTTGTGAGTTAATAATTCATATTCGTAATTTTGCAGTACATGTGGTCATTTGGTTAATATCCGAGTTTCATATTACTACTTGCGAATGCTTTCATATAATTCAACTTTGACCATTTGGGTCGTCTATTGGAAAGAAACACTAAATTATAGAAATGGTTCACGTGTTTTGTTCATATTCATATGTTTAGTCTAAGTCTTGAAAATTTGATAGAAAACGTATATATGGTCTCTAGATCTTGCAACAATGCCCATTTTATCTAACTATATTAATATATTTCAGTTAAATGCATGTAAAATGATAAATTTGCCTTTATATTTTATTAAACATTTGAAGTACTAAATGGCCTACCACCAACCACCCATCAGACCACCACTTCATCCTACTCATCCCATCCATTTTCTCTAGTCATCTTCTCCCATGAAACCACCTATTTATCTACTTTATTTCTTTACTTTTAGCTCAAAAAACATACGTACAGCATAAAATCAACAACATTGTAGATCATGAACCCACAAGATCAATATATAAGAGAAAATCACTACACCACTAACATAAAATCAACAACATTTTAGATCATGAGCCCACAAGATCAATATATAAGAGAAAATCACTACACCACTACGATCTACAACTAGATGAGACAATATAGTGTTGGTTCTATATGTTCAATATTGATCATAAAAGAATATTCACAATAAGATATGATTCTAAAAGACGACACAAATAACAAGTAGACATCAAAATAATCATTTAACTAGTTAATTTGATTCATCTTAAAGTGTCATAACTTTTATATTTAGTATTTAATTAGAAAACAATATATATATATATATATATATATATATATATATATATATATATATATATATATATATATATATATATAAGCGTGAGCACGTACATTATATTTTAAGGATAATGACTTAAAATGACAACTTATTTTTCGATTTGTACATATTTAGTCACTGAATTTTTTTGTCAACATTTTTCTATTGAACTTGTTCAACTATTCAAAAAACATCCTTATGACCTATCGGAGGTTTAGCCGGTTTCCGGCGTGTTTGACAACTACGACGATGCTCCGATTATCTTCTCCGGCAAGTCTCCGGTGTTCATGATTTTTTCGGTGAAGTCGAGAACTCGGGTCTATTATCTCCCGTATCTTTCTTAGATCTGAACAAATTTCGAACATAAACCCATATGTGTGTTAGATTTGCAGACTCAAGAACTCAAACTCAAAAAACAACTCTTCATCTTCTTTTGTTCAAACTCAAGAACACACATAAGATCTTCTGATGTGTTTGTTCATTGTGTTCTTGAGATCTTTATCTGATTCGCCAGTTGTTCATCATGTGTGTGTGTTAGATCAGAACACAAAGAATACAAAGAACATGAAGAACACGAAGAACACAATGAACACAAGGGCTTCAGATTTGAGTGTGTTTGTTAGATCAGAACACGAAAAACACAGACCAGATCGAAAAACAAACCTAGATCAGAATACAAACCCATATCTTCAAACTCGATTTAAGGGTTTGAAAACCCTAACTCGAGTTCATCTTCAAGCTAGATTTTGGAAAACCACCACATGTGAGTGTGTTCATCTTCAAGGAACCCAAACACACACAAAATTAATTTCTTCTTTGTTCTTAGAGATCATTTGATTTCAGATCTGATGTTAGAGCATGAACACATACACACACACACACACTTCTGGAGCTCGTTTGGTTTTTTAGGAAGAAGATGAACATGATGAAGACGAACCCTCCTGAAATCAACGAACACAACAGGTCTAGGGATTTCAAGGGCAACTTCGAGCATCAGATCTGGGTTCAGGACGATGAACATTAGATTTGGGTTGGAGGTTAAAGACGATGAAGAGGTTGAAGATGATGAACATCAGATCTAGAACAACACTTTGATTTCAAAACCGATGGACCAACTTTGTGTTCTTAAAATGAAACTCAAAAATCACAAAGCTCTATTTCTAGTTTGAACTCTGTTTCACACTGCCGGAAACCGGCTAAACCTATGATTAAAGGTAATAAGGATGTTTTTTAAATGGTTCAATAAGTTCAATGGGAAAATATGGACCAAAAAAACTCAGTGACTAAATATGTACAAATCGAAAAATAAGTTACCCTTTTACGTCATTATCCCTATATTTTATTGTAACGACCATAAAATTCGAGCCAAATTAAAACATTTTAATTCATTCAAAAACCATTAAGTTCATACATTTGTTTTTAAAATAATTTAAACATCAGAGTATTTCCCAGAACCATATCACATAAATCATAAAACATGAGGAGTGGTACGATCACACCTTCGCCTTGCCACGATCTCCTGAAGTACCTGAAACAAAACACTGAACTGTAAGCCTGAAAGCTTAGTGAGCTACCCCCAAAATACCAACCACACATAAACATACTCGTAACATATCGCAAATAGAACAACCATGCACATCGGGTCTACTGTAGGACTAATCCGCCGCACCGGGCCTTCAGTCCACCTGGTCCACCCTCCGAGTCTAGCCATGTATATCGAGTCTACAGTGTGATTGGTCTGCCCGCAACGGGCGTTCAATCCACCTAGTCCACTCTCCGAGTCTACAATATGACTGGTCCACCCGCACCGGGCCTTCAGTCGGCCTGTTCCACTCTTTGAGCCTCGGCACGTCTGGTCCGCCCTCTTAAGGCCTTCAGCCTATCTGGACCGCTCGTTGGGCCTTCGAAATATCCGGTCCGCCCTAGGTATGTTGGCCTACAACACAAAGCAGGACCCGCCTCAACCCAACCCCCGTCAAACAACCATGTGCACATACAACAATTAACCACATAACAAATCCTTAACCAGAAAAACAGTCTAACAGATCACATAACATGTCAACATTCTAAACAAGATTCCGACCTAACCGGTGTCACTAGCATAGCATTATCCTAAGTACCGGGTACCGACCTTAACCAGGTCACTAACATAATACCATCCTAAATACCAGGATGCAGATCTAGCAAAGCAATAACATAACAACAATACCCGGATTTCCATCTGATAAAGGGTCGGCCTTGGTGCCGTGGACCCTGTCGATTTAGTGAGGATAACTCACCTGTAATTCCCAACTGAAGAGATAAGACCAAGCTGCTCTGACCACCAACACGAACTTCACCTCAGAACACTACCAAAGAACCGATTCCATAAATACCATAATTACCAAATTACCCTTGGAAGTCAAACTGGTCAATTCTTGGTCAAAGTCAAAGTCCTCAGACAAAGTCAACCTTCTTGGTTGACTTCTACTCGCTGAGTCACCCCGTCGACTCGCCGAGTGCCCACACCCAGAAAACTCTCATATCACAACTTAACTCGCTGAGTCGCCCCAAGACTCGCCGAGTCCAGCGATCTATGAGTCCCATCCTGTCCAACTCACCAAGTCACCAACCGACTCACTAATCCAAAGCTTAAACCCAAAAGAGATTGGGTTCTGCGACCAGATGTGCCGAGTCCAAGGCAATCTTAAATAGACTCGCCGAGTTGTTCTTCCAACTCACCGAGTCCATGTACATGTTCATACAACTCGTCGAGTACACCCATATGACTCGCTGAGTCTCTCCAATTCTTAACCCATTCAGAAGCTATTTGAGCCATGTAGAGGCTCAAATCCATAGATCTACCTTTCTACAATCTAACCGTCACATTAAGTTGCAAACTTTATGTGAAACCATGGAGATTTAGGCCCAAAACACACCAGGGCTTGGGTTTTGGACAAAGGGGCTTCACCAACAACTCAAAGACTGAAACTTTATGACATTATGGACCATCACAAGCCTAGATCTGAAGTAGCAACCTCATATCTAAGCCTCTAACTCAAAAATAGCTCTTAATCATACCAAAAATGACCCAAATCTCAAATGATAATAGATCTATATACCAAAGAGCGCAAGCAACATATTATTACCTCCAATTTATGCTCCAACTGAAATAGATCCCGTATCTACACCACTCCTTTGCAGCAAGCCTTTAATTCCTCAAGCTCTTTCCCACCAATTTCCTCTTCCATGCTATAATCTCCTCAATAATGAAGTCTTACACGAAGGTTAGGGCTTCTGGAACTCTTAGGGGGATTAGGAGGCTGGGAGAAGGACATAAAGTCCTTTAAAGAGGGTGCAAATCCTAAGATTAAGGGTTTCTCATTCCAGCACCAACTCGGCGAGTTGGTCACTTGGTTGGTGATCCAAACCCGCTCCGACTCGGTGAGTAAGCGTACCAACTCGTCGAGTCCCTTCCTTTTTTACACTTAGCTCCCTTCACTTCTTGTTCCGAACTTGGGATGTTGCAATTCTCCCCAACTTAAATTAGGCGTCGTCCTCGAAGCCTGCGACAACACAAACTTCTGGATGATACTCCTTCAAACCGACCCAGATTCCTTCAAACACTGCTATGGAATCCTTAAGATTCATCTCTTCCCTTGCAGGGTCCTGATAATCGCTTCCAGTCGGCCACCGGCTTCCTTTCCCTGATAACAACACTCATCGACTAAATGCCACCAGAAGACATTACCTTACTTCCGACTTACGCATTCATTCGCCACCTACGAAAACTGGATACCATTCTAAACCACCGGATCTTGACCCAGTATTAGCTCACTATCTTTCGCCCAACTGGCGCCACATTTATCAACTTGCACCAATGGAAACTCATCCCGTTTCCTCCCTGGATCAAATCCCTTACCGTGCTGACATGATGAAACAATTCACAGCTTCCGAGCAACCCTCCTGGACACCCTGCCCCAATGTTCATACACATCGTACCTGGCCCAAACAACCTCGGGCTGGAAAACCAGGCACACCTACGATGGTCCAGCCATCCCTAAGATGGAACACTACTACATCCATAGCTCATAACCACAACCATACTCGGAACCAAGAATCTTGTCCTTGCGTCACCCTCAAACCCTTTGGTTCGACACAACAGGGTGCAACCTACTCACACCTCCCTATCACGATCTCTAGGTCCTTGACCTCCGACTGTAATATCCTTATACAGTCCTCAGCACCAGTCCAGACTACTCCCGAGTTTGTTAGCCTGCTGTCTCACCTTCCTCTATTCTCAAAATCTCCACTCTAGAACCACTATCATCCTCCTCCTCCAAGGAGACTAAAAACATGCTTGCATATCATCCAACGTTGCCATAACCTCAACGGGCATTCAAACCCGTATGTGTTTCCATATATTTGGTACAATCTCAGTGCTTACTACCAGTAACTGAAGCACTTTCGATCATCCGTTTACTCTGCTTCCTTCCTTTCAGAGGACCCACACTCCTTCCGGAGCTACATACCTCTCCATTCCAGGAAGTCTACTCAACAATCTTTACCGCACCTAAGTGCCACCGAGCTAAACTCCACTCTACGCTAACCATGTAGAGCAACTGCTATTCTCGAGCTCCCATATACTCCGAATCTGATCACATAACTAACTAGGCCCACGCACGGCCTCCAGCCAACTCCATCATCATGATTAATACTTGGTGCCAGACCATATCGATTACTATTGCATGGCGACATATTCACTCATTCTCGTCATATCGATCCACTAACACATACAGAGTCTTCAGCATGACTGGACCGCCTTTCTAGGCCTTCAGCCTATTTGGACCACTCTCAGAACCTTCAACATGTCTGGACCGCCCTCCTGGGCCTTTAGCCTGTCTGAACCGTTCCTCGAGACTTCGGTCTGACTGGTACGCGTTCCGGCCTTCAGTCTATCCGGACTGCTCAAAACTGTCGTATGTCGCCCTGAACCATCCTTCTCGAGAGTCTCTCCCATGTAGTCTGTTCTAGCCCTCTAGGGGTTCCGAACTCCCATTCTGTTCCCTGAATCCTTTCCATGGCCTAAACCCAGGCCTCACATCGACCAACTACCTTCCCTGAAACCATGGTCTGTTCCCTGCCCCACTTGTGTATCCCTTGCTCCAATCATGCCACACTCTTGGCTAACAACACTAATAAATCCAAACAGCTAACCAACCCTGGATGCTTGCTGTTTCACCGGAGAATTTTCCAATTCTCCCCACTTAGTGTATCCACTACTATCTTCCGTTGACAAACCGGCATAACTTGATAAAGTTTTCCCCTTTACTCCAGGAACCAAATCCATCAAGAGTGAGCAACCTCCACAGGTCACTCTCCCGACACCGTATATCCCGAACTCCAAGGAAATTCGAATCTCAACAGAACACTTCTCGCAACGCCGTTGCTATTCCAAGCAACGAGATCATATACCTTACCTTTCGACCAAGAATCCTTCTAAACGCTAACCAACTACAACTCCTAACTACTAAGATCCCCAAACATACTATGAATCTTGCTCAAAAGGAGAACAAATTTACAATACCACATAATCACAAGATAACAAGATGTCAAAATGGAAACATACCCGCAGCTGCATCCGACTCTGCCCTGACCTACTCTGCTATAAGCTGGAAAACGCGCCCCTGAGCCCTTGGAGGCTCCGCTCCACCCTGACCTCCACCCGTAATCCTCAAAGTGGCCGGTGCTAGAGCCTGCACCGGTCTTGCAACAAGCTATGGATAGTTGACCCTCAAATGTCCAACCTAATGACAATGATAACAGATCCTCATATCCTGAGCCGGGACCGACTGGCGGCAATCCCTCGCATGATTCCCCTATTTCCCATACTTGCGAAACACTCCACTGGACCTACAAACTCCGACAATACCCTTCCCAAACTTCTCACAAGTGCGGCTGCTCTGACCTCTAACACTAGAGTTAACGGTCTTGGACCGTTTCAACGCCGACTGCGACTGCACCGGGGCCTGCCTTTGCTCTCGCAACTGCAACTCCATTTCTAACTTCTGCCGCCTGGCGGCCTACTGCAGCTCTAACAAGGTATCACACCTCTGCGTGGACACAAACTGCCTGATGTCCCTCTTGAGCACAGTCAGATATCGGGACATCTGAGCCTGCTCCGAAGCAAACTCCGGGCAAAACATCGCCCTCTCAGTGAACATCCTGGTGATCTCCGTCACTGACTCTGAATCCTGCTTCAGCTCCAAGAACTCCTGAGCCAACCTCTCTCTCTCTCAACCTGTGGAACATAACGAGGGTTGAACATCTCCCGAAACTAATCCCAAATAACCACAGCCTGCTGCGCATCCGAATAAGATCCCATAGTCAACCTCCACCAATCCTTCGCCCCAATCCTCAAAAGGTTCAGAGCACATCTCACCCTCTGATCCGCAGGGCATGAACACGTGAAGAAACAACCCTCCACGTCTGACAACCACCTCATAGCAACGATCGGATCCTGAACTCCATCGAAAGTAAGGGGCTTCGTATTATCGAACTCCCGATACTGAAAACCTCGACCGGATCCTCCCCTGCTGCCGATACAGCCACTGTAGCTGCCACGACAGCCGCCTCTGTGAGAGCTGCATAGCGATCATCAAAATACTCAACCATGGCAGTCTTGATCGACCCAAACATCTCCGGCAACTCAGCCCGGAACATAGCAACAACCTCATCATGCAGGATCTCACAAATCCTGGCATCCAACTCATCTGTACTCATCTGACCAATGACCTCGGGTGGTATCGATCCACCCTAATCACCCTCTCGTGATCCAGATCCCAAACTGGATCCTACGCCGAGACGTCTCGTAATCGCCATACTGCAAATACATGACGAGATATTAGGCATTCCTCATAATAACCCCGAGAACCAGCTCCTAACAAAATCCTAGGGGTTGTGACTTCCTCGATATGTGTATGGGTCTGGTGCTTTCAGTAGTACGGGCCCATACTACCTTCCACACCTACCCATATTTATATCGAGTATCACCACAACACCCTAACAATAACATATACATAACGAACACTCGATCTCCACTCCTAGAGGAGCATCACTATCCCATAACCGACCTACGGTCTTATGCAACCCTCCCATCCATGAAACTTCCACCAACCCTGCAGCACTAGTGTATGCTAGTCATACATAACACTGGACCCTATAGACTTTCGAATATCCAATCCTACCCTAAGCTCCCAATCAAACAAGAACAGAACATAAGGCCAAATCAAACATTGTCAGGCTATAAGATCTTAATTATGTATAACCGTGATGCATAGACTAAGCAACTACACTAATTATTTCAATTTCATACAAGGAAACCCTAGGCTAGCAGGCATTATATAATCAGGTAATTCTATCATGCAATTCCTGAAGATCCCTAGCCTAGTACTAGCATGTTGTTCTAACATATCACATAATCAAATAACTTGTATGGTATTTTGCGGTCTACTTACTGGCTCCGGCTGATCGTACCCTCTGCATCCTCCTTTACTTACTTCGAAAACCTTTTTGAAAACCATTTTGTAAATCCCTCCTTGATTTGAGACTGAATTCACACGAATGCTCCTCCAATTCGCTCAAACCAAGGCTCTGATACAAACTTGTAACGACCATAAAATTCAAGCCAAATTAAAACATTTTAATTCATTCAAAAACCATTAAGTTCATACATTTGTTTTTAAAATAGTTTAAACATCAGAGTATTTCCCAGAACCATATCACATAAATCATAAAAGATGAGGAGCGGTACGATCACGCCTTCGCCTTGCCACGATCTCCTGAAGTACCTAAAACAAAACACTGAACTGTAAGCCCGAAAGCTTAGTGATTTACCCCCAAAATATCAACCACACATAAACATACTCATAACATATCGCAAATAGAACAACCATGCACATTGGGTCTACTGTGGGACTGATCCGCCGCACCGGACCTTCAGTCCACCTGGTCCACCCTTTGAGTCTAGCCATGTATATCGAGTCTACAATGTGATTGGTCCGCCCGCACTGGGCCTTCAATCGGCCTGGACCACTCTCCAAGCCTCGACACGTCTGGTCCGCCCTCTTGGGGCCTTCAGCCTATCCGGACCACTCGTTGGGCCTACGGAATATCCGGTCCGCCCTGGGTATGTTGTCCTACGTCACAAAGCAGGACCCACCTCAACCCAACCCCCGTCAAACAACCATGTACACATACAACAATTAACCACATAACAAATCCTTAACCAGACAAACAGTCTAACATATCACATAGCATGTCAACATTCTAAACAAGATTCCGACCTAACCGGTCTCACTAGCATAGCATTATCCTAAGTACCGGGTACCGACCTTAACCAGGTCACTAACATAATACCATCCTAAATACCAGGATGCAGATCTAGCAAAGCAATAACATAACAACAATACCTAGATTTCCATCCGATAAAGGATCGGCCTTAGTGTCGTAGACCCTGTCGATATAGTGAGGATAACTCACCTGTAATTGCCGACTGAAGAGATAAGACCAAGCTGCTCCAATCACCGACACGAAATTCACCTTAGAACACTACCAAAGAACAAATTCCAAAAATACAAGAATTACCAAATTACCCTTGGAAGTCAAACTGGTCAATTCTTGGTCAAAGTCAAAGTCCTCATACAAAGTTAACCTTCCTGGTTGACTTCTACTCGCCGAGTCACCCCGTCGACTCGCCGAGTTCCCACACCCATAAAACTCTCATATCACAACTTAACTCGCCGAGTCGCCCCAAGACTCACCGAGTCCAACGATCTCTGAGTCCCATCCTGTCCAACTCACCGAGTCGCCAACCGACTCACTAATCCAATGCTTTAACCCAAAAGAGTTTGGGTTCTGTGACCAGACTCGCCGAGTCTAAGAACAGACTCGCCGAGTCCAAGGCAATCTTCAACAGACTCGCCGAGTTGTTCTTCCAACTCGCTGAGTCCATGTACATGTTCATACAACTCGTCGAGTACACCCATGTGGCTCGTCGAGTCTATCCAGTTCTCAAACCATTCAGAAGCTATTTGAGCCATGCAGAGGCTCAAATCCATAGATCCACCCTTCTACAATCTAACCCTCACATAAAGTTGCAAACTTTACGTGAAACCATGGAGATTTAGGCCCAAAACACACGAGGGCTTGGGTTTTGGATAAAGGGGCTTCACCAACAACTCAATGACTGAAACTTTATGACATTATGAACTATCACAAGCCTAGATCTGAAGTAGCAACCTCAGATCTAAGCCTCTAACTCGAAATAGATCTTAATCATACCAAAAATGCCCCAAATCTCAAATGATAATAGATCTAGCTACCGAAGAGCCCAAGCAACAAATTATTACCTCCAATATATGCTCCAACTGAAATAGATCTCGGATCTACACCACTCCTTTGCAGCAAGCCTTTAATTCCTGAAGCTCTTTCACACCAATTTCCTCTTCCAAGCTCCAATCTCCTCAATAATGAAGTCTCACACGAAGGTTAGGGTTTCTGGAACACTCAGAGGGCTTAGGAGGCTGGGAGAAGGACATAAAGTCCTTTAAATAGGGTGCAAACCCTAAGATTATGATTTTTTCATTCCAGCACCAACTTGTCGAGTCTAGCTTCTGACTCGGAGAGTTGGTCACTTGATTCACGATCCAAACCCGCTCTGAATTGACGAGTAAGCGTACCTACTCGTTGAGTCCCTTCCTTTATTTACACTTAGCTCTCTTCACTTCTTGTTCCGAACTTGGGATGTTACATTTATAAAGGGCATAATTTATAGAAGATGACAAAAGACATGAAGAATAATTATAGAGTGTTTGACACTCCATCTTTTTTTTTCTCTTCTTCTCTTTACCTGAAAATCCTATCCACCATCTCTTCTTGATGATCCAATACATGTAACTTTCTCTCTTGTTAAAATTATTAAGCTAGTTTTTTGTTTGGGTAAATGAAGCATTTAAGTAAGACTTAAACCACTCTATAAAAGGTGCTTTGGCTGTAATATTTTGTTCATATAGGCATACACATGTGTGTGTCTCTCTTAATCTAGTTGAAAAAAGAACTTACATGCATTCACTCTCTTGAAGATCAAATTCAGGTTTGATTCTTCAAGCTCAAGAGATTGTGCATTTTACAAGAGTGGTTCTAGCAAGCCAATGTGTCATCAAACTTGTTGGTGGACTAACTCTAGAGGGACTCGATTTAACTTCTTTCCTTCATCATCAATCAGCCTTCCGAGAAGACCAAAGGATAACAAAATTTGTTTATATTATCCTTTTATGGTTGTTTACAAAAAATAACATGTATATGTATTGTGATCTTGTTGTGGATTTTATGTTTAAGTTTTATCAAAGTCTTCCATTGCAAAATCAAAAGTTTTATGTTCTCAACGTGATCTTGAGCACCATATTTCCATCATATAGATCGTAGAAGGATTTAATCAAGTCTTCACAAAACCTTTTGAAGAAATTTTAGATTAAAATTAGCCACCAACTGCATGAGATAGTACTGGATGAAGTAAATCAGACATAAATTAGCAACATTTATCAACCATTTTGATTTGGATAATTATATAAATAAAATGGCTACACTTGCACTCTCTAAGCAACAACTACAACCATACAAATTACCTCCTCCAACTCCCATTTTAAACCATAACACCACCATGTTGATTACTTTTGACGATGTTTAATATTTGTCTCTTACTAATCTCTACTTAGTCAACAAAAAACAAATCCATTTGATATGGTAAGATCAAAACCTCTAATGAAATCCATAGAGTACGATTTCATGGTGGTAAGCTATAGGTTATGATTAAATTCATGGATAATAAAATAAGTTTGTTGGTGTTTCAAAATCAAAACGTGTTGTGCTAGGAAGCAAAAATTCTCATCTCGCATCCGAATCTTTATTCTTGAGTTGTAGCTTCAATGAGCTTGGAAGATATGTTCTACTAAAATGCATGAAAGATCAATGAGTTTCTGTTCTGCGTTGTAAGATCGACAATCATCCATAATTATAACAATATATTGTGATAGTGGTATCACCTTAGAACACAAAGGATAGAAGGTAGTTGAACGATGAGTTTTGTGATTTATTAGTTTTTTTTATTAGTTGCACAAGGGCTAATTTACGGGGTTTCTGGGGTGGCAAGTGCAACCTTTCAAATTTTGCAGCATAATGTAACTTTTTAGGAAAATTTTCCAGCGTAATGTTAATTTTTCAGCATGCTATCCTTGAGATTTCGTCCTGCATCCGCACTATATATATATATATATATATATATATATATATATATATATATATATATATATATTCCTTATCGTTTTGAAAATTTTAAAAAAACAGAAAAATTTTTATAGGGGTCTTTTTACTTGGATTTAACGGTTAATTCACGAAGGAGTTAATTCCATTTGTAACTTTTTGACACCATAAGGATGCTCAAAGAAATGAAAACTACTAACTAGCAATTCTAAGTAGCAGTGAGCGTGGTGCGGTTCAGTGCGGTTATTAGCCAAAACTTCATCACTAACCGTAAATGCGGTTAATTTATTTTCAAAACCGCTTGGTGCGGTTATTTTTGTGGTGCGGTTAAACGGTTATTTTTGCAGTGCAGTTTTGTTTTTTCCGTGTTGCGGCTATTAACCACATGGATTTGGTGCAATTATTTTGTTTGGTTTTTAACCAAAGTTTAAAGCTCAAACGGTTTTAAGAGTTCAAACATATTATTTGTAATAATAAAAAAAACTATAAGGTATAAGACAATTAACTTAAATCACAAACAACTAATATCGTAAAAACGTCAAAATCAATAGTAATTAACAATAAATATCTTAAAATTGTTTAATCTCATTATTTTCAAAGTTCAATATAACAAAAAACCAACACTTTTGTCTTCTAGTATTTTATCTATCTTTCATCCATAAAACTTGTCTTATTTTTAATATTTAATGTATTTATAAATAATAAAAAAAATATATGTATAATATATGCGGTGCGGTGTGGTATTTTTGCGGTTTTTGAAAACTAATAACCGCGGCCCACCGCAAATTTGCGGTTTTTGAAAACAGAAAACCACACCATTGGTTTTTATTGCAGTTGCGGTTTATCGGTTGCGGTTTATGCGGTTAATTTTAATTGCGGTGCGGTTTTTTTTCACCACTATGTGTGTACCTAAAAATAGATTAAATTATAGAGATTTAAATAAGTACGAGGAGAACTATATAGCTTTCATTGTGAGCTTTACAAATTTGATTCTATGCAACCTACCACACATCTAATACAAATGATGTGTACTTAAAATGGGTACAAGGGTTTACCAATATACAAAAAATATTATATGGATCTTGTTTGAGGACACTAGACGAAAATCATACGATGTTATATTTTTGCTAACAAGCCATTGGTGTTTATGTCTTTATCAAATACCGTTTATAAATACTATAAAAGAATGCAATAATAATATTACTCAATTTTGAAATTACATGTGAAATCAAAATTCAATTTTTTTTTTGTTCAAAACTTATTATTTTGTAAATCGTAGTATTCCTTTTAGTTTTTTCAAATCAAAATTATTATTCTAAGTAAATATAGTAATTTAAAAACTAAGTCATTGTTTTAGTAATGGATACTTGGAGGACCATAATTTTGTTTGTAATTTATTCCTATTCATCTCACTTTTATGTTACGTTCATCAATAATTCAAAAACGTTGTGTTGTATGGTGGTAAAAGGAGACAATACGACACGTACCTACTTGATTGATTAAGACCTTGTTCATGTGACCCTGGAACTTCATAATAAATTATTAATTTAAAAAGATAAGTTCTTGAAAATGGTAATGAAAGTAATTCTAAATGCAAATATGCAATAAAGTGTATATTCAACAACAACTATTCATGTAAAACTAGAAGGTTGTTTCAGCGCTTCCCAAACATCTTTGTAATATGATGAAACAACTATTCATGTTAAACTAGAATGGTTTTTTCCACACTTCCCAACCATCTCTGTAATATGATGAAACAACTAATCATGTTAAATTAGAAGGTTTTTTCCACACTTCCCAACCATATTTGTAATATGGTCATCTTCCTGTAAAAAATCACAAAATCAAAAGACCAAATAAACATTTTTAATGACAAAAGTACATTTCAACTAAAATAGTTGTTGTTCGTTCATTTTCTTAAATAATAGTAGAACATTATTATCCACATAGCCATTAATTGTAAAATAAGAAACAGATGCACATCAAAAAATATTTGCATGATGCATTGAATCTTGATCATGACCTATGTATACAGTAACATATTTTCATTGATTAGTATATGCTACCGTCCTATTTTTGTTTCTTTGTGTATTTTGCAAAGTCTACCAAATTATAGTAATATCATATAAATATTGAACAATTTTTATTTGAATACATTGTTAAAGAATAATGCGCTAATAAGAAAGAATATTGAAAAGTATAATGTTGAAGTTACATAGATCTTTTCACATATGTTGTAATAGAAAGAATTGAACTACAATGTAGTAAATAATGAAAGTACGTTGCTATTTATATGTCAAGGTTAACCAAAAAGCAGAAGAATAAAAGAACAACTTGAATGTCTATTAGATAAGAATTCCAATATACCTTGTCAAAAAGAAATGGTCCGCTCAATTTTAAGAAAACAATTGATAAAATAATAGCAATAATGGACAGTGTGACAACTTTGATCCATTATTTGAATCATTGATCTTTATTTTCAGCTTGAAATTACTTCCCACTATATCATCTCAAATAACTATTTTAAGAAAACAATTGATAAAAATAATAGCAATAATGGACGGTGTGACAACTTTAATCAATTGTTTGAATCATTTATCTTTATTTTCAGCTTGAAATTACTTGCCACTATATCATCTCAAATAACTTGTGGCCCAATATAGAAATTGACTTCACATTTGTGGGCCTTGGTTTGGGCCAATTCTTGGACTAGGTTGTTGTGGGCCTTCGTGGGCAAATTGGAAACAAGATTATGGACTAGAGAAGTGTTATTGGGCCTTAGGTTGAGGCCCATGTGAAGGGATAGGGCCTAATTGGGAATTGGGCCATATAATGGGCCTAATGGGAGTGTTTATCTTTAGTGGCCCAATGGGCTTGGTCCTTGGGCCATCAGAGAATTATTATTGGACCATTGGAATGCTAACTGTGTTGGACTGAAAAGAATGATTGGGCCTCATGGCGAGCCCATGTAGAGGTTTGGGTCCAATTTGGAAAATTGGGCCATTGATGGATTTATGGAAATTATAGTGTTGGGCTTTTGTTTTGGGTTTGGGCCTTAGTTTTGGATCATACTGGCCTAGGGGTAGAATGGTCATTTTACCCCATGCATGGATTAAGGATTATGGTGTGACACCCAATTGCTAATTGGGTATATTGATTGATATTGATAGCTTAGGAAATGGATAGGGCAACAACTAAGGATTTCTTTCAGGAAGCTTCTGCATTCGAGGTGAGTCTCCTCACCATACCAATGAATGAAGGCACCAAGGCCGAACCAGTTAGTGATATGTGGAACACTAGTTGATGTAGTGATATCTAGTATGCTAGTTGTTATATGCTAGTTATTTATGTGATACTTGCATGAAAAACCATGGGGAGAGCCCATGTCACTTGGATGTAAGACCATGTGGGGGAGCCCATGACTTTCCAAGTAAAGACCATGGGGGAGCCCATGCCACTTGGACATCAGACCATGTGGAGGAGCCCATGGCTTTCTAGTTAAAGAGCATGGGAGGAGCCCATGGAACATAGGTGTAAGACCATGTGGAGGAGCCCGTGGCATCTTGGAGTAAGACCCTGGGAGGAGCCCATGGCATCCCTATATGTTTATATGCATGGTTTATGTGATTGATATTGTTTATGTGGTTTATGTGGGGTATGCTTTGGGGAACTCACTAAGCTTCGTGCTTACAGTTTTGTTTATGTTTTCAGGTATCATTGGTTTGGAAAAGAAGTGCCCAACTTGATCGTAGTGTTCACATCCGTGTTTTCCGCAATATCTGATTTTGGGACGAACTCTGATAAATGCTTTTTTTTAATTAAAAATGTTTTTGGAAAGCTTGGATTTAAAAGATATCTGTGTTTGGACTAAAATAAAAATAAAATTTTTACCCTTGATTTTTAGGTTGTTACAAGTTGGTATCAGAGCCTTGGTTTGAGGGATTTGGGCACACTCTCGGGTCTATCTGAACTCAAATTGAGGATCTATAAAGTTTTCAAAAGAAAAATATTTTCAAGGAAAGGGTTTTCTAAGACCAGAAAGGGTGTGGTGCATGCAATCGGCCGAGCTCAAGTAAGTTTTCCACAAAATACCCATACATGTTATCTGTTATGGATTTATGAATCTGTGAATCGCATGCTAGTTAGGGCTAGGAGATATGCCTTTATATGTTGTATGAACTAGTAGAATTGTATGCTAGTGCTGAGTAGTCAGTGATTGATTGGCCTAATATGTGATGCTTTTAGCCTTGGGGATACTGGATGCCATGCTAGAATGATAATGATTATTGATATTGGTAACTGCTAAGTGTATGCTTTGAAAATTGTATACAGTTAGCATCTTATAGCCCTAGAATAACTGATTTTGCCTTATTTCCTATTCCATGTATGGTTGTGGTCCTAGGGTAGAGTCTATTATTCGACACTCTATTAGATACTGTTTTGTGTATAATTTGCATGCATAAGGCAACCGGTAGTGAGGATGAATGTGGATAGCATGAGTTGTGGTATGTGGGCTGAATGTTCTATGATAATTTCTTGGGTTGGAGAGTTACTGCATGAACGTTGCTTGCTTTGTGATTTGTGGAACTCTTGAATGATAAGAGTCAACTACAAAGTGGATATGACAATATCTAAGAGGTGGATGGTTGGCATCATGGGGAGTTCTTGAGCATCTGATGGCAGGTTGAGGTTGGGAACCAACGAAAGCCTAGGATATGCTCCAATAAATTAGTAGGGCGGTTCGGTGAGGATAGAAGCCTAGGAGTTGCTTCGGTGGGTATCGTACTACTGCTTAGCGGATATTTGGTACATCAGTGGAGTAGGTGACTTAGAGGATTCGGGAGGATTGTTGAGGAAAGTATGGATAGGCGTGGAAGGTAGTATTGGGACCGTACTACTGAAAGCACAAGATCCATACTCGAATTGGTAAGAGTCTTGGAAAATCTAAGAAGCTTATGGGAAAGAGAATTATTGGTTATGCTTGGACCGTGAGAGTAGCTGATTTGCAAGATGAGGATGAGCATACATGGGGAAGGACCAGGGTTAGGTCCCGACTCCATTCGTAAGACAGTTAGCGGAAGGAATTCCCAGTTTAGGACAAAGGTTGCTTCAGTTAACTCAGTTCATTCATGGACGAATGAGTTGGTGAGTGTGTCAGGGTGCGAGACCCTGAATGATATGATTTCTAGAGCCCGAGATGTGGGAGACTGATTTGGATCACTCAGAACTGGGATCCAAATTTTGGCTTCGGTTCAGGAGATGGACTTTGGCCAATCGATGTGCGATCGCAGAGTTTTGGAATGGATCTCGGTGGTCTTTCATTCATCCAAGGAAGGGATTTTGTGAGCTCTCGTTAGTCGTCTTGGGGCCTTTCGGGCCGAAATTGTCGCGCGGTTGTTGGGGGCTCATCTCGAGCCTAAAGATTGTGGATCCTTAGAATCCTCCAGGAAGGAGGATCCTATTGTTAGTTCCTGTCATCAGGATCTGAAGAGAGTTTTGGACCATGTCCTCAGGATGGTCGGGGTATATCAGGAGGAGGTAATCAAGATTCCTTCAGATGTTTGCGGGTATGTTACCTTCTGCCACTTCAAGTGGATATCGAGAATTTGTATTGCTTTGGAATTTTGATTGAGTTGGATTGAGTTAGATCTCAGGTTGGTTCTCTATTATTGTCTGAGTTATCAAGGATTGTCATATGCCATTCTGCATGTCGAGGAGTCGTTGATGAATCTTCAGATGGACGTATCTTGCGGAGTGGGTCCCACGTGTACCGTTATTGTTCTGGGTGTTTGTCGAACTCTGTTCAGCAGTATTGCTTGGAGGATCTTTTTTTCAGGAATTATTGGGATGGTTCTCCAGTAAATTCAGGGTTTAGTGGTTCTGTCATCTGTTTGGGTATGATGGACATCTTCCTGTGGAAGAACTTTCGAGTTCAAGGAACTATCGTTGCTAGAAAAGGAATGGTAGCATGAAGATGGTGGTGCCAGTTGCATGAGTTGTTTTGATCATTAGATGTGTCAAGGGAATCGTACTTTTGCGGGGACTGCAGTCGGTTAGAGTTCAATGATTCCTTGAGGATAGAAATTAGAGTGGAGGTTCATCAATACATGGCAAGAGTTATGGTTCTTAGTCGTCAGCATAAGAACTCAAGGATTTGATATGGTATCATGGGAGGTGATTTTGATTATCGCATTGGTTAAGGTCTCAAGTGTATTATTCCGGATTCCAGGAGTTTGGTAATCGTGAGATTGGCTAGTAATGAACACTAGCAAGGGTAAGCCCCGGTCGTCAGCATACCGTTAGAGGGTAAGAAGGATTGCGGAAATCTTTCAATTCTCGTGCGTCGTGAGTACTTGTCGAATCGAAGTGTGGGAGAATCATTCAAGAGAAGGAGCGGTTATGAAACTAGAATGAGTTTAGCATCCCAGTCAGGGAGGAAGACGACCCAAACAAGTGATTAGTTTGAGGGTTGTGTGAGTTGGGAGTTCAATAAAACTCCCCAGCATGTGAATCGTGTCTTCTTGGTGCTTGATAGCACAATTTGGGAAATCAGGTTGAGGTTTCGTTCATGAATTGAGTTTTGTTTGGGTGTTAAATCAAGTGTGTGCTCGACTCTGTGTGCGATTCGAACTGACAGATTAGGGGTAAGTCATTGGGCTACGATTGTGTTAGGGTGAATGTGTTATAAGACTGCGGGGGAGCCGTAGCATTCACTATTGGTCCGTTACTATGGATGTGTTGTAAGACTACGAGGGAACCATAGCATTCACTAGTAGTCAGTTGGGGTGAAAGTGTTGTAAGACTACGGGGGAGTCGTAGCATTCACTAGTAGTCAAATAGTGTGGGAAGTGTTGTAAGACTGTGGGGTAGCCGTAGCATTCACAAGCGGTCAGATAGTATGGAAAGTGTTGTAAGATTGCGGGGGTAGACGTAGCATTCATAAGCGGTCATATAGTATGGAAAGTGTTGTAAGACTGCAGGGGTAGCCGTAACATTCACAAGAAGTCAGATAGTGTGGAAAGTGTTACATGACTGCGAGGGAGCCGTAGCATTCACAAGCGTCCGGATAGTGTGGAGAGTACAGAAAGACTGCAGAGTAGCCATGGCATTCATGGATTCGTTTAGATGACTTAAGCTAGGGTGGGCCATTTCACAAGGTTGTGAGTAGCTCACAACATAATTGGCGACAGGTTGTCAACCTATCATGATCGAATGGATCAAGAGGATTGAAGGAGCCATGATTGGCGGTATAGATAGGGTAGTTATTTCTAGACGAGGTATCCTCCGGAGGTCGCATGGGGTGAATGCAAGGTTGCTTGTTAGCTCAGCAACCAGGCAGGAATCCGATATTTCAGATAGTGGCCGACAAGATTGGGATCTAGGGAAGTCATGGTTTCTATGGAAAGCAGCTAGGCGACGATAAGGGATTCCGAGTAGTGGCAGTGAATTGGGATCCTTATATGGAGTAGTTTTTGACCGGGAGATGTAAAGACACTTGCAGTGGGATTAAATAATCTCAGAGTGGCTGATTAGACCATGTTGCGCAACACTCGTCTTAGTCTAACCGTTGCAGGGATCTCTTATTCGAAGGATTATTTGAGCCTCCTATCAAGTTGAGCGTTCTACAGCCGCATTTGATCAGTAACTTTGTTTTTTTTGAAACCTCAAGGTATTTCGTGTGGAAAGAATTCTATTTAGGATGGTTTTCTTATGGAATAAGTTCAATGATCGTTCAGTATGGCAAGTTGTCGGGAAGCTAGGTCAATATGAAGTTTCGAGTTTTGAAAGGAAAGAAGTGGTATTCTGCAAGGGATTAAGGGTTATTTTTTCTTTTGGTTGGAGATTTCTGTTAAGGATGGTTTTGGTTGCCTTGGGAAGGCTATGGTATTCTCGGGTTTGTGGCTGTGTTGCTTAGGTTGTCTAGTATGTTGAGGATGGTAAAGAATGATTTCATGGACGAAATCTAATTGAAGTGAGGGAGAGTTGTAACACCCTGTTCCGAATCGGTTCCTAGTCTGAGGTTGTGGCATGAAGATCGGTCATCATAAGGATTAGGGCTTTTGGAAAGGTAAGATCTAGGCCCATTTGGGTGCGGGTGATGAATTAGAAGTGATCTGGGTGTTCGGTTCGTGTTTTGGAGCCTAGGGGTATTTCGGTGAAGTGTCAGTTCGGGCTTTTGTGGAAAATGGATTTTTGCTCAGAAGGTCTTAAGAAAGGTATGAGTTGATAGAAGTGTAGTTGTAAGAGTAAAAAATGTTGTAATAAGTCGAAGGGTGTAGGTTGTCATACAAAGGGTTTCATGTCTTCGTATGTTATGTATTTATTTTACTAAGGAAATGTATTCAGTGTGCTTCACGCTTAGTCCTTAGTATATTTTTTGTATGCTTTGTTCTCCTATAAATAGGAGTCTTTACTAGAGGAGTAGATAGAGTTTTTACAGATTTTGTCTAAGAATTCTCTGTAAACACAAAGCATAATATTGAGCTGAAAACAGATTCTACTTACATCCTCGTGCAAATTTTCTCTTACCTTCATTAATTCATACTCTGATTAATTTCATTCTCGAATTCATGATTCATCAATTGGTATCAGAGCAGGAATCATATCTCTGATCTGATTTTCATTTTTTTTAAAGTTTTTAAATCAATTGTCTGGTTTAAAAGTTTCTGCACTTTTGTGAAAAGTGAAAAATTGGTTTAGATCTCAGTCTGTGATTCGATTCTGCTATTGAATCATTGAATCGAGTATTCTGCTAGTGATTTTGACTTGAATCATCTAGTTTGTTGATAAATTCTCAAAGTTTTCTTCAAATTCTCAAATTTTTCTTCTGTTCATCAATGGCGTCATTCAATCTCAATTCAATGACTTCGTTCTCTCATTTGTTAGGATCATCTACTAAAATTCCAATGTTGATTCCCGAATATTATGATCAATGGGCAGATCGTATGCAAGACTATCTCAATGGTCTGGATGAAGAACTATGGGATTGCATTTCTGGTGATGTTATTCCTCCTGCTAATGTTCAGCCTATCGGATCATCTTCATCAAATTCTGAAGTTGAAAATCAAACTACTCGTCCGAAGCAACTGGAGAAAAGATGTATGAGGGAGTTGCGAGGTGCTTTGCCTCCTGTTACGTGAGATCGTGTACTACTGCAAAGGAGATCTGGAACAATTTGAAGGATAAATTTCAGGGAAGTGAGAAAACTAAAATCACTTCAGTCAAACAATGTCTAGTGGAACTGAAATACTTCAAGCAAAAAGATGTTGAAACCATAGAAGTTTACTATCATCGTCTTAATGAATTAATATATCGTTGCAACCGATATGGAATCACTCGTTCAGCCATGGAATACAATTTGATTTTTGTGATGGGTCTTCGTAAAGAATGGCGTAGTGTAAGCATGATGGTTAAAAATCAACAGAGTTTTGATACATCAACTATGAATGATGTTTATAATCAACTGAAGTCACATGAAAGTGAAGTGAATGAAATTGCTGAAGAAACAAAGGCAAGCTTGGGTGGTCCACTGGCATTAGTTTCAAAAATTTCTGAAAGAGAAACTGAAAGAGAGGGTTCTGACGAAGACGAAGGATTCATTGTGAATTCTGATGATGAATCGATTGCTTTTATTCTAACAATCGTGTGAAAAAGTTTTTTAAAAGGCCATTTAATTCGAAGGAAAAGTCATTGAAAACAAAAGGAAATGTTGGAAGTAAGAGTGTTGTGGATGAGAAGAAGAAGGAAGAGAAGAAAGATTCGAAGATTGCTGAAGGAAAAACCGAGAAAAAGTTGAAGGGAGATATTGGCTTGGATTGTCATTACTGCAATGGGCCTAATCATTTGGCTAATGACTGCATGTTGAGGAAGAGAGAAGAGAAAAAGAATAAGACAAAAGATGAAGCATACTATGTGGAAAAGTTGGAGGAGATACGTACAAAGACAAAGAATCTCTCATTGGTTGCTCATGGTGAACAAGAAGAGGATGGTACGTATCAAATTTGGTCGTCTGGATCAGATGATGAAGAAATGTGAAACCCAACTCATGGAGAAATGTTTGCTAAGATGGAGGAAGAGTCAAATGAAGAGGAATGTGAAGTGCATGGGAGATGCTACATATCTAAAACAGCTGATAAGTCTCCAATGACCACAAAGGTACGTAATATTCTTGAATCTTTCAATGTTCCATTACATGCATATAATTCTGAATTAGTTTCTTTTGATGATACGGTTACTTATTTTGATTCAATCAAGGTATCTGCTAGTAATGAGGCTAACAAGCTGTCTGATTAGTTTCTAGAGACAAAGAAGAAACTTGATGTAAAAATTGCTAAAATTGAATGTTTAGAACTTCAAATAACGAATATTATGGTAGATAGAGATAATCTAGCTAGGGACTCTAAAATGTTGTTAGCTCAAAGGAATATCTACTGTAATTCAGCAAAAAGATTATATGGTAAATTGACAGAATTACATCATTCATGCGAAATCAGTAAAGAACAACATAGAAAATTGCTGCCATTTTTAGCTTTTGAGAGAGCTAAAGTAGATAATCTTTCGTATGATTCTGAAAATGAAATTGCTGATTTTAACAAAGTTCCAAATGATAGATATAGATATGGAATTGTTGATGTTGATGAATGTCTTGATACAATTGATTTGGTTAACATTGTAAATGAAACTTTAACTAAGTCTGAACAAATTCAAATTTTGAAAAGAACTGAAAAATCAACATCTGATTCTCAATCAAATTTTGCTGATATTGAGGATAATTCTGACAATATTAGTGAAATTAGTGATCTAGAGGATGTTGATTGTTCTCAGTTGTCTATTATTAATGTGACATCATCATCTAAAGGGAAGGAAAAAGTTAAAGATTTGTTGGTTAATATTGACACTGATCAACCTTCAACTTCGAAAGTTTATGATATGAACTTTATGGAAGTCAGAGATAGTCAAACAGATGATAGTGATGATGAACAAGAAAGAAAACATATGAAGAAAAAGGAAGTTTCAAAAGACAAAGAAATTCCTCGAGTGGTTGTGAATCAAGTGTATGGAGATACACAGAAATTTGAAAAAGTGTTAACTGAACAGTGTGCTCATTACTTAGAAACAAACATTGTTGTGTACCCAATGTTCAAGTGCACTGATGATGTTGTTTTTCCAAACCAAGTCTTCGTAACATCAGGCAATGATGAAAATGTAAAGCCTGAATTCAAAAAGCTTGTTGATGAAGACAACTTGAAAACAACAGATGAAGGTTTCTTCGCAAATCAGAGCATGACTGAAAATTACCTAACCAAAAATTCTTATATTTTCCAAAGACAAAAACCAAAAAGAAGATGGGTTGAAAAGTCAACAGTCGTAAAAGAAGAAATCAAACAAGTTGAAAACTCTAAAATTGAAAAAGAAGTAAATAAAATTGTTGAATTAGCAAATGAAGATGTTTTAAAATTAAATTCAAAGGAATTCAAAGAACAAATTGCTAAATTTTCAAAAGATAATAATGTTTCAAAAAGGCAAGCAAGAAAGAAATTTTTTTGGCAAACAATTGAATCACAAAAGGAGTTAAAAGCAACTACAAAATCTTTTTCAGATAAGAAGTCAGCAACCGTTTCAAATAGAATGACGGGTCTCAATAATACAAACAAGTTAGTGTCTGAAAACAAGTCAACTAAACAAGTTTTTCAATCAAAGTATGAAATGAATAATCAATCAAAATTTTCGAAAGTTTCAAAAACAATACTTTCAAGGAACAATTTTCAAAAAAAGGATGAAAAACAATTTTCTTTAAATTCAAAAAGTCAACTTTTTCAAATAGCTGATAGCTGATCTTATAGAGAGTCATATCTTTCAAATCCTAAAGTCGATTTTATTACTCAAAAGCCAAACTTTCCTAATCACACGAAGAAACAAACTTTGAAAGCTTCGTATGAAAAAGACATTACTTCAAAAAGGAATATTGATCATTGGCTTGAAGGAAAAGGAAAAATGTATGAATCGAGCAAATTCTCAAATGAGCGGATACACGAAGCATATGAAAAGTATGTAAATACATCATTAAAAGGGAGTTCATCCTCCAAGGATTCGAATACATCTATCAATGCCTGGAAACCAGTCACAAAAGCAAAGACTGTTGTATCACAAACTCACAATGTGAAGGGTATGGTCAGTGAACATACGAAGCTGACAAATACTTATGTTTCAGTCCTTTTAAATGCAGAAGTAAACTTAATTAATAGTCTCAAAACTAGAGTTTGTGACTGGGTTAAAAGTTCATCTTTTCATATCAAATCTAATTTTCAAGGACCCAAAAAGCCTTGGGTACCTAAATTCTTTCATTAATCGCATGTACTATGTGACGAACAATATGACAACAAATGGTACATTGATAGTGGTTGCTCTCGTCATATGACTGGAAAGAAGGAAAATTTAAGAGATTTTCGAAGCTTGGAAAATGCAGGAGTGGTTAAATTTGGGAACAACCAAAAGTGTAAGGTCAAAGGATATGGAAAGGTTACGAATGGACAATTTACTGTGAATCAAGTTGCGTACGTGGAAGGCTTACAACACAACTTGATAAGTGTATCACAACTTGTTCTGGGCACTAGCAATCAAGTTCCTTTTTACGAAGAGGGAAGTATAATTTCGAAGGTTGACACCAAAGAAGTTTTACTCAAATCAAAGCGAAAAGGTGAGATGTTTACGTTGGATATCAATCCAATTGTAGGTAAACCAGCTGTATGTTTGCTTTCGAAAGCTACTTTTGATATAAGCTGGTTGTGGCATTGGCGACTTTCTCACCTCAATTTTTGAAACATCAACAAACTCATCGTTCAGGAGTTGGTAAGAGGTTTACCCATTCTTAAATTTGATACTGATTCTTTGTGCTCAGCTTGCGAAGTCAGTAAACAATATAAACAAGGTCATCCAATAACAATTGATTCAAAGATTGTTGAACCACTGGAGCTTTTACATATTGATTTATGTGGTCCATCAACAGTCTTTACACTAAACAAGAAACAGTACATTCTAGTTATTGTTGATGATTTTTCAAGGTTTACGTGGGTGTATTTTCTCAGGTTAAAATCTGAAGTATCACAAATCATGATTGATTTTATCAAGAAAATGGAAATCACCTTGAAAAAGCCTGTTCGTAAAATAAAGAGTGATCATGGAACTGAATTCAAGAATCAAGTTCTTCATTCATTCTTGGTGGAAAAAGGAATTTCGCATAATTTCTCATCTCCTTATACACCACAACAAAATGGTGTAGTTGAAAGAAGAAATCGGTCATTATGCGAAGCTGCTAGAACAATGTTGGCATATGCGAATCTTCCATAGTATCTTTGGGCTGAAGCAGTTTCTACTGCATTTTTTACTCAGAATCGATCATTCATACATCTCCGATTTAACATAACTCCATATGAGATTCTCAATAATCGAAAACCTAATGTAAAATTCTTCCATGTTTTTGGTTGTAGGTGCTTCATTATGAATCTCAAGGATCAACTTTCAAAGTTTCGACCAAAAGCTGATGAAGGAATTTTTCTTGGATATTCACACAACTCTGTTGCCTATCGTGTATTAAACAAGAGAACACGAAAAATGGAAGAAACTTTCAATCTTACATTCGATGATTATCACATCAAACAAAATTCCCAATTATTCGCAAATCAACCAATCCTACAAGAAACACAAGTTGAAAATGAATCTTTACACATGGATGATACTGATTATGATTTGATTTTTGATGTTTCAGATAATGCTATTAATGCTGAAATAAATGCCAACGATAATCACATTCCTGAAGTTTCGAAGCTTTCTGATGACTCAACCTCTACTCCTCAAGAAAATAATAAGAATTTGCCTAATGATCCAGTGGAGGGGGAGCACTTGGATTCGAATACTCTGGTTGAGGGGAGCATTCTGTTGAGGAGGAGCATTCTATTGAGGAGGAGCATATTGTTGAGGGGGAGCCATTTGCGAATAATGAAAATCTTCATGATGTTGATGATGTTTGTTTAATTGTTGGATCTGAAAATGAATAGATATACGAAGATGCACCTTTGGATTTTGATCCAGATTATCCTCCAATGGAGAAATGGACAAGACGTCATCCGAAGATTCAAATCATTGGAAATCCACAAGACGATGTTTTGACAAGAGCACAACTTCGTGAGAAGAATGAGGTATTAAATAACCATCAAGAGCTGTGTATGTTTAATGTTTTTATTTCTAAAATCGAACCAAATACATTCAAGGTTGCATTGGAACAATCTGATTGGGTTGTTGCTATGGAAGCTGAATTGTCGGAATTTGAAAGAAACAAGGTTTGGAGATTAATTCCTAAACCTGAAAAATGTTTCAATTGTCGGATTAAAATGGATTTTTAAAAATAAATCCGACAAAGATGGAAATATTATTCGAAACAAAGCCATGCTTGTTGTAAAAGGATATTCTCAACAAGAAGGAATAGATTACGAAGAAACATTTGCCCCTGTTGCAAGACTCGAGGCGGTTCGTATCTTTTTGGCTTATGCAGCTCACAAAGATTTTGATGTTTATCAAATGGATGTCAAATGTGCTTTCTTAAATGGCGAACTTGAAGAAACTGTTTATGTGGAACAACCCCTAGGTTTTATTAACGAAGAACATCCTGATCATGTTTATATTTTAGATACGACTGTTTATGGGTTAAAACAAGTACCAAGAGCATGGTATGCAACTTTAACTTCGTTTTTGAAGCAATCTAAATTTAAACATGGATCAGTTGACCCCACATTATTTCGAAAGAAAGTTGGGAATCATCTCATGCTTGTTCAAATTTATGTTGATGATATTATTTTTGGCTCTATTGACCCTGCTTTGTCTATAGAATTCGAAGACTTAATGAAGAGTAAATTCGAAATGAGCATGATGGGCAAGATAAACAATTTTCTTGGATTAAATATTTGTCAAAGCAGAGAAGGAATATACATCAATCAAGAAAAATATACGAAGAATCTGCTTGAAAAATTTGGGATGACAAATAGCACAAAGTTACGAGTTCCAATGGCAATAGGTGTCAAACTAACTCCTTCGTTAGATAAACCCTCTGTTGATCATACACTATACAGGAGGATGATTGGATCATTACTTTATTTAACAGCTAGTCGACCTGATATCATGTTTTCTGTTTGTAATTGTGCTAGGTATCAATCAAATCCGAGAGAACCACATCTCATTGCTGTAAAGAATATATTTCGTTATCTTAAAGGGACAACTTCGTTAGGATTGTGGTATCCTTCGAAAACAGGATTCTTCATTCAAGCATATTCCGATGCCAATCTGGGAGGTTGTAATCTTGATCGAAAAAGTACAAGTGGTGGTTGTCAATTACTAGATGGAAAGTTGGTTAGCTGGCAATCAAAGAAACAAACATGTGTTTCACTTTCCACTGCTGAAGCTGAATATGTTGCAGCTGCTGCTTGCACATCACAAATAATTTGGATTCAAAGTCAATTAAGAGATTATGCAATTAACATGAAAAAGATTCCATTATATTGTGATTCACAAAGTGCAATAAGAATTTTTCATAATCCTGTGCAACATTCGAAGACTAAACACATTGCTCTTCGTTATCATTTTATAAAAGATCATGTGGAGGAAGGCAATCTTGAAGTCCATTTTGTGAAAACAACAGATTAGCTTGCTGATATTTTCACAAAAGCTTTGGATGAAAAATCATTTGTTCGCATTTTGGAAGGATTGGGAATGATTAATGGAAATTCTCTTTTACACAAAAGCGAAGGATGATGGTTATTCAGAAATCGTTCAGAGGCGCTGAATACAATTCAAGGCAAATCCGTTCAACGTTCAACGGTTACTGTTCACGGTCAACTCTTTGTACGCTTCGTATTCGTACGTTTGTCACTTTATAGGAGATTCAACGTTCAGCGGTTACTGTTCATAGTCAACTCTTCGTACGCTTCGTATTCGTATGTTTGTCACTTTATAGAAACTCTTCGTATTTGTACGCTATGTATTCGTACGTTTGTCATTTGGGTGGACATACAAACTCTTCATGTGTTTGCACTCAGTATCCTTTATATTTTTGTGTTGTGTTGATATTTTAGTTTCGAAAAATCAAAAACTCAAAAAGATTTTTTTCTTTGTTATGTTCTTTATTTTTGAAAAAAAAAAAAACAAAAATATTTTTCTTTTAAATTTTTTTGGTACTGAGATGCAGATCCTCATAATTACACGAAGATTTCATTGTTTGCTTTTCTAGGGTCATGTAAATCAAGTTCTTTCGCATCTTTAAACATTAATCATTCAGAACTAGTTAAGATGTCCCTAGAAGCATGCTGATGTATGTTGACTTAAGCCTCCAGTGATTCTATGTGTATAAAAGAAAGCCTTAATGAAATTTTCATATGAAGATTTCTTCCCAATCAGGCTTGTATTCAAATTAGTCTCCTGAGCTACCTGACTCTTCTCATGCGAGTTAAGAGTTTTCTGTTTTGTCCAAATATAATAGAGGTACACTTCGTTTCTTAAACCAAATTTTTTTCAACAAAAATTCTATCTCACTCAAATACAAATGGATATGTCCTGGAGGTCTTTGATAAAACCAATCAAAGCTTAGACATATCAAATTCTGTGTTTATGATCTAACATCATGAGACCATGATTAAAGTGAAACCCACAAATCTATCCACTTAAGGAATTGACGGGGAACTATGTTCCAGATTTTACGAACTTTGTTTCAGTACCTCTTTTCTAAACTCCAAATCATATTCATTTCTTATGTGTGGTCTTGATCAAACATTCGAACCTCATGATGTTTGTCACCCAACAAGATCCAGTAATTTTTTTTTCATGAATATGATTTCCGTGTGAGTTTAATTAGCAAATTCTTGTTACTTAAAAAAAATTTTCAATACCAACTTGTCACTGACTACACTGGTCAAACAAGTAATTTCTGTTACAATTGCTCACCTTAAGTTTAGGTTGATATGTAAAGAAATTTTTAAAGCCACCTATGAGGCCTTACAAAAGATCCCCTTCGAAACTTTTCAAACAAGTTATCGATTGTATTTCACGGGAAACCACACAAGCTGTTGATTATCCCTCTTGATAATTAATGAAGTAATCTTTGCCCGGGATTCAACTGCCTTTGTGTCAAATAAAATTTTGACATCACATAATTCCAAAAAAAAAATTTTACTTTGTTTCTTGTCTAACTTTCATTGGAACACTGCACTCACGAAATCCTTGAGGATCCGAGTAACACCAACTCAGGCTGATGATTTCAAACATCTGGCATATGACTTCGCTTTTCATCCCAAAAGTGAAAGAGCTTAACCTCAATCCGAAGGGGTCCGACGATTACAATTCTCTTGAGGCAAAACAACAGGCTGTATTTCAATGACGTATAGTATCGTATCCTACTTTTACGGAGATGGAACAGTTACTTTTTGACGCATCGCTATTTCTACGGAGTAGGGGTTCGATTTTCAAGGTGCCATGTCATCATTCATTAAATGCTATCCCGATTTTAATTCAAATTGAAGGGTTACATATAAAAGGGGGTTCATGAGTCTTTTGTCACTTTATGCTTCTAAAAGAAAATTCCTAATTCTCTCTGCAAATTAAAAATCTCAAAACCCTAACAATGGCGACTGCTAATGTTCAAGCTGGTCTTTCACAAAATACCGATGATATCACTTTCCATGCCCATTATGAAGATCCAGGGTACTAACTATCAAGTTGAAGGTGACATATCAAAGTATCCTGAGGAATTGAAGATGATGGTGACTGCCTTGAAAAGTTCAGTATTATCCACGGCGATGTTCAACTACTTTTCCGTACCAATTTCTTGGGTGTCTCAGGCTGGTTCAACTGCTTCTGTTGCTAAGGCGATTGATGCAATTGTGTTTAACCTCATCAATGATAAAAAGGTCAAAATCTCCAAGAAACTCTGTTGTCAAATTCTAGATATCCCCAATACTCCACCATATGAGGAATTTGCTTATCCTCAAATTGTTCATATGTTCAATGAGATGGGACATCAGCCTCAGTTATCAAGAATTAGTGATTTCAAGAAGTCAAGTCTTCCTAGTATGTGGAATTTTTTGTTTGGTATCTTCCTAAGATGCTTAACAGGAAGAACAGTGGGTCTTGATAAAGGACGAATGGAAGTATATGCCATGGTTGCAGGGCTATACTACGACTTACCGGTGGATTATGCTTCGCGATTATGGGCAGAATTCCAGAAAAGTGTTGAAAATACCGATTCAAAGCATGGAATTTCGTGTGCAAGATACTGGAGCTTGATCTTGCAATATTTTTACAACAAGGAGGGTATTTTGGTGTCTAATGATGACGAGAAGGCTACTTTTCATGTATATGCTATTCCGAAGGAGGTGGTTAATGATGTGGATATATTTCTGAAGGTTGCAAGAATTCCTGATGCGATGTTGAAAAAGGTGGATCCTACTAATTCTGTGTTTTTAGCATACAAACAAACAATAGATACCACAGTTCCAACTGGTATTCTATTGGAAAAGGAGAAGAAGAAGTCAAGGAGAGGAAAGAAAGATGAATCTGGTTCTTCTGAGAAACCAGTCAAGAAAATGAAGACACGAAAATCTACTAAAAAGACATCTGCAGTAGTTGATGACTCTATTTCACAAGATGTCTCAGTTGCTGTTAATACAATGGTTGATTCTCTTATAATTGAAGAAACTCAAGAGAAAGAAACTATCCCTTCGAATACTGGAGTTTTTCGAAGAATTAAGGAGAAATCTAAAAATTCGCGAAAAGTTTCACCTCAAGTTGTTCGTAAATCACATGTCACACATCAAGGGGTTATTATCAGGGAGGTTCCAGTGCCTGTTTCTCCATCTTAGAAGAAACGACGGGCTGAAAACATGGCAAAGCATTTACAATAGAGGAAATCCAAGAAGTTACGAAAGTTGATTCTTGGAAATATTTCAACGGATGAAGAAGAAGTCATTCTTGACACTTCGGAAGCAACTTTGGTGGTTGAAAATTTGAAGGCTAATGACACCATGATGTTGATGACCATGAAACAATTCAAAATTCAAAATTCAAAGTTGAATTCGATTTTGCAATCTCAGGTTGATATAGGGGGTAGTTCATCTGTTTCAAGTTTGGAGGTGGATTCTATGTTGAAAGTGTTTGAAGGACGTGTTACAAACAAAGTTTCGGGGATGATACGAGATTCTGAAGCAAGGGTGTTGGAGAAAGTTGATCTTAATGATCAAACAAATGATAATAGAATGAGTTCTCAAAGAAAGGATTTCTTACACAAAGTGAAGGAATTGAAAGCTGTCACGAGAGAAAGGCATGTTTTGTATGTTCAAGAAGTCAAGAAAGTTGTTGAAGATGTTAATATACAAATTGCAGAACTTCGAGAAGATATGCAGAAGGAAGTTCAGGCTGTACAACAAGATTATGCATCCATCAATCAAAATTTGAAATTATCTGTGATGTTCTCACTAGATTTGTCAAGCTATATGAAACAATGAATCCTCAAGTCATCAATCTTTCTAAACAAGCTGCAAAACATTTTGGTGAATTGGTTTCTTTGTTAAAGTAACTGAAGGAGTTATCAGTCAAACAAGTGTCATCCTCTCTCATTACTCTGGAATTTCTATCCCAATAATTTATGCAATTCGAAGCAATATTGAACAAACAATTATCACCTCTCGTTCGGATATCCAGCCTTCTTCCAGCAGTATCGGATGCCTCACCTGCTTTCAAAGGGGTGCAAGGAGGAGAAAAGAAGATAGAATCTACGAAGGCTGAGGAAAATACCAAAGAAATCCAAGAAATCAAGACTGATGCGAAGGTAGTGGGAAAGGTATTTCCTTCGAAAGTTTCTACTACAAAGCCAATAATAGTTTCAGCTGGTCCAGTTACTTTGACTGTGATTACTACAACCCCAATGACAAGACCAGTTTTGAAAGGTGTTGTTATTGGTGAATCAACTGGTAGTGCTTCAAAATCGAAGAGTGTGATAACTGAGACAGCTTTGAAAGATAAAGGTAAATGGATCTTCATAGAAAAGACCAAAGAAGAAAAGAAAGCTGAAGTAGAAAAGATGAGACAACTTCAGAGCATTATGACTATTCATGCTCAAGATCCATCAAAGCATGATAAAGGAGATCCATCAAAGCAGTACAACTATGAAACAATTGAAGCCAGAGTTATGTTTGATCACATATACTCATTTGAGAAGATTCCGAAGAAAAGCTATGTGATCACTAATTCAGATTCAAGTCAGCTGGATTTTCTTATGAATGATATGATGTTCAAGTCAGAGGTTAAGTGTAAAGACGCTAATGAAGGGAAAAAGTTGAAAATTCATTTTCATGCAGTATTAGGAAAAGCACCTGAAGAGGTCTGGTTACTGGAGAAAATAAAGAAAGTTATCAGTCTCAAAAGAGATGTAGTTATTCAGAATCTGAGATACACGGTGATCAGATCAAGTGGAAAAGTGTGTGACTTCACCATAGCAGATTTTCCATTGATGAATTTGTATGATCTTATACAAATTGCTTTGTTGCTAAAGGACAAGTCATTTTCCTTTCTTCAAGAAACAGAACCGGATGTTTTCAAACTTGGATGCCGACACATCAAAGTTTTCATTGAAAACTATTTTGAGTGCCTTGCTCAAACAGATGTGGAGTTGGCAACGGCAAAAGGAATAGAGATTACCGCACCAATGGAACCCACGAAGAAACAAGTAGATCTGAAGAAATTCAAAGATGGTGAAATCTGCTTAAAGCCATTGAGAATTGGCTTTGCAGGAAAAGACAAAGCAGGAAGGGCTAAAAGATTTTTATTCCAAACTTGCGATGTGGAGAGATACAACACTTCTCAATATAAGAATTTATTTGTTCGTATGAACCACTGCAGAAAGAACAACGAGGGAGATAAGAAGGAGATTAAGAAGGTTATTTCATGGTATACGGAGATACGAAGGGTTATGATGTATTCAATCCAACTACTGACCAACTGAAGACTTCGACTTTGATTACAATGGGGGAGATTGTAAGAGTAAAAAATGTTGTAATAAGTCGAAGGGTGTAGGTTGTCATACGAAGGGTTTCATGTCTTCGTATGTTTAGTGTCTTCATATGTTATGTATTTATTTTACTAACGAAATGTATTCAGTGCGCTTCACGTTTAGTCCTTAGTATATTTTTGTATGCTTTGTTCTCCTATAAATAGGAGTCTTTACTAGAGGAGTAGATAGAGTTTTTACAGATTTTGTCTAAGAATTCTCTATAAACACAAAGCATAATATTGAGCTAAAAACATATTCTATTTACATCCTCGTGGAAATTCTCTCTTAATTTCATTGATTCATACTTTGATTAATTTCATTCTCGAATTCACGATTCATCAGTAGTGTGACAACCCGATAATTCAAGTCAATGTAATGACCTAAAAGTCTAGAAATTGTAATCTACTTATGATATAATTAAAATAGCGTCAAAAATAAAATGTTCAAAGGTCTCAATTGGGTTGCATAAAGTAATAGATGTCATAACAAGGTTTTCAGAAATGTAAAGAACACTCGAATACGAGTTATAACAAAGATGTTATGACCAATCGAAAATCCGCAGCAAAACCGGTGAAACACTATGAAGTGTAAAACGCGAAATTTCAATAAGTACTTTTTCGCCTTAGGTATCTAAACGAATGTCGTATATATCATTAAACTGTGAACATACATAAAAAGAACGTCCAAATCTGACTTCGTATGAGGAAGTTAGGATTTTTCTAAGTTTTGGAGTAGCGATAGACAGCTAAAAACTCGAAATAAATATCGAGTGATATTTAGCCGACACAACCTAAACGAGAGTTGAAGATCTCGACAATAGTAGTACAACGGTAAAATATAGACCAAAACGAACATCGGATGAAAAAGTTATGAATTTTTAGCAGTCTTTCCTGCCCCGGCCTATTAAAAATATATAATTAAAAATGAAGTCCAAAATTTGACAACAAAGTCTAAATGAAACTTGTAGATAATAATCTCGCCTACGTGTGGATATAAAGAACGTCAAAATCAGAGCGCGTACGCGAAAGTTACGGATTTTACAAGTTCTGGACATATACTTCGAGGCGGGTCCGAATGGAACCCCCTGCGTTCCGAGGGAACACGCTGCGTTCAATAATGCTAGGTCTCGGTTAGTCCACATCGCCTCTGGTCACATCACTTGCTCCATCTGAGGCTTCGGTCAGCGATGACGCATGAGACTGCTGAACGCGCTGCGTACGAGAAGGGAATGCCCAACGTTCCTCGCAGGTACGCCCTACGTCCGAGGTTCAGCCAACCCCTATAAATAAGATAAGAGGTTGCCCGGGTTTAGTTGCTTTTCTCTCAACTCTTTCACCATCAAACAACTCTTTAGCCCCTCTAAGCTACCTCGAGGCCCCGATATCACCGCTAGCATACGACGCAAGTCCCGACTCCCGTAAGATTTCCGAGAAATCAACTTTCTCCAGTCGAAGCGCTGCCCGAATTTAGTCCCGTCTTCATCAAAATGTCACTTCTACCAGGTGAGTTCATACCCCTATATTTTCACGTCTTTTCTATGTTTTGGGGGGGGGGGGGGGGAATACAAGTGAAACGCAAGAAAAACTTATGTTAATATACAAATAGTTACATATAAGTACTAATGTTTTAGCTACATCTTATGTATAAATGTCAAATATGTAAAATAACGTTACTACTTACGTTATAGACTACTTTACATGCAAAGTTGGTAATACACCCAGGTTAATCAATCAAATGAACACACTTTTTGAAAAACTATAATAGGTATAGTTTACGAGATATTCATGATAGTTTTACATATTATAAAAAAAAAGAGGAAATACTTATATTCACAAGAAGAATGGACTTTTCATATGTAAACCTGTTGATACTAAATTTTGTGAGATATCTGACTTCATCTAACCTTTCAGTTCGCAGATTAAGTCCTGTTTTATAAGCCATAAACTCTTATACGGAGAGCGTGATTTTTGTGTATAGATCTATATGGGATTGACAATCCCACACCTAAATTGTTAGCTTCAGTTAGACGGGCATGTCTGGGGTGAAAAAGGTCATATCATTCCAACGCCTGAAGAACATTGTTACAGGCAGTCTGGGTCAATAGCACGGTTATAAAAACTCACATGGAGTATTAATACATCTTTGTTTACGGGGCTATTAAACACCTTAGTGATTATATATATATATATATATATATATATATATATATATATATATATATATATATATATATATATATATATACTTATACTATTTTAGGTATGGAAAATACTTATGTATTCCGGTTTTTGGAACTTTTTAAACCACCACTCAATTATGGAAAATATTAGATTTTCTAGAAACAAACTTGAATTTCTTTATACTAAAAGGGCATACTATTCCTATACAAAAATGCTTATGAACTCACCAACTTAATTGTTGACACTTTTTCAAAACTACTTGTATTTCTCAGGGATTCAGTAATACAGGTAAACACCAGCTTTTGAGGAAGGGACGCAAAGGCGTCAACTTCAAAACTTAATAAATCGTCATATTGTAATTTATTTTGAAACATGTATTACATTCAACAATGTAACTTTTAAATTATATTTATGATGATTGTGTTTACTTTCTTTACAAATACTCAACTGTTATGATACTACATGAAGTCATCCGCCCTCGAACGATTCCGCCGTTCTGTTTTGGAGGTGTGACAGATTGGTATCAGAGCATTGTTTATGGTGAAGTAAGTATATCGAAACACATAAGATATACAAACTATAAATGCAAAGGGACTAAATCAATCTGAAAAAACATTTTTCACAAACTATACTTTTAATAAATAAAAATGTTAGTTTTATAAAAGTATAAGTACATGCATGCAACGGTCTAGAATCCTAGTCGAAACTATACAAAAGTATTAAGACAAGTTGGACATTATGATTAGGCCTCAGAATATGTAATCATACCTAGGATTAATATAGCCTGATCAACTATATTTATCCGAGATACGGCCAATGTATGTCGGGGAATAGTCATAGTGAGCAACAAGTCGAAAACTTACCAAAGAAAACACTAGAATCAAACTTACAAATTTAAAATACTATAGGAGTGTTTTTGGTTTCTATAAATACTTAATTAAGAACAAAAAGGTCTTTATTAGTAGGTCAATATTTACTGAGTGGATACGCTAAGGTTATATGTGACTAGGGTGTCATAGACTCAGAATCTGTGATCTTTGCTTTGCTTCCTATTCCTTGTTTGGTTGTAGACTTAGAGTTAGGGTCACTTATTCAAAGGTCTATTCTATCTTGGTTACATATGGTTGGTATGCACTACGCAAGTATTAACGTAACTAGTAAGGATCATCCTATAATTATCTAAGTAGTACGTCTATTAGATGTTTATTACATCCCTTTCCTCGCTTAGATTTCATGGTTGGATCCCATCTCCCCGACGACCCGTACTTACCCAACAAAGGTAATGGTGGATGGACCGATGTGGAGCCAGAAGAAAGTCATGCAATTCCATTGGATGACGATTTCGCAGAAAACTTCCCAAAAGATTTGACTCCGGGCCAGAAGTCAATAATCTACCCCTGGTGGCTCCTATTCCAAATCCTAACCCTCGACCAGGATTTTAAGGCCCCACACCCCTGTGGGCAGCAAACTTGAACAGACGGAGTCACGAGCAGGGTCAAACCTTACCCTACAACGGAGACCGAAGTTTCAACAATCTGAGCGAAGGAGGCTCAACATATAGACTCTTGCCTATTCTAGTTCGCAGGGTTGCTTATAATGAGGAACAGGGAAGGGCAACCATCAACCCGGTCATGGAGGTTGATGCCGATGCGGGAGTCAATACAGTTTGCATTCGCTATCTAGAGACTGCTCATAACCAAAATGTGACCCTACAAAGAGAACTAACTACAACCCAAGCTGAAGTCAGGGAACTTCAAGGTTGTCAGGCAACGTTTGAAAGACGCATGCTGGACATGGGGCATTGTCTGGCGGAATCAAGGACTCATTCGAGCGGTTCTCGTTGCAAGTATAGTCTACTCTACTCTCTCCTTTGGATATAAATTAGGTCATTGTATAGACTCTAGTATTAATTTCATGCTTATGTTATGAGCATTCTAACAAGATAGCTAGAATTACATACAACCCTAGAAAACCTTGGATCTATGTTTGTCTAAAATACATGCAAATATGATTTCCAAGGCTCATAATCCTATCTAGCATACATGGGGAACTATTAACATAAAAGATAGCTAGAATTACATACCTTGTAGTTGATTTGATTCCTTGAAAATCTTGACAACCTAGCACCCCAAGTGCGATGCCTCAAATGTTTCACACAACACCAAATGCTTTGGAAAAAACTTTGAGAGAATATGTAACACTTCTAAAATCGCCCTAGCTCTCTTCTTTTCTCAGTGTGTAGCCGATTTTGGTGAGTATCATGTCCTTTATATGTTGTGTCACATCTAGGGTTACACCATGTAAACCCTAATGTGACATGACTCTTCATTTCCATGATCCATGGGTTTGTAACTCCCATGGAGCATCCTATGGGTTTACCCTAACTTGATAATCCATGGAGCCTTTAGCCCCTACACAAGTTATGGATGATTTACATAATCTGCCCATATATTTAATTAGTCATCTTTTGATCACTTAATTAATTTTAAATTAATTCTTGATCAATACTAATTAAATAATACTATTAATATATTAGAAGTTATAATATATTAATAAACCACAAGTGTTATTTCTCTCATTTAGCCTATCCAAAGGCATGATGCCATGCAACCCAAATGGACCATGCTGGGTCGGGTCAAGTACATACCAAATATAGTTATGTACTTAAACACCTTTTCCAATAGTCTCCCACTTGGATAAGTCTAATAACTATATATCTGTAAATATGACTTCAGGAACCATTCAACAATATTAGCTCTTTCAAGGTCTCTCGAAACTGAGAAGATGATGATACGCTATTTAAGATAAGTGATCATATAATCCTCTGTTCTAGATATCAGCAGACAAATACATGGAACAATGTCTTTCATATTGTCCAGCAGTTTTTTTCCCGATTTCGGATTTGTTTGACAAAGAACTTAATTGAACACATCAACTCAATTCTGACCGGGCCCGGTACATAGGTGAAAAAAAAATCATCGAGGGGCCCAGATATCGCTTCTATCCAAGAAGGAACAGATAAACTTTGACTCATATGCTTATTCTACTACTTGTTGAATCACACAAAAAAGTACGTTTTATAACATCGAGTTACCAATGTGGTTTAGTACGATCAATGCATAACCAACTCATAGGCAATATGTCATATCTCTAGGTTTGAAGACTTATATGATATTACCATCTCACGATCACCAAAGATAAATTCCATGAAGTGATACCAGTGAGAGTGGGTTGAATCCAATGCTCAGAACTTATAAGCACTCATGAGTGTTGTAGCAATGTCCAACAACTTAGACCTCTGCAACCAACCCATGATAGTCTTGACTCATACCTACTTCCAACATATGACTGACTGTGGAGAATTCAAATGATATGATATACCAAACTTATTTATTCTGGAAGTCAAAACATGCAAAAGAAATATAGTAAACGATTGACAAAAGATAGAAACACTTTACTCATACATAAACACAAATTTTATTCATCATCAAATATCAATTACACTTTACAAATTATAAAATTATATAACTACTAAAACTAATGTCATCCTTCAACCCTATGCTCCAAGCATGCTGGAGATGCTTAACCCTACTCAGTCCCTTCTTGAGGGGATCTAATGGGTTCTCATCCGATGATACCCTCTTTGCCACGAGGAGTCCTTTTATTCGATGTCTGATGAAATGGTATTTTCTGTCGATGTGTATGGATATCCCGTGATCCCTTAGCTCCTTGGCTAAGGCAATTGCACTTTCACTATCACAGAAAATTTCCATTGGCTCCTTTATAGCTGGTACAACTCCAAGGTCTCCAATGAAGTTCTTCAGCCATATCGCCTCCTTTGCTGCCTCGCTTGCTGCTATATACTGTGATTCTCAAGTTGAACCAGCCACTGTCTCTTGCTTGGAACTCTTCCAAGTAATTGCTCCTCCATTTAAGGTAAAGACCCAGCCTGACTGAGAACAGAAATTATCCCTATCAGTCTGAAAGCTAGCATCACTATACCCTATAACTCTCAATTCATCACTCCCACCGAGGGTAAGGACCCAATCCTTAGTCCTCTGCAGGTACTTGAGGATATTATTTACCGCAGTCCAGTGAGACTTGCCAAGGTTCCCCTGATATCTGCTAACCATGCTCAAAGCAAAGGCTACATCAGGACGAGTGCAGGTCATAACATACATGATCGAGCCTACCGTAGAAGCATAAGGTACTCGACTCATTTCTGCTATCTCAGCCTCAGTACTTAGGCTCTGAGTTTTACTCAGTCCGGCATTACTCTGGATGGGTAACTCTCCTTTCTTGGAGTCCTTCATGCTGAACCTCTTTACCACCTTATCCAAATAGGTACTCTGACTAAGTCCAATTAGTATTTTACTCCGGTCTCTCAGAATCCTTATCCCTAGAATATAGGCATCTTCTCCTAGGTGTTTCATAGAGAAACACTTCCCAAGCCCGGACTTCACTTCCTGTAGGATTGGGATGTCATTTCCTATGAATAGTATGTCATCCACATAAAATACCAAAAAGCTGACTATACTCCTACTAGCCTTGACATAGACACAAGATTCATCTTCACTCCTCGAAGAGCCAAACTCTTTGACTTTCTCATCGAAGCAAATATTCCATCTGCGAGGTGCCTGTTTCAATCCATAAATGGATTTCTCGAGCTTACACACTCTATTAGGGTATTCTGTATTGACAAAACCCTCTGGCTGACTCATGTAAACATCTTCAGCCAAACTTCCATTATGGAAGGCAGTTTTGACATCCATTTCCATATTTCATATATAATCATGAAATGCAGTGATGGATAACAGTACCCTAATGGACTTAATCTTTGCTACTAGTGAAAATGTCTCATCATAATCAACTCCCGGAGTTTGAGAAAACCCTTTGCCACCAGTTGCGCCTTATATGTGTGTACATTACCATCCATATCGGTCTTTTTCTTGAAGATCCATTTGCACCCAACTGTCTTACGACCTGGTACATTGTCAACCAAGTTCCAAACTTGATTGTCATACATGGATTGTATCTCATTGTCCATTGCCTCTTTCCATTTGGCAGACTCGGGGCCTGCCATGGCTTCCGTGTAACTATTAGGTTCATCCAGACTTACCAATTTCTCATCACTGATAAGTGTCTCACCTTCCGTAGTAATATGGAAACCATAGTAGTAGTCAGGTGCATTCCTAACCCTTGGGGAACGCCTTAGAGGTACAGACTTGTCAATTGGCTCAACAGGAGTTTCCTCCTCAGGTTGAGTACTAGGGTTTGAAGTTCCTTCACCACTTGAATCTTGAATTTCTTCAAGATCAATTTGCCTCTCACTGTTTCCTTGGCTTAGGAACTCTCTTTCTCGTAAGACACCCCTCCTTGCTACAAAGACCACATTGTCACTAGGTTTGTAGAAGAGGTAACCAAAGGATTTCTATGGGTAGCCAATGAAAATACACCTCTCACTTCGAGTTTCGAGCTTATCATGAGTCTCACGTCTCACGAAATGCTCGCGACCCCAAATCTTGATGTCGTATAGTTTGGGAATTTTACCAGTCCACATCTCATGAGGAGTTTTGGCAACTTTCTTTGTAGAGACCAAATTAAGGATATGGGCGGCAGTCTCTAAGGCATACCCCCAAAATGAGATTTGTAGCGAAGCTCGACTCATCATGGAATGAACCGTATCCAATAAGGTTCGATTACGCCTCTCAGCCACACCATTCAACTGTGGTGTCCTGAGAGGTGTCCATTATAAGATAATCTCACATTCCTTGATATAGTCGAGGAACTCTGTACTAAGATACTCATCACCACGATCGGATCGAAGCATCTTAATGTTCCTGCCCAATTGATTCTCGACTTCCTGTTTAAACTCTTTAAACCTTTCAAAAGTCTTTGACTTATGCTAGATTATATAGACATATCCATATCTACTTTAATCATCAGTAAAAGTCAAACAATAACGACTAGCATCCCTTATGGAGGATTTGAAGGGTCCACACACATCCATGTGTACCAGATCCAACAAACCTTCACCCCTAGCACAAGAACCAGTTAAGGGTGACTTTGTCATTTTTCCATGTAAGCATGATTCACAACTATCATCTGACTTTAGGTCAAATGACTCCAAGACTCCATCCTTTTGGAGTTGGCCTATGCATTTCTTACTCACATGTCCAAGACGACAATTCCATAAGGATGCTTTATCCAAGTTATTATTATTAGAAGAATCAATACACAACACATTATTTCCTAGATTATCTACAACAGACACAACTTCATACAGACCATCACAAGTCAATGCTATAAAATAAAGAACATTATTAAAGAAAACATTTATTGCACCAATTTCATTATCAAAAGAAAAGGTAAACCCTTGTTTGTACAAAGTATGAAAGGAAATAATATTTCATGCCATTTATGGCGAATAACAACATTTATTCAAATCTAAAGTAAACCCACTACCTAGCAACAAATAATAAACTCCAATCTTGGTGACAAGTGAAGCTTTCCTATTCCCCATGATCAAGTTTATCTTTCCATGCTCCACATTCTCACTTCTTCTTAGTCCCTGCAAATCAGAACAGATATGAATACCACAACCTGTATCAAGGACCCAAGAGTTAGAATAGGGTGAGTTATTAGATAGAATAGTGTAAATAGCTGCATGGTTGGGTTTGACTTTCCCATCCTTCACATCTTGCTGGTACTTTGGGCAGTTCCACTTCCTATGCGACTTTTCATGGCAATAGAAGCATTCAGCCTCTTTTGGGTCAGAAGAAGGAGTGACGAAACTTTTCTTGGTTCCACTTCAAGAAGACCATCAAGGTTCTTACCCTTGGTACCCTTCGAAGGGATCTTCCTCTTCTTCCTCTACCTTTTCCGATTGCCAGGATAGGGGCGGAGTTTGGAGTAGGAGTAGGAGTGTTAACAACCGACTTACCTTTAAGACCTATTTCTATGGTCTTTAGGAGTCCTTGAAGTTTTCTGAAAGTGACTTCTTCCTTATTCATGTGGTATCTCATGTGGAATTGATCATAAAACGAGGGTAAGGAGTGCAAAATAATATCTATTGCTAGCTCCTTAGGGAAGTTCACATTAAGCTTCAGCAAATGATCCACATACCTTTTCATTTTCTGCATGTGGCTCGTGACGGAATCTCCATCGTTCATCCTGGTTGTTATCATAGAGGAGATTATTTCATACCACTCTTGACGAGCACCCTAATGGTATCTTTCCATCATATCTTGGTGCATCTCAAAAGGGTAGTAGTCCTCATAGGACTTCTGGAGTTCAGCTGTCATGGTGCCCATCATGATGCATGCCACTTTGGTGGCATCTCTTTCATGAGTCCAGAAGTCAACGATCTATTGGGGAGTAGCAGTGGAATTATCGATCTCCTTTAGATCCTTATCGAGAACATATTCCTTGTCCTCGTAGCGAGTCACCATTATGATGTTCTAGATCCAATCCATGAAGTTGGAACCATCGAAGATGACCCTCCCACATAGGTTCATGAGGGAAAAGGAGCCAGTAGGGTTTGAGCCAAAAGTAGTGTTGTTGGAAGACATTTGAAAAAGAAGAGAACAAGTGTAGTTTAGATATATATAAAGATAGTCCTTAATAAAACACCCAAATGTAATATTATGGCTAGGATCCAATCACAATATATCATAACTTAGAAGAGGTATGCTGTAATCTAAGTTATAACATATTTGAAATGTAGGTGAGTGACCATTCACCAATTTCCACCAAAAACCAAAATATAAATTATGAGGTTTTAATTTTTCCTAGATTCTTTTGAGATTCAATGAACTTTTCAAATGCATGTTCCAATCTCGAGTGTGTCCTCCAAATTTTGTGACGGGGATACCGAGGATCACAAAAAGAGGTGTGAAGTAACCATGCAAATTACTTGGTACCCTTAAAGTTTATCACTCAATCGATGTGCCAGTTAACCACATGCGCTCCATCGACCTATAACAAACCTTAAGTCACCCTTTAACCACACACGCTCCACTAACGACTTAATCAAAGTGTAAAGTGTAATTTCATTGATTAGCACCTTATTCACATTTTCCTAAAGTAACTGAGATTGGGAATTTAACAAAACATTTAGTTACTTTATAATATTCATCATACTTTTAATGAGAATTTTATAAGTCCTTGTCCTACCCATTCGGCTAACGACCCTCCACCGATCAAAGAAGCGGTGGGTGAGAGTGGACACCCGTTAAGCTGCCATTTAATAGGCAGCAACCTTATACCCCCCTCATAGACCGACTTCATGAATGAGGCCTACCAATGGTAAGATGACTTGCTCCTATACATATACATATACATATATATATATATATATATATATATATATATATATATATATATATATATATATATATTAACTTATAATATTATAAAGTATAAGGGTTGATTTTTAACTTTTAAAAATCCAGAGGTTAGAACTAAAGTTTATTAATATAACTTTACATGTTCCAAAACTTGAGGGCAAGTTTTGTAACTTAACAAAACTCTTCAATTCATAACTTATGAGTTATTAAAATGAAGACTCTTTATTGTTTGCAACTTATGTGTTCTTTTAATGGGTTTAAAACAAAGAGGCTTTTAGTTATCCATAACTTGAGGACAAGTTATGGACTCCATTAAAACACATAAAGATCATGAATTAAGCATTAAACAAGTAATTCCTATGATCTATCAAGAACTCATAAGAACATGAATATTCATATCAAAATTTCCAAGAACATATGAACACATATAATCATGTAATTTTGAAATTAGCCATTGTAAATGGATTAGAACAACAATTACACCATCTAAAACAGGTTTTACAACACCAACACGGTTTAGGGTAATGTTTCTAGTCCACTTCCCACAGCAAAAATCAAAATTTTGCACCCTGCCTGGCCAACTCGTTGAGTGCAAGAACTGACTCACAGAGTTGGATCCATTTTTACTTGGAATCGTCGAGTCCCCCATGGACTCGTCGAGTTGATAAGTCTATTTTGTGAATATACTAAATTGTCATAAATATGTTGAATTGATGTATAGTTGTCCAAGAATGGCACTACTTTGATGAGTTGTTGAAATTCATATATAGGTCAATTTATTTTACTAATAGTGGGTGCAACTTGTAAGAAAAACGAGCAAAATGCAGCTAACAAGCATGGAAGACAAATTGCTAAAGGAATGAAGAAAAATGGTGCTGAGAAATTTGACCACTCTTCAATGTTTTGATGAATCTCAAGATCTAGAGCTCCAATTGACATGAATGAAGATGTTCTGAAAACTAGACAAAATTTCCAACAACTTTCATGTTTGGCGTTTTTACTGATTCTACCGTTTTCATCACCAAAAAGGGGCAACAAAGATGTGGGACGTCCTAGAACACGTATAAGATGCCTACCCGATTTTGGCCATTTTCAAGTGAAAATCAAGGACGGCAGAAGGCATGTAAAACACCCTGAAGGACGACCAGACATCCTATCTGACGTCTACGATGCCTACTAGGACGCCGACGTGGAAAACTACTCTGAAAATCAGCTTTTTAGCACCTATTTAAGGGAGATTAAACCCTAATCGACTATGGACTTCTCCCCTGCGATTTTCACCAGTTTTGGAGGGTTCCAAACCTTCTCCAAACGCGTTCATGATCATCAATTTTCGAATCAAAGCTAAGAAATCATCGAATTCATTATCATTCAACGTTTGAAGATTGTTCAACCAACGAATCTACATCAATTCCATCAAGCTCCAGATTTGATTACTTCATCCCCAAGGTTTCATCGTTCCATAGTTGATTGATCATTAGATTTCACTGATTTTATGATTCCAGTTTGGTTTGTGAATTTTAGCATTAATTCCATTGTTTATATTGAAGTTGTGTGTTTTGTTAATCATATGGAAGGCTAAACCACCTAGGTTACCTCCGGGAACGTTGTAGGATGTTAGGATGAACACGTTTTGATTATTACTTTTATTCTAGTCAATTTCAGTTATTGTTTCATTCTTAAAGTTATGATTTTTACATATAGTAATTGGAGTTGGGTTTTCTTTTTGTGTGATATTGCAACTAAGATAGTGTATTGTTAATTCACTAATCATTTTGAATTCAAGTAGTTTAGGAACTAAGATGATCAGTTGAACCCACATACATTATTCCGAATTTGTAGTATTATATACTCAAAATTGTAATCGGTAATCGTAGGACACATTATCGCCAAACCAGTAGTTGTTCCTAATCCAATTAGACATAGGGAGTAAGACAACTATTTGGTATAACATATTGTGTACTAAAAATTATTTGTTGCAAGTTAATCAACCTTAATTATGTCTAGGTAATTAAATTGGAATTTAAGGGAAGAAAAACGTGTAAGTCCAACCATCTGAACAACTAAACCAGAAGTATCTTGTTTTTTTCTCATTGATAGTAGTTTGTTTTAGTAGTACTTGCATTACCAAGTTTTTAGCTTTTTCATCAACTTTTAGTTTAAATAATTTCATGAAAATTTCTAGTAGTTTTTCGTTAACTATTTTAACACAAAGTTTGACCACAAAGTCCTCGTGGATTCGACCCTTACTTACCCTAGCTATCTAGTGGTTTCGAGGTTATTTTTGATTGATACAACGACATCGATCACGAGTCCCCTGTGTAGACAGCTCAAAATTTGATTGTCACACTATTTTGCATCAAGTATTAACAACCAAGCCTAGGCTCTGATACCACTGATGGGTTATGAGCATTCTAACACCCCTAAGTGTACATGCAACCCTAGAAAACCTTGGATCTATGTTTGTCTAAAATACATGCAAAATATGATTTCCAAGGTTCATAATCCTATCTAGCACACATGGGGAACATTTAACATAAAAGATAGGTAGAATTACATACCGTATAGTTGATTTGATTCCTTGAAAACCTTGAGAGCCTAGCACCCCAAGTGTGATGCCTCAAATGTTTCACACAACACAAAATGCTTTGGAATAACTTTGAGAGAATATGTAACACTTGTAAAATCGGCCTAGCCCTCTTCTTTCCTTAGTGTGTAGCAGATTTTGGGGAGTATGATGTCCTTTATATAGTGTGTCACATCTAGGGTTACACCATGTAAACCCTAATGTGATGACTCTTCATTTCCATGACCCATGGGTTTGTAACTCCCATGGAGCATCCATGGAGCATCTTATGGGTTTAACCCAACTTGATAATCCATGGAGCCTTTAGCCAACTATACAAGTTATGGATGATTTACATAATCTACCCATATATTTAATTAGTCATATTTTGATCACTTAATTAATTCCAAATTAATTCTTGATCAATACTAATTAAATAATACTATTAATATATTATAACATATAATATATTAATAAACCACAAGTGTTATTTCTCTCATTTAGCCTATCCAAATGCATGATGCCATGTAACCCAAATGGACCATGCCGGGTCAGTTCAAGTACATACCAAATATAGTTATGGACTTAGACACCTTATCCAACACTTTCGGGATTCGAACTCTCCATTATGAAGTAATGGGGATCGGTGTTAGAATCGGAAGTAAGACGACACAGAAATTCCATGTACTTACAGAGGAGAAGGACACCATGTAGATACCAAGGGAGAACGAACCATTACTGACCAGATTAAATCATAGAACCAAGGAAGAACCACGCGTGTTCCATGCAAAGTGCTTAAATACCCCCCTTTGTCATAGTAATGACTACTAATGCCACCTAGTGATTTAGTGAGTACGTCATAGTAATGACTACTAATGCCGCCTAGTGATTTAGTGAGTACATTTCTTGCATTATGTTTTAAGCTTATCATCTTTCCGTTATGGTTGATAGCAATATATTGGATCCTGGAATTCCAGTTGAGAGTGAATAATTCTCAAACTCATAAATCTACCTTGTGTAGACTCCATCATCTATCACTTTCAAATCTTTTCGAAAGTGGGAAGCATTATACCTCCAACCAAAAATGATTTAGTTGGATGACACTCGTTTCGTAACCATTTTTAGAAACTTACTTCTACTCTTTACCAGGACTGCATCATAGGGATGTAGGTCGAATCATCGAGAATAGTATAACAAAACGAAAAACTTACATTTGCATGAATGATCAGAATATATCTAGAGCCAACCATAATCGCTCACAAACTCATTTTCTTATCATATAACAGAATCATGCCTCCGAAGTAACGTAACCAAACCGCTGGCAAAGCACCAACTCTTCAGATAGATTCGGCTACTTTTCAAGCTGCGGTCACAGCTGCCGTAGCAGCTGTCATGACTCACATAAATGCTAACAACACAAATGTTAGTGGAAATGTTATCGACAACCCCAATCACGGCGATAACCAAGTACATCAACAAGTGCCTGTTTGTAAAGACACTCCAGACCTCAAACCTAATATCCTAAAATGAAAATTCGAGAGAGAGAAATGGAGCAGTTCAACTTAAGGGCCTTCAAAAGTGTATCAAGTTAGGGCACTCAATATCCCCATCAGCCCTGCTATCCCGACACCGACCACACCATACCTAGGAAACCTCCCACACTACAGTAAGTGCAACTACCATCATTATGGATTCTGTCGAGTGATGCATTGTGATAGATGCAACATGAAGGAACACACGAATCGTTTTTGTAGGATCTCGGTCGAGCTCATCACTTCAACCACCAATGTGGGAGCCAGTCTAATATGCCACCTTTGTGGTGAAATAGGACACTTCAAGAGGGATTGCCTAACAAAGAGGAATGATGGGGGGACAGGGGGAGTGTAACAACAGAACATGAAAAAGCAACAAGGAACTCTTCTAGGAAATTTTGGTACATATCTAAACCTTAATAATTAGACCCCTGAGGTCTTACAAAATTTTACACGTTACATCATAATTATACCTTCTTGCACACACTGGACGATAATAGGATCATTTCATATGTTCATCGAATATAAAGAACATAATAAGCTTACCATTAAGAATCGTTACCCACTACCACGCGTAGACGACTAATTTGATCAACCAGCCGACGAAACCCTGATCCTACACATAGACTCCGCTACATTCCAAGCCCTTATAATGGCTGCAATGGTAGCTGTCATGGCAAAATTCAACCCTAAACACACATAAGAAAATGAAATGGAGTCGACACTCTGAACCGTAATGACAATCAAGGACACAAACAAAAACCTCCAAACGAAGTAGTCACGTAAGGATCACCAAATTTTCTATAACTCTGCTCAAGTACTGCCAACAGAGTTTCCAGGAATACTACTCGCACAGAAAGTCAAGTTCACAAAAAAAAGACCCCAAAAATTTATGCACTTTATCTAATACTATCAAATGTATACATAAGAGTAGTACGTAATTAAGATTCTACAGACTTAGAATTGATGATTCCACTTTGACTCCTTTTCCTTGTCTGAATGTGGGCTTAGAGATGAATCATTTATTCGACTGCCTTTTCAATCTTAACTATATACGAATCGTATACACGGAGCTGTATTAGAAGAATCAGGCATAAGCCATGCAATGGTTTTCATAACTAATTTACCCAAGTCAACGGGTGGTTATGATACCATTTGGGGGATTGTCGATAGATTGACAAAATCCACACACTTTCTACCAATAAAAGAAACCGACAGAATGGAGAAGCTAACAAGAACTTACCTCAAAGAGATTTTTAGACTGTACGGTGTGCCAATATGTATTATCTCAGTCCGAGATAGCAGATTCACCCCTCGTTTCTGGCAGTCTTTACAAAAATCTCTGGGAACTAGGCTAGGACATAAGTACATCTTACCATCCACAACGGACGGACAAAGTGAGAGAATGAATCAAGCCATAGATGTGCTGAGATCTTATGTAATCGATTTTGGTAAAGCATGGAATATCCATTTACCACTAGTCGAGTTCTCGTACAACAATAGATGTCACATTAGCATCAAGGTTGCTCCATTCGAAGCCCTCTATGGCCGCAAGTGCATATCACCTATATGATGGGTTGAAGTGGGTGACACGCAACTAGCTAGGGGAAAAATACCTGAAAACACTCTCACAGCCCCGAAAATCATAAGAGAAACGACGAAGAAGATTGTCCAAATCTGAGAACGAGTAAAAGATTCAAGAGACAAACAAAAGAGTTATGTGGACAAAAGACGGAAGCCCTTGGAATTTCAGGTTAGAGACCGGGTTCTATTGAAGGTCTCACCTTGGAAAGGGTTAATACGTTTTGGAAAATGTTGGAAACTAAATCCAAGTTATATCAGACCATTCGAGATCCTTGCCAGGATCGGCCCGGTAGCTTACAAGCTTTGATTACCGCAGGAACTCAATAACATACATCCCACTTTTCAAGTGTCAAACTTAAAGAAGTGTTTGTCCGATGAGACCCTCGTCGTCCCTCTCGACAAAATCGAAATCAACGAGAGTCTCCACTTTGTAGAGGAACCAGTAGAAATTATGGATAGGGAAATTAAAAGAACAACACAAAGTCGCATAACCATTGTGAAGGTCCGTTGGAATGCAAAGCGAGGACCTGAATACACTTGGGAGCGAGAAGATCAGATGAAACAAAAATACCCGCATCTTTTCACTAGTCCATAAATACTTACCTTAGAATAAATTTTTGGACGAAATTCTCTCTAACGGGGGGATTATATGACAACCCAATAATTCATGTCAATGTAATGACCTAAAAGTCAAGGAATTGTAATATACTTATGATATAATAAAAATAGCGTCAAAAATAAAATGCTCAAAGGTCTCAATTGGGTGGAATAAAGTAATAGATTTCATAACAAGGTTTTCAGAAATGTAAAGAACACTCAAATCCAAGTTATAAAAAAGAAGTTATGACCAATCGAAAATCCGCAGCAAAACCGGTAAAACACTATTAAGCGTAAAACACGAAGTTTCAATAAAATACTTTTAGCCTTAGGTATCTAAATGAATGTCGTAGATATCGTTAAACCGTGAACATACATAAAAAGAACGTCCAAATCTGACTTCGTATGAAGAAGTTAGGATTTTTCTAAGTTTCGTAGTAGCGGTAGACAGCTAAAAACTCGAAATAGAGATTGAACGATATTTATCCTACACAACCTAAATGAGAGTTGAATATCTCGACAATAGTAGTGCAACGGTAAAAAGACAGACGAAAATGAACATCAGATGAAAAAGTTATGAATTTTTAACAGTCTTTTCCTGTCCCGGCTTATTAAAAATATATAATTAAAAATAAAGTCAAAATTTTCCAACAAAGTGTAAATGAAAGTTGTTGATTATAATCTCACATACGCATGGATATAAAGAACGTCAAAATCAGAGCTCGTACATGAAAGTTACAGGTTTTTCAAGTTTTGGGCACATACTTTGAGGCGCATCCGAAGGGAACGCCCTGCATTCCGAGGGAATGCGTCGCATTCGATAATTTTGGGTCTTGGTTAGTCCACGTCGCCTCTGGTCACATCACTTGCTCCATCCGAGGCTTCAGTCAGCGATGACGTATGAGACTGTTGAACGCACTGCGTACGAGAAGGGAACGCCCTACGCTCCGGAACGCCCAACGTTCCTCGCAGGTACGCCCTGCGTCTGAGGTTCAGCCAACCCCTATAAATAAGATACGAGGCTGCCCGGGTTTGGTTACTTTTCTCTCAACTCTTTCACCTTCAAACACCTCTTTAGCCCCTCTAAGCTACCTCGAGGCCCTGATATCACCGCTAGCATACGATGCAAGTCCCGACGCCCCCAAGATTTCCGAGAAATCAACTTTCTCCAGTCGAAGTGCTGCCAGAATTTAGTCTCGTCTTCATCAAAGCGTCATTTCTACAAGGTGAGTTAACAGCCCTATATTTTCACGTCTTTTCTTTGTTTTAGGGGGGAAATACAAGTGAAACGCAAGAAAAACTTATGTTAATATACAAATCGTTACATATAAGTTCTAATGTTTGACCTACATCTTATGTATAAATGTAAAATACGTAAAATAACATTACTACTAACGTTATAGACTACTTTACATGCAAAGTAGGTAATACACCCAGGTTTATCATTCAAATGAAACACACTTTTTGAAAAACTATAACAGGTATCGTTTACGAGATATTCATGATAGTTTTACATATTATAAACAAAAGAGGAAATACTTATATTCACAAGAAGAATGGACTTTTCCTACATAAACATGTTGATACTAAATTTTGTTAGATATCTGACTTCATCGAACCTTTCAGTTCGCAGATTAAGTCCTGTTTTATAAGCCATAATCTCTTGTAGGGAGACCGTGATTCGTGTGTATATATGTATATGGGATTTAAAATCCCACACCTAAACTACTAGCTACAGTTAGACCGGCATGTCTGGGGTGACAAATGTCATATCATTCCAACACCTGAAGAACATTGTTTATAGGCAGTCTGGGTCAATAACACGGTTATAAAAACTCACATGGAGTATTAATACATCTTGGTTTACGGGGATGTTAAATGCCTTAGTGATTATGTATATATATATATATATATATATATATATATATATATATATATATATATATATATATATATCTACTTATACTATTTTAGGTATAGAAAATACTTATGTATTCCGGTTTTTGGAACTTTTAAAACCACCACTTAATTATGGTAAATATTGGATTTTCTAGAAACAAACTTGAATTTCTTTATATTAAAAGGGCATACTATTCCTATGCAAAAATGCTTATGAACTCACCAACTTAATTGTTGACACTTTTTCAAAACTACTTGTATTTCTCAGGGATTCAGTAATACAGGTAAACACCAGCTTTTGGGGAAGGGACGCTAAGGCGTCAGTTTCAAAACTTCATAAATCGTCATATTGTAATTTATTTTGAAAAATGTATTACATTCAACAATGTAACTTTTAAATTATATTTATGATGGTTGTGTTTACTTTCTTTACAAATACTCAATTGTTATGATACTACAAGATGTCATCCGCCCTCAAACAATTCTGCCGTTCTGGTTTGGGGGTGTGACATGTAGGGCTTCTCGTTACATTTTTGTGGATATAAGGATCGTCGGAATCAGGCTTATAAAGAAGAAGTTATGGCCTTCGGAAGTTTCGTCATTTTCCGGCTTAGCCGAGTACGCGGGGCGTACACAAAGCATACGCGGGGCGTGCAAGTGAAGAAGGCAGTACATGGGGCATACTGACTAGTAAGGTCGCGAATGTTCTTCGGAGTATGTTGGGCGTACGATATGTATGTTGGGCGTACCCCAGTTAGATCAAAACGTTATTTTAAGGTCTTGGACCCTATTTAAGCTCCTTATCTCATAACCTAACCCTAAGATCTTCATCCTCCATCCCTCTAAACCCTAGAAATCGACCATTAGCCCTCATTTGAGTGATTTTGGAGCTTGGATGGCCATTAGAGGAGTATTTTGGTGCTTTTGAAGATGGTGTTCATTCTTTAAGACTTATTGAAGAAGATAGATCTTTTAGATCCATAACTACACCAGCTTTTGGCTCTCATTTGAGGTATAAATTCTTAAAATTGGTGGTTATTTCCTTAGATCTCTTATGTTGAGTTTTTGGTCCTTTTTGGTCCTATGTATGAAGCTTCATGGTTCAAATCTAAGTCTTAGGCTTAGGGTTGGCACGTTTGGTGCTATTTGAGTCCATAAGAAAGAAAGTTGACATCTTAATGATCTTAATGGGTTCATGCAAGAATTAAGACAATTTTTATGGAAGTAGAATGCTATTTGGTCTTTTTGGAGCATGCAAAGGCAAAAAGTTGCTAAATTTATGCCTCTGGAATCATCAAACGACCCAGATCTGAGTTTGGGACATAAAGTCTTCAAGTATTAAGCACTTAATAGATTTTATGCATAAGATGGTTGTACGTTGGGCGTACTATGTAGTACGCTACAAGTACAACCTTTCCTCGAGTATGCTAAGCGTACAGAAGAGGTACGCTGGGTGTACGCTCTCGAGAGGAATTGGGCCTTAGTCGACTTCAGACCTTTGGGCCCTAATGGTTTTTGGCCTGGATTTGCTGATAGTTGGGCCTGAATGTATCTTTGGGCCAATATTGGAATAGTTTAGCCTATTGGGCCTTGCGGCCCAATATAGAAATGGACTTCGCATTTGTGGGCCTCGGTTTGGGCCAATTCTTGGACCAGGTTTATGTGGGCCTTCGTAGGCCAATTGGTAACAAGATTATGGACTGGAGAAGCATTATTGGGCCTTAGGTTTAGGCGCATGTGAAGGGATAGGGCTTAATTGGAAATTGGGCCATATATTGGGCCTTGTAGGAGTGTTTATCTTTTGTAGGCCCAATGTGCTTGGTCCTTGGTCTATCGGAGAATTATTATTGGACCATTGGAATGCTAAATGTATTGGACTAAAAAGAATGATTGGGACTCATGGCAAGACCCATGTAGAGGTTTTGGCCTAATTTGGAAAATTGGGCCATTAATGGATTTGTGGATATTATAGTGTAGGGATTTTGTTTTGGGTTAGGGCCTTAGTTTTGGATCATAATGGGCCAGGGGTAGAATGGTCATTATACCCCATGCATGGATTAAGGATTATGGTATGGCACCCAATTGCTAATTGGGTATATTGATTGGTATTGATAGCTCAGGAAGTAGAGAGGGAAGCAACTAAGGATTTCTTTTAGCAAGCTTTTACATTCGAGGTGAGTCTCCTCACCATATCAATGGGTCGAAGGCACCAAGGCCACCCCATTTAGTGATATGTGGAACACTAGTTGATGTAGTGATATCTAGTATGCTAGTTTTTATATGCTATATGTTTAATGATATGTGGAATGTATGCTAGTTGTTTATGTGATACTTGCATGAAGACCATAGGGGAGCCCATGACACTTGGATGTAAGACCATGTGGGGGAACCCATGGCTTTCCAGGTAAAGACTATGGGGGTAGCCCATGGTACTTGGATGTCATACCATGTGGAGGATCCCATGGCTTTAAAGGGAAAGACCATGGGGGAGCTCATGACACATAGGTGTAAGACCATATGGGAGAGCCCATGGAATCCTGGAGTAAGACCCTAGGAGGAGCCCACAACATCCCTATATCTTTATATGCATGAACTATGTGATTGATATGGCTTATGTAGTTTATGTGGGGTATGCTCTGGGGAACTCACTAAGCTTCGTGCTTGCTGTTTTGTTTATGGTTTCAGGTATCACTGGTTTAGAGAGGAAGGGCCTTGCTAGATCGCAGTGCACACATTCGTGTTTTCTGCAATATGTCATTTTGGGACGAACTCTGATAAATGTTTTTTTTTTAATTATCAATGTTTTTGGAAGGCTTGGATTTAAACGATATCTGTGTTTTGACTATAATAAAAATAAAATTTATTCCCTTCATTTTTGGGTTGTTACAAAGACCTTGTGGGGATCCAGATCTGAGTGTTAGAGCTCTTGGGGTTGAGGTATAATAGCTAAATCCATTAAGTTGTGGATGCCCAGTGCCCACGGCGTGGCTACCAGTTGCTACGACATGGCGACTGGTGTTTCCACAACCTTCCTTTGAACGATGCCATGTAGCGGGATTTGACAGATGGCTGGCTGTTTTGGTCATGGAGTGCCCGTGACATGGCCTATAGGTGGCCATGACGTGAAGGCCTGTCAAGTTGACTTTGACCATTGACTTTTGACTATAGTTTACTTTTGGTCAAATTAGAGGATTTAGGGTGTAGACTGAGTGGGTACTTTTTATTGCTGCTAGGTGTTTCGTAGAACCAGTTTTCACTGTGTGAGTTGTCTTGATTTAGCTGATATTTGTAAGGTGAGTCTTCTCACTATGTTATTTGTGTAGTGTATGCATGTTGACCGGTTATGTCTTATTTGTTGATGTGATTTGTGTAACTGTGTTGTTGATATTTCTTTGACAATTGTAACACCATGGGGCTGCTGATAGTCCCTAGGGTTATTGACAACCCCTAAAATGTGATATTATGTCACACCCCCAAATCGAGAATGGGGGAAACGTTTAGGGGCGGCGGATGTCATGTTTAGTATCATAACAATGCACAATAGTAAAACAAGCAACAACATCATCCATTGCATTAATAATATAGTTAATACAAGTGTGTTGTGTGTAAAGTTGTAAGACACCAAAATATATCAAAATAAAAGGCAAATCTTGCACAAGCACCGTCTTCCCAAAACCTGGTCCTGTACCTGTCTACTGATGACCTGAGAATACAAGTTAGTTTGAAAGAGTAGATCAGCATTCAAGCTGGTGAGTTCGTAAGTATATATTAGTGTCAAAACTTTGTATTTGTTTCATGAAAATGTTTGTAAGTGTTTTGATGTAAATGTTTATATACTTCCTAGAAAATCCTATATCTTCTACTAAAAGTAGTCTTCTACCAAGACTGAACTGTTTTGTATGTTTGTTTCTCTTTCAAAAATGATGTAGGATGTATGTTTGTACTTGTAATAGTTTAAATGTGGGTTTTCCATATTTGTAAAACTATCTTTACACGAAAAATAGTATGCATTTCTTATGTGAGTATATCACTGTATGAATGTAATGGAAAAATGAAAGTGTACGGTAACGTTGTATAAAATAACTACTGACGCACTACCTACCTTAAAACCAATGGGTTAATTAAGGTAAAATGTGAGAAATTATAACCATGCTTGATTGACTAGTATAAAATACAACGTTCTACAGACATCAGAATGGTATGACATTTGTCACCCGTAGACCTGCTGGTCCCACTATAGCTAGCAGAAAGGTGTAGGATGGTCAATCTCGTATAGATCTATACACAAACTCATGCTCTCCCTCCAGGAGACTCTGGTTACAAAACGTGACACAACAAGTATATTGCTATTCCATGAAATAGTGGTTTCACATTATTGTTATCTTGTTCTTGTTATATTATCTATGTTCCTTTCTGTTCTTGTTATAGTATGTATTGTAATGTATAGTATGAATGTACTAACTCTTGTACGTTTCTCTGTTCTAGAAATAATATGTAGTTACTTCTAAACTATACCTATTATAGTTTACTAGTACATTTCTTTGAATTGTTACTGATTGTAGAAAAGACTCAATTGCTCACCATAAGAAACTAAGTTGACTAAGTAACTTTAAGATGGGTTTAGTAGTCATATATATATATTTAATAAGTATAACTATGATTTAGCTGACATTCAGACTAGTGATCCTACCCTAAGCCTACAACCAAACAAGGAACAGGAGTTAAAGGTGTCTAGTAGTAGTCCTAAGTCCATTAAGGCATACTTATACATAAATAGATAGACGAATACGATTTGATATAAAAGAAGTTTATAAAAGCTTTAAAAGAGTTTTCAACAAGTTTTGAGTATAAGAAATCCTTTTGGATGTTGTTTTCACATGTAAATGGTTAACACATTTGTATTGCGTTCTACTTGTATTCCCCCCCCCCCCTAAAAGCATTTAAAAGGCATTTTTAAAAGTATATTTGTGGGGGTATGAACTCGCATGTAGTGAGTGATTCGGATGAAAGATTGATATAAGATGCTAAGTATGCCAAGTGAAGTATTGAGCACAAACGGATCTTATTAAGCATATAATAACATATATATATATATATATATATATATATATATATATATATATATATACTGTTAGTGTGTATAACAACTAACATGTAAGGGAATCCACCTTAGGAACTAGGAAACACTTTCAATGAAGTGTTAGAATAAAAAATAATTGATTGAAAGGTGTTCATGGCCAAACTCTAGGAGTTCACGGCCTTGGATGGGTTCACGGCCATAGAACACATGATGTACACGACCAAAGCTTTATCTAAGGAAGGGTTCACGGTCCTATCATGCATCTATGAAGAGTTCACGGCCCTATGAAGGGTTCATGGCCGTAAACTCTTGAAAATCATGCAAATAAGTGTTTGTTTCATGGGTGGAATCAAGTGTTTCTAATGGACATTAAGATGATGGATAAGAAACTTACGTTTTGGAAGTCTTTAGAAGTGTTCACGGTTTTAGATAGTTGAGAGAGAAGTGATGTGTTCACAAATAGAGTTGAAGAAATGAAGAAAAATGAGCCAACTGTTGGGTTTTGGTATACTACAACATCCTATGGTGCACATACAACCCTAAATACCTTGGATCTATGTTTTCACTAATTATACATGCAAATGGTTTCCAAGGTATTAATCTTACAACTAGCATGCATTTAACATAAAAATATAATATACTAGTTAGCATGAAATACCTTTTGATGGAGCTTGAATTCTTGGTGTATTTGGCCTTAAAGAGCTTAGCCCCAATAGTGTGGAAGGCTCAAATGGAATCACAACACACCATGGACAAAGGATGAACTTAAGATAGAATTCCATGCACACCAAAGACACCATGAACTCTAAAAAGATACAAGTGGCAATTTTGGGCAACGAAGTGTCTATTTATATGTGGGATTTCTAGGGTCATGGATACAACCCAAATCCATATCCATGGCTTTTATGATCAATGGTTCATGTGGCCCAACTCTTTATGTATCCATACATAAACATGTTCCAACATGGATACTAAGCCCAACACATATAAATATAACTAATTATCATAATTAGTCCCCATAGATTGAATTAGTCTCTTTCGACCACTAAATTAATTCCAAATTAATTCTTGATTAATACTAATTAAAACATATGATTTCATATTAATATATTATTACTTATAATATATTAATAAACCATAAATAACCTTCTCTCAAAAGTCCATCCTAACAAATTGTCCTGATGATATGCAACCCAAATGGACCATGCTACTCTCGGGTCAAATACATACCAATAATAGTTATGGGCTTAGACACCTAATGCAATAGTCTCCCACTTGGATAAGTCTAAAACTATTATTCAAGTATGACTCCAAGATCCCGACTAGCAATCGTAGCTCTTAAAGCCGCTGTCAAACTCTGAACAAATCAAATGACATGTCCATTAGATAAGGGATCATATATTCCTCCATTCTAGATATCATATGCACTAAGACATGGATTATAATCATTCTCTCTGTCCATTTGTTGTTTCCCAATTTCCAATTTCTGACGACTGACTAATTGAACAAATCAAATCAGTCCAGGCCCGGCCGAGCACTTACGTTTTTCATCACCAAATCATCGAAGGGCCCGCAGATATTGCTTTTATCCCGAAGTAAAAGGAATGGATAAACTTCGACTCATATGGCTTTTTCTACTACTTGTTGAATCATACACAAAGGCACGTTTTATAACATCGAGTTATCAAATGCGTTTTCGTGCAATCAATGTACAACCAACTCATAGTAACAACTCATATCTCTAGGTTTGAAGAATATAAGATATTATCGTCTCATGATCACTCGTGATAAAATCCATGAAGTGATTCAAATGAGCGTGGGTTTAATCCAATGCTCGAATCCCTATTCCAGGAGTACTCATGAATGTTGTAGTAACTCTTACTATCTCCACTACCTTGGACATCTACAAACCCAATTCATGACAGTCTTGCCTTAATACCTACTTCCAACGTATTATCGACTGTGGATGGTTTGAATAATTTAGTCATTCGTAAAGAATAACCTAGTTATTCTGGAAGTCAAAACATGCAAAGTGAAACACAAGAATAATACTAATCCTCTATGGTCCCAAGCACCTTTGAGAGTAAATAAAACACCTTTATTTAAACACCATATTGATTACTCATTATTCATTGTATAATGTTTCAAATAATCAAATTTATACTTGAATTAAAACAATAGTTGTCCCATGCTCCAAGCACGTAAACTATGTTTTGTAAACACTAATCATGCCATACATCAAGTATGCACACTATGTTTATCTATGATCTTTATTTTGTGAAATAGATCAATTGAACATGATTCCAATGATGCTCATTTGACAATCCCAAATCTTTATCATATATGTAAGAATTCCAAATCCCTACCATTTAACAAAATCTGTTAGATTCTAAACTTATATGCATTGATCCTCTCGTAATGACTATGCACAAAGGCACAAAGACTTGTCAACAATCATTACAGAGTATCCCAATTTAGAGCGTTCCATGGAACCAAAATCTCAAATTCAAAGTACATTGCTTTAAACAACCTACTTGCATTAAGTTTCCTAATCTTACACAGATTGAATGAACAACTTCTACCTTTGGGAATATTTTCATATTCTCATTTTGACTGTCACTTCTGAACAAGAGTTGCCTCTTTTCAGAATATGTCAATTATGGTCCTTTCCAAAAATTAACACTATACTTCCAACTATCCCTGAGCAAACAATCTTTGGTAAACCTTAGATTGTCCTAGACAATAGTTTAATCATTTCAGTCATATCCAATTCTAGATCTTAATGCCTTAGGCATTAAGAAAATTTAGAAAGGATACATATTATAGCACATGCAATCGATCCTATATCCGAAGCATATGGGACACGATTCATGATGTCTCACATAAAGACATGATACTAGACCTATCTTTTGGTACAATATTTTTTATTTGCCATGTTCTTAAAAGTTGACTATGAAGAAGGATGCCGTAATCATAATCAAATTTTGAAAACGCAATATATATAGAATTTCCTTATGTTGAAGCATTCCAAAGCAAAACTCATATATATATATATATATATATATATATATATATATATATATATATATATATATATATATATATATATATATATCCCAGACTAAAGATGATCAAAATCTCAATCTAAGCTTTTAGAATTGAAATGAAGTATAATTTCCTCTCCCTTAATTACAGCAAAACAACTTTTCCCAATTGAAACCCTTTTGTTTTCTTTAATTAACACTTAACATAATAATCATGCTCCCACTAACATGATGATTATTAGCATAACACTTATGATCCCACTAGGTTTGACATGTACTCAGAAAACAGATGGGCTTCTAGAAATCAATACTTTATTGACCTTCTTACCAAAGTTCAGATTTCTGATTCAAGATGCTTCGATAAAACTTTACCAAAATCATACACATTTCCTTAGATAGCTCACATGTGTGTCTAAATAATTTTATAGAACTATGAAACGAGATACCGTAATCATAGTCTCAATTGTTTAGACCTTTGCCATTTCTCACAAGTCTATGTTAGTGTGCCGGTTACCCACACACACTCCACTAACGACTTTGAGAATGCAAATGTCACAATTGCTATCTACGAAAAATCTACTTAGTGAAAGCGTTTCCTCACCATCATTTTCATGAATTGGAGAGAAACCTTATGACACTTAGATTTTATGGTGTATGGGTTCCTATCCATATGAATTTTGTCAAAACCATAATCACAAGACAAGGTTAGTGACACTTCCAAATTTATATGGATTGAACTTGTGCAGTCTTAACTTCTTGCCACCTGGCAGCCCAAGGGCCCGCCATTTCTTCCAAGTAGTTATGCAACCAATTGAGAACTTCCAGAACTCCTATGCAAAACCAGCTTTAATTGGAATAGGCATAGAAATATCAACACGATATGTTATAAACCTTAAGTCGTGTGCTAGTGAAGAACTATAGGTTTTATTCTTTATTAGTTCTTGAAACTTTCAAGACCTTTAAGACTCCCACTGTCCTCTAGACATATAAGACTCTCTTGTCAAGAACCATTGCTTGACAAAGCAAATATTCAAGGGAAAGTGCGGATTCTTATCAAGACGAACACTTCATGCAATTGGCCTAAGTCGATCTTTGTTTTATCCAAAACATCACAACTTCCAAATTTCAAATGTACAAGAGTAGAAAACATTTTACTCTTACATTTGACTAGTGTTAATAAACCTTCTTCAAGATATGTCACTCAAGTTACAATCTTGGAGTATGACTGTAAGACTTTGTTTTTGGAACGAAGTATCACTCATCTTCTTGATTTAACCATTCCAACAATTCATGTCTCCTCTTCTTAGCCATAACAATGCACTAAGATGTCTTTAGAGGATTAATTGTGATATGGTATCTTAATCATTAAGATGATCATAAAACATGATACTAAAGTACTCTCCCATCTTTTCAGATTTGAGAAACTTTTATCTTTCTGCCTAATTTGATTCTTCTCATTGGTTCTGCCATATATCGAATATTTTCCAACGTTTCAGAATTATACTTAAACTTGTTAGTATAACCATATTTACTAAACTTTAGTAAATCATGAAGAATAGTCTTATCGATCTTGGTGGTGGAATTGACCCGTGCACACGAATGTGTACTCAATCCCTTAGTCCTTTCACTTGACTTAATTTTCTAATGATGAAAATTCTCATTCATCATACAACTTGTATGACTCCAAGTTTCGGTCCAATTGAAACTTGGGTGATGAGAATCTTTCCTTATTTGGTAAATTACGACACTACCACATCCAAAAGAATCAAATCCATTTTCCAATATTGCTATCAATGGAATCATATAAACAACCATTTTTCACAAATGCCACTATAAGGATATTTAAAATAAATAAAAACTTATCTTTTATTTAAAACTTGCGGAAAAACTTATCCTTACTATGCAAATGCATATGAAAAATTTGTTGTTATCTATTGCTAAGCAATATATCATAACTCTTAAGCAACAACTCACAATTTTGATCACCTAACCATGCGATCGAAATCCATCTTGGCGATCAGAATTAGTATATATTTCCTTTAAGCTTCCTCTCTTCGATTCTACAAAACATAAAAATATGATCTGGTCACACCATGTATAAGAATCTCAAATAGGAACTTAAAGAGTTAGATATCGCACTTTACCCGAAGTAGAGTCAAACTCTTTGACTTTACCAACCTTATGATTGTTCAGGTAAATTAGGCAGCTTCGCAACCAATGCCCTATCCTTTGGCAATAGAAGGTTTGGGAAGTTGATCTTCTAATCAAATTCGCTTTACTAGTCCTCAAATCATTTCTGATTCAGCAACACAAAGCAAATAGATAGGATCATTAAGGGTCAAGTCATGTTCTGTCACATAGTAGTCCCAAAAGAACTCACTATGTGACTTAGAAAGTGATTGAACATCCAACTTTCTCAAGACTTTGATACCCAACTCTCCCGGCTTGTCAATATGTGACTTCATCTCCAAGATGTGATCTTGCTTCCAAGCTCAAACCATTTGAAACGAAATTGCTAGTTTTTTCTTGTTATTGATAGAGTGGTATTATCCGCCCCTGTCAAAGAAAGTAGAGGGAGAGTTTTTCTACAATGAGAATAAAGAAAGTTTTCGGGCAAGACAAGAAAGGAACTCGCCCTTTGACACCATGGGATAAAAGCGGATTCCTGTCGATGTGTTTATGGGTTGAACGAGGTTCAAGCTGGGGAAATGGTTGAATTTGCCAGCGGTGTGAAAGGAATAGCCTTGAATCTTGAGAATGAGAATGTAGGGATTGTTGTCTTTGGTAGTGATAAGTGACCTTGAACTTGTGGGTTAGGGAGAATAATTGGAAGGGGTGGAGGAAGTGAAACTCCAAGAGATTTGGGTAGATCATGGATGTCTAAACTGGACATCTAAAATGGGAGATATTAAACTTAGTTGATTTTTAAGTCCTTAATATAACACCCAATACGAAATATTAAGGCTAGGACCCAACACAATATTTTATAACTTGGAAGAGGGATGCCGTAATCCAAGCTATAAGATATTTGAAGGTAGGTGAATGTCGATTCACCAATTTCCACCATGAAAAACAAAATAATTTATTAGGTTTTAATTGGATTTGAAACTCCTAGATCTTTTGAGATTCATTGAACTTATGGAAATTTTATGAGTTTTAAAATTCATAAATGTGACTTTTCATGTAACTTGAGGACAAGTTACAAAAACACATATTATGAACAACTTCTAGATTAATTTGGATTGAAAACAACTATCTCATATTTTTTTCCTATTAATCTAAACAAACTCATAAACATGAACATTCATAATCAACATTTTTCAAGCATCATATAAACATGTATAAAACTTGAAACCTTGATTATTATCCTTTATTTGGATGATAATAAACATTACCATAGTATCAAAAAAACAAATTTTATGAATAAAAACACTTTGCCGTAATGATTCTAATCCAAAACAGGCCAAAAAAAACTCGAAGATAAGTTGTCAGGGGGTCCAACTCGTCGAGTGCATGAACCAACTCGACGAGTTGGATGAATTTGTTCATGGACTTGTCGAGTCCAGCACTGAACTCGTCGAGTCTACTGTCCCGACAACAAAAAAAATCGATTTTTTTTAGTTTTTTTCAACAACTTGCATCAAGTATAATTGAAAACAACCCATGGCTCTGATACCACTATTGGGTTTTGGTATACTACAACATCCTATGGTGCACATACAACCCTAAATACGTTGGATCTATCTTTTCACTAATTATACATGCAAATGGTTTCCAAGGTATTAATCTTACAACTAGAATGCATTTAACATAAAAATATAATATACTAGTTAGCATGACATACATTTTGATGGAGCTTGAATTCTTGGTGTATTTAACCTTAAAGAGCTTAGCCCCAATAGTGTGCAAGACTCAAATGGAATCACAACACACCATAGACAAAGGAAGAACTTGAGAGAAAATTCCATGCACACCAAAGACACCATGAACTCTAAAAAGATACAAGTGGCGATTTTGGGCAATGAAGTATGTATTTATATGTGGGATTTCTAGGGTCATGGATATAACCCAAATCCATACCCATGGGTTTTATGATCCGTGGTTCATGTGGCCCAACTCTTTATGTATCCATACATAAACTTGGTCCAACATGGATCCTAAGCCCAACACATATAAATATAAGTAATTATCATAATTAGTCCCCATAGATTTAATTAGTCTCTTTCGACCAATAAATTAATTCCTAATTAATTCTTGATAAATACTAATTAAAACATATGATTTCATATTAATATATTATTACTTATAATATATTAATAAACCATAAATAACCTTCTCTCAAAAGTCCATCCTAACAAATTGTCCTGATGATATGCACCCCAAATGGACCATGCTACTCTCGGGTCAAATACATACCAATAATAGTTATGGGCTTAGACACCTAATCCAATACCCACATCATATATATGGGAGTTATTCATAGACAAGGATGGGTTGACGACCGTGAACTCCTTTTTGATGGTGTTTCCGGCTCGATTGCAACTCTAAGAACTCAAGCTAACACTTCCTAACACACAATTATTGAATGTACTAGGCTTAGAAACTCTCAAACAGACCCTTAACAAGGCTAAAAGGTAAGAGAAACAAGTCTGACTTTTTATTGAATTGATTGACTTTACAAGATAGAAATTTCGGGTTGTCACATCATCCCCCTGTTAGAGGGATTTTCTTCCCGAAATTAGAGTTTAAGCAAATTCATATAGACTAAGGGAAAAGATGAGGATATTTCATTTTGATTTGATCCTCCTGCTCCCAAGTGAATTCAGTTCCCTACTTTGCATTCCAGCGAACCTTCACTATTGGGATACGACTTTGTTTCGTTTGCTTCACCTCCCTGTCCATGATTTCTACCGGTTCCTCTGCGAAGTTGCGACTCTCATTGATCTCGATTTCATCGAGTGGGATAACAAGAGTCCCATCAGATAGGCACTTGTTCAGGTTCGAAACATGGAAGGTAGGGTGTATGTTACAAAGTTCTTGATGTAGTTTGATTTTGTAAGCTATAGGGCCGATTCTAGCGAGAATCTTGAAAGGCCCAATGTACCTTGGATTTAGCTTCCCACGCTTTTCGAAGCATATCAAGCCCTTCCAGAGTGAGACCTTTAATAGAACACGGTCACCAACCTGGAATTCCAATGGTTTCTGTCTCTTGTCAGCGTAGCTTTTCTGTCGGTCTCTAGAGGCTTTCACTCGTTCACGAATTTGAACAATTTTTTCTGTTGTTTCCCGAATGATTTCCAGACCTGTGAGAGTGCTGTCAGGAACTCATCCTTTAGCTAACTGCGTGTCACCCACCTCCGCCCAGCATAGAGGGGATCTACACTTCCGACCATAGAGGGCTTCAAATGGAGCAACCTTTATGCTTGTGTGATAACTGTTATTTTAGGAGAACTCGACAAGGGGTAAATGAGTATCCCATGCCTTGCCAAAGTCAATCACACATGCTCGCAACATATCTTCCAGAGTTTGAATAGTCCTCTCACTTTGTCCGTCGGTTTGAAGATGGTAGGATGTGCTCATAGCTAGTCTAGTTCCTAGGGAAATTTGTAGCGACTACCAGAATCTTGAAGTGAATCTACTGTCTCTGTTAGAGATAATCGATACGGTAACACCATGTAGTCGTACAATCTCCCTAATGTTAGCCCTTGTTAGTTTCTCCATCTTGTCTGTCTCCTTGATTGGCAGGAAGTGTGTGGACTTAGATAACCTGTCTACGATCACCCATATGGTATCGAGACCACCCATTGTCTTGGGCAATTTAGTTATGAAGTCCATTGTGATCCGCTCCCACTTCCACTCAGGTATCTCCAGTTGTTGTAGTAAACCTGAGGGTTTCTGGTATTCAACTAACCTTGACGCAAGAAAGACACTTACTCACGAAGGTAGCAATCTCTACTTTCATGTTAGACCACCAGTATAACTTTTTTGAAATCTAGATACATCTTATCTGAACCTAGGTGGATGGAATAGCGATTATTGTGAGCTTCAGTCATGACCACGTCTCTGAAACCTCCGAGCTTCGGTGTCCAGATCTGATCCATGAGGTATAAGGCTCCGCCACCCTTGACTTCTAAGTTCTTATCCATCCCTCTAAGGGGTTCACCTGCCATATTTTCAGGTTTCAAGGCTTCCAGCTGAGCCTCCTTAATTTGTGTGGACAGATGTGAATGGATATTCATAGTCAATGCCTTGACTCTGCGACCTAAGTATTCTTTCCGACATAGAGCGCCAACTACTACATTAGCTTTACCGGGATGATAATGAATTTTGCATTCGTAATCATTGAGTAGCTCGACCCACCATTGCTGTCTCATGTTGAGCTCCCTCTGGTCGAATATATGTTGAAGGCTTTTGTGGTCTGTGAAGATAGTGCTTTTCATACCATATAGGTAGTGTCTCCAGATCTTCAGAGCAAATACCACTGCTCCTAACTGAAGATCATGTGTGGTATTGTTGACTTCATGCATCTTTAGCTGTCTTGAGGCGTAGGTGATGACCTTTCCTCGTTGCATAAGAACATAGCCAAGCCCTTGGTTGGATGCATCGCAGTAAACCACAAAATCTTATATCCCTTCTGGGAGAGATAATATCGGTGCGCTGCATAAGGCTCGCTTCAACATTTGGAACGCATTATCTTGTTTTTCTCCCCAGTCAAAGGATGCACCTTTCTGGCTCAAGGTAGTAAGTGGTTTCGCAATCCTTGAAAAGTTTTGAATAAACCTGCGATAGTAGCCAGCGAGGCCTAGAAATTGACGAATTTCTGTAGGTTCCTTTGGAGCTGACCAGCTCTCAATGCCCTTAATTTTGGAAGGATACATGTGATTTCCTTCTTTGCTAACCACGTGACCCAAGAATTGGACTCGTCGAATCCAAAATTCGCATTCAGAGAACTTTGTGTAGAGCTTCTCCAATCGTAGTGTTTCTAAGACCTGACGTAGATGTTAACTATGCTCCTCCTTGCTACAAGAGTATATAACTATATCATCGATGAACACAATGACGAACTAATCCAAGTAAGGACAACACACTCTATACATTAAGTACATGAATACTGCAGGCGCATTGGTCAATCCGAATGGCATCAATACAAACTCATAGTGTCCATTATGAGTTCGGAAGGCTGTCTTGGGAACATCTTCCTCTAACACTTGTAACTGGTGATACCCGAATCTCAGATCAATCTTTGAAAAGTAATTCTCCCCATGCAGTTGGTCGAACAAGTCGTTTATGCACGGTAGAGGGTATCCGTTCTTGAGAGTAAGCTTGTTTAGTTCTCGGTAGTCGATGCACATACGACACGATCCAAGTTTCTTCTTCAAGAACAAGAATGGTGCTCCCCACGGTGAGAAGCTTGGTCTGATAAAGGTGATGGGATTTGAGCATTCTAACACTTCCTATGTGTACATGCAACCCTAATAACCTTGGATCTATGTTTGTCTAATTATCATGCAAAGTTGAATTCCAAGGTTATATTCCTATCTAACATACATGGGAAACAATTTTTAACTTGAATGAAAGATAGAATAACATACCTTGTTGTTGCTTATGATCCTTGAAACCTTGTGAGCCTAACACCCCAAGTGTGATGCCTCAAATGTTTCACACAACACCAAATGCAAAGGAGTAAATTTTTTGATAGAACACACACTTGAAAAATCGGCCTAGCCCTCACTTGTTCTTGTATAGCCAATTTTGCTGGAGAATGGGTTCCTTATATAGTGTTGACACATCTAGGGTTACACCATGTAAACCCTAATGTGTCACTACTCTTCATTTCCATGACCCATGGGTTTGTAACTCCCATGGAGCAGGCTATGGGTTTAACCCAACTTGATAATCCATGGAGCCTCTTAGCCCACTATACAAGTTATGGATGATTTACATAATCAACCCATGTATTTAATTAGTTATCTTTTGATCACTTAATTAATTCTAAATTAATTCTTGATCAAACTAATTAAATAATATTATTAATATATTAGAACTTATAATATATTAATAAACCATAAGTGTTATTTCTCTCATTTTAGTTTATCCAATTGCATGGTGCCATGCAACCCAAATGGACCATGCCGGGTCGGGTCAAGTACATACCATCAATAGTTATGGACTTAGACACCTTATCCAACAAAATGTCGTGCTAAGTAGTTTGTTTAGTTGACCGGATAGCTCCTGCATCTCAGCTGGTGCTAGTCGATAAGGCGATTTGGCTACTGGGGTAGCCCCTTGAACTAAGTTGATTCTGAACTCGACTTGAAGTTGTGGTGGTAATCCTGGTAGTTCGTTGGGAGAGATGTCGGGAAAGTTGCATACTTCTAGGATGTTCTTTATGTCTTTCACCTCTTGGCTCACATCAACCACATGAGCAAGGAACGCATGATATTCCTTTCGTAAGTACTTTTAGGCTTGTATACTTTAGATGATCTGAAGGTTCGTGCCTGTTTTGTCGCCATAGATATCTAGGGTTTCACTCTTCGGTAGATTAAGACAAACGGCCTTTTCAAAACACATGATGTCAGCACGATGAAGACTCAACCAATCCATGCCGATCATGACGTCAAAACTTTTCAATGAGATAGGCATAAGTTCGATTGGAAATGAATGGATATCTAGAGATAGGGTACACCTTATGTATATATAGCTAGTGCTCTCAGTCTTTCCATTAGCCATTTCTGTGGTGAACGGTTCTTTTAGTGCTCATGGTTGTTGTTTAAGTAAGTGTGCAAATTTTTGGTTCATGAAGCCCCTCTCCACTCCGCTATCAAATAGTATGCATGCATAAGATTTCTCGAGGAGAAACGTACTAGTGACAAATATAGGGTCTGTTACCGCTTCCTTGTAGCGTTTCGCCAAAACCCTTCCCACTCCGCTAGCGTTTCCTGCCTTCGGGCAGTTCCTCTTGTAGTGACCAACCTCGCCACACCTGTAGCAAGCCTGGCCCACTCCAATGCCAGGGACCTGGGTGATTGGCCTAGCTGGAGCTTTGCAGAAAACGGGCAGTGTGCCTCTTCCAGTTTCAGTTTGCACACTGCATTACCTGACAAGGTCCGTTGTGGTGGAAGTTGCACTTGTTACACTTTGGCAAGCTCCTAGCATACTTTTTCACCGACGTAGTAGTAGTAGGTGCTGTCGCGACATGAACAACCACGAGCTGCTACTTCTTGGTAGAGTTCTGTACCACGTTGCCTTTATTCTTGTCCCAAAACTTTCGCTTGTTCTCGGTGGTTTTGGATGGTTCTGGGACGACAAGGGTCATTGTTGGTGTGTGGACTCCATGATCAATGAGTCGCTGTGCCAGCCGTTTGGCACTGTCGAAAGTAGTGGGGTTTGAAGCTAGCACATTCCCCTGAAATAAAGGTACCAGTCCCCAAATATACCTCTCGATCTTCTTCCCCTCAGTGGGGACCATTCGTGGGAATAGAGCCACCAGATCGCTGAATTTGGCCATGTAGGCCACTATGTCGGAGCCCTTCATGCTTAGGCTCTATAGTTCCTGTTCGAGCTTCTGAACTTTGCCCCTCGGGCAGTACTCCTCGATCATTAGCTCCTTCAGAGATTCCCAGCCCATTGCATTAGCCACCACCAGAGTTACTTACTTGACATGGCAATTCCATCACATGAGGGCTTTGTCCGAGAAGGTGCAGGCAGCAAATTTTACTTTGCTTCCTTCCGGACAGGAGCATATCTCAAAGATCGACTCAGTTTTCTCGAACAATTACGAGAGGGAAATGATTCCCCCAGTCCCATTAAAGGTCCTGGGTTTGTAGTTGGTAAAGTCCTTGTACGAACATTCCCTAGGGTGTCCATGACTGTCCAACTTGGGTCGAGTTAACACCCGTCCCACCTCTGCTAGTACCGCTAGCATTTATTTGAGTTAGGGCTGCCGTAACAGCTGCAGTCACTGCAGGTTGAAAGACTGCAGCATCATATTGTGGAGGAGGTGGTGGTTGAGTTGGAGTTATCGGAGGGGTGCGTCTTGTTATCTTACGTGGAGGCATCTTTCAACTGTAAGTTTACATAGATGAAGAAAATAGTAAGAATTTAATAGTGAGGGTAATAAGAGTGATACATGAAGTAACTCCCCATAGTTCAACAAGTAAATGAAAGTACATTTGTAATTGAGATCCAACACTAGAAAGATAAAGTATTTGAATAAAGATTTCCCTAGGGTAATAGATGTATGTCAATAGCATTGGCATTAAAGATTTATAAGTTCATGAAAATTAACCTTGGAGTAGGTCTTACATCATACCATAAATGAGAAAATTTTGACAACACATAGACCTTACACACTGAAAGTTCAAGGTCTTAACATCAGCAGGAAATTAATACTAAAGTCTATACAAAGACTTAATTTATATCTAAAACAGAGAGCAGAGTAGACTCTACTCGTGAGGAGGGTTGTTATGGTTGGTACTTGATTAGGCCCTGGCTTCAGCCATCTATTATTCTGTTTCCTACACACGCCTTTGCAGTGCTACTTGGTCCTGACGAAGATCCCTAACTTCATATCTGTAGACATTCAGTTCCACCTGTAGGGCATCAGTGCGAGACCTTTCAAAGTCCTGGTCATCGGTAAGATGAAGGAGACGAACCGTGTTGACTCCCGAGTTAGCAAAGATTTCCACGCCATGGTCAGAATTTGCTCTTCCTTTCTCAGCGTTGCGAGCAACACTACGAACCAATATAGGAAGGACTTTGTCTGCTGAGCCTCCCTCATTCTGGTTGTAGAAGCTTCAGTCCCCATTGAAAGGATGTGGTTGTCCCTGCTCGTGGCTCCACCTTCCCAAGTTCGTTGCCCATAGAGGCGTCGAGCCTTGAAATGTCGGTCGAGGGTTAGGGTTTTGGGCAAATTGTGGTGGATCATAGACTTTGTGCTCTGAGTCCGAGTCTTCTTGGACTTCATCCTCATTCTCTTCATCTGAGCTCTCCTCAGGGTCTTCTATTGCTCGAATCACCGGGTTCTCATTCTCGGGGTCAACATTGAGCCGTCCTCCGACTCCTTGATCGAGAAAGTACATGTTGCCAGGGAGATGGAATCCAACCTTGTTATCTAAGTGAGAAAGGGATGTAAGAAACATATAATTAACGTACTACTAAAGATATTTATAAGATGACCCTCACCAGTTACTTCTATAGTTATGTAGTGCATACCAACTATATACAACTTAAGACATAATACACCCTCGAATAAGTGACCAAACTCTAAGTCCACAACTAAACAAGGAATAGGAAGTAAAGCGAATATCACAGATTCTAAGTCTATGACACCTCAATCATATATAACTTAAGCGTATCCACTCAGCATCTATAGACCTACTAGTAAAGACCTTTTTAGTTTTCACATAAGTAATTATAGTATCAAAAAATACTCCTATAGTATTTTAAGTTTATGTTATGTTCTAGTGCTCAATTTTAGTAGGGTTGGTAAGTTTTTAGATTTGTTGCTAATCACTTCTCCGATATATATAGTTGATCAGGCTACATCACTTCTCGGATATATTTAGTTGATAAGGCTACACCACAACCATTCCTAGGCACATGTTAATCACTTGTGGGATATATATAGTTGATCAGGCTATATCCATCCCAGTCCGGATTATATGTCCCCAAGCCTACTTGTGTTGTTCAACAACCACAATAATTTTGTTCTGATCTAGTATGAAACTGATCGTAGTATGAATGCATGTATGTATACTTTCAGTAAAATATTTTATTATTTCAAAAGTATAAACTCTTGGTCAGAGTGTTTTAATCCCGATGTGTTTATAGTTGTATATCTTTTATGGGTTGATATACTCAATTCACTATAAACAAAGCTCGGATACCAATCTGTCACACCCCCAAACCGAGAACGACGGAAACGTTCGGGGGTGGAGGACGTCATGTTCAGTATCATAGCAATTCACAATAGTAAAACAAGCAACAACATCTTCCATTGCATTAATAATATAGTTAATACAAGTGTGTTTTGTGTATTGTTTTAAGACACCAAAATATATGAAAATAAAAGACAAGTCCTGCACAAGCACCGTCTTCCCAAAACCTGGTCCTATACCTGTCTACTGATGACCTGAGAATACAAGTTATTTCGAAATAGTAGATCAACATTTAAGCTAGTGAGTTCATAAGTATATACTAGTGTCAAAAGTTTGTATATGTTTCATGAAAATGTTTGTAAGTGTTTTGATGTAAATGTTTGTATACTTCCTAGAAAATCCTATAATTCCTACTAAAAGTAGTCTTCTACCAAGACTCAATTGTTTTGTATGTTTGTTTCTCTTTGTAAAACTATCTTTACACGAAAAATAGTATGCATTTCTTATGTGAGTATATCACTGTATCAATGTAATGGGAAATGGAAGTGTATAGTAGTGTTGTATAAAATAACTACTGATGCACTAACCTCCTTAAAACCAATGTGTTAATTAAGGTAAAATGTGAGAAATTATAACCATGCTTGATTGAGTAGTACAAAATACGACGTTCTACAGACGTCGAAGTGGTATGACATTTGTCACCCGTAGACCTGCAGGTCCCACTGTAGCTAGCAACAAGGTGTAGGATGGTCAGTCCCGTATAGATCTAAACACAAACTCACGCTCTCCCTTCAAGAGACTTTGGTTACAAAACATGATACAACAAGTATATTGCTATGCCATGAAATAGTGGTTTCACATTATTGTTTTCTTGTTCGTGTTATAGTATGTATGTTGCTTTCTGTTCTTGTTATAGTATGAATGTACTAACTCTTGTATGTTTCTCTGTTCTAGAAATAGTATGTAGTGACTTCTAAACTATACCTATTACAGTTTACTAGTACGTTTGTTTGAACTGTTACTGATTGTAGAAAAGACTCAATAGCTCACCATAAGCAACTAAGTTGAGTATGTAACTTAAAAATGGGTTTAATATTGATATATGTATTTAATAAGTATAACTATGATTTAGCTGACTTTCGGACTAGTGATCCTACCCTAAGCCCACAACCAAACAAGGAACAGGAGTTAAGGTATCTACTAGTAGTCCTAAGTCCGTTAAGGCATACTTATATGTAAATAGATAGACGGATATGTTTGATATAAAAGAAGTTTATAAAATCTTTAAAAGAGTTTTCAACAAGTTTTGAGTATAAGAAATCCTTTTTGATATTGTTTTCACATGTAAATGGTTAACACATTTGTATTGTGTTCTACTTGTATCCCCCCCTGTTAAAAGCATTTAAAAAGCATTTTTAAAAGTATATTTTTAGGGGTATGAACTCAGTTGTATTGAGTGATTCGGATGAAAGATCGATATAAGATGCTAAGTATGCCAAGTGAAGTCTTGAGCACAAATGGATCCTTTTAAGCATATAAAAACACATATATGTATACAATTAGTCTATATAACAACTAACATGTAAGGGAATCTACCTTAGGAACTAGGAAACACTTTCAATGAAGTGTTAGAATCACAAATGATTGATTGAAAGGTGTTCATGGCCAAACTCTAGGAGTTCACGACCTTGGATGGGTTCATGGCCATAGAACACATGATGTGTTCATAGCCCAAGCTCGATCTAAGGAAGGGTTCACAGTCCTATCATGCATCTATGATGGATTCACGGCCGTGAACTCTTGAAGATCATGCAAATAAGTGTTTTATTTCATGGATGGAATCAAGTGTTTCTAATGGACAACAAGATGATGGATGAGATACTTACATTTTGGAAGCCTTTAGAAGTGTTCACGGTTGCATATAGTTGAGAGAGAAGTGATGTGTTCATGGAAGAGTTGAAGAAACGAAGAAATATTAGCCAATATCATATATATATGGGAGTTGTTCACAGCCAAGGATGGGTTCACGACCGTGAACTCCTTTTTGATGGTGTTTCCGGATCGATTGTAACACTAAGAACTCAAGATAACACTTCCTAACACACAATTCTTGAGTGTACTGGGCTTAGAAACTCTCAAACAGACCCTTAACAAGGCTAAAAGGTAACAGAAACAAGTCTGGCTTTTGATTGAATTGATTGACTTTACAAGATAGAAGTTTCGGGTTATCACATGTTAATCAACCGGGTTGTTGATAACCCATAACTGTTTACTTTGATGTGTTGTATGCAATATTTTGGGAACTCATTATACTTCATGGTTATATTTGTGGATTAAATGTGTTTCAGGTACTTCGGATGATGGTGGGAAGGCGGCAGATTGACTTACACTCTGGCTTGCAGATTTTAGGATTTTCCATATTTTGATACTTTGATCTGGGATGAATCTATTTGATTCACCTAGGATTTTGATGACTTGTTTTTTATAATATTGGATGTTTTCCTTATTTAAAAATGAAAATTTCCATGGTAAAAATCAGTGTGTTACATATAAGTTTAAAGGAATGTGAGTTTATCACCTCCTAAGGTTTTATGTCGGAGATCCAAAAGGATTAAGGGCTTTCCTCATACATAATTGTGTTCTTGCTTTGATTTTACACATTTATGTTGGTTTCAACTATTATAACACTTTTTACATATTAATTTTCTTGTATATCTATTTTTACATCAACTTATCAAGATATCATGTGGTATCTTGATACCTTTTCGAGTATCTACCTACTTTCTTATGTAAAATAATTTATTAATTGTTGTAGCACTATTTTGTCCCAAATATTTCAAATACATTTGCTTACACTTTAAAATGTATTAACTTTGTTAAATAGTTTTATGAACATTACTATCTTTTTCCCAGGATCTTGGGCACAACCAAGATCTTCAACATACTTCAAGAATCTTAAGCATTCTAGCTTTTAACGTTTTATTTTTAAACATCACACCACACTTACTAATTTGGTTACAAAATTAGTTTTTAAAATTTTTACCAAAACTATTCGGCGTCATCCGTGGGGCATGTGGTGTTATTATATTTTTCTCATTAAAGTTACTCGGATATCTTTTTTTTTTTTACATTTTCAACCACTTACACATTTTTGTACAAAAATGTCTTCTTTACCAAAATCCACTTGTAGTGCTATTTCGTACATCTTAGTTGGTCAGATCCTTCCCCTACCTCTTGTAACCACCTCACAAAGAAGGAATGTTGATATGCCTAGAAGGATAATCCCAACATCCTCGCCAGTCCAATACTCAGGAAGTGCAACTCAAGAAATACAGATTATGTTCTCGAATAACGAGATCATTACTATGTTGACCAGAATGGATCAACATATCACTAAGCAAAGTGAAATTAACAAGACTATATTCGATCAGATGGAACCATTGGGTTCAATTTTGAGAAGAACCGTGGAAACTACATTAACTCAGTCTTTAATCTTACAACCCAAGATCCTGAATTTCTAGACCGGAACATCTTCAAAACGCCAAGCCAGAGACTTTATATCTAGGTAGGCTCCCATCTTCATAGATATGAAAATCCCTAGTATGGAAAGTCTTGTCCCTCAGGATCTTGAAGGGATATTCAACATCCCACCTAGTACCCAAGATCTTGCGAAAAGTACAGTCATGGAAAATGAACTCAAGCGACTGAGAGATATGATCTCAAGTGTACCGGGTGTCATTTAACCAATACCATAGGTTTCACTTGTCAACCATATGATTTTAATATTCGTACCCCTATATGCGACATTGGAGTTTCAAAGAGGTTTTAGGCGCCAGAAAAGAAGATGTATGATGGGACCACAGATCATGAGGAGAATATCGCATAATACACAGAGCACATGGAGATAGCCCAAATTCCGCAACATCTTAAGGAAACTTGTTTATGAAGGTGCAAGACTTAGTGCGCGGACAAGGTTTGAAAACTCAAACCTTGAATTAACTTAAGATCAATATATATTGCTAATATATTGGTCCAGTCAAGTCTGGTAAGCCAGTCAAGTCTGGTAAGCCAGTCCTGTCTTGAAATATGAAGATCAACAAAGTATTCAACAAAATATTAAGTAAAGTAAAGTAAGTATGAACAAAGTAAAGATGAATTAAGAATAATAAGAATGATGCAGAAAAGATATTTGACTTGCAAGATATTGTGTATTTTATGTGAAGAAAACATTGCTTCTTCAAGGTATATAATGCATGGATAAATCATCTCCTTAAATAGAAAAGGAGAGACAACAAGACAAAATACATGACTTGCATATAAAATGTAAATCTAATAAGTTAGAAAAGATGACAAATATGATTTATTCAATTTTGTCACATGAATTGTACTATCAATAAAAATGAAAAGGAGCATTAAATTCTTGAACAAAATCTATAACATCAAAAACTAGGAATGTCTCGGATAAGTCTTTATCTCGGAAGAAGCTTGACTTCGGAACTCTTCACATCTTAGAATGCATTGGACTTCTATTTTGGTTTTTCTTCAAATTGTTAGGGGTTCACTTTTATGTATCAAAAATACCCCCCCCCCCCCCCCCCCGCAAGTGAACATAGCAATCAATCAACTCCCCAATTGGCTTCATCAAACACAAAGAGATTGGCACGGTGTAGCCAGTTTCATACCTCCAAATACCATTTGAGAACCACTTATTGCAACATTGGAAATGAACTTCTAAAGGATCTTTGTCAGAACAAGATGTTTTCAAGAACTCTAAATAATTCTTTTATGTTTTTCTTCTTTTTAAGATAGACATAGCCGAGTTCCGGTTCTTCAATAGGGCCCTCTACCAAGATTTGTGCTTTACGCAGTTCGAAAGTGAGTTTTGCCAAAACGTTCTCAATTCCGAATAGGTGAGCAAATTCAATGTCAGACCTATAGAATCCTGCAACATAATCCTTCAAGAAATTGATTGCAACATTGTAAGATCTGATGCTCGAGTTACTTGATTGGCAATTATGGAAGTGAGCTACAATGGTGAGAATGTAATTTGGCTTAATTGAAGGAAAGTCGGCATCCATGAGGGTTATGGTTGATTCTTTGTTTTGAGAGACATAATATTTGTACAACATATGGTTAAGATGATGATCGTCTTTGAACCTTGTTACCTTATCCAATGATCTTGGTAATCTGCTTCCGAGACCAAACTTCTTTTTGGGGACGTGCATTGACAGAGTAGAAGGTTTTCAATCTTTCACGCTCTATACTGATGATTATTTGAGGATCATTATTCAGATGAAGAGGAGTGTACTTGATGTAGAAGTGACTGTGGGGAGATATTGGAGGATCAAGTTGATTGGCGTCCTGTGTTGGAAGATCATAATACATGAAGGAAACAAAGTGTATATCATGAATAACTCCTTCTCGGGAAAGAGGAGATATGCCTAACATCGGATTCGGATTGTCTTTCAGCGTTTAGATACTAATGATTTCTTCTAAAGCTTGACCGATTTGTTCTTGAGACCAACCCTCAGACATCTTCAACATCTTTACTAGGCTGTCTAATTCAATAGCAATCTTCTTGCCTTTGTCTTGTGGAGGTACGTTCAAGTCAGAGATGATTTGTTGACCAGAATTGGTGATGATGAATTCTGGTGGAAGAGGAAAGAGAGGCTCTTCAGGGAGATCATCAGGTTTCCAGGTTGGAGAACCTTCATCGATTTGAGTGATCCTCTGGGCAGGGATTGGTGGAAGCATAGATTGAGGAGCTCAAAATGTGTCGATTGTTAGCTTGGTCTTGATTTTTTTCCATATCTCGGCTTCGTTTGAATGTTTCTGCTAACGATGATGGCCATGTAACCAAGGACCATTTCAACTTATCTACATCCGAAAGGACCTTCACAGGTTTTTCCATGATTGCTAGAAGTCCTAAAATAACATTTTCAACTAGTTCTTCATCTTATTCAACACCAGATTCAAGAGGTTCAAGAGTTTCAACCTCAAGTATATCTACATTGGATGAATCATCTCAGAGAACAAATTCTGAGATAGGTTTCCTTGGAATATGTGTTTCTCTTTCACTAGCTGCTTCTCCCCCTCTTGAAGTGGAAGGCCCTACATCCGATGCAAGTCTGTTTTCTTGTTGAAGTTCACTCGATCATTTGAACACTTTTTGAAAGCTCATATTGGAGAGAGCATCATAAGCTTTGGCTGTGGGAGCCTGAGCTTTAAGATGGGCAAATGCTTCATCAATAATGACGAGCATCTCATTGTATTTATAATTTAGAACATCAACAATATTCCAGGAGGCTCAGATCAACTTAATGAGAAGCTGTTTCATAATCATATTCATTTCATCCTTTTTCCAAATCTCCTTTTCTAGCCTTTGAATTTTTTTTCTCATGAAGAACATGAATATGTGTGATGAGCTCATTGGTAGCACTAATCATGTCATCAAGAATCTTGAGCGTAGTGGTGGTGGTGGAGATGTGATGATCGAGACCGTCGTTAGACTTTTGTTCGACTTCTTCCAAAGTGTGCTTGAACCATATAGAAATGAGTTGGTCGAGTTGATTTGCTCAATAAAGTTCGGAGGGGGCAACATCTTTGATCTTGGAGAGAGATTTGAGAATGAGTTCAAGCTTGGAGTCAAAACTGACAACTTTCTGATCAATCTTGGAATCAAGTTGTGCAACGGTCTTGTCAAGAGAGTCAACTTTGGAAACAACAGATGCAACATTGTCTAGGAGTTCTAACAAGGAAAAAAGGATTTTTAATGTTTTCATCCGAAGATCCTATGTCCAATGTAAAACTCTCAGACTTCTTATCATCATCATAATCATCATCATTAGCATCATATTGAGGTTTGGAAGGCTTAGGATTATCAGTTGGATTGGCTTGATCTTCGTTGCCTTGATTTCCTTGCGTGTTAGCATCAGCATCTACTTCTTATTCTTCTTCTTCTTCTTCTTCTTCTACTTCTTTGGATTATTATGAGGAGGAGAAAAATCCGAAATCATACGATGGTTTGGAGGAGGAAGGCTTGTGTAACATTTTGAAAGATGTGAGGATCAGAAAGGCACCAACAGATTTGATGTCATCGTCAAACATTACATCATTTGAATGATCTTTGTCGGATTGAGGCTTGGGAGTTTCTTCGCTTGTGAACGTCGGAGGAGGATCATCCAAAACAATTGTGGGATCGGGAACATATTCTGTAGCAGTTTGTTGAGCTTCTTCGAAAGGATGGAATACTTGATTAGTCTCTTGATCAGATAGAAAATTGAAAGGAAGATGAACTGGAAGACTCTTTGATACATGGAAATAAGTGTATACTCCACTTTTGATCTCGTGAGCTCTGAATGTCTAGAGTGAGCCCTGTCAACAAAACCAGGTCACTCTTTGTCAAAAATACCCGATCGTCCTTTACCTGAAGCAAGTATCAGGCCGGTTGGGGCTTTTGAAGTAGGAGAGAGTGATCCAACTTTGGAAAGCTTTGAATCAGAGGTAGGGGCCACTCATCGTGCATGTGTAGAATCAAGAGGGATTTCCTAATAGACTCGTGGGTGTATCCTAGGGGGTTCAGGGACTATTTTCATTACTCGCACCATCTTTTTGAGAAGATAGGGGTAGATTATGTGCTGACTACCCGTGAGTGTATGCATGTGATAATGAAACTCTAATGGGTACGTCGGAAGAGTGGACGGAAGGGGTAGGTAGTGATCTAGGGTCAGATCGAATGCCAATTTATAAATCCAGTAGAAAGGATCCACTAGCTTTGGTTCACTTTTGAGTTCTAAATTTTGAGGAAGAGCCCTATCGTTTAGCCATTTTCTTCTTAACATCACTAATAGAAGCTGGTTTGTTCACATCCGAAGACTAATCATTTGAGATTGGGGTAGAATGTGTAGGGTTATACACAACCGAAGTCTCTAGATGGTGCTTGAGATATAGTGAGTCAGATAGGATTGTAACCAACATATGTTTTGGAAAATGACGGATAGATCTGAAACCAGATTGGTTTGGTAACCTGTAAGTTTGTATAGCCTTAAAGGAACAATATACCTATTAGAGATCGGAATTGAGAGGAATCGCTTTTAATCTTTCATCGTAGAACTGTTGTAGTGTCAGAGCCCAGAAACTCAGACTTGAGATCTCATTAGGCTTCCTTTTGATGGAAAACTTCCAAAAGTCCTGCCAGAGCACCTCTGTCAGATCACCAACATTTTTCTTTTTGGAATAGATACTATATACAACGTACAACCAGTCCTTACTCATGGCTTCAGTACCACCATGCTTGCCGGACAATCCTCGATGGATTAGGTGCATTAGAACGGACCAAAGGCCAGGAACAACAGACTTCTTGAACACATTTGCCTTAAATTCCCCATTATACCCGATTTGATTGATAAAAGTCTGAAACTCTTCACTCGTGGGTTCTTGAACATGAAAACACTTGGGGGTTTCTGGAATGTTGATTGCCTTGAGGAAGATGTTCTTTTGGTGATGAACGATTTTGTCGTCGACGATTTCACTTCCATCACGTCATTTTCGATCTTGATCCGTTTAAAGGCTTTATGAACAATGCGAAGAGGAAGTTTAGGGTTGGGGATTTTGGTGAGAGGAACTGCTATAGGATGATGGGAAATGAAATCGAGGAAGATGCAGATGGATTCATCATAATCCATGGGATCTAGTGAGAACAATGGTGTAGTTTCTCTTACGATAAACTCAGTGGATGATGATAAGGCAGAACCCTTTGAAGATTTTCTCTTTGATGCAGGTTTGGAAACTTGAGGAATAGTTTAGGAAGATGCCATTGATGATGTTTGAGAGCTCGAAAAACAGAGTACTGAGAGAAAGGATCTAGGAAGACGATAGCAAAAGTGGAAAGTGGGAACAGTTTGGATTGAAAATCCTTTTATAGGCTGGATATTCCGGGTCGGGTCAAAGAAAGTAATGATGAAACCCGAACATGAAATGGGTTGCATTTAATGCCTTGTCGAAAACAGCATCCTAAACAACTGTAGCACACAAAAGATGGGACGTTCGTTTGTTCCAGAAGAGATAACCGTCATTTTAGTTCTGATTTGTAAAGCACTTTATTGGAACATGTACAAAAGCACATTTATTGAGAATTAAATGATAATCATTATGAAAAATTACTATTAATATATAAATGAGAAAACGTTTCAGATTAAAAACTTTAATGAAAACCTTGAAATTCTTTTACAGCTGAGGATCTTGGGACAATTGAATTCCGAGACGGGATGTTATAAGATACGTAGAAAAGAATATGAACACATCATTAGTATATAATATAGAGTTCACAGATGGTACATTCTCAAACTGAATATCAGATGTAGAAATGCATGAAGATCTTAGAGGACCAATTTCAAAAGATTGAGATTCCGAGAATTAAAGGAACATAGTTTGGAAGAATATAAGAGATGAAATCACATTCCGTTTCGGATTTGAATTCTGAGGTGAACTTCATTACATGCTTGATTTTGACATAAACTTTGAGATTAGATGATTGAAAGTACACCGATGTGACTATATCGGTCAGAAGCTTCAAGAGACGAAGAAATCTGAATAACTTAAAAGCTAGAAGAAGAGGTTAGAAAAAAAGACACATATGATGATCCTATATTTTTCGAGAGGAAATGATTTCAAGGAGAAGTGAATTTGACTTCGGAATTATTTTATTTTCCAATGTTTCCATCAGATAATACAAGCCACTTAGAAGAATTGTAGATCAGGCGTCAGCATTCCCATTTTGTTCAGAACCCCATTAAATGTGGTTTCGTCTAATGCCTTAGTAAAGACCTCGGCAATATCATCACCGGATGAAATAAACTTGAGTTTGAGGTTTCCTTTTAAAACATGATCTTTAATGAATTGGTACCGAATATTAATGTGCTTGGTCATGTAGTGCTGAATTGGATTATGAGAGATTGTAATCGCACTTTGAGAGTCACAATAGATTGGACTTTGTTAAAATCGATAACCATAGTCCAGAAGTTGAGATTTCATCCATAGAACATGCAAAGTGCAGCTTGCAGTAGCGATGTATTATGCTTCGACTATTGAGAGAGCAATACAATTTTGTTTCGTAGATGATGAGCTAACCAGTCTTCCACCCATAAATTGACAACCGCCAGAAGTGGTTTTTCTATCCAATTGAAGACCTCCATAGTTTGAGCCGGAATGTACCTGCAGAAGGAAAATTTCATTTTCCGAGGTTGTTTGTTCCTTTGAGATATCGGAATATTTGCTAAATAGCCAGAAGATGAGACATCTTCGAATTAACCTAAAATATAGAGCAGAGACATGTAGAGAACATGATGTTTTAACGACTTGTGGTAAGGTAGGGTAGTGATCCAATCATTCCTGTATACTTCTTCTGATCAACAATAACACCTGATGGGTCTAAGACGATCTTGTCTCTGAAACCCATTGGAACCTTTGCAGAGGCACAAGTGTCCATTGGATATTTTTTGCAAAAGCTCAGAAATGTATTTTTCTTGATAAATAAAGATTCCAATGTTGGTTTTCTTGACTTGGAGTCCGAGGAAAAAGCTTAATTCATGATTCATGCTCATTTGGAATTGACTAACCATTAACTTTGTGAAATCAGCAACCATCGTTGAATCTGTGGATCCAAAGATGATGTAATCAACATATATTTGGACTAACATGAGACGATTTCTATTTGATCTTTGGAATAAGATAGGATCAAGAATTCCTCTTTGAAAACAAGAAATCATAAGAAAATCTATGAGAGTCTTGTACCATGCGCGCAAATCTTGCTTGAGGCCAGAAACAACTTTTTGAAGTTTGTAACAATAGTTTGGATACGAAATATTTACATAACCAGGGGGTTGTTGAAGATACACTACGGTGTCTAGTTCACCGTTAAGAAAGGCACTTTTAGCGTCCATTTGGTAAACTTTCAAGCCTTTGTGAAATGCATAAGCGAGAAAGATTTGAATAGTTTCAAGACGAGCAACAGGAAAAAAGTCTCATCTTAATCGAGTCCTTCGATCTGAGTGAATCCTTTGGCCACCAATCTCGCTTTGTTTCTAATTATAACTCCGGCATCGTTGAGCTTGTTTCGGGAGACCCATTTTGTGCCTACAATAGGGTGATCCCGAGGATGAGGCACACGAGTCCACACTTGATTTCTGTCAAATTCTGCTAATTCTTCTTGCATGTTTGTAATCCAATCAGCATGTTCTAAATCGTCCTTGTTGGATTTTCGTTCGACCATTGATATGAATGCCAAGAAGTGACACTCATTTTGGATGTTGGTAGTAGAAAGAGTTGGAACACCAACATTGTGATTTTAAATGATTTGATTTGGAGGATGATCCTTTGTCTAGATGTGTAGTCTCGGAGGTTCTTGTGCAACGTATGATCCGGTATCAACAATGGGGTTGTATTGCACCCCTAAACAATTTGAATGTGAGGATGATGCTCCCCTTGAACTTCTGAACTGGATATATCGACGTCGTCAATGTTCAAAAAGTCAAAGAAGTTAGCATAATCTTTGTTATTGTTCGGAATGGGATCAAATTCAGCGAATTGATCTGATGCATCTTGAAATCCATCAAAATTTAATTTGAGGGTTGGATGACTATTATCCCCCTCAACATGAGAAGGTTGAAACAGGTCAGAATAAAATTGAGGAATGGTTGGTATCAAACCAGAGACATTTTGAGAAATTGGATCTTCAGCTGATGAGGACAATCTTGATCGAGATTCCGAGTCAAGAGTAGTTTCTAATGGTCCGAGCGGGCTTTCGAATTTGAATTCATGGATGATTTGGGAATTCGGAGACCCATGAGGTGGAGCATCGAACTCCATGATGTGAGTTATAACATGAATTGACACAAGTTTCAAAATATATTATCATCAAAAGTGACATCAAAGTTTTTTTCAAGTACACGAGTTCGACTAATATGAACTCTATAGGCTTTGGATTTGGTTGAGTATCCCAAAAAGATTGCTTTATCGGCTTTGGGTAGAAACTTGGTGAATTTATCATGGTTGTTTTTGATAAAGAATCTACAACCGAAAACATGTAATAACAAGATACTCGACTTGCGACCATTCATGGCTTCATACTGTGTCATGTTGAGACAGCGATTAATGATGCTTCGGCATTGAGTGAAGCAGGCAGTGGACAAAACATCAACCCAAAGATAGAAAGGAAGTTTTGCAAAGTTCAACATTGATCGAGTGACTTCCATGAGAGTTCAGTTTCTTCTTTCAATGACACCGTTTTGTTGAGGAGTGTAGGGAGCAGATAAATTATGGTCGATGCCTTTATCGGAGAGGAATTTTTCAATGGTGACCTTAGTGAATTCATAGCCATTTTCACTTCGTATTCTTCTAATAGGGAGTTTGACAAGAACTTCAATTCCTTTAATGAATTTAATATATTCAAATGTTGTTTCATATTCTAGCTGAAGCAAGAAGACCCATGTGAACCTTGTGTAGTCATCAACAATCACAAGAATGTACTCTTTGTGATATAGAATTTCTAAGGTGGATGGTCTATAGAGATCAATATGAAGAAGTTCTAATGGTTCCGAAATTGACTTTTCAATGATTATAGGATGACCTTTATTGGATTGCTTCCCACATTCACACGCAACACATAGATGGTCATTTTCAAAATTGAGGAGTGATAGGCCTGAGACCATTTCACCATAAACAAGATCATTCATGTATTTGAAATTTAGATGAGCGAGCCTCTGATGCCATAAAAACTAACATCAAGAACGACCTTTGAAAGAAAAAAAAGTTTAAGCTTCCTGATGATCATGTTGATGTCTAATAGATACATGTTCTTGATGCGATCTGATTTAATTAGACATTGTTTCTGATCTTCTGTCATATTGTAGCTATGCTTTTTGTAGAATTCAACTCTTTAGTTTGCATTAGGGACTTGAGCTAAACTAACTAGGTTCAGCTTGAGATCAACATATACGCCACATTGGAGATAGAGAAATTACCTTCGGTCAAGACGCTATAACCTCAAATTTGTGAATTTGAATTGTTTTCGTAAGTCACTTAACTAACGTTAGGAGCGAGCTTTAGATCATGCAAAAAGTATTTTTGACCAGTCATGTGCATGGAACAAGCACTATCAATATACCATATTGTATCTTGTTCCGAAGCACAGAGTGCCAACAAAATTAGTGAGTTTTGGAGATTTTAGGCTTCGAGTTAGACTTCTGGACTTTGGCACGGGCTTTGGACTTAGATTATCACTTTTGAGCAAATTTCATCTCAGAACGCTTGCTCTAAGATTCTTTTGGAAAGAAGAAGAATGTCAAGGTCTTTTCATTTATCCAAAAATCATATTCAACCAAAGGTTGTTTGGATACTGCTTTTCTCGGATCAGCAGTTTTTCGAGATGTTGGAGGAATCATTGTGTTGATAGATGTTACATATGTGTTTTCAGTCTTTTTTATTTTCCACTCTGTCACACCCCCCAAACTAGAACGACAGAAACATTCAGGGGCAAAGGACGTCATGTAATGTATCATAACAATGCATAATAGTAAACAAGCAACAACATCATCCATTGCGTTAGTAATATAATTTAATACAAGCATGTTCTGTGTATAGTTTAAAAGACACCAAAATATGAATCAAAATAAAAGACGAGTCTTGAATGTGCTCCGTCTTCTCAAAAACCTGGTCCAGTGTACATGTCTACTGGTGACCTGAGAATACAAGTTATTTTGAAAGAGTAGATCAACATTTAAGCTGGTGAGTTCATAAATATTTTAGTGTCAATTGTTTGTATAAGTTTGATGAAAGTGTTTGTAAATGTTTGATGTAAATGTTTGTATGTCCTAGAAAATCCTATATTTTCTACTTATAATGAAATGTAGTCTTCTACCAAGACCCGACTATTCTGTATTTTAGTTCTTTTGTAGAAGTGAGTGTGTTTCCCAATAAAGGCTATCATTGCCATAAAATAGTTTACATTTCCGTTTATGTGCAATGATCACTATATGAATGTAATGGAAAAATGAAGATGTATAGTAGTATTGTATATAGTAACTACGTTAAACCAATTGTTTAATTAAGGTAAAATGTGATGAGATTATAACCATACTTGATTGACTAGTAAAACACGATGATCAAAACGTCGAAATGGTATGACATTCGTCACCTGTAGACCTGCAGGTCCCACTGTAGCTAGCAGCAAGGTGTAGGATGGTCAATCCCATATAGATCTATATACAAATTCACACTCTCCATCCAGAAGACTCTGGTTACAAAACGTGGCACAATAGTATATTGCCATGTCATGAAGTAGTGGCTCACATTAATGTTATATTGTTCTTCTATTAGTGTAGTATGTTCTTTCCGTTTTAGTGTATAGTATGTTCCTTCTGTTCTAGTGTCTAGTATGTTCTTTCTGTTCTAGTGTATAGTATGGTCTTTTTGTTCTTGTTATAGTACGTTTGAACTAACTCATGTATGAACTGACTCTTCTAAGTTTCATTGTTCTAGAAATAGTGAGTAGTAATCCTCTAAACTATACCTATTATAGTTTACTAGTACTGTTGTGTGAATGACTGGTCATGTTTGTACACCTTTGCTACCCAAACATATTCAACTAATTAGAAGAACTTTTATATCTATATACATATACATTATATATATATATATATATATATATATATATATATATATATATATATATATATATATATATAAAACTAAGATTCAAACGACACTTGGACAAACAACCGATACCCTAAGTCCACAACCAAACAAGGAACATAAAATAAAACGAGTTATCAGTCCTAAGACCTTTCAACCTTATTTATATAACTATATCTATATAGACATGATTTTAACAATATATAAGTTTAAAAGAGTTTTGTAAAACGTTAAAGATTTTATCATATAAAAGAGTTTTAAGTATTTGAATGGTTAAAAATGACTTGATGTCAGATTATAAATTTATTTGAAACAGTTTGTTTGATAACACGGTTTTGAAGTATAAGAAATCCTCTTGTTTGATAGTTATAAATCACATGTGATTGATACTATAACTATAATGTTTTCTACTTGTATCCCCCCCCCCCCCATAAAAGCATTTAAAATCATTTAAAAGATAAGTTTAAGGGTATGAACTCACCTATAGTGAGTGATTTGAATGAAAGATCGATATAGGATGATAAGTATGCCAAGTGATGTATTGAGCACAAACGGATCCTATTAAGCATATAATGACACATATATGTATATGATTAGTGTATATAACAACTAATCATTTATTGGAAGCATCCTTAGGGACTAGGAATCACTCACAATGGAGTGTATCAATCACACATAATTGATTTAAGGGAGTTCATGGCCACACCAAGTGTGTTTACGGCCAAAGTAGAGTTTACGGCCAAGAACACATAATGTGTTCACGGACCAACTTGTTTCTATGAAGTGTTTGTAGTCCTAATCTTGGTCTTAAGAAGGTTCACAGCCAAACCATGATCTTATGAAGGGTTTACGGCTAAAGGAAGAGTTTACGACCGTAAACTCTTCAAGATCAAGCATTTTGGTTCTTGAATCATGCTAAAAGGGTGTTTGTTTCATGAGGCTTCAAGTGTTTCTAGTGGGTAACAAGAATATGGAAAGGATGCCTACGATTTGGAGGCCCTTGGGAGTTCACGGCCACCAAGAACAAGTGTGTGTTCTTGGTGTTCTTGGTGAAATGGATGAAGATTTGAAGATCTAAACCAAAAGTGATGAATTCACAGATGAAATCAAAGGGTTTTAATAGATCAAGAAGGATATCAACTAATAATGAAAGAATCACTTACAACTTTGAAGAGAAATGGAAGTGTTCTTGATGATACTTGAGAGAGAAATGAGTGTTCTTGACTTGAATATGTGAGAAATGAGGGAGAAATGAAGGAAAACTATACCTAAAGGAAGGGGTTCAAGGCCAACATGGAGTTAACGCCCATAAACTCTAGTTTGCTGCCGTGAACTCCTTGTGATGGAGTTTCTGGGTCGATTGTAACACAATGAACTTAAGTTAACACATCCCTAGACACAATCCTTGAATGTACTAGGCTTAGAACACTCAAATAGACCCCTAACAATGCTAAAAGATAGTAGAAACAAGTCTAACTTTTGATTGAATTAATTAGCTTTACAAGATTGAAATTTCGGATTGTCACACACTCAAACTTCTGTTTTGAATATTTTGAGCATTTTTGAACAACAATGTTCTTATCAACATGTTATTTGCTTGCTGCTTTCGAAGGAACATTTGGTTTTAGAAATTATTTTGTTTTGAAAATCATGCCATTGGATTTAGCAATAAACATAGAAGAAACTATTCTAGGAGAGTCGGTTTTCATAGAAGGGGTCTCAACAGGGACATTTTTTGGATTATTATTGAAAAAATTGTTTTGAATAACCGAGCTAGGAGGATTAGATGGCCTCTTAAAATTCTTAACATGCATAAAGGTATTATTGTTCCTAGTGGCTGGACTAACTGTTCGTTACAGTTTCTTTTCAGACTTGTCAATGAATCTGGAATCTTGCCTAGACCTAATTTCTTTCTTAAGGGCGTTCTTAGCTTCGCTCTTTGGGTGAATAATATCTTTCTTATTCAGCCAATGTTTTTTTTGGGAGTCAGATGATGACTAGGAAGTTTGTCCAGATGATGGATTGTAGGACCTAGGCTTAACTGGCACTACATTTGATTTCAAAATCACATCGTAGTTAGAGATGCAAGAGTCAGATGAATCATCACATACAATTTCTTCATCTACGTCACTTTCAAATAATGCCCAAACAAAGTTGAAATTGTCAAATTCATGTCTAGTTGTCTCAAGATTATTTCCTCCACAACACAATTTTTTGGAGGGTTGAAGTTCGAAATCTGAACTCCAGTACAGTTGCTGTCAGGGAGTGAATCCGAAGACTGGTTCATGTCCAGGGATATCAGAGGAGGATGAGGCATGGAATTAGGACATTTAAAAATGATAGGTTGGAACTCAGAAATCACAAATTGGAATTGGTCTGAAGTCTCGGGAAGAGGCGAAAATGGTAAGACAGGGGCGTCCGAATGAGTATGGTTCGAAACATCTCCCATAAACGTTAGATTTGGAAGTTCCTTAAAGGGATGAGCAACAGGTTTTAGAAACTTGCTTTCCGAGGCTTGGTGCTATGGACCATGGGTGACGAAAATTATGTGTCATCCATTCGTTTGCTTCAAGAATATCAATAGAGTTATGCAAAGCATGAATTTTGGCATCAAGACGTTTATCATCAGAAACTAAGATATTCCTTTTACAAAAAGTGATTCCGCATTGTTCTTTTAAAATGATACATTCATCTTTAGACATTAAAAGATCTCTCTCTAGTGACTCTATCTTAATCTTGCGATCTTCAAAGCAAAATCTAAGACAAGTCAGTTCACTATCCAACTTCTCACTAACTTCTATGACAGGCTCATAGGCTCTATGAATAACTGTCATATCTGATTGGATCTGAGTTAGATAGGGTTCACAAAAAGATAAATCAAAACTATTGTAAGTGATCATGGATTTTACATGTTGGATGATGCTTCTGTCGGGTGGATTGTTTGGTGCCATGTAGCATAAGTTTGGTTCGATCGATTCTCTTGCCATAAGACACATGTTCCTTCCAGATCTGACTTCATCCTCGTCTCCAGAAGAACAATACTCATCAATATTTCTTGACAGTGTGGTAACAAAAGCTTTTTCACTTTCCGCCAGCCCTTCGTCTCTGCAAGCATAGTATGCAGAATCTTTTTCCTTTGGTTTTTGAGTGGTTTCAGCCAAACTGCCTTTTGAAAAGTGATTTGGGATTCCGAGGAGTGATTTGGGATGTTGGGTTGGTATGCAGGTGGGTTTTTGAAGGTTTATGAAATGATTGAAGATTACTTTGATGACAGGATTGAAATCGGTTTTTATAAATTGTATTATTGGGATTCCATGGACGTTTGTACTTCATGGAAAACATTGTGTATTCTTATTGGAAATGAAGTTCGGATTCCGTTGGATCAAGATCAAGATATTCTTCAAATGAATGGTTCGGAATAGGTGGAGTAGGTGAGGCAGGAGTTATTGGCTGAATAGGAGAAATAGGTGGGATAGTTCCAAAAGGATTTGACACAGATGGGCTCGAAATTAGTGGGTAAGTACAACTAACTAACGCAAGCGGACCTCTTGATAATTCTCTTAATGTTTGAGCAATGTTAGATTCATGGCCTTGTAGTTCGTAAAATAGTTGATAAAGCTTTTATTTCTTCAGATATCCATTACTCTGAAGACATGACTTTACGTTCCCCCAGCCTTTTCCGAGGTTGTTGATGAACTTCAGGTAATACTCGAGAGGAGTTCTGACCATAGCATGTGCATTAATATTGTTCACTACAATTTTTTACCTATTCGAAGCAGAGGCTACGAATTCACCGGGAGTTGTGGTGAAGGTGTCAAAATCATTGACAACAGATCTTATATGCTTATCCTTCTTGTTCTCGGACCCTTCGAACAAGTCATGAAGAGTGTCCCAAATCTCTCTGGTAGATTTGCACAACTTAATGTGCTCAAAAAGAGATGGAGGAACACCAAGCACCATCTCTAAAAATGCAATCCGATATACATGAAGTTTTTCAATGTCTGATGCAGTAAGAGGTGTTAGAAGTTGTTCTTCATGGCCAATGAGAGTAGCAACAACATCCCTAACCATTTGTATTACTGGAACATGAGGACCTTCTTTCACATATCTCCATTTCTCTTCACCTTTTTCCATACCAAGTATAAATCTTTCCGTTCTAACTTTCGAGTTATCATACTCTTCAACAACTAGCAATGGGGCACGAGATTGGTAACCCACACTATTTTCTATTTGCATTGGATACATTTGTTGAGTTTGATTAGGAGCATCCAGTGAAGTTAAATTATTGGAGTTGAAGTGGTATATAGAAGAACTTTTATCCTGAACACATAAATGATTGAGACACAAGGGCAATCTCATATCAATTGTAATATGTTCTTATGGATTCAAAGGACAACCACTCAAGCTTTGATACCAATTGAAAGTGCATGAATTAGTGCGCAGACAAGGTTTGAAAACACAAACCTTGAATTAACTTAAGATCAATGCCTCCTGCTAATATTTTGGTCCAGTCAAGTTTGGTAAACAAGTCTTGTCTTGAAATATGAAGATCAACAAAGTATTCAACAACATATTTAAGTAAAGTAAAGTAAGTATGAACAAAGTAAAGATGACTTAGAAACAAGAATAATGATGGAGAAAAGAGATTTGACTTGCAAGATATTGTGTCTTTTATGTGAAGAGAATATTACTTTATCAATGTATATAATTCATGGATAAATCATCTCCTTAAATAGGAAAGGAGAGACAATAAGACAAAATACATGACATGCATAGAGAATGTAAATCTGATAAGTCAGAAAAGCTGACATACACGTTTCAATCGATTTTTTTCCCATGGACTGTACTATCAATAAAAATGACAAGGAGCATTAAATTCTTGCACGGACTCTATAACATCAAAAACTACGAATGTCTCGGATAATTCTCATCTGGGAAGAAGCTTTACTTCAGAAGTCTTCACATCGCGGAATGCATTGGACATCGGTTCTGGTTTGGCTTCGGATTACTAGAGGTTCACTTTTATTTATCAATAGTTTATGAAAGGATTTTGGTTCAACCCTTACAATATAGGCATTAAAGTGGTTCCTAAATGTTCCCACTTACTCTATTTCGTCCTTCGCATATTTGGTTAAATTATTTAACAAACAACTTTCTTGCAGTAGATCTTTTGAAAAACTAACAAGTGATCTTTATAGAGTAACTCAAGGCACGGATGAACCCTTAAAATATTATGTTAGCAAGTTTGGAAAGGAAGTCCTAGATATCCCACATCTTGACGTAGCAACAGTCGTGAAAGCTTTCAAGATGGGACTAAAGAAAGATTCTCCATTTTACGAGGATCTTTTCATGACCCCAAGAAAAAAAATGGATGATTTCAAAAATAAAGATTTGAGATTCATCATGTTGGAAGAAGAAATGAAGATCCAAAAGAGGACATACATGTCCTGTGATCATCCTAACATGACGAATGAATCCTCCTCCTGAAAATCCTATACAGCTAAACCTTACCCAAGATCCGAGAACCATAGGGTCAACACTCTAGAGGATGGAAAGGAATATGAAGCTTCTCCTGAGATATCTTATTAATGCTTTTCTATTAGTGTTTCATCTCTACTATATGCAATGCAAAATCTTGGGGACAAGGCTAGATGGACCAAGAAAAATGATAAGACCCCGAGATGGAAGGACAATTCCAAATGGTGCATTTACCATGAAGATTTCAGACATCTTACCGAAGACTGTTTTTCCCTCAAGAAAGATATTACCTATCTTTTGATCAAAGGGCATTTGAAAGCACTCTTAGGACGGAAAAAGTAGAATACTACCCAAGGATCCTAAGATCCTGAAACTCTACCACAGAAAATAACATCTCCTCCCACATACGCTAAGGTAATTAACTTTATCTCTGGTAGATCTGACATTTGAGGAACCTTTTATTCTGCAACCAAGAGATATGCAAGATGTTCCAATATGGAAAAGGAAGACATGTTGAGAAACGATGCATTGTTGAACAAAAAGAAGGAGATCTCACTCGATGAAGATGCCATGGAGAATGTCCTTGATCCACATCATGATTGACTAGTCTTAAAACTTTATGCTAACCACTTTGTTCGAAGAATCTGAGATAGTCCGAAGATCCTCCGTCCTAGTAGGATTCACTGGTGAAACCAAGAACGCCATTGGAGAAATCAAGTTACCAATAAACACAGAGGAGTTAACTCTATCCAACGTTTTTGCATTGTTGATTCTTTATCTTGCTATAATATTATCTAAGGCAAGCGTTGGATCCATGACGTGAAATTCTCCCCCTCAACTTACCATCAATGTGTAGAGATGCCTACACCATGGCAGTAGTCAAGATCAACAATGACCAAAAAGAAGCCAAATATTGCTATACAATTTCAATGAAAAACTCAAATATTCCTAGGCAATCATATCAATTAAAGAAACAGGCATGATATGTTCAGGAAGATAAGGAAAGTGAATTCAAAGAAGTCGTGTTAGATCCCGAGGATCCTAACATTAAGGTGCTACTAGGCATGGATCTTGACCAAGATCTTGAGCAGGATCTTACCAAGTTCCTCAAAAATAGAAAATCAACCTTTTCCTAGAAACATAAAGATATGATAGGTATATCTAAGTATTTTCTAACCTATAAACTTAACATTGATCCAAGTTTCAGGTCAGTTCACCAAAAAAGTAAAAAAAAATTGCACCTGAGAGGAACTTGATCATCCAAGAAGAGGTTGAAAGATTTTTCAAGGCCAAGATGGTTAATGAAGTAAAATTCCCAAGACGGATGGCCAATGGGTGGTAGTTGAAAAGAAGAATGGAAAATAGAGAGTGTTTATAGACTTCACGAATCTTAATAAAGAATGCCCTAAATATCCATTTCCTATCCTACACATATATTCTTTGGTAGATACAACTGCATGTCACAAAATCCATACCTTCATGGATGCTTCAGCTGGATTTCAACAAATCCAAATGGAGCCTTAAGACCAAGAAGATACAACGTTCATAACTCCGATATGTATATATTGTTATAAATTAATGCCTTTTGGTTTAAAAAATATAGTTTTAAGATATAAAAGGCTTATAAACAAGATGTTCAAACATCAAAATGGAAAAACCATGGAAGTCTGTATATTAGACATGGTGGTAAAAACTGAGAATGCCAAAGATTACCTCCAAGATCTCGAGGAAGCATTCAACATCCTGGATCAATTTAACATGAACCTCAACTCTTCCAAATTTCATTTTAGTGTCAAAGCATCGAAATTCTTAGGCTACATGGTAACAAAGAAAGGAATTGAAGCTAGCCTCTAACACCCAAAATATAGAAGGTCAATTAAGGAAGAGAAAACTTAATTTCTAAGTCCAACTCATCGAGTTCAAGGGGAAGAAATCAACGTGTTGGAAACTTGGCACGCATGTTTGTGGAAGACCATCTCGACGAGTTGGGGAGGTCCAACTCGACGAGTTGACGCTGGAAATGAAAACCCTAATTTTTGGGCATTGTACCCTATTTAAGAGACTTAACTTCTAGGGATGGCCTCCTTACCAGCCTCCCTTGCCCAGAAGAAACCCTAGAACAGCCTCTCTCTTTGTTCATGGAGTTTTGTGAGCTTTAGAGTGATTTTTTAAAGAGGTTTTCAAGAGATGGGTATCAAGGTTGTAGGAGAGAACTTGGATCAATAAACTATACATCAAAGGCTACATCTTGGAGGTATAAAGTCACAGCCTTGACATGTAGTTAGTAGATCTCATCTTTTGTAGTTTAGGGCTTGGTTTTGGGACTTTGGCTTGGATGTCCAAAGGAAAGAGGTTTCCAAAGGTTGAGAGTGTAGATCTGGCCTCTATAAGACCTCTAGAGGATTAAAGTTGCAAAATTTAATAGCCTCCATGACCCATTCATGTAATATGTCCATTATGAAGCCTAAAATGGACCTTGGAGAATGTTTCAAGCATGCATGGACGTAAAGTTAGAAACTTTACATGATTTGCCACCTTTGGACATCATATCTGTGTTTTGGGATGATGGGATGAGAGTTTAAGGGCTTAATGGGTCAAGACACTCCTCAAAGGAACTAGGGATTGGGTCTAAAGCTTATCAGATGATCTTTGGGGGTTAATTTGGAAACTTTACCCTTCTAGACGTCTCTTTGGTTAGGGATATGAAGTTTGGAACCTTTGGATTTGAGAAAGAGGGCTTAATGCATTAAGAGAGTTGGCTTACTGAAGAACTCGACGAGTTCACATGGGAAATCGACGAGTTGAGTTGAGGTTACCCCGATTCTGTTGGAAAACAGAGGAAGTCGACGAGTTGTAGGAAAACTCGATGTGTTGGATCGCAACATCGCGATTCTGGGTTTGGGATGGACTTGACGAGTTACTGGCATAACTCGACGAGTTAGGTCAACTTAGAGCGTTGAGTTTGACCTTGGACTAGGAATTGGCTAGGGTTGACCACTCAGTATTTCAGGCCTTTTTGGATATTGGGCCTTCTTGGGTTAGTTCCATGATGGATTGGGCCGTACTGGGCTTTGTGGGCTATTTCGGGTTTGGACTTTTATTTAGGTTTGTGGATCGTAGGACCTGTTAAGGAGGTATGTTTGGATTAGGAATAAGTTATTGGGCTTTAGAGTAAGGCCCATGCAAGGGTTTAGGCCCAATTTGGATAATTGGGTCATTAACGGACTTTTATGGATTTTGGAGTATTTGGCTTGTTTGGTTTTAGGCTTGGCCCTTAGTTTTGGATAATATTGGGCCAGGGTTAGAATGGTTGTTTTACCCCATGCATGGATTAAGGATTTTAACATGGAACCCAATTACTAATTGGGTATATTGATTGGTATTGACAGCTCGGGAAGTGGACAGGGCAGCAACTAAGAATTTCATTCAGGAAGCTTCTACATTCTAGGTGAGTCTCCTCACCATACAAATGGGTCGAAGGCACTAAGTCCGTCCCATTTATCTAGTTGTGATGATTATTGCGGATATGCTATCGATACATTATATATTTATGGGAAGACCATGCGGGGGTTCCCATGGCAGTTAGTTATATATGGTATGCTAGTTGATTGTGTGGTATGTGGTATGCTAGTTGTCTTTGTGATACTTGCAAGGAAGACCCTAGGGGGGTTCCCGAGGATGTTCGATATTAGACCATGTGAGGGATCCCATGGCATTCCAGGCTAAGACCATGTGGGGGTTCCCATGGCAGTGGGGTAAGACCATGTGGGGGTTACCATGGCACCCGGTGTAAGACCTTGGAGGATTTCCATGGCATCCTTCTATGTTTGTATGTATGGTTTATATGGTAGTTAGTAAAGACCATGTGGGGGTTCCCATGACAGCGGGTTAAGACCATGAGGGGGTTCCTTTGGCACACTGAGTAAGATGTTGGAGGGTTTCCACGATATCCCTATATTTTTATATGCATGGCTTATGTGATTGGTATGGTTTATATGATTATGTGGATTATGTGGGGTATGCTCTGGGAACTCACTAAGCTTCGTGCTAACAATTTTGTTTATGGTTTTAGGTATCATCGATTTGGAAATAGAGGGCCCGACTTGATCGCAGTGCACACCCGTGTTTTCCGCAACATGTGATTTTGGGATGAACTCTGATAAATGTTTTTAATTAGCAACGTTTATCGAATGTTTGGATTAAATGATATCTGTTTTTTGACTATAATAAAAATGAAATTTTTACCCTTGATTTTTGGTTCGTTACATACCGCAGAACAAATTAAGGCTTTCTTGAATTTACGATTTCCATCTTCTGCCAAAGATGTCCAAAGACTAACAGGTAGAGTAGCCACCCTAAATAGGTTTATATCCAATGCATATGAAAGATGCAAACCCTTTTATGATGTATTAAGGAAAAACAAAGAGTTTGAACGGACATCAAACCAAGAAAAAAGCATTTCAAGAGATGAAGAAGTATCTGTATTTGGCTCCCTTACTATCCAAGCCTGAAGATGGAGAACCTTTGTTCCAATACTTACCTGTGTCCAAGAATGTGGCAAGTGCAATCTTGGTCAAGGAGCAAGATGACACTCAACATCATGTTCATTAAGTAAGTAAAAGTTTCTTAGACGCTAAAACCAGGTAGCCACATCTTGAAAAACTAATACTATCTCTTGTGTGTGCTTAACCTAAACTACACCATTACTTTGAAACTCATCCTATTTATGTAAAAACTAACTATCCAATCAAAAATTTGATGAGAAAACCCTTAGATGTCAGGAGGAATGGATAAGTGGTCTGTACAACTAAGTACATACAACTTAAGATATGAGCCAAGATGTGCAACAAAATCACAAACATTAGCTAATTTTGAGGTTGATTTTAGTTCGAATCTTCAACCTAAAGCCAAAAAAAGAAATTTAGTGGCTTCAAGATATAGAAGAAACAAAGAAATAGACTCTCTTTACAAATGGAGCTTCTAATTCTAAGGGATCAGATCATGGAGTCGTACTAAAATGGCCACAAGGGGAAATTATATCCCATGTAGTGAGTTGTGATTTTCAAGCAACCAACAATGAGGTGGAAAATAAAGGACTGGTCTTTGGTTTAGAAATCGCTCAATATCTTAGGATCAAAACAAAACTTAAGGTATATACGGATTCTGTAACACCTATTGTCAAGGTAATTTCCTTTTCGACCCTTAGTAGGAAATTTGTTGAAAGATGGGTCCCTTATCCTTTTAAAAAGAATCACATGTTTTGTGTGGTACGTTAGGCGTACCCAAGCATACATGGTTGGGAGTCAATCCCTAATTTTTAGGGTTTATACCTTATTTAAGCATCATTATAGCCTCAAGACCATTTGCCTCATCAGCCTCCATCTCCCAAATCTCCCCTTTACACACCCTAATCCATTGTGTGAGCATTTTGAGCTTGAGAGTGCATTTTTGGTGTCCTTGAATGAAGAAGAAGGATAGGAAATCATCTTGGAAGCTCAAGACCACTAACATCCAAAGTATCTCACCCTAAAGCATCCTTTGGAGGTATAAATTTCAGTTCTTGATGAGTTATTTGCTTATATCTTGCAAGCTTAGAGTTTGTGTATACTTTTGGTCCCATAGTTTGGTCTAGTGAAGTATGATCTACTCCAGGTCCTTGAAATGTAGTTATTTGTAGTTTTAAACTCATAGATTTATAAAAATGAGAGCTTTGGCATTCTCATTAATCCATGCAAGAGTTTTGGGACTTTGGATGATTTTCGGATCAAGGTTTTGACTTTTTACCCTCTTATATGCATACGAATGGATAAAGTCAGACACTTTATCCATTAAGACATCCCTTTTTACTTGTATCTGAAGTTTGGGTGATTTGGCTTAATGAAATAAGAAGTTAATGGAGAAATGGAGAGTTACTCTAGTATGCTAGGAGCACCTGGAGGTATGCTACGCATACCTGGTTACGAACCTGTGACTTGAGAGTCACCATCTATGTTAGGCGTAAAGGGTAGTATGCCAGGCATACTTCGCCCAGATGGAGTCTTTGACTTTCTGACCTTGAATTTGACATGGGGTTGGACCAAGTTTGACTTAGGGTCATTTTGGGTATTTTGAGCTATAGTTTGAGTTTAGGTCACTGTTTGTTGTATAGGTGACCTGTAGAGTTGGCATTTAGAGCAACATTCTTTTCTGCTATCTTTTTAGACTGTGAGGTGAGTTTTTCCTCATTGTGCTTGTGGGTCGAAGGTACTAATGTCATCTCATTGGATTATGTATCTTGGTATATTGGATTGATGTTGTGCTGGTTATGCGATAGACTGGTGAATCTGTATGGTTACCTATGTTTACTGAGTATGTGCTAGACTTGTAGATCAGTATGATTATATGTACTTGTTGGTTATTGATTGTTATTGTGTATGTCGAAATGTTATGGTTTTTTGGGTTGTGGTGGTCCTTCTTTGTGTTGAAGGCCAAGATAGACAAAGCGGTCCGGATAGGCTAAAGGCCCGAGAGGCGGACCAGTCAGGCCGAAGGCTTGGAGAGCGGTCTAGATAGGTTGTAGGTCGTGCGAGGCAGTCCATTCAGAATGAAGGCTCATATTTTCATGTTGTTATCTATTTGGTTATGTGTGGAACTTTGAGGGAACTCACTAAGCTTTGGCTTACAGTTTAAGTTTTATTTTTCAGGTACTACAAATGATCGGGGAAAGGCGAAGGTGTGATCGTGCACATCTTTCAGTTTTTATGAGAATTGATTTTGGGATACTCTCATTTGTGATATGACTTTAGGAAACTAAATTTTGTAAACGTTTATGGTTGTGGTTGGGTTTTGAAAAATAAAAATATTACCTTGATTTTTGGGATGTTTCAAGTTGGTATCAGAGCCCGGGCTTGAGAGAATTGGATGAGCATTCATGTGAATCCACACTCAAACTAAGGATCTATAAAGTTTTCAAAATTATTTTCAAATTAAACAAGGAAGGATGAGATGTGTATGATCAGCCAGAGCTAGAAAATGTACCCCAAGATATCCACACTGTTATTTGCTTTTGATGATTATGATAGAACTGCGTGCTAGTTTTAGGCTAAGGATCTTCAGGAATTGCATGCTAAAATTTCCTGATGTATGATGCCTAATAACCTAGGAAAATTTCTTGTATGCTAGATGGAATTGACATCATTACTATAGTTTTTTAGTGTGTACATCATAGTTTTACATAAATAGGATTTTATAGCTTGAGAATGTTTGATTTAGACTTATTTCATGTTCCTCGTCTGGTTGTGGACTTAGGGTAGAATCAAGTATTCGACTGTCTGTGGAATCCCATGTTATTTATGATTAGCATGCACGAACGACTATAGTTTTGGAGGAAGTTCCATGAATGAGTATGGAGGTAGTAGGCCAGCTTGAGAGAATTATTAGTTACTCTCGAGAGATGGATATAGGGCGTATGTGTATTCCGTATGCTTGGGCCTATTGGCTAGGGAATTGCATGTGAGCATTTGCCTAGCTTTTTTTATGATAACCTACTGTCAGTTGGTTTCGCTGCTCGAATGTTGCTTGATTTGTGCTTTGTATGACTCATATCGATGTGAGTTAACAATTAAATGAATATGTTAAGTTACATGTTACAAATGTAAAATAATTTTAGAATGATTGATTTGGCTCTATTGCGCAGCTCTCGTTTGAGTCTAACAGTTATAGGGTTGGGTCTTTTAGTCGAAGGATTATTTAATCTTGGGTGCATGTAATTGTATTCATGGAGTAGTTAGCTTACATTGGTAGGGGATTTTCAGCAGTTGATGGCAGGGTGAGATGGGGATCCTAGGAGAGCCAAGGAAGTGCTTTAGTATGAATGATACGCTGTTTAGCGGGTTTTGGGAGTACTATTATGAGGAGGTGACTTAGAAGACTCAGTATGATTCTTTAGAAAAGTATGGATAGGTGTGGAAGGTAGTATTGGGCCCGTAATACTGGAAACACAAGATCCATACTCGAATCGAGGAACGTCATGAGGATTCTAAGAAGCTAGTAGAGGATTTAAGTGTGGATTTATGTTTTGTAGGTAAATTGTGATGGATTAATGATGACATTTTGGTTGTGAGATGACAATTTGGTTTTGTTTAATAGGATTTTGGTGCTCGAGCGGGAAGTAGAGTCCTCCGAGATTGATACAGATGACACATGGTTGCGCGATTGGATTACCACAGAGGTTTCATTGATTTTATTGGAAGAATTGCTTGGTATTGTTGGTCGAATTGTTGACAGGATGATTGTCAAGTTTGAGGAGCAAGTTGCAGCCATTCGCACTATGGAAGAGACCATTTAAGCGACTAGGGGGAGAGATCTTGATGTGGGAGCGTATCCAGGGAAAAGGAAGCAAGCACAGGATCCAGAAATTACAGTGATGGGTGAAGAGTTCAATGTTGCTAACCTAAGTACTGGAGACTAGAGGGACCACGTCATGAACATTAAGGATAAAAGAACCCTTGAGACTGTGTGTTGCAAGTTCAATTGTGGCAGATGCGGACGAAAGGGCTATGTTCGCCAAGATTGAACCTTGGAGGTAGATTTATGTCATCGTTGTCATTGTCCTGGCCATAATAGGGCAAATTGCCAACGGTTGACGACCAAAGTAGCTAAAGCTCCATCATTCGCGGTTTTCCAGGGAGCGGAGTCGGGAACTCAAGACCTTGTAGGTATGTATCATATTCGAACCCTTTATGCTCTTATTAGTTATGTTTATGATCATATGATTATGTGTTGGTGACATTATGATCGTTTTTCTTGAATATCCACCTCAGAATCAAAGTTTCTTTAAAATTGCATGGTTTGTATTATTATCCAAAGGATTGACATATGCAATTTTGCATGCCAAGAGCTATGTTTAGAGGGTATGGGATGAACCGGTTTTATGCATCAGTGTGGAAGGCGTCAGCTAATGATGGAGTAATCCCTGAGTGGGGGTAGGACTGAGTGTTCTCTAAATAAAGCATCATCCATATTGATTTTGATGGTCCCATCTCAATGGTTTGGAGTAAGTGCTAATGTAAGTTCGTTAGATTTTTGGTATATGTTAAATTTTTCATGGTGGTGAGGATTTAGGGATTGATCAGGAGCGGGTGCAGGGTGAGTTAATGTCATATTCATGCTTTCATGGTTGTGTGCATGGTCCTTGCGTCGGAAGTTTCTAGATAAAGGATCTCGTTGTAGTGGATTGTCCTATCTAGCGTGCGTCGCTCGGGTTGTATGTTAGCTCGTTGAACCAATCATGATCATTACTAAGGGTAGAGCTATTGTGGATTTATCAATCTACTTTAGGATGTAATGGATGCACTTGTGCATGAGTTTTGGTTGGTGGATGAGATTGTTAGAGAATTATCAAGTAGTATCAGTTGACGGTGTTATGTGTGCAACGACCTTTTTGTAAGTGTCGACCAATGGATATTTGGGGACCCATGAATGGAGCTTTGAAGTAGCGTTGAATAATTTTCAGGAAGGACTTTCGATCTACTTGGAATCCGATTTCGGCGGGTCGCGCCAGTATGGTTAGAAAGGAGTCAGTCCAATCTCGGCTGTGATAGCGTTCAATAATTTTGGTTCAATCAGTGGAGAAACTGTATGATCGATTTGATTATTTAATGTAACGACATGAAAATTTAAAACAAAATTTCCATTTTTAAAATGCATACTTTTATAACACTTTGTAAAACAATCTTATTTGTTCAATTTTCAAAACATAACTCCATATTTGAATAATTAATAATCCAGGATCCTCAAAACATAGCTCTTACTCTGGTGAGTACAATCAAGTCGGTGCCGTCCCGCTAACCTGAAAACCTGAAACACATAACACATAACACTGTAAGCACGAAGCTTAGTGAGTTCCCCAAAATACCACATACAACACATACGCCACTCGAGGCTACAGTACGGCCCTCTGGTCGATGTGTCTCAACGGGACCCTCCAGTCCCGTAGCTCGTTGGACCCTCTGGTCCGTTCATATCTCGTAGGACCCTTCGATCCAGTATATATCGTTGGACCCTTAGGTCCGGTCTATATCGTTGGACCCTCCGGTCCGGTCTATAGAACATACCGCATACATACAACAAAAATGCACATAATCTTAAACATACACATAGCATACAAGACCCTTCGGTCTACACATAATACCACTCTAGGTAATGTATAGTGAGAATACTCACATCGGGTGAAGAACAGCTCCTATAAACACTGCTGCTACGCACCGGGCTCTAACACTATGCCAAACCCACAATTCTCTCAATTAGGAGCTAAGTCCAACTTCTCACTTATTGGGTCTAAAGATAGACCACCTACCAGTCCATTAATTCCCTAAGCCCATTGGGCCCACCAAGGCCCAATAATAAATGGGCCCTCACACGACCCAAGTCTCAAACTAAGAGGCTAACCCAAACCAAGGGCCCAAAGCGCATATATCCACTTCTCTAGTCCAAGACTCAATTGCATGAAGTCCAAACTCCAGGCCCAACATAACGCTTAGCCCAAAAACCCCCAGAAGGAGTTACACGAGGCGTACGCCCTTTGTACGCTCAGCGTACCCAAACACGCATGGAACTGATCGGGGACCTCAACCCACTACGTTACGCGTTCTGAGACTTACACCCAGCGTAAGTCCCAGACTTATCCTTTCGATATTTTTGGTCTGAATAGGTTAAGACACGGGCTCATATCCCAAATCTAGCCTATCTACTGCCTCTTAAGCCTTAAAGTCGGAACCTTTAAGCCTTTGCATGGCTATAAAGACCACCAACCTCTCCAAACTCTTAACCTTTTTCCTCATTAAGTCCTTAACTCAAGCTTGTCTTAATATTAACGACTAAGACTAGATTTTTATGAACTAACAACTCATAATACACTGAAAATAAGACAGATTCTAGCTTATGGAGGCCATTTGCTCATAAAGCCTCCATCTTGGGACCAAAAACCCTAAAAGTTGGTCCATCAAGCACATTACAAACATGATAAGGAAATCTCTGATCTTTTTACCTCTAGAAGAAGCTCCACCCTCTAAAGAACTCAGATCCAAACTTGTACTCCAACTTCTAGCCTCCACAATGACCTCCTCTTCTTCTTCTCCATCACACAAAGGCTCTTTCTAGCTAAAACACTCACACACCACTTTAGAACGATGATGATGCTCTCTTAGGGTTTCTCTCTGTGAAATGGTGGCTGAGGATAAGGCCATAGCATTCCTTATATAGTGCACAAGTATCATTTAGGGTTTTGCATCTGGGCCGACTACACCGAGTGTAATCTTTGGTACGCCTAGCGTACCTAGCAGCGTCCGCGTCAAAAACCATCCCACGAGTACGCGCAGCGTACTCGCCTACCACACTCTTCTTTTGTGGACTAAACTTCACAACTTGGAGAAGAAGTAGGGTTAAATAGATACATCCAAATTCCCGGATGTTACAATTCTCCCCCTCTTGAATTAGATTTCGCCCCCGAAATCGCTCCTTACAACACAGTTCGAACCTAACTAGCCAAGAAGCACCACCGAAGGTCCTCAAACCATATGAAAATCACTTCTAAAGATACTCGATCCCACCAAGGACTCCTGACCCGAAAGGGGCAGACCCAACTGCCGCTGCGGTACTCAATCTGAATCTTCAGAACTTGAAAACTCTTGCGGTCTACCTTCTTGCCATAACACTCTCGAAACATCACCCTGTTAATCGTCCACCGACTAACAGACCCTAATAACACTCTACCAACCCTGATTCCCTGATCAATTGCGATCGCGACCTCAAAAGGAACAGAAAGGTCATAATCTCCTCCTTTCTTCAGGTCTTACTGCAAGATCCGTCATCACGATTCATCAGAGAGAATGAACACCCAACTCTAATCTCGAACACCAGAAAGTTATCATGCTTGCCTGAAAATATCCTCTGACCTCTATAAACCCAATAGATGAACCTCAAGTTCACCTATTCCATAACCATAAGGTCTCACCGATTTCCCATCTTAAAATTACTGTCTCAACTCTTAGTGACGCACAAGTCACTCCATTCGCTTTACCTCGTGCAAACAGTACAACTCTACTGAAGATCGAATCACCCTTGAACTCTGTTGATTATTGCCCAATAGTTTCGTGCATCCCGTTGCACCTCCCGAACCAAGGCCCTGACCTACTCAGGTCCAAGACATTAGATGACAACAATACCCCTCACATGGAACCCACCTCCGATTCCAGAACCTCATCTCGTCTATCCAACACACCACCAGGACTCAACTCAACTCGATAGTTTGGTCCGACCCAAAGTTGGAACCACTCTAGTATAGTTGTGTATGTTCTTCATCTAGTATAGTTGTATATGTTCTTCTTCTAGTATAGTTGTATATGTTCTTCTTCTAGTATAGTTGTATATGTTCTTCTTCTAGTATAGTTGTATATGTTCTCGTAGTAATGTAATGTATATGTCCTCATAGTAATAAGTATTGACTCATGAATGAACTGACTCATTGATCTAGCAATAATATAAGTATGATCCTGTGCTACCCCGATGGTAGTTTACTAATGATGTAACTAGTACGCATCAATATGGAAACACCTTTATGTCTATATATGTACACTTGATATATAATTAATATTGAAACGACCTTCGGACGGCTACCCGATATCCCACCAGACCACATCTCAAGCGCGAAAAGGAAATAGGGCGGATGGCGTTCCTAAGCCTTGTAAACATTGCTTATACAACTATACATATGCGGGCATGAAATTTATAATAAGTGTAACAAAGTTTATGTAAAAGTAATTGATGAGTAAAAGAGTTCGTAAAGCAGTTTGAAGTAAAACAGTTTGAACGGTAAGAAAATCATTGGTTTTGTAGTTATTAATCACATGTGATTGATGTAATTACTATAAGTATTCAACTTGTATTCCCCCCCCCCCCATAAAATCATTTAAAACATTTAAAAGTATTTCAAAGGTTAATTAAAGGGGTATGAACTCACTTGTAATGAGTGGATTGGATTGAAGTGTTGGATACGGCGCTAGGTGACAAATGGAGACTTGTACACACGCACGAGCCTAGTTATGATATAATGAACATATATATAACTAATTAGCCAATTTATAACTAATAAATTAAGTTGAGACACTCTAGAACATGAAACACTTGGTATAAGTGTTATAAGTCCTAAGGGGTGCATCTAGGTTGTTGTGGGACAAGGCTAAAGGGTTTTAGGGTTCCAAAGGAGCCTATACATGAGTTTACTCTTCAATAAACTCCACACAAGGAGTTTACGTTCGTAAACCCTTGAGTTTACGGCCGTGAACTCCTAGGCTTAATGTCCTTTGGTGTTTTGAAGTTCTAAATGATCCTTAGAAGCAATTCTACTTGTTGGTTTAATCCTTGGAAGATTTTAGGGCATTAATACACTCGTATGAGGAGTTTACGGCCCCAAGGCCATTTCCTTTTGAGTTTACTGTCGTAAAATCATATGGAAAGGGGTTTTTTTGTGTTTTCAAGTCCCATACTCATCTAGGATATGTTTTAGACAATTATCTAAGGCTAATGAAGGCCTTACGCATACTTTGGTACCCCCTTTTGATGTTCACGGCCCAAAGACCATTTCTATAAGAGATTACGGTTGTAATCTCTCTTTGGGATGGGTCTTTTATGTTTTAGAGTCCTTAAATTAGCTAGTAGAAAATCAAGGTAATTGACCTAGGCTTTAGGAGTGATTAAAGCACTCTTTGGCCCTTGATTTTGGAGTTCGTGGTCCAAGAACTTCTTGGGCCGTGAACACCTAAATCTTGGTGTTCATGGATGGTTTCTAGTCTTATAAACACTAGAATACAAGCCTAAGGTGGTTACATATCATGGGGGAAAGACTAGGCATCATTTTAGGAGTTTACTCCCCAAGGTGTTCTTGGGCGGTAAACTCTCGAATCTAGTTGTTTTGTTATGAAATCAATGTTATTAAGCATATTACTAGCTATATAATACAACTAGAGAGAGGTACTCACGATTTGGGATGAAAACCTGAAGATCTGTGAGAGAGAAAATGACTTTTCTCTAGTTGGAAATGTAACTAATGAAATAATTTGGTTAAGAATCCTATATATAGTCCTGGGATTTTTGGCAGAAAATATTTTTATTCAAGAAATAAACTCTAATATCATAAGGTTTTGAAATACCCGAGTTGCACAAACCCATGTGCGTCCACTCTCCTAATATCTCCTTAAACGTAAACCCTGAAATACTCAAACTTATTCGGAAAAGTCTGAAATTCACTGCAACTGATCTAACTTCTATTGACTTGATAATGTTCGTACATAATGGAAATTTCGGGTTGTCACATCATCCCCTCCTTAGAAGGAATTTCATCCCGAAATTAGAATTTAAGCAAATAAATAGTTACAAATAACTAAGTAAAAACACGAGGATATTTCAGTTTCATCTGATCCTCGCGCTCCCAAGTGAATTCCGGTCCTCGCTTGGCGTTCCAGCGAACCTTCACTATCGGGATACGGCTCTGCTTTGTCTGTTTGACCTCTCGGTCCATGATCTCTACTGGTTCCTCCACTAAGTTGAGGCTCTCGTTGATCTCGATCTCATCGAGTGGAATAACAAGAGTCTCGTCGGACAGACACTTTTTCAGGTTCGAGACGTGGAATGTAGAATGTATGTTACGAAGTTTGTCGGGTATATTGAGTTTGTAAGCTAGAGGGCCGATTCTTGCGAGAATCTCAAACGGCCCTATATATCTCGGATTAAGCTTCCCACACTTACCGAAGCGTATCAAGCCCTTCCAGGGTGAGACTTTAAGAAGGACTTGGTCTCCCACCTGGAATTCCAAAGGTTTCCTTCGCTTATCCGCGTAGCTCTTCTGTCGGTCTCTAGAGGCTTTCAATCGTTCACGGATTTGAACGATCTTCTCTGTCGTTTCCCGAATGATTTCAGGATCTATGAGAGTACTGTTAGAAACTTGCCCCCTAGCTAATTGGGTATCACCCACTTCAGCCCAGCACAGAGGGGATCTGCACTTTCGGCCGTAGAAGGCTTCAAATGGAGCAGCCTTGATGCTCGTGTGATAACTGTTGTTGTAGGAAAATTCGACAAGGGGTAAATGAGTATCCCATGCCTTTCCAAACTCAATCACACAGGCTCTCAACATATCTTCCAGTGTTTGGATGGTCCTCTCGCTTTGTCCGTCTGTCTGTGGATGGTAGGCTGTGCTCATGTCCAGCTTTGTTCCCAGGGAATGTTGTAGCGATTGCCAGAATCTTGAGGTGAACCTACTATCTCTATTGGAGATAATGGATACAGGAACACCATGCAGTCGTACGATTTCCCTAATGTATGTTCTCGTAAGCTTCTCCATCTTGTCAGTTTCTTTGATAGGAAGGAAGTGTGCTGACTTGGTCAATATATCGACGATGACCCATATGGTATCAAGTCCATCCGTTGTCTTGGGCAACTTGGTTATGAAATCCATAGTGATCCGCTCCCACTTCCATTCTGGAATCTCTGGTTGTTGTACTTCTGGTACTCAACCTTAACCTTTCCTCAAGTAAGGCATTTACTTACAAAGGTAGCAATCTCCGCTTTCATTTTAGGCCACCAGTATAACTTTTTAAGATCCAGATACATCTTATCTGAACCTGGGTGGATGGAATACCGAGTGTTGTGCGCCTCGGTCATGACCAAGTCTCGGAAACCACCGTGCTTCGGTGTCCAGATCTGGTTCATGAAATATAAGGCTCCTCCACCCGTGGCTTCTAAATTTTTATCCATTCCTCTAAGGGATTCACTCTTCACGTTTTCAGGTTTCACGGCTTCAAGCTGGGCCGCCTGAATTTGCTTAGACAAGTGTGAATGGATAGTCATTCTCAATGACTTGACTCTTCGACCAGACTATTCCTTCCGACCTAGGGCGTCTGCTACTATGTTGGCCTTACCCGGATGATAACGAATATCACATTCATAGTCATTGAGTAGCTCGACCCACCGTCGTTGTCGCATGTTGAGGTCCTTCTGATCGAATATGTGCTGTAAACTCTTGTGGTCGGTATAGATAGTGCTTTTCATTCCGTACAAGTAATGTATCCAGATCTTTAGAGCAAACACAACTGCTCCTAGTTCAAGGTCGTGGGTCGTGTAGTTAACTTCGTGTGTCTTCAATTGTCTCGAGGCGTAGGCGATGACCTTACCTCGCTGCATCAGAACACACCCGAGCCCTTGATTCGATGCATCGCAATAGACTACAAAGTCTTCTATCCCTTCGGGGAGGGATAGTATTGGTGCGGTGCATAAGGTTCACTTGAGCGTTTGGAACGCTCTCTCCTGTTTTGCTTCCCAGTCAAAGGCCACGCCTTTCTGGGTCAGTGTTGTAAGAGGTTTTGCAATTCAGGAGAAGTTTTGTATGAACCAGCGGTAGTAGCCAGCAAGACCTAGAAATTGACGTATTTATGTAGGCGTCTTCGGTGCTGACCGGTTCTCAATGGCCTTAATTTTGGATGGGTCCACGTGGATTCCTTCATCGCTTACCATGTGTCCTAAGAATTTGACTCTTCGGATCCAAAATTCACATTTAGAGAACTTCGCATAGAGCTTCTCCGTTCGTAAGGTTCCTAGAACTTGTCGCAGGTGATCGCCATGCTCTTCCTTACTTCGGGAGTAGATCAGGATGTCATCAATGAAGATAATGAAAAACTAATCCAAGTAAGGTCGGCATACTATATTCATCAGATCCATGAAAACTGCAGGCGCATTGGTCAATCCGAATGGCATCACCACGAACTCGTAGTGTCCGTAACGAGTTCGGAAGACTGTCTTCGGAACATCCTCCTCTAACACTCGTAACTGGTGATATCTGGATCTTAGGTCAATTTTGGAAAAGTAGTTCGCCCCTTGCAGTTGGTCAAATAGATCGTCTATGTGAAGCAGAGGGTAACGATTCTTAACCGTCAGTTTGTTGAGTTCCCTGTAGTCGATGTACATACGGAATGATCCGTCTTTCTTCTTAACGAACAAGACCGGTGCTCCCCAAGGCGAGAAACTTGGTCTTATAAAGCCCTTGTTGAGCATTTCGTTAAGTTGACCAGATAGTTCCTGCATCTCTGCTGGTGCTAATCAGTAGGGCGACATGGCTACTGGGGTAGCTCCTGGGACTAAGTCGATTCTGAACTCGACTTGTCGTTGCGGAGATAATCCTGGTAGCTCTTCTGGGAAGATTTCAGGAAAGTCGCTCACTACTGGAATGTTCTTCCACTCTTTTGTTTCGAGGCTCATATCGACAACGTGAGCAAGGAATGCATGGTATTCTTTACGTAGATACTTCTGTGCTTGAATACTTGATATAATACGTAGACTCGCACCGGGTTTGTCGCCGTAGACGATAAGAGTTTCGTTAGACAGGATGTTTAGACGGACTGCTTTCTCGTAGCACTTGATGTCGGCGCGATGAAGACTTCACCAATCCATGCCGATGATGACGTCGAAGCTTTTAATCGAGACCGGCATAAGGTCGATTGGAAATGAATGGTTATCTAGAGTTAGGGTACAACCTAAGTATATGCTATTCGTGCTCTCAGTTTTTCCATTAGCCATTTCTACTGTGAATTGTTCTTTAAGTGCGTGTGGTTGTTGTTTAAGCATGCGAGCAAATTTATGGTTCACGAAGCTTCGCTCCGCTCCACTATCGAACAGAATGCATGCATAGGATTTATCGACGAGAAACGTACCAGTCACCACCGTCGGGTCAGCAACGGCTTCCCCATGGCCTATTGCTAGTACTCTCCCTGCTCTGCCAGCATTCTTCGCTTTGGGGCAGTCCCTCTTATAGTGGCCCACCTCGTGACATCCATAGCAGGTCTGGCTCATGCCAGAGCTGGGGACTTGGGTGATCGGCCTCGCCGGAGATTTACAGAAACGGACTGTGTGTCCTTTCTTGTTGCAGTTAGAGCACTGCATTTCACGGCAGGGGCCGTTGTGGTGGAAGTTGCATTTGTTGCACTTAGGCAAACTTTCAGCATACTGCCTCACCGGAGCAGGAGCAGCAACAGGGGTTATTACGGCATGCACAGCCACAACTTGCTGCTTTTTGGCAGCTCGCTGTTTCTTCTTCTCTTCCCAGAACTTCCGATTAGTGTCAGCGGGTTTGGAGGGTTCCGAGATGGCTAAGGTTGTTGTTGCTGCTGGGGCTTTGACTCCATGGTCAATGAGTCGTTGTCCCAGTCACTTGGCACTGTCGAAGGTAGCAGGGTTTGATGATAGGGCATTCCCCTGATACGGAGGCACTAGCCCCCATATGTACCTCTCGATCTTTTTCCCTTCAGTGGGAACCATATTAGGGCAGAGGCCACCAGTTCGCTGAACCTGCTGGTATATGAGACTACGTTGGAGCCCTTCATGGTTAAGCTCCACAGCTCCTGCTCCAATTTCTGGATTTCGCCCCTCGGGCAGTATTCCTCTATCATGAGGTCCTTCATGGTTTCCCAACCCATGTCATTCGCCACTACGAAAGTTAGCGCTTTAACGTGGCCATTCCACCACGTCTGGGCTTTTCCTTCAAAGGTGCATGCGGCATATTTGACTTTGCTCGCAGCAGGGCACAAACAAATTTCGAAGACTGTTTCAGTCTTCTCGAACCATTGCGAGAGGGCAATGACACCGCCGGTTCCATGGAAGGACTTCGGCTTGCAGTTGGTGAAATCCTTGTAGGAGCACTCTCTCGAGCGCACAGGGATTTCAATAGGAATTGAGTCAACAGGGGTTCCACCTCTGCTGGCATCAATAGAGTGATACTGAGCCATGGCAGTTGCCACCGCTGCAGCTACGGCAGCATTCAGGGCTGCAGTATCGATGACCGAAGGAGGAGGAGGTGGTGGAGGTGCAGGGTTATTCCTGGGAGATTTGCGAGGAGGCATCTTTTAGCTATAAGTTTATAAAAATAAACAAAATGGTAAGAATCAATTGTGAGTGACGTGAGAGTGACACATGGACTAACTAACCATAGCCCAACAGTTGAATGAGTGTTTTGAGATCACAACATAGAAGAATAGTAGGAAAACACAAGTGTACAGATTTTTCCCACAGATTAGGTAGTTGTCAATAATAGTGGTATTACTAATGCAATAAGTTCAGGGAAAATCGACCTAACATTAGGTCTTACATCATACCATATGGAGAAGTTTGACAGTTCTTAAATTCCTAGTTAGAGTACTGAAAGCTAGGAATATTTTACAGACAAGTGCTACTTAGAGCACAGATACTAAAGGCTATTCCTTAACCAAAAGACAAAGATGTACTAGGCATCTTCTAACGGCGATGGGAATTCCTCGGGCGAATCCTGAGGTCTGCCACTTAACGAACCACCTCTTGAAGGTGTCCCTCATGAGCCCTCTAACGGGCTCGAAGTTCCATGACTTTGGCTCGGGAGGCAGTTAGCTATTGTTGCAGGGTTTCATTGGTTCTCCTAGTCCATTCCATTTCTTCCTCAAGACAGCGGATGCGGACTGTGTTGACACCAGAGTTGGCATCAATCTCCATGACTCGGTCGATGGCTGCTCGACCTTACTCAACATTACGAGCTATTTTGCGGATAATGACAGCCAGAGCTTGGTCCGCAGAGCCACCTTCGCTGACATTGTAAAAGCTTCGGTCCCCAAAGTAAGGTAAGGGTTGACCCTGTTCGTCACTCCAGCGATTCAAGTTGGTTGCCCACAAGGGAGTGGGACCTGGGAAAGCTGGTCGAGGGTTATTGTTAGGGGCTTGACCTTCTGGCGGTAGGTTGTTGATTTCAGGCTCAGAGTCAGATCCATCAGAAAAGCCTTCTGCGAGGTGATCAGCCAAAGGGATTGGATGGTCATCTTCAGGCTCTTCTTTGATCCACCCAACATTGCCTTCATTTGGGAAGTACGGGTCGCCATGATGGAATCCAGCCATTTAGATATATGTGAGAAGAGAGGTATAAGAATATAGTATATAAGTAGCTTGTAATAGAACAAAATACCCCTATAGTATTTTAAGTTTAGGTTCTACTGATCTCCTTGTGGTGTTGTTGGTAAGTTTTTCGACTTGCTAACATATCAGAACCATTCTAGGGCATATGCTAATCACTCCTCGGACCAGCATAGTTGATCAGGCTATGCCATTCCCAGGACTGACCATACATCCCTGAGCTCACTTGTGATATTTAACAATCGTAATACGTTTGTTCTTGTCATTGTGACACTGATTTTAGTATGAATGCAGACTAGTATACTTCATTAAATATTTTAATATTTAAAGTATAGACTCTTGGTCAGAGTGTTTTAATCCCAAATGGGTTTATAGTTAGTATATCTTTTATGGGTTGATATACTCAATTCACTATAAACAATGCTCTGATACCAACCTGTCACACCCCAAAACCAAGAACGGCGGAAACGTTCTGGGGCGGAGGACGTCATGTAAAGTATCACAACACAGTATAACAATAAATAAGCAAACAACATCATCCATTGCATTAAATATATAATTTTAATACAAGTGTGTTCCGTACAGTTATAGACTCCAAAAAGTAAATCAAAATAATAAGATTTGTCTTGGATGCGCTCCATCTTCTCAAAAGATGGCCTCGGTACCTGTCTACTGACGACCTGAGAATACAAGTTATTTTGAAAGAGTTTATCAGCATTAAGCTATTGAGTTCATAAGTATTTTAGCGTCGGTGTTTGTATCAAAACGTTTGAACGTAGTTTTAAGCATGAGTTTGTAAACATTAGTGATAAAAGTATGTGAATGTTTGTAAGTGTTTGTAAAAGTGTGAATCTCTCAGAAAAACCTATATTTTCTATTAAAAGTAGCCATCTACTAAGGCGTAACTGTTTTGTAAGTTCATTTATCGTAAAACTGTGTAATTTTTCCCAAGTGTAACTATCATTAAAAAAATATAGTTTGTACATTAATCCTTAAGTGAAATGATCATTAAATGTATGTAAAGGGTAAATTATTGTAGTACTGTAGTGTTGTATTATAGGAACTACTGCTGTACTAACTACCTTAAACCGGATTTATATTAAGGTATCATGTGATTAATTGTACCATACTATCAACTACGTAACAACGAAAAATGTAGGTCGTAAAAAGGTATGATGTTTGGCACCCACAGACCTGCAGGTCCGACTGTAGCTAGCATCAAGGTGTAGGATAGTCAATCCAGTATAGATCTATACACAAACTCACGCTCCCCCTCCAAGAGACTCTGGCTACAACTCGGGCCATGACATTTAAGGCATGCTCCGATACAGTGGATCATAATTTTTTCAATGTATTCAAGTATATGTAATGTATTGTTACTCGTTCTAGTACTGTTGTGTATGTTCTCTCTCTAGTATAGTTGTATATGTTCTTCATCTCATATAGTTGTATATGTTCTTCTTCTAGTATAGTTGTATATGTTCTTCTTCTAGTATAGTTGTATATGTTCTTCTTCTAGTATAGTTGTATATGTTCTCGTAGTAATGTAATGTATATGTCCTCATAGTAATAAGTACTGACTCATGAATGAACTGACTCATTGATCCAGCAATAATATAAGTATGATCCTGTGCTACCCGTTGGTAGTTTACTAATGATGTAACTAGTACGCATGAAAATGGAAACACCTTTATGTCTATATGTACACATGATATATAATTAATATTGAAACAACCTTCGGACGGCTACCCGATATCCCACCAGACCATATCTCAAGCGCGAAAAGGAAATAGGGCGGATGGCCTTCCTAAGCCTTTTAAACATTGCTTATATAACTATACATATGCGGGCATGCAATTTATAATAAGTGTAATAAAGTTTAAGTAAAAGTAATTGATGAGTAAAAGAGTTTGTGAAGCAGTTTGAAGTAAAACAGTTTGATAAACAGTTTGAACGGTAAGAAAATCATTGGTTTTGTAGTTATTAATCACATGCGATTGATGTAATAACTATACGTATCCAACTTGTATCCCCCCCCATAAAATCATTTAAAACATTTAAAAGTATTTCAAAGGTTAATTAAAGAGGTATGAACTCACTTGTAGTGAGTGGATTGGATTGAAGTGTCGGATACGGCGCTAGGTGACAAATGGAGACTTGTACACACGCACGAGCCTAGTTATGATATAATGAACATATATATAACTAATTAGCCAATTTATAACTAATAAATTAAGTTGGGACACTCTAGAACATGAAACACTTGGTATAAGTGTTATAAGTCCTAAGGGTTGCATCTAGGTTGTTGTGGGACAAGGCTAAAGGGTTTTAGGGTTCCAAAGGACCCTATACATGAGTTTACTCTTCAATAAACCCCACACAAGGAGTTTACGGTCGTAAACCCTTGAGTTTACGTCCGTGAACTCCTAGGCTTAATTTCCTTTGGTGTTTTGAAGTTCTAAATGATCCTTAGAAGCAATTCTACTTGTTGGTTTAATCCTTGGAAGAGTTTAGGGCATTAATACACTCCTATGAGGAGTTTACAGCCCCAAGGCCATTTACTTTTGAGTTTATTGTCGTAAACTCATATGGAAAGGGGTGTTTTTGTGTTTTCAAGTCCCATACTCATCTAGGATATGTTTTAGACAATTATCTAAGGCTAATGAAGGCCTTACGCACACTTTGGTACCCCCTTTTGATGTTCACGACCCAAAGACCATTTCTATAAGAGATTACGACCGTAATCTCTCTTTGGGATGGGTATTTGATGTTTTAGAGTCCTTAAATTAGCTAGTAGCAAATCAAGGTAATTGACCTAGGCTTTAGGAGTGATTAAAGCACTCTTTGGCCCTTGATTTTGGAGTTCACGGTCCAAGAACTTCTTGGGCCGTGAACACCTAAATCTTGGTGTTCATGGATGGTTTCTAGTCTTATAAACACTAGCATACAAGCCTAAGGTGGTTACATATCACGGGGGAAAGACTAGGCATCATTTTAGGAGTTTACTCCCCAAGGTGTTCTTGGGCGGTAAACTCTCGAATCTAGTTGTTTTGTTATGAAATCGATGTTATTAAGCATATTACTAGCTATATAATACAACTAGAGAGAGGTACTCACGATTTGGGATGAAAACCCGAAGATCCGTGAGAGAGAAAATGGCTTTTCTCTAGTTGGAAATGTAACTAATGAAATAATTTGGTTAAGAATCCTATATATAGTCCTGGGATTTTTGGCAGAAAATATTTTTATTCAAGAAATGAACTCTAATATCATAAGGTTTTGAAATACCTGAGTTGCACAAACCCATGTGCATCCACTCTCCTGATATCTCCTTAAATGTAAACCCTGAAATACTCAAACTTATTCGGAAAAGTCTGAAATTCACTGCAACTGATCTAACTTCTATTGACTTGATAATGTTCGTACAGAATGGAAATTTCGGGTTGTCACACCATCCATTGCCTTAGATAACCACTTGTCGTCTCAACTGACGACCCCAAAATTATCCGAAATCCAAGACATTATTCGGATACCTCGATACACCACCCTAGAACCTCACAATGTCTCGTCTCAACCACTGATCTCCCTGATATACAACCCAAAATTCGGAATATTTCAAATTCTTACTTTGAAATATGGAGGGATCGTCAACGACCTAGAACATGTTGTTGGCAATCCGAAACTCCTTCCCATTTTGCTCATATCCATGCCAGAATACTCATAATGACTTTGAAATTGTTTGACTGCAATGAAAACATATAAGGTCTGATCCCTGAGTGGTGGTAGCAGTACAATCCCTGCTGAAATGACTAGTCCGGCGACACTTGAAGCAGCCAGAATCACCCCCACTACCACTCATGCACGCACCCTCGTGCGTCTTACCACACTTGCCACAATGACTACGTCCCTGATAATCCATCAATCTCACATCCAACCCCTTGGGTCTCTTTCCTATACCTGCGGCTACCTGTACATCCCCTTGCTTCCTCTTTCTGATGTGCTCCAGATCAATCTCCCTTTCCCTGGCCTGAGCAATCATATCCTCCAGCGTCTTTCAGCTTGACCTGCTCACAAACTCACTGATGTCACTCCTTAGCATCTCGTGATATCGGGCCTTCTTCATTTCCTCATCCGCGACATACTGTGGAACGAGAAGAGCCCTCTCCCTGAGCTCGGTGGTGATTTCTGCCACTGTCTCTGTAGTCTGCTGCAGATCCTGAAACTCCTGTGCTAACTGCTGCACCTTAATAACTGGTGCAAACTCGGTCCTGAACCTAGCCGAGAAATCAGCCCATGTCATCGCGTCCAATGCGGCATCATCTCCAATAGTATGCCCAACCTCCTCCCACCAGTCCCATTCTCGGTCCTTCAGAAGACAGGAGGCCAGTCGGACCTTGTCCCCCTCGTATGGAAAGCGTTGGCAACATTGGCCATGTAACAGCCCGGAATTCCAGGTATTGTTATATTTATGATTTTGGGTGTTTTAAGAGGGGACTCGGCGAGTTGGAGCTCAGACTCGCCGAGTAGGATCGCGAATCTGGTCGCGGGTTCGCGACTGGACTCGGCGACTCCGTGTTGTTTAGCGAAACCCTAACTTCCCAGGTTTGGGACATATATAAGGGGCCTTATGGCCGTCGTTGTTCACCCTAGTCCTTTGAGTGAAACCCTAATTAGATTGTGAGCATCTGGAGCAAGGTAGAAGACCATTATTGATCTTGGAAGTGTTATTTTGCAAGGAGGAGGAGGCTTGGTTAAGGGAACAACAGGAGAAGCCATATTCTGAGGGTTGGGGACACAGAGCAATGTTATTCAGGTAATATTTTCGAGTTGTTCCCTTCTATGTTGATGTGTATATGGATTTAGGGTTTATTGAACCCTTTTGTGGCTAGATCGAGTGTTTCCTTAGTCCCCCAAACGATTGGAACCCTATATTGGGACCCTTGGAAGTCCAGAGTGTCCCATGCCTGAGTTTTTCGGGAATCAATGGAGGTTTTGGATTGGAATCCTTATGCCTTAGGTCAAAAACGTCAATTATGAGTCATGGGGTGTATTATGAGCACCGAAATAAGGACTTTACGTGATGAACCAGTCTAGGAAGGCCAGACCTATGAATTGCCGGAGCAGATCTGACCTTAGAAAGCAGTTTGAGCGGTTGCATGGCATGGACTCGCCGAGTCTGATGAACAGACCCGGCGAGTAGCTTGAAGATTGCCTTAGAATGGTCCTGTCCGGGTTATGGGTTGGATCGGTGAGTCAGGGCGAGTTAGAGAGGGTTAACAGGTGGTCTGAGTAGAACTGGGACTCGCCGAGTTGTTCTTCAGACTCAGTGAGTTGAGTCGGGGTGGCCCCGCGATTCTTCCAGGAGGAACTCGTCGAGTCAGGGGAGATACTCGACGTGTAGAAAGGGAATCTTAAAGAATTGGTGAGGACGTCTAGACTCGCCGAGTCGCCCTAGCGCTCGCCGAGTCCGGTCAAAGTTGACCGTTGACCGTTGACCAGAGTGGACCTGTGTTGACTTCTTAGGGATAGTCAACATTAGAGATATAAAGTTTTAACTAGGACATATAATGTTATAGGAGGATTAGAGTTCGGAGAATCGGGCACGAGGGATTCCCAGGGTTGTGAGATATCGAGACATGCGAGGTGAGTCTTCTCACTATACTTTACCTTGAGTAGGTAACCAGAGTTATATGATAGAGTATTTGTATGCTATGTATGTTATGTGTTGCACTGCATTCTTCTATGTGATTTATGTTATGCTTGTTTACAGAGTTAGAACCTGAGGGTTCACAGAGTATGGGTGCACGGACCCACAGAGTTGTAGCCTCGAGTGGCTAATATGTTTGATGTGGTATTTTGGGGAACTCACTAAGCTTTATGCTTACAGTGTTGGTGTTATTTGTTTCAGGTACTAGTGAGGATCGCGGGAAGGCGCCGGCCTGATCAGTGCACACACGCGGGATTTTATATTATGTGATCTTGGGGTTTTTATATGTTATGAAATGAATTACAAACAATGATGTTTTTATGAATATTAAATGAATTTTGCCTTTATAAAATGCGAAAAATTGTTTTTAAATTCTTGGTGTTACAATTTGGTATCAGAGCCTTGGTTTGAGGGATTCGAGTACACCTCCGGGCGTATTTGAACTCAAACTGAGGATTTGAGATGTAATTTTGAAAAGATTAAAAGATTTTTGAAAAGACGCAGAGCAAGAGATGTGTGTACGATCAACCCGCGCCCGAACGGTGATTTCCCAAAATACCCTTACATTATGTGATGTTAATATTGATATGATGTATCTGTATGCTAGAGTAGGCTAGGCATTGCTATTAGAACTAGATTGGCCTGATTTGTGATGCCTTAGCCTAGGGAGAGGTGAGCTGCTATGAGATGCTTAAGAGTGAGTAGGTAGCAGCGAGGGACTTATGAGAGATCTATTAGAGAGTGGTCTACGCATGATAGAGTACTTGAGACCTGGAATCCGAAGAGGAGGACTTGGAATGTATTCTGGTGCGGTGCGGACAGTAGTATTGGGCCCGTACTACTGGAAGCACCGGAGCGGGGTGCAGCCCAAGTAAGAATCTTTGGAACGCCAAGAATCAAGGAGGAAAGAGTTGACGAGTGTGAGTGCGTTCGTGGGGATTCTAAATTTATTCTATGTCATATTTCAGCGGTAGATCATGGTGAGGACACGTTTCACGTCCGAGAGCAGTGGTACCAGTGAGGAGGATATCCGCCGGATCATCCAGGAGGAGGTAGCTGCAGCCATTAGAGCAGAGATTCCGGAGATGTTTGGGTCCATAAAGACCACGCTGATTGAGACGTTCGACGAGCATTATACCGCTCTTACTGAGGCTGCTGCTGCAGCGGCTACCGCAGCGGTGACTGCTGCAAGGCCGCAGGGTGGGGATGCGTTACTATTTCGGGAATTCAGCAACACAAAACCACCAGAGTTCGATGGGACCCAGGATCCGGTGGCAGCGATGAGGTGGATATCTGATATTGAGGGGTGCTTCTTCACTTGCTCGTCTCCTGAGCATTTGAAGGTCCGATTCGCGCTGAACCAGCTTCGCTTGGGAGCGAAGGACTGGTGGAAGTTTGCAACGGAGCATTATACACCTGCTGAGCTTTCTGCGGTGACCTGGGAGAGGTTCACCACCATGTTTCGAGATGAGTACGTTCCCCAGGTGGAGAGGGAGCGTTTAGCACAGGAGTTTCTGACCCTCAAGCAGGGTACTGAGTCTGTTACAGCAATCACGAGGATGTTCCACGAGAGGGCGATGTTCTGCCCTGAGCACGTGCCCACTGAGCAGGCACGTATGAGCCGCTACTTGAGCATCTTGAGGCGAGATATTCGGGAGTTCGCTGCGAACTCCTCGTACCGGACATTTGCCGAGCTTCAGGAAAATGCCCGGAAGAGGGAGATCGAGCTTGAGACTCAGGCCAGGGAGGAGGCGGAGTCTCAGGGGAGGGATCGGCGACCGGCACAGTCGCAGCCGGCCGCCAAGCGGGCCAAGCCTGCTGATCCCAGACCAGGGAGCCAGAAAGGCCGCACTTGCGGAAAGTGCGGCAAGGGGCATGACGGAGTTTGCCGAGTGGGGTCTTGCTACAAATGTGGCAAGGAGGGGCACATGGCCAAGGACTGCCCCAAGGGGTTTGCAGTGTGCTTTCACTGCAACCAGACTGGACACCGGAAGGCTGAGTGTCTGCTGCTGTGCGGAGCACCTCAGGGATCTGCTCCTGCCGCCATCAGAGCTACAGCGAGTCGGCCTATGAAGACCGAGGCACCGAGAGCTCGAGGGAGAGCCTTCCAGCTAACTGCGGAGGAAGTCCGCGCTGCGCCCGATGTGGTGGCTGGTACGTTTCCTTTCATGTATTTATATTGATGTTGAAATATTATGCTTATATTAGGTTATGCGTAGGTACCTTCCTTGTGAATTCCGTGCCTGCTTTAGTGTTATTTGACTCGGGTGCGAGTCGGTCTTTTGTATCTTTGGCCTTTAGTCAGCATATCAGTGTTAGTCGTGAGGCATTGAGTCAGCCTCTGAGAGTTTCCATAGCTGATGATAGAGTGATTTGTGCCACGGGGGTCTTCCGGGGATGTGTGTTAGAGATTTTCGGGGTTGAGTTTCCGATTGACCTGATTCCTATCGCGATGGGTGATGTCTGTGTCATTGTGGGCATGGACTGGTTAAGCCGATTCGGCGCAGTCATCGACTGCGAGCGTCAGCTGGTGACTATACGAGACCCTAGTGGGGGAGTTCTTTCGGTGTACGGCGAGGGTACGCGTTCGGGATCAGCCTTTTGTTTGGCCGCTAGAGCGAGGCAGTGTCTACAGCAGGGTTGTAAGGGTTTTGTGGCGTATGTGATGGATACGCGAGCGACTTCCGAGAGACCGAGTTCAGTTGGGGAGGTACCGGTGGTGCGTGAGTTTCCAGATGTCTTTCCCGAGGAGCTGCCGGGAGTACCTCCTGTGAGGCAAGTGGAGTTTGGTATTGATTTGATTCCGGGGGCCGCGCCTATCGCTAAGGTGCCTTATCGTCTTGCACCTCCAGAGATACAAGAGTTATCCTCGTAGCTTCAGGAGTTGCTGGGGAAGGGATTCATTCGGCCGAGCAGCTCACCGTGGGGAGCACCTATTCTGTTCGTCAAGAAGAAAGATGGTTCACACCGGATGTGCATTGATTACCGAGAGTTGAACAAGTTGACGATCAAGAACCGTTACCCATTATCGAGGATCGACGATTTATTTGATCAGTTGCAGGGAGCATCTTGGTTTTCCAAGATCGACTTGAGGTCGGGATATCATCAAGTGAAAGTGCGGGATGAGGACGTACAGAAGACAGCATTCAGAACGCGATATGGACATTATGAGTTTGTGGTGATGCCTTTTGGGCTCACCAACGCCCCGGCTGTATTCATGGATCTCATGAACAGGGTATGTAGACCGATGTTGGATCGGTCAGTGATTGTATTTATCGATGATATTTTGGTGTATTCGAGATCTAGAGAGCAGCATGAGGAGCATTTGAGGGAGGTCCTTGGGGTTTTGAGATCGGAGAAGCTTTATGCAAAGTTCTCCAAGTGTGACTTCTGGTTGCGGGAGGTCCAATTCCTAGGACATCTTATTAATCAGGAAAGGATATTGGTCGATCCGGCCAAGGTTGAGGCGGTGATGAGTTGGGAGGTGCCGAAGTCACCCTCTGAGATCAGGAGTTTCCTTGGGTTGGCAGGGTATTATCGGAGATTTATTAAGGACTTCTCCAGAATTGCAGTGCCACTCACTAGATTGACCCGAAAGGGGGTTGCATTCTCATGGGGACCCGAGCAGCAGACCTCTTTTGAGACACTTCGCCAGAGATTGTGCGAAGCCCCGGTGTTAGCTCTCCCGGAAGGGATGGAGGATTTTGTAGTTTATTGTGATGCATCTATTTCGGGGTTGGGTGCAGTTCTGATGCAAAGAGGGCATGTAATAGCATATGCATCGAGGCAGCTGAAGCCTCACGAGGCGAGATATCCCACGCATGATCTAGAGCTGGGGGCGGTAGTGTTCGCCCTCAAGATTTGGCGTCATTACTTGTATGGGGTTCGTTGCACGATATACACGGACCATAAGAGTTTGAAGTACTTGATGGACCAGCCCAACCTAAACATGCGTCAGAGGAGGTGGTTGGATGTGGTCAAAGATTATGATTGCGAGATCCTGTACCACCCGGGCAAAGCTAATGTGGTAGCAGATGCGTTGAGTCGTAAGGAGGAGAGCACTCCACTACGAAATGTATGTTTGAGGTTGACCGTGATAGCTCCAGTACTGGATGCCATTCGTGGGGCACAATCGGAGGCTATGCAACCGGAGATGCAGAAGAGAGAACGGGTCGTTGGTTTGGTTTCAGAGTTCGTTACGGATGTTCGAGGGTTGATGACCTTCCAGGGTCGGATTTGGGTACCGTTTGTGGGCGGTACACGTACTACTTTGATGGAGGAGGCACATCGATCGAAATTCTCGATCCATCCCGGGGCTACAAAGATGTATTTGGATTTGAGGAGAGAATATTGGTGGCCCTGCATGAAGAGGGACGTCGCGTGGTTTGTCGAGAGGTGCTTGACCTGCCGTAGGGTTAAGGCCGAGCACCAGACACCGCATGGCAAGTTGCAGCCATTGGAGGTTCCCGAGTGGAAGTGGGAACAGATCACTATGGATTTCATCACCAAATTGCCAAGGACTGCCAGAGGGGTTGATGCAATTTGGGTGATTGTAGACAGATTGACGAAGAGCGCTCACTTCCTTGCCATTAGTGAGAGTTCTTCAGCAGAGAAATTGGCGGAGGTGTATGTGAGAGAAGTAGTATCTCGGCATGGGGTGCCGATCTCGATTGTTTCAGATCGTGATGTGCGTTTCACTTCCAGGTTCTGGAAGAAATTTCATGACGAGTTGGGTACTAGATTGCATTTTAGTACCGCATATCATCCCCAGACAGACGGTCAGAGTGAGCGGACGATTCAGACGCTCGAAGACATGCTTCGGGCATGTGTGTTGGATTTTGGGGGTAGCTGGGATGCGTATTTGCCCTTGGCGGAGTTTTCCTACAACAACAGCCATCATTCGAGCATCGGTATGCCGCCCTTTGAGCTGTTGTATGGTAGGAGATGTCGGACCCCCATTTGTTGGGGAGAGGTGGGACAGAGAGTGATGGGCAGTATAGAGATCGTGCTTCAGACGACAGAGCAGATTCAGCAGGTTAGACAGAGGTTATTGACCGCCCAGAGCCGACAGAAAAGTTATGCAGACAGACGCCGGTCCGAGCTTGAGTTTCAGGTCGGCGACTTCGTACTCCTGAAGGTCTCTCCATGGAAAGGAGTGATTCGATTCAGGAAGAGGGGCAAGTTGGGGCCCCGGTATATTGGGCCTTTTCGTGTGATTACGAGGGTAGGACGGGTGGCCTACCGTTTGGAGTTGCCAACGGAATTGAGACAGATCCACGACACTTTTCATGTGTCGCAATTGAGAAAGTGTATAGCCGATGAGTCGGCAGTAGTTCCATTAGAGGACATTCAGGTGGATGCGAGCCTGAATTATGCCGAGAGACCAGTGGCCATCAGAGATCGGAAGATCAAGGTTCTGAGGAATAAGGAGATACCTCTAGTGTTAGTTCAGTGGCAGCACCGGAAGGGATCGGAAATGACCTGGGAGCCGGAGCGTGAGATGCGGGAGCAGCATCCGGAGCTATTTTCAGAGTGAGACTTCAAGGGCGAAGTCTAGTCCTAGTGGGGGAGAGTTGTAACAGCCTGGAATTCCAGGTATTGTAATATTTATGATTTTGGGTGTTTTAAGAGGGGACTCGGCGAGTTGGAGCTCAGACTCGCCGAGTAGGATCGCGGATCTGGTCGCGGGTTCGCGACTGGACTCGGCGAGTCCGGATATGGACTCGGCGAGTCCGCGCTGTTTAGCAAAACCCTAACTTCCCAGGTTTGGGACATATATAAGGGGCCTTATGGCCGTCGTTGTTCACCCTAGTCCTTTGAGTGAAACCCTAATTCAATTGTGAGCATCTGGAGCAAGGTAGAAGACCATTATTGATCTTGGAAGTGTTATTTTGCAAGGAGGAGGAGGCTTGGTTAAGGGAACAACAGGAGAAGCCATATTCTGAGGGTTGGGGACACAGAGCAATGTTATTCAGGTAATATTTTCAAGTTGTTCCCTTCTATGTTGATGTGTATATGGATTTAGGGTTTATTGAACCCTTTTGTGGCTAGATCGAGTGTTTCCTTAGTCCCCCAAACGATTGGAACCCTATATTGGGACCCTTGGAAGTCCAGAGTGTCCCATGCCTGAGTTTTTCGGGAATCAATGGAGGTTTTGGATTGGAATCCTTATGCCTTAGGTCAAAAACGTCAATTATGAGTCATGGGGTGTATTAGGAGCACCGAAATAAGGACTTTACGTGATGAACCAGTCTAGGAAGGCCAGACCTATGAATTGCCGGAGCAGATCTGACCTTAGAAAGCAGTTTGAGCGGTTGCATGGCATGGACTCGCCGAGTCTGATGAACAGACCTGGCGAGTAGCTTGAAGATTGCCTTAGAATGGTCCTGTCCGGGTTATGGGTTGGATCGGTGAGTCAGGGCGAGTTAGAGAGGGTTAACAGGTGGTCTGAGTAGAATTGGGACTCGCCGAGTTGTTCTTCAGACTCGGCGAGTTGAGTCAGGGTGGCCCCGCGATTCTTCCAGGAGGAACTCGTCGAGTCAGGGGAGATACTCGACGTGTAGAAAGGGAATCTTAGAGAACTGGTGAGGATGTCTAGACTCGCCAAGTCGCCCTAGCACTCGCCGAGTCCGGTCAAAGTTGACCGTTGACCATTGACCGTTGACCAGAGTGGACCTGTGTTGACTTCTTAGGGATAGTCAACATTAGAGATATAAAGTGTTAACTAGGGACATATAATGTTATAGGAGGATTAGATTTCGGAGAATCGGGCACGAGGGATTCCCAGGGTTGTGAGATATCGAGACACGCGAGGTGAGTCTTCTCACTATACTTTACCTTGAGTAGGTAACCAGAGTTATATGATAGAGTATTTGTATGCTATGTATGTTATGTGTTGCACTGCATTCTTCTATGTGATTTATGCTATGCTTGTTTACAGAGTTAGAACCTGAGGGTTCACAGAGTATGGGTGCACGGACCCACAGAGTTGTAGCCTCGAGTGGCTAATATGTTTGATGTGGTATTTTGGGGAACTCACTAAGCTTTATGCTTACAGTGTTGGTGTTATTTGTTTCAGGTACTAGTGAGGATCGCGGGAAGGCGCCGGCCTGATCAGTGCACACACGCGGGATTTTATATTATGTGATCTTGGGGTTTTTATATGTTATGAAATGAATTACAAACAATGATGTTTTTATGAATATTAAATGAATTTTGCCTTTATAAAATGCAAAAAATTGTTTTTAAATTCTTGGTGTTACAGGCCAACCACCTGCTGCTAGCAATGGGGTCCCTAGCCCCGTGGTAATCTGGAGCTCCACAAGCTCGGAACTCTCTGAATGTCAGTTTGCGCACCCCCACCAAAGCCATCATCTCAGTGCGAAAAGCCCCCAGCTTCTCATCCAGAAGCTCTAAAATACCCTCCTTAACCGACCCGAAGATCACAGGAGTCTGGTCTAGAATACTACGCGTAACCTTAGCTGATATCAACTCCCTCATCCGCTCCTCAAGCTGCTCGGCTCTTGAGCCTGAGCCTGATCCCTCCCCGATGCTTGATCCACCCACAGGTTTCTCGTGCAAATGCACCATGTTGAAAACATAACATAACAATCATCAGAATACGCATCACTACCAAGGGATCACACACGCTACAACTTCCCTAGTTTTATCTCAGCCCTTCTTGAATCGAGTACAGATCCTCTGCTTTCAGTAGTATGGGCCCCCTACTACCTTCCACATCTATCCGTACTTTCCTCAAGTATGGCCTCGACTCCACCAAGTCCCTTTCTACTACTACTGCTCCCAGAACTACTCTCATCCTAGGCTTGCCCTAGGGTAACCTCCAACCCGCACCCAGTCCTCAGCTACTGAAGGTATCTTTATAATGCCAATTAGCCACTACCTGAATACCATCACATGTGATGAGGCTCAGATAATCCTTTGAGTAAAGGACTCGTACCTACAACGGTTAGACTCAGACAAGAGCTGTGGAATAGGGCCAAATCATCCACTTTGAGATTATTCAACCCTGGTCACATGTGACTTGACGCATTCACCTAATGGCTAACTCCCATCACTTAGAATCCCACAAAGCACAAAGCAAGTAGCATTTAGACAAAAGGAAAATCTAACCACACATACATCCCGCAAGCAGGTAACACCTATCGCTAACCACATCCTAGAATTACCTTAGGGAAATCTCCGACCCACGAACTATCATAAAACATTCGGCCCATATACCACAACCCATGTTGTCCACATCCACCCTCGCTGTCGGCTGCCTTATGCGTGCAAATTATACACAGAACAGGATCTAATAGACTGTCAAATAAAAGACTCTACCATAAGTCCACAGAAAATAAGGTCAAATCAGCTATTCTAAGGCTATAAGATCCTAACCATATATAATTTTCAAAACATACACATTCCAATTACAAATAACAATTATCATTCTCATTCCAGCATGACATCCAATATCCTCATGGCTACACGTACCACACATCAGGCCAACCTATCGCTGACTACTCAGCACTATCGTGCAAGTCTACCAGCTCATACGACATATAAAGGCATCTCACCTAGCCCTAACTAGCATGCGGTTATCATAAGCATATCATATCTAAACAAACATGTATGGGTAATTTGGGAGAACTTACTTGAGCTCGTCTGATTACATGCACCACACCCTTTTCTTCTTTTCCCAAAATTCTTATCTTTTTCTCAAAGATCCTTTTTATAAGAAAGATTTTCGTTGAAAATTTTCATACCAAGTCCTCAGTTTGAGTTCAGACACACCCGAGAGTGTATCTAAATCCCTCAAACCAAGGCTCTGATACCAACTTGTAACGACCCAAAAATCATGACCAAAAATTTCGTTTTTAATTTAATAGATAAACCACAAGTGTCAATCTTTCATTCAAAACATATCACGTCAAAGTATCATGTCTAACACATTATTTTATTTTATTAGATTAAACATCCCAGACTAAAACTCCTTTGGTGTGTGTGTGCCAAGCGATCACCCCGAGCTCTTCCCTCCGCTACCGGAAGTACCTGAAACCAAAACTAAAAACCGTAAGCACGAAGCTTAGTGAGTTCCCCAACCTACCACATACCACATACTGGGCCCCCGCCCGTTGCATCGGTACTTTCCCGGCATCGGACTAACTCTGGCATCGGGCCCCACCCGGCATCAGGCCCCGCCTGACATCGAGCCCCGCTCGGAACACAAATTTGTTTCTCTTAGGCCCCGTCTGTCTCTGGGCCTGTCTTTGGGGCTCGCCACCTCTAAACTGACGCACTACAAATATGGTTTGTAACTTGCCTTGACAGCCACATGTCATGAAGGCCAATTCCATTTCCAAGATCCAATCCATTACTCCGACAAGATCTTCTTTTCCAATAAAAGTTGATGGCTTGTAAGTCATAAAGTCTTTATACTTGCATCTATTTCTCTCCACTCCATCCTCGTGGTTATTTCTCCTAACTACAAGCGGTTCAGTTTGACCAACAGATGTACTATAATTTTCTTCCTTAGATTGATCGTCATTTAATTCAGGTTGTTTAACAGGTATCGACAGTTCACTCCTGTTGTTTAGCAACATTTGCCTCATTTCCTCCCATTGTTCAGCCATCATTGCTTGAATCATGGCTTGTACTCTAGCCATTGTAATGGGTTCTGGTGCAGCTCCTGATATCGGCACCTGTTCCACCACTTAGGGTTGAGGTTGTTGGTTTCTATTTGCGTTTCCAGCTCCACTTTGGGTTCTTGCCATTATAATCTATACACCAAATTAGGTGAATTTAGATCTTTATTCATGATAGATATTTAAATTCTCCTTATCACTCCGAAACATTTACATGCTAGTTCTAATATCGTATTCGTATGCTTAGAATCCTGAACACATAATGTTTCCAGATCTGGTCGGCAACAGACCATAGATCCGAACAAATAATGGCATATATGGCAAACATATAGCATTTAGCACATAAAATCATTTTAGGCATCTTTCCTAAAATATACTAGTGCTCGTGTCTAAAATATGGTAGACACTCATCTACGATCATCACTTAGCATTCTAAGTTTAAGTCTAGAAATCCTACAAATTCCTAGTTCGCTTAAACTAATGCTCTGATACCAACTGTGACATCCTCAATTTCTCGACTAGAAAAGACCGATTCAATTTATGCTTTTAAAATAAAATCAGAGTAATCTTTTAAAATATGTTGCAAAATTTGTCTCCAAAACAAAACATGATAAGAATTTATTAAAACATTTCTTAAAGAAATATATATTTTCATTATATATTAAAACATTGGGAATTCATGTTCCGATGCACACCAAAAGCATAAATAGTACATTATAAACCTTACAACAGTTATTTACAACTACTGACCTATAATCCAAAAATCTCTCTTCAACGTCCAACTATGCTCTGGGTCCGCTACCTGTAATATAGAAAGTTGAGTGGGTCAGGTTTGGGAGCCTGGTGAGCATATAGGTTTTTCAACCCACAATAAATAAATCTATTAATTTCATCAAACAACACTAACCCAATTACCCATTCTCGTTATCCTCACTTTACGTCCTTAAAACAACTATCACAAGGGACGTAGCCTAAGGACTTTCATTGGGTGGACACCACTGCTAAGGGGATTCCTCAGCCATACATGTCCTTATGGAAACCATGAGGGGGTGGAGTACACCAATGAACATATAGTTCACCAACACCTACAGGTTGCGAACCTGCTAGCATTCCATTGGACTATCTAGAAAGGTCTGTGGTCGTCATCTATACTCCGCTAGATGAATACAACAACAACAACAACAACATGGAGGCCTCTCATCATTTTAACACACATCAACTATTTCATCTACCCATGTTTTACCCAACATATTTGTAGATAAAAATACATATACAGTTTAAAACTTGTATAAAACATTTATTCAACACCCATCTCAAATAAACAAACAATATAATTACACATAGCAAGTATTTTATACAAAATACTTCATATCTATGTGTAAGATGAAAATGGCTATGCGCTCACATGATTTAACGATAATCGGGCAACACTTCGTTTCTTAAAACGATCGTTTCAGATGAAACCAGGAGCTTTAATGAAAAAAAATCGACCCTTGCGAAGGTTGAGCTTCAAACCGAAAAGATAAATTTCTCGGGCTCTTCGGGCACCTCTGAACGTATTTCGGGTGTTGGGTATGATCTCAGGGCTTCGAGGGATTGAAATTGGCATAAAATAGGCTTTAAAGTGAAAAGGTATGCAAAATTCCAACAAAAATGGGAGGGTTTGAACCCTCCCTGATATAGTCGTGGCTTCGGACCGAGGACAGAAGAAGGAAGGACACGCCGTTGTTCGCAGGCGAGGGGGAGGGCACGTGGTAGCGAGGGCGAGGGTCCAGGCGTCAGAAGGAGAGGCCGTGCATGGTGGCTCAGCAACTTCGTGACTCAGCAGCTTCATGACATAGCATCCTCGGACACGGGGCAGTATGCGAAGATCTGGGTGACGTGGCCGAAGACTCACCATGCGAAATTTCTCGGATTTGGGATTTTTCTCGAATTTTGTGCCCCAAACTTAAAAAATCCATAACTTTCTCATACGAGCTCCGTTTTTTATGTTCTTTATATGCACGCGTAGGTGAAATTATATTCTACAACTTTAGTTTGGACATTGTCGGCTAAATTGGATTTCATTTTTAATATTATTATTTTTAACGGACCGGGACAGGAAACTCCATTAAAAATTCATAACTTCTTCATCCGACATCCGTTTTCATTTGTCTTTTTACCGTTGTACTACTATTGACGAGACCATCGATTTTCGTTTAGGTTATATCGGATAAAAATCACTCGATCAAAAATTCGAGTTTTTAGTTGTCTACTGCTAAGCTGAAACTTAGAAAAATCTTAACTTCCTCATACAAAGTCAGATTTTGGCATTCTTTTTATGCATGCTCTCGGTTTAAAGAATAATAAAACTTTCATTTGGATCGCTAAGGCTAAAAAGGACTTTATCGTAAATTCACTTTTTACGTCACACAGCGTCGTGTCGGTTCTGTCGCGAAACTTCGACAAGTCATAACTTCTTCGTTATAACTCGGATTTCGGTATTCTTTATATCTCCTAAATCCTTGTTTCGACCACTACAACTTCATTCTTAGATATCAGCTTAATTTAATATTTATTTTCGACTCTTATTTTTATCCTTAATTCATTAATCATAATAATTAAGCAAATAAGCACATAATTCACATAATATTCAAATAATTCCTCTTTATTACTTCAAAATGAGTTACAAAGGTTGACCTAAACTATTACACCATCATTAATGCTTTAGCCCAGAAACACGGACGTTACAAGGTCCTTTCCTTAAACTCTCATTATAGATCGGTTTCATAAATGAGACGTACTAGCGGTTCCACTGACCTGTCTTATACATATAGTAAATATTAACCATTTAATTTTACATATAGTATAAGGTGTATTTTAAAATTTTCAAAATACTAGGGTTTTATAATCTTTTAAATTTCAAAATTAAAACAATTTAATTAAATTTAGAAGAAATTGATTTAATAATTATTTATTAATTAAAACTTTAATTAATTTATTAAACCAATTGAGGATTATCGAATTAAATTAATCAAAATAATTTAACTTAATCCTCTCCCCTAATTTTTGAAAAACATGGGACGGATATTCAAAATGTATAATTATCCAAATAGTCACATAAAGAGATAATTACTAAAAATAACAAAACCCTGTCATGAAACCCTAATTTTCAAAAATCAAAAATCTTGGGGAGGAAGGCAAGGATTTCAATCCTTTCCTATTTCGAAAATCAAGAGGGTTTAGGAAAGCCTAATTTTCAAAACTTATAGGACAAGGGAAAGGGTTACAACCCTTTTCCAAATTTTCGAAATCTAAGATTGAGAAACCATAATTTGCGAATACCCTAAGTCCAAAGTGTTTATTTGCCATAAACCCTAATTTATCAAATTCAACCAACTGTAATCAAATTCAGTTGAAAACAAGCCAAGGCTCTGATACCACTAATGGATTTTAAGCATAACAAACAATCCGTGTGTGTGCATGCAACCCTAATATTCTTGGATCTAATGTTTTCCCTAATTGAACATACAAGTATTGAATATCAAAAGGAAAGCCCTAAGAGACATATACTATTTTCGAAATCTATAACAAAAGATAGTAAAAATACCTTTATTTGTTATGTAGTAATAACAATATGAATCCAAGACTTCTTGAAGCATGAGAGCAAGTGCCACAAGTGTAACACCTCTAATGGTTCACACCAAACTAAGAAAGACGATGAGAGAGGAGATAGAAGGAGAAGGCTTGAGAAATTTGGCTATTCTTTTAGGGTTTAAAGTGGTCGAAATCATGAAGGTGTACAACACTTTATATAGTTATAGTAGCTTAGAGCCAAAGCTAGGGTTTTAAAGAGGAAACCCTAATTCTTTAGCTTAAGGACTAAGCAGCCCATGAACTTCCCATCCAACGCATTTGAACAAAAATTCTAGGGTCCTCCTATAAGTTTTCGTCCAACCCTTCTAGGGAGGTCCAAGAGTCTAATTCCTTAACTATCAATAAATTATTAAACAACCCATGCACTTTTAATTAATACATTTAATCCCAAAATTAATTCCAATTAATTTATGATTAACTATTAATTAAATATAATTTATAATTAATATATTATTTTCATAATATATTAATAAATCATTTATTTCAATTTATTAATCAAATAATACATTCAACCTCTTTCTCTAAAAGTCATCCTGTCTAGTTGCTAGTGTGAGGGCAACCCAAAAGGATTGTGCTACTATCAATTCAAGTATATACCAATTATAGTTATAGGCTTAGACCTAATCCAACAATAATACTGATTGATCTACTTACGAGAGTGGTGTCTAGGATAGATCTAGTGAGGTGTTTAAAGTGGATTTCCAAATATATATATATATATATATATATATATATATATATATATATATATATATATATATATATCAAACAGATCCTACCTCCAAGATAACAATACCTGGTTATTCCTTATTGATAAATCTCGATGTATTCATTGGGATTGTTGAGGAATCTGAGGAATAACCATAAAACCCTTATAAAGGATGTTTAGTTTGAGTGTAGTTGAAGAGATGTAGATGCACCATGTAATGTCAAGATATTACATAGGTAGGAAGTTTTTGTTGATTATGAATATCACAATCTTGTTTAGTTATACCCTAAGACCCAAAAAGAGATGCTTAGTTCAATAAAGTTTGGACATTGGGTAGGAAGGGTGTATGTAAGATTGGAACGGGGAGTAGAACTCTGTCCGATGACATTGTTGTGGTACGTTTTACGTACAGGAGTACTATTGGTATTCCCTTCCTTTAAACAAAATTTTGTTCAATGATATTCCTATGATTTGTTGTGGTACACTTTATGTACAAGAGTACTATAATGGTATCCCCCCTCATTTGAACAAAACCTTGTTTAAGCACATTGAGGTGATTTGCTGTGTAATCATCTGCCAGAGTGAGATGACGACTACCGACTAAACCTAGTCTTGTGGAATACGCTAACAAACTTATAGTATGTAGGTGTTAATGAAATGTGTGTTCATTTGCAGCACTCCATCCCCCCTCATTTGTTATCTTATTGATCCTTGTCTGCTGCCAATGAGTCCCCAAAGTAGTACCGTCAATTTGTTGCTTTCAGTGATCTATCTGGATGAGCATGTGAGGATCGACGGGATGGGATAGATTTTCTTATAAATATGATATATCTATGTTGTTGATGACCGTTAGTTCTGCAAGTTTGAGATATATGATTTATTATCATAATAACATTGTGGGATTGAAAACCCTATATATCTCACAAGGTTTCCCAACCTAACTCACTCAATTTATATTTCATCACATGTAGTAGTGTTAAGATTGCTGAAGACCTGATAAGGATGTTGAGTGATAGAAGAGAAGACCTGCAATAATGTTCAAGCTCGTGAGGTCTTTACACTGTAACATATGTTGTGTATCGATTATGACATCCTTAGAGTTTTTATTATTTTGAGACAATCATTTGTACTCAAACGTTCTAATATACTAAGATTTTCCGCAAATAAAGATGTTATGAATTTTAAAAACATTAATATTTTTTTTCGGTTCTGAAAATTGGCGACATCACCTCGGGGTACTTACTTGGTTAATAATGGTTATACAAAAGGGATAAATTGATAACACATTATTATTCATAAGGACTAAGGACTGTCACTGATCCAATTCTTACTCAAATGTATGTTGATGACATAATTTTTGGTTCTACAAATGAGAACTCTGTGACGAATTTGGAATCATCATGTCCAACAAATTTGAGATGAGCATGGTTGGAGAGATGACCTCAGACTAAAATCTAACCCTGGTGAAGATTATCTCAAATATATGTTTACCAGTATCTTCAGGAAATATTATAGGGAAAATGACTCTTGAGGGTAATTAACTTTTGCGTTTGTACTCATTTGGTCTCTTTCCTTTTTTTTTTGTATTCAATATACCATCAAACTTGTTGTTTGTGTTCACCATAACCCTTTTGACCGACTTTTGACCTGTGATAGTCGGTCAAAGGGTTATGGTGAACACAAACAACAAGTTCGATGGTATATTAAGTACAAAAAAAGGAAAGGGACCAAATGAGAACAAACTCAACAGTTGGTTACCCTCCTGAGTTATTTTCCCTTTACTCATTTACAGCAAATCCCACGTCAACCCATATTGATATTAATGACTTTATGAGATTCATTCTTGCTTCTCTTCAAAACATAACCCACGAAAGAACACTATTCATACATGTATAACTTTGTAATGCACTTGAATATTTATTAGGGGAATCTTGACTAAGCAGACGCATTTCATGACTACATTTACATTTCCAATCGAATGATTTATCGTATCATGGATTCTAGACAATTCTACAAACCAATGGAATCACAAGTGTTGTGATTTTTGAGTTTACTTAGCTTAAAGATCGAAATCATGGGATGAGATACAACATCAATACGTACAACATCATGCTGCTTTTGCAGACACATCACCATAATATACCTTGAGGTAAACATTTATGTTGATAAATATACCTCTCATCACAATCATATTGTAACATCCAGAGTTTCGGGTACGATTTAATTTTAATTAATTATTCAAGAAAAAGGAGGGACTCGACGAGTTGGTGCCACGACTCGTTGAGTAGGTGCTGAAGTTTCCGCGAATCTTCGTGACCAGACTCGACAAGTCGGGCATATGACTCGCCGAGTCTGCGCTGGCAACTGGAACCCTAATTCCCGGGTTTTGGAGCTTATTTAAGGGCACTAATAGCCTCACATTGCGGCTATCCTTACCCTAGAGATACCCTAAATCATCCTTGAGAGCTTAAAGAGTAAAGAAGAGCCATCTTGAGCATTTTGGTGTGTCATTTCTAAAGAGAAGATGAGATTCTAGCAAGAGGGACCAGAGGGGGTTGATGTACTAATGTTATGAAGCCTGGAGCTTCACTTTGAGGTAACAAATCGGACCATTTCTCCTATTTGATGTTGATTTCATGAATCTAGGGTTTCTTAACCATTCTCTTTAGAGGTTTATGGAATATTTGATGTCCCAATGTGGAATAAGCCTTAGATCTGGACCATGGGAGGTCCAGAGAGTCCCTTATGTTCAGCTTTATGCAGTCACATAGAGAGTTTGAGCCTAGGTTTCCATTTAGATGGCTATTTTTTCATTTATGGCTCTAATCATGATGCATGGACGTAAAGTTTGGACCTTTACATGATTTGTGGGTGCTAGAAGGATACATATACAAGTTGGTGAAGCAAATCTAACCTCACAAGGTCATATGAGTTTGCTCATGGAAGAGACTCGTTGAGTCCATAGGAGGAATCGACAAGTCGGATCGAGTTGACCTGAGTTTCGTGATCAGTTGAGACCCGACGAGTTGGGTGGGTGACTTAGTGAGTCGAGTGAGACCTTGTGAGGAATCTAATTATGCGTGTGGACTCGCCAAGTCGTTGCCTGACTCGATGAGTCTGGTCAAAGTTGGACCGTTGACTTCCGTTGACTTTTAGGGTTTAGTCAACCAGTGGACTATTGGGCCAGGGGAGGGGTAGAATGGTCTTTTACCTTTCTGGGAAGCATAGTACGAGACTTGTCTAGCCTTTGAGAGCCACTACTGATTTAGAGTTATTTATTTATGTGATTAGGCGGCAGCAAGATCGGTATTTCGAGTTCGAGACTTTTCGAGAATTACCCGAGGTGAGTCTTCTCACTATACGTTACCTTGAGTGGTAGTTATGTGTGACCGGAGGGTCTTATGTGCTTACATTGAGTATTATGTTATATGTGATATGCTATGCATCATGTCTTTGTGATTTATGCTATGCGGAGTTTATAGACCGGACCGGAGGGTCCAACGATATAGACCGGACTGGAGGGTCCAACGATACAGACCGGACCAGAGGGTCCAACGATAGGGAATTGGAGGGTTCCGCTGAGACACACCGACCGGAGGGTCATATTGAAGCCTTAAGTGGCGTATGTGTTGTATGTGGTATTTTGGGGAACTCAGTAAGCTTCGTGCTTACCGTCTTATGTGTTATGTGTTTCAGGTTCTTCAGAATCGCCGCAAGGCGGCGGCTCGATTGTACAGACACAAGAGAAAAGAGTGATGAATACTGTCACACCCCCGAACCAGACGGCAGAAACGTCCGAGGGCTCTTGTGACTTAAATTGAATACCATAACAATGAATATACATGAATCATAACATAATTCATCATCATGCATTGAAATATTACAACTGATATTGTTTACATCCAGTACATTGGTTTAGACATTACAATTTCATAACATAAATTGTCTGATAAATAATCTAAGCAAAACACCATGACACTACGAGGTACTTATTCTTCGGTTTACCTGTTACCTGAGAATACAAGTTATTTTGAAAAACATCAACATATGAAATGTTGGTGAGTTCATAAGTAATGTTGTGGTAAAATGATTTTGTGTGGTTTGTAAAACCCAGAAAATTCGATCTTTTCTGAAAGGATCATTGTTTATAGAAAAAAGCGTGAAGATCCGTGAATATATGCTTGTTGATTTTTCAAAACATGTATAATTGTTGAACTTTGTATAAATCACGCAAGTGAAAATGTTGAACTTCCCAGGAAAACCTGATGTTTTCCCAATACATAAAATACGGTGATTTCTCTATTGTTATACCGTTACGACGAATGATTTTTGATTTCTCGGGTAGCATTGGATTAATTAGGGTTTGTGAGTCGTTATAATCACGCATAAAGATGACTAGTTTATAACTACAGGTTACGAACAATCCTTAAACGCGTCGCCCGTTACTACTCACTTAATCCAACCACCATGATTACTCTTGATTAACGCCCTGAATCTGTTTACTTGATTTCTCATAAGCCCAACAACTGAGGAGAAAGGGGAGTACGAAGTCCCGTTATTTCCGTGAGTTATTTAAGGCTATCGAGAATGCAAAAGACACTTGGCTCAACTCACATTTGACTTCTCGACCTCACTAGCAGTACTAATGGGCCAATAGGGCCCAATAGCACATTAGAGCTATTAAAAGTCCTTTTACATGGAATTGGGTCATAGGAGGCCCAATAACACGTAAACATATTCCCTTTGGGCCCAAATATCATGTTAATGGGCTAGCAAGGCCCAACAAGCATGATTTAAAACTTTCAAGCCCAAAGTTTGTAAGTTAGCTCTTCATAGCTATTGCGTGTTTATTAAAATGCTTTGGTTTAACAATTTTGTTTTGTTATTGATTTGAGACCGAATCAATTCGTTTATAACGATATTTGTTATTGAGAGTGTATTTGTTTTCCGTTTCGTCGGTAGTCGTGGATCTTGTATTTTGAATTGATTTGTTTGAAAGTAGAGTTGGACCCTTTTCATTACCCTTCTTTTATAAAATTAACACTTTTTGTCCTTTTATATAAAAGAATTTCATTTTTAGTCCTTAAAACCCTTTTCTTGACACTTTTGCATTATATATTTGTTGAAAACACGATTTTAACCCAAAATTTACGTTGTTGACAGCTTCAGCCCCTCCAGAATAGTGTTTCTCGGTTAGGAACACATTTTTCACAACTTTTACAGTTTTGGCCCAAAATCTATTAAGTTTACATTTTTGGTCCTTTTTGATAGTGAAAAGCATTTTTGGCCCTTAAAGACATTTTTTTATGCTAATTACCCCCTGTTTTACATAAAGTTACATTTCAGCCCCTTAAACTTATCATTTTTCACATTTTGAGGCTTATTGGGCTGAAAAGCCCATAATTAGCCCATTAAGCTAAAAATTTACATTTTAAGTCCCTTGAAATTCCTAATGTTCAGAAAAATATTTATAGAAACTGTTTTAACCCTTTTAACCTTCAAGAAACCGTGACTTGTTGATTTGTACCCCAAGTTTTGTATTTTTGACAATTTAAGCCCAAAAATGGGTTTTATGTTAGAATATGTTCATCATGACCTTATAAGCTATTATTATTGACTTGTTTAGTGTAAGATAGCTTAGATTATGTTTGTTTCCTTTCTCATGTCTTAGATCTCGGGTTTACACCCCTTTTTGGTAACATATTCATCACAAAACACATGAAATCACACACATACATGCATCAAATCACACATAGCATACATATACACATAGATCTACACATTTTCTTGTATTCTCCCCCATAAAACTCATAAAAACCGAAAACAAATGGGTATGAATCTCACCTTGAGTTTGGTTTCAGTTTTTGAAGAAGATTTGTAGAAGTTTGGTGCTATTTTCGGCCCTAGTAAGTTCCTTGGATGGATCTCGAACTTAGTGGGTTCTAAGATGCAAGATCATGAACTTGAATGGATTAAGAGATGATTTTTGATGTAAACAAGTGAGTTAAACCATGGATCAAACAAAAACTTACCTTAGATTTGTGATATTAAGAAGAGATTCCCTTGTAGCCCTTGTGATTCTCGAAATTTTTGAGGGAGAGTGTAAGGATGTTCTAGTGAGAGTTTGAGAGAATGAAGACAAATTTTGTGAGTGTGTGTGTTGTGTTTCAGACGAGAGAAGAAGGGAGGGGAAGAGAGAGACCTTGATAAGATATTTGCTTGGAAGTATGAGTTGCATGCATAGAGACCTAACAAATAAAAATGAGGTGGCACAAAAGTCAACTCTCCTTCTTCATGCTTTGAGGTTGGGCTGTGAATTAGAGAAAGAGAAGGGAATTTTTTTTGGGCCTCTGGTGTTTAATCCATATTATGGCTTAATTAGATGATTCTAATCTTGGCCCAAATAATTCAAGAAATGATTTTTATGGCTCGTTAGGGCTAAATTAGGTTAGTTATGGCCCAATAAGGTCTATTTAGGTATTTTATTTCATTCTAGGCCCAATATGGCCCAAAATATTTAAAATATATGGAAGTGGGTCCAATTAGAGCCCATTTAAGAGTTATAAGCCCAAGATAGTCAAATTGGAAGCTTATTGGCCCATTGGGCCCAATAAGGAAATCCTAGTACATAATGGACTTAAACCGGGATTTCTAGGGTTTCCAATTCTTTGATGACTATTTGGACGTTTGTATGAAGTGTTTGATTGAAATTCTGTTGTTATTGAATAAGTATCCTACATGCTTTCACATTGTTGGTTCACATTTAATATCATTGTTCAATGTTTACAAGGCATCGAATTTCCTAGTTGTGACATCACCCTCCCGTTAAAAGGAATTTCGTCCCGAAATTCTTTTGAAAGCTAGATTTGAGAATGCAAGAATAGAAGAGGGTACTTCTGCTTCATTTGATCTTCGTGTTCCCATGTGAATTCTGGCCCGCGTTTCGCGTTCCACTGTACCTTCACAATCGGAATGTGACTTTGCTTAGTACGCTTCATCTCGCTGTCCATGATTTCGACTGGTTCCTCTACGAACAGGAGATTCTCGTTGATTTTGATTTCATCAAGGGGAATGAAGAGAGTTTCATCGGATAGGCACTTCTTCAAATTGGAAACATGGAATACGGGGTGTACGCTGCTGAGCTCAGCGGGTAGCTGTAGTCTGTACGCTACTGGACCAATTCGGGCAAGAATCTCGAAAGGTCCAATGTATCGTGGATTCAATTTTCCCCGTTTTCCAAAACGAATAACCCCTTTCCAGGGAGAAACTTTTAACAACACTCGATCCCCGACCTGAAACTCCAAGGGCTTTCGCCGTTTATTAGCGTAGCTCTTCTGTCGGTCGCATGATGCTTGAAGTCGAGCTCTAATTTTAACTATCTTTTCTGTGGTTTCACGTATGATCTCTGGTCCTGTTAACGTCTTGTCTGATGCTAATTCCCTCGCTAGCTGTCTATCACACATGCGCGAAGCATGTCTTCAAGTGTCTGAATGGTTCATTCGCTTTGACCATCCGTTTGTGGGTGGTAAGCAGTGCTCATGTCTAGATGGGTTCCCAGTGCCTTCTAAAGTGATTGCCAAAAACGTGAAGTGAATCTACTATCTCTATCTGAGATGATAGATACTGGCACTCCGTGAAGTCTCACAATTTGTCGAATGTATATCCTTGTCAATTTCTCCATCTTGTAGAATTCTTTTATTGGCAGGAAATGAGCGGGTTTCGTCAGTCAGTCAACTATTACCCATATAGTGTCCAATCCATCTGACGTCTTGGGCAGCTTGGTCATAAAATCCATAGTAATCCTTTCCCATTTCCACTCAGGAATTACTAGTTACTGTAATAACCCCGAGGGTTTCTGGTACTCCACCTTTACTTTGGCGCAAGTAAGGCATTTGCTAACATAGGTGGCAATCTCTGCCTTCATGTTAGGCCACCAATAATGTTGTTTAATATCCAAGTACATTTTGTCCGAACCCGGATGGATGGAGTATCGTGTCTTGTGAGCTTCTTTCATCACTACCTCCCTAAATCCTCCAAGTTTAGGGACCAAAATACGGTTCATGAAATAATATACTCCGTCCTCTTTCACCTCGATATTCTTCTCCATTAATTCCGCGTAACGCTTCGCTTGTTTTGTTTTCCGCCTTCATGGCATCTGACTGGGCTACCCTAATCTGAGTGGTTAGGTGAGATTGGATGGTTATTGAGAGAGTTTTCACACGACGATTAGAGTACTCTTTCCGACTCAAGGCATCAGCTACCACGTTAGCCTTGCCTGGGTGGTACTTGATTTCACACTCACAATCGTTTAATAGTTCAACCCATCTTCGTTGCCTCATATTCAGCTCTTTTTGATTCAATATGTGATGGAGGCTCTTGTGGTCCGTGAAGATGGTGCACTTGGTACGATAAAGGTAGTGCCTCCAAATCTTCAGGGCGAAGACCACTACTCCTAATTCCAGATCGTGGGTTGCATAATTCACCTCGTGTGTCTTTAGTTGCCAGGACGCGTAAGCTATCACCTTTCCACGCTGCATGAGAACGTAACCTAAACCCTGATTTGACGCGTCACAGTAGACTACGAAATATTCCGTTCCCTCTGGTAGTGATAGTACCGGGGCACTACAGAGTGCTTGCTTCAGGGTTCGGAATGCAGCTTCTTGTCTGTCCGTCCATTTGAATGGTATGCCCTTTTGTGTAAGCGAGGTAAGTGGCTTGGCGATCTTAGAGAAGTTTTGAATGAACCTCCTGTAGTAACCTGCTAGACCTAAGAATTGGCGAATTTCTGTGGGTGTTGTCGGGACTGCCCATCCTTCGATGGCTTTGACCTTAGAAGGATCCACATGTATTCCTTCCTGACTAACAACATGACCCAAAAAGTTCACGCTACAGAGCCAAAAATCACACTTGGAGAGTTTTGCATATAGCTTCTCAGTTCACAGGGTTTCTAGGATTTGTCGAAGATGTTGGCTATGCTCTTCTTCGCTTCGGGAATAAACTAGAATGTCGTCAATGAAAACAATAACAAAGTTGTCGAGGAATGGTCGGCAGATTCGATTCATTAGGTCCATGAATGCGGCAGGGGCATTCGTTAAACCGAAGGGCATTACGACAAATTCATAATGTCTGTAACGAGTTCGGAAAGTGGTTTTGGGAATATCCTCTTCCCAGACCTTGAGTTGATGGTACCCGGATCGCAGATCTATCTTATAGAAGTAACTAGCTCCTTGGAGCTGGTCGAATAGATCGTCGATTCGTGGAAGTGGATAGCGATTTTTGACAGTGAGCTTATTCAGTTCTCTGTAACCGTTGCACATCCTAAAAGATCCGTCCTTCTTCTTGACAAGGAGGACTGGAGCTCCCCATGGCGAGAAGTTGGGTCGGATGAATCCCTTGTCCAAGAGTTCACTGAGTTGGCTAGACAATTCCTGCATCTCAGTAGGAGCCAATCAGTAAGGCGGTTTAGCGATGGAAGTAGCTCCTGGCACAAGATCAATTCGAAATTCAACTTGTCTTTCTGGGGGTACTTCAGGAAGATCTTCAGGAAATATGTCTGGGAATTCACATGCTATAGGAATGTCTTCAACGTTAACCTCTTCCTTGGATTTATCCACTATGTGCGCCAGGAACGTCAAATCTTTCTTTCACAGATGCTTTTATGCCTGGACGCACGAGATGAGACGAAGGTTCGTGCTGGGTTTTTCTCCGTAAATAACTAGGGTTTCATGATTTGGAAGGTGAAGGCGAACGGCCTTCTTGCGACACATAATTTCAGCATGGTGGGGGCTTAACCAGTTCATGCCAACAATCACGTCAAAACTCCTAATGGAAACAGGCATTAAGTTTATTTGAAAGTCGTGCTGATTTAGGGTTAGGGTACATCCGATATGGATCTCCCCAGTGGATTTTGTCTTCCCATTGGCCATTTCCACCGTAAAGGTTTCATTAAGCTTCAGGGGTTGTTGTTTTAACAAATGCTTAAATTTATTGCTCACAAAACTCCGTTCTGCTCTGGTATCAAATAGGATGCATGCATAAGTATGGTTTAGGAGGAACATACCGGTAACGACAGCGGGATCCTGAACCGCTTCTCCCTGGCCCATGGTCAGCACCCTTCCTGTTCCTCCATTTCCGGGATTGCTGTTGTTGGGGCAGTTTCGATCGAAATCCCAGTCCTTCCACATCCGTAGCAGGTGTGGCTAGCTCCTGCATTGTTGTTGCCATTGTTGGTGTTGTTGTTGTTGTGGTTATTGTTGTTGTTGTTTCCCTATTGTTGGTTCTGAGGAGGGTAGGTTATGTAATACTTTGACGTGTGACCCTTCCTATTTCAACTGGTGCACTGCATCTCTCTGCATTCTCCATTATGATGGAGACCGCACTTGTTGCACTTAGGAAGATTACCGGAATAAGGCCTAGGAGCACTTGGAGTAGCTGAGGCTGGAGCATGTGGTGTGGGTGGAACTTGAGTGGTTACAGTGTTAACTGCCACTGTTTGCTGCTTCTTGGATGACTTGGAGCCTTGACGTCCCTTCCTCTTGTTGTTATTCCTCTTTTTGTTGTCATTTTCCTTCTTACCTTCAGCCTCCACTGGCTTCTCACCCTTCTTGTTGTTGTGGTCATACAACTTCATGGCCAATCTCTTGGCGCTGTCGAAAGTTTCAGGATTTGCAGCTATCATGTTTCCATGGATCGGGGAGGTTAGTCCCCAGATGAATCGTTCGATCTTCTTTCCTTCGGAGGTGATCATGCCAGGGCATAGCAGAGACAGTTCGCTACACCTTGATATGTATGCATCTATATCAGGGTTCTGGACAGTGAGATTCCACAGCTCTTGTTCCATTTTCTGAATTTCTCCACGAGGGCAGTACTCAGCCATTAGCATTTCTTTCATCTCTGCCCATGGCATGGAATTGGCTACGGGGAGTGTCATAGCTTCCACATGTCCGTTCCACCAAGTGAGCGCTTGGTTAACGAAAGTGCATGCGGAAAACTTCACTTTCACCTCCTCAGGGAATTCACATATCTCGAACACCGATTCTACCTTCTCAATCCATCGTTTCAGGGTGATCATTCCTCCAGTGCCGTTAAAGGTTCGTGGTTTGGTGTTGGTGAAGTATTCATAGGAGCATGTCTTGGTAGGTCCTTGATTCATTTTGTTGTTAAAACTTCCAGCCCCTTGTCCGTTGACTCCTCCATTGTTCCCTTGGTGAATTTACGCCATAGTTGTGGTGACTGCAGCAGATACCGCTACCTGAAAGGCAACAGAGTGGATCTCGGGCGGGTTTGGCTCTGGGTTTCCGCGGGTTGGTCATTGAGGCATCTTTCTATCATGGAACGGAAAGATGTTGAGTGACTGTGTTTTTGTGAGATTGTGATCCTATAAGCTAGGTGCGTGGTACGAACTTGAGTAATTTCACCAATTAGCACACAATCGTGGATATGTAACACATAGCAGAATATAACATCACAGTAAAACATATGAAATTTTTCATTAATATTATCCGCATTTTGATATATGAAAATTTTTCTTGAAAGAGCATACATAAGCGGTACAAGTTCGGCAGCATAGCGACTCTATGAGTAGTGTAATCACTTAAACATAGAGTCGATGGTACATAGCATAGATCATAGTACTAGCACTAAGGACTGATACGACTAACCCTAGTCGCGGTGGGATGTGCCAGGGGGTGGTGCTGAGGAAGTGGATGCTCCCTGAAGACGAGCCGCCTGCCGTTTCGCAGCCCGGAGTCGGGACTCCCACTTAACCTGCCTCATGTGTAACTCTTGGATGACGTCTCGCGTCTCCTGCTCTGCACGCTCAACCCTAGTCCACATCTGGTGTACCTGATCGGCGATACTCTGAGCTAGGTCGCCTGTGACCCTTAATCGTCTCACCATGACTGGAAGGGCACGATCGGTCGGTCCTCCATCTCTCAGGTCAAAGAACTCGCGTGACATGTCGAATGGGGGTCGCTGTCCCTGCTGCCTGCTCCATCTCCAAAGATCGATACCCCAGGGGGTGTAGGACCAGTGGGGCCCACCCGGTAAGCAGGCACCCTAATTGGATAAGGGGGTTGATGACTTCGGACTCCGCATCCGAATCACCCTCTTCGTTATCGCTGGGTTCCTCCTCGAGACCTCCTTCGGCTTCCTCCTCCTCCTGTTCCTCTACCGGCTCAGTAGGTCCGCCCTCGACTTCTGCTTCGGGTTCCCCGTCGGATTCCTCCTCGGGGTCTTCCTCGGGCTCTTCTTTAGGTTCTTCATCCAGCCATCCGTTATTCCCCTGGTTTGGGAAATAAGGATCTCCGGGGTGGTGGAAACCAGCCATGTTGTCTGCGAGAGTGTGTAAATATGCTAACATTATTCCTAAGACGCTATAGTTATTGTATAGATTGAGCGAATGCTCTCTTCTTGGTGATAAAGGGGTTTGTTTTTAGGTTCCTTAGCCATCACGATTTCCTCGGGACATGTGATAGCTGTACCCTGGACGGAATGTAGTTGATCAGGCTACATCCACTCCTTGATACGACTATGAACAGTCCTGACTTAACCGAGATGCTAGCATTATCTTGTTTGGTTCGGTACTATGTTCTCTTTCCTAGTTCACACAAGCAAGCTTGTTTTATCGTTGTATTTTACTCGTTTTGTTCAGAGTTGTGTTAGTCCTTCTTTTTGGTTTATAGTTGCATATCAATGTATGGTTAGATATGCTAGTTCACTATAAACAGAGCTCTGATACCAACCTGTCACACCCCCGAACCAGACGGCAGAAACGTCCGAGGGCTCTTGTGACTTAAATTGAATACCAACACAATGAATATACATGAATCATAACATTATTCATCACCATGTATTGAAATATTACAACTAATATTGTTTACATCCAGTACATTGGTTTAGACATTACAATTTCATAACATAGACTGTCTGATAAATAATCTAAGCAAAACACCATGACATTACGAGATACTTATTCTTCGGTTTACCTATTACCTGAGAATACAAGTTATTTTGAAAAACATCAACATATGAAATCTTGGTGAGTTCATAAGTAATGTTGTGGTAAAATGATTTTGTGTGGTTTGTAAAACCCAGAAAATTCGATCTTTTCTGAAAAGATCATTGTTTATAGAAAAAAGCGTGAAGATCCGTGAATATATGCTTGTTGATTTTTCAAAACATGTATAATTGTTGAACTTTGTATAAATCACGCAAGTGAAAATGTTGAACTTCCCAGGAAAACCTGATGTTTTCCCAATACATAAAATACGGTGATTTCTCTATTGTTATACCGTTACGACGAATGATTTTTGATTTCTCGGGTAGCATTGGATTAATTAGGGTTTGTGAGTCGTTATAATCACGCATAAATATGACTAGTTTATAACTACAGGTTACGAACGATCCTTAAACGCGTCGCCCGTTACTACTCACTTAATCCAACCACCATGATTACTCTTGATTAACGCCCTGGATTTGTTTACTTGATTTCTCATAAGCCCAACAACCGAGGAGAAAGGGGAGTACGAAGTCTCGTTGTTTCCGTGAGTTATTTAAGGCTATCGAGAATGCAAAAGACACTTGGCTCAACTCACATTTGACTTCTCGACCTCACTAGCAGTACTAATGGGCCAATAGGGCCCAATAGCACATTAGAGCTATTAAAAGTCCTTTTACATGGAATTGGGTCATAGGAGGCCCAATAACACGTAAACATATTCCCTTTGGGCCCAAATATCATGTTAATGGGCTAGCAAGGCCCAACAAGCATGATTTAAAACTTTCAAGCCCAAAGTTTGTAAGTTAGCTCTTCATAGCTATTGCGTGTTTATTAAAATGCTTTGGTTTAACAATTTTGTTTTGTTATTGATTTGAGACCGAATCAATTCGTTTATAACGATATTTGTTATTGAGAGTGTATTTGTTTTCCGTTTCGTCGGTAGTCGTGGATCTTGTATTTTGAATTGATTTGTTTGAAAGTAGAGTTGGACCCTTTTCATTACCCTTCTTTTCTAAAATTAACACTTTTCATCCTTTTATATAAAAGAATTTCATTCCTAGTCCTTAAAACCCTTTTCTTGACACTTTTGCATTATATATTTGTTGAAAACACGATTTTAACCCAAAATTTACATTGTTGACAGCTTCAGCCCCTCCAAAATAGTGTTTCTCGGTTAGGAACACATTTTTCACAACTTTTACAGTTTTGGCCCAAAATCTAAAAAGTTTACATTTTTGGTCCCTTTTGATAGTGAAAAGCATTTTTGGCCCTTAAAGACATTTTGTTATGCTAATTACCCCCTGTTTTACAGAAAGTTACATTTCAGCCCCTTAAACTTATCATTTTTCGCATTTTGAGGCTTATTGGGCCTAAAAGCCCATAATTAGTCCATTAAGCTAAAAATTTACATTTTAAGTCCCTTGAATTTCCTAATGTTCAGAAAAATAATTATAGAAACTGTTTTGACCCTTTTAACCTTCATGAAACTGTGACTTGTGTATTTGTACCCCAAGTTTTGTATTTTTGACAATTTAAGCCCAAAAATGGGTTTTATGTTAGAATACGTTCATCATGACCTTATAAGCTATTATTCTTGAGTTGTTTAGTGTAAGATAGCTTAGATTATGTTTGTTTCCTTTCTCATGTCCTAGATCTCGGGTTTACACCCCTTTTTGGTAACATATTCATCACAAAACACATGAAATCACAATATACATGCATCAAATCACACATAGCATACATATACACATAGATCTACACATTTTCTTGTATTCCCCCCATAAAACTCATAAAAAATGAAAAGAAATGGGTATGAAGCTCACCTTGAGTGTGGTTTTGGTTTTTGAAGAAGATTTGGAGAAGTTTTGTGCTATTTTCAGCCCTAGTAAGTTCCTTGGATGGATCTCGAACTTAGTGGGTTCTAAGATGCAAGATCATGAACTTGAATGGATTAAGAGATGATTTTTTATGAAAAGAAGTGAGTTAAAGCATGGATCAAACAACAACTTATCTTAGATTTGTGATATTAAGAAGAGATTCCCTTGTAGCCCTTGTGATTCTCGAAATTTTTGAGGGAGAGCATAAGGATGTTCTAGTGAGAGTTTGAGAGAATGAAGACAAAATTTGTGAGTGTGTGTGTGTTGTGTTTCGGCCGAGAGAAGAAGGGAGGGGTGTAAAGCCGAAATATTTCAAAACAATTTTTTTGAATTAATATTACTTTTCTCCTTAATACTTGTCATAAAAATCCCATTTTGTATAAATTACAATACATGACTCTTTTGTTCAATCAATTAATAAACCAGGATCTTCAAAACAACCGCTTCCTCTGGTGTGTACAATCGAGCCGGTGCCGTCTCGTGATCCGGAGAAAACTTGAAACACATAACACAAAACACTAGAAGCACAAAGCTTAGTGAGTTCCCCAAAATACCACTCTGACACATATTAGTCACTCAAGGCTATAACTCTGTTGAACTTCTGGTCAGTGTGTCTCAGTGGGACCCTCCAGTCCCAACTCTCGGTGGGCCCTCTGGCCCTAACTCTAAGGACCCAAAGGTCCTAACTCTGAGAACTCTGAATCACATATCACAATGAATCTCAACACATAAACAACATACAAATACACTGGCACATAATTCTAAAAATACCACATATAACATATATTAACCACTCGAGGCTATAACTCAATGGGCCTTTGGGCCCTAACTCTGCGGACCCTCTGGTCCTAGCTCTGTGGAGCTTCCGGTCCTCACTCTGATATACACACAGCATAAATCACATAGAAATAATGCAGTGCCACACATCACATAGATAGCATATAATATCTCTATCACATAACTCTGTTACCATACTAGGTAAAGTATAGTGAGAAGACTCACCTTCTACTGCCGATTGAAGAACAGTCCACGCTGCTCCGACCAGCGTCACGAACTCCACCACTGAATCACCGAAACCAAAAATCACCAATAACAACCAAATACTCCTGGAAGTCAACTGGTCAACTATTTGGTCAAAGTCAAAGTCAACCCTCCTGGTTGACCCTACTCGCTGAGTCAACCCGTCGACTCGTCGAGTCCCCATGCTCAGAACTTCCCCAAACCGTGACTCAACTCGCCGAGTCACCCCGAGACTCACCGAGTCCCACAACTCTGAGTCCCCTCGCACTCAACTCACCGAGTCCTCCCTTGACTCACCGATTCACAGCTCAACCAGAAGAAGGTTAGGACCTCACGACCAGACTCGCCGAGTCCAAGAACAGACTCGTCGAATCCAAGGCTATCTTCAACCAACTCGCCAAGTTGTTCTTCCAACACGCCGAGTTCCTGCCCATCTTTAAGCAACTCGCCGAGTACACCTTTGTGACTCGCCGAGTACCTCTAGATCTTAATCCATACAGAAGCTTTCCAGGCCATGCAAATGATCCAAACCATAGATCTTGTTGGATTAGTGTCTAAGTCCATAACTATTTTGGTATGTACTTGACCCGATGGTGCATGGTCCTTTTGGGTTGCCTTCACCAAAGCAACTTGATAGGATGAATTATGGAGAGAAAGGATTGAATATGATTTATTAATATATTATGAGAATAATATATTAAAGGAGAAATCATATTGTTTAATTAATATTAGTCGATAATTAATTGGTAATTAGTTTTGTGACTAAAAGAGATTAATTAAACTTAAGGGACTGGAATTGTAATTATAGGATAATTGCAATTTGGGCTATGGATTGTCTTAAATTAAGGAGTGGACGAATTATATGGGGAAGCCCATAAGGAAATCGTCCAAGGCCCTAATTAAAGGAGTCAATGGGTTGCTTAGGGCTTAAGCATCCAAATTAGGGTTTCCTTGTTAGATAACCCTAATAGCCTCACTATATATAAGACCCTTATGACCCAAAAACGTGGGGAATCATTCTTATAGGGTTAGAACACATTTTGGGCAGCCTCCATCCTCTCTCCTCTTCATCCTCTTGCTTATGGTGTTTGTGAACCATTAGAGGAGTGACATTTGTGACTCTAAGCTTTCTAAAGCCAATACAAGGAGATTTGGGATTGTTATTGCTACATAACAATCAAGGTAACATCTTAAACCCATTCTTATGTTAATATGATTACTTGTATGCTAGAATTAGGGTTTATAGTCTTGGATAACTTGCATGTACAATAGAGTAACCTAGATCCAAGCATTAGGGTTTGTATGAGCACATAGGATGTTCTTAGGACCAAAACCCATCAGTGGTATCAGAGCCTAGACTAGTTTCTATTGTATTAATGCATTATGTGATTGAAAAATTCGATTTTTGTGGTTCTAGAGGCTGGACTCGCCGAGTCCATAGATGAACTCGCCGAGTCCAAGGTGACTCGACGAGTCCATGCCTGACTCGGCGAGTCGGCTCGTCAGAAGGAGGGAAAACCGGGATTTCTTGTTGTTTTTGCTTAAGGATAGTTGTCTTATCATATTATATCAATATTAATTCGATTTTATGATATATTTGACTATATTCTTGATCTAATTGAAGATATTTATCAATTAATAAGATAATTGTTTCCTTATATGATAATTGATTAATTATTTTGATTAAATTGGTAAATTGTTTTGCAAGAAATCATTAAATAAATCAAATATGGATAATTATGTGATTAAATGTTAATTTAGATTATTTGTTATTTGATCCTTGTGCTTTGAAAAGTTTCATATTTCCCCTTTTAGGTTTTATAGTTTGTATTTGAACCCAAAAAGTTTTGTTGTTTTGAAATTTAAATAGTTGAAACCCTAATGTTTTGAAAAAGGTTTCAAAACTTGCCCTCAAGTTTTGGAATTTAAATTTTCATTAATAGTTTAATTTTGATATATATATTTAAATTCTAAACCCTAATGTTTTGAAATGTTTCAAAAACTTGCCCTCAAGTTTTGGAATTTAAAAGTTGATTAAAAGTTTAATTAGGAATGTTAAATTTTAAAACCCTAGTATTGTTTTGAAAAAGTTCAAATCACACCCTTATGGTTTTATTAATTAATTAAGGTGTATAATTAAAAGAGGTTTAATAAATCCATAAAGTTTTTGGTTTAAAATTTCATTGAATTAAAAGTATAATTGTTAAATTTGACCACCTAATATTTTAAAAGTGTAAAATACACCCTATACTATATATATAACATTAAAAGTCTAACATTATATATATGTATGAGTAAAAGTCAGTCTTACCGTTAGTAGGCCTCATTCACGAAGCTGGTCTATAAGGGGTGTTTAAGGAAATTGCCTATAAAATGGCGATTGAATGGGTATCCACTCTTACCCACCGCACTCTTGACTAGTGGAGAGTCGTTAGCCGAATGGGTAGGATAGGACGAAACCTTCCATTATAAGTATAATGAATTATTAAAGTAACTAAATGGTTTTCACAAAATTCCCAATCTTAGTTACTTAGGCAAAAGTGAATTGATGCAATTCCATGAAATTACACTTTGTGCCCTTGCAAAGACGTTAGTGGAGCGTGTGTGGTTTACCGGCACACTAAATGGTTCTAAGCAAAGGTAGCAAAGGGTGATCAATGCTTGTCATAGTTCGGTGGAGCGTGTGTGGTTTACCGGCACATCGAATAGGTGACTGTAACATGTGAGGGCACCATGTAAGTTTGCATGGTTATTCACACCCGCTTTGTGATTCTCGGCATCCCAGTCACAAACAAGAGGGGGCATATCGAGATTTAAACATGCCATTGAAATTTTCAATGAATCTCATAGGATCTAGGAGTTTTCATAGATTTAAAACTTAAATTTCTTTTTCGTTTTTCATGGTGGAAATTAGTGAATCGTCATTCACTTACCTTCAAATGTCCTGCAATTTGGGTTACGGCATCCCTCTCCCGAGTTGTAAAATATTGTGTTGGGTCCTAGCCTTAGTATCTCATTTGGGTGATTTACTAAGGACTCAATCAATCAACTAACTTGAATTCGTTTTCTCCCATTTTGTAGATGTCAAAGTTCGACAACTATGGTCTTTCCAAATCCCGTGGAACAAGCTTTCCCCATGAAGATGATATTCCACGATTTGATAGAGGAACAAGAAATCATGCTTCACTTCCTCCACCTCCTCCAATTATTCTCCCTAACCCACAAGTTCAAAGGCTTGAAAAGTTCAAGATCACTCAAGCCCTTTTGGCAAGTAAACAAAAGAAGGAAAGTCGGTGTGTGCACACGTCCTAGGGATGAAGTCACACATTGAAAGGTTAAGAATGTTGGGATCCGTTGTCTGTGAGGAAATGGCTATTGATGGTTCTTCAGTCACTTCCTAACTTATATAGTGTGTTCGTAAGAGAGTACTATATGATGAACCGCGACGTGACCCTTATAGATCTCACATATATGCTTATTGCTGCTGAATCAGCAATGGTTTGGCGCAATAGAAAAGCAAAGTTGATTGGTGAATCTGCCTTCAGGACCTCTATGGACATAGACAATGGCAACGAAAGACATGATATGATCAAAAGGTTTGATCATAAGAGAAAGGCAATGTCTGAAGTAGTTCCATGTCATGTTCCAAAAGAGTCAATTTGCTTTTATTGCCAAGAGAAAAGGCATTGGAGACGAAGCTGCCCCATTTACCTAAGAGATCTAAGAGATGGGAGAGTCGAAACGTATGACTATAATATAGGTAAGATCCATTAACTAACTCTTTTAAGCTTCTATTCTAGATTCTTAATACATAATGTGATAAGATCACAATTGATGGTTTGTAGGATCGAAGAAAAGAAAGGAAGCTTAAGGGAAGAAGTGAGCAGAATCTAACCGTGAAGGAAAGGATTTCGATCGCATTACTTGAAGATTGGATTCTTGAGCCACTACTTAGAGTTAGAATAAGATTGCTAAGAAAGATGTATTAGCATAGTTTTTCAATGAATTGCATTGTAAGGACAAATTTTTCCGCAATAAAATAAATTTTATTTATTTATCCTTGCAATGGCGTGTATGAAAAATTGATGTTTGAATGTTTCTATTATTAGCAATAATGGATTTGGTTCTCATTATGTTATTTATGGAAAGTCGAGAGTTTACCAAATAGGGAGAGTTTCTCATCGCCCAATTTTCAATTGGACAGAAACTTGGAATCATGCAACTTGGTTGCACGATGAATGAGAAATTTCATATTTGGAAATTAGACTAATTCATTGACAAAGTGTCAAGTGAAGGACTAGGAGATCGAGCACACAAAGTTGCATGTTAATCAAATCCACCATAAGAGTAACAATGATATTCGTCATGATTTACTAAAGGTTTAGTAAATATGATTATACTTACAAGATTAAGTGTAATTATGAATTGATTGAAAAAGTTTAAATCAATAGCAAAACGAATAAGAAGAATCATGTAGGCAGAAAGATAAAAGTTTCTCCATTCTAAGAAGAAAGGAGAGTAGCTTTTATGCTTTATGATAAGTCTTAATGATTAAGAACCATATCTCAATTGATCCTCTAAGTGAGTCTTAGTACAATTGCATGTCTAAGAAGAGGATTCAAGAATTGAAGAAATGGTTAAATCAAGAAGTCAATCATACTTCGTTCCAATACAAGTCTTAGAGTTAAGATTGTGACATTGAGTGATACGTATTAAGAAGGTTTATAACATTCATCAAATGTGGAATGTTGTGATGTCTTGGATAAGACAAAGACCAACTAGGACCAATTTATGAAATGTTTTGATATAAGCTACACTAACTCTTGAATATTTGTTTGTCAAGAAATGTTTATTGACAAGAGAATCTTATATGTCAAGGAGTTAGTGGGAGTCTTAATGGTCTTGAAAGGTTTCAAGAACAAATCAAATAAACCTTATAGATCATCACTAGCACACGAGTTGAGGTTTACAACCTATCGTGTTGACATTATTTGTTTCTGTGTTGTTCCAATTGAGTTAATTATGCATGAGAGTTCTATGTGTTCTCATTTGAATGCATAAAAGGCAAGGACCTTGATCAATGAAAGGTACATTGATAGGAAAAGGTGAGCTGCTTAACTACTTGGAAGACGTGGTGAGCAGCTGTGCTACCATAAGGCAAGAAATCAAGATTAAGAAAGTTCGATCCATATGAGTTTGAATTTGTCGTAAACTTTGGTTTTGACAAATTCACATGGATAGGAACAAATACACCGTTTAAATCTAAGTGTCATAAGATTTCCTCCTTCATGAAAATGATTGTGAGGAAATGCTTTCACTAAGAAAGATTTTAAGAAGATAGTGATTGTAAAATTGCATTCTCGAATTCGATTATGGTTACGGTATCCCTTTCCATAATTTGAATTGTGAGGTTTGGAAATTGTTTACACACACATATGAATTATCTAAGGAAAAGGTGTATAACTTCAAGAAGCCTTGATAAAAGATTATCAAAGCACTAAGTATTAGAAACATGAACTTAAGAAATTCAATAAGCATTGTTTTTTTGAAAGTTAAGCTGTTTCTGAATACATGTCAAAGCTAGTGGGAGCATAAGTGTTATGTTTTATAATAATCATCATGATAGTGGGAGCATAAATGTTATGATTGTATGATTATTAAGGCACGTATTGCAAGTTGGCAATATTAATTATAGAAAACAAGAGTTATATCCTTGCAAAGTCGTAAGGGTTGTAAAGTTGTTTTGCTATAATTAAGGGAGAGAATATTATGCTTCATTTAAAATCTAAAGGCTTAGGTTGTGGAATGTTAATAAATTTAGTCAAGGGTACATAGTGTGTTCTTAAAATTTCGATTATGATTACGGCATTCCTATTCACAATTCGAATTTTGAGAACATAGCAAATAAAACATTATGCGTCGTGTCCCATACGCATCGGGTATATGATCGATTGCAAATGCTTTAATGTTTGACCATTCTAAAATTTTCCAAATGTCAAGCGCATTTAGAGGGAAAAGGGACTAGAATTGGTTTTGACTAAAATAATTAAACAACTATCAAAGGACAATCCAAAGTTTGACGAGGATTGGTCGCTTGTGAGTAGTTGGAAGCATGGTATTGGATGGACCATATCGACATTATTATGAATAGAAAAGATTCTATTAAGAATGAGTTGTCATATGAAAATTATGGAAATGTTTCCATATTGGATGGACCATATCGACATCATTACGAATAGATAAGATTCTATTAAGAATGAGTTGTCATATGGAAAATATGGAAGCATGTCCATATTGGAAATTGAATATTGAAAATCTATGTCTAGATTAGAAACTTTTATGCAAAAGGATGTTCAAAGGAATGTACTTTGAGTGAGAGACATCATATCTAAGGAATTGTCTTGTAACAATCTCCGATAGAGGACTTTGTAATATCATTGGCAATAGTCTTTGTGATTTTGATGCAGTGACATTACGAAAGGATCGTTACATAGAATGTTAGAATCTAGCATATTCTATAAGTAGCAAGAATTTGATATTCCTTCACTTATGAAAAAGGATTTGGAGTTGTGAAATGAGAATGATTGGAAATGTGCTCAATTTGGTCTATTTCACAAAGTAAGAACCATAGGTAAACATTGTGTGCATGCTAAGAGCATGGGACAAGTGTAATAATTCAAGTAAGAAGTTGATTACCCGAAACGAAAAATAATGAGTAATCAATATGGTGATAAATAAAAGGAGTTTTATTTATACTCAAAGGGTTGAGGCCATATGGGATTAGTATTATTCTTGTGTTTCACATTTGCATGTTTTGACTTCCTGAATAATTTAATTGGTTCAGAACAGTCAAATTATTCGAACGGGCCACAGTCGTTCATATGTTGGAAGTAGGTATGAATGAAGACTGCCGTGAATTGGTGTGTGGATTGTCTAAAAGAGTATTAGACATAAGCAAATGTTTGCTGCAACGTTCACGAGTGCTTATGAATATGAATTTGAGCATTGGACTAAACCCACGCTCACTTGGATCATTCAATGAATTGTATCACGAGTGATTGGTGAGACGATAACATCTTATATTCTTGAAACCGAGATGTGTGAGTTGTATCTTGCAAATTGGTTGCACATTGATAATATGTAAACGCACTAGTAACTTGGTGTTATAAAACATATTGTTGTGTGTAATTCGGTGGGTGAGTGCAAGCAAGCATTGAATCAAAGTTTATCCATTCCTTTTATCCAAAGTAGGATAAAAGCGATATCTTTGGGCCCCTCGATGATTTAGTGATGACAAACGTAAATGCTCGGTCGGGCTAGGGCTAATTTGATTTGTTCAATTAGTAAGTCATCATAAATCGGGAATCGAGATATAGTACAAAGAGAATGATTTGAAATCATATCTCATATGATATCTAGAATGGAGGAATATATGATCCCTTATCTAAAGGACACGCGTATCTGATAGGATCAGAGTTGACAGCGGCTTTGGAAAGCTACGATTGCAAATCAGGATCTGAAGTCATACGCATAATAGTTATCAGACTTATCCAAGTGGGAGACTATTGGATTAGTGTCTAAGTCCATAACTATTTTGGTATGTACTTGACCCGATGGTGCATGGTCCTTTTGGGTTGCCTTCACCAAAGCAACTTGATAGGATGAATTATGGAGAGAAAGGATTGAATATGATTTATTAATATATTATGAGAATAATATATTAAAGGAGAAATCATATTGTTTAATTAATATTAGTCAATAATTAATTGGTAATTAGTTTTGTGACTAAAAGAGATTAATTAAACTTAAGGGACTGGAATTGTAATTATAGGATAATTGCAATTTGGGCTATGGATTGTCTTAAATTAAGGAGTGGACGAATTCTATGGGGAAGCCCATAAGGAAATCGTCCAAGGCCCTAATTAAAGGAGTCAATGGGTTGCTTAGGGCTTAAGCATCCAAATTAGGGTTTCCTTGTTAGATAACCCTAATAGCCTCACTATATATAAGACCCTTATGACCCAAAAACGTGGGGAATCATTCTTCTAGGGTTAGAACACGTTTTGGGCAGCCTCCATCCTCTCTCATCTTCATCCTCTTGCTTATGGTGTTTGTGAACCATTAGAGGAGTGACATTTGTGACTCTAAGCTTTCTAAAGTCAATACAAGGAGATTTGGGATTGTTATTGCTACATAACAATCAAGGTAACATCTTAAACCCATTCTTATGTCAATATGATTACTTATATGCTAGAATTAGGGTTTATAGTCTTGGATAACTTGCATGTACAATAGAGTAACCTAGATCCAAGCATTAGGGTTTGTATGAGCACATAGGATGGTCTTAGGACCAAAACCCATCAGATCTACCCTTTTACAACCCATCCATCACGTAAAGTGGCAAACTTTACGTGAATCCAAAGAGATATAAGCATAAAACACTCTAGGGTTAGGGTTTGGGACAAGATGGCTTCACCAATCACTCAAGAACAGGGACTTTAATGCACTCTAGACCTTCTCCATTCCAGATTTGAGGTAGCAACCTCAGATCTAACCTCCAACTCAAAACACCACATGCTATCTTTTCCAAAAACCTCAAAATGAAGAATAAAAGCCCAAGAAACGAAATAATACCTCAAAAGGAAACACCAACAGAAGAGAAATCCAAATCCTAGCAAAGCCACATGCTCCAAGCCTCTTAACTCTCCAAGATCTCTTCCAAAATCTCTTCTCCAAGGTTCAAATGCTCTCAAACCACTCACAAACGCTCCCTAGGGTTTTCTGGACTTCAAGAGAGGGTAAAGAGGCTGGGGAGAGGGTATAATGTCCTTTATATAGGGCTCATCCTCCGAAATTAGGGTTTTCTCCACACGGCACCAACTCGCCGAGTCCAGCCGCCGACTCGCCGAGTTGGCCACTTAACACGCGACCAGAATCGCGACCCTACTCGCCGAGTCCACCCATGGACTCACCGAGTTGCTCTTTCACATTTACACTTTGAACCCTGAATTTGCACTCCTGAACTCGGGATGTTACAATTCTCCCCCACTTAAATTAGGCTTCGTCCTCGAAGCCTGCGGCACACAACTCCAGAACTACTCTCGTAATGCACCTCCTGGCACTAACCAGAACAGGTTCCTTCAAACATTGTTACCAAACCCCTATAAGGTCTGACTCCTTCTCACAGTAATCACCAATCGAATCAAGTCGGCCATCGGCTTCTTTCTCTGATTGCAAACCTTATTAGCCAAATGATCACCTGATGATACTTTCATCACTCCAAATCACAACAATCATTAAGCCCTTACCAAGCTAGATATCACCCTGAACCACCGGATCCTAACCCGATGCCGACTGTTGGGACTTATCCCGCTTCCTTTCGGAATCTAACTCTTTTCCTTCCGTGCTGACAGGATAACACACCTTGCAGCCCTTGAGCAACTCCCATGAGCTCTTGATCGAAATCGCATACACATGTTGAGCCTGCTCTACATCCTCGATTTGGAAAAATCCGACACACTGACGATACCATCAGACGTCCCCAGGATGAATTACCACTATAAACATAACCTCCAAATCACAATCATACTTAAATCCAAGGCTCTATTCTTGCATCTCCTTCCGAACTCCTCTAGTTCTAAACCACCAAAGGTTCTTCCGCAACCTCAACCAACACCCAACCCGGATGTGCTTCCATACCACTGGCACAGACACAGTGTTCAACCACCATACTCCAAATCATCCATTCTCACTACTGCTTTCACTTCCATGAACCAACACTCCCTCCCGAGGTTACATACCTTTCTCTTTTCTTACCCAAGGAAATCCACTTGTCAACCTTGCCACTACTCCATGTATCGCACATGTTCTGGATCTACTCGTAAGGACTCTCGGGTCCATTCGCTACCTCACCCCAGTAAATGGGGGGTCCGACACCTCCTCCTATACAACAGCTCAAAAGGTGGCATACAAATGCTCGAATGATGACTATTGTATAGAAAACTCGGCCAAGAGCAAATACGTGTCCCAACTCCCTCCGAATTTAATACACATGCCCGAAGCACGTCCTCGACCGTCTGAATCGTCCGCTCGCTCTGAAGTGTCCTCAGATATCACCATGACAAACTGTAGCTCATTTCTCATATCCCACTTCGATACTGAGTACCAGTTCAGCTTTTGATTCCACAGCTGAACCCCCAAAGATCACCTATAACGTGATCCAAAATATCTCACTAGCTTCCTCACCGTGACCACAATCCCGGCCCAGTGACTCACAAGTCACGAAATTCTCTTTTCCTCATACGAAAAAATACAATCCAACCGAGGATCGACTCAACTCTGACCCCCAGTTCCGCCCTTGGTTCAACCACCAGGCTCCAAAACTCTATACTAAGGCTGCTCAAGCCAACAACTCTTCTGCATCAAACACTGATAGGAGAACACCCCAACATCACACTCTCTCGCCGTCTAGTGAGTATTATGGCTCCCCGCAATAACACGACGACCTTTGACTAGTGAGTACTACGGCTCCCCGTAGCACCACAACACCAACTGTTAAGTGGGTACTACGGCTCCCTGTAGTACCACGACTCCCTCTCCTTGACTTGTGAACATTACGACTCCCCGTAGCATCACAACACCCTCTGACAAGTGAATACTACGGCTCCCCGTAGCTTCACCCCATACTCTCAACTCATCCCAACGCCACACTATGTCCACTAACTCATGCCCGTAGACTATCATAGATAGCTACACACACTTGTCCCACATATGCATCACAGACTTTGGCGGCAACCACTATAACAAAATTACTTACCTATGCGGAGATCCATCTTCTAAAATAATCCCTCTTGCTGTCAATACTCGAAGGGCTCCCACTGGAACCGTAGATACATGATATACCACTGGTCGTCTCAAACTCAAGGCTCTAAATAACTCCGAAATTGGGACATTATTCCCGGTCACCATGGATCACCATTACGGACATCACGATATCCTGCCTCAAACACTGCTCTCCTACTCCCAGCACCATACAGATACAACAATTCATTTCCTCTGAACTCCATAAATAATTCTCCATTACCCAGTGTGCAACCTCAGTGTACCCAAACACTCAATTGGAAACAAGGAAAGCGCTAACGCTTCAGAATACGTTGGTGATCCTCCAAAACCCTTTTCCCCTACTTCTCAAAATTCACGCAAGAAATACACACACCGGCCCGGAAATTGGCCACTCAATAATCCCCTATCCATCCAAAAAGGGATATATGAAATCCATACTTTGACCCAGAAGTTCTTGACTGCCCGTACCACCATTACGAGTCTTCCCCTTGAAACGGCCCTGGTCACCACCAGATTCTTGTATCCAACCCCTAACCTCTCTTGCACAATCTCTGGTTTCCTCAATAAAATACCCGGTTCTCCCCCACTTAGAGATCAAGAAACTTCAAATACCCTAAATCTCCAAAGAAATCCTCAGGGATTCTCATCGCGACTGTCTCTAGCCATTCGAAGCCTCATACCATTCCAATACCGAATACCTCAACTGTCCAGTAAGATCACTGACTCTTAGACTGAAACCATAATTCAGCGTACTCCTCACCCTCGACTACTCCACCCAAGTTCCATCACTTGAATCCTCACAAGAACTGGGACTCCACTCCCATATTCAATATCCATCATAGATAGAAGAGCCGCCGCCCTGATATACTCAACTGGATTGCCCACTGATACTGCTACACATGCCCTACTATACTCAAATAGGGTGCAACGTGGTCCTTGACCACCTCAGTCCCAACCGACTACATGCTCACGATATATCCTTACCTCGTGGCAGACATGCTGCCTGATACACTGGAGGAAAATCGACATAGATGTCAATTCGCAGGGTTTTACTCCTAAACCCCCAAACTGAAATCTCACACCTCTTATGTTTCTCACTAGAAACGGAAATAGCACCACTTAGATCACAGAAGGTGACATCTCTTTTATCGGCTGGTTGCTCAACTCAGGCTGTAATCCTCTATAACTACCATCTCTACTCCTTCCTGAGTCTTGCGACTCCAATTGGCATCTCATCAACAATCCCTCGGGGTTAACTCGATTTCCTCATTAAGGGATACTTCACTAAAACTCGTCCACCATGGCCCTCTAGCCCCATACTCTTTCACCTTCGATCTTGGTCTAACCAATCACCATGGTTAACTGGTAGAACCAATAACACTAACTGTCACGGGTCATGGTACTCGAACCACGACATCACCTCTAGATCTGATGCAAATCATGGTATTCAAACCATGGATTCACCTCTCAATTAGCTACCAATCATGGAACCCGATCCATGACATTACTCCCCAATCTTCTCCGATGTATGGTACTCGAACCATAACATCAATCCTCAGTCTGCCACTTAGAACCTTCAGAATACTCCTTGTATCGAGTATGGGTCCTCTGCTTTCGGTAGTACGGGCCCATACTACCTGCCACATCTACCCATACTTTCCACACGGACCATTCCAGAGTCCCTAAGTAGCCGCTCAACCTTCTCTTTCACTAATTCTGCCACGCGTGCTTACTCCTCAGCAAAATGCTCTACTCTGCCAGCGTACACATCTGGCTAAGGTCACTCCCACTTCTCCGCCATCAACTGCTGAAGAGCCCCTAATGATGCTAGCCATCTACCTCCTGAATATCGTCATATTCACTTGGTAGATGACTCCCATCATCGAGAGTTCCACAAAGCACGAAGCAGGCAGCATTCGGGCATCGAAGAATACATAGAACTCACCCTGGGTGATGACTCCGCCTACTCTGCTCATTCTCAAAAGCACCACTGAACTCTACAACTCTACCCCTCGCGGGTTCTAACTATTCTTTCGATAAGCACCACAATACTCATCTAGGCGTCTCTCCTAGGCTACTCCTCTTCTCAAATCCCCTTAGAGGATTCCAACTGAATACTCTCACTCATACTCAAAAGCACAACACATATAATAGCAACTCCTAGGCTAAGGCATCACAAATCAGGCCACTCTAGTCCTAAGATATGAAATACCTACCCTGCCTTTAGCATGCATAATATCTCATAAAATGTATCATAAATATCTCATAACACAAAAGTAAGGGTATTTTGGGAAATCACCGTTCGGGCTCTGGCTGATTGTACACACTGCTCTTTCTCGCTTTCTCTTTGAACTCTTATTCACTTTTAGAATTTCATTTCTTTGAAAACTTTTCTTACTTCCTCAGTTTGAGTTCAGACATACCCGAAGGTGCATCCGAATCCCTCAAACCAAGGCTCTGATACCAACTTGTAATGCCGAAATTTTTCAAAACAATTTTTTTGAATTAATATTACTTTTCTCCTTAATACTTTTCATAAAAATCCCATTTTGTATAAATTACAATACATGACTCTTTTGTTCAATCAATTTATAAACCAGGATCTTCAAAACAACTGCTTCTTCTGGTGTGTACAATCGAGCCGGTGCCGTCCCGTGATCTGGAGAAAACCTGAAACACATAACATAAAACACTGTAAGCACGAAGCCTAGTGAGTTCCCCAAAATACCACTCTGACACATATTAGCCACTCAAGGCTATAACTCTGTTGACCTTCGGGTCAGTGTGTCTCAGTGGGACCCTCCAGTCCCAACTCTCGGTGGGCCCTCTGGCCCTAACTCTAAGGACCCAAAGGTCCTAACTCTGAGAACTCTGAATCACATATCACAATGAATCTCAACACATAAACAACATACAAATACATTGACACATAATTCTAAAAATACCACATATAACATATATTAGCCACTCGAGGCTATAACTCTATGGACCCTTGGGCCTTAACTCTGCGGACCTTCTGGTCCTAGCTCTATGGACCTTCCAGTCCTCACTCTGATATACACACAACATAAATCACATAGAAATAATGCAGTGCCACACATCACATAGATAGCATATAATATCTCTATCACATAACTCTGTTACCACTCTAGGTAAAGTATAGTGAGAAGACTCACCTGCTACTGTCGATTGAAGAACAGTCCATGCTGCTCCGACCAGCGTCACGAAATCCACCACTGAATCACCGAAAAAAAATCACCAATAACAACCAAATACTCCTGGAAGTCAACTGGTCAACTCTTTAGTCAAAGTCAAAGTCCTCAGTCAAATTCAACCCTCCTGGTTGACCCTACTCGCCGAGTCAACCCGTCGACTCGTCGAGTCCCCATGCTCAGAACTTCCCCAAACCGCGACTCAACTTGTCGAGTCACCCCGAGACTCGCCGAGTCCCACAACTCTGAGTCCCCTCGCACTCAACTCACCGAGTCCTCTCTTGACTCACCGATTAACAGCTCAACCAGAAGAAGGTTAGGACCTCACGACCAGACTCGTCGAGTCCAAGGCTATCTTCAACCAACTCGCCGAGTACACCTTAGTGACTCACCGAGTACCTCTAGATCTTAATCCATACATAAGCTTTCCAGGCCATGCAAATGATCCAAACCATAGATCTACCCTTCTACAACCCATCCATCACGTAAAGTGGCAAACTTTATGTGAATCCAAAGAGATATAAGCATAAAACACTCTAGGGTTAGGGTTTGGGACAAGATGGCTTCACCAATCACTCAAGAACAGGGACTTTAATGCACTATAGACGTTCTCCATTCTAGATCTGAGGTAGAAACCTCAGATCTAACCTCCAACTCAAAACACCACATGCTATCTTTTCCAAAAACCTCAAAATGAAGAATAAAAGCCCAAGCAACGCAATAATACCTCAAAAGGAAACTCCAACAGAAGAGAAATCCAAATCCTAGCAAAGCCCCATGCTCCAAGCCTCTTAACTCTCCAAGATCTCTTCCAAAATCTCTTCTCCAAGGTTCAAATGCTCTCAAACCACTCACAAACGCTCCCTAGGGTTTTCTGGACTTCAAGAGAGGGTAAAGAGGCTGGGGAGAGGGTATAATGTCCTTTATATAGGGCTCATCCTCCGAAATTAGGGTTTTCTACACACAGCACCAACTCGCTGAGTCCAGCCGCCGACTCGCCGAGTTGGCCACTTAACACGCGACCAGAATCACGACCCTACTCGCCGAGTCCACCCATGTACTCGCCGAGTTGCTCTTTCACATTTACACTTTGAACCCTGAATTTGCACTCCTGAACTCGGGATGTTACAAGGGGAAAAGAGAGAACTTGATAAGATATTTGCTTGGAAGTATGAGTTGCATGCATAGAGACCCAACAAATAACAATGAGGTGGCAGAAAAGTCAACTCTCCTTCTTCATGCTTTGAGGTTGGGCCGAGAATTAGAGAAAGAGAAGGGAATTGTTTTGGGCCTTTGGTGTTTAATCCATATTATGGCTTAATTAGATGATTCTTGGCCCAAATAATTCAAGAAATGATTTTTATGGCTCATTAGGGCTAAATTAGGTTAGTTATGGCCTAATAAGGTCCATTTAGGTATTTTATTTCATTCTAGGCCCAATATGGCCCGAAATATTTAAAATATATGGAAGTGGGTCCAATTAGAGCCCATTTAAGAGTTCTAAGCCCAAGATAGTCAAATTGAAAGCTTATTGGCCCATTGGGTCGAATAAGGAAATCCTAGTCCAGAATGGACTTAAACCGGGATTTCTAGGGTTTCCAATTCTTTGATGACTATTTGAACGTTTGTATGAAGTGTTTGATTGAAATTATGTTGTTATTGAATAAGCATCCTACATGCTTTCACATTGTTGGTTCACATTTGTTATCATTGTTCAATGTTTACAAGGCATCGAATTTCCTAGTTGTGACAAATACAAATCCTGGAATTTCATAATGTTCTGAAAACCTTGTTGATGATTTTTAAATAAAAAGTGTTTATATAGGATAATGTGCATTTTTATGAAATAAAAATGAATAAAATAAATTTAAAATTTTTCGGTGTTACAAGTTGGTATCAGAGCATTGGTTTGAGGGATTCGGATGCACCTTTGGGTAAATCTAGACTCAAACGGAGGAAGTAAGAAAAGTTTTCAAAGAAATGATTTTCTAAAAGTGAATAAGAGTTAAAAGGGAAAACGAGAAAGAACAGTGTGTACAATCAGCCAGAGCCCGAACGGTGATTTCCCAAAATACCCTTACTTTTGTGTTATGAGATGTTTATGATACATTTTATGAGATATTATGCATGCTAGAGACAGGCTAGGTATTTCATATCTTAGGACTAGAGTGGTCTGATTTGTGATGCCTTAGCCTAGGAGTTGCTGTTATATGTGTTGTGCTTTTGAGTATGTGATGAGTGAGAGTATTCAGTTGGAATACTTTTAGAGTATTTGAGTAAAGGAGTACTCTAGGAGAGATGCCTAGAAGAGTATTGTGGTGTTTATCGAAGGAATATTTAGAACCCGCAAGGGGTAGAGTTACAGAGTTCGGTGGTACTTTTGAGAATGAGCAGAGCAAGCGGAGTTATCACCCAGAGTGAGTTTTATGTACTCTTCGATGCCCGAATGCTGCTTGCTTCGTGCTTGGTGGAACTCCCGATGATGGGAGTCAACTACCAAGTGAATATGACGATATTCAGGAGGTAGATGGCTGGCACCATCAGGAGCTCTTCAGCAGCTGATGGCGGAGAAGTGGGAGGACCAAGGAAGAGCCTAGGGAGTAACTTTATCTAGATGAGTACGCTGGCGGAATAGAGCATTTCGCTGAGGAGTGAGCACACGTGACGGAATTGGTGAACGAGAGGGTTGAGCAGCTACTTAGGAGCTCTGGGATGGTCTGTGTTGAAAGTATGGGTAGATGTGGCAGGTAGTATGGGCCCGTACTACCGAAAGCAGAGGACCCATACTTGATACAGGGAGTATTCTGAAGGTTCTAAGGAGCAGATTGAGGAGTGATGTTATAGTTGAAGTACCATACATCGGAGCAGATTGAGGAGTGATGTTATGGTTCGAGTACCATACATCGGAGCATATTGAAGAGTGATGTTATGGTTCGAGTACCATACATTGGAGCAGATTGAGGAGTGATCTTATGGTTCGAGTACCATACATCAGAGCATATTGAGGAGTGATGTTATGGTTCGGGCACCATACATCGGGGCAGATTGAGGAATAATGTTATGGTTCGAGAGCAGATTGAGTAGTGATGTTATGGTTTGAGTACCATACATCGGAGCAGATTGGGAAGTGATGTCATGGTTCGAGTACCATGCATCTTAGCAGATTGAGGGGTGATGTTATAGTTCGAGTACCATATATTGTAGCAGATTGAGGAGAGATGTCATGGGATGAGTACCATGGTTCTTAGAAAATGATGCTTGTGATTCTCCGGTTGTCCGGTCAGGATTGATTAGTGGAGTCTGGACGCGATGGGGTTTTAGACCTAAGGGCCATGATTGAGTCCGAAGAGGCATCCCTTGAGAGGGAGGTCGAGAGCATTTCAAATTATTATTAGTAAGATGTCAGATGTAGTCGCAAGACTCAGGGATTAGTAGAGAAGGCATTTATGGGGGATTGTGGTCTGAGTGAGCAATCAGTTGATGGAGGAGATGTCACCTTTTGTGACCTGATGGGTGCTATTTATATTTCCTGTGGGAAACAGGAGAAACGTGAGATTTTAGTTATGGGTTTGGGAGTAAACCCTATGGGTTGACATTGATGTCTATTTTTTCCACCAATGTATCAGGCAGCATGTCTGCCGTGAGGAAATGATCTACCATGAGCAGGTAGTCAGTGGGGACTGAGATGGTCAAGGACCACATTACACCCTAATTGAGTATAGTATGGCGTGTGGTAGCGATATCAGCGGGTAATCCAGACGAGTATATCAGAGCGGTGGCTCTTCTATGATGGGTATTGAGTATGGTAGTGGAATCCCCATTCTCGTGATGATTCACGTGTTGGAACGGGGGTTGAGAAGTCGAGGATGAGGAGTATGATGACTTGTTTCAGTCTAAGAGTCAGTGATAGTACTAGACAATTGGAATGTTCGGTATTGGGATGGTATGAGACTTCGAATGGTTAGAGGCAGTCGTGATGAGAAGTTCATGAGGATTTCTTCGGAGATTTAGGGTATTTGAGGTTTCTTGATCTCTACATGGGGAGATCATTGGGTGTAGTGTGGAACCTTCCAAGCGTAGGTGCGATGTTCCTGGTGGGAACTGTCTGTGCGGTAGATTGTTGATGCGTCAATTGGTGATGTTTCAAACCCCAAGTAGGGGAGAACCGAGTATTTTTTTAAGGGAACCAGAGATTTGTGCAAGAGCGGTTAGGGATTGGATGCAAAAACCTGCGGCTCGAATTCATGAGACCAAGGTCATTGGTGATCAAGGAAAAGTGCAGAGCAAGATAATGCATGTGGTATGTGTCTGTGAAAGGATGGGTGTCTCCACAACAGGTGGCCGATGGTCAGGAATTTGGTGGTGGTCAGGGCCGTTTCAAGCGGAAGGCTCGTAATGATGGTATGGGCAGTTGAGAGCTTCTGAGTCGAAGTATGGTTTGTATATGCCCTTTTGGGGTAGATAGAAGATGATCGAGCAGCTAACTCTTGGGCCGGTATGTGAATTCTTGCTTGGATTTTGAGTAGTAGAGGAAAGGGTTTCGAAGGATCATTAGTGTGTTTTGAAGCGTTAGCGCTTTCTTTGTATTCCAATTGAGTGTTTGGATACACTGAAGTTGCGCATTGGGTAAAATGAAGAATTGTTTATGGATTTCAGAGGAAATGTATTGTTGTACCTGTATGGTGCTGGGAGTAGGAGATCAGTTGTTGAGGCAGGACATTGTGATGTCTGTAACAGTGTTCCGTGGTACCCAGGTATAATGTTCCGATTTCGGAGTTATTTGGAATCTTAAGTTTGAGACAACTAGTGGTGTATCATGTATCTACGGTTCCAGTGGGAGCCCTTCGAGTATTGACATCAAGAGGGATTATTTAAGAAAGTGGATCTCCGCAGAGGTAGGTATTTTGTTATGCCGGTTGCCGCCAGAGTCTGGGATGCATATTTGGGTCGAGTATGTGTAGCTATCTATGATAGTTTGCGGAGCATGAGTTAGTGGACGTAGTGTGGTGTGGTGATACTACGGGGAGCCGTAGTACTTACTGGTCAGAGGGTGTTGTGATACTATGGGGAGCCGTAGTACTCACTAGTCATCAAGAGGTTATCGTGATGTTGCGGGGGGCCATAGTATTCACTAGACGGCAAGAGAGTGTGACGATGGAGTGTTCTCCGATCAGTGTATGATGCAGAAGAGTTTTAGGCTTGAGTAGCCCTAGTATTGTGTTTTTGGAGCTTGGTGGTTGAACCAGGGGTGAAACTGGGGTCTCCGTCTCTGTCGGGAATCATTATATTTTGTTTTGAGTTGTGATTGTCGCAACATGAGGAAGTTGGAAAAGTGGTATTGCTTGGGGCGCAGGCCGAGTCATGAGAAGAGTATCTTATTGGGAAGCGAGTTTCCAACTCTTTGTCAGACCAAAATCTCAAGTTGAGTTTGGCATTGATGGTGCATGGGTAAACGAGATGAAATTCTAGAATTCTGAGGTGAATTTTTGGATGAGGGGTATTGTCGTCATTGGATGTATTAACCTGTATAGGTCAGTACTCGGGTGCGGGAGATACCGCGAGATGCACGGAGATATGTGCAGTAGACATCAAAGATCGGGGCTAAGTCGATCTTCGGTTGGATTGTAGTTTTCATTTGGAAATTTTGTGACTTACATGTCACAGGGCTGAGATAGTTGATGCAAAGATGAAGTCAGTGAGACATTTTGGATCATGTCATGGGTAACCATGGAAGTTCAACTATGGGGTTGAGGTTCTATGAGTTTTCCTATAACAATAGCAATCATTCGAGCATCGGTATGCCACCCTTTGAGCTGTTGTATGGGAGGAGGTGTCGGACCCCCATTTGCTGGGGAGAGGTAGGGCAACGTGTGATGGGTAGTACAGAGATTGCGCTTCAGACGACCGAGCAGTTTCAGCAGGTCAGACAGAGGTTACTAACGGCCCAGAGTCGTCAGAAGAGTTATACTGATAGACGGCGGTCAGAGCTTGAGTTCCAGGCCGGTGACTTCGTACTCCTAAATGTATCTCCTTGGAAAGGAGTGACCCGGTTCAGGAAGAGGGACAAGCTGGGGCCCCTTTATGTTGGTCCATTCCGAGTGATTGCGAGGATAGGCCGGGTAGCCAACCGGTTAGAGTTACCTGCAGAGTTGGGCCAAGATTCATGACACCTTCCATGTGTCGCAGCTGAGAAAGTGTATAGCCGACGAGTCGACAGTGGTACCATTAGAGGATATTCAGGTGGATGCGAGCCTAAACTATGTTGAGAGACCGGTGGCGATAAGGGATCAAAAGATCAAGGTTCTGAGGAACAAGGAAGTGCCTCTAGTTCAGGTCCAGTGGCAGCACGGATAAGGATCCAAGCTGACGTGGGAAGTGGAGTCGGAGATGATTGAGCAGTACCCCGAGTTGTTTCCAACGCAAGACTTCGATGGCAAAGTCTGATTCTAGTGGGGGAGAATTGTAACATCCAGAGTTTCGGGTATGATTTAATTTTAATTAATTATTCAAGAAAAAGGAGGGACTCGACGAGTTGGTGCCACGACTCGTAGAGTAGGTGAGGAAGTTTTCGCGAATCTTCGCGACCAGAATCGACGAGTCGGGCATATGACTCGCCGAGTCTGCGCTGGCAATTGGAACCCTAATTCCCGGGTTTTGGAGCTTATTTAAGGGTACTCATAGCCTCACATTGCGGCTATCCTTACCCTAGAGAAACCCTAAATCATCCTTGAGAGCTTAGAGAGTAAAGAAGAGCCATCTTGAGCATTTTGGTGTGTCATTTCTAAAGAGAAGATGAGATTCTAGCAAGAGGGACCAGAGGGGGTTGATGTACTGAGGTTATGAAGCCTGGAGCTTCACTTTGAGGTAACAAATCGGACCATTTCTCCTGTTTGATGTTGATTTAAGGTTTCTTAACAATTCTCTTTAGAGGTTTATGGAATGTTTGAGGTCTCAATGTGGAATAAGCCTTAGATCTGGACCATGGGAGGTCCAGAGAGTCCCTTATGTTCAGCTTTATGCAGTCACATAGAGAGTTTGAGCCTAGGTTTCCATTTAGATGGCTATTTCTTCATTTATGGCTCTAATCATGATTCATGGACGTAAAGTTTGGACCTTTACATGATTTGTGGGTGCTAGAAGGATAGATCTACAAGTTGGTGAAGCAGATATGACCTCAGAAGGTCAGATGAGTTTGGTCATGGAGGAGACTCGTCGAGTCCATAGGAGGACTCGACGAGTCGGATCGAGTTTACCCGAGTTTCGTGATCAGTTGAGACCCGACGAGTTGGGTGGGTGACTCAGTGAGCCGAGTGAGACCTTGTGAGGAATCTGATTACGCGTGTGGACTCGCCGAGTCGTTGCCTGACTCGACGAGTCTGGTCAAAGTTGGACCGGTGACTTCCGTTGACTTTTAGGGTTTAGTCAACCAGTGGACTATTGGACCAGGGGAGGGGTAGAATGGTCTTTTACCCTTCTGGGAAGCATAGTACGAGACTTGTCTAGCCTTTGAGAGCCACTGCTGATTTAGAGTTATTTATTTATGTGATTAGGTGGCGGCTAGATCGGTATTTCGAGTTCGAGACTTTTCGAGAATTATCCGAGGTGAGTCTTCTCACTATACGTTACCTTGAGTGGTAGTTATGTGTGACCATAGGGTCTTATGTGCTTACATTGAGTATTATGTTATATGTAATATGCTATGCATCATGTCTTTGTGATTTATGCTATGCGGAGTTTATAGACCGGAGCGGAGATACAGACCGGACCAGAGGGTCCAACGATACAGACCGGACCGGAGGGTCCAACGATACGGAACTGGAGGGTTCCGCTGAGACACACCGACCGGAGGGTCATATTGTAGCCTTGAGTGGCGTATGTGGTATTTTGGGGAACTCACTAAGCTTCGTGCTTACCGTGTTATGTGTTATGTGTTTCAGGTTCTTCAGAATCGCTGGAAGGCGGTGACTCGATTGTACACTCACAAGAGAAAAGAGTGATGAATATAGATCCTGGAATTTCATAATGTTCCGAAAACCTTGTTGATGATTTTTAAATAAAAAGTGTTTATATAGGATAATGTGCATTTTTATGAAATAAAAATGAATAAAATAAATTTAAATTTTTTCAGTGTTACACATATCCTTTTGAAGAGAGGTGTTGACAGCTAACCACAGTAAGCATAACATAGACCATGTTTTAACGAAGTTACCCCTCTTTGGCTATAACGTATATGAAGAGTGTTTCAGAGGGATAACTTCGTTAAAACATGGTCTATGTTATGCTTATTGTGGTTAGCTGTCAGCACCTCTCTTCAAAAGGATATGATTATGTATGAGAGGTATATTTATCAGCATAAACGTTTACCTCAAGGTATATTATGGTGACGTGTCTGGAAAAGCAGCATGATATTGTACATATTGATGTTGTATCTCATCCCACGAATTCGATCTTAAAGCTAAGTAAACTCAAAAATCACAACACTTGTGATTCCGCTCGTTTGTAGACTTGTCTAGAATCCATGATACGATAAATCATTTGATTGGAAATGTAAATGTAGTCATGAAATGCATCTGATTAGTCAAGATTCCCCTAATAAATATTCAAGTGCATTACAAAGTTGTACATGTATGAATAATGTTCTTTTGTGGGTTATGTTTTGAAGAGAAGCAATAATGAATATCATAAAGTCATTAATATCAATAGGGGTTGACGTGGGATTTGCTGTAAATGAGTAAAAAGAAAATGACCCAGGAGGGTAACCAACTGTTGAGTTTGTCCTCATTTGGTCACTTTCCTTTTTTTGTACTCAATATACCATTGAACTTGTTGTTTGTGTTCACCATAACCCTTTGACCGGCTATCACAGGTCAAAAGCCGGTCAATAGGGTTATGGTGAACACAAACAATAAGTTCGATGGTATATTGAATACAAAAAAAAAAAAAAATGGACCAAATGAGTACAAACGCAAAAGTTAATTATCCTCAAGAGTCATTAATAATGAGTTGCTAAAATTTGTAATGATTTACTAAAATTTAGGACCTGATTTTATGGAATCAGTGATATTATACTCGGTTATATGTTATAGGTTATATATCCGATTTTGAATATTGAATGAATCTAAATGTATATTTTAACGAATTCTTGAAGTTTATTATGGTGACATGTGGCATGTATACACTTTGACACATGTTATATTCAATCTATTTATTTATTAGAAAGGGGATAGGCTGATTATAAAACACAAAAAAGAAAAACTCAATTAGAGTTGAATAATTACATTAGATGAACACTACTTATATTTATACGAAAATACAAAAAAAGAAATAGAAATATTTCTATTATTAAATAAGTAGTGCAATAATTACATCTTCTTTCTCAAATAATCTAAAATGATAAGTGATAAAAAAAATTGATGGGAATCTTTTGAATTTGAAAGATGACAAACAAAAAGTCGTTTGGAAATTGTGGTAAATATAGTGGCACGTAGGTGTCTTTCCCTTGTTGTGATAGATGGCTTCCTCTTGATTACAAGTCTCTATTTTTGAAATAGGATGTAATTACCTTTTTAACATTGTTATTTTTGTAAGATGCATATAGCTTAAAAGTCGCTGGTGTAAGTTTGTAGTGTCTTTGTCTATGACAACGAGTCCTTGACTTGTCACTCCGTACCTTATCTAAGTTAAAGATATCAACTAAAAAACAAACACTAAATTATTAATTCACGTTTCTACTTAAACCAATTGATACATGACAAAAACACAAATCTAGCTGCTGTAGCTTATGATTCGACATGAAATATCCCAGTAATTATGAAATTCTTATTTGTGAAAGTAGCTATCGTTATGTATCATTAGGTTTCGTAGAAGTCCCACTACGAAATTAGGGACCTCAATACCAAATTGTTATTTGATATGTATTTTGTGTTCCTGTGGAATTAGATTTATCGTTAGTAATGCGGATGTAATAATGATTTTAGAGTGTAAGAAAATATATTTTTAATAAAGTTTAAAACTTTAGTGAAAAATGTAATATGTAAATCACATATAATCTTGTAAAAATATGTCAAAACATATAGGACCAAACGATATAACCACAGTTAAGTTATAATATGAATGAAAGACTATTGTGCGGACGTGTGAATAATGTTATTCTATGAGAATTATTAAGAAAATAGGTTGTTTAGTAATATGAATACGTCCAACCTCACACAACTATTGTCATTTTTATGTATTCTCAGTAATTCTTATTTATTTTTGTGCTTCGTTAACTACTCATTTTCATTCTTACAGAATACAACTCAATAAATATATCCTGACAACATTCTAACAAAATGAGAATAAAAAAAAATCTAAAATAATTTTTTAGACGATTTAATTAGTAAGAATACGTATAATGACAATAATTATGTAAGATTGAATGTATTGAGAATATCAAACAACATATTTTCTTTGTTATTATCACAGAATAACATTATCCATACGTCTGTACAATAGATGTCAATCCACATTTAAACGGAACTCATGTAAACCATAAGTTGGTTCCTTTTACACAATAAATTGTATTTGTTTACAAATTTAAGAGTGTTTTATAGTTTGCTTAATAAAATCGGTAACAACTCAAAAAAATACTTTGTATGTATAAAACAATGTCAAATATGTCAAATAAGTTGATGTTTGTAATAGACTATCAATAAAAAACAAAATCAAAATCTTGGACAAAGATATCTAAATATGGTGGTTGGAACAATGATAGATGTTCATGACCAATTAGTGCAGAACTTTTTTTCTTCTTTTTCTGCATATACTCCTCTCTCTCTCTCTCTTCTCTCTCTCTCTCTCTCTCTCTCTCTCTAACACAAGGAAAGGCATAACAGTAGCGCCCATAGTTTTTCTTTAATCCTTTTTAGTAAAGATCCTAAATATATATCTCCTTTTCTTGTTCATGTTTTTTCTTCAACTGGATTCACTTCTATATTTACTTCATTCGACGAATCAAGTGTAAGTTTAATTTTCGCTTTTCTTACTCTTCCATTAAACTTGCATTCATTTGTCAGCCTTTTTTACTGTATATTTACTTACCCTTTTGTGTTCTTCCTCTGACCTCTAAAGCTTTCTTTTTTAAGCTAATCATCGAATCTTTCTTGACAAATTCCATCTGTTGTTGTTTTGCCACACTGAATCTTCATTCCAAACACATATTAGATGCTCACATAAATCGAATCTTTTCTTGATTTCATTATTCATCTTTCAACGGAAGATTGTACTTATGTTAAAAAAACATCAAGATGCAAGAACTTCTATGTGTTTTGTATTCCGTCAGTGTGTGTGAATAATCGACATGTGATTTGCATCATGGGTTATGACCTACAAATATTATATGCTTTTTTTTTAATACTTTGAGTCATTGTTAAAAGTGAATCTACTTTTTGAGTATTTTTTTTATATCTATGGCTATGCGTACTTACGATAAACAAGATGTCTTCAATTATGAATTCTCAGGTGAGGAAAGTTATTATGAGGAAATCATTTGCTGTTTAGATTTTGCAAATTTTATTAATTAAAATATATTTGTTACATATATTATTATTCTATCATCAGATCAATTATTACTTCGCTCGAATGAGGTCCATATCTTCAACACTAATATATCTTATCACTGATCTACCCATCAAGATTCTAAAACATGCATCATGTTATGCGGATCCAAAACTGATGAAATTAACATCGATGTGAATTTTTATGCAGAGTTTATAAATGAGAAAATTAATGATGATTTGAGAGATCTGATGATATAAACGATGCCAGACAGCTATGGTTTGCACTGCAAATGATTTATTAGGGTGGAAAGATTTTCCGAAGGGTCTTAGAGTCTTGCTCCTTGATGAAGATATCGATTCTGCAAATGTAATAAAATCAAAACTTGAAGAAATGGATTATGTTGGTTAGTTACTTTAACTTCAAATTGTTTTTGATTTATTTAGTTGCGAATTTATTTATTGTGCATGACTTTTCCACATATTTAGTTGAAGTTCTTTACTTTGTTATAATTTCTGTTCTTGAGATTGTCTTAGTCATATGCTGTGCAAGAAAATTTTAAGAAAAAAAAAATCTTTTCGTTCCAGTAACATTCATTTTAATTCGTATATCATATGTTGTAGATTGTATATACTCATTTTAGGCACTACCGTGTTTGTTATAAGATTGAGAAATAAAGCATAAAATTATTTTATGAGTTTTGAAGTAAATCTATTTACTTAAACAAATAATACCTCTATCTATTTCTATTCTAATAAATAAATCAATTTATTGCCACTTGTCCATCTCATTGTAACCTATTTCACATAAAAGTTAAATTACTAATCAGACACATTAAATTCTATGGATTATTAGGCAATAAATTAGGAATCCTAATCCTAGCCAAAATTAAATTCGACACGCTAGGGCTTTAAATTTTTAATTATATATTTTTGTTAATAAGGCCCCATTTTGCTTTCCATTGCCACAAGCATATCGCCAATTCATTTTATCAATTTGATTAAATTCACTTAGTTTTGTTACATTACCACATGCATATTTGAATATCAAGTTTAGTTTATTAAATTAACTATAAGTATATTTACATAAACAGTTGAAATATAATCTTTCAAATAGGATCATGTTTAACGTTGTGATCCTGTTTAATATCTATATGTATGGTAAATCAATAACAAACAATTTTGAACCATATGTTGCTACACTGTGATTCTGTTTAATAAAAGTGAAACATTTTGTTTATCTATTATTGTATACCTCTAAATCTTTTATGACTACAAGGGCAAATTAGTCACAATTCCTTACAAACCATAACTAAAAACCAACTCTTTAAATTCCGGTTTCGACCATAAAACCGGTCCCCGCCTATAAAACCGGTTCTTAAACTTGGGTTTATCCGGACCCGATGGGCCTAAACCTGGATTACCTGAAACCCAGATAAAGACATTCTTAAACCCGAAACCCGGACTGATTTTATATATTATGGTTCTAACAGTTCTGGTTTCCGGTTTTAAATCTTATCCCTAGATCAAACTCATAAGTAGTAAAGTATAAACTATTGGTATATAGAGTAAATTTCATTGCTATAATCAAGAATGACATTTTATAAAATTGCAAATTACTATTGGTATATTAACTGGTGTGATGTCTCTAAGATTGTGAGATAAACTTATTCTTTTTTAGTTTCATCTCTTTATGTTTTAACTTGCTACACGCCATCAATATTCAATCACTTGATGATACACATGGAGTCACAGACCTTTGTAGTTTTTAGAAAAGTTTTATATAAACTTCCTAACTATTACATAATGTTAAGATATGGCTACCTGACTATTAAAATAATGACAAATTACATAAACTCTTTTGTTTAAAATTTATAATAAAATTGGTAAATGGAAATTTGACAAAGCATCGATTAATCATTATGTTTTTGAATAGTGTTTTTCTTTCTCGACTGTGTTTTCCACGGGTTTAAACCTAATACAAAATTAATTCACTATAATCTTCCATAGTATTTAGCTTCAATTTTGAAGGGTTCAAAACAAAACTTACATTTTGACTCATGAACTCAAATCAGATGTACAGTAAGACCATTTAAAAAATCAGAAGTCTATAAAATAATAATGCGATTTTTTTTCCTTTTCAGTTAAAACATAATACTAAATAAATAAATTTCGCATATTGGATTTTCGGATCGGGTATCGGATATCTAATATTTTTGAACACTCCTAATTAATCTGTATTCAAGTTTATAAGCTCTTTATTATCGCATATATTCACCGTATACGTTGGAGGTTATCTAACTTTGGCATTAATGTGTACAGTTTCTGCTTTCTATAGTGAGAATGATGCATTGTCGGCGATTTCAGACAAATCTAAAGGCTTCCATGTAGCTATAGTAGAGGTATTCAAGTTTTTCGAATTTGATGTACTTTTTGACGACATGTATATTGATGGTGCTAAGTTTTCGAAAATTAATATTTTCCAGGTGTTACAAAGTGGTACCTTTTGAGCGATTTATTGGATTCAATTTGAAGTGTCTTATGTATTTTTATATTTTGTGACAGGTGAGAGCAGGTAACGAAGATGGAAGGTTTAAGTTTCTTGAAACGGCGAAAGATTTGCCTATAATCAGTATGCCTCGTGAATCACTAATCTAAATTTGTATTATGATAAATCTTTATATACGAACATAAATTAAGATTCTTTCGGTTTTGATTGCAGTGACTTCAGATGTGAATTGCATCAGTACCATGATGAAGTGCATAGCAGTAAGTTTTATTCAACACAAGATTGTTTTTAAAGGTTAAATGCAATAAAAAGAAAAATACTTCTATATATTTGTTGTTTACTGCATTGTACTTTCACTTTGTAGTATTAATGTATTGCACTTTAAATAATCTACCAATGTCATTTGAATGAACAAATAATTGAAAGCATATTGCTATTTCTTGCATTTAGTCATATTTTTATTACCCATCTAGTCTTAGGCAACGCTTCTGTTTTTTCCCTATTAAGTATCATCTTGAAAAAGGAAGTTTAAAAGATATTTGAGAAAAATAACAGAAATAAATATTAATGTGAGATTAAGTCAAAGGAAATACAAAAGTGTCAATTATCCCGACCCTGTGCTTTGTTTTCTAGCTTGGTGCAGTCGAGTTCCTTGAGAAACCATTGTCCGAAGATAAACTCCGAAACATATGGCAACATGTGGCTCACAAGGTTAGTAAGTTTATTTTCTATAGTGAACTAATAAATTCATTACCTTTTACTTGTTTTCTGATAATGGGATTGTGAAAACTTCAAGCAGGCGTTCAATGCAGGAGCTAAGGATGAAAATGAACCGTTGAAATCCGAGGAAGCTTTGATTCGTTTGGAAAAAGTAGGTATAAAGCAAGAAATCATTCAAAATAAAGAACATAATGAGGAGGTATCGGTTGAAAGCGATAAATATCATGCTCCATCGACCCCACAGTTGAAGCAAGGAATGAGGCATGTTGATAATGAAGATCAAACGAATCTCTCAACTGAGAAAGAGTGCGTAGAACATGATGGTGAGTCCAAATTCGTCGAAATTACTTGTGATGATCATTTAGTCGTTGATAATGTTATGGAGACAAACTTCTCAAAGAGTTTGGAAGAGGGAATCAACAAGCCTTCAAGTAATGAATGTTGCCCCGATCCAAAAGATGGTAAGAAGCAAAATGAAGCATCCGAGCATCCCATTTCACGTTCTAGTAAATCTGGTCGAAGAAAGGTCAAGGTAAAGATGATGATTGATATACTTTTTTGATTAATCCTGAAATTAAGCACGTTATGCTCGTACCTAATACATACTTGTATGTTATGTATGATGTAAATTGTGCTTCATATATATTTGAGAAAATCCATTGTGTGGGAGCCAACATGCATTGGTGCACCATGATTACATTTGTGTGATTCTATTGTTTGTGATTTTAAATAGGGTGAGTATTTCAGGTAGATTGGAGTAGTGAACTACACAAGAAATTCGTACAAGCCGTGGAGCAACTTGGTGTTGATCAAGCCATACCTTCACGTATATTAGAACTTATGAACGTAGAGGGTTTAACTAGGCATAATGTCGCAAGTCATCTCCAGGTTAGAAAAAAACATTTGTTTCTTACACATGATATGACAGGTTGTACTGCATTTGGCATGCATTGTTGACAGGGACAATAGGATAATAATTGTAGTTTTTCCCAAAATGGTGGGACACGGAATCGGTCTTGATCTTTTGTATGTGAAAAAGATGTGAATGCCCTTCTCATCTTCATCGTCTCAAATAGCCCTAGAAAGCTTGTCCAGTCGTTTATCCTATATCTACTTCCATGATTGTTTTTATCTAAAACTAAACATATATTTTCGTTATGATTTAAGCAGAAATATAGATTACAACGGAGACATATTTTGCCTAAGGAAAGTGGCAGAAAATGGCCTCAAACTAGACACCATTCAACACCAAGAAACTACTATCCACAAAAGCCCATTATGGCCTACCCTCCTCCATATCATTCTAACCAAGTATATCCTACTTGGCCACCTCCACACAGCTACCCTCCTCCACCTCAGACGTGGGGCCCACCATATTATCCAACATGGCATTCTTCTGTAAGTTGGTTGTGGAATCCCTATCCAGAGGTAAACTCGTCATTCGATACTAATATATCATTTTTGTCATTCTTTTTGTAAGTCTATTGAACTTTAGGAGTTGATTTTGGGTGTGTTTTTGTCATGTTCCAGACACAAGCCGAAACTTGGGGCTGCCCAACCATCCCATCTCACCCATCTTTTCCTCAAGTAAGTATGCTTTTTTCTAATGGATTAAATGCAAGAAATAACATTGTACTTTTATTTGTGTATTATAGCATACTAGTTTAATTTCTTTAAATTACTTCATTTTCTTTCTTATCCCCTTCTATCAATTGAAAACTCTAACCTAATTATAGCAGTCAAAATTGTTTCGTATTTTGATGATATTGCTAGATTTTATAGAAAGTTATAATAAACAAATCAATGAAAGTACTCTGCTATTTCTTACATTTAACCCTTTTTGTCATTGTTTGCATTGAATTAACAAAATATGTACTTATCAACGATTTTGCAGAATGTTTCACAATTTCAGAGTAACCGAACCATGCCAAATAATTCATTTGACCATTATCCGGTATTTACATTCACCATATCTTTATAGGGTTTGACTTTTGTGGTTATAAAAGTACTTCTCAAGTCAAGAATACCATATATTTTTCAGCTTTGGAGGAAAATATTGATTGCTAAGTTATACCACATTACAAATGTGACATTCTAGAATGATATTATTATCCGTAAGTCATGGTTAGAATTTTTGAGGTGAAACACAACTTTTGGAGTTAAAAATTCATATCGATCCTTTCTTTTTACTACAGTTTACTTCATAACCCCAAAAAAATTATAATATAATCATCAAATTAACTTGAAGTATGGTGTCTTTGTTTGACCTCAAAATTAAAACACAAAAGTCAAAAGTCATTGCTTCCGATCGATTGGGATTACGCCCCACAATTTTTTTGACTTTTGAACGTCCAAGTGTTATTTAACTATGAGTGATTTAGGGTTAGTGTTAAGTGTTATATATAGCACAAATTGCGAGAAATAACATTTTACTTTTTTTTTTTACTAATAAAGGTAACGTACCTAATTTTTTTGACCTACAATAGAAATGTAAGAACATTTATTTACCCATGATAGCAATTTATAATTTTTTATTGAATATCGTAACTCATAATTGCAGTGTACATAGATTTCTATACACATAATCATGACATATTTACAATTCCTTACCCATAATGAGAATATATTTACATTTCCTAACCGATAATAACAATATACATAACAAATAAACTGCATTTCCCTGCATCGAAATGTGAGTAGTAGCTTGCAACTATTGGTAAAAGTATAAATAGGTTGTTTGTTATGAGTATAACGGTAACAGAAGTTATATTTTTGTTATTGGTAACAAATATAATTAATTACTTTGCTATTATTAGTAAAAAAAAAAAAAACAAAGTACATTTCTCATATTGAGAATGAGGATTATAATTTTTTCATATTCATATAATCATATTCCATTTTTTGTCAGTGTTTTGCATTGTTGTGACATATGGAAGTGCTATAATTATTGTAGGGAGATGAAGTCATTGACAAGGTGGTGAAGGAAGCAATAAATAAGCCATGGCTACCATTGCCTTTGGGCCTGAAACCTCCATCTACTGAAAGTGTCATATCAGAGCTTTCCAAACAAGGGATCTCAACCGTTCCTCCCAAAATCAACGGCTGTCATTGATGTTGATCCTGATGTCAGCCTCTGTACACAATTGATGTGTATGAATATGATCTCAATAAATTAACTCTGATGTTATACAATGTTGTTCACGACTCACGAGAGTTCGATGATGTGGTTGTAAATAGATCTTGACTAAGCATTTGATTCGTGGGCCCACACATTTTGAATGTGAGCCCCACGTATTGTGGGGCCCATGTTAGTGGTGGTGAATAACTGGCCATGTGTAATAAAGGTTGTACATCTTTGAAGAGATGCCTGTGGGTTGGGTTGGGTGGGGCTATAAAAGGGACGTGTCAAAAACTCAAAATGGTCCCATTTTTCATCTTGAATTGATAAATTCTGCTACTTTGATTTTTCCTGACCAATACTTGATTGTCTTACTGCTGTGTTTTAACTTTTTACCAGTGTCAAAATATGATTCAGTTTTTTTTTTTTTTTTTTTTTTTTCCAAATTAGTATTTACCAAATTAATATATATATATATATATATATATATATATATATATATATATATATATATATATATATATATATATATATATTTTTTTTTTTTCATTTTTCCTATATTTTCAGTTTTTCTTACTGTCATTTTATTTTAAATATCACTTTTTTTTTAATTCTCTTTTATTTCAGTTTTCTTTTTTTATTTTTTTAATATACGTTTAAGATAGATGCTCGGATGTTGTTTACACAAATTATAACCATTCTGAACATTAAATATTAACCTCTTAAAACTACCATTACAGATACAATATTCTTTTAAGTGCAAAACTCCAATATTAAACATTAAAAGTTTTAAGGTAAAAGCCCTCAAACATTGTTTGTTACCAAAAAAAAAAAAGATGATCGACAACTTTGTTAGAAGCAGACTCAAAAACGTTACAATTAATATATGATATTTATACAATATTCTTTGTTTTATTATGAGAACGTAAAGGCCATGCCGACAAAATAATACCTCAAGAAATATAGATACCTGTGAATATAAGAAATTATATGAGAAAACAGTAGTTTTTTTTTAACAGAAAATATTGTAATTTTAACTAAAAAATATTATATGTTTAATGTTGAAGTTTTTGCATCTTAAGAAATACTATACGTGTCATGATATTTTAATTTAAGATGACTAAAATTTAATTTTCAAAATGGTTTGTTTAATTTGTACAAATACTGTCAAAGCATCTATGTTAAATGTACATTAAAAAAAACTAAAATAAAGAAATAAAAAACTGATATTTAAAAAATAAAATAAAAAAGACAACAAAAAACTGAATATATATATATATATATATATATATATATATATATATATATATATATATATATATATATATATATATATATATATATATATAATAAAAACACATTAACAAAAACTAAAAAATAGAGGAAAATGAAAAAAAAAAATACTAGTTTGATAAATATTTTTGAAAGTAGATTGGTAAATATTTTTTTCAATAATCATTTTTTTGGTCAAAAACTTCCCTTTGTTTTGGAATTTTATTTATAGACTATGAGGTTGTTTGTTTATTTGTTAAACCTTTTCTGACCATTTTTAGCTACGCCGCGCAGCACTTATCATCTCGTAGTTGTTTCTTTTTTAAAAGTCTTTTAACATAAAAACCTATGTGAGTGTTCTATACCATATATTACTAGATTTGTCTTTTCAAACCACTTTTTAACGCTTCTAAACCTAAAAAAATGACATATCAGCATACACGAGTCCCGTCTTCTTTCTTCTTCTATCTGATGTCGTCTCATCTGGTCGCTTGAGCTCTCGTCATCGCAACCTGATTTTGCGTCGCAGCCTCACAACGTCGTTGCCTCAGCCCTTTCTTCGTCGTCCTCCCACCACTAACACCCTCATGAAGCATCTATAGGTCCTTTCTTTTTACATATCCTGAAATCGATTTATGTTATGCTAATTTATGAAATCGATTTTTGTTTTTTGATTCGCTGGAATGACTTTTCTAATTTGCTGAAATGCAATAGACTTGCTAAAATCAATTTTCTGATTTGATGAATGTCATAGATTGAAGTTCTTGTTGAAATTGTTTTTGATTTTCTGAAATCGATTGAAGTTCTTGCTGATATGATGAAATTGATTTGAAGTTGTTGAAATTGTTGAAATCGATTGATTTACTAATTTGATGAATGTCATAGATTTTGTTTGATTTTTGTTATGCTGATTTGCTTGTACGATGATGTGGTTGTTATGCTGATTTGATTAATGTTTGTTGAAATCGTTTTTTTCTGATTCATGATGCTAATGTTGCTGAAATGTCATATATTGTAAATTAATTTCATCAATTAACGTTCTTGTAATGTTGAAATGTCATTAATCTTTGCTAAATTTCGTTAATATCAATTGAAGTCCATTTTATTAGGTTATGTTTGATAAGTATGAATTCCATATGATTTTTGTTATTAGTAATGAGATATAAACATATATGGACCAATGACCACATAAAATGCTTATTGCAAAGGACAGTTTGCACAAAGACTCATGGAGCAAGTTAGGAAGAGTTATTAAGGAAAAGCATGGTGTGGTTTTGACTCAAAGACAATTGAAAAACTATTTTGAAAATCTTAAAGCCAAATACAAAGGATGACTATATTTGAAAAACAAAATTGTCAACCTTTAAAATCCTCGAACAAACATTTTTAACTAAATGGTCAATAAAGGACCATAAATATGAGAGATAATTGGATAAATTTTCCCAATGATCCCGATATATTAAGAGGATTAATCGAGATGAATGTTGTAACATCCCCACTCCCAAGTATAAGTTTTATAGCATTTTGTACATGTTTATGGACTTACTCGACGAGTTGGTTGCCCCCAACTCGTCGTGTAGAGGCAGGATAGCCCGCGTGGATTATTGGATCCACTCGACAAGTCGGAGAACCCGAACTCGATGAGTAGAAGCTGGAAGATGAAACCCTAAATTTTAGGGTTTGCACCCTATTTAAAGGACCTTAAGTCCTTACCTCCAGTCCCTTACCACCTCTTGACGGCCAGAAGAAACCCTAATCAGTCTAGATCTTGTTCTTGAGTGTTTGTGAGGATTAAAGAGTGTTTTTGGTGCATTTTTTAAAGAAGTCTTGAGGTATAAGGAGCTTGGGGCAAATAGAAGCTTATAGATATGACTCTACTTCATCTTCGCATCATTCTGAAGGTATCAAGTCGTTACCTTGACTTATCTCTAGCTAGATCTCTCCGTGCTTAAGTTTAGGGCCATTTTTAGCATATATGTGAGCCATTTCGAGTATTAGCCATGATCTGAAGTTGCAACTTCATATATAGACTCCTCCAGGTCTTAAACTCATAAAGCTATCAACTTTATCGCGTATGAACCGCTCACTATGCCCTAAACCTCGTTCTAGACTTGGTTTTAGTGTTATAAGCCTTTAAGACCTTGCATGCACGTAAAGTTTGCAACTTTACGTGGAATTTGTGCCTTAGGAAGCTGGATCTACGATATGGAGCTTTGGGGTGGCTTAAAAACATCTGGATAAGAAATGGACTGCATGAACTCGACGAGTCGCATAGCCGAATCGGCAAGTCGGATGAAGATTGCCCATATTTGATTATGCATGAACTCGACGAGTCAGTAAGATGACTCGACGAGTCAGTAGGGTTTTCCCCGACATTTGGATGCATACATGGACTTGACGAGTTGGTTGGAAACTCGGTGAGTCAATTAGGGTTTTGGTGATTTCTGAGTTCTTAAGGAACTCGACGAGTTGTTAGGTGCACTCGACAAGTCGGGTCAACATGGACTGTTGACTTTGACTGTTGACTTTAACTTTGACCAAGGGTTGACCAGTTTGACTTTTGGGGGTATTTTGGTAATTTGGGAATTTATGGAAGTGGATCATTGGTGGATGTAGGTGTTGGACTCGGAGTTGTATTTGGTGGAGTTTGACTTTATCACTTAGAGCTACTTGTGAGGTGAGTTCTTCTCACTATATCAACAGGGTCTAAGGCACCAAGGGCGACCCTTTATGATTTGTATCCTGGTTATAGGATGGTTGCTATGTTAGTGATCCATTAGATCAGTATCCTGGTTATAGGATGGTTGCTATGTTAGAGATCGGTCCAGACGTGTCGATGGCTCGGAGAGCGGTCCAGATAGACTGATGGCCTATGAGGCGGTCCAGTCAGACTGATGGCTCATTATGCATGCTATATTTGCTTATATGATATGATTATATCTGTATGGCGTTGGTATTTTGAGGGAACTCACTAAGCTTCGGGCTTACAGTTGTTGACATTGTTTCAGGTAATTCTGATGATCGCGGGAAGGCGAAGGCGTGATCATACACCTCCTTATGTTTTATGGCTTCATTCTGGGATACTCTAACACTATACCACTTTGAAAACAAGTTTTGTAATAATCATTGGTTTTGAAATGTTTTAAAAAGTTTAAATTTGGCATGATTTTTATAGATGTTACAATTTGGTATCAGAGCCTTGGTTTGAGTGAATTAGTGGAAACACTCGTGTGTCTCCAGTCTCAAACTTAGGACAAGATTTTAAAATGATTTTCTTAAATGGTTTTCAAAATAATAAAGGAGGATGCAAGTGTACGATCAGTCGGAGCTCGCGAATAGACCCCAAAATACCTTACAGATTATTTGATTTTGTGATATATTAGAACAACATGCTAGTACTAGGCTAGGGATCTTCGAGAATTACATAAAATAATTACATGATTATATGATGCCTGATAGCCTAAGGTTTTCCTTATATGATATTGACATCATTATTGTAGTTGCTCAGTATATGCATCATAGGTTGTACATCATTATTGTAGTTGCTCAGTATATGCATTATTGTAGTTGCTCAGTATATGCATCATAGGTTTTCCTTAGGACCGATTATTCGAATGTCTATAGGGTCCAATGTTATGTATGGCTAGCATACCCGAGTGTTGCAAGGTTGGTGGAAGTTTCATGGATGTGTTGTTTGGGATTAGTCTGCCAGTTATGAGATACTTAGCCTTCCTCTAGGGGTGAGGAGTGAGTGCATGCCATGTTACATATAGTGTTAGGGCGTTGTGATGATACTTGAGACAAATATGGGTAGGTGTGAAAGGTAGTATGGGCCCATACTACTGAAAGCACAGGACTCATACGCGTAGCAAGGAAGTCACAACCCCTAGGGTTTTGTTGGGAGTTGGTTCCCGGATTATTATATGGAGTATCTGATATCTTCTTGGTATATTTCAGCATGGTGGTTACTCGATGATTTGTGACTAGATCCGGGTCAGGATCAGGGGACGGCGAACAGCAGGCACCAGCAGTGCCCGAGACTATCGGCTATATGCGGCCAGACGAGATGGAGGCCAGGATCCGAGAGATCCTGCATGATGAGATTGCTGCGATGTTCCGAGCTTAGTTACCAGAGATTTTTGGGTCTATCAAGACCACCATGATGGATTATTTCGATGAGCGTTACGTAGCCCTCACTGAGACAGCTACCGCAACAGCTACAACGGTTGTAACAACGACAGTGGGAGGATCCAGCTGGGCTTTTCGGTATCGGGACTTCGACAACATGAAGCCACCTACTTTTGATAGGACTCATGACCCCATAAAATCCATGAGGTGGCTATCTGACGTGGAGGGGTGTTTCTTCACATGCTCATGTCCCAGTGACCAGAAGGTCAGATGTGCCCTGAACCTACTGAGGTCTGGGGCAAAGGACTGGTGAAGATTGATGAATGGATCGTATTCTGATGATCAGAGAGCTGCAGTTACTTGGGAGAAGTTCAAGGATATGTCCCACGCCCGCTACATTCCACGGGTCGAGTGAGAGCGTCTAGCTCAGGAGTTTCTAGATTTGAGACATGATGGTGAGACGGTGACGGAGATCACACGTATGTTCACGGAGAGGGCGATGTTCTTCCCGGAGTTTGCTTCTGAGCAGGCTCAGATGACATGTTATCTGAGCATTCTTAAGAATGAAATCTGACAATTTGTGGCGACCCAACATTGTGATACGCTTATGGATTTACAGGATGTCACACCCCCGAACCAAAACGACGGAAACGTCTGGAGGCGGGTGACTTCATTGTGTAGTATCATAACAATTGCATATAAATAACATAGCAAATCCAATCATCATACATCAATATAGCAAGCTTACAATGTTTTACATCATGTATATGTTCTCAATTTTACACAAAAGAGACATTAGTAAGCAATTCCCAAAATACAGCAAAATAATCCTGAGTCCGCATTCATAACCTGCTTATTGGTTTCCTGAGAATACAAGTCGTTTGAAAAGCGTCAACATAAAATATGTTGGTGAGTTCATAAGCATTTTCGTATAAAACTTCGAGGATAGTTTAGAAATCCAGAAAATCCAATATTTTCTTATCAAAATAGTTTTAAGTCTTGTTTCAAATCGAGTATAGTTGCATGTCCTGTTATACATGGTGAGGAAACTCACATCGGACTGCTGAATCACACTGAAAATCCATGGCTGCTGGTCCGACAGATCTCCGATCTATCATTACCAAATAATATCCAATTAATAATTGGATTCCAAACCATAACCTTCAGTCCATAATTAGGGTAAAAAGACAATTTTACCCCTTGCTAAGTATGGTTCAAAACTAAGGCCCAAAAAGCACCAACTAATGGGCCCTAAGGCCCAAAATCTCCAAGGGCAACCCTAAAGTGGTCAAATGACCAAAATGCCCATCATGAGTCAAAACAACCGACCAAGATCCAAGGTCAAAAAGTCAACAACCGAAAATGGTCAAAAGTCAACATTGGTCAACATTTGGCAATAGTTAATACACATTTTATTTATATATGAATTTAACATGTGACGAAAGACGATGTAAAAAAATATATTTTAGGTAAGAAAACTTTATTATGTGTTATATTTATATACAAATAATACTTAAACTGTAAAAAAATTAAGCATACATTTTATTCATAAGTAAATAACCAATGTACTATAATAAAAATATGATATATTTTTATTCACTTATGAATAATAAAAGTTGAAACCATAAAAAAATAAATTTTTTATTTTATCTTAAAACTCTATCAATATGAATGTTTATTTGTAAAGAATAAAAAATTATGAATTTTGATATTTTTAAAATAATTTTATGATAAAAATAGCTCCTTATAAATTAAAAAAAAAAACTATGTTTTTTTATATATATTAAGGTAATGATTAATATAGTTTAAGCAAAACATTTTTGGTTTGAAAACACATATGTATACCTTGCCCATTTTTCCAGGTACGCCGAAGTGTTTTGCGGCAAAATAAATATGTGGCTGAGATTGATTCCTTAATTCTCAACTTTTTTTCTCAATTAAACCCTCCTCTCTTTCTCTCTCTATCTATATATATATATATATATATATATATATATATATATATATATATATATATATATATTTATAAATATATATATATATATATATATATGTTCATTTGAGACAATGTTAATTTTATAATACCGTGTGACGCAATCTAAAAATAATTTTAAAATGCAAAATAAAAAAAAATCCAAAAATTCTTTTTTTAATTTTTATTTTCGTAATTTTATTTATCAAAAAAATATTTAAAAAATAAAATAAATAAATAGAAATTACCTTTTTTTTTAAATATGTAAAATATTCTAATAGAATATTACACTGTAAATATTCTAATGTGATTTTTAGAATGTTAAAATATTCTAATATTCTACTACATTTGTTAGATATGTAAAATATTCTAATATTTTACTATAATATTCTAATATTCTACTAGAATATTTCATAGATATTTCAAAAAAATGGTAATTTATTTATTTATTTATTATTTATTTTTATTTCTATTTATAAAAAATGACGAAAATAATATGTTAAAAATAAATTCCGAAAATTTTCAATTATTTTGCATTTTAAAAATGTTTTTTATCTACAAAATGAGTCGCTAGGGTTGCGTCTCTCATTCTCACAAAATATAGTGGTCTCACATGAACCTAACCATATATATATATATATATATATATATATATATATATATATATATATATATATATATATATATATATATATATATATATATATATATATATATTGTAACGTCCTAAAATTATGACCCATAAATTTTATTTTTGATTTAAGTAAAAACAGTATTCCAAAACATTGTTCATACATCCTAATAGAGTAAATACATCAAACATCATCAAAATCAGAGTATGTCCCATAAACAGAACATATATGGTGTGCATAATGCAGTCAACCCGAGCTCTTCCCATTGGAGCCGGAAGTACCTGAAACATAAACTAAAAACCGTAAGCATAAAGCTTACTGAGTTCCCCAAAGTACCAAATACCATACATACAATAACATATAATGGGTGCCGCTATGTCTTTGGGCCCCGCCCGACATCGACCCCCGCTCGGTAATAAATCGGGCCCCACCCAACATACATATAACATATATTAATTAATCACATACATGCAATAATCACAAAGATACATAGCATACATATGGTCATCGGGCCTTATCCCGGTAAGCATATAAACACATATTACATGCAAGAGTCACAAAGACAACTAGCATACTAACTTAACATAATCATGGGCCGACATTGGTGCCTTCAACCTGCTAAACCCAATGAGGAAGACTCACATCAAATGCTGAACGATAGCTGAACAGGTCCCAACTCCGAATATCAGCTCTACCCAACCCCTAAACAAAAACAATTCCTTCGATACAACCCAAAATTCCTCAACACCCCTATAGGTCAAAGTTGGTCAAAGTTAAAAGTCAAAAGTCAAGGTCAACGGTCTGTGTTGACCCAACACGCCATGTTTCCCCATCAACTACAAAGTCGGGAAAAACCAAGTCAACACACCTTGCTTACGAATAAACACGTTGTGTTTGCTGAAATCCAATAACTTAACACATTAAGTTGCCTTCGTCGAATCTAAGAGCTCCAAAGCTTAGATCTCGACCAAAATGATATCTAGAAGGGTAAAGTTTCCTAGGAACCACCAAAATGAGTCCAAAACCCAAACCCTAGGCTTATTAGAGTGAGGACTTAACCATTAAGCACTTAATTTTCAAAGACATAGCCCTAAAATGCAGATCTGACACCTTAGAGCTGAAGAGCATTTAAAGTTGCCAACTTCACGTTCATGCATGCCAAAGAGAAGCTCTAAAGCTCAATGGGGGCTTAATAAAGGACTTAATGCATAAATGAGACCTAGAAGCTTATAAAGCTTGCACCTTTAAGCCAAAGGAGGCCACAAAATGCTCAAATCTAACAGGACACCCCATGAAATAACTTAGCTCCTTAGACAACCAACAATGAGCCAAAAATCATAGCAAAACCCCATAAGAGAAGATCTAATTAACAACAATGCAAGGTAAGAACTTGACACCTCAAGGAGACTGCAACAATTGGTGAGATTTTGGATCTATGGCCTTCCTTCCAAGCTAGGCACCTTCAAACTCCAAAGCTCCTTCAAATGATCGAAAAAATCCACAAGAATTCACTCAAAACCTCAAGAACACCACCAAGAAAGCTCAATACTCGATTTAAGGTTTTAGGTAACAAAGGAGGCTGGTAAGGAGGTCAGTCAAGCGGAATTAAGGCCTTTATATAGGGTGCAACACCCTAAAAATTTGGGTTTCTTTCCCAGCTGCCAACACACCGTGTTGAGGCATCTATGTGGGTTCATTAAACTCCACGGCCAAAGACATCTTGACATGCCGTGTTGAGGCTCCAACACACCATGTCCCAAAGAGAAACATAAACAACTTGAAATTAAATTCATACCAGGAAATCGAGCGTTATATATATATATATATATATATATATATATATATATATATATATATATATATAATTTATGAATTTATGAGAGCTAGTGTCATTGGAAACTATTAGACCATCCGTTATACCCACTACATACCACATATGTGGTGGGTGCCACATCAGCACCACATTCCACTATCACTAACATGAGATACTTACCACTAAACACACCACTCCACCTTATTTTTTTATTTAAATTTAATTCAAAAATACATTAAAAACATTTTTTTAATACTAGTTTTTCCATTAAATTAAAATACCAAATTACATTAAATAAAAACTAAATTAATTGAAATTAAAAAATAAAATAAAAATAACAATCAAAATAAAATTTACATTAGTTAAATTTAAAAAAAAAATAAAAAAAACTAAAAATTCCAACCATAAATAAAATAAACTACCCCCTACGCCTACGTCAGACTCGAACCGACTCTTTCATTGCTTGGAAAAGTTCCAAGTCTTCGCCCTCAAGGTCGTCCGTTTTCATTTTCAAGATTTCCATATCGATTTTTGTTTGGAGTGTCTCTTGTGCCTCTTGAAATGATGTTTGTGCTTCGATCATTTTTTGTTCCATCCGAGTCATCACCTCGGCCTTCGTTTCTTGAAGTTGCACATATCGATCAAATTTATCGCCAAACATATGCATAACACTAGAATTCGAAGATGGTGACGCCATTTTTTTTGCTTTATTTCTTCCAACGGGCTGACGAAGAGGTTGGTCGTTTTCAAGATCTATCGGATCGTCGTTGATATCGATGTGTGTTTGGCCGTCCGATTGTTGAGAAGTTTCATCGGGGTTTCTCGAATGCTTTGAACCGGAAGATTGGGAACTTCCTTCCGTTTGCTCTTTCCATTTTGGGGCGTCTTTCAATTTTAGCCACGGTTTCATATACGGAAAAGCTTTGCGTGCTGACGTTGTTTTTTCAAATTGGTCCATGGCCGCCTTGAAAACATCAAAATCGTTCGAGCCGCTTTTGCGTATGTTTAGGAGGTTGTTGTAGATTCCTCCAAACTCGGTGCATTTTAGTCGAATATCTCGTCATTTCGACGTAATTTGATCGGCATTTCGAGTTTCACTTTCCATTAACTCGTAAAAAATGGCTCGGACTTTTTCCCAAAAACTCCCGTAAGGCTGGCTATCTCCTACAATTGGATCTTCGAAAGCCGCCACCCATGCCTCCGCTAACTTTTCTTCTTCTTTTTTTGTCCATGGGACCCTTTCTTGGGTGGTAGTGGGTCGGGCCGGTTTTTTTTTTTCCTTTTTTCTTTTTTGGTTGAGGTGGTGGTGAAGGTTGCGTTTCCGGAACAAAATCCGGCGAAAGTAGTGGTTGTGAGCTTGGTGGTTGTGAAATTGGTGGTTGTTGTTGTTGTGACGATTGTTGTTGGAGTTGTTGAAATTGTTGGTATTGTTGTTGCATTTGTTGTTGTTGGAAAGCCGGAAAAGGTTGATATTGTTGATGGAAAAGTGGTGTTTGTTGGATAGGGGAACCACTTTGAAGTAGATTGATAAAACCACCTTGAGGTGACTCCATAGTCAGGAATTATCGAGGTGTTGTATCTAACGCAAAAGCGTTATCGGGTTTGCGATTTCTGTAGTTTGGAGGGGTATTTTGGTTGGGATCCATGATTTTTGGTTGTGAAGATGCAGTGTGTAGTTTGTGTATAGAGAAAGAAAAGAACGGTGTAAAAAATAAGGAGTAAAAATGTGGTATTTATAGGTAAATAAATTGTTTATTATTATTTTTTTTTTACAAAACTAGCCGTTCAACGGCTAGATAACGGTCCATTTTTGCATCTTGAATCTCATTGGCCGTGCGAGTTCGTTGCCCCGATAACGAGCCACCACGAGACAACGGGGTGGTGTGCAGGCCCGTTGTTCGTGGCGAGCTCGACCACGAAACTCCTCGTCGAAGGTATACCGTTTGGCCTTAATGCTACATGGACACATGTTTGAACCGTTTCCCCTTACAAAGTGAATTTGTAAAAGAGGGTTGGGTAAACTCCGTGAGATGGTAGTGTCGTGATGCCCTAACCTTATTGGACTCGATGCACAACGATCATTGTGAATCTTTGTGATGGTTACGAAAAAACGTCTATATAGTAATTGTGACTTTATATTATTAAATCATAATAGACATCACCTTGACTCGAATGGTTGGTCTAAAATCAACCAACAAGCATAAGGTATGTAAACTATAATACTGTTCATACCTTGGTAATAAAAAAAATTAATTAAATCCCAATCAGTAAAAAAGCGAAAAAAAATCCAAATGAAAACAAAAAAAATCATCATCACATATTCTTTTTAATCTCATTTCGGTTAAGCGACTATCAAACTGCACAATTGTATAACTCATATAGATAAAAAGAATGAAAAAAAAAAGAAAAAAAAGAAAAGAAAAAGGACCCATCACAAAGCACTAAACGTGGAGGTTGATAAATCAAAATCTAGGACCATTTTCATAGTTGAAAAACATAAGGAATAAATTCTCAACAACGGATTCTATTTCTTTGTGTAACATAGCATCCTATTTATAGTTTTTCCAATTACATAGTTGAAGTTTCAATATCTTTTTTATTAATGCAATGTACTTTATTAAATATCACCCAATTATATCATTGTAATTTAAACTTTGAAAAATCTATGTAATTATAATATTTTACTTTCAAACGTGGAAAAATCTACCTAAATATTGCAAAGTAAATTGATATGTAGAAGACATCTCAATAATCTGATACTTAAAGGAAGATGCTTATATTAACATAACGAGGGATGTATGTTTATATATAGTGCACGTAACTCAAAAATGTTCAATTAATTTTCTATGCACACATTATAACAATCAATAAGGATTGTTGCAGATTCAACAATGATATCTCTCAAAGGAGTTGTACATAGGGGAAAGGATTCATCAATCCATAAAACTTAGAAAACCCAAAGCTCGTGATTTGATTTCTTCATATAATACATAAAACAAAATAAAATCATAAAGTACACTACGATAAGAATATATGAGGGTGGCATGGGTACAAAGGGGTCGTACCTTTTTCTTGTTTACCAAGATAATGAAAAGGAGAGGATAAAAAAACAGAATAAAGAAGACACCAAAGAATTCCACCGGTGTTTTGAAAGCAACGGAAAATGAGGATCCCAAACCATTATCCTACGGATGCGATCGATTTGAGTGTAGAAACTTATGATTTTCTATTTAGATGATGGTGTTAACAACGTTGGACTTTAGTTGTTCTTCACTAGTATCATTTGTGGTGGGCTGGTGTTAACGATATTAGTGGCAAACCGGTGAGTTAAATTAAATGTTACGATTGTTAACATAAAAACATTTAATGTACATTAAATAACATAAATTAATGAATAAAAGACTTATTGATTAAATGACAGAAGATTGCTATAATCGGATGGACATATATTTCCACATAATTACAATTATATGACAGTTATTTAATTCGTGCAAATGGCTTCGCAAATTCGCAAAACAACACACATGTGCTTTGGTGAAGCGTTCATATTATCCATTAAATTTCGAAAGTTAATCTATGTTAAATCTTATCAACTAGCATCTTAAAGAGTTCTCACAATTTTCCTATCTCTATCATCATTACGTATAAGAAAGCCTGGACTTTCTTGAAATCGGGACACTGTCACATTTTGAAGTTTTGGGCTGAACTTTGTTTAATTTTTTGGGCTTTATTTTTGGACTATATAGTATATATGTAGCCAAACATGCAGGTTGCAGCCCATAGATCTTATTTGGATCATAATCTCGGCAGATTTTTTGTTGAAGTCGTTAACATCTACACGTTTGATGATGCGTCATGGGATTGTTCATATTGCGTACATCTCCCTTCCATGTTTAGAACAGTTGTATACCCTCACCATTTCTCCTCTTCTCTCAAGACACCTTCTTCTTCATTCATTAGCCGGTTTCTCATTTCTATCTCTCTCAAAAAATATGTTATTCCTATAGTTATTCCATCCCAAATTCATCATCCAAGAAACGGATATTATCATCTACCCCATAATCGATCACATCCCTCCCTGATCCACGTAATCAGGTTTTCCATCTCTCTTGCTTCCTTCATTTCCTCTCTTTTCTTTTTCCATTTTTTGGGTGACAATACTTCCACTTTTGTCAACCTCTGATTCCTAAGGTCTTATTCTTCCATATTTCCCTTAAAAAAAATTTCTCTTATTAACACTTTGAAAAAAATCAATTTCATAGTTTTGAAGATAGAATGTGTATGGGTTTTGAAAGGGGTAAGGTAATGGCTGGATGATCATTAGCATATCGTAATAGATATTAACAGAATGTTACATTTTTGAAACGGAACAGAATGTTACATACTTGGACATATACGAGATCTTGGAATATGCTTCCGTTATCAAAGCACTAGACGGAAGCTTCAAGAGTGTCGTATGTAGGAAGCTCGTGGAGTGATTCTTACACTTACACCTTGTTCCCGAGTTTTTTTTTTAAATTCATTAAAGAAAGAGAAAGAAAATATTGACAGAAGGAAAGAGAGGGGAAGGAAAATTTATTTATTCCGTGTTCCCGAGTTCGAAGGAAATGAAAAGAAAATTTTAAGTTTATGTGTTCCCGAGTTAGGAGGGAAAAGAAAAGAAAATTAAAAAGATTACAATTATACTCCTATTTACACATTATGTTTATAACATACAAACAATATGAATCAATTAAAGTGGGAATCAAAATCAATCAAAAACTTTTTAATCAAACAATCAAACTAATGAAATAAACTCAAGTCAACAAAAAAAACGAGAAAACCAAAATTCCAACTTTACAAATGAAGTTCAATGCAAACTACTAAAAAAAAAGAACTTCAAGATATGACTTAATTTTTAGCTCCATCCATCATCTTTTTTAGAAATATCTTCCTCATCTTCATTAAAGAACTAAAGATTGTCCTAGCATCGGCTTGATTACGCGACAAATATATGAAAGCATCTACAAATTCATCGACATCCAACCCCATCAACTCCAATTCTTTCTCGATTTCTTCACCAGTATAGTCACGTGATTTATTCCCTTCCCTCATAACATCAACGATTTCATTAAATGTTTGCACAATAGTGTGTTCAAAAGTTTCTGGTTGTGCTTGAGGTTCAGGTTCAGCTACTACTTCATTTTCATCTTGAAGTTTTCTTTCTATTTTTCTTTTTTTACGTTTTAACTTCTTGGCTTTTGAACTATCACCAGGTGAAACATCCATTGGTGATACTATTTGAATGTCCTCATCATCATCTTCGTATTCTTTATCTAGAATTACCTCATTATTTGCCATTAGCTTATCCACATCATCAACTTTTTCTATTTTAATTTCTGTGGATTTTCTTAACAGGGCATTTTTTTTTCTTTTGGTGTTTCCGCTTTTGATCCCGATACTCTATCTTCTGAAAATAACATCACCAACTGATCATTGTTTGAAATTTTTTTGGTCCTGAATGCAGTTGCGTCAGGGTTTGCCTGTTTATAAACAAACACGAAAATTAATTAGTAAAGTTAGTGGTGCAAAAAATATATATAACAATAAATCAAATGTAATACCAACACGTACAATAATTAATTTTTCCCATACTTCCTCCTCTGCTTCAATGTATTTTGTTTGAGAATTCCCAGAGAACCCACTCAACGAAGTACCTCGATACATATCATACCATTTACTAAAATTACATTTTAAAGTTTTCGTTCAGTTTTTTATTTGATCTTTTGTAATAGGCATGTTAAACTCTTTACTCATCCCTGCAATCATGTTCGCATATGCTTGTGAAGTGAATGTACCAGACACCCAATTACCTAGTTGACCTTCCTTTACCAGAGCTTCAACGAGAACATTATCCATATGATCTGTCCATGTCAAATTTTCTTTTTTCACTACACTTCCATCAGCTGCCCTTTTGGTCATGATTGTTCTGTACATACAAAGAAAGTATAATGAACCATACATTGTTAAACAAAAAATTAGATAAATATATACAAAAAAGAGGGCTCATAATATAAATATCACCATCAAAATTAAATTGAAAATATCATAACAAAAATAAACTAAAATAACAGAATGAACTAAAACTGACAAATTATTGATCTATTATAAAACTAAGTAGACATATTTATTTCATTGTTTGGTTTCAACAAGTAATCATTCCACATTTGAGTTGTAATAGCGTTCCTCAATTCCTCAACCCCATCACTACGCAAATGTCCATTATTAACATCATGTCTCACTTGTTGTGGTTGCTCATCCAACACCTCTTGTAAGACTTCATATTCAAGTTTTTTGTCACGATCTTCGTCTAGTAAAAAATTTTGTAAGATACAACATGCCACAAAAATGTCCGATTGTGTGTCACACGAGTAAAAAGGTTCTTGTGTACTTCAAACAATTAGGAACCTTCTTTTTAGAACACCAAATGTCCGTTCTATCGTGTTACGTAAAGAAGCATGTCGAAGATTGAACAACTCTCTTGCATTCACTGGGGGGTGAGCAGAATACTCTTTCAAATGATACCTAACACCTCTATATGGTGTCATTAGTTCAATGGTATGAGGCAAACCAGCGTCTACCAAACAATATCGGCCTATAAATAACATATAATTAGTTTTCTAATAAAAGAATGCATACAAAATTAAAGTAATTAACAAAATTTACCCCTAGGAATTAGTAGTTTATCGTCTCTTTTAAGTGTATCTTTCACTATCCTTGAGTCTGAGGCAGTGCCCTCCCACCCAGTTAAAACGTACGTAAACTTCAAATCAAATGAACACGCGGCTAAGACATTTATAGTAGGGTAACCCTTGCGACCACGATATCTAGGGGCATCTCTATTAGGTACTTTTACACGAACATGTGTCCCGTCAATTGCCCCTATATAATTCTTGAAGTAGGGATAAAATCTCTTTTTCTCTTGAATTTCTTTTGGGACAACATCACCTTTAGGTTCAACTTGTTGAATGTAGTAACTTTCTAATGCTACAACTGCGCGGAGAACTCTATGGAAGCACCTACTTGTTGTAGATTTAGTGCGCCCATATGTTAAAGAGACCATTGTGTTTCTCATATCGTTTTAATAGACTTAATTTAAATGTATATATATTAATCTTTATAAATTAGGAAGTCGGTTGTATTTTTCCTATATATTGATTAATGCATAACTCACCAAATTAAGGTGATTATTAAAAACCTAATATGGTATCATCCATCTAAACCCTACCCGCAACATCTCCTCTTCTTTTTGCTCTTTGTCGATCACTATGTCTAATAAAGAAGATTCTCCTCTTCCCCTCTCCATTGTGCTTCACATGCTCACCATCAAAGTATCATCTACAAATTACCTTCTATGGACCAAGCAAATGCTTCCTCTCTTAGCTAATCAAAAACTCACCGGCTATGTCGATGGGTCGATTCCCAAGCCTTCTGCCACCATGGGTACTGATGATCAAAAAATCGCAAACCCAGCTTATGCATCCTGGATCACTGCAGATCAGAGGGCTCTTATCCTCCTTCAATCTTCGTTGTCCGAAGAAGCAACAGCCAAAACCCTTGACCAGGACACATCTCATGCCGTTTGGAAAGCCCTTGAAGCTACATATTGACATGACTCCCTCGAATGTACTCACACTCTTCGAGATTCATTATGTCATCTCAAAAAAGGTAATTCTCCAATTTTGGATTATTCTCGCAAGTTCAAGGCTAATTGTCATCAACTTGCAGCAATTGGTCATCCTCTTCATAATGATGACAAGTCTCATTCGTTTCTTTGTGGTCTCGGTTCTTCGTTTGAGACTTTTTCCATAACCCAACGGCTGATCTCTCCACAACCATCCTTCTGTGATCTTGTTTCCCAAGCTGAAAGTCACGGGATGTTTTTAACATCTGTAAATGATTCCACGGTTGCTCCTGTTGCTTTTAACACTACTGCCAATTATAACCAGTCTTCTAACCGGGGTCGCGGTGGTGGTATCTATTCCTCAAACCGTGGTGGTAATTCTCAGAGAGGTTGCAGTCGTGGTAATGGTTCTCGAAGGCCTCCTCATTGCCAACTATGCTGAAAAGATGGTCATTATGCCAACCATTGTCCTGATTTGCACACCTTTGCTAGCCGACATATTGATGCAAACCTTGCTGAGGCTTTTAATTCTCAATGCAACCTTTCTTCACCTGATTGGTTTGTCGACACTGGAACTTCTTCGCACATGACTCCCACTGCCTCCTACCTCAACACGGGTGTTCCTTATAATGGTAATGCATCTGTCTTTTTCAGTAATGGTATTGATGCCAAAATTTCTCATATTGGCACCTCACATATATCTCCTAATACCTCATTATGTGATGCTCTTGTGGTTCCTAATCTCAAAAAGAGTTTGTTATTTGTTGGGAAACTCACTGAGGATAATGAGGTTGATGTTGTATTTTCTAATCCTCTATTTACTATTCAGAACTGTAACTCAAAGGCGACACTAGCTCAAGGCAGGCGTAAACATGGACTTTATATTTTAGAGCATGGTCAACAAGCTTTTTTGGCAGCACTCTCATCTAGGCGTTTACAAGCTTCTTTTGAAACCTGGCACAGTCGTTTAGGCCATGTGGCATATGATATTATTTATGTTTTGAATAAGACTGGTTGTTTAGTCACTACTTCTATTTTACCTAAACCAAACACATGTTCTTCTTGTTATTTATCCAAGAGTAAACGATTATCATTTGATCTTAATTTGCAACGATCTCTACATGTTTTGGATTTAGTACACTGTGATTTGTGAGGACCTTCACCTATTACTTCCTTCGATGGTTTTCGTTATTATGTTATTTTTGTTGACGATTACTCTAGGTTTACATGGTTTTATCCATTGAAGAAGAAATCTGATTTTTATAATGTGCTTGAAAGTTTTGTTGCCTTGGTTCAAACACAATTTACATGCAAGTTAAAGGTTTTTTTCAATCAGATGGAGGAACAAAATTTACTAATGGTCGTGTTAAATCATTATTCAACTTGAATGGAACTCATCATCGTATGTCATGTCCATACACACCTCAACAGAATGGCAGAGCTGAACGGAAGCATCGACACATTACTGAAACTAGGTTAGCAATGATGTTTAATTCTCATATTCCCGCTACATTATGGACACATGCTTTCAGTTTTGCTGCCTATAATATCAATCAGGTTCCCGCCAAGATTCTTGATAACAAGTCTCCCTATGAGTATCTCTTTCATACTCAACCATCTTATGGAAATTTTCGCATCTTTGGTTGTTGTGTGTATCCATATCTCAGGGATTATTCTTCTCACAAACTGTCTCCACAAAGCACTCGTTGTGCATTTATCGGCTATAACACACAATATAAGGGTTATCAATGTCTTGATCTATCCACATGGAGAATTTATATCACTAGGCATGCACAATTTGATGATACTTCTTTTCCTTTTTCGGATACTCAGTCTCGTGATTCGTCGACATCTCTTCTGCTTTCTACATATTGTGATGATTATACCATGCCTTCGTTGCCTTCTATGTCACCTACATCCACTGTCAATCCTATGATGCCTACTTCCTCTCCATGTGATATGTGTCCTTCTCATGACCCGCCGACAGCTCCTCCCTCACCGGTTGTCACTCCGATTGCCACACCTGCTGGTTCTCATGCGCCAACGCCACCAGCAACATCACCAGAAACACCTCCATCTTTGCCATCTCCTCCTGCTGGTCATCCAATGTTAACACGTGCCAAGGCTGGTATTTTTAAACCAAGACACATTGTTGATTTATCTTATGTTGGCACTTCCTCTTTGCATCAAGCCTTATTTTCTTCCAAAGAACCCAAGGGTTTTAAATCACAATCTAAAGATCCAAAATGGTATGCTGTTATGTGTGATGAAATGAAAGCTCTTCATGTAAATTCTACTTGGGAACTCATTCCACGACCTTCTCGTGCCAATATTGTCGGGTCTAAATGGGTGTTTCATACAAAATTTCATGATGATGGTTCCATTGATAAATACGAAGCGCGTCTTGTAGCTCAAGGTTTTACTCAAATCCCTGGTTTGGATTACTTTGCTACCATCAGTCCAGTTGTGAAGGCATATACTGTGCGAATTATTCTTTCTCTTGTTGTTCTTCATAAATGGTCATTACATCAACTAGATGTTAAAAATGCCTTTCTCAATGGAGATCTTTCTGATACTGTTTACATGGAACAACCGCCTGGTTTTCTTGACTCACGCTTTCCTAACCATGTTTGTCACTTGAAGAAGGCTCTTTATGGCCTTAAACAAGCTCATAGAGCTTGGTTTCAAAGACTCAGCTCTTTTCTAATTAGCATTGGGTTTACTTGCAGTAGAGCTGATCCATCCTTATTTTTCTTCAAAAAGGATAATATCCTTCTTTATTTATTGGTGTATGTCGATGGCATTATTCTCACTGGCAATGATGCTTCTCTTATTCGTAACTTCATTGCTCGTTTAAACAAGGAATTATCCATCACTGATCTTGGGAAATAAAACTATTTTCTTGGTCTTGAGGCCTCTTATCACTCAAATGGGTTATTTCTAAGTCAATCCAAGTATGCTCATGATATTCTTGCACATGCTCATTTACTAGAGGCTAAACGAGTTTCCATTCCTCTGTCTACCTCAGCTTACTTTACTAGTCAAGGCATTCCTTTTTCAGATCCTACTTTGTATTGCTATCTTGTTGGTGCTCTCTAATATCTCACCATCACTCATCCTGATCTCTCCTATGTTGTTAATCAGGTCATTCAATTCTTGTATGCACCTATGGAGGATCATTTTCAAGCTGTTAAGAGGATTCTTTGCTATGTTAAAGGAACTATTTCCTATGGCCTTACTTTCTCTCATGCTACCACTCCTATGATTTTAGGCTACTCTGATGCAGATTGGGCTCGTTGCATTGAGACACGTCGTTCAACATATGGTTATTCTATTTTTCTTGGTGGTAATCTAGTTTCTTGGAGTGCTAAAAACTGATGGATTAATGTCTAAGTCCATAACTATAATTGGTAAGACTTGACCCGACCCAGTATGGTCCATTTGGGTTGCATGGCGTCATACACTTGGATAGACTAAAGTGAGAGAAATAAGACACTTATGGTTATTAATATATTATAAGTTCTAGTATATTAATAATAAGAATAATAATATTTAATTAGTATTGATCAAGAATTAATCTAGGATTAATTAAGTGATCAAAAGAAGATTAATTAAATATATGGGTTGATTGTGTAAATCATCCATACCTATATAGTGGGCTAATGCTCCATGGATTATCTAGTTGGGCTAAAACCCATATGATGCTTCATGGATGCTCCATGGTGTTTTTGTACCCATGGATCATGGAAATGAAAGGCCATGTCAATTAGGGTTTACATGGTGTAACCCTAACTATATATGCATCTTATTCTTGACCAAAATCGGCACTAGTATCATGCTAGAGAAGGGCTAGCCGATTTCAAGGGGTTCTAAGTTTCTCTCAAGTTATTCCATGTGTATTTGGTTTTGTGTGAACCATTTGAGGTGTCACACTTGAGGCACTAGGCACTCAAGCTTCATGAAGACATTCTACATCAAAGAGGTATGTATTCCATCTTGTTATATTCATTATTTTGTATGCTAGATTAGGATAATACCTTGGAAGTTCATATTTGCATGTATAATAGAGAAAAAATAGATCCAAGGTATTTAGGGTTGCATGTTCACTTAGGAGTGTTAGAATGCTCAAAACCCAACAGTGGTATCAGAGACTAGGCTTTTTTTCTTGTTATACTTGCAAAAGTAGCTGAAAAATCGAGTTTTGATGTTGTATGCCTAGCAGACTCGCCGAGTCCATGAATGGACTCGCCGAGTCCAAGGCAAAATGCATCCAACTCGCCAAGTTGGGTCGTGCACTCGACGAGTTGGACCCCCAGACAGCATAAATTCGACTTTTTTAGCTGGAATTGGACTAGGAACATTACCCTAAGATGTTTTTGAACTTATAAACTTATTTTTGATGTGGTAATGTTCATACTAATCCAATTTCAAAGATAATGGTCAATAGATTCATGTTTTGTATTAGTTTAAGTGTTATGCTAATTACATGAAAAAGTTTGATTCCAATTATCATGTTCATATGAGTTGCTTAGATTAATAGAAAAGGTTGATTGGTTATGTGTCTTTGATCCATTTTAATCTAAGAATTGATTCTAAAATGTGTTTGTGTAACTTCTCCTCAAGTTACATGAAAAGTCACATTTAAGAATCATAAAACTCATAAAAGTTGCCAAAGGTTACAAAATCAAGAGTCTAGTTCTAATTAAATAGTTTTATGACTCCATAACTTGTCCTCAAGTTATGGAGGTTCAAGAGTCTCTTCATTAAATAATTAATAAAAAAAAGTGTAACCTTAATTAGTTCCATAAGTTATAAAATAAAGAAAAGTTACATTCTTTTATTAGTTTAAAGTCTTACATAACTTGTCCTCAAGTTATGGAACTTGAAGAGTCTTTTAATTAAAACTACTTTAAACACATAAGTTATGGAATTAATTAGTTTTGAATAGTTTCAAAACTTTCCCTCAAGTTTTGGAATGTGAAAAGTTTTCTCTTATGAATACTTTAATTCCAAGTTAGCCCTTAGAATTTTAAAAGTTAAAATTCAACCCTTATACTTTATAATATTATAAGTTAGTAATATATATATATATATATATATATATATATATATATATATATATATATATATATATAAGAGCAAGTCAGTCTTCCCGTTAGTAAGCCTCATTCACGAAGCCGGTCTATAAGAGGGGTATAAGGTTACTGCCTATAAAATGGTAGTTTAATGGGTGTCCACTCTCACCCACCGCTTCCTTGACTGGTGGAGAGTCGTTAGCCGAACAGGTTTGACAGGCCTATAATTCTCCCTTCATTAAAAGTATTAATCATAAATACTAAGTAACTAAACTCTTAATAATACCCAATCTTAGTTACTTAGAAAAATGTGAATAAGGTGCTAATCCGTGAAATCAAACTTTGCACTTTGTTTAAGTCGGTTAGTGGAGCGTATGTGGTTAACCGGCACACTAACTCGTATTTAACAAGGTAGGCAAAGGGTAACTTAATGTTTATCATAGTATTGATGGAGCGTGTGTGGTTAACTGACACACCGATTGAGGGGTAAAAACTTAAGGGTACCAAGTAATTTGCATGGTTACTTCACACCTTGTTTTGTGATCCTCGGCATCCCAGTCACAAAACCTGAAGGGCACACTCGAGATTGAAACATGCCATTGAACAGTTCAATGAATCTCAAAGATCTAGGAGTTTCAAAACCAATTAGAACCTAATAATACATTTCGTTTATCTTGGTGGAAATTGGTGAATCATCATTCACCTACCTTCAAATATTTCATATCTTGGATTACGGCATCCCTCTTCTAAGTTATAAAATAGTTTGTTGGGTCCTAGCCTTAATATTTTATATTGGGTGTCATATTAAGGACATAAAATCAACTATCTTGAATATCTCCCAAAAGATGTCTGGTTTAGACATTTATGATCTTCCCAAATCTCTTGAAACAAGCTTTCCTAAATGAAGATGATGTCCCATGGAAATCATACTTCTTTCACCTCCTCCAATTATTCTCCCTAACCCACAAGTTCTTCAAAAGTTTAAGGTCACTCAAGCCCTATTGGCAAGTAAAGGTCTATGTGTGGTCATATCTTGGAGATGTAGTCACATATTGACAAGCTGGGAGAGTTGGGTGTCAAAGTCTTGAGAAAGTTGGTGGTTCAATCACTTTCTAAGTCACATAGTGAGCTCCTTTGGGACTCCTATGAAACAGACTATGACAAGACCCTTAATGATCTTATCTATTTGCTAAGATCAACTTCCTAAAATTTTATGGACATTAACAATGATGACATTGGATATCCAGTAAAGCTCTTTCTTCCCAATGGAAAGGGATCGGCCATAGTCAACTCGGTTGACCAAATGGTAAAGAGAAAAGCTAAGTCTGTGATAGTCCCGTGTACCATTACCAAAGTGTCCATATGTTCAATTGCCAAACGAAGGGGCATTAGTTGCGAAGCTGCCAATTTTACCTAAGGATGGTAAAGTCAATAAGTTTGACTTTATATCAGGTAAAATCCACTATCTAACTTTGCTAAGTTTCTATTCTGAGATTCTTGATACATGATGTGACTGGGTCACATGTTGATGTTTTATGAATCAAGGAAAAGTAAAGAAACTTAAAGAAAGAATATGTTGAATCTGATCGCGTAGATGGATTTCTATCGCATAGTTTGAAGATCGGATTCTTGAGCTACTTCTTAGGAATTATGATATATTGCTTAGGAATAGATAACAACAAAGTTTTCATGTGCTTTTGCATTGTAAGGATAGTTTTCCGCAAAGGTTTAAAATAAAAGGTAAATCTTTTGATTTTATTTATTTTTAAAATATCCTTACAATGGCATTTGTGAAAATCTGTGTTGCTTATAAAGTTCCATTAATAGCAAGAGTGGAAATATGAAATTGATTCTTTCATTTGTGGTAATGTCAAAATTTACCAAATAAGGAAAGATTCTCATCACCCAAGTTTCAATTGGACCGAAACTTAGAATCATGCAAGTTGTATAGCATGATGAATGAGAACTCTCAAGTATTGGAAAATTAAGACTAATTACTTGTTCACATGGATGTGTGAGTCAAGTAATGAACTAAGGGATCGAGTACACATTCTTATGTACTGGTTATGTCCACCATAAAAGATCGATAAGACTATTCATCATAGTTTACTAAAGCTCAGTAAATATGATTATACTTACAAGCTTAAGTGTAATTCTGAGACATTGGAAAAGGTTCCATTGTAAGGCAGAGCAAATAAGAAGAATCAACTTAGGTAGAAAGATAAAAGTTTCTCAAATCTGAAAAGATGGGAGAGTACTTTAGTATTAGTTTTTTGATCATCTTAATGATTAAGAAACCATAGCACAATTAGTTCTCTAAGGAAATCTTAGTGCATTCTTATGACTAAGAAGAGGAACATGAATTGTTGAAATGGTTAAATCAAGAAGATGAGTCATACTTCGTTCCAATACAAGTCTTAGAGTTATACTCCAAGATTGTAATTTGAGTGACATATCTTAAAGAAGGTTTAAAACACTTGTCAAATGTAAGAGTAAAAGTTTTCTACCCTTGTACATTTGAAATTGGTAAGTTGTGATGTTTTGGATAAAACAAAGACCAATTTAGGCCAATTGTGTGAAGTGTTTGTCTTGATTAGAATCCACACTATCTCTTGAATATTTGACAAGAAAGTTTTATATGTCAAGAGGACTGTGGGAGTCTTAAAGCTCTTGAAAGTCTTAAGAACTAATCAAGAATAAAACCTGAAGTTCTTCACTAGCACACGACTTGAGGTTTATAACCTATCGTGTTGACATATTTTGTGCCCATTCCAATTAAAGTTGGCTTTGCATATGAGCTCTTAGAGTTCTCAATTTGTTGCACAACAACTTGGAAGCAATGGCAGGCCCTTGAGCTGCCAGGTGGCAAGAAATTAAGATTGAGTTCAGTCCATATGAGTTTGGATTTTTCATTATCCTTGACTATGGTTTTGACAATTCACATGGATAAGAACACATACACCATTAAATCTAAGTGTCATAAGGTTTCTCTCTGATTCATGAAAATGATGGTGAGGAAATATTTTCACTAAGTAGATTTTAGCTAGATAGCAATTGCGATATTTGCATTCTCAAAGTCGTTAGTGGAGCGTGTGTGGTTAACCGGCACACTAACCTGGACTTGTGAGAAGTGGCAAAAAGGTCTAAACAATTGAGACTATGATTACGACATCCCTTTTCATAGTTCTTAAAAATTGTTTAGACACACCTATGAGCTATCTAAGATAAGGTGTATGATTATGATAAAGTTTTATCAAAGCAATCTAGTATCAGAAATCTGAACTTTGGTAAGAAAGTCAATAAAGTATTGATTTTTAGAAGTCGAGCTGATTTCTGAGTACATGTCAAAGCTAGTGGGAGCATAAGTGTTATGCTAATAATCATTATGTTAGTGGGAGCATGATAATTATGATAAGTATTGCAAGTTAGCAATGTTAATTATAGAAAACAAAAAGTTTCAATTGGGAAAGAGTTGTTTTGCTATAATTAAGGGAGAGGAAATTATACTTCATCTCAAATCTAAAAGCTTAGATCAAATCTAAAAGCTTAGATTGAGGTTTTAATCATTTAGTCAAGGATATATATATATATATATATATATATATATATATATATATATATATATATATATATATATATATATGAATTTCATGTTGGAATGGCTCAACATAAGGAAATTCTGTATATGGGTCCATTATTTGCGTTCTAAAATTCGATTATTATTACGGCATCCCTTTTCATAATCTGAATTATGAGAACTTGGCAAATAGAAATGGAAATATTATAGCAAAAGACTGGTTTAGTCTTTATGTGAGACATCATGAATCGTGTCCCATATGCTTCGGATATAGGATCGATTACATGTGCTATATTCATCCTTTCTAAAATTTTCTAAATGCCTGGGGCATTAAGAAGGGAAAAGGTCTAGAATTGGACATGACTAAAAGGATTAAGCAATTGTCGAGGACAATCTAAGGTGTACCAAAGATTGGTTGCTCAAGGACAGTTGGAAGTATAATGTTAATTCTGGAAGGACCATATTGACATAATCTGTAAGGAGGCAACTCTTGTTCAGAAGTGATAGTCAAAATGGAATCTGGAAATGTTTCAAAGTTAGAATTTTCAATCTGTGTAAGATTAAGGAAACTTAATGCAAGAAGGATGTTTCCAAGGAGTTGATCTCCTTTGGAATGATCTGTAATGATTATTGTCAAGTCTTTCTGACTTTGTGCATAATCATTACAAGAGGATCAATGCATATAAGTTTAGAATCTAACAGATTTCTATAAATGGCATGAATTTGGAATTCTTGCATTTATAGTAAGGATTTGGGACTGTGAAAGAGGATCGTTAGAGTTATGTTCATATGATCTATTTCACAAAGTAAAGATCATAGACAAACATAGTATGCATACTTGGTGTGTGGCATGACTAGTGTTTAGAAAACATTGTGTACATGCTTGGAGCATGGGACAACTATTGTTTTAATTCAAGAATAAAGTTGATAGATGAAACAGTATACAATGAATAATGTGTAATCATATGGTGATAAATAAAGGGAGTTTTATTTATGTTCATAGGTTTTGATACCATATTGGATTCAATTAATCTTGTGTTTCATTTTGCATGTTTTGACTTCCAGAATAAACTAGGTTATTCTTCCAAAATGACTAAGTTTTTCAAACCATCCGCAGTCGGTCATATGTTGGAAGTAGATATGAATCAAGACTGTCATGGGTTGGCTTGTAGATGTCTAAGATGTTGGACAAAGGGCTACAACACTCATGAGTGCTCATAAGTTCTGAGTATTGGATTCAACCCGTGCTCATTGGAATCACTTCATGGATTTTATCACGAGTGATCATGAGACGATAATATCTTCTATTCTTCAAACCTAGAGATATAAGTTGTTACTATGAGTTGGTTATACATTGATTGAACGAAAACGCATACGGTAACTCGGTGTTATAAAACGTGCCTTTGTGTATGATTCAACAAGTAGTAGAACATGCCATATGAGTCGAAGTTTATCTATTCCTTTTACCTTCTGGATAAAAGCGATATATGTGGGCCCCTCGATGATTTGATGATGACAAATGGAAGTGCTCAGCCGGGCCAGGACTGATTTGATTTGTTCAATTAGTCAGTCGTCATAAATCGGAAATCAGGAAACAACAAATGGACAGAGAGAATGATTATAATCCATGTCTCAGTCCATATGATATCTAGAATGGAGGAATATATGATCCCTTATCTAATGGACAAGTCATCGACAAAGGTCAGAGTTCGTCTACAAGGTCAGAGTTCGACAAAAGCTTTTGAGAGCTACGATTGCTAGTCGGTTCTTGAAGTCATACGCAATAATAGTTTTAGACTTATCCAAGTGGGAGACTATTGGATTAATGTCTAAGTCCATAACTATTATTGGTAAGACTTGACCCGACCCGGCATGGTCCATTTGGGTTGCATGGCATCATGCACTTGGATAGACTAAAGTGAGAGAAATAAGACACTTATGGTTATTAATATATTATAAGTTCTAGTATATTAATAATAAGAATAATAATATTTAATGAGTAGTGATCAAGAACTAATCTAGGATTAATTAAGTGATCAAAAGAAGACTAATTAAATATATGGGTTGATTGTGTAAATCATCTATACTTATATAGTGGGCTAATGCTCCATGGATTATCTAGTTGGGCTAAAACCCATATGATGCTTCATGGATGCTCCATGGTGTTCTTGTACCCATGGATCATGGAAATGAAAGGCCATGTCAATTAGGGTTTACATGGTGTAACCCTAACTATATATGCATCTTATTCTTGACCAAAATCGGCACTATTATCATGCTAGAGAAGGGCTAGCCGATTTCAAGGGGTTCTAAGTTTCTCTCAAGTTATTCCAAGTGTATTTGGTGTTGTGTGAACCATTTGAGGTGTCACACTTGAGGCACTAGGCACTCAAGCTTCATGAAGACATTCTACATCATAGAGTTATGTATTCCATCTTGTTATATTCAGTATTTTGTATGCTAGATTAGGATAATACCTTGGAAGTTCATATTTGCATGTATAATAGAGAAAACATAGATCCAAGGTATTTAGGGTTGCATGTTCACTTAGGAGTGTTAGAATGCTCAAAATCCAATAGAAACAACCTACTGTGTCTCACTCTAGTTGTGAATCTAAGTAGCGGGCTTTGGCTAATGCTACTTCTGAAATTATTTGGATCACTCACTTACTTCGTGAGCTATATGTGCTTCCTTCTGGCAGTCCAACACTTTTATGTGACAATCGTAGTGCACTTTTTCTTATTCAAAATCCTATCTCTCATAAGCGTGCAAAACATATTGATATCGATTATCACCTTGTTCGTGAACTAGTTTTATCAGGGAAATTGCACACTCGTTATGTTTCTACCCATTTGCAAGTTGCTGACATCTTTACGAAGAGTCTTTCAGGACCATTGTTTGAAGATTTTTGAACCAAGCTGCGGGTTGGACTACCCCCTCCTTCGCTGGGGGGGGGGGGGGTAATAGACTTATTTTAAATGTATATATTGTAATCTTTGTAAATTAGGAAGTCGGTTGTATTTTTCCTATATATTGATTAATGCATAACTCACCAAATTAAGGTGATTACTAATAACCTAATACGTTTCCTATGATGTGCAGAACCCTTGTAACATGTTCTTCAACAGACATTACTTGCGTAGGTCGCAGTCCACCATCACATCGTAAAATAGTACACAGCTTTCTAAAAGCATGCTCACTCACACGAATAGGTTCATGACATTTCCCACCTTTTAAAAGTTTGTGTAAGAGTCGTTCTCGTTCAAGTTGATGCTTTAACATTTCTTCCTTACTTAGTATACTATGATTACTTTTTTTTCGAAAGTCTACAATGTATTATAATGGCCATGAACATCAGAGTAACCACTAACCTTCGTCTTGTTTCCCCATCATCATCTTGGCTGGCCATGTCACTTTCCTAATAGTATAATTGGGTATATTTCCAACGTAAATTGCCTTAATAAAAATGCTATAATATATTAGGAACCTAATTGTGTAAATCGGGTTGAAAAAAACCAAAAACTTTAGTTGTCAAATAGAAAAAGAAACAAATTTTTGGATTTAAATATAGCTGTCAAAAGAAACACTTAAACAGTCTAAGGTTATAACATATAACAAATAATTGAAGAAGTCGAACTAAATTCAATATAACAAAACAGGGCAAAATAAAAAAAATTGTTTTCACAGATATATGTTTTGTTTCTATTCCTAAGTTTCTTTAGTAACTAATTTATAACAAAACTAGGAAAAATAAAAAAAGTCCATGCATGCACACAAGCAAGTATTAGAGAATCAAATATTTGTTCTGTTTTATTCCTAAGTTCTTCAATAACTAGTTTATAATAAAACTGGGCAAAAAAAAAAGATGCAAGAAAGCAAAAGTGTTTTCACAAATTGTCCCTTATGTACAGCAGGAAAACAAAATTCTTGTTATTTTTCACCACTAACTCGTCTAAGATAAACAAAAAAGTGGTGTGGGTTTTGTAATTTATGTTATAATTCCTAATAATGCGATTGAATAATATGTCCATCAATTAAATAGTTCTGGCAGCAATAGTCACATGGTAGCAATAGTCATGTTATAATTAAAGATCAAACAGTGAAGTCATGTTTCTAAACAGAAAAAAGTAAAACACACACACACACACATTGAAGTCACATGGTAACAATAGTCGTGGGTTCATACAGAATATGAAGAAGAAGAAAAGTACCTAATTAGAGGGTATGGAGAGAATTGACTTGAGCAAGAAGATGGGTGAGCAAGATGATGGGCAAACCACTGAAACCAATATGCGATTGAAAAGGAAGATAAAGAAAACGATAGACGTATGAAGAAAATAATATGTGGCTACGTGATTTATTAAATAGTGTTGAGGGTATAACGATCCATAATAAGAAGAATACAAGATACGTTCCAAATTTCTTCCCGTTTCCGTCCAATTTGGGAGGAAAATTTGGAAGGAAAATATGCCTCCATTTTCCTTTCCTTCCCCTCACTTTCCCTCCGTCAATTAAACTCGGGAACACGGGTTTCCTTCGACGTCCCTCACTTTCTCTCCATATCCCTCCATTTCTATCATTAAGTGGAACTCGGATACAAGGCGTTAGGGATGACAACGGATATGGGTATACCAGGTTTTGTATTCCCCATCCCCATACCCGAATCCCCTTCCCCATCCCCATACCTGATCCCAGCCCCATCGGGGATTAAAAATCTATACCCATTCCTATCCCCACTTGATATGTTTGGTCTCATCTATGCGTTGGCACACTCTTGCTTAGGTGACCTTTATCACAAAAGGTTTCCAATCAAGTCATCCAATTAGAGAAACTTGCATAATTGGCTTATAACTTGGTTATAGAAATCGCAAAAATACTTTGGACCTCAAAAGATAATACTAATGGTTAGGAATCATTTATCCACCAGCATTATAAAGTGATAAAGTCATCCAATTAGAGAAACTTGTATAATTTGGCACATTCTTGCTTAGGTGACCTTTATCACAAAAGGTTTCCAATCAAGTCATCTAATTAGAGAAACTTGTATAATTGGCTTATAACTTGGTTATAGAAATCGCAAAAATACTTTGGCCATCAAAAGATAATAGTAATGGTTAGGTATCATTTATCCACTAGCATTATACAAGTGATGCGAAAATGTTTCAAAATTGGATGGCATAAACTTGCATTTTGAAAGAAAAAAAAAGGATTTGAATATTTTATTATTCTATATAAAACATGTGATATCATGACAATTGCATGCTTCCAATATGTCATGATATCAATTTTTCTAAAATCACTTTTAAGGTTCTTATAAAAACCCGGTTTTCATATTTGGGATAGGTTCAATTTTAAAATTAATACCTAGTACTAAGTTTGTGTTTGAGCCATTTAGAATCTTTTAATATTGTTTAATAAAACTTCATTTTATTAATAATACTTTGGAATTTGAATAAGTTATAAAAACATGATTTTTTACACTTATGATTCAATATTTCAAAAGTTGTCATAATTAACGATTTTATAAAACCGGATTTTATTTTATGGCTAGAATATGTTACATCCAATGTTCATATTTATAAATTTTGAAATCAAAATTCCATGTGATGTTTATTTTTTCAAAAAAATAGTTTGGGATTGTGAAAAACTAAATTATAAACCACACAAAATATTTACTTGAAAAATAAACAACACAAACATGCATTTAACATAAATAAGCCTTAAACAATAGAACACTTTTGTGAGCCAATAAAAAAGTGTTAATTCCTTTCTAAGGGACAAGGGGACCAAATATTAAATTTGTTCTTCATGTGATCTTCAAGCTCCAACTTGCAATGACAACCAACTTTGTTACAATTTTATAAAAATTTTATAAAAGTTATAAACTTTTATAAAATGTTTATAAAACCGTGGGTCTCCATGGTTCTCAAGAAACGGCCTCCATATTCATCTTGTTATATTTTTCATAAAATAAATCTAGTCTAAAACTAATCTATTACATAAAAAAATAATAAAAATAAAAACTAGCTACTTTTATGACATACTTTATGAATAAAAGAATATTACAAACCATTTTCAACCAAATCACACAAACAACAACGCAAATGTCCAATGCTTCTTTATGCACACTAAAATGCATATCAACATAAAACAATCTTTTTTTTCTAAGAAAAATTTAAGTGACAAAAATGGATGTAAGTTTTGTAACATAAAATAACAATTATAAAGTTGTCAAAGAAAATATGTATGAACTTGTTTTTATACACAAACAAGTTATCCATATTCTATAAAAACTAAAATTTCCATAAATCAAAAATCTAACCAAACTCGCAAGGTGACTCTAATACCAATTGTTGTGTTTTATTTAAAACTTAGTTTTAAAAACTACAAATAATGGCAAATGGAAGACTTGAGTTTTATAAATAAGATAAACATTTTATCACCCACCAAGGATCATCTTGCAAGTAATGGAAAGATTTAAAACACAACCATATTAAGAAGAAGTGGTAACAACCTTAGAAGCCCTTTGAGACCTCTAGTGGAAGCTTGGAAGTTGATGGAGAGAGGATGAACCCTTGACACACTAAAAATGTACCAACTTGATGTAATGCTAGTTACAACTCTTAAGGTTTAAGACAAAAAAGATTATGACTTAAGAGAGAATGAAAGCAAAAAGAAATCTACAAAGTGCAAGACTTTTAGAGAGAAGATGGAAAGGGAAGAAGAGCTCCCGGCCAAGGCAGGAAAGAATGAAGAAAATGAAAGCATTCACCTCTTATTTATAATAGAATTATGGTCCAAGAGTCCTTAACCATTAAGCACTTTAGACCATCTTGTCCCCTTTGTCATAAACACAGTTCCCTATCTTATTTTCCCTCTCTTACTCACGTTTTTCATGAAGAAAACACTAGCCAAAAGTTTATATTTCATAAACTCAAAGTTTATAAGATATAAACTTTGTTTTTTGCTAACAGAAAAAAGGATTATTAGGTCCAAAAAGATATATATGACATATATATAATCATACATTTTGAAATAATGTATTACTTGTACTGTAAAATAATTTATTTCCTTCAAATTAATATTTTCTCAATTATTATAAGCGTTTATGAATATTTATTAAAATCAATTTCCAATAAATAATCAGTTATATCAAGTTGCTGTTAGTGTGACCCTTAGGATCATATGTTATTTAGCAATATCATTTTAATATGACTCTTTCACATACTAGATCTTTCATATACATATCATACATACAATAGAGAGTGCTATGTGCCAATCATAGTCTTGCCCTTGTGCCATGTGTCGTATCATGGTCTTTCCTTGCCAAGCTGGGGGCCAAACACCCTGGGTTTTACAGACAAGTGCCAGGAGCCACCTCCTGGTCTTTCATGCAAACATCAAAAAGATAACTGGCATAAAAACTACCACTAAATATCTACTTAACAGTGGTCCGAATGCTGGTATTGCATACGGATTTTCCAGGAGCCACCTCCTGGTCTTCCAATAACACAAGCAAATTGGTCGACATTGGTGCCTTCGACCCATAGTACAATGAGGAGACTCATCTCAAACCAAAATATCTGAACACTCGAACTGCTGCTACCAAAAACCTCACACTGCCATCAGTAAATAATATCCCATCAATAATTGATTCCGATATAATCAATAACTCTAGTCCATTAACCAAACTTTTAGGGTAAAAGTCTATTTTACCCTTTTCCTTGCTTTACCAAAATCCAAAGACCAATCCACTAGCATCATCAACCCAAATCCCTTAAATGGCACCGCAAGGCCCAATAAGGCCCAAATATTCAACTTGAGCCCAAATTCATCATAGGCTTAACCTGAGAAGGCCCAAAATATCCAATGGTCAACACCGATCATACTTCTGGACACTTGTCCAAGATCAAAAAGTCAACAAAATAAGAAAACCCAACAGACTGAGTACGCCCCACGTACTCAGTTGGTATGCTAAGCATACACCCATTTGACTCAGTACGTGCCGCGCACTAGGAGGTACGCCCCGCATACTCACCCTGCCCATAACCAACTTAGAAAATGTCTAAATCCCTTAAGCCAAAACGTCTAATGCTCAGATCTAGCTCCTTAACATGCCTTAATCCATAAAGTTGTTAACTTTGAGCTTTTACATGGCTTAATGGGTCCCAAATCCAAAATATTACTTTACCACATCAACAAAGAGGCTAATACACATGCATGGGTTGATAACTATTGGGTTTTATGTACTATAACACTCCTATGGTGCACATAAAACCCTAATGCTTTGGATCTAAGTTTTCTCTAGTTATACATGCAACAAAAATTATCCAAAGCATGAAACCTATAACTAGCATACAACATAGATATTTGAAACATAAAAACTAGTTAGAAGAATACATCTTAGTTGTAGCTTGTGGAATTTTGGCCTTTCAAGAGCTTAGCACCCCAAGTGTGATGCCTCAAACAAGTCAGAAACACCAATAATAATTAGAGGAATATGAGAGTGAGGTTATGGAGCATAAATCGGCTAGGGTTTAACCATGGAGTACTAGTGGTCGATTTTGCAAGCATAGGGGTTCAATTTATAGTTTAGAACTCCTAGAGTTTCAACTTGTAAACCCTAATTCACTTGAGCTTTTAATCCAATAACTCATTAGCCTTTTTTGACTAACTATTCATGGACTCTCACAAGGATTTAGTCAATTCCTAATCAACATGGATCATTGGCCCAAACTATAAGTATTACTGATTTACCTAATCAGTCCCTGTTAATTTAATCAGTCTCTTTTGATCACTAATTAATTCCAAATTAATGATTGATCAATACCAGTTAAATAATATGATTTCTCGATTGATATATTATTATTGTAATATATTAATAAATAAAAAATAACCTCTTTCTCAAATATTCATCCTATCAAATTGTTCTCGTGAAGGCAACCCGAAATGGACCATGCTACTATCGGGTCAAGTACATACCAATTATAGTTATGGGTTTAGACACCTAATCCAACATTATCCCACGTGGATAAGTCTGATAACTATAACTGCCAATGTAGCTTCCTAATCCGATTAGCAATCGTAGCTCTCAAAAGCCGTTGTCAAACTCTGATCAAGTCAATAACGCGTCCATTAGATAAGGGATCATATATTCCTCCATTATAGATATCATATGGACATGATACATGGATTATAATCATTCTCTCTGTCCATGTGTTGTTTCTCGATTTTCGATTTATGACGACCGACTAATTGAACAAATCAAATCAGTCCAGGCTTATCCAAGCGCTTAGGGTGTAATCACTAAATCATCGAGGGGCTCATAGATATCGCTTTTATCCCTCTTAGGGTAAAAGGAACGGATAAACTTCGACTCATATGCTTGGTCTATTTACTTATCAAATCACACACAACAATATGTTTTATAACACCAAGTAATTGGTGCGTTTACATATCATCAATGCGCAACCAACTTGTAAACTACAACTATATGTCTCCGTTTCAAGAATATAAGATATTATCGTCTCACAATCATTCATGATAAAATCCATGAAGTGATTAAATGAGCGTGGCTTTAATCCAATACTCAAATCTTATTATAGGAGTACGCATGAACACTGTAGCAAACTTTGCTATGTCTAAGCACTTTAGACAATCTACATATGGATTCATGATAGTCTTACCTCATTACCTACTTCCAAAGTATGATTAACTGTGGATATTTGAATAATCATATTCTTCGAGAAGTCAAAACATGCGAAGTGAAACACAATAATAATCTAATCCAATATGGTTTCAAAACTTTTGATTATAAATAAAAGTATAAAACACTTATTATTTAATCACCATATTGATTATACATTATCCATTGTATAATGTTTCGATTAATCAACTTAATACTTGAATTAAAACAATAATTATCCTATGCTCCAAGCATGCACACTATGTTTATCTATGGTCCTTACTTTGTGAAATAGATTAATTGAAAACATTTCAATGATGCTCATTTCACAATTCCAAATCCTTAGTGTAAGAATACCTAATTCTTGTCACTATAAGAGTCTGCTAGATTCTAAACTATCATGCAATGATTCCTATTGTAATGTAGAGGTACAATAGTCACAGACTTTGCCAACGATATTACAAAGTATTCCTTTGGAGATTGTCACAAGAACATTTCAATGGAAGTGAAGTCTCAAATTCAAAGTACATTCCTTTAAACATCCTTCTTGCATAAAAGTTTCTAACTTTCACATAGATTCTTAATATCCAACTCCCATTATGGAAACATTCCCATAGTTTCCATATGACAACTCATTATTAATAGAATTCTATTTATTCATAATGATGCCAATATGGTCCATCCATTACTATACTTCCAACTACAAGCGATCAATCTTTAGCGAACGTCAGATCGTCCTTGACAGTTGTTTAATAGCTTTTAGTCATATCTGGTTCTAGTCTTCTTAATGCCCTAGGCATTTGAAAATTATAACACATGAATATTATAGCATACGCAATCGATCCTAAACCTGAAGCACATGGAATACGATTCATAATGTCTTACATAAACACATGATACTTTACCAATCTTTTGCTATATTATTTCCATATATAGAATTTCCAATGTTCAAACACTTCAACTTGATATTCATATATGCTCATGTCATAACTAGCCTTTTTGGGCTAGGAAATTTTGTCTATGTATAATCAACTCTTGATGTATCTTGTAACTTTAAGATTAATGCTATACATGTTATTTAATTCAAAAACAAATATTCAAATCAAAACTCACTCGTGAAGCCCTAAACCTAGTTCAAAGCATTATGTTCACTCCACTTTGGGTTATAACCCTAATTTTTCAGTTCAAACATCTATTGGGCCTAATGGGCCAATAAACCCGCAACTTGATTAATTTGAGTTAAGATACCTCATTTGGGCCCTAATTGGACCCACATTCACTAAGCAATTGGTTTTTGGGCCACAAAACTCTCCATGGGACTTAATGGGCTGTAAAACGTTTTCTTTAACATCATTGGGTCGACAACCCATTGCTTATACCACTTTTGGGCCGAAAACTTGTGTATGGGCCCAATGGGCCGAAAGCTTTCTTATTGGGCTAAAATATCTAGATATTTATTCAATTCAAGCCCAAACATCTCTCTTCTCTTTTCCCTCCTTCCATTCTCGGTTTTGGAACAAAAAAAAAAGATAATAAGGATTAAGGGTTGGCACCTCATTATTGTATGTTGGATATCTATGCTAATTACATTATATATCTAAACTCTTACACTCTAATACCCCATGTATTAACCACTCCCTTTTCTATCTCTCTTTACTTCATAACTCACGGCCTTAAGAGCCCCCGCCACCATCCCCACTTCACCCACAATTCAAACACCAAATTTTCTAAAAAACTCTTAAGAAACTCCATCACTTCCTTGCTCTAACAATCGTGTGGGTGCCTGATCTTCAAGGAGTTTCTTTCAAAGCTTCGTAAATTAGGTAAGTCTTGGTTAAACCCTATTGTTTTGTTTCAAGTCTATAGCAAGATCTTTGTTCTTACAATGTTATTTTTGTATATAAGGCTCTAGAACCACCCAGGCATCCTCAAGATCTCTCCAAAGGAGCCTGCTAGGCCGAAACCTCCTTCAAAATTCTCACCAAAACCTAATCCATCAACCAAGGTGAGTTCATACTCCCTATTTATGTTTTTTACTATGTTTTAGGAGAGAATACAAGTTGTTTTGTGTAGATTTATGAGTATATGCATGATCGTGTGTGTTTTTCATGATATAAGTGTGATTATATGTTATAAACCTCATAATCTTGAAAATATGCTAAGATATGATGATATTTGCAGAACATAACCCTTATTACAACTTATATTACAAAGAAAAGGTTTAAAACACTTCAAAGTTGTGTAAAACTAAGAAAATTGCATAAGAGGGCCAAAAGTGACAAAATAATAAAAAATGAGGTTATTTTATGTGACTCATGGTTTTAAGGGACCAAAAGGATTTATTTTTGATAAATATGAATCTTTATGGTATTTGTGATTTTAAAAAGGGCTAAAAGTGTAAATTTTCATAAATGGGCCTCCTTTTGGGCTTTCATGGTTTTTGGGCTAAATTTGTAAATTTTTGTGGACTTAAATGTCATTTTTAAACAAAGTTGAGCCAAAAATGTTATTTTTCAGTTATAAAAGCTAAAAATGTAATTTTATTAAATCTCGGGTCAAAAATATAAATTATTCACAATTCGGCCGAAAATGTCAATTTTCATAAGATTGAGGCCAAAACTACTATTTTTGACAAAAGTGGGGTTAAAATGTTATTTCACGTGAATTAAGCCCTTAAATGTAAACTTATGGTATTAAAGGACCAAAAGTGTCATTTTTACTAAAAATGTGCCTTAATTGTAAATTTTTGGTTATAAGGACCAAAAATGTCTTTTTACAAAAAGCGGGCCTTTTATGACATTTTGGTAAATAACTAAACTTAACAACCAACGTAACAACAACGGATAAAATACGTCATTTACATGCTTATTGGACCTGGAATATAATTCACATGTTAATTGGGCCTTAGTTGTCCTTTTACATGTTTATTGGGCCTGGAATATGTCTTGCATGTTTATTTGGCCTTAGTGGGCCCATCTAAATGCTTGTTGACTTCACAGATTTACATATATATCCGTTGGGCTTTGAAAACTAAATACTTACACGAAACAATATACACTGTGCAATTCATATTCACGTAAATAGTGTTAAGGATCTTGTGAGACATTGTGTTTGAAAACTATCGAGTGTACAACCGTAGCCTATAGTCATAACCAGAGTCTCCTGGAGGGAAAGCGAGAGTTTGTGTATAGATCTATACGGGGGTAACACCCCACACCTGAGTTGTTCGCTACAGTTAGACTAGGCCAGTCCAGGGTGACAAACCTTACCTTATACAAGTCGGCGTCTGAAAGACGTCATGACATGCGAAATTGTCATTATCAAGTATGGTTATAACGGCTCACTTAAAGGAATTAATACCATTATAAAATTTATGGAAAACAAGCTTTTGTGGATAATACGGTAACCTACACGCATTAGTACTCAACCTCGGGTGTTGAGATCATAACATTTTCATAAACAGGCAACATCGGGTTGTCTGGGATCATTCTCTTCATATTATTACAAACATTAACACACATGTATTAATACAAGATCGGACACAAACATTTCAAACCATTTTTCGGAAAATATCGAATTTTCTTGCAGTTACAAAGTAATACAAACATTTTACTCAAACATGCTTATGAACTCACCAACATTATATATGTTGACATTTTTAAATTAACTAATATTCTCAGGAAATCATTGAGCAGGTTGGTCAGCAAGAATACCTGGATATTGTTACACCCCCAAACCGAAACAGCGGAAACGTTCGGGTGTGGAGTACGTCATGTACAATATCACAACAATTGCATCATAGTAATCAAAGTAAACATAACCACTACATTTAAAATATAGGTATTTACATATGTTTGATACATAGTTTGTATACACCAAAAGTATAGTAAAATATAAAAGACGTGACTCTATACGCTCCGTCTTCTCAAAAGCCTGCGGGAGTACCTGTCTACTGAGTTCTTGAGAACACAAGCAATGTTGAAAGAGTATCAGCATTAAGCTGGTGAGTTCATAAAAATGTTTTTGTAATGAAGACATGTCATTGATTTTGTAAAATGGTTTGTATGCTTCTCATAGAAAATCCAATTTTTTCTTACGTATATGATCGTTACTATGTTACATAAACTATTAGTTCATATGCCTCGTTACCACCAGCTGCATTGTATAATGTTGTTTTGGATGACAACCCTTTGTATGAAAACGATGGCTATCACCAGTAATGTATAAAATGTTCTGTTTGAAAACACTGGTTACCACCAGTATGTATAGTAGTTTCATTACTTAAAATAAAACCATGTATTGTATCCTTTGGAAACCTCCACTATGATGTATAATAGTTCTATTAATTAAAATAAAACTAATTCAAAATGAAATCTCATAAACAAAAGGTTAGTTTATACAATTGTGAGTCGTATAACCATGCTTGATATGACAGATGACCTCTGCAACGTTCTTCAGGCGTCGGATGGTATGATATTTGTCACCCCAGGCATGCCTGCCTAACTGTAGCTAGTAGTTTAGGTGTCAGATTGTAAGTCCAAAATAAATCTATTCACAAATCTCACACTCTCCATCCAGGAGACTCTGGTTACACTAATGATCGGATTTAGCTCGCACCCTGAAGGGTACAATTGAAGTGATGTCTCACAACTCTGTATTAACTAGTTTACGTGTAGTTTTGTATCGTTCTCTTGTACTTGAAATTGTATGTATACTTTACAGAGTAATAATAATTATACTTAACTAATTATTTAGTATGGTACTATTGTATTCAGAAAATAGTAATGTATAATCCTGAGATGGTAACACTGTGTATTGAAATCCCAAACTATACCTATTATAGTTTGCATGTGTGTTAAGTACTTGGTTCGTGTATTGTTCAGAAAACTATGCAATTATAGTTGTGAGTTGAAAACTTCCCTTATGCTCAACATGTTACAAAAGGGATCAAATATCTAAATATTTTATAAAATGTGGTGATCTTTAGTTGTATTAATTGCATAAGTTTTAATCCTGTTGAAATTTTGTGTATAAAGTTTACAATAACTATTTGTGTTTGGCTTGTATCCCCCCTGAAAACGTTAAAAATAGTAAAAGCGTAGGGGTATGAACTCACTGTTGGTTGCGTGAAGGTGTTAGACTGTGAAACTGGATTGGGACCCTCGAGTTGGTGTACACGGAATTAACGGAATTCTAATGATAATTAAATGCATAAATGTATCTTATTAGCAAAACCATTAATTATAGTGTTGGAAAACACTTCCTTTTGGTTAAGAAATGTTACTGAATCTCGATCGAAGTGGGTTTATAGCCAAGATCCATGATTTAGGGTTGATTGCGGCCGTGAAGTGTTCTCGGCCTTGAACTGATTTCGACCCTTAAATGGTTTACGGCCCTTGAATGGTTTACTGCCCGTTCTTGGTGTTCTTGGTCAAAATATGAAGATTTGAACGTTCACGGCCGTAAACCCAAGAATGAAGAGTGCTTGATTTAATGAAATGATGAATGATTGATGCTCCTAAACAAGTTCCAAGGTGGATTGGATGATTTTCGGAGGGTAGACGAGAGAAATCTTGAGTTTTCGGTTGGTGGGTTTAGAGAGAGAAAGTAGTGTTTTCGGCCAGAATTGTAGAAATAAGGGTAAGAATATATATATATATATATATATATATATATATATATATATATATATATATATATATATATATATATATATATATATATATATATATAGGCTGGGTTACGGTCGGAGGTGGGGTCCCCAGGTTGTGAACGGTTTACGGCCGTAAACATGTTCGCGGCCGTAAACACCGGGATAAACGATACTTGGCTGATTTTCAAAAAAAAACTTGATTTTTCGTATGATTTTAGTCCCGAAACTTATATATATTTAATTCATATACTCTAAGTTGTTTTCAATCCTTAAGATCTTAACAAAATTGACAAATTAAATAAAATTCAAATTTTTTATTTAACAGGTTTTGACTTTTGTTGACTGAAAAAGGTTCGGGTTGTCACATCATCCCCCCGATAGAGGGAATTTCATTCCGAAATTATAACATAGAATACAAATTGTGGACTCAGAAAAAGATGTGAGTACTTCTGTTGCATTTCATCTTCTCGCTCCCAAGTGAATTCAGATCCCCGCTTGGCATTCCAGTGGACCTTCATTATCGGTATACGACTTTGTTTCGTTCGTTTGACTTCCCGATCCATGATTTCGACTAGTTCTTCCACGAAATTAAGGTTCTCGTTGATCTTTATTTCATCAAGAGGGATCATAAGGGTTTCGTCGGATAGACACTTTTTAAGGTTCGACACGTGGAATACGGGATGAATGTTGCTAAGATCTTGGGGTAAACGAAGTTTGTATGCGACGGGACCGATCCTAGCAAGGATCTTGAATGGTCCAATGTATCTCAGATTTAGTTTTCCATGCTTTCCAAAGCGTATCACGCCCTTCCAGGGTGAGACCCTCAACATAACGCGGTCACCAACCTTGAACTCCAAGGATTTTCGGCTTTTGTCGGCATAGCTCGTTTGTCTAGCTCGTATGGATTTGCACGATCGGGGGGTTTCAAACGCTGGTTTGACTTTCGTTAACAAAAAGGTTGGATTTTTATGAGAGTGGTCTCTCGAAAGTCTAGTTCGTAAGGGTTTTCGATGACTAAAAAACATCCGGGTTTTCGTCTTCTGTCGGCGTAGCTCTTTCGTCCCGAAATTCTAACATAAAAGATCGAGAAACCACTCTCACAGGCCCGAATTTCGTCTTTTTGGATTTGCACGATCTTTTTGGTGGTTTCTCGAATGATTTTCAGGCCTGTGAGAGTGTCGGCGGGGACTTGTCCTTTAGCTAGTTGCGTGTCACCCACCTCAGCCCAGCACAGTGGGGATCCACACTTATGGCCATAAAGGGCTTCAAACGGTGCAACCTTGATACTGGTATGATAGCTGTTGTTGTAGGAGAACTCGACCAAGGGCAAATGGTTGTCCCACGACTTGCCAAAGTCTATAACACATGCCCTCAACATGTCTTCCAATGTCTGAATGGTCCTCTCACTCTGGCCGTCGGTTTGCGGATGGTAAGATGTGCTCACATCCAACTTAGTTCCAAGAGCCTTTTGCAGTTACTGCCAAAATGTCGAGGTGAATCTGCTATCCCAATCGGAGATAATGGACACAGGCACAGCATGCAGTCGAACTATCTTTTAAATGTAGGTTCATGTTAGTCTCTCTATCTTGAATGTTTCTTTGATTGGCAGGAAGTGGGCGGATTTAGTCAATCTGTCGACGATTACCCAGATAGTGTCATAACCACTCGGAGTATTGGGTAATTTAGTTATGAAATCCATCGCAATTCCTTCCCGCTTCCACTCAGGTATTTCTGGCTGTTGAAGTAGACCTGAGGGCTTTTAATATTCCGCCTTCACCTTGGCACAAGTCAGACACTTTCCCACGAAGGTAGCGATCTCTGCTTTCATGTTTGGTCACCAATAGAGCTTTTTGAGATCCAGATACATCTTATCTGAACCTGGATGAATGAAGTATCAGGTCCTATGAGCTTCGCTCTTGACAACCTCTCTATAACCGCCTAACTTTGGGGTCCAGATCCGGTTCATAAAATAGTATACTCCATCTCCCTCTGATTTGAGCGGATAGATGGGAATGGATGGTCATAGTCAGTGTCTTCACTCTGCGACCTAAGTACTCTTTACGACTGAGGTATTTGCTACCATATTGGCCTTGCATGGATGATAGCATATTTCACACTCATAATCATTGAGTAGCTCTACCCACCACCGTTGCCTCATGTTCAACTCTTTCTAGTAAAAAATGTGTTGAAGGCTTTTATGGTCTGTGAAGACAGTTCACTTGGTTCTGTAGAGATAATGTCTCCAAATATTTAATGCAAAGACCACTGCTCCTAAATCCAGGTCGTGAGTTGTATAATTGACTTTGTGTGCCTTCAGCCATCTCGAGGCATAAGCAATAACATTTCCTCGCTACATGAGCACACAGCCTAGGCCCTGATTGGATGCATCGCAGTAGACAACGAAGTCCTCCGTCCCTTTTGGCAGAGACAAGACAGGTGTGCTGCATAAGGCCTGCTTCAATGTTTGGAACGTAGTGTCTTGCTTTTCTCCCCAACTAATGGCTACACCTTTCTGAGTCAGAGTGGTTAGAGGCTTAGCAATCCTAAAGAAGTTCTGGATAAACCTGCGATAGTAGCAAGCAAGACCCAAGAATTGAAGGATTTTTGTGGGTGTCTTTGGTGCTGACCAATTCTCGATCGCCTTGATTTTGGAGGGGTCCACGTGTATGCCTTCCTCGCTAACGACATGACCGAGGAAGGTTACCTTTCTGATCCAGAATTCACACTTAGAGAATTTTGCATATAGTTTCTCCGCTCTTAAGGTTTCTAACACTAGCCTCAAGTAGTATCTATGATCTTCCTCACTTTGAGAATATACAAGTATATCATCAATATATACTATCACGAACTTGTCTAGGAAAGGGTGGCACACACGATTCATCAAATCCATGAACACCATCGGTGCGCTGGTTAGACCAAAGGGCATCACTACAAACTCGTAGTGGCCATACCGAGTCCGAAATGATGTCTTAGGAATATCCCCCTCATGGACTCGAAATTGATGGTACCCTGATATCAGTTCTATTTTTGAGAAGTAGCTATCCCCTTGGAGTTAATCGAAGAGGTCGTCACTTCGGGGAAGAGGGTAACGGTTTTTGATGGTGAGCTTGTTTAGTTCGCAATAATCTATGCACATCCAGAAGGATCCATCCTTCTTTTTCACAAATAATATCGGGGCTCCCCTGGGTGAGAAACTTGGTCTAATTAATCCTTTGTTGAGTAGTTCATTGAGCTGGCTGGATGACTCTTGCATTTCTGCCGGCTCTAAGACGGTAAGGGGATTTGGCAATACGGGTAGCTGTGGGGATTAAGACTATTTGGAACTTGACATGGTGTTCGGGAGGAACTCTAGGAAGATCTTCGGGAAGATATTAGGAAAGTTGCAGACTTCGGTGATGCTCTCGAGATCTTTAACTTCCTGCTTTTCATTAACGACATGGGCTAGGAATGCATGACACTCCTTTCGAAAATATTTTTGGGCTTTGATGCACGAAATGACGCAAAGGCTTTTGTTGAGTTTGTCGCCATAAATGATGAGGGCTTCACCGTTAGGCAGATTGAGGTGAAAGGTTTTCTTGAAAGAAAGGATATCAGCATGATGAAGGCTTAACTAGTCTATGCCAATAATGACATCGAAGCTCTTAATGGAGACCGACATCGAAAAGAGATCGATGAGAAAGGAATAATCATTCAGGGTAAGGGTACAACCTATGAATACATCGCCAATGCTCTCTTTCTTACCGTTAACCATCTCGACAATAAATGTTTAGGTTAGGGGTTGGGATCCATGTTTGAGTAGATGCTTAAATGCATGGCTAACAAAACTTCTCTCCGCACCACTATCGAAAAGAATGCATGAAGAAGAGTTGTCGAGGAGGAACGTACCCGTAACTACAGTGGGATCAGCGACTGCTTCCTCCTGGCCCATGGCTAGCACTTTCGATGTGTTGTCAGCTATTGCTTTTGGGAAATTTCTCTTGAAGTGCCCAGTCTCACCACATGCATAAAAAACTTGGCTCACTCCAGCTCCAGGAGCCTGATTGGTTGGTTGGACTTGTGTTTTGCAAAAATGAGTTGTGTTCCCCTTTTGCCACAGTTGTTGCACAACATCTCACAACATTGTCCGTGATGATGGAAGTTACACTTGTCACACCTTGGGAGGGTTCCAACATATCTCCTGGCAGGTTCTTGAGCTGTAGGGACAGCGGAAGGAGTAGTAGCGGCATGAACTGCCACTATTTGTTGCTTCTTGGAGGGCTCCTGTGAATACTTGCCCTTGCGCTTATTCCAAAACTTTTTCTTTCCACCGCTCTCCTCGGGTGGTTTGTGGGCGGCTGGCATGGGATCCTGGTGATCCTCATGATCAATCAAAGTAACCCTTTGGCACCATCAAACGTTGGTAGATTGGCAGCCAAGACATTCCCCTGAGTTGGGTGTGTTAATCCCCATATGTATCTTTCTACTTTCTTGCTCTCCGGGGTGATCATTCCCGGACAGAGAAGAGCAAGATCACTGAATCTCTCAGTGTAAGCAGCAATGTCGGAGCCTTTCATCTTTAAATTCTAGAGCTCCTGCTCTAGCTTTTGCATCTCTCCTCGTGGGCAATACTCAGCGAGCATCGGTTCTTTCAGATCCTCCCAACTCATGGCATTAGCCACCGGAAGACTTAGGGATTTGACTTGGCCATTCCACCAAGTTAGTGCTTTGTCAGTGTAGGTGCACGCTGCAAACTTCACCTTGCTAGATTCAGGGCAAGCACATATCTCAATGATCGACTCTGTCTTCTTGAACCATTGGGTTAGGGCAATGACACCTTTAGTGCCATCGAAAGACTGCAGTTTAGCATTCGAAAATTTTTTTGTATGTACGCTCCCTTGTGTGACCATGACCGTCACCGAGGTTGAACATTAGGGTACCACTACCCGCCGCACTTGTACTGGTGGCGTTAATTTGGGACATTGCAGCAGCCACGGCGTCTGTCACGGCTGCTTGGAAGATAGTTAGGTCGTACCGAGGAGGTGGCGGCGACGGATCTGTCGGGGGATTGTTGTTCTTTCTGTTGGGTCTCTTCTTTGGAGGCATCTTACTCTAAAATAATCAAGAAGAAGAGGATGATAAGTCCCTTAGATTTTAGAATCAAGTGATATGAATCAAGACATATCTCAACCTGACAGATAAAGTAGTCTACTAAACGATATGCAAAGAAAGGCTATCAATACAAGTAAACTATCGCTAGAAAAGAAATAAGTAGCAACACTTGGAATGAATCTCTACACTGTATTCGTCTCTAGATAAAATACTCCTATAGTATTTTAAGTTGTATGCTATGTTCTATCGTTCCCTTTTTGTATATAGGATGGTAAGATTTAGGCTTGTTGCAACACCACATTCACTCCCAAACACATGTTGGTCGTATTTCAAATAAATATAGTTGATCAGGCTATATTTATTCAGACATGATTACATAACTATCTAGGTTTAACTGCAGTGTCCAACATCCAAATACTTTTGTTTTGTTCTACATGCGATACTGTTTCTAGTATATATATATATATATATATATATATATATATATATATATATATATATATATATATATACATATATATATATATATATATATATATATATATATATATATATATTTGTATACTTCTTATAAAATACTTAGATTTTTAAAAGTATACTTTTAGTTCAGAGCACTTTGGCCCGTTGGCGTTTATAGTTGTACAGCATGTAAGGTTCGGTATACTTAGTTAACTATAAACAATAGCTCTGATACCAATCTGTCACAACCCGAAACCGAAACGACGGAAGCGTTCGGGGGTGGAGTACGTCATGTACAATATCACAACAATTGCATCATAGTAATCAAAGTAAAAACAACCATTACATTGAAAATATAGGTATTCACATCTGTTTGATACATAGTTTGTATACACCAAAAGTATAGTAAAATATAAAAGACATGACTCTATACGCTCTTTCTTCTCAAATGCCTGTGGGAGTACCTCTCTACTGATTTCCTAAGAACACAAGTGATTTTGAAAGAGTATCAGCATTAAGCTAGTAAGTTCATAAAAATGTTTTTGTAATGAAGACCTGTCATTGAATTTGTAAAATGGTTTGTATGCTTCTCATAGAAAATCCAATATTTTCTTACATATATGATCGTTACTGTGTTACATAAAGTATTAGTTCATTTTCCTGGTTACCACCAGCTGTACTGTATAATGTTGTTTTGAATGAAAACCCAGGCTATCACCAGTAATGTATAAAATGTTCTGTTTGAAAGCCCTGGTTACCACCAGTATGTATAGTAGTTTCATTACTTAAAATAAAACCATGTATTATATCCCCTGGAAACCTCTAGTAGAATGTATAATAGTTCTATTAATTAAAATAAAACTAACGCAAAATGAAATCCCATAAACAAAAGGTTAGTTTATTCAATTGTAAGTCGTATAACCATGCTTGATATGACTGATGACCTCTGTGACGTTCTTCAGGCGTCGGATGGTATGATATTTGTCACCCCAGGCATGCCTGCCTAACTGTAGCTAGCAGTTTAGGTGTCAGATTGTCAGTCTAAAATAAATCTATTCATAAATCTCATGCTCTCCATCCAGGAGACTCTGGTTACACTAATGATAGGATTTAGCTCGCACCCTGAAGGGTACAATTGAAGTGATGTCTCACAACTCTGTATTAACTAGTTTACGTGTAGTTTTGTATCATTCTCTTGTACTTGAAATTGTATGTATACTTTACAGAGTAATAATAATTATACCTAACTAATTATTTAGTATGGTACTATTGTATTCAGAAAATAGTAATGTATAATCCTGAGATGGTAACACTGTGTATTGAAATCCCAAACTATACCTATTATAGTTTGCATGTGTGTTAAGTACTCGGTTCGTGTATTGTTCAGAAAACTATGCAATTATAGTTGTGAGTTGAAAACTTCCCTTATGCTCAACATGTTACAAAAGGGATCAAATATCTAAGTATTCTATAAAATGTGGTGAACTTTAGTTGTATTAATTGCATAAGTTTTAATCCTGTTGAAATTTTGTGTATAAAGTTTACAACAACTATTTGTGTTTGGCTTGTATCCCCCCTGAAAACGTTAAAAATAGTAAAAGCATAGGGGTATAACTCACTATTGGTTGCGTGAAGGTTTCGGACTGTGAAACTGGAGTGAGGACCCTCGAGTTGTTGTAAACGGAATTAACGGAATCCTAATGATAATTAAATACATAAATGTATCTTATTAGCGAAACCATTAATTATAGTGTTGGAAAACACTTGCTTTTGGTTAAGGAATGTTACCGAGTCTCGATCGAAGTGGAAAAAGTAGGTATACAGCAAAGATCCATGATTTAGGGTTGATTGTGGTCGTGAACTATTCTCGGTCGTGAACCGTTCTCGGCAGTGAACTGATTTCGACCCTTGAATGGCTTACGACCCTTAAATGGTTTACTGCCCGTTCTTGGTGTTCTTGGTGAAAATATGAAGATTTGAAGGTTCACGACCGTAAACCCAAGAATGAAGAGTGCTTGATTTGAGGAAATGATGAACTCTTGATGCTCCAAAACAAGTTCCAAGGTGGATTGGATGATTTTTGGAGGGTAGATGAGAGAAATCTTGAGTTTTCGGTTGGTGGGTTTAGAGAGAGAGAGAGAGAGAGAGAAAGTAGTGTTTTTGGCCAGAATTTTATAAATGAGGGTAAGAATATATATATATATATATATATATATATATATATATATATATATATATATATATATATATATATATATATATATATGCTGGGTTTACGATCGGAGGTGGGGTCCTAAGGCCGCGAACGGTTTACGACCGTAAACATGTTCGTGGCCGTAAACACCGGGATGAACGAGACTTGGCTGATTTTCGAAGAAAAACTTGATTTTTCACATGATTTTAGTCCCGACACTTATATATATTTAATTCATATACTCTAAGTTGTTTTCAATCCTTACAAGCTTGACAAAATTGACAAAATAATTAAAAATTCGAAATTTTTATTTAACAGGTTTTGACTTTCGTTGACTGAAAAAGGTTCGAGTTGTTACAAATATTTTGTTGTGTTTTGTCATTACCTTACTTTGGATAATTTGGCTTGTAATATTAAAGTACAAAACTTGATGTAAACAATGACAGTTGTAATATTACATGTATGATGATGATAATGTTTTGTTTAAATTATATACACTGTTATGATACTACGCTAATGAAGTCGCTCAAGCCCCCGGATGTTTCCGATGTCTGGTTCGGGGGTGTGACAGCCCATGACTAAGCTTGATTAATACTTCAATCTAAACTTTTAGATTCGAAATAAAGTATAAGTATCGTCTCCCTTACTATAGCGAAACAAATTTTCAAATTTTGTAACTTTGTAAAAATTCTTAGCCTTGGTTTCCTATAACCAGTATTCCTAACCTACAACATTTCATATAATAATCATGCTCCCACTATCATGATAATTATATTCTGACTAGCGTAGCACTTATGCCCCCACTAGCTTTGACATGTACCCAGAAATCAGCTGGACTTCTAGAAATCATTTCTTACCGAAGTTCAGATTTTTGATATGAGATGCTTCGATAAGCCTTTATCTAAGGTCATACACCTTTTATTAGAAAGCTCATATGTATGTCTAAACTATTTTAGAACTTATAACAATAAGTCCCAAATGTTCAAACTATTTGTCGTTTCTCACAATTCGAACTATGAAGAGGGATGCCGTAATCATAATCGAATTTGAGAATACAATTAACACAACTGCTATCTCCTCAAAATCTTCTTAGTGAAAGTGTTTCCTCACAATCACTTTCATGAAATCGAGAGAAACCTTATGCCACTTTAGATTTTATGGTGTATGTGTTTCTATCCATGTGAATCTATCATTATCATAAGACAAGGTCTATGACAAAATCAAACTTATATGGACTGAACATACTCAATCTTAATTTCTTGCCACTTGGTAGCACAAGGGCCTACCATGTCTTCCAAGTTGTTGAGCAGCTCACCCATACTGATCAATGAACTTTCACTGATCCAGGTGCTTTGCCTTATGCAAACAATTGAGAGCTTATAGAACTCACATGCATAGTCAACTTTAACTGGAATGAGCACAGAAACAAGAATATGTCAACACGATAGGTTATAAACCTCAATTCATGCACTAATGATTAATGATAGGTTTATTCTTGATTAGTTCTTTAAACTTATCAAGATCTTTAAGACTCCCACTGGCCTTTTGACATATAAGATTCTCTTGTCAAGAACCATTCCTTGACAAGCAAATATCCAAGAGTTAGTGCGGATTCTTATCAAGAATGAAACTTCATATAATCGGTCTTAGTTGGTCTCTTTCTTATATAAAACATCACAATTACCAATTTCAAAACATTTCTATTGCACATCCTATGAGATGCTATAAAACTGCTTAAGATATGTTACTCAAGTCACAATCTTGCAGTATGACTCTACGACTCGATTTTGGAATGAAGTATGATTCACTAAGATGTCCTTAGAGGATCAATTGTGATATGGTTCCATAATCATTAGGATGATCATAAAAAAACGACACTAAAGTACTCTCCTTTCCTTCTAGATTGGAGAAACTTTTATCTTTTTGCCTAATTGATTCTTCTTATTTGTTCTGCTATACATTGAAACTTTTTCAATGATTCAGAATTACACTTAATCTTGTAAGCATAATCATGTTCACTAAACTCTTAGTAACTCATAACGAATAGTCTTATTGTTCTTTGTGGTGGACCTGATTAGTGCACAATACTGTGTACTAGATCCCCTAGTCCTTCACTTGACTCGCATCTATATGTAAACAAGGAATTAGTCTTAATTTCCCAAAGATGAAAGTTCTCATTCATCACACAATACTAGTTGCATGATTCCAAGTTTCTGTCCAATTGAAAATTGGGTGATGAGAATCCTTCCTTATTTGGTAAATTATGACATTACCACAATCGATATAATTAAGAATCAAGTCCATTTTCAATATTGCTATTAATAGAAACATACAAACATCAATTTTCACAAATGCCATTGCAAGGAAATAAGATAAAATCAAAATTTTCTTTATTTATAAAATTGCGGAAAACTTGTACTTACAATGCAATTAAAAATGAAAACTATGTTACTACATATTTCTAAGCAATCTATCATAACTCCTAAGTAGCAGCTCAAAAATCCTGATCATCAAATCATGCGATCGAAATCCATCTCTTTGCGATCAGACTCAACATGCTTTTTCTTTAAGCTTCCTACCTTTTCATTGATCCTTCAAAACATCAAAATGCAATCTCATCACATATGTATTAAGAATATTCAATTAGGAACTTAATAGAGTTAAATAGTAGACTTACCTAAAGCATAGTCAAACATTTTGACTTTACCATCCTTGTGGTCCTTTAGGTTGATACGGTAGCTTCGTATCCAATGCCCTTCTCTTGGCAATAGAAACAAACATACTCTTTCAGAATGGCACACGGGGCAATCTCAGACTTAGCATTTCTTTTTACCATTTGGTCAAATGGTTTGACAATAGCCGATCCCTTTCCGCTGGGAAGAAAATACTTTTCTGGACTTCAAATGTTTCCATTATCAACGTCCATGGAAGCTTGGGAAGTAGATCTTCCAATCAAATTTGCTTGACCAGTGCCCCAAATCATTGTTGATTCAGCAGTAATAAGCAAATATGTTAGATCAATAAGGTCACGTCGTGATCTGTCATATAGTAATCTTTAATGAACTCACTATATGACTTAGGAAGTGATTGAAGAACCAAGTCAACAACCAACTTCCTCAGGAAAATGACACCCAACATTCCTATCCTGTCAATATGCAACTTCATCTCCAAGATGTGAGCACATACAGACTTTCCATCTTCGTGTTTACCTGCTAATAGGGCTTGAGTGATCTTGAACTTTTCAAGTCGACGAACATGTAGGTTAGGGAGAACTACTGGTGGAAGTGGAGGAAGTGACGTATGATTTCTAGGAACATCATCTTCATGAGGAAAGTTTTTCCATAAGATTCGGGAAGACTATAGTTGTCAGAACTAGATATCTACAATGGTGAAATTCAAGTTTAGTTGATTTAAGTCCTTAGTATAACACCCAAATGAAATATTAAGGCTAAGACCCAACACAATAATTTACAATTTGGAAGAGGGATGCCGTAATCCAATTGCAAACTAATTGTCGGTAGTTAAATGATGATTTATCAATTCCACCATGAAAAACGAAATTTTAAACGAATTAAGTTTTAAATGAAACTCCTAGATCTTTTGAAATTCATTGAAATTTTCAATGGCATGCTTAATCTCGATTATTCCCTTCAAGTTTATGACTGGGATACCGAGGATCACAAACAAGGTGTGAATAACCATACAAATTAGCTTGGTACTCTCGAAGTCATTTATCACCTCATCAATGTATCGGTTAACCACACACACTTCATCGATCTATGACAAACTACGAGCTACCCATTTCCATCCTTTATTAGTCCACATTAGTGTGCCGGTTAACCATACACGCTCCACTAACAGACCAATAAGTTGCAATGTGCAATTTCATGGATTTGCATCAAATTCACATTTTTCCTAAGTTACTAAGATTGGGAATTTATAAGGGTTCAGTTACTTTATAATTCATTATACTTTTAATGAGGGTTTAGTGTCCTATCCTACCCGTTCGACTAATGACCCTTCACTAGTCAAGAGTGCGGTGGGTAAGAGTGGATAACCATTCAATCGCCATTTTATAGGCAGTTTCCTTAAACATCCCTTATAAACTAGCTTCGTGAATGAGGCCTACTAACGGTAAGACTGACTTTTAAACTTATACATATATAACACATTAGACTTTTAATTTTATATAGTATAAGGGTATATTTTAAATGTTTAAAAGACTAAGAGGTTTAATCTTTTAAATAGAGTAGACTTTTAACATAATTAAACTTGAACCATTTAATTATAGATTTATTAATACTCTTTTAATTAATCTTTTAATTAACTATTAACAAAGCCATAATTAAAAAAAAAACTTTTTCTTCTAAATTTAAGTTATGAAGCCTAAAGGTTCTAAATATAAAAAATTCAAAATTAAAACTATTTAATTATTTTTTTAAGTTATGAAACCAAGAGTCGCACCTTTTGAAATTACTAGATATTTTTTAGAATTCAATGTTTCATAAAATACACTTTTCAAATTCCAAAACCTGATGGCAAGTTTTGTAACTTTAAAAAAAACTTTTTGAATTCCATAACTTGAAGACAAGTTTTATAACTCTCTTTAGTCATAAAAGAGACTTTCCAAGTTCCATAACTTGAAGGAAAGTTATGAAACTCTTCAAATCCATTTAGACCAAATGTTAACCTAATAAAATAATCATATAATTTTATCTTTTACTAATTTGACCTAATTCCACTCATATGGCAAGATAATTTCAAATTCTACAAATAATTAGCTTTTCACAAAATCAAGTAATTATCTAAAAATTTGACAATCATCATGTTATTGGATGGGGATAATCATTATCATATTAGTAAAATCGAATTTTATGAGCCAAAACAATTTGTGGTGATGATCCTAATCCAAAACATGCGAGAAACTCAAAAAATCTGACATCCGATGATCCAACTCGTCGAGCTAGACTATGGACTCATCGAGTTCATGATCATATGAGTCAACTCGTCGAGTCCACTCATGGGACTCATCGAGTCTAGCAGTCAGAATGCAATTTTGTAATTTTTTCAGCTTTGAACAATTAACCAATGCATCTATATAATATAAAACACCTATGGATCTGATACCACTGTTGGGTTTTATGTATTATAAAACTCTTATGGTGCGCATACAACCTTAATGCTTTGGTTCTAAGTTTTCTCTAGTTATACATGCAAAAAAAATTATCCAAAGAATGAAACCTATAACCAACATACAACATAGATATTTGAAACATAAAAACTAGTTAAAAGAATACCTCTTAGTTGTGGCTTGTGTAATTTTCGTCTTTCAAGAGCTTAGCACCCCAAGTGTGATGCCTCAAACAAGTCATAAACACCAATAACAATTAGAGGAATATGAGAGTGAGGTTATGAAGCATAAATCGACTAGGGTTTAACCTAAGAGTACTAGTGGTCGATTTGGTAAGCTTAGGGGTTCAATTTGTAGCTTGGAATTCCTAGAGTTTCAAGTTGTAAAACCTAATTCACCTGGGCTTCTAATCCAATAACTCATTAGCCTTTTTTGACTAACTCTTCATGGACTCTCACAAGGATTTAGTCCGATTTACCTAATCAGTCCCCATTAATTTAATCAGTCTCTTTTGATCATTAATTAATTCCAAATTAATTATTGATCAATACCAATTAAATAATATGATTTCTCAATTAATATATTAATAAATCACAAATAACCTCTTTCTCAAATATTCATTCTATCAAATTGTTTTGGTGAAGGCAACCCGAAATGGACCATGCTACTATCGGGTCAAGTACATACCAATTCTAGTTATGAGCTTAGACACCTAATACAACAATAACAACTATAAAGATCACATTTTTATGCATTAAGGACACCTAAAACGTCTAGATCTAGTGTCCAAACTTTTGGGGCAAGCTTAATCTCATAGATACAAACCAAAGGGACCAAAATGTGCCTTAAACCACCCCAAACAAGATCTAACCAAAGAGATGCCAAGATGAGAGCTTTTTTACCTTCAATAGGTTGCAAAAGATCCGAATCTTTTAGATCTACAAGCCCCACTACAAGTGATGATCCTTCAACAACCTCCAATCACTTCAAAATGCTCCAAAACAGTGCAAAATCACTCACAAGAGATTAATAACTCCAAGATGGTGGTTAAGGGTCTAATATTAGGGTTTAGGAGGCTTGGAGGCTGATAAGGGACAAGGCTCAAGGATAAATGAGGCTTAAATAGGGTCAAGACCCTAAGAACTAGGGTTTCCATATGAAGGGAGTACGCATTGCAAACCCCTTAGTACACCCGACATACTCAAGATGAACTCACGATCCTTTAACCAACTACGCCCTGCTTACTTGCTGAGTACGCCGTGCATACTCAACCATGCTTGAAAACACTTGAACTTCATTGAGCCATAACTCCTTTGTCTTAATTCCGTTTCCGACGAACCTTATATCCACGGAAAGGTGGCGAGAAGCCCTATACTTCTATCAACTTACTTTCACCCTATAACTTTTTGAACAAAAACCCAAAATTTATAAATGCCCAGACTGCCAAAATTACGATTATACCATTGGGCTCCGAAATGCAATCTAACACTCAGCTCACTTAATCTATAATACCCACATCCAAAAAGGGCTACTCCTCTTCTTGTCCAAGGCCCTAAGCCTTGAGATAACTGATGATCGGGTCACGACCCCGAATAATGAAGCGATTCGAAACCATGGTTTCAAAATCAAATAGAAAGAGAAATCAATTGATACATACATTGCCTGAACCAACAGTGGTTGAATCGTAACCTTTGTAGGAACTTCATTAGCATTTTGATAAAAAAATATCGAAAAAGAAAAATGAAAAGTGAAACCTGATCGCAATTTACAGGAGAATCACTGTCACCAATTTCTAGATTCAGATAGTTCGAAGAATTGAGGAGTAGTTGTAGCAGAAAAAGAGTCTCAAAACAAAATTAGAATTGAAAATGTTGCACCTGTCACTATCACCGTCGTTGCTGTTGCGAGAAGAAAAGGTCATAGTGTGAAGAAGACGGAAAGATGACGTAGATGGGTATTATGCTAAGATGAAATTGTATATGCTGATGAAGATGATAAGGGTATTAGGTTATGATGGATTTTCCGGCCGAAGTCGACCTCCATCACACAACCCAAAGACAAATAAGGGAACTCACAGTTATGAAGAAATATGCAGTCGAAGGTACGGAAGACGATTGGGATGAAAAGGTAAGAGGAAGGCAGTGGGTATCTGGAGCAATGCTAGCAGATCTTTAAGTCGGTGCATTGTGGTTGGAGGACACGTCACAAGCTCCATTACCAACAGCCTAACTCATATGGTAACCCCATGAATAGTACCCTTGGTTAGGTATTGTTCCTTAGGGAACAAACTTTTAATATATATATATATATATATATATATATATATATATATATATATATATATATATATATATATATATATATATATATATATATATATAGGTTCAGGTTCATTTGAGATCATTCAAATTTTGTGAGACCGTGAAACCAAATCTAAAAATAATTTTAAAATGCAAAATAAATAGAAAAATCCAAAAATTATTTTTTTAAATATTATTTTCGGAACTTAAATTAACTAAAAAAAATAAAAATAAAAAATAAAAAAATCCTGTATTTTTTTTAAATACGTGAAATATTCTAACAGAATATTACACTACATATTCTAAAAAATAATTTTAAAATTCAAAATAAATGGAAAATCTAAAAATTCTTTTTTTAAATATTATTTTCGGAACTTGAATTAACTAAAAAAAATAAAAATAATAAAAAAAATCTCGTTTTTTTTAAAAGTACGTGAAATATTCTAATAGAATATTACACTGTACATATTCTAAAAAATAATTTTAAAATGCAAAATAAATGGAAAAATCCAAAAATTCTTTGTTTTAAATATTATTTTCGGAACTTGAATTAACTATAAAAAATAAAAAAAATAAGAAAATGCGTCTCACGGTCTCACAAAATTAGGCCGTCTCACATGAACCTAACCCTATATATATATATATATATATATATATATATATATATATATATATATATATATATATATATATATATATATATATATGAGTAAATTACACAATTGGACTCTATGGTTTGGGGTAATTTGTGTTCTTGGTCCCTAACTTATTTTTTTAACTCGGAATGTTTATAATAATTGTTTTTGTTACGCGCTTGGTGCCTACTATTTGTTTTTGTTATGTGTTTGGTCTTTGTCTTACCTAAAAAAACTACTATTTAAATATGAAAAAATGGTGGGGTAGATAAGGTAAGGTGAAAGGGTAGGGTTAAGGGTGTGTTTATTTAAATAAATTAAAAAATCAAGGGAAAAATAGTTTTTTTTGGTATGACAGGGACCAAGCGCGTTACAAAAACAACAATAGGGACCTTCCATGTTAAAACAATAAGTTAGCGACCAAATACACAAATTACCTTAAAACATAGGGACCATTCGTGTAATTTTCTGTGTATTTGTGTCATGTAACACTCAAATTTCTCAATATACGTGATTTGGTTTGATGATGATGTGTCTGGTTTCATCGTGAACTGTATTTTGTTTTGATATTATAGTTTACAAGAAATTAGAGTATTACCGGCGATTGGCGTTGTCGCTAAAACGTCGACGTTGATGTTTTGTCGCTATTAATCAAATTGTCGCCGCTAATGCTTGTTTGTCGTCGCTAAAGACATGTCGCCGCTAAAGACCAGACGCCGGTAATAACCTATTGTCGCCACTAAAGGCGTCACCGGTATTAGTGTTTTTCATATATATATATATATATATATATATATATATATATATATATATATGTGTGTGTGTGTGTGTGTGTGTGTGTGTGTATATATATATATATATATATATATATATATATATATATATAACATTAAAACTGAAAAAAAAAACTGGTATGATATTAATTAATTTAATCCTACATCATTCCATTCCAAAATATTAATACAATATCCGTTTAAAATACTTGTCCGATTTAACATATAACAAAATATCGAAAATACTAGTCTAAAATACTTGCACAGATAAAACATAAAAAAAATCCTACAACTATCTACTCGTCATAATCACTCTCCACGTTTCCTCCGGTTTCATTTCGTTGTGGCAACGAACAAAACCAATCTTCAAGTGCAGCACTACATGTCGAATCTTTTAACATTGTTTGAAGCATTTCTAACTACAAATAAAACAACATAGTCTTATAAAATACCAATATATCAAACTATTACCAAACTAACAATTACCAATATATAAACTATTATCGAACTAACAATTACCAAATTTTGAAACTGTTACTAAACCAACAATTACCAACATTTTAAACAATTACCAAAATTAAATAGTCTTGTCACCTGTGATTGTGGTGGTGGCTGTGTTAGTGGTTGTTCCTGATCGTACATCGAGACAGCCGTAAAAGGTTTACGCCCGATGCCTCTGATATGGCCACGTCGAACACCCAATATTTTTTCAAAACAATTTTGTGTATCCTTTGGTGTTAGACCGCTGGCTTCAGAAGAAGCTTGAGTTTGTTGACTGGTCTCAAAGAGTAAAGCATTCTGTATTTTCAAAAAATAATAAATTTAATAAAAATTAGATTACTAACTACTCCTTGACGATATAGGCACTTATATGAAAATACAAATTAACCACTTACACATTGTTGCTCGACTGCAGGACTACTAAACACCCCTTGGCGATTAGTATTGGCCTTACGAAATGTTTCTATTCTAGCAATGTCCTATTTAACATTAAAAATTAGATTAATTATAATTTAAATAAACAGTTAAATATATCATAGCTTACTTCTTTAAAACATGCATTGCTATATGAGCACGATCCCCCTCTGTTTACAACTTCTTGTTGTGCACATACTCATTTGTTTGACGCCGAACGCTTTAGAAATTCAGGAGTTTGAAAATGCTCGACTGCTTGCGCCCAATTTTCACGTGACATACCATCGGGGGGGGGGGGGGGGGGTTGGCTAATGCCCTTGGGATATCTGTTAGCCCCCCGACATTCTCAAAATAAGTATGCGCTTTATTTTTCCAGCCTCTATAAATTCTTTGCAAGGTCGCATCAATGCTCTGCAACAACTGAGCACGCTCGGGATCCAAGTTAACCTTATCTAAATCAAACTTATTCTACAAATACAAAAAAGTTAGTTAAATACCAATTAGAACTAAACTGAAAATATTGTCCAAGTTACCTTTAAATGAACCACTGTGGCATTCCTTAAAGCGGGGGAAACATTGTCCCAACCAGATACGTTCAAAGGGATGTTCATCCATATATACTTCCTAATCTCACGGGTAAACCAATTACCATGGTTCCCGACAGGGGAATATGTCAGCTCCCTATCGAAATCCAAATCTATAGACTTTCCCTTGTTTACCCATATTATCTTTGATAGTTGAATGTTTTGTGCTAGGCCTCTTCTTTTCTTAGGGAGCTCAGCTGAAAAATATAATTAAAAATATTAGTCACGATAGCTTATAATAAATGGATAAAAATATCTAACAAATATATCATAATAAGACTTACCATCCTGTTCGTGTTGACCACGACCAAAGCCTCCAGGAGGTGGTGGATCCCCGGCTCCATTACCTCCATGTCCTAAGCCCATAACATCCGCCATCACGTAGAAGAGTATCGTCCAACTAAACCCCATATATAGCCTGCAAAATTACAATATGAATAGAATTTACACATATTACATATACAAAAATAATACAGTTTCTATTATAACATTGTAGTTTCCAAATTGCATACAAATACATACACAATATAACATCATACTTTTTTCCATTATTGCATCCTACTTTTTTGTTTAATGTTTTTCATGCACAAATTCATTATACCAAAATATACTTCTAAATACAAATTCATCTAAATACATTTCCATGCACAAATTAAAATTACTACAAAAACTATAACTTATCAATTAAGAACTTTATCACTTCATCTTATATATACCAAACTATTAAACCTAAATATCACATAATCATACATATATACAATAGATTTAATTCCCTTTTTTCATTTCATTTTAGATATACAATACAACTTTCATATTCCAATTTCATACAATTAAACAATACATCCAATTTCATACAATACATCCAATTCAAATTCTAATTTCAAATAATTAAGCAATACATCTAATTTCATACAATCCTACCATTTTAGACATCCAATACCAATTTCATAGAAAAATATACACCTAAATACAAAATCACACAAACCATGTGTAATTCCAATTTCATGCCAATACATCACAATGAGCATAAACACAAATCAATTATACAATAGGTTGCATAAAATATGATAAAACATACATAATCACTCAAAAATCATCAATTTACAGCCAAACAAGAGGCTTGGTCGACACTAAAAATTACTAACCAAAAAAATCTTAGAAAACATAGAAATCAATGATACAATCAGGTTTGAATGGTAAAACTAACATCAAAACACAAGAAGAACAAAAATTAGGGAAATAAATTTGACCTTAGATTGCTCAATTCCATTGAAATGCTGTTGTGGTCGGAATTGTCCTCGATAAACTGGATGGCCGCCGGTAAACAAGGTCGGTCGCCGGTAAAGTGGCTCCTGGTGGTCGGAATCGTAATGGGTGCAGATGGTGAAGGCGTAGTCGGAGTTTTGAGAGATACAGCGATCGAATGAAAGAATGGTCGACTGGGGGGGGGGGGGGGGGTTATCTGTCGCAACTCAATAGCGGTGACGGGCAATAGCGGCGACATGAAGATTTTAGCGGCGACATAGGGGTTTTAGTGGCGACACCCCTGGAGGGAAAAGAAAGCGCGTGTTTTAGGAGTTTACAGTCGTAGGATTGAATAATGATCGAACGGACAGGGATTATTTCACGCGGTTTGCCACGGTGTCAGCAATAGCGGCGACACCTTTAGCGGCGACGCCTAGCAATAGCTGCGACATGTAACGCGTCAATTACATGTCGCCGCTAAAGATGTTGCTGCTATTGCTAACATTTCTTGTAGTATATGTGTCTTTTATGATGTATTTCAATTGATCTAAAACTTATGGTTATGTTTTTTATAATATTTGAACATTTGGAAATCAATTTCTAAGTTTTCTATACATATATGAATATTGGTATGTATAAAATGCATTAAATTTTGAAAAACATAATTGATCCGACGGTTGAACTGGTTTACTAATGACCTGATCGTCACACCAAATCATCTAAAAATCGGCAATATATGAATACAAGTATATATAAATTCCAAAAAAGGATTGAGACGACATTAAATTGGTTTACACCCGACCCGATAGTCACACCAAATAAATTAAAAACCTGGTTTTAAAACATTGACTTATTCATTATAGATATTTGTTATCATAACACACATGTAAACACAACCATAAAACATACATGTAATCACTATAATTATGCGTCCTTATTCTCTTCGATCTAAATACCATATAGAGTACGGAGCCCTTTAATGTCGTCAGTGGTCAAACCTTTCGTGACCCCTGGGGCGAAACTAGTCCACATTATCGAGGTTTGAAACTCGCTATGACCAAGCCCAAGAAGGTGCCCTATTTCGTGTAAAGCCAAACTCTCCACATCGAAAGCACCTTGCACTGCTCCAATAGCCCAATTATGATCCGCATTATAATGGAATCTTCCATCCGAAGGTGAAAAAGCATGGGCTAACACTTGACTAGTAAAGGGACTCCCATCTCCATGGTCTCCACGTTGAAAACTAATCTTTAGGTCAGCACCTTCATAACTTCCTGCTCTTGAAAACGTGAAGTATCCAGAAGAAGCAGTAGCCCATTTTCCAAAAGCACAATCAACAGCTGACATGAATTGGGTTGGGAAACGTGGTCCAAAAGCATAAGTTAGATGACCACGGTTCCATTTTGGTGTTCCGGGAAAGAATTTGTAAAGGGAGACTTTGGGTAAAGAGTTATGATCGGTGTGCTTGTGAATTACTTTATCAGGGCACCCGCAACGAGGCATGACCATCTGTGACACCGTTGGCCCATCAAACGTCCCCGTGGCGTTCAAGTGGTAGTAGACCTGGTACGACTTGATAGCTACCTCAAGCTCCTCGTCAAAATTATCTTTTTCAAGATCTTTGACATTAGGGTTTTTCTGGTAGTTTAGGTATCCGAAACGAGCAAGATACAGTTTAAGGTCACGAATCCCCTTCACTGTATCACCCTTACGACACCCTTGCATGGCTTTAAGAAACCCAAAAGGTGACGGGTTCGTGTTATTACCCGATGACCCATTTGGTCGTAAATGAGTGTCCTGAACATGCGAAAGAACTGGTAGCATAAATGAAGCAAGAAAGAGGATACATGAAAAGGGAAGAAAGAGTTTAGACTCCATTACAACGAGTACGTTCAAATCTTGAGATGCTTGTACGAGGTTCATAGTCGTCATCTCTATTTATAGTGATTTTCTCTTATCTTACTATTTATTTATTTATTTATTATTGTTTTTAAAGTCATGAGAATTGTTGAGACGTGGGGTATGTTGATCTTGCATATGTTTGAAAATTTGTGATTCTAATCAGGTCTTTGGTCTTCCATTAACACCACTGAGACAAAGTTTTGCGTACGCTTAAAAATTCTTCATTCTAATATGGTTTCTCATTGTGGGTCACTAACATAAAGTTAATCACTACTACAAAATTCCTAATAAGACCCACTAACCCAGTATTAGAGAAATCCGGGTTCTATTTAGTGTAAACTTAATTCTATTCGGATTTTCTTTTATAAAACCCGTTTTTATAACTCAACCGGGTTCTATATATGTTACCCTAAATACATAAACTTTCGTTTCCCCTGATTTTGTTTTAATTTCATTGCCCCTCCATTTTCACCCAAATTTACTTTCCCGCTCTATCCAATCTACATTCCTCTAAATACCTTAAATATTTTGATTTCCTAAATTGCAACCCTACTCCGGTGTATGTTTTGACCTGAAAAACAAATTTTCCTGCTCGTCTCATCTACTCCCTTTTTGTGTCATAATGTACGCCTGCTTCATCGGTTCTCCACTTCACCTTCTTCGCACTGCTACCTAGCTGCCACCGAAAAAGGTATTACTGGCTCTAAGGTCTATTTTTTGTTGAGATAATTCAGAGTTCATTTAATTTCTACATGTCCTTATTAGTATTATTTAAAGTTTTTTTAATAAACAAAGATCACCTGGAGATAATTCCTGGTCTTTAGCAATTAGCTAGTTTGTTCATATTTTTCTGCATTTTGAGTCGTTTATATTCGGTGCATCTGTGAATGTTGTAACACACTACTTTTTACTTTCTTCAATCAATAATACACAGACCCCCGCAGTCACTACGAACGCCCCCGATCAGTGCAATGAGATGTGTCTATTTATCTATTTCTTGACTCGAAATGGGAGCAGGTTTGAAAAAGGCTCAGATTCCCCGATCTGCAATATGTGGCCTTCTTGCTTATCTATTTTGATTATTTCGTTTTGAGAACATGTCAAAATCCAACACTTGGTATCAGAGCTTAACCAAGTGCATGCCCAATTACCAATCTCGAGAAGAGATGTCTGGAAATAATGGAAATGGAAACAGGGAAGGCTAGATCACCTTTCACTACCCAATGCTCTCCAAAAGTAATTATGGTGCATGGGCCATAAAGATGATAGTTTTCATGCAAGCTCAAAGAGTTTGGGATGCAGTGGAGCCCAGAACCTCGAACACGGTTGTAGAAGTAAAGAAAGACAAGATGGCATTGGCGACCATCTATCAAGACATACCTGAAGATTTGTTACTCTCATTGGTGGAGAAGAAGGCAACCAAAGAAGCATGGGATGCCTTGAAGACCATGTTCATGGGAGTAGATAGGGTGAAGACACCAAGAATACAGACACTCAAGACAAAATTTGAAGCCATGACAATGAGGGAGACAGAAGGGGTGGATGATTTCACTGCAAAAGTGTGCAATATAGTGAGTACTATGCGTACTCTTGGGGACACTTTAGAAGAGTCTTATATTATGAAGAAACTGTTGAGGGCAGTACCACCCAAGTTTCTCCGGATTGCTTTGACAATTGAGCAATTTGGAGATATAAATTCAATGTTTGTTGAATAAGTGATAGGAAGGCTAAAAGCCTATGAAGAACGTATGAAAGGTGATGGTGAATCAGAAGATAGAAAACTTCTCATAATCTATCGGCAATGGTCAGAGAAGAGAAAGAAGAAGGGTGATGGTGACTCAAAATCAAAGACAAACTGTGGTGATTTTAATAGGTCACGTGGAAGAGGAAGAGGTCGTGGTGGCCGTGGTAGAGGTGGTCATCATAATCAAGGGAGCCAAGGTGCATTTAGCAGTCAAGATAAGAGTAGAGTTCAGTGGTAAAATTGTCAGGAGTTTGGGCACTATACAGCCGAATGCAAGAACCCAAGGAAAGAAAGAAATCAAGAAAGTATCTTGGTCCAGGATGATAATGAACTGACGCTATTGTTATCATCCTTTGAAGTCAAGAAGAAATAGGGGAAGTGTTCTTAAACGAAGAAATTGTGAAGCCTGAATTAAGAACAAATGGTGGAATTTTGAATCAGTAAAAAATGTGGTATCTTGATACTGGGGCAAGTAACCATATGACTTGAGATAAAGACAAGTTTCAAAACTTACATAGAAAGGTTCATGGAGTTGTAAAATTTGGAAACGAATCCAAAGTAAGAATTGAAGGGAAAAGATCAATTCTACTCCAGTGCACGAATGGAGAAGAAAGAAGACTAAAGGAGGTGTACTACATACTGATCTTTGCAGCAATATAGTCAGTCTTGGCCAACTATCTGAAGAAGGTGATGAGATCAGAATTAAGGAGCCATTCCTATGGATGCATGATGATGCTGGAAGGATGCTAATGAAAGTAAATAAGTCCCCAAACCGACTCTACAAAATCCAGCTAGAAGAGGTCATATCAAGGTGCTTAGTAGCCGAACTTAATAACCCAACATCGTTGTGGAACACAAGGTTAGGCCATGTGAACTTTACCTCTTTAAAGTATATGTCTGAAAAGGGATTAAATGAGGGAATCCCCAAGATGAAGATGCCATCAGAACCTTTTGAAAGGTGTCTGATAGGGAAGCAAGTAAGAACATCATTCCCAGCAAGCACGGATATCAGGGCCAGGAAGAAATTGGAGCTGGTTCATGGCGATCGGTGTAGACCAGTCTCACCTCCAACACCAGCAGGTTCTGTTAGTTGATGATTACAACAGGGTTATGTGGGTATATTTAATGAAAACAAAAGATGAGGCCTTTCATACCTTTAAGAAATTCAGAAGCACAATTGAGAATAAAATTGGTGAAAAGCTTAAGGTATTAAGAACAGATCGTGAAGGTGAATTATGTCAAAGCACTTCACTGAGTACTGTAGTGAAACTGGATTGGAGTGCCACTACACCTCACCATACTCGCCACAACAGAACAGAGTAGTGGAGTGGCGAAATCGGACAGTACTAGATATGGTTAGGAGCTGTCCGAAGATGTGACAACCCGAAAATTTCTAGCTTGCATTCTTCATTTCTTATCAATAATAGACTCGTTTTGCTATCTTGTAGTACCATTTAGGGTCTATTGGAGCGTTATAAACGTGTTATAATCAAGGTTGGAGTGTAGAAATGGGTTAACTCAAAGTGTAGGAATCAAAAAGAGGCCAAACACTCCAACACATGGAGTGTACGGCCACACACTTGAGTGTGCGGCCACACACATGTGTTTGCGGCCTCACACCCTTCCCAACCACACACTCCACCTATATATACCACACTTAGTAATTTTTGAACACTTCCTTCACTTCTTCAAGCATAGAACACGAAATCCTGTCAAGTATCATCCATTCTCCTTGAAGATCTTCATAAAAGGTACCAAGAACACCAAGAACACCTAGAACACCATCTGGCCGCACACATGGCAGCACACACCATCTGGCAGCACACATGGCCGCACACAGGGCCGCACACATGTGCTGGCAGCACACTAGGCCGCACACCTGGCCGCACACACACATATAGTGTGTATTTTGGCCATACACTCCTTTGTAAAGCCTTATACCCTTCATACAATCATATATGGTTGTAACACTTCAATATAAGTGTTTACTAGTCCCTAAGGTGGTCCCAATTCATTTATTAGTTGTTCATAACACTAATTATATTCATATATGTGTCAATATATGCTAAATAGGATTCGCGTGTCTACTCAAGTCACCACTTGATACTTAGCAACTGATCCAACATTTTCATCAGAACCACTCACTACAGGTGAGTTCATACCCCTTAATCAATGTTTTAAACTGTTTTTAAATGTTTTATGGGGGGGATACAAGTAGAATAATGCTAGTTATTATATCAATCACATGTGATTAATAAGCAACATTCAAATGTTTGGCTACTCATTAGCCGTTTTACTAAACAGTCTCCTTCAAGTGTCTTTCATAAACACTTTATGCGTTTAAAACTCCTTATTTCTCTGTACATTTTACTCCGTATATTACTTTTCAAACTTATTTACAATTGTGTTTCAAACAAATGTTTCTTTATACTAAACCGTTTTATCAAACCCATGCCATCAAAACGTTTTATAAATTGACATCAAGTCGATCTTTTCTTAGATAATAATTATGTTCAAAGGTTTTACAAAACTTATTTTATGCTTTTATATTATAAATTGCATGCCTCTATATGTATAGTTATATAAGAAATGTTTAAAAGACTTAGGACGACTATCCACCCTATTTCCTTTTCGCGCTTGAGATGTGGTCTGGTGGGATATCAGGTACTCGTCCGAAGTTCGTTTAAATATTAGTTATATAACATATGTACATATATAGTCATAAAGGCTTTTCCAGTTCATCCCATGCCCTTGGGTAGCAAGGGTATACATCCATATCCATACGTACCAGTTAGATTACTAGTAAACTACCATATGGGTAGATTAGGAAGATACTAGAACTATTACTAGAACGCGATATCATACTATGAGTCAGTTCATTCATGAGTCAATACTTACTACTAGAAGAACAGATACAGCTATACTAGAGAAGAACATATACAACTATACTAGAAAGAGAACATATACAATGATACCAGAACGATTACATTACTATAATTGCAAGATAGAGAGAGAACACACATTACAGCTAGCACACGTAGAACATTACAGTACACTACTATACAATTACATGATCACACTTACATGAGTATGCTTACATATACATAGAACAGACGTCACTAGGTGCTATTGTATGGAACCAGTTCAGGATCTAACTATACTGATGAATCACAACACAATTGTGATCGTTATGTCGAGTATACATGATCATAGTAATGTGGATGCTCACGGCTTGCAGATATGCAGGGGTCGTGGGTAGGTCTCAAAATCCCTTTGATAGGGGAGCGTACAGCCTGGGATCTAGACATCACATTATACCTTATCCCTTAAATAAGGCAGCTGAGTACCGATGTAGTTATTTATTTCAAATGCTACAGTACTTACAAGATTACCTTAGACTTAAGGTAATTGGTACGGTTGTAGTTCGACACTACACCATAGTACTATTTCGTTTTCCCATTTACATTCATTTCGTGAACATTCACACGATGCACGGTAATGTAGAAACTATATTTTTGGTTAATGATAGTCATACCTAGGAAAATACATACTCTTACAAGAGACACACGCACAAATACTAGATGCTTTGGTAGAAGGCTACGTTCAGAACAGTTAGGTCTTGGTAGAAGACTACATTGAGAACAGTTAAGTCTTGGTAGAAGACTCCTTTTGTTACTAATAGGAATCATAAGGATTTCTAGGGATTTTCAAACGTTTACAGTAGTTTTACAAACATTTTCAAACCTACACTTCATTTACATTTTCAATACGTACAATTTGTATACATACAAATACTTACATTTCAAATACATACAAGTATTTTCATACAAATTAAGACACTAAAATACTTATGATCTCACCAGCTTTAAAGCTGATACTCGCTTTCAAAATTACTTGTATCCTCAAGTCATCATAGACAGGTACCAATGCAAGGATTAAGGAAGATGGAGCTCGTTCAAGACTCATCTTTCATTTTGATTTATTCATTAGTGTCTATTATACATATCAGAATACACTTGTATTAAAATTATATTATTAATGCAATGGATGATGTTGTTGCTTGTTTACTACTTTTCATTGTTGTGATACTGTACATGACGTCCTCCGCCCCAGAACATTTCCGCCGTTCAATGGTTTTGGGGTGTGACAGATTGGTATCAGAGCATTGTTTATAGTGAATTAAGTATGTCAACCCATAAAAGATATACTAACTATAAATACAAAAGGGATTAAAAATACTCTGACCAAGAGTTTATACTTTAAATAATAAAATATTTAATAAAGTATATGTGTCTGCATTCATACTAAAATCAGTGTCACTAGGACAGTACAAAAGAATTACGGTTGTTGGGCAACACAAGTGAGCTTAGAGACATATGGTCAAAACTGGGAAGATATAGCCTGATCACCTATATTATCCGAAGGTTAACTAGCATGTGTCTAAGTTTAATTGTGTGGTTGCAACAATGCTAAAATCTTACCAACCCTACCACAATGAGAACAATAGAACATAACATTAAACTTAAAATACTATAGGAGTATTTGGTGTTACTATAAGTACGTTATACTTGAGAACTAAAACAGGATCTTCATTACTAAGTTGATAGTTGCTAAGTGGATACACTAAGGCTATATGTAATTAGGATGTTATAGACTTAGAATCTGTGAAAATTTTACTTCACCCCGATTCTGTGTGAATTTGGAGTTAAGATCACTTATTCGAAGGCCTATCCTGTTTCGATTACATATAACTGGTATGCACTTCACAAATAGCGATGTAACTAATGAAGATTTTCTAAATAATTATCTAGATAGTTCGTCTAATAATTATTTCTTACCCCAATTCTCGCATAAATAACATCGTTGGACTCCATCCCCACAGCAACCGGTATCTTCCGAACGAAGTCATAGCTGGTTGGTTTGGAGAAGAACCAGAGAATGATCATCCTATCCCTTTGAATGATCACCATGATGAAGACCTTTCGGACGATGCTAATTCCGAACCAGAGGTTGAGAACCTACCCCAAGCAGCCCCCTTTCCAATCCCTAACCCTCGTCCGGCTTTACATGACCCGACGCCTGAGTGGGTGGAATGTTTAGAAACATGGAGCCAAGGACAAGATCAGCCCATGCCATTTAATGGCGACCGAAGCTTTTACGACCTGAGCAATGGGGGCTCAGCAGATAGAATCTTGCCAATCTTGGTCCAAAGAGTGGCCCGAAGTGAGATTCAAGGCAGGACAGCCCTACATCAGATCACTGAAGTTGTCGCCAATGCGAGAATGCATACCCTCCGCACCATTCGTCTAGAAGATACTCGCGAGAGATCTGAGAGAAACCATGAAACCCTGCTGCGCGCACTGGCTGAATCACGAGCCGAAGTCATAGAGCTCCGAGTACGCCATAGGGTGTGCAAAAGACACCTACTTGATGTGGAACGTCAACTGGCTGAACTGAGAGTTCACCATAGGGATGAACGTCGCCGGTAGTAGACGCTTTACTTTATTTTCCTTGTTAAAAGGAATCGTTTATTGTCTATGCCCGATGTGGCATTTTCTATGAAATTATCTTGTACCGTAAGTACTTTTGGTTAGATCTCTAGGCTGTCAAGAACTATCTTCTCCGGATATGATGTAAGACCTTTACAAAGTCATTTTCCCAGACTTTTACGTCATGAATATCAAAGATATTGATAGTCGGCTAACTTCTGTGTCGTTCTTTATTCAAGTACTCTTATCATACTTTTATTGGAGTCTATCTGAATCATGCTTTAGTCAAGTCATTGGACTATAGTAATTTAGCTCCAGAGACATTTCCAAGTCTTTTTCAGTGGTTGGATCTTGTTATTCACCAACCCACGATACCTCGGCTTGAACGACAAACGTCTTGAGACCATTCTACGAACTTACTTCCACTCATTACTAGGACTGCATCATAGGGATGTAGGTCAAACCTTCGCGATCATACTCCCATTCCATTACTGGGACTGCATCATAGGGATGTAGGTCAAACTTTCGAAAACATAGTCTTACTCTTTACTTGAACAATCGAAGTACCCCTAGGGTCAACCAGAATCGCTCACAAAATCCTTATCTTTCGTGTTATAGAATCATGTCGTCATCCGGAAGCAATCAGTCGAACAGCGAGACCTCCGCCTTTCCTATGGACGCCGCTACCTTCCAAACAGCAGTTACAGCTGCCGTGGTAGTTGCCGTAACCGCTGTCCTTGCGCACCGTAGCGCTATCAGCACAATCAATGATGATGATGGAATTGAAGTTCCCAATCGTGGTATCCATCCAGGAAGTCGTCAAACGGTAACAGTCACAGACTCGCAAAGCCAAAAAGCAGAGAACAAGAAGCGAAAGCATCAAGCCCGGAAAGAACGCAAGAGATCCCAAAGGCTGGCTATGCAACAGCAGCAAGTGGAAACTCCTGCCATTCCTGTACCGAGCAGGCCATACGAGGGAAAACTCACGAAGTGCGATAAGTGTAGTTTCCATCATCATGGGGCTTGCCATGAGATGCAATGTTGCAATTGCCTAAACATAGGGCACCATGCTCGTAACTGAGGGGCACCGACACGACCCATCACTCAAGTCCCTTCCACCGGGACTAACCCTACACAGGAGAGTAGTTATAACGCCGAACGCTTTAGGAAGCAATTTTCAAAGTGGAGTAACGAGGAAGGCACTCGTGTCCACATAACACTGGCTAAACACCGCAATCCTGTCACCAAAGCTAGTACTAGCCAGTCATGCCACCAATGCAGGGAGATAGGGCACTTCAAGAAGGATTGCCATATAGCAAAGAACTCTGGCGCAGATGGGAGGATTCTCAGGATCACAGCTGCGGGAGAACCTGCTCTGGAACTCATGTTATTATAATTAAGGCGTTTCGTTGTAACAGACTTATAAACTACCCAGAACTAGTGCAACTAGAGTCTTACCTTTTGCGAGATCCTGTCTTTATAGGGATGCTCGTGCTGCGTATACTTGTCTTTTGTAGTATATCTTATTCGCAGCAATAGTCTTGTGGTAAATATAAAGTACTGTAACTCTGTTTGTGGTTGCACGGTTGTGTTTTGTCTGTAAACGTCTTATGTTCAAATCTAATGTCTTTAAGTTTCAGTGTGATTCCGACATTATCATACGACTCGATTCAATTTGATCCTCACAAAAACAACTTCATACGTACATCTCTTTCTTCTAGATCACTTTTCCAGCGAAGCCGTCATATCAGAACACCGAAGTACTCATGCCAGGAGTACCTCTTAGTTATTTTCTTTCCGAAGAAATCCCTGAAGTACCACTCGTGCAGTACGTCAAGTTCAACCCAAAGATTCATACGGTTGGTCTATCGCTGAGGAATGTATACATAAGAGTAATATATAATCAAGGTTCTACAGGTTTAGAATTGATGATTCCACTTTAACTTCTTTTTCCCCAATGGGATATGAGCTTAAAGAAGAATCAGTTATTAGACTACCTTTTCAGTATTAATTATACACGACTCGTATACACGAGATTGTGATTGTGAAACCATGTATGAATTCTAATATGAACTTCAGGACGGAGAACTGCCTAGGTCTACAAGTAATCACATCGTCATGTGAACAAACTTAGAACCCAGTACGACTCCTGTAAACCGATCGCCCTACAGTCTAAACACCTACAGAGATACAAGAACAGTACAGACAACTTAACGAACTACACAAAAATAGAATTAGAAGACTAGGCTTCTCACCCTGGAGAACTCCGGTCTTATTCTTCCAGAGATCGATGGATTGCATCGTATGTGCCTCGGATATCAAGGACTCCGTCGAGATTTTCATTAGAAATCGTTATCTCTGCCTCGCATAGATGAAACGGGTCTGAGATCCGAATATCACCAGTTCGAGTGTTAGGGAAGGATGTCCGGAAGACTATCTTCCGAACTCGATGCGGACACTTTATATCCGTAGTGATACCCTTCGGATAGGACCGATACGCCCATAGCTTTCATGAGCTAAAATGAGTAGGGTACGTCCTTCTTACTTGGATCAGTTCGTCATTTCTCCATGTAATGACTTACTTATCGACCCTCGTGGTAAGAATGAACCTCTGGAAACATTACCTTCGGAGATATTTTTCGCAAAGTTCTATGAACTCGAGTTTTGGAATTGAAGAGTCAAAATTTCCTAAAGACACACTATTAGTGATGTGGAAATTCTTGAGTACTCTGGCAATTATCCGAAATCGTTGAGAGTTTGTCGACACCGGAGACACCGACAGAAATTCGCCAAATTGTAGGCCTTACAGACCTACTGTCATAGTTCATCCAGAACTCCTCGTAAATCCCAGAAACCCTTTCGACTCTGACCCATCAAGGGGTGGCCCTTGACTGGGAAGTTAATCAAGAAAAAGAAACCTTGGAGATTCCAAGTGAGTGACCAAGTTCTTTAGGAGAACTCACTCTGGGAATGGCTTATTACGCTTCGTATCGCGTGGAAAGCTAAATCCAATATAATTAGGACCTCCGAGATTCTTATCAGAATCGTTCCTGTGCCTCGCACAAACTAGACCTACTCCATGAACTCAGCAGCGTACATTCTACTCTTCGCGTCTCGATCATGAAACCGTACCTTTTCGTTAGGACTCTTGTAAGTCCATTCGTCAAGATCCATGCCTTCGTATTTGAACCGTAGTGACCCTCGACCGAGAGGTCAAGCGGACGAAGCATCGCCACCACCAATTAGTGCAGGTTCGTTGGGATACCAACCGAGAACCCGATTTCACTTAGGAGCACTAGAACCAATCGATTAGAAAGTTTCCTCCTCATGACTCGATCATTCGTACCTACTTCCTTGTCTAAATTCTAATTTCGGGACGAAATTCCCTTTAACGGGGGGATGATGTGACAACCCGAAAATTTCTAGCTTGCATTCTTCATTTCTTATCAATAATAGACTCATTTTGCTATCTTGTAGTACCATTTAGGGTCTATTGGAGCGTTATAAACGTGTTATAATCAAGGTTGGAGTGTAGAAATGGGTTAACTCAAAGTGTAGGAATCAAAAAGAGGCCAAACACTCCAACACATGGAGTGTGCGGCCACACACATGTGTTTGCGGCCTCACACCCTTCCCAACCGCACACTCCACCTATATATACCACACTTAGTCATTTTTGAACACTTCCTTCACTTCTTCAAGCATAAAACACGAAATCCTCTCAAGTATCATCCATTCTCCTTGAAGATCTTCATAAAAGGTACCAAGAACACCAAGAACACCTAGAACACCATTTGGCCTCACACATGGTAGCACACACCATCTGGCAGCACACAGGGCCGCACACATGTGCTGGCAGCACACTAGGCCGCACACCTGGCCACACACACACATATAGTGTGTATTTTGGCCATACACTCCTTTGTAAAGCCTTATACCCCTTCATACAATCATATATGGTTGTAACACTTCAATATAAGTGTTTACTAGTCCCTAAGGTGGTCCCAATTCATTTATTAGTTGTTCATAACACTAATTATATTCATATATGTGTCAATATATGCTAAATAGGATTCGCGTGTGTACTCAAGTCACCACTTGATACTTAGCAATTGATCCAACATTTTCATCAGAACCACTCACTACAGGTGAGTTCATACCCCTTAATCAATGTTTTAAACTATTTTTAAATGTTTTATGGGGGGGGGGGGATACAAGTAGAATAATGCTAGTTATTATATCAATCACATGTGATTAATAAGCAACATTCAAATGTTTGGCTACTCATTAGCCGTTTTACTAAACAGTCTCCTTCAAGTGTCTTTCATAAACACTTTATGCGTTTAAAACTCCTAATTTCTCTGTACATTTTACTCCGTATATTACTTTTCAAACTTATTTACAATTGTGTTTCAAATAAATGTTTCTTTATACTAAACCGTTTTATCAAACCCATGCCTTCAAAACGTTTTATAAATCGACATCAAGTCGATCTTTTCTTAGATAATAATTATGTTCAAAGGTTTTACAAAACTTATTTTATGCTTTTATATTATAAATTGCATGCCTCTATATGTATAGTTATATAAGAAATGTTTAAAAGACTTAGGACGGCTATCCACCCTATTTCCTTTTCGCGCTTGAGATGTTGTCTGGTGGGATATCGGGTACTCGTCCGAAGGTCGTTTAAATATTAGTTATATAACATATGTACATATGTAGTCATAAAGGCTTTTCCAGTTCATCCCATGCCCTTGGGTAGCAAGGGTATACATCCATATCCATACGTACCAGTTAGATTACTAGTAAACTACCATATGGGTAGTTTAGGAAGATACTAGAACTATTACTAGAACGCGATATCATACTATGAGTCAGTTCATTCATGAGTCAATACTTACTACTAGAAGAACATATACAGCTATACTAGAGAAGAACATATACAACTATACTAGAAAGAGAACATATACAACGATACCAGAATGATTACATTACTATAATTGCTAGATAGAGAGGGAACACACATTACAGCTAGCACACGTAGAACATTATAGTACACTACTATACAATTACATGATCACACTTACATGAGTACACTTACATATACATAGAACAGACGTCACTAGGTGCTATTGCATGGAACCAATTCAGGATCTAACTATACTGATGAATCACAACACAATTGTGATCGTTATGTCGAGTATACATGATCATAGTAATGTGGATGCTCACGGCTTGCAGATATGCAAGGGTCGTGGGTAGGTACCAAAATCCCTTTGATAGGGGAGCGTACAGCCTGGGATCTAGACATCACATTATACCTTATCCCTCAAATAAGGCAGCTGAGTACCGATGTAGTTATTTATTTCAAATGCTACAGTACTTACAAGATTACCTTAGACTTAAGGTAATTGGTACGGTTGTAGTTCGACACTACACCATAGTACTATTTCGTTTTCCCATTTACATTCATTTCGTGAACATTCACACGATGCACGGTAATGTAGAAACTATATTTTTGGTTAATGATAGTCATACCTAGGAAAATACATACTCTTACAAGAGACACACGCACAAATACTAGATGCTTTGGTAGAAGGCTACATTCAGAACAATTAGGTCTTGGTAGAAGACTACATTGAGAACAGTTAAGTCTTGCTAGAAGACTCCTTTTGTTACTAATAGGAATCATAGGGATTTCTAGGGCTTTTCAAACGTTTACAGTTGTTTTACAAACATTTTCATACCTACAGTTCATTTACATTTTCAATACGTACAATTTGTATACATACAAATACTTACATTTCAAATACATACAAGTATTTTCATACAAATTAAGACACTAAAGTACTTATGATCTCACCAGCTTTAAAGCTAATACTCGCTTTCAAAATTACTTGTATCCTCAAGTCATCATAGACAGGTACCAATGCAAGGATTAAGGAAGAGGGAGCTCGTTCAAGACTCATCTTTCATTTTGATTTATTCATTAGTGTCTATTATACATATCAGAATACACTTGTATTAAAATTATATTATTAATGCAATGGATGATGTTGTTGCTTGTTTACTACTTTTCATTGTTGTGATACTGTACATGACGTCCTCCGCCCCAAAACATTTCCGCCGCTCAATGGTTTTCGGGTGTGATAGAAGACAATGGGGGTACCTGATGTTTTGTAGGGCGAAGCTGTGAGCCATACAGTCTATGTACTAAACCAATTAAGCATCAAAGCTCATAAGGAGACTACACCGTATGAAGTGTGGACCGAAAGAAAGCCACGAGTTGGTCATCTGAGAGTTTTTAGCTGTGTCGCGCACATGAAGGTAGCGAAAGTCCATCTTAAGAAATTAGATGATCGGAGTAAGAAATTGGTGTATCTAGGAACTAAGAAAGGCTTAGAGACTCATAGGTTGCTAGATCATGATACAGGTATGATGTATGTGAGCAGGGATGTAATTTTTGAAGAAAATCGGAGATGGTAATGGAAGAAGATGTCTAAGATCAAAACAACATCGGGGATGTCTTTCACCGTCGAAGGTTTCGACTTCGAGGGCGAGTATTATGTTGATGACGGTGAAAGGGTATCAGATACACCAGAACAAGGAAACGAGTCGCCACAAAATAACAATGATCGGGCCAAAACTCCTCAGTCATTTAACTCACCTATCGGCCCAAGTCCAATTAGTACACCCGTAGACGCAACATCGGGTACAGCTGATTCACCAATTACCCCCAAATTCCCCCAATTCTGGTAACGAATCTTAGCACTACCTCGAGCTCTACATGTGGTGGTGACCCAAAACGCTACCGATTGCTCACTGACTTGTATGAAAACACCGAAGAAATTAAACTGCGACCAGAAGAACTTATGATGATGTGTAGCGATGAAGAGCCTTCAAACTATGCCAAAGCAAGTCGGAAGAAAGAATGGGTACATGCGATGAACGCTGAGGTAGCCTCAATTGAGAAGAACAATACTTGGCGTCTAGTCAAACTCCTAAGAGATCGGAAGGGCTAATTAGGTTAAATTGGGTCTTTATAGTAAAACGGGACCTGAATGGAAAGATTGTGAAGCATAAAGCGAGGATCGTGGGAAAAGGCTAAGTTTAGAAGTTTGGAATCGACTATGATGAGGTATTTGCACATGTCACTAGGATTGAAATTGTTCGAATTATCCTTGCTCTTGCTAGTTCGAATGGTTAGGGTGTACATCATCTTGATGTGAAGTCAGCATTCCTAAATGGGAAGATAGATGAAGAAGTGTATGTCACTCAACAAGAAGGATTTGAGAAGAAAGCTGAAGGAATCAAGGTATACAAATTATCAAAGGCTCTTTATGGGTTAAAGCTGGCGCCAAGAGCCATTGATACACCATGATGAAGGATAGGAATACTATAATAGTTGGGGTCTATATAGATGATCTATTGGTAACCGGAAGCTCTTCTAATGATGTGAAAGAATTCAAGATGGAGATGAATACAAAATTTTGAAATGAGCGACCTTGGGCTACTAACCTACTACCTGGGAATCGAGGTAAGTCAACACAAGAATTGTATTTCATTAAAACAAGAAGCATATGCTAGAATCTTACTAGGAAAGACACATATGATAAAGTGTAATCCTACCAAAAGCCCTATGGAACACAAGATATAGCTGACCAAAGAGGGAGATGTGGAATTGGTAAACCCCACTAAATACATGAGTATAGTGGGTGGACTTAGGTACTTGACCCATACCCGTCCAGATTTGTCATTCGACGTTGGAGTGGTGAGCCGTTTTATGGAGAGACCTACCATGGTTCATCTTCAAGCAGTGAAAGGGATTCACAGGTACATAAAGGGAACTTTGGACCACGGTTTGGTCTATAAAAAATGAGAAAATCAGATCACTATTGCAGGGTATTCAGAGAGTGATCATGCTAAGGATGTGAATGAAAAAAGAAGTATAGGAGGCATGATGTTTTATGTAAATGGAAATCTGGTCTCTTGGTCATCACAAAAACAGAGATGTGTAGCTCTATCGTCATGTGAGGCTGAGTTTATGGCAGTCACTATGACAGCATGTCAAGGCATTTGGCTATGTAGACTCTAGTCAGAAATAACAGGTCAAGACATTCCACCAGTGGAAATGTATGTGGATAACAAGTCAACTTTAGAGCTTATGAAGAATCCACTTTTTCATGGGTGAAGCATGTTGAAGACTGATTCAATGTGAGTGAAATAGAGTGAAATGCTTGCTCTCGTGTCTGTCTTCATAACAGTTGAAGTCTTTCATATTTCCTGCTTTTACTTAAGTATTTTGATGTTTCTTGCATTTACTTTTTTATTTGTAAGTTATGCTATATATTGTAGCCTTCTGTTCTATGTTTGTCACTGAATAGTACACGAGAGTTTTTTTGCATTTTGCATTTTTCATTTGATTTGAACCAACATTGTGGTATCAGGGCTTAGGTTGTATTCCTAAGTCTCACTGGTTTTTTTAGATGGCATAGAACCTCAACTCTATCACCATGTCTCACCCTCAAATTCCGATCGTTAAGGGCGACTCCTACGAGTTTTGGAGTACTAAAATGAAGACTTTGTTCAAGTCACAATTTTGTGGGATCTTGTTGAAAATGGGTATTCAGAAGCAAGCACAGATGCGACACGTTAGAAAGAAAATCAAAAGAAAGATGCAAAAGCCTTGTTTTTCATCCAACATGTTGTTGATGAAACAATCCTTCCTAGAATTGTTGCATCAGTCACATCATGAGATGCATGGAACATTCTCAAAATTGAATATCAAGGATCGGCAAAGGTGATCACAGTTAAGTTTCAGTCCCTAAGAAGGCAGTTCAAGACCTTGAACATCAAAGCGAGTGAAACCATTCAAGAGTACCTGGCAAAAGCATCTTTGTGATTCAAATGCATGCTTATGGAGATAAAATCTCTGATGAAGTTGTTTTTGCAAAGATACTGAGGAGTCTACCTTCTTAATTCGACCATGTTGTGGTGGCTATTGAAGATTCAAGGGATCTTGCAACATTCTCCTTTGATGAATTGATGGGCTATGTACAAGCACATGAAACAAGACTCAACAGATCTTAGACTCGAGACGGAGAACATGCATTTCATATCCAAGGAGAACAAGGTAGATATTCCTTTGGTCGAGAAAAAGGTAGAGCATCATCTGGTGGTTGTGGAACAGGGAGATCACAAGGGTCACTTGTTCAATGTGATCATTGTAAGACGTTTGGTCATAAAGAAGAAGATTGTTGGACAAATCAAAACCAAGCAAAGTACCCTGAAGACAAATCTGAAGAAAAGGAGGATTAGTTGTTCATAAACCACATTCATCCAGTTGATGTCACAAAGGAGATATGGTGTATAGATAGTGCATGCTCTAATCATATAACCGGTGTGCGTGACAAGTTCAAAACCCTGAACAAGACAGAAAAAACATGTGTTCGTCTTGGCAATGATCAACCACTAGCGATAGAAGGAATAGGAGTTGTGACAGTTTGCATCGAAGGAAAGGATAAACTCATTAATGATGTTCATTTTGCACCTGGTATGGCCCACAATCTGATAAGTGTAGCCCAGTTAATTGAAATGCATTGAAGGTAGAATTTGAAATTGATGCTTGTGTCGTAAAGAAACAAAGTGGTGAAGTTCTTTTATACTCGAAAATGACTAGAAACATAATGTTTCCAGTAGATTTTTCTCGAAAAGAAGGATATATGATGATGAGTAGCAAGGATGGTGAATCTAGATTATGGCACTATCGATATGGTCATTTATATGTAAAAGGTCTACAACTATTAACAAGCAAACAAATGGTGAACGGGCTGCCAACCATTAAAGATTCCACCCATGTGTGTGAAGGGTGTGTCTTAGGTAAGCAAACACAAAGATCCTTTCTGAAGGGCAAGCAAGACGAGCAACATAAAGACTTGAGATAGTATGTACAGATATTTGTGGACCAATGAGGGCAGAATCACACTCAGGGAGTAAGTACTTATTGCTTTTTATTGATTATTTCACTCGTATGTGCTGGGTCTACTTCATCAAAGCGAAATCAAAAGCTTTCGAACAATTCAAAAAGTTCAAAACCCTTGTCAAAAAATATGGAAATGTTGTAATCAAGATTTTAAGAACTGATAGAGGCGCTGAATTCATGTCAAAGGAATTCACTACATTATGTGAAGAAGAAGGAATAAGAAGAGAATTGACAGCTCCCTACACACCTGATCAAAATGGAATCACACAGAGGAAGAGTAGGACTATTGTGGAGATGGCTCGATCAATTCTAAAAACAAGAAAGTTATCTGACTCCTATTGGGCAGAATCCATAGCCACAGCTGTGTATTTCCTCAATTTATCACCCACCAAAGCAGTATGGAATAAAACACCTTTCAAAGTCTGGTATGAGTTCAAGCCCGATTTTGATCATTTGCGTGTTTTTGGTTGTTTATGCTATGCGTTGGTCACCACAAATAGGCACAAGTTAGAAGAGAAGTCAAAGAAATACATCTTTGTGGGCTATTATACAAGGTCAAAGGCCTAGAAGTTATTTGATCCTATAAATAAGAATATTGTTATCAACCATGATCTAATTTTCTAAGAACATTCAAGTTATGAGGATACATCTGTTCACACAAACTCAATGCCACAGTATGATCATCCAATAAATACACCCATGTCTCCACTGTCAAGTCCAACACCGAGCTTTACTCACGGTGAATCATTTTCTGCTACGCCCTCGAGGACCACATCTGGATCTTTTGATGTGTCGTCTCCAGAAACTCCACCACTCAGATATAGAAACTTCAATGACATTTATGCTAGCACTCTATCCTTATTCAATGGTGATCCAGTCTCAGCAGAAGTGGTACTTCAAGATGATAAACTGGAAGAAAGCAATGCAGGAAGAAATTATAGCGATCGAAAAGAACAAGATTAGTTTTTAAAACAAAGTTCAATGTTGATGGTAGTCTCCAAAAGCATAAAGCAAGATTAGTTGCTCGTGGTTTTCAACAAGAACAGGGTGTAGATTTCAATGAAACATTCCCACCGGTAGCATAAATAGAGACAATAAGGTTAATTCTTGCATTAGTTGCACAACAACAATGGGAAGTTTACCAGTTTGATGTTAAGTCGGCATTCTTAAACATGGACCTCAAAGAATAAGTTTTTGTTCAAAAACTCGAAGGATTTATTGTTACTGGGCAAGAAGAGAAGGTATATAGGTTGAAGAAGGCATTGTATGGGCGTAAACAAGCTCCATGTGCATGGTATAGCAAGATTGACAACCTCTTTCACTTCAACAGTTTTCAGAAAACTCCAAGTGAACCTACCATATATTTTAATAAGCAAGGTGATTCAGGGATCATGTTAGTCAGTCTCTATGTTGATGACATGATCTGCATTGGGTTGTCTAAAGAGCTCATATGTCAATTTATGATGGAGATGATGAAGAAGTTTGAAATGGTAGACCTTGGAAAGCTACATTATTTTATTGGGATCAAAATAAAGCAAGAAAACACCGGTAGTTTTATTGCTCAAGTAAAATATGTATCATACATGCTAAAGGGTCTCAACATGGAGAATGTTGAACCAGTCACAACTCCTATGAGCACAAATGAAAAGTTAACATGTGAAGATGGCACAGGAATGACAGATCCTCAAAATTATAGGAGCCACTACTAGAAAAACAACCTTTTATGAGGCACAATGTGTGTCGTAAAACGCTCAGACGACGCGCAAATGCGTGTCAAGAAAGGCCCTGTCATAAAGAGAGACGACACGCTTTTGCGCGTCGTCTATTTACGACGCGCATTTAGGACACGCATTTATGACACGCATTTACGACGCGCAGTTATGACACGCAATGCGTATCAAGGAAGGCCCTGTCATAAAAAAAGACGACACGCATTTGCGTGTCGTAACCTTACGACGCGCGTGTTTGTGGCACACAAGGCGTATCAAGGAAGCCCCTGTCAAGAAAGGCCATGTCATAAATGAAGATGACACACATTTTTGCGTATCGTAATTTTAAATGTTTAAAAAAAATATTATTTATAGATTTACTAATTTTCAAATTAAATTTGCATTTAATGTCTCATAACAAAAAATAAAATACCATATATATGTAATACATTGATATTAAGGGGATCTAACTGTACATTGTTATTAAGAGGTTTTCCCTAACTATATAACCCAATACTACATTGCTATTTAGGGACACCTTCTGCAATGTAATGCTATACAAACTAAAAAGATATACACAAAGATGATAAACATCAAATTCCATCTAAGTAGAGTTGCATCTTGCCTTTCATAATTCTTTAAGACTAATGAACCCCTGCTCCAATAATTATTGTGACCTGATCAAATAAAAGTCAAAAAATTAATATGCTAATATAATTATTTGAAGAATTAAACTTGCATGACAGAGATTATATATGTTGCCTAATACCAGACCTAATATGCATAAACAAAATGCCAACTTCAAGTAAGTAAATAAATAAAGCAAAATAGAGGAAGAGAAAACCAGAATTATGTAGATATGGCAGCTAGAAGCAACATAAATCCAACAAGAAGTTTCGTCATCACTAACCTGAGCATAACAAGTTCAAATTAGTAAAAACAAAACAACGGCTTATAATGCAGGTGTTAGAGCTTTAGCTACTATATCGGACCAAGAAGACATGAAATTACATACTAAGTCTCATTTGAATAGAAATAGATGTAAGAACTAGAAATATATGCATGAGAATAGCGGAATTGAGACATATAAATTACATGAAGGGAAAGCGATTGGATTGAATATTGGCAGGAGATGGGTACTCTATCAGATCTAATGTCTGCATGAGCACATAAATTCAAGAGCAGTATTTAAAGCTGAGGTTTGTATATTGGATGGATAACAAAAGATAAAGAACAGAAGAATGAGAAGGTGTGAGTAGCAGTGGAAATCATGGGCTATAACTATGGTTTGGGACCTTGATATTGAATGGTCTTTTAAGGGTTGTTTCTGGAAAGAGGCTTTCGCTCAATGATGAAGAAGGGATTCGATTTTAGAAAGTAGCAAGGAAACTATTTCACTTATTTGCAGTAACAAGGTTCCTCAATCAATATTACAAAATAAAAAGATTTAACTTGAGTGTAAAATCCTAATGCTTACTCATTAAATAGACCATGAACATCAAGATCATTTTCCTCTTAGTTGTTGTAACTTTTGGAGCTTCACTTAATGTGTTGTGAATACATGGTACTCTCTAATCATATAACCTAAAATACCCTTTGCATAATGGAAGAAAATGATGGGGGGGGGGGGGGGGGAGCAGGAGCAGGAGAAGGAGCAACAGACAATACTAGCCCAAATAGGTTGATCATATGTTTGATGATCCTTCCTTTTTCACCTACAATAAAAAAACAATTTATAGACCTAGATTTCACTTTGTTTCTCATAAAGTGGTAAAATTTTGTAAAAGAAAAAAGATATCGGGAATGGAAATAAGATTTGGACTTCCAACCACTGATCTAAGCCACAGGATTTTACTCTTACCCTCTTTTCCTCCACTATAATTACCACGAACTACATATAAATTTGTATGGAAACCTTTCCCTTCAATTTCCAGCTTCTCTATTTTAGGAATTCCTGAAAAAAAAAATCCAAGAAACCTATTTATATATTAATAGAAATTACAAAGTAACAAAAATGACAAATAAGAACAGAAATAAGGTCAATTCTAGAAGACAAGACCAGGGGAAACAGGGCAGTTTCAGAATATGTCGGTTCACTCGATCTTCCAAATGTATCTGTTACAATGAATTCACATCTGAAGAAATTACCAATGTTGTCAAATCACAACTTATATGGACAAGAACATTATGATTGTAATGGCTTAAAGGATTTGTTCTCTTCTGAAAAAATGTACCTATCTTTTTTATTTTTTAATACGACATGATAAAATAAGTATTTAATATTTGAAAATACAAAACAAAGTAAGTTTTATAATGTAGAAGGATTAAAATCCTTACTTGTAACCGCAAGCATCTCAATTCTTGTAATCTCTTAAATGTAACATAATATTTAACAAATTTGCATTTTAAGAAAAGTATATAAAATAAATCTTGAAAAATACAAAATTAATACCTAGAAGAATTACATCAGTTGGCTCTGACAACTTCAGCTCACCAACAACCGAATCGCTACGAACAGGTGTATACCTTCAAAATATAGAAAAAAGGTTTTTTTTATATAGATGTATATGCATAGATATTATTAGTGAATTAAATAAAAAAGGTAGAGATATTAATTACCCGAATAATAAAAACGCAATTGATGGGGGATAGAAGCTAAACTTGTGTTTGAGTTTGAGTTTTGGTCTCTTTATTGATCACTTCCTATACCAGGATTCAATTTTCCATTGATTCCACCTTTTATGATGAAAGAAGTAGAATTCTTTTGAGATTTCATCATATAGTTTCTTCCTTTAGCCCATATGTTTTCAAGATTCTCTGGTTAAAGAACTTCTGTCCTTCTTTGGGCTGCTGCTTCAAGAATACAAGCCCAATCAGAAGTTCGTGTAGGCATGGACTCATCTTGGATGGGCCCACTAACCATGGTGGAAGATGGGTTTACAGTTACAGAAGATTCCTTTTGGATGTTAGGGGTAGATGGTGTTTTCTCTAACTTTTGACTAGAAGAAGACCCACTGTTTGACTTTGGACCTTTGTCATTGTTTGTAACAAAAGGTTGATTTTGGGGTTGAATAGTGACATTGGACTAATCATCAACTGTTTCTTTATCCCCCTTATTGGTAGCAAGACAAATACCCTCAATCAACTCATTAATACGCCTATTGAAAAGTGTATAAATCAAAAGTAGAAAGTATGGAGAACTAGAAATGGAAAGAGTATGATTCTTGAATACTCACTCGGGGCTTGCGAATCTCATTACATGTTCCATTATTAAGCATGTTAAAAGCTCTCATGTAATGTATTGAACTAAAGGGCATTGAGCTTCTTGTGGTCTAAGAACTACAGCCAAAAGTACTCCCATAATCTGCTTAACAAACCACAAGATAAGAACCATTAATGAAAGTATTCGCAAAACATCAATGAAGATTGTGATAATCTTCATCAGAACTCTCACCTTACACCTTATATTCACTCTGGGCAGATATTAAGGATGGATGAAGCTCCTTTGAAGCCATGAGATGGTGTATCAATCATTCATCTCTTTCTTTAGAAAATAATTTTAACATGACCTCCCTCCCAAGAACTCCGTCAGCCCAAGCGCCCAAGCCACTCCAGTAAATTTGCTGGAATGCATATCCGACACGCTGCAATACCAAAAATAAAAAATAAAAAAATTATGTAAGCAAAATAAGCATATCAAATAATACAAAAAATTAATTTTATTCTTACGTTACATCAGGAGGAAATATATTAGGAGGCATTCGCATGGCATGTTTATACGGTAGAATTGAAACTTCTATGTAAAACCAGATAAACATAAAAGCAAAAAAAAAGGAACATTTTTGTTGTAAACTTAATTTCTATCTTTTTTTTTACATAATGAATCATCTGAAATTGAGAGAGAAACAAAAAAGCTAAAACATTCATATTTTTTTATAAAATCAAACATTCATATAAATTGAGTTCATTCTTCTAAATTCTAACCCATTCTAACATTATAATAGATCAACTCAAGAAGGCCCATCTTTCTCAATCCCAAAAGGTGCCTCTAAATGCCAAATCATTGATAAGGACTTTTCACAAACACTTAGTGTGCAAATTTAAAGGCCACATTCTAAAGCTGACCCATGAAACTAAAAATAGACATACATGATTCACTACTACCTCGTGGATTGTTAATGCTTCTGATGTTGAAATAGCTAGTTCCACTGCGTCTGTGATGTCAACTCTATGAGATTTGGGGTTTATCCCATTTTACCCTTTTAAAATTCCAAAATTGCCCCTTTCAAAATTAAAGTTAACCCAGCAGCCATGGCAAGAATCAAATTCAGCAGCAACATTTTCAAAAGGAAAAAAATATTTTGATCAACCGCAAACCAAACAAGAAGATTCCAGTATTGCCCTTTGTATATGACATAACAATGAACCCAATAGTCTTGACTAGGATCAAAATCAACAGTATGAAGAACAAGAAACCCTTCCATAAATTTGTCAATCATGGACCAATAACTAAAAAACTTTTGATCAAGCAGCCCCTGCTTCTCAAACCAAGGAGATTAGAAGAAAAAAATATCAAAGAAGAGGCTACTGTGATAAAAAGGAACATGGGTGCACCCATTTTTTTCCCAGTAATACCGAATTCTATCAAAATTAACAAGCTGACCAAAATGCCCCTGAATAAGTAACCACTATTTTTGAAAGCAATACAATCCAGAATAGATAAGTAAAAATAAAATTGAAAGATTGTTGTAACCCAATGACCTCAAAAGAACCCAGACAGCCACAAGAAAAAACTTATAATGTTCCATTTACCAAAAATGCCCATGACCGGTATTATATACACTTGCACCTTCAACCACCAACCAAGGACGACAAACACACCAGGAGCTGAACCCAAGAACCCCAAGAACCTTAAGCTAATTACGTGAGATATTTGATATGGGGAGTTCAATATATTTATTAATCACCCATCAAAAACAGATATGGATCAATTTTGAAAAAGATATAAGATAAAAGAAATGGAGACGTCGCCATGGAGGGTATCAGTTTTAGAGAGAGAGAGAGAGAGATGTTGCCATGTAAATAACTAATATCTAATTTTTATCATGAGAAAACTAGTAAGCTTCGGGATTTTTCAGAAATTATGGAGGAGTGAGGATAGGAGAACGAAAACATTAAGAAGAGAGAAAAAACTAAACATACCTTAGTCGAACTAGGGCGTGTAAATTTGAGCAATCGTTATAGTCTCTAACTTGGTCAGGTGCCAGGGTCTCCGACGAGGAGAAGTGATAATGAGGTCACTGGAGGAGTGGTGACCAAAGAGGTTTTCGAATTGACGAGGCGAGGCGAGGTGAATCTTCTATTGTTGCTACATCCAACCTATGAATGCTTTGACGTCTTCCCTTAATAGCTGGTGGCTGGTGTGTTATGAGTCGAAGAGAGTTCTTGCATGTGAAAACCCTAAATGGATGTGAGATTGAAGAAGAAAAGCGTACGTGAGGGAAGTGTTTTTGAAACTCTTGATGAAAATCACAATCATATGTAAGTGGGAAATAAAAGCCCTAGTTGCTGGCCGCCATTTTGTGATCTTTAGGAATGAACGCGAGTTTTTAAGAAGAAAATTATAGAATGATTATATGATTTGTCGAGGTTTATAACAAAGATGGTATCGTGATTAGGGTTTGCAGAGAGAAAGGAAGAGAGAACGATAGGAGATCTTGAAGCGGGGTATCTGAAATTTTTTGAATTTTAAGAGGATTTCATTTCCCCCTTTTAAGAACGCGCGTTTTGAGTAAAAATCATAAAGCGACGTTCACAAAGGACACACATTTTAGATAAAGTGCCCTCCGTGTTTTTTATTTTTTTACATGAGACACTAATTTAAGGGCACGCAACAATGCGCGACCTAAATCCTTGAATTTTTTGAAGAGATGAGACTTTTTTAATGTCACTCTCTTTTGCATAACATAAATCAATGAGTGTCATGGTTTGCGCATCGTAAAAGGGTCTTTTTCTTGTAGTGAGAATAGTTGGGAGGTTAATCTACCTCACTCACACAAGACCAGACATAAGTTTTGTAGTGGGAGTAGTTTCATGATTCATGCACAAACCCACAACACAACACTATGGAGCAGTCAAAAGAATTATTCGTTACTTAGCTGGTACCAAACACTATGGTATCTGGTATTTGAAATCTAAAAGGTTTGTGCTAAAAGGATACATTGATAGTGATTGAGTAGGATCACAACAAGATAGGAAAAGTGCAACAAGGAATTGCTTCAATACTTGGTCTGGAATAATTTCATGGCAGTCAAAGAAGCAAGCAACAGTAGCATTATCAGCAACAGAAGCAGAGTATGTGGCAGTCACAATTACCGCGTGTCAAGCTGTGTGGTTACGAAGACTTATGGGTGATCTTATGTAGGAACAAAGGGAACCAACTGTGATTTACTGTAACAGTCAATCAATAGTTTTCATGACATTAACCCAGTTATGCATGGGTGTACCAAGAATATTGAAATTAAGCATCATTACATTTGAGACTTGGTGGCAGCAGGTGTAATATGGGTGGAATTTTGTCCTACTGAAGAACAATTGGTCGACATGTTCACAAAGGCTCTTCCGCCTGCACGTTTTTAGTATCTTCGAGCTTGTATTCGCATTGGAAGCTTTGAATCAAAGGGGGGTGTTGAAGACTGATTCAAACTCAGTGAAATAAAGTGAATTAATTTCTCTCGTGTATGTCTTCATAACATTTGAAGTCTTTCATATTTCCTGATTTTACTTAATTCTTTTCATGTTTCCTGCATTTACTTTTTCAGTTGTAAGTTTTGCTATATATTGCAGCCTTCTGTTCTATGTTTATCACTGAATAAAACACGAGAATTTTTCTGCATTTTGCCGTTTTCATTTGTTTTGAACCAACAAAGCAAGCATATAGACATAAGGTTTCATTTTATCAGGGAGTGTGTGGAGAATACAGAAATCATAGTCTCGCATGTAGCTAGAAAGGAACAGAAAGCATATATGCTTACAAAGGCATTGTCTAGAGTAAAGCATGTAGAAATGTGTAAGTTGGTTAGCATCAAGAAGGTTGAGGACTATGAATTAAAGGGGGAGAATGTTTAGATAATTCAGATCTCATTTAATCTCTAGACGTCCTTATCAGTATTATTTAAAGTTTTTTAATAAACAAAGAACACGTGGAGAACGTTGTAACACACTACTTTTTACTTTCTCCAATCAATAATACACGAATCAGTTTCCCCAATCTGCAATCTATGGCCTTCTTGCTTATCTATCTTTATTATTTCGTTTTGAGAACCTGTCAAAATCCAACATTTTTACCCCGTTTTTTTTTGGATTTTTAAATTTTAGGTGTAATTTGCTATTGGTGGGAAATTGTTTGAGTTTAATGCTTAACAAGGTTTGTTGTAATTTGTTTTTATATTCATTTTGGAAATGCTGACATGCAAAAGTGATATTTCCCCAAAATCCTACCAAATCTTTGGAGCTTTTACTACCTCTAATTATATGCTGCCAAAATATGTCACCTCTTTTCCCGTTCCATTTTCAAACTTTGTGCTCTATGGTCGATTAGGAAGGCTCAGACTCCACCGACCATCAACAAAAAGATTATAGCCTGTAACTTAACATCTAACACTACTAGAAAAACAACCTTTTACGACGCCCAATGCGTGTCATAAAACACTCAGACGACGCGCAAATGTGTGTCAAGGAAACCCCTATAATAACGAGAGACGACACGCTTTTGCGCGTCGTCTATTTACGATGCACATTTATAACATGCATTTACGACGCACAGCTATGACACGCAATGCGTATCAAGGACGGCCCTGTCATAAAGGAAGACGACACACATTTGCGTGTCGTAACCCTACGACGTGTGTGTTTATGACACGCAATGTGTATCAAGAAAGCCCTTGTCAAAAAAGAAGACGGCACACATTTTTGCGTGTCATAATTTTAAACGTTTTTAAAATTATATATTTTTGATAGATTTACTAATTTTCAAATTAAATAACACATTAAAAGTCTCATAATACAAAATAAAATACCATACACAATAAAGATAATTCATTGCACTAATATGTCAAATACAGATAATCATTCCAATAGTAAGTAAATGTAACACATTGCTAATATTGCATAATATTTATTATAGAAAAAAAAACATGTATAACGTTGAAAGAAACCTATGACCAAATTCTCCTTTGACAATTTCCTTTCTAAAAGAGTAACCTGAATGCAGGAACTTTGAGAGGCTGCAGGGCATGGATGGAGGTTGCTAGAGCTGTCAGAACCTGCACATGGCAAATCGGTAACTTAACATGCAATACAATACATCATTAAAATGATTCTTTGGATCATTTTGTAAATAGGATTTATTCTTTACTTTGCCTCTGCTAAATTTTATTAGTTATCAAACAAATTATATTATGTACAAAGATAAACATAAATAACACCAAATATAATCAGGACATATAATCATGCTTCTATACCTATACATATACCAACGGCCTTCAACAACCATTACCTAACATAGAATAAATCAATCTATTCAAATGATATTATCTTAACACATATGCAACCTGCTACAAATTTTTAATAACTTAAGAAGGTGTAAGTTGCATATGTTTTACTTTTACATTGAAAAGTAAATTAGATGAAGCTATCAGCATTAAAAGTTTAATGATGAAGGAAAGCAAAATAAATAAATAAATAATGCACTAGAATGAATAGATAACAAAAGGCAACTTTTGTAACCACATGTTGGTCAAAGATTTCAACTCGGGCAAGTCAACAGGCAGCAGGTGTGCATCTAAGGAAAATGAAGAAAATCATTATGAGAAATGGCAAATATGGAATTTAGACAACAATAAATGTAACGACGTACATTATTAAACAAAATTTTCATTTAAAAATCGCATACTTTTCATAACATATTGTATAAAAATCTCATTATTTCAAATTACAAAAAAAACACAACTCCATTAATAATCCAGGATCCTCATAACTCTTTCTCTGGTGTGTACAATCAAGCCGGTGCCGTCCCGCGATCCTGAGAAACCTTAAACACATAACACATACACGGTAAGCACAAAGCTTAGTGAGTTCCCCAAAATACCACATATAACAATTCACCACTCGAGGCTATACTCTGTATGACCCTCTGGTCAATGTGTCTCAGCGGGAACCTCCAGTCCCGTAGCACGTTGGACCCTCCGGTTCGGTCTGGTTGTGAGCCTTCGGCCTCATGGATCGTTGGACCCTCCGGTCTGGTTTATAAACTCCGCATAACATAAATCACAAAGACATAATGCATAACATACCACATACAACAGGATAACATCATATTCAATGTAATCACAAAAGACCTTCCGATCACACATAACTACCACTCAAGGTAAAGTATAGTGAGAAGACTCACCTGACAAGCAACAAGTAAAGACCTCGATCCCAAATCTCGAACTAGCCTCCGCCTAACACAAGGGATGAATATTTCTAAGTGATACCCTAATCACAATTCTAATAACCGAAGGCTATTCTTCCTCTACTGAACTCTTTTGAAGTGGATAAAAGACCATTTTACCCCTCCATGGTCTCTACTACTCATGTTGACCAAAGCCCCAAAGGCAACAGAAGTCAAACTCGAGTCAACAGTCTATGTTTGACCCGACTCACCAAGTGCACCCTTGCGACTCATCGAGTCCACTTATTTTCCTCAGAAGTCTCGTGACAGTCCAGCTCAACTCGTCGAGTTGACCCACAACTCGTCGAGAAATCGTATGATTCAGTTTTTTGGGATAAACCCTAACCAACTCTGTTGGAACAAAGTTCTAGTAGGATCGATAGATTCTAAGCAGATAAACAATTAGAGACGTAATTAAGAACACGAGAATAGCTTTAAAGTTGTCATATGATTAAACTTTGACACCTCTGTAGAGATGTTTAGGGTTACAAAAGCAATAATCACTATAATCACGTTTTTTTGGTTTCTATGCAAACATACATGCACTATTTATAGCTAAACCCTATAATAATCACGGATGGACAGGCCCAATCCGGATATACAAAATAAGCCCATGACGCAACATACAATACCCAACAATCTCCCTCTTTAAGTCAATGGAACCGAGATCTCACTTCGGTTGTTCTGCAACAGACTTCTTGATAGTCCTTAACACGCTCGGTATGATGCCCAAAAGATTTTGTCTAAAAGTGATGTACCACAGGCGCATGTCTGTGAAGTTCTTCTTATCAGAATCGGAATTCTCCTTGCATCGATGGATGATATTAATGATATGCTCCAGGCAGTCGGTCGAGAATAAGTGTTTGTCAACAAGAGCAAATAAGAACCTTTCACCTTTGGCTCTTGTAACCATAACTATGAGGTGAAAAGAATCAATTTGATCGAGAGTCATTTTGTTGACATCTCCTGGCATTGCAGTAGGCTTCACTGTTGGTTTCTTCCTCATGACATTTGCTACTTCTTAATCCATCTTTAGAACTTCATGGATATAAGAGGCTAACATCCTATTCAGATGACCTAAGATTGGTTCATACTCTGTCACATTAGTGAGCAAAATATTGAAGAGCAGAATCCAATCATGAGGATTCAGGTTGGGAAGGTCTGCCAGGGAGATGATAGAAACCGAATTATTCGAACCTCGGTTTATCCTGAAAGAGACATTAACAAACTTCCTTGCAGACGATGGTTTCAGCACCTTGACAGTAGTAATCTTCTGCGGACTCTAGGTCAGATACTGAGGCTGACTGAACTTGAGATAAAAATCAATAAGTTCACGGTCGACTTGAGGATGGGGTGAAGGGACTTCAACTGTCAGCTCAAAACAATGGAAAAAATGCCTTTCGAGTAATAGGCATGTCGAACTACGAATCCCTTGTATTCTAAAAATCAAAAGAGGTTACAGGCTCCAGCTAGTAGGTGCTTGGAAGCTCTATTGCCTCCCTGATGAGTGTCTCTTGTCCAGAGAGGAAACAAGGCCTTTTTGCAGTCTAAGGCATCTTGTTCTTCCTTTTTCTTTCTCTCACTTTCTTCAGTTTCCTTCGCAACCGGAAGGGTTTCATCCAACTCTCTGTCCATTTTCTTTCTTTTTAGGGCCTCAGCAATTGTCTCTCCTTCTTCATCATTATCATCATCTAAACCCTTCTTGTAATCCTTGTCACCAGAACCCGAAGCTTCATTACCCTTCAGTTCGGTTTTAATTGTGACCTTCGGTTGAGTAGCACCTTATCCCCCTTGTTTTGGAGGTACGAAGCTCTCCAAAACACCCTTCGTTTCATGTAACATTGCAAGGGCAGGAAGAAGCTTTGTTGTCAGATGGTTTCTAATGGTCAGAATCAGTATGGGATCATGAGCACTGAGAATATTAGATAGCATGTTCTTGACATCTCCAACACAACTACGAAAGACAGCTCTCTCATTCTTTAACAGTGAAATTTCCTTTTCAGCATGAGCTAGCTGAACCTTTTGAACTTCAATAGTAGAGGCGTGACGTGCAAGATCCTCCTTTAAGGCACTCTACTTTGCTAAATTAGCCTGAAGAGATTCAAGCCTAGAGTTCACAAAGCTGATAAGTGAAGCGTTCTCTGTTTGAAGTGAAGAACGAACAACCTTAAACTTAGTATGTTCCTCTTTAATTGACTGTGATAAAGAATCGATAGAAGCGTTCACGTTGGTTGTAATGGAATCAACATGGCCTTTGAGTGAGTCGAGAAAAATTTGAGTGATGTGAACAAGTTCTTTAATGTCAGTGAGGGCCTTCTTACAAGAACAAGTGGAATTGTCAACTGCCTGAGTGGATGACTCTATTGCTTTGGTATATTGTTCAAGAGCGGTGTCAAGAAAGGCCTTGAGCACCACATTGTTGTAGGACTTGGAAGCAGCAAGCTGTTGATCAAGCTCATCAATACTCCGCAGTTGTTGGCGAGTGATAGGAGCATCTTCATCATCATCGGTGGGAAACCGATAGGGACTGTAGTAAGTTGAGTCAAACTCAACATTATCACCACCGAGAGTTGCTCCAGAATTAGTTGAAGAAGAGGGTGAAAGAGGTTTAGAAGTAACTGGAGGTTCGGTTTCAGTATGCGCCCCGTATCAGATACGTTGACATTTACTATCAGTTGGGTTGTAGTAGTGGTAGTTGCTTGTGAAATAATAGGAGTTGGTAAAGGAGTTGTAGAAACTGGAATTGTACTAACAGGTAGTGGTGGTGGAATAAAAGTGGTTGTTTGAGATGTGGTAGGTGGTTGAGTAGGAGCAACCAAAAGTGGAATAGTTGTTTTCGATGGAGATGTAGGAGGTGATGGAATCTTATCATTAAGATGATTAGTTGGAGTTGGTGATCGAGGAGGTGTGTTACCTCTCGGTGATTCATGATGCGGAATTTCCTCTTCGTCATCCTCCTCATCGTTTTATGAACATGAAGGGGAAGGAGTCTTTGACTTCTTCTCCATCTTCTTAATCTTCTTTGCCTTAGATGAACCATCCTTTGCAGACTTTCGCTTCCTAGACTTGGCAGGTTTAGATGAATCACCCTCGGTTGTTTCTTTCTTGGAAGAAGCCCTTTTTCCTTGGTTCACAGGTTTCTCCACAACATCCAGAGTAGCTTGCTATTCAGGAGTCGGTAGCCTCGGTTCCTTGGGAGGAAGCTTACAGTACTCAGCCATGACATTACTTTCGGCTGATACACATCAGTATATCGTCTCAGGAATAGAACCAATGTGAGAGAACTTTGAGGCATCGGAGAAGATGATCTTCGTCGTGTGAAAAGTAGCCACAGACGAGAGCAGGGCATCCTTCATTACTGAAATTTGCAAAGTGTCAATTGCTCTGCATGTGATGAGAGTCCAGAATCTACCACAAGAAATTTCAAAGTGCCTCGTGGAAGTGTTGAGGCTTTACACCACTTGTGACCAGATAATCGACCCATAGTCGAGATTAATCTCATTATAGAGACCGTATAGAATAGTCAGAATACCCTTGCTGGTACCATCACTCCTTTTCGCCAAACTCTTGATGAGAAGAGTAAGCAATCGATTCCATTGGGGCAGCACACATGATTTCTTAACCTTCGCGATGGTGGTAAGAACATCAGTGTAGCCCATTTCGTAGAGCATCAAGAATAGTTGAGTAGTGGTGATGAAGTCAAGTGAGATCACAGACGAATCCACAACAAGCTGTAACAGTGAAAAAAATCTTCCTTTTGAAATCGAAGCCTTGTGAGAGAAGATTTGGAAGTAGATCCTCTTCTTGTTCTTGTCATATGAAGCAGTAGTGTAGACCTGCGTAGGAGTGACATTGGGACGGATTCCACCTGTGTTAGGGCTAGAACTAGAGGAGAATACTTCAAGCATTCAACCACTTGTAACATGTATGGATCATACAGAAAAGGGTTGAGATGAATGATCATGTTCTGGTTTGTCTTGATCAAGACCAATGAGGACGATGCAATTTGATCTTGAACAGATGAGGAAGTCGCCATTGTTGAGGTAAGGAAGAAGACGAAAAGTTGCAAATCGCCTTGTATTTTGAGAGAATTTGTTGCTGGTAAAAGACAAATAATATTAGAAACCCTTTATATACCGTTGACAGGAGAGAGAAATAATCTTCATGATAATGATGCGGTCACTAAAACGTCGCCTGAAAAAGCGTGATGTGATAGGTTGGTTGCTCCCAAGTATACGTCAGCATGTGTGGGTGTAGGAACCATTTAAATTCACACGCCTAAATGCTTATCCGCAATTCGTCGTTTGAAATTCAGCTTCGCTCCAAAAATTAGGATAACCATTGTTGCTCAATCAGAATGTTGGAAAATCACATAGAATTTTCATGCAATAGTGTGACAAAAGATAAAGAAATAAAGTAAAATGTGTATAGGATGTGAGTGATGTCTATTTGAAGACATAAAGCAAATGATTCCGAGCAAGAATCGCTTCGTTCAAAGTCAAGAGAGACTTGAAGTGCTGGTGTGGTTTCCCGATAAAATACGATCGAGTGCTTGTAAAGAAACACCAAAAGGTTTCTTTTATTTAATAGGCTAAGGGTGGCTTGTCTTCAACCGAACGTCGATTCTTAACATAAGACCGAATGTTGGATGAAGTACTTGTGTGACCGATGTGGTATGTTGAACAAGTAGGTTGGATATATTTTGCTGTAACTAAAGATGTCATTGAAATCTCAAAAAACATAAACAAACTGGATCTTTGTGGAAAGAAATGTCTTGGTGTTAGACAATTTCATAAAATACCACGCAAAAAAAAGAGATTTCATCAGGTAGCAAGTAAGATCTTGAACATAAAGATTCACCGTCAATTCATTGTTGGTACTGGATTTTGGGTTTCACTCAGAACGTGGTGTACGTATCTAAGATCATAAACAAAGAGAGTATGTAACCATAAACCTCAGTGGTTAAAGCCAAGAGTATTAAGGGTTACAGTTGTGAACCGAAAGTATATGGAGAAAGTAAGGAAGGTGGGTAAAGAACCGAAAGTACCTCTGCTATATAAATGTGACAAAGCAGAAAACTCTTTACTCATGTGAGAAGAGAAAGGTAGCTCTGACTTGAGTGGATTTTAACAGCCTGATTGGGAAGAAATGATAAGTATTGATCGAATCATTAAGACCCAGATCTTAGTCGTAGAGGCTTCGGTTGACATGCAGTAGCATGCTTCTAGGGACTCTTAACTAGTTTAGATGAAAAGAATCATACTTGCCTTAGCTCCAAATTATGTTGCACTGAAGTATATGGGACCTAATTAAAAGAACGTGCATACATACACACCACACAAACAAACCAATTAATCCAAACAAAAAAAAACTTTTTAGATAAATATTTTTGGAGTTTTGAATTTTTCTTAAAAATAATAAAAAGAGAAAAAAAATATTTTTGGATTTTTCAAAGTTTTCTGAAAAATAATAAAAACAGAAAGATAAAAGAAATATATTTGGATTATTCGAAGTTTTTTGAAAAATAATAAAAACAGAAAGATAAAAGAAATATGTTTGGATTTTCTGAAGTTTCCTGAAAAATAATAAAAACAGAAAAACAAACAAAAAGAAATTAACACAAAACACTCTTAAAAGAACAAAAAAAATGTACAACCGAAACCAAATCTTAAAAGAATGAAGCGAAATAAGCCGAGCGTTCGCTCTATTTCGCTTGTCTAATTTTTTTAGAGAGAGATTTGAGGATTCGGTACCGATTCTGCTTCCATCATTCCCAAACCTTGTAAAAATTTATTGAAGCTTGCTTCTGGTAAGGCTTTAGTGAAAATGTTAGCCAATTGATCAGACGACCGAATGAAATGTACTTCCAAGTTCCCATCTTCCACATGGTCCTTAATGAAATGGTATCTTAGTGCAATATGATTTGTGTTTTATTGTTGTACTGGATTGTGGCATATCCTTATCGCACTTTCTAAGTCACAATAGAGAGGTATTTTCTTCATACTTAGCCCATAGTCCCTTAGTTGGCTTTGTATCCATATCACTTGAGAGGTACAGGATGTTGCAACTATATACTCACCTTCGGTCGTTGAAAGAGATACACAGGTTTGCTTCTTGGACTGCCAGCTAACAAGTTTATTGTCAAGGAATTGGCATCCACCAGTTGTGCTCTTTCGATCCAGACCACATCCTCCAAGATCGGCGTCAGAAAAGGCTTGAACAAAAAATCCAGATCTTGCAGGGTACCAAAGACCTAGAGAAGAGATTTGCTTCAGATAACGAAAAATGCTTTTCACAGCCACCATGTGAGGTTCTCTTGGATATGCTTGAAACCTGGCACAATAACAAACAGAAAACATAATGTCTAGTCTACTAGTTGTTAGATACATAAGTGACCCTATCATTTGACGATAGAGTGTTACATGAAAAGCAAGTTTTTCCAAAGACGGTGTTAACTTTGTGCCAAACGCCATAGGAACCTTCACTTTCGAATCTCCCGTCATACCGAATTTCGCTAGCAAGTTCTTCGTGTAGGCCTCCTGGTTGATAAATATACCTTCTGGTCCCTGTCTAATATTCAAACCAAGGAAAAAATTAATCGGACCCATTGCGCTCATTTCAAATTTAGTCTCCATCAACTTCCTGAATTCAGCCGTTAAGCTAGGATTCGTGGAGCCGAAGATGATGTCATCGACATAAATCTGAACTATCATAAGATGTTCGCCTTCTTTCTTTCGGAAGAAGGTTGGGTCAATCGACCCTTGCTTAAATTTCGACATTTTTAGAAAGCGAGTTAAAGTATCATACCAGGCCCTTGGTGCTTGCTTCAAACCATATACAGCTTTGTCCAGCACATAACAATGATCAGGGAATTTCTCATTTACGAACCGAGGTGGTTGCTCAACATACACCGTTTCTTCTAGTTCTCCATTCAAGAAAGCGCATTTTACATCCATTTGGAAAACTTCGAAGTTTTTATGAGAAGCATATGCTAGAAAAATTCTATCTGATTCCAACCTTGCTACAGGAGCGAAGGTTTCCTCATAATCTATCCCTTCCTCTTGGCAATATCCTTTCACCACCAATCGAGCCTTGTTGCGAATGACGTTCCCCTCTTTGTCCAATTTATTCCTGAAGACCAATTTTAAGCCGACCACCGAAGCGTCCTTTGGAGTGGGAATCAACCTCCAAATCGATTACGTTCAAACTCATGGAGTTCATCTTGCATAGCTTGTACCCAATCAATGTGATCCAGTGCAACATTTACCGTCTTCGGTTTGACTTTGGATATAAATGAGTTAAACATACATAATTCAACTTTAGAGAATAATGCAGTTTGTTTCGCTTTCAATTGAGAACATTTTAGAACTTTCTCAAATGAATCGCCAATTATTTGTGTTTTTTGATGGTCCTTAGTCCATTTATTTAGAGGAGGGTAATTAGGGTCATAAGATGGATCCAACTCTGCATTTACTACTTCTTCAAGTTCTGATTGATCATCTTCATCGGTTGTATGCTCTTTTTCCCCCTTAAATGGCGAATTGTAACCCTTGTCAGGTTCAGAGTTTTCATCCTCTGTGGGAGTTGGATTCTCCCCCTCAAATGGACTATCATTGGGTTGTGTTGGAGTTGGATTCTCCCCCTCGAAAGACATATCGGTTGTCTTTGGTGCTGATGAACTCTCCCCTTTGAACATTGAGTTGTTGTTTGGAGAGTCAATAGAGGGTTGACCACCAGACGGTTTAGGAGATTTATTTCCATTTCTTTTTTAGCTTCATCTATGATCTTTTTCAGATTATCGATTTTGTTGTCTGTTGCTTTCGCCTCTGAGCGTGCAGTCTTCTCTGGTTCAACAAATAACCTTATGTACTCTTCAAATAGGTTTGAAATAGGAACCGAGACTTGTCCTGATTCAGGAAATATTTCCCCCAAGGCACTTTCGCTTCTTTAAACTTTCTTCAAATAATTATCATCAAAGGTTACATAGTATGTTTCTTCTATTCGTTTAGAACATTTGTTCAAAACTCTATATGCCTTTGAAGAGAGTGAATAGCCAAGAAAAATTCCCTCATCATTTTTTACATCGAACTTGTTTTGGTTCTCTTTTGAATTAAAGATGAAACACCTTGAACTGAACACGTTAAAAAATTTGACGTTGGGCTTTCGATTGTTTAGAATCTCATATGGAGTGATTGAGAATCATTTGTTGAGCAAGGATCGGTTCTGAATAAAGCACACGGTTGCAACTGCATCAGCCCAGAAGTATAGCAGAAGAGAAGCGAAGCTTAGCATGCTACCTCACATAAAGAACGGTTTCGTCTTTCGACAATCCCATTCTATTGTGGTGTATAAGGGGCCGAAAAGTTGTGAGAAATTCCCTTTTCAGCTAGAAAATCCTCGAAATCTTTATTCTTGAACTCAAGCCCATTATCGCTTCTGATGTTCCTCACCAGCTTTCGCAGCTGCGCTTCCACTTGCTTGATGAACGTCTTCAACTTGGGAGTAGCGTCTGATTTCTGTTTAAGAAAGAAAACCCATGTGAAGCGTGAAAAATCATCTACTATGACAAGAATGAACTTAGTACCATCGAAGCTATCGATAGCCGAAGGTCCACATAAGTCAATATGTAGAAGTTCAAGAGCTTCAACAATCTTTGTATTGATTCGTGTAGGATGGCTCTTTCTGCTTTGTTTGCCTATCTCACACGCTGCACACAGATGTTCCTTATCAAACTTGAGAAGAGGAAGGCCTCAAACGTGATCACCAAGCACCAACTTATTAATGTCTTTGAAGTTTAGGTGCGATAAACGTCGATGCCATAACCAGCTTTCATCAGCGTTCGCCTTTGACAGCAGGCATATTGATGGTTTTCCACGAATTGGATTGAGATTTAAAGGATACATCTCTCCCTTGCGTTCAGACTTTAACAGAACCTTTTTGGATTGCTTCTCAATAATTTCTGATCCATCATCATCAAATGAAACCTTCAAACCTGTTCCCACAACTAATTATGATACACTGATGAGGTTATGCTTCAACCCTTCTACATAAGCTACTTTTCGAATCGAGAAGTCTCCGTTGGTTATCATTCCATATCTTTTGATTGCGCCATAAGAGTTATTACCATACTTCACACATCCGATATATTTTAGGGACCGAAATTCCCTTAGCTCTTCCTTCCTTCCTGTCATGTGACGCGAGCAGCCACTGTTAATACATCATCGAACTGCTTGTCACTAACAACCTACAAATTCAAGCAGATTTAGGAACCCAAAGTTTCTTGGGCCCTAGTGAGTCTTTTAAAGTAAAAGGAATTGTAGTAGAAATATTAACCAAATAGGTTCTTTTAATTAGAGTAGATTGATCTTTTCTTTTGATGGTATACACCTTGATTTTGGTTTTATCTTGTTTAAATTTTGGTGTATTCGATGGTGTATTGTTAGACGGTTTTGGAACTTTCTTTTGAGTCCTAGGGTTAGCTGACTTTTTCTTATTATTGAACTCAGAGTCTGAGTCAAGCTTTCCCTTTCCTTTGATGTCCTTCACAGGTTTTGGTTTTCTTTGGTAGTAGGATGGACCAAAACTTGTCTTGGGACCAAAACTAGACGTTCTGTTGTTGGTCTTGACGCTGGGACCGAAACTAGACGTTCGGTTCTTAACACTAGTTTTGTAGCCGGAAGTAGATGTTCGATTATGAGCTTTGGAATAGTAGGAGCCTGGACTAAAATTTTCTTTTTCTTTTAGCTTTTCCTTTCCTTTGATGATTGATTCTTTCTTAGGAGGTACGTAGTTGGGATTTTGAGATTGCCAATAACGTTTTCGCTCATTTAGATTTTTCATGTATCTTTGATTTCTTTGGCGTTTCTGTTCAGCTAACTCCTTCCGAGACTTGTGGATATTGAAACTAGCCTTTAGCTTTTCTTTTTGAGTCTCAATTGTCTTAGTAGTAACATTCGGTGTTTTCTTTGATTCTTCAGGGATCTCTTTTGTTCCACTTGTGCTTGGTTTGTCGAACCTCGAGGGTTTGTTGATAGGTTCAACAACATATCTTCCTTTTACCCTCCATGAGGTGTGCTCAGATAAGCCTATGGGTTCGTCTGAGTTATCAGTAGGAGCTGACCAGAAGTAGTCTTCGCACCCTTCAACATTGTCTTTGTCGACCAAGATTTTTAATTTTGCTGTTTGTTTTGCAGTGACTCCTGTAACAGCATAGACCTGATTCGGCACAATTTGAACCTTTTGATAAACCATTGCTTTCTCTTTGAGTTTCTATGGCTTGTCCTTTGACAGGCGAGCGTATTCAATCGAATTTTCAGAAATGAGGGGTTTCTTATTCTCGGTTTCGTTCTTCATAAACTCAGAGCAATCAATCACGTCTTCAACTGAGATTTCACTCATCTCACGTTCCACATCAAATTCAGATGAATTTTCTATGTTCATTTTATGTTCTGAAATTAATTTGGCGTTCGATGAATCAAATACTGAATGGTCTCAGACTTAATTTTTAACCTATCATTTTCATCTAAAAGATTTTTGAGCATACATTTATGTTCCTTAGAATCAATGAAGGTCTCTATCTTGTCCAGTCCGATTTTGTAAGTGGCGGATGTCTCTTCTGAGGACACTATTGATTCACATTCAACAATGACCTCATCCTCCTTAAATTCAAGGAAGGGTAAGATCATCTTATGAATCTTTTTCCCTATTTCACAATTTAAGTACAATTGAGCAATATTAGTATATAAGCGCTTAGCAATTAAACAAAAAACATTCCTTTGTTTTAAAAACGTTAAATTGTCTCGTTGTAAATAAATAGTTTCATCCCTAGCCCTATTTAACTTTGCATCCTTCAGCTCAATCCACATCCTTCTCTCCTCACTCTTTGAACATAACCTACTGAGTTGGTCAGGTAGGTTAGAGTTCGCTAAACGAGTTTGCATGAGACTGTCACTTAAATTAGAAAGTTTAAATTTTAATTCATTTAATTCTTCTTCATAATTTGTTACTAGAACTTTAAGTGACTCAAGGATGGATCGTACCTTTTTGATCAACCGATCACAGTCGTTGATCTTCTTGCTCACGGGCTTGGTTGCAAAGCACCTGTCCTCAGTTAGGTTCGGCTCCTTCCTTTCACTTTCGGTTGATCTATCTGCTATAACCACCAAACATCTTCCAGCCGAACTTGCATCCTTCGCCACATAAGCTCTTCCATGTGTGGGCTTTCTCACCTCTTCATCATCAGAATCGGTTGACCAAACTTCAACGCCACCGAATTCATCCTCATCTGCATTTTCCTGCACAAAGAAATGAAGTGGGTTTTTTGAAAAAAAATATATATATATCATTTTTTGTATATCAATATAGATCTCTATGAAAAGAGAACGAAAAATCATGAGTAATAGTATATTCTATTTTTTTTCAATAAAAAACATTGCCTAAGAAAAATTAAATGAAAAAAAAATGAAGTAGGTTTTGTTATAATTCGGTGCATGTAATAGTATATCAATATAGATCTCTATGGAAAGAGAACGAAAAATCAAGAGTATTAGTATATTTTGTTTTTTTCAATAAAAAAACATTGCCTAAGAAAAGTTAAACGAAAAAAAATGAAGTAGGTTTTGTTATAATTCGGTGCATGTACATCCATTGTAAACGTCTACAACTCATTTTATTGTCGTTGATCGCTTTAAATTCTAAAGCTTTAGATTGGTTCCTTAAATAATAATAATTCTCTATGGAACTTTGCCATATATATATATATATATATATATATATATATATATATATATATATATATATATATATATATATATATAGGGGTAGCAATTGATGACACGACACAAAACGAAATAGAGACGAAATTGAAATTTGAATTCGTATTCGTGTTCGTGTTCGTGTCATGTTCAAAATTTGACACGATTTAACTTTTTTTGTTGTATTTTTCGTGTTTGTCGTGTTTTCCGTGTTATGTATGAAAAAATATTAATTAATACATTAATTTTTATTTCATGTTATCTTTGTCGTGTCGTGTTGTGTTTGTCATTTTTTAATCGGTTCATTTTCGTATTAGTTCAAAAAAACATGAGATCGTGTCGTGTCGTGTCAGAGAAACACACGACACGATGGCCCGATTTGCCACCATATATATATATATATATATATATATATATATATATATATATATATATATATATATATATATATATATATATATATATATATATATATATATATATATAGAACTAGTAAAGGTTAAGAACCATTTTTATTAAAGTATAACACAAGAACGTTCTTTTGTCTTTTGTTATATCAAATCCACATACACTACATACACTATAATATGGTTATCTTCTCTCTCATCTCAAACTTGAAGAACACACAAAGATTACCACCAGTTAGCCGCCAGCCACCACCCTTGATTGTCGTCGCCTTCTACGATCGCAGCCGCCAGATCCACAAGCTATAGTTGGCTCTAGATCTACAACTTCATCTTCAGATCTATGATTTTCCTCTTTAGATCTACAATTTCAACTTCATATCTACGATTTTTCTCTTCAGATCTATGATTTTCGTCCTCATATCTACTATTTTGATTTCAGATCTTCGATTTTCACCTCTAGATTATGAGCTCCAGGTAGCGGTGATAACCACCACCTTCCTATATCATTGTCGATCACCACTTGGTCTCAGATCTGGAGTCAAGAAGTTGTTCCAGCTTCACTTTCCCTCTCGAAAACGCAAAACATTTCAGATCTGGTGCGATTTGGTCAGATCTGATAGTTGACCTTATCATCACCGACCACCTCCTAACATCAGCTATTGTGCTTTTTCGGAACACCAAAAAACGTCACACTCTACTCCGAAGTGTAGATCTAGTTCGTCTCCAGATCTTCAACGTCCAGATCTGATAGAATACAAGAAAACTTCACCGATTTGCTTCGTCGGAATAATAGATTTGACGGAAATCACTGCCAACAGATCTGAAATCTAAATATGTTGCTATAACCGTCGATGTGACTCCACCTTTACCACAACCAACGTCGTACTACCGTTGTTGTTGCCTAACATCGGTGCTCATGGATCTGAAGTAAGGGAACAATCTCAGATTTGGAGATAAGATGTATTAAAGCTGTTTGATGAATAAATGTTTTTTTATTATTATTATTAAGTTATCAATACATGGATTTTATACATATCAAAGTGTTTCAATTAGAAAAGGTTTTAAGCTATTAATGCATGATTTTTTTTAAGTATTAAGTTGTTAATGCATGATTTTTTGTAAGTATTAAGTTATAAATGCACTACAAATAAAATGTTATTTAGTGACATAGAGAAAGTGCCACTAATAACCGAAAAAGTGCCACTAAAGGCTCCCTACGGAATCAGCGGCACAAAAAAAGTGTCACTAAAAGTGTTGTTGTAACGCTTGTAGATTAGGGCTAGTCAATTTAGAGACGATAAGCGTCCAAAAGTGACTTTTGGATAGAAGATTATTTAGAATGAATAATCTTAACTAAGTTATAGTATATGTTACACGGATTCCGTACATATAAAGAACGCTGAAATCCGAGTTATAACGAATAAGTTATGATCTGTCGTAGTTTCGCGAGAGAACCGTCACGACGCTGAATGACGTAAAAATTGAATCTACGTTAGAGCGATATTTAGCCTTAGTAATCTAAATGAAAGACGTATATTATGTTAAAACGAGAGCGTGCATATAAAGAATGCCCAAATCTGACTTCGTATGAGGAAGTTATGATTTTTCTAAGTTTCAGCTTAGCAGTATGCAGCCCGAAACTCGAATTCGAGATCGAATGATTGTTGGTCGAAACAATCTAAATGAGAATCGAAGACCTCGTTGATAGTAGTGCAATGGTGAAAAGACAGACGAAAACGGGCGTCGGATGAAGAAGTTATAAATTTATAACGGAGTTTTCCTGTCCCGGCGTACTAAAAAGAAATAATAAAAATAAATTCAAAATTAGCCAATGGAGTACAAACGAAAGTTGTAGAGCGTAGTGTCACCTATGCGTGGATATAAAGAACGTCGAAAACGGAGTTCGTATGAGGAATATATGAATTTTTGAAGTTTATTAAATAATTAAAATATATATTTAATCTTTAATTCGGATATTATCTAAAGGAGTCATTGATCTTATCCGAAGTACGCCCAGCGTACCCCGGTCCATGAACCCCTCGGACTCGAGTGCCTCGCATACGTAAGCGATGATGTTTTTCGAGCTATGCCCCGCGTAGCTGAGCATTACGCCCAACGTAATGCGAGGGTTTAGCCCTATAAATACCTTGCGAGGGCAGCCGGCCTTTTGCTCCTTTTCTCTTCTCTCTCTCCTGTTTTGCCTCGTTTTTCATGCCAGAATTATCCCGAAGCCCCGGTATTATTCCCGAGTCCCGAAGCAAGTCCCGAAGCCCCGGAGATCCCGAAAAGTAAAATTCCCGAGCCGAAGCTCTGCCCGCGAGGAGCCCGGTTTTTTTGAAGATCTTCCAGATCTACCAAAGAATACTACTTCTACAAGCTGTAGTGTTGTCCGATCATCTTCTAATCAAGTGAATGTGTGGTCACTTTCTTCTAACACATAAATATTAAGTATTTGCTATGAAATACATGTTATGTGTATAATATAAAGTTGTTTATATGTGTGAGTGTATAGTCCCTTTCATAAACACGAGTATAATACAAGTATTGTTTGAATGTATTAAGTATATGTTGGGTGAGTGTGTGGTTACTTTCTTCTAACACATAAGTATTAAGTATTTGCTACGCAATAAGTGTTATGTGTTTATATATTGTTGTTTATTTGAGATAAGCATGGAATGGATGTTTCATATAGGTTTTAAATGAGTTAAACTGTATATGTATGTTATATCTACGAATATGTTTGGTAGAATATGGGTAGACGAATTAGTTGGTGTGTGATGACAGATGAGACGAAAGACGAACATTGGTAGCTATGGACTTAGTACCTACACTGGTAGCTACGGATTTAGTACTTATAGACGAACGTTGGTAGCTATGGATTTAGTACTGTTAGATCGATAGACAATGGTAACTATGATTTAGTATTGTTAGATAAACATTGGTAGCTATGGACTTAATACCTACACTGGTAACTATGGATTTAGTACTCGATGAATGAAACATAGCAGCTATGGAATTAGTGCTTTATGAAAAAACCTTGGCAGCTATTGTCTTAGTGCCTAATAAAGAATCCTAGCAGCTATCGTCTTAGTGCCTAAAACGGAGTGAACGAATAGATGACTCTTAGGGTAGACCCTTAAGAGTAAGGAAGATAATGGGGATGGGTAATTGGAATGATCGTTTGATGATTGAATATATATATATATATATATATATATATATATATATATATATAATATTGTGGGTTGAAAACCCTATATGCTCACCAGGCTCCCAAGCCTGACCCACTCAATTTTCTTTGTATTACAGGTTGTGTCACAAGAGTATATGTTGGCTGACATAACGGGAGATATGGATTATAGGCTCGTAGTTATAAATAACTGTGTAAGGTCTATGTTGTTTTGTTTATGCTTTTGGTTTGTATCGGAGCATGACATCCCGAGATTTTGTTATATAATAAAAATACATTTCTTTAAAGAAATGCTTGATAAATTATTATCACATTTTGTTTTGGGAACAAATTCCGCAACTATTTTCTTCAAAAAATTACTCTGATTTTAAAACAAAGCATAAATGAATCGGTCTTTTCTGGCCGTGATTTTGGGGATGTCACAGCTGCCACTAAAGACCTTTAGTGACACTTTTTGGTTGTGTCGCTGCAGCCTTATTGGGTTTTAGTGTCACTTTTCAATTATGCCACTAAAATATTTATAGGTTTTAGTGGCACTATTTTTATGACACTATTTAAATGATAAATTAAATATTATTTTCATGCTTTTAGTAACATTTTTTAACGCAAAAATATTATATTAATAAATAAGGTCCATCTTTTTTTAATTTTAAATGGAATATAAAACAATAATAAGACAATTAAGATAATATATAGAAACATAATATCATTGCTTTAATGGTTTATTCAAACTTGTCTTACAATAATATTCTTAATATTTAATACACAAATGTCTTAAAAAATTTAATTAGTCTAAATGTTGTGTTGCTACTGTTAACCAAAAAAACAAAAATGTTAACCAAAAAACCCGATCCTTGAAGCTTCATTTGAAACACAAATCTCCATGGATTTCCATTTCATGCTCCCTTTCTTGTTCCCTTCCTTTGAAACCTAGAATTTTAGAAAGAAACAAAAATGTTAATTATATTGCTTTATGATTGGAATGAGTATGTAAATAATCAGAACCCTTATAAGTTTTATGATATGTAAAACCTTAGATATGAATGTGGAAGAACAAGTGACATATCCATAAATTACTTAATCAGGTCAAACAAAGATCTCTTTTTAGTTCATTAGAATGCTTTATGATTGTGACTGATAAATACATATATAGGATGCCAACTAAATGTCCATGCAGACTCACTTTTCCCATCACTTGAAAGCTGAATCTTAGTTATTAACCTTGAATATTGGGGTGTTTAGTGGGGGCTCACACATAAAACAATAAGCACATATAAAAAAAATCTATTTTTTAATTTTAAAAATGTAAAAGAAATATATTAAAAAAAAAAGTCATGTGAAGACAAGTTGGACAGTTTGGCCACCAACAAGTCTAATGGTTTGGACTTCACAGAAAACACGATTAGGGATAAATTAAGCAAAAGGCTTACACTTGGTTGGTTTTTCAGGTAATTAAATTAACCCCATAAATAAGTGTTTTACATCATAAAATATCTATGGAAACGCAGACAAATCAATCTAATATGTTTGCAATCCTCAATACATTTTGATTCTTGTTTTCCTTTTCTCTTATTGGTTAATGATAATAATACTATTGCATGGAGACTTTGTGATTCAAGAATGTCATTAAACATATACTATTGATAGGAATTAGAAGACAAAAATATAAGATAGGTAAGTTAGATTAAACATATTAATTCTAACTGTTTTACCAAAGAGAAAATTATGAGTTGTGACAAATAAGAAACATCTATACCAAGGGTAACTAAGTAAATAAAAGACTTATGAATTATAAAAATAAATTATTAATGCTAAACATCCTATTAAACCTGTGAGTTTGTGACTTTTAAGCATGAGAATTACAACAAATGAAAAAGGATTTTGGTCAAAAGAACTAATCATACCCTTGTATAGTTTCCTGCTCGCTTCTCCATGCCCCATACAGAAATAACTATTGGTGAATTTGTTCGAAAGAACCATTCATTCCTTTAAAAAATACAAAACTTATTATGCTTTTGATTATCAAAAAAAGTATTGGTAGAAATTACCAGGTGATGAGGAAAAGGTAAGCAGATTAAAGTTGTTCCTAACATGGAAAACTAAACCCATAATCAAAAAGCCTCCATCATCAAATCAAATAAACAACAATTAGATACCTATTCCCCTTAAATACCACAAAAAAACTCTTGTATTGTTGAATCAGAGCACCAAAATCGAACCTGTAGAGAGAAAACTCTTTACTAAATCATCGATAATTGATTTCATAAAACAACTCATAAACAAAAGGAAGCACGAATACATTAGACATGGCTTATGGTTTGATTGAGGAAGTTCATCGAACACCCGGTGTTCGTTCAAAAAACAAAGGTAATGATAGTAAAATAATTCTATTCCACTTTTCCAAAAGTGTGTTTTCAAAGCGAATTGCAAAAAATTACAAGATATTTGGTTAAAAATTGAAACTCAAAAAACATCTTACCAACAACGATTTACTTTGAAAATCTAAAAGATTCTAGAACGGAGTAGATACAAACCTTAGAGTGTGTCAAGGGTGAGTTTCAGTAGGATGGAGAAGGCGAATGGAGATATTGATGGGCAGAGCTCTGGTGCACAAACAATAGATGAACAGATAAGTAACGATGTTTTTTTTTTTTATGTTTGAAAAGATATTTAGGGTTCGCATTTTTAGAAGATAATAAAGTTTCTATAGGTATATGGGGTGATCAGGAATGAAAATTTGAGAAAGACGGGAGTGAAATTTTAGCAAGCATCGGGAATGAAAATTTATGTGTCACTAAAAACCTTAATACAGTAACACTCAAATTTTGTGCCGCTAAAAACCGTAATATAGTGGCACAAATATTTTATGTCACTAAAAAATTGTGTCACTATATGTAAATTTATTTGTACTGATACATGATTTTTTTTCATAAATTTTAGTTGTGATTAAATAAATTTTTTATAAGTTTTAAGCAAAATATATATATATATATATATATATATATATATATATATATATATATATATATATATATATATATATATATATATATATATATATTTTAGTTGTGATTAAATAAATTTTTTATAAGTTTTAAGCAAAATATATATATATATATATATATATATATATATATATATGTGTGTGTGTGTGTGAGAATTTTTATAAGTCTTAATGTGAATTTACTTAAAAGCCTCATTTAACCTGTAAATATATTTTATTAAACTGTGAATTTGTATATTAAATTGTGAATTAAATGTATTAACCTGTGAATTGAGTATATTAAGCTGGTATTTTTTTTCTTTTTTACGAATTTTATGTTTGCTTCTAAAACGTGAGATGGAAGAAGCATTATACATATATTTTACTTTCTCTAATTTTGAATAAATTATGCAAAACTTAAATCGTTAATATGATGTAAATTAAAATTTGAAAGAAACACCACCCTACATATCTGAAAGTATAAATGTAACTTTTAAGTAGATAATATGGATGTGAACGTATAGTTTTGTTATATTAAATTGTGAATGTAATATATTAAGTTGTTAGTTTTGTGTATTAAATAGTGAATTGACTGTATTAAGTTGTGAATTCATGTTATTAAGTTGTGACTTTTTTTTATGAATTTTATGTTAAAATATGAATATTTGTATTAATTTTCTTGTGAGTATTTTTTGTGGAGTAAATATGTAAGAATGTATTAGTTTTTATAATCGTTGCATTAAACTCTAAATTAGCGAATCAATAGGTTTATTAAACTATGAATATAGTATTTTAGTTGACAATGCATGATTTTATATACAGATTTGGTTTGAAATGAATGATAGTTGCGACGTTAACATAGATGGTTGGTGCTAATGTGTGGTAGTTGCTAGTATTGGTAGAGTTTGGGTTTGACTCCCCTAAATTAGTGAATTAGTGATATTTTGATTGTATTTAAAATATGAATTTTATGTACTAAACTATGAATGGACTATATTAAATTTTGTATTTTATATTGATGTTGTGTTAAAATATGAATTGACGTATGAATGAAAATATTAGATTGTAAAAATTACAGCTTTTTCCTTTTCGTATCAAAAAGTCAAAAAAAAATCAGGATTTTAACATGCTTAATAAGTATTGTGTACATATTTATTTATAAAATAGGGTTCTTATGTTTCTTAATCTTTTATAGTTCTCATTTGAACAACTCTCTCTCTCTCTCTCTCTCTCTCTCTCTCTATATATATATATATATATATATATATATATATATATATATATATATATATATATATATATATATATATATATATATATATATATATATAACGCCTGTGTTTCCGGGCTTGCCATTTTTAGCAATATAATAGTCTATGTTAACCTTTGTAACCCGTTTTGAAATAATACGATTGTATTATTTAAGTATTGTGTGTTTTGTGCTTAATTGCTTAATTATATGGTTTGATTAATTAAGAACAAAAATAAGCGTCAAAATTTAAGTGTAAAATAAACTTGATATCTTTGGATAATGTTGTAGTAGTTGAAACGAGGTTTCCGAATATATATAGAACGCCAAAATCTGACTTCGTATGAGAAAGTTATGATTTATCGAAGTTTCGGCTTAGTGGTATGCAGCCAGTTATACTCGATTTGAGATCGAGCGGTTTTTAGCCGAAGCAATCTAAATGACGATCGAAGGTCTCGTTGTTGGTATCGAAGCGATAAAAAGTTAGGCGAGAACGGACGTCAAACGAAGAAGTTATGAATTTATAACGAAGTTTTTCTGTCCCGGCCTATTAAAAAATAAATAATAAAAATAAAGTTAAAATTAGCCGTCGGAGTCTAAACGAAAGTTGTAGAGCGTAGTCTCACCTTAGCGTGGATATAAAGAACGTCGAAAACGGAGTTCGTATGAAGAAGATATGAATGTCCGAAGTTTATTAAATATTTTGTATTTAATTTTAAATGGAAAATCCGGCATTATCCGAAGGAGTCACCGATCTGATCCGAAGTACGCCCCGCGTACAGCGAAGCATGACGACCCTCGCACTCGAGTTCTTCGGATGACGAACGCCATGACGATTTCGGACCTGTACGCCCCGCGTACTCCGATGCTCTAGCCTTCTATAAATAGGATGCGAGGGCAGCCGAGTTCTTTTGCTATTTTCTCTCTTCTCTCTCCCGTTTTGCATCGATTTGCTTGCCAGAAATACCCCGAAGCCCCGATATTATTCTCGAGCCCCGAAGCAAGTCCCGAGATCCCGAGATCCCGTGAAGTGCGATTCCCGAGCCGAAGCTCTGCCCGCGAGAAGTTCGATTTTTTGTGAAGATCTTCCAGATCTGCTGAGGATTACTACTTCTACAAGTCGTAGTGTTGTCCGATCATCTTCTGATCAAGTGAGTGTATACTACCTTTCATAAACACAATAATAATACAAGTATGGTTCGAGTGTATTAAGTATATTGTTGTTTATATGTGTGAGTATGTAGTTACTTTCTTCTAACGCATAAGCATGAAGTATTTTATACGAAATACGTGTTATGTGTATATTTTGTGTTATATGTGTGAATGTATATTCACTCTCTTCTATCTCATAGATCTGATTTGTTTTCTATGAAATACGTGTTATGTGTGTATGCCTCATCTGTTATGTGGAATATGTATTGATCAAAGCATGCTATACAGGTTTTTATTCATGTATAAAAATGTATATTTTTATCTACTAATATGTTGGGTAGAACATGGGTAGATAGTTGATGTGTAATAAACAGATGAGAGGCCTCGTTGTTGTTTGATTTAGTCATCTAGCGGAGTTTAGATGACGACCACGGACTTTTCTAGACAGTCTTGTGGAAACATTAGCAGGTTTGCCACCTGTAGGTGTTAATGAACTTGGGTGTTCATTCGTTGTACTCCATCCCCCTCATGGTTGCCTTATTTGACTTATATTGCTGAGGAACCCCCGAAGCATGTGTTGTCGCCCCGATGAAATATTCTTAGAATAGGTCCCTTATGTTAGTTGTCTTAGGGACATAAAGTGAGAATAACGGGAATGGGTAATTGGGTTATTGTTGGTTGGTGAAAATTAAATATGATTATTTATTGTGGGTTGAAAACCCTATATGCTCACCAGGCTCCCAAGCCTGACCCACTCAGTTTTATTTGTATTACAGGAAGTGGCGCGAGGGCATAAGATGGATGAACCATCAAGTTGTTTTGTTTACAAGTCTGTATATGTATATATTTGTTGAATGACTTGTAATGTTATCGTTTATGCTTATTGGTCTGTATCGGAACATGACACCCCGAGTTTTGATTATATAATGAAAATACATTTCTTTTATGAAATGCTTTGGTAAACATTGTTTTATCATGTTTTGTTTTTGGGAACAAATTCCGCAACTCTTTCAAATCAAAAGGATTTACTCTGAAATTATTTTAAAAGCATAAATGAAAATCGATCTTTTATGGCCGAGATTTTGGGGATGTCACAGTTGGTATCAGAGCATTAGTTTAAGCGAACTAGGAATTTGTAAGATTTCTAGACTTAAACTTAGAATGCTAAGTGAAGTTTTGAGATGTGTGTCTGTTATGTTTTAGACACGAGCACTAGTTTATTTTAGGAAAGTTGCCTAAAATGCTTTATGTGCTAAATGTTATATGTTGCCATATATGATATTATTTGTTCGGATCTATGGTCTGTTGCCGACCGGATCTAGAAACCTTATGTGTGTAGGATTCTAAGCATACGTCTACGATATTAGAACTAGCATGTAAACGTTTCGGGGTGATAAGGATGATTTGAATATCTATCGTGATCGAGGATCTAATTTCACCTTATTCGGTGTGTAGATCAAAATGGTGAGAACAAGAAGTGGAGTTGGAAATGCTAACGAAAACAGGAATCAACCACCAGTGATTGAACAAATATCTGTCGTAGCAGCAGCACCTGAGCCAATAACCATGGCTGGTGTGTAATTGATGATTCAGACGATGTTGGATCGTCAGATGGATGAAACTAGACGGTTGCTTCAACAGAATCGTGAAGAACTGTCAATTCGTGTGGAAGAGCCTGAATTAAATGAGGGGCACTCGGAAGGTGGAAACTTCAGTGGGTCTATTGGTCAAGCCAACCCACCGATAGTTAGGCAAGACAACCATGATGGAAGGAATGATGGAATGGGATGCAAGTACAAGGACTTTCTAACTTGCAAACCATCGACCTTCAATGGAAAGGAGGATCCGATTGGAGTTATGGATTGGATCTCCGAAATGGAGTTAGCCTTTATGACTTGTGGCTGCAGAGGCAAGTTGCAGACTATCTATGCAGTGCGTCAATTCCGAGGTGGAGCCGTTCGTTGGTGGAACACTCTAGGGAAGACTTTAAGCCCTAATGAGCCACTGCAATTGACATGGGCAGAGTTCTTGGTGCAGTTCAAGCGCAAGTTCTGCTCGGCTCAAAATCTGTTGGAACTAGAGAAGAAGTTTCTGACATTGGCGAAAGGCAGCATGTCAGTTGATGAATACACCAATAATTTCACCGATAAGATGGAGTTTGCCTTGCGTATCGTCCCAGACGAGCTGACAAAGGTGGACCGGTATGCGAAGGGACTCCCATGGGAGTATACGTCAGGCACATACTCTAGAGGCAACTATCTGGGCTGCCAAGTCTGTTGAGAACATGATCAAGGGGAGAACCACCGACAAGGTTGACGTTGGTGAGAAAAGAAAGTTTGAGGGAACTTCTGGTTCCGGTAAGAAAGGCAAATTTTCGAAATCTGATTCGAAAAAGTTTGGAGGAAAAGGAGGCGAAGCGAAGTGGTGTGATAAGTGTAAGAAAAAGCACTTTGGGAAATGTAGCGAGGATGTGACCTGCTACAAGTGTGGAAAGGTTGGACATTTTGCCAATGAATGTCAGAAAAACAAAAGGATGTGTTTTGGTTGTAATGAAGAGGGGCATATTTTGAAAGACTGTCCGAAGAAGAAAGAGGCAGCTAGGCCCAACATTCCACCAAAGCCGAAGGCGAGAGCCTTCCAGATGACACTTGAGGCCGCGAAAGATGAAGCTGATGTCGCTTTAGGTACCTTTCTCGTAAATGAATTACCTGCTCAAATTTTGTTTGATTCTGGAGCTAACTACTCCTTTATTTCGCATGGGTTTGGTAGAAAACTAGCTTTGCCTGTTGATAGACTAGATAATGCTTTATTAGTCGAAGTAGCTAGTGGAAAGTTTGTACCTGTTAGCCATCATATGAAAAACATCTTAATCGACCTTAATGGGAATAAGTTTCACAAGGAATTATTGCCTATCGAACTTAATGGTTTCGACATCGTTCTGGGAATGGATTAGCTTAGCGCCAATGATGCCGAAATTTTATGCAAGAAGAAGATAGTTAAAGTAAACCCGCCTGGGAAAGATTCGTTTATGGTGTATGGGGACAAACGGTGAGTGAATTCTGGAATCATTTCCCTAATGAAAGCCAGAAGGTGTTTGGCCAAGGGATGTACATCATATTTAGCATTCGTGATTGATGCTAAGAAAGAAAAGAAGGTGATGCAGAGTATTCCAGTGGTGTATGATTATCCAGAAGTATTTCCTGAAGATCTTCCTGGATTACCACCTAATAGACAAGTGGAGTTCAGAATTGACTTGTTACCAGGAACCACGCCAATAGCAAAAGCACCTTACCGATTAGCACCGACGGAGATGAAGGAGCTAATGATGCAACTTCAGGAGTTATTGGAAAAAGGTTTCATTAGACCTAGTTCATCGCCCTGGGGAGCTCCGGTGTTATTTGTAAAGAAGAAATATGGAAGTATGAGAATGTGCATCGATTACAGAGAGCTAAACAAGGCAACAATAAAGAATAGATATCCGTTGCCGAGGATTGATGACCTGTTTGATCAATTGCAAGGTTCGAGCTATTTCTCGAAGATCAATCTTAGGTCAGGATATCATCAGCTAAAAGTAAGAGAGCAATATATCAAGAAGAATGCATTCAGAACTAGATATGGACACTACGAGTTCTTGGTTATGTCGTTTGGACTAACCAATGCTCCGGCAGCATTCATGGATTTGATGAATAGGGTTTGTAATCCTTTCCTTGATAAATCCGTGATAGTGTTCATAGACGACATTCTGATTTACTCGAAAAGCCAGGAGGAGCATGGCAGACACTTGCGAGAAGTGTTGGAAGTTTTGAAGTAGGAGAAGCTGTATGAGAAGTTCTCCAAATGTGATTTTTGGATTCGTGAAGTCCAATTCTTGGGTCACGTGGTCAACCAAGAAGGGATAATGGTTGATCCAGCGAAGATTGAAGCTGTGATGAAGTGGGAACAACCGAAAAGTCCCACGGAGATTCGAAGCTTTTTAGGATTAGCCGGATATTACCGAAGGTTTATCCAAGGCTTTTCTTCGATCGCTACTCCATTAACAGCTTTGACCCACAAAGGAGCTACTTATGCTTGGAGTGATAAGCATAAAGAAGCATTCGAGAAGTTGAAGAAGAAGCTATGTGAGGCACCGATACTTTCTTTACCCAATGGAGTTGAAGACTTTGCTGTTTATAGCGATGCGTCTGGGGTTGGATTGGGTTGTGTTTTGACCCAAAGAGAAAAGGTGATAGCATATGCGTCTCGACAACTGAAGGAGCATGAAAAGAATTACCCGACTCATGATTTGGAGTTGGCAGCGGTAGTTTTCGCTCTGAAAATATGGAGGCATTACCTCTATGGCACGAAGTGCAAACTTTTTACTGATCATAAGAGTCTCCAATATCTCTTTAATCAGAAGGAATTGAATATGAGGCAACGACACTGGCTAGAATTACTTAAAGACTACGACTGTGAGATACTTTACCATCCCGATAAAGCTAATGTTGTTGCTGATGCTCTCAGTTGGAAAGTCAATCTTGAAAGGAAAAGGCCAAGAGCGTTGAGAATTGAAGTTGTCTCGACCATTGTGGAAAGTATAAAGAAAGCTCAAGAGGAAGCTTCTGAGAAAAATGACCGAAAGGAGGAACGTTTGGGTAAAACGTTGGTGTTTGGTACAAACGGTCATGGACTGAAGGTATTCCAAGATCGTATTTGGGTACCTAAGTCAGGAGGAATCAGAGATCTTCTGATGGAAGAAGCTCACAAAACCATGTACTCAATTCATCCTGGTAGCACTAAAATGTATAGGGACCTGAAACCCTACTACTGGTGGCCGACGATGAAGCTTGATGTTGCAAAGTATGTGGCTGAGTGTGTGACTTGTGCGAGAGTAAAGACACAACATCAAAAACCGTACGGGAGTTTAGAACCATTGCATGTGCCTATGGGTAAGTGGGAAGACATTGCTATGGATTTTGTCACTAAACTGCCCAGAACAAAGAATGGTCACGACATGATTTGGGTGGTCGTTGATCGATTCACTAAGAGTGCGCATTTCATAGCAGCCAAGGAGAAATGGTCTATGGAAAAGCTTGCGAATTCTTACGTGAAGGAAATTGTGAGGCTTCACGGTGTTCCGTTGACGATTGTATCGGATCGTGATAGCCGTTTCACCTCAAGGTTTTGGAAAAGTCTACAAGAGGAAATGGGTACCAAGTTATGTTTAAGCACAGCTTACCATCCGCAGACTGATGGTCAGAGTGAAAGAACGATACAAACACTTGAGGATATGCTAAGAGCATGTACCTTGGAATTCCTAGGTAATTGGGATGAACATTTACCTTTGGTAGAATTTTCCTATAATAATAGTTTTCACTCGAGCATTAAGATGGCACCTTATCAAGCTTTGTATGGACAGAAGTGTCGTATGCCGTCTTGTTGGCTTGAGGCTGGGGAAAAGCAGTTTATGGGACCGGAGATGGTTCATCAAACTGCTGAAAAGTTGAAAATAATTAGAGAAAGAATGTTAGCAGCTCAGGATCGTCAAAAGAGCTATGCTGACAAAAAGCGAAGACTGATGACTTTTGAGGTTGGAGATTCGGTTTTACTTAAAGTCTCACCGTGGAAGGGACTTATAAGATTTGGTAAAAGGGGAAAGTTGAGTCCAAGGTTTATTGGACCGTTCAAAGTTCTTCAGAGGATTGGGAACCAAGCTTACAAGCTCGAATTACCCGAAGAACTGAATGGAATTCACAACACTTTTCATGTGTGTTATTTGAGGAAGTTCACGGGAGAAGTTCCCGATATAATTCCATTTTCTGAATTGAGAATTGATGAGAACAAAAGGTTGATTGAAGAACCAGAGGCAATTGTTGACCGAAAGACTAAGAAGTTGCGACGCAAAATGGTTGGGTTAGTGCTTGTCCGATGGAAACACACGAATGGGCCGAATCTCACCTAGGAGACGGAGAGTGACATGTTGAGTCGCTATCCGCATTTGTTTGTTGATGTGTGATTCCGGGGATGGAATCATTCTAAGGTGGAGAGAATTGTAACGCCTGTGTTTTCGGGCTTGCCATTTTTAGCAATATAATAGTCTAGCTTAACCTTTGTAACCCATTTTGAAATAATAAGATTGTATTATTTAAGTATTGTGTGTTTTGTGCTTAATTGCTTAATTATGTGGTTTGATTAATTAAGAACAAAAATAAGCGTCAAAATTTAAGTGTAAAATAAACTTGATATCTTTGGATAATGTTGTAGTAGTTGAAACGAGGTTTCCGAATATATATATAGAACGTCCAAATCTGACTTCGTATGAGAAAGTTATGATTTATCGAAGTTTCGGCTTAGCGGTATGCAGCCAGTTATACTCGATTTGAGATCGAGCGGTTTTTATCCGAAGCAATCTAAACGAGGATCGAAGGACTCGTTGTTGGTATCGAAGCGATAAAAAGTTAGGCGAGAACGGACGTCAAACGAAGAAGTTATGAATTTATAACGAAGTTTTTCTGTCCCGGCCTATTAATAAATAAATAATAAAAATAAAGTTAAAATTAGCCGACGGAGTCTAAACGAAAGTTGTAGAGCGTAGTCTCACCTTCGCGTGGATATAAAGAACGTCGAAAACGGAGTTCGTATGAAGAAGATATGAACGTCCGAATTTTATTAAATATTTTGTATTTAATTTTAAATGGAAAATCCGGCATTATCCGAAGGAGTCACCGATCTGATCCGAAGTACGCCCCGCGTACAGCGAAGCATGACGACCCTCGCACTCGAGTTCTTCGGATGACGAACGCCATGACGATTTCGGACCTGTACGCCCCGCGTACAGGCGTACGCCCCGCGTACTCCGAGGCTCCAGCCTCCTATAAATAGGATGCGAGGGCAGCCGAGTTCTTTTGCTATTTTCTCTCTTCTCTCTCCCGTTTTCCATCGATTTGCGTGCCAGAAATACCCCGAAGCCCCGGTATTATTCTCGAGCCCCGAAGCAAGTCCCGAGATCCCGAGATCCCGTGAAGTGCGATTCCCGAGCCGAAGCTCTGCCCGCGAGAAGTTCGATTTTTTGTGAAGATCTTCCAGATCTGCTGAGGATTACTACTTCTGCAAGTCGTAGTGCTGTCCGATCATCTTCTGATCAAGTGAGTGTATATTACCTTTCATAAACACAATAATAATACAAGTATGGTTCGAGTGTATTAAGTATATTGTTGTTTATATGTGTGAGTATGTAGTTACTTTCTTCTAACGCATAAGCATGAAGTATTTTATACGAAATACGTGTTATGTGTATATTTTGTGTTATATGTGTGAATGTATATTCACTCTCTTCTATCTCATAGATCTGATTTGTTTTCTATGAAATACGTGTTATGTGTGTGCCTCATCTGTTATGTGGAATATGTATTGATCAAAGCATGCTATACAGGTTTTTATTCATATATAAAAATGTATATTTTTATCTACTAATATGTTGGGTAGAACATGGGTAGATAGTTGGTGTGTAATAAACAGATGAGAGGCCTCGTTGTTGTTTGATTTAGTCATCTAGCGGAGTTTAGATGACGACCACGAACTTTTCTAGACAGTCTTGTGGAAACATTAGCAGGTTCGCCACCTGTAGGTGTTAATGAACTTGGGTGTTCATTCGTTGTACTCCATCCCCCTCATGGTTGCCTTATTTGACTTATATTGCTGAGGAACCCCCGAAGCATGTGTTGTCGTCCCGATGAAATATTCTTAGACTAGGTCCCTTATGTTAGTTGTCTTAGGGACATAAAGTGAGAATAACGAGAATGGGTAATTGGGTTATTGTTGGTTGGTGAAAATTAAATATGATTATTTATTGTGGGTTGAAACCCTATATGCTCACCAGGCTCCCAAGCCTGACCCACTCAGTTTTATTTGTATTACAGGAAGTGGCGCGAGGGCATAAGATTGATGAACCATCAAGTTGTTTTGTTTACAAGTCTGTATATGTATATATTTGTTGAATGACTTGTAATGTTATCGTTTATGCTTATTGGTCTGTATCGGAACATGACACCCCGAGTTTTGATTATATAATGAAAATACATTTCTTTTATGAAATGCTTTGGTAAACATTGTTTTATCATGTTTTGTTTTTGGGAACAAATTCCTCAACTCATTCAAATCAAAAGGATTTACTCTGAAATTATTTTAAAAGCATAAATGAAAATCGGTCTTTTCTGGCCGAGATTTTGGGGATGTCACTATATATATATATATATATATATATATATATATATATATATATATATATATATATATATATATATATATATATATATATATATATATATATATATATATATCAAATGTACCATTGTTAATTTTTCATCATCTTTAAATAGAGATTCATACTAATATATAAAAAATGAACTGTTTTTTTTTAAAAAAAATCACTTCGTTTTCCTTGTTTTCTGAAAAGTTAAGATTTATTTTTTATCGATTAAAATTATTAAATATATCAAAATTCATTTTTTAGCACTCTTTAAATATAGATTTATATTGATGTTAAAAAATCAAAATTTCAACTTAGATTCACATTGTAAATCTGTTGAAAGCTGAATTACTTTTAGTTTATATTTATAGTGTGAATAATTATAAGTCAAATTTACAATCCTCAAAACTAAATTATATACAGTTGAGATTCACATTGTGAATAAATTCACTTATGAATTTTTCAAAATTAATTAGAGTAATTTACACGAATGGTCCTTATGGTTTAAGGTAATCTGCGTGTTTGGTCCCTAACTTATTTTTTTTAATTCGGAAGGTCCCTATAGTTTGTTTTTGTTGCGTGTTTGGTCCATGTCTTTCCTAAAAAGACTATTTTGCCCTTGGTTTTTAATTTATTTAAATAAACACACCCTTAACCCCACTCCCCTCACCTTATCTTACCTACCCCGTCATTTTTCCTTATATAAATAATAGTCTTTTATGTAAGACAAGGACCAAACGCGTAAAAAAACAAACAGTAGGGACCAAGCGCATAACAAAAACAAACAGTAGGATCTTCTGAGTTAAAAAAAATAAGTTCAGGACCAAACTTACAAATTACCCCAAATCATAGGGACCATTCGTGTAATTTACTCTAGATTAAGAAAAAACTTACTTTGTTTTTTTTTTGTTTTTTAATATTTAGGTTTCTTTTTTGTCAAAAAAAATAAAACAAATATATCAATATTCATAAATTTCTGTACTCTCGAAATAGACATTCATATTGAAGTATAAACAATATTTTTTTTACTTTGAAATTAGCTTAAATTCACATTGTGAAACATTATGATTCTATTGAGATTCACATTGTGAATCTGTTGAGATTCACATTGTGAATGTATTAAAAACTAAATTATTTTCGGTTAAGATTCACAATGTGAATATTAATAAGTCAGATTCACTTTGTAAATTCTGAAAACTGACAGTTCAGATTCACAATTTGGATAAATTCACTTATTGATTTTATAAAACTAATTTAGGAGTGATCAAATCGTTAATACATAAATTTCACTAAATTTATTATTAAATGATCAAAGAGTTAAAATTGTAAGTCATATTCACATTGTGAGTGTTAAATCTAAAATATTTATAGTTCAAATTTCAAATCACACTATGAATCTGAATAGATCAATATGATTTATTTTTAATTTTTTTACCGATGTTGATGTCTATTTATAGAAGACAAAAATTCAAAAAGCTTGGTATATTTAGTTTTTTTTTTGTATAATAAATAAACCTAAATATTGAAAAAAAAAAAAAGACTAAACTGCACAAATGGTCCCTGTGGTTAGCTGAAAATTGCCACTTTGGTCCAAAAGAGTTTGGACTAGCACCACAGGTCCAAACTTTTCATTTTATTGCAAGTTTGATCCAATTTGCTTTAAACTATTTTATAATGACGATTTTACCCTTACCTTTTACTTTTTCAGTTTTATTTATTTATTTAAATATTTGATTGATTAAAAAAATAAAAAAGAATAGAAATCTCTCTCTCTCTCTCTCTCTCTCTCTCTCTCTCTCTCTCCTAAACGCCCACTTTTTTTGTGAAACCCAAAAGGAGGAAGCGACCTCAATCACCCAGTCATCGGAGAAACACCATCTAATCACCCCTCGTTGCTGCTTCATTCCCTAACCACCGGCGACACCAAGAAATACCCCAAAACCACCGAGGACCACCTTGCTCCACCACGTCACTACCGCAGCTGCCCACCACCCTCTATTCCTCCACTGCCTTTACCGATTAAATTCTCAATGACTGATTTCAGTTAAGCTTTTGATTTAAATCATAAATTTCACAACGAAACGAAAATCACATTTCAAGACACCCATATAATTTCCCTTGTCTAGTTTGCAGATCTGGGTATACAACTTCAAGATCTCTTTTAATCATTTCATCTAGGGAGTTGTGAAGACTGAGGAAGCTAGAGAACTTTTAACAACCACTTTATGAAGACGATGTCAAGCTTTGTTGTTACAAAAGAAGATTTCCCAATTGAATCCTTCAGAAGACGAAGAACACCACCCACTTCCCCTTCATCTGTCTACATCTCTCTCCTTCTCTTCCTGCCCCCTTCTATTTTCCTGAAACCCTAACACCACCTCCTTCTCCTTTCAAGATCTGTAAGAACGAGTCTAGATTAGGGTTTCATTTTGGTTTCAAGATTTGAAACCCTATCACCACCATTATCCTGGTGAAGGTTTACGAAACCCTAACAATGGCGTCGGAGGTGAAGAAGGTTTAGATGACGATGTATTTATGCAGATGGCAGACCTTCGATCTTCTTGTTTGTTTTCAATCTTTTGATTCGTCTGACCACCTCCCCAGTATCGGATCTGTAGGAGAAATGGAGAGAAAGGTAGTGTTTCACCTCAGATGAGAGAAGAAGAAGAAAAGAAGAAGAAGAAGAAGAAGAAGAAGAAGAAGAAGAAGAAAAATGGTGTTACTGTTGGATCTATGATGACAATGTTGTTTTACAGATGTAGGTGTTGACCGGTGGTGTCGTGGTGGTGGAGGTTGTTGTGTTGGTCGGTGTTGGTGGTTGTATTGTTGACTAATGATGGTGGCGTTGATGAAGGGGGTATAAGGTGGAGAGAGAGAGAGAGAGAGAGAGAGAGAGTATTTTTCTTTTCTTTTTTGTTCTTTTTATTTGCATAATAAATAAATTTACAAAAAAAATATACAAGGGCAAAATCGTCATTATAAAAGAGTTCAAAGCAAAGTGGACCAAACTCGCAACAAAATGAAAAGTTTGGACCTCCAGTGCTAGTCAAAACTTTTTTGGACCAGAGTGTCAATTTTCAGCTAACCACAGGGACCATTTGTGCAGTTTAGTCATATTCACATTGTGAGTTAAAATTGTAAGTCATATTCACATTGTGAGTGTTAAATCTAAAATATTTACAGTTCAAATTTCAAATCACACTATGAATCTGAATAGATCAATATGATTTATTTTTAATTTTTTTACCGATGTTGATGTCTATTTATAGAAGACAAAAATTCAAAAAGCTTGGTATATTTAGTTTTTTTTTTGTATAATAAATAAACCTAAATATTGAAAAAAAAAAAAAAACAACCAAACGGTGTGGGGATTTTTTTCAAAAAAAAAAGTTTATTTTTTTATATATCAGTATGAATCTCTAAAGAAAGATAATAAAAATAATGAATTTTGGTATATACCGTTTTTTAATAAAAAATATGGCATAAAAAACGTAAAACGAAGTGAGTTTTTTGGTATAATATGGTGCATTTACGTCCATCATAAAAGTTGGTATTCCTTAGTCATTGATCATTATAATTTATGACGTTCACGATTGGTTCTTTGAATCCTTGTTAGTAAATGTTTTTTCTATTAAACACACACACACACACACACACACACACACACACACACACACACACATATATATATATATATATATATATATATATATATATATATATATATATATATATATATATACTAGTAGGATATCCGCGCGATGCGACGGCACGAGATAGTTTCTTTCTACAGATAGTTTTCATGTGGCGATTGGTTTCTTTTTCGTGTCAGGTAGTCCGTTTCATCCTTTTGGGGGATTGTTGTGTGTCAAATAGTTCCTTTTAGCATATAGTTTTCATGTGTGAATTAGTTTTCTTTTCGTGTCATGTAGTTCGTCTTTTGGTGGATTGTTTTGTGTCGAATATTTCCTTTCAACGAATAATTTATAGTTAGGTACGCAGATGCGGGGCATAACAGTTTCCTATCAAATAAGTGATTAAATATGTACAAAAAACATAAATGACTAAATGTGTATAAAAATAATCAATGACTAAATGTGTACACAATCTAAATAATGTTACCTTTTAAGTGCATTGTCCCTAACAAATATCGAAAAAAAAATACCTACTTTGAAAAAAGGACGATGAATTTGCTTTCGCCGACTATTTTCTATTAAAAATAAAATTACGTTGTTTTCTGTGAATATGATTTTTTTGATACATTTATTTTTGTTAAACGAATATTAAAAATCTATATTCATCAATTACGAAAAATATTATGGTACTTGTAAACAATCTATTCTTGTCGTTTGTTAGGTGTGTTGTGAATCAACACTTTCCTTTGTTTTAATCACAATCGAATGTCTTCTTTTGTTTAAGCTTTCAGTAAAATTTCCGAAAGGAAATAAGAAGCTAGAGATAGGAAATGGATTTGATGGGATAGCCTCATGAGTTGTAGATACATGACTTGAAGGAACGTATATACACATGAGTTTAACATATAATTTTAATTATTGGAAAGTTTACAAAGTTTATAACATATCATGTGGGTAATTTAACATGCAGACCACATTTTCTACACATTGCAAGTAAATAATAAACCATCATGATTTCTATGATTATTTTAATATGATCCGACTCCTAGTCATCATAGACCAACTTTTTTAATTTTGAATTCCACACCTTTTTTTGTAATTGTAGCTCTGATGGCCCATTGAATGTTTAACTCATAAGAAAATAACCCAAATTAATATGTTTAGCCCACACTAAAATCGAATAATATTTTCCCCTAATGTTACGTTCACTTGTGCAGTCGATGAAACAAAGGTAGAACACGCCTCGTTTTCTTCTCCCTCTTCTTTTCTTGTTTCAATTCTTGACTCGGAAATCCGGTTGGTGGAGGTTCGACTGGAGGGCAAAGGCTATTGAACAGGTAAATGTCCGGAGAAGAAGGAGGTAGTGTTTCACAGTGGATATCGGATGTGCCTAGCTACTGATCTACATTATGTTGGAGGTGTTCGGTATTGAGGTTCTCGCTTATGGCATGGGCGGTGGGTTAAGGATGATAAAAAGAGGATGATGGTGGTTTACGGCGATGGTTGTGGTTACATATTTTTATGTATCAGCCTCTCAAGTAGCCTATAGAAGCAACCATGTAATCAAGCTTAGAGTAACTCGGAACAAAAATCTTCAAGAATCTACGCATTAAGGCGTTTAATGAATACTATTAATACAGAGATATTAATTGACATGAGTAAAACATTTGAATTTCATATTGTTGTGTATGTAAGTCCATATAACTTAGAATCCTATAAACCTTATCAACACTCAATAAACATCAAATGCCAAAGCTCTAGCATTTCCAGTTAACAAAAATCAATTTCATTAAATAAAATTTACAATCTTATTTATTGTGTTAAGTTTGTAAGGGTTAGCAAACAATTTAAATTATACAAATAAAATTTATATAAGTGTCGGGACCAAAATCACTCGAAAAATCAAGTATTTCCTCGAAAATCAGCAAAAACTCGTTCAACCCCTCGTTTTAGGCCGAAAACCCTCGGGCCGAGAACCCATCTCCGGCCGAAAACCCAATCGATATAAAGGTTTTTCACCCGAAACTTGTTCATTTCTTCACATTCTTACCCTAAAACTCTCTTAATTTGCTCCTAAGGATCTCTCAAGAACATTCATATCTTCAAGAACAATCCTTTGAATCTTCATATTCTTCACCAAGAACACCAAGAACAGTCTTCATATCTTCAAAGGACCGAAAACATCAGCAGAACCGAGAACACGTTTTCGGTCGCAAACCCGTGTTCGGTTGTGAACACCCTTGGAACCGAAAACCCCTTTGACACTTGCATCATTTTCAGTAACTATTACTAACATAAAGACAAGTGTTTTCTAACAATTTAAATTAATGGTTCTGCTAATTTAAATACAATTATGAGTTTAATCATCATTAGGATTTTGTTAATTCCACGTACAACAACTCGAGGGTCATCTTTGCAGTCCGTTGTCCAACTGCAAGCACAAACTAACTGTGAGTTCATACCCCTACATTTTCACTGTTTTTAATGTATTCAGGGGGAATACAAGTAAAACACAAGGATTTTTGTGTTTTTATACAAAAATTTCAAACAGATTTACAAACTTTTGCAATCGATACAAACCGAGAAATCACTACATTTTATAAAAATATTCAGATATTTTTAACCCTTATGTAACATGCTGAGCATGAGGGTAGTTTTCAACATACAACTAAAATTGAAAAGTTTTTCAGTACAATACCTAACATACAATCAAACTATAGATGATATAGTTTGGAAACATTCAGAACTTATACAGATCTCAATACATGAACAAGAACATACATACAAAACTATAATATGTACAGTTTGGGAATTCAATATACAGTTTTACTAATTCAAGAGCCTTACACAGTAACGAACATATAAACTATGGTAGGTATAGTTTATTGTATACAATACTATTTCCTGAATACAAGAGTACAATACTAAATAATTATTTAAGTATAATTATTTTACTCTACAAGTCATACATACAGTTTCAAGTACAAGAAAACAATACAACACTACACGTAAACTAGTTAATACAGGGTTGTGAGGCACTACTTCAATTGTACCCTCCGGGGGTATGGAACTAAATCCTATTACAGTATAACCAAAGTCTTCTGGAGGAAGAGCGTGAGATTTGTGTATAGATCTATACGGGACTGACAATCCCACACCTGAACTGCTAGCTATAGTTAGGCAGGCATGCCTGGGGTGACAAATGTCATAACACCCGACGCCTGAAGAACGTCGTAGACGTCACTAGGTCACATCAAGCATGGTTATACCAAACTAACAACAATATAAACTAACCATATGTTTACAGGATTTCAATTCTTCAAATAGTTTTATGTTAATTAATAGAACTACTATACACTACACTGGAGGATTCCATGGATTTCAAACACATGGTTTTATTTTAAATAATAAAACTACTATACATTATTGGTGTAAGCCAGGGTTTCATACAAAACACACTATATATACTGGTGGTAGCCAGGGTTTTCTAACAGAACAACACTATACATACTGGTGGTAGCCAGGGTTTTCATACGAAACACCACTATACATATTAGTGTTAGCCAGGGTTTTCATAAAATACATTACTTTACATTACGGGTGGTATCCAGGGATTTCATACAAGAGTTTTCATACAATACAATACAAATACAGCTGGTGTTAACCAGGCATACATACTAATACTTTCAAACACAAACACACAATCCAGTAACGAACGTACATTTTGGTCTTAGGGTTTAGAGTAAATTACTGAAATCATCCCTGTGGTTTAGTCAAAATTGCATGTTTGGTCCCTAACTTTTTTTTGCACTCGGATCGTCCCTGTGGTTTATTTTGTTGCGTTTTTCGTCCCTGTGGTTTGATTTTGTTGCATTTTTCGACCCTTACATACATAAAGTTAGGGACCAAACATGCAACTTTTACCAAACCATAAGGACGAAAAACGCAACAAAAGCAAACCACAGGGACAATCCGAGTGCAAAAAAAAGTTAGGGACCAAACGTGCAATTTTGACCAAACCACAGGGACGATTTCAGTAATTTACTCTAGGGTTTAAGACTACTTTTTACTATAAAAGAGAATACTGGATTTTCTTAAGAACAAGAAAACATTTTTATGGATTCATAGACATATTTTCATTACAAAAGCATACTTATGAACTCACCAACTTAAATATTGATACACTTTCAAAACCACTTGTATTCCTAAGGAACATGTAGACAGGTACACCCACTGATTTTGAGAAGACGGAGCGTTATAGAGTCTCGTCTTTTATTCTTTTGTTATACATTTTTATTGTCATACAAACTACTTTATGAACAGATGCAAATACAATATTTATGAATGTAATGGTTGTGATTGCTTTGATTATTATTATACAATTATTATGATACTATACATGACGTCCTCCACCCCCGAACATTTTCGCCGTTCCGGTTTGGGGGTGTGACAGATTGGTATCAGAGCATTGTTTATAGTGAACTAAGTATATCAAACCTTACAAGATATACAAATATAAACACAATGGGGATGTAGCACTCTGAACGAAAGGTATACTTTTAAAATCTAAGTATTTTATAATAATTATACAAACATACATACATACCAGAAACATTATCACATGGAGAACAAAACAAAAGTATTTAGATGATGGACACTATGGTTAAACCTGGATAGTTATGTAATCATATCTGGGATCAATATAGCCTGATCAACTATATTTATTTGAGATACGACCAACATGTGTTTGGGAGTGATTGTGGTGTTGTAGCAAGTCTAAAACCTACCAAACTCTATACAAGAGAAACACTAGAACATAACGTACAAACTAAAATACCATAGGAGTATTTTATAACTCTTCGATACTAGAGCCAAACACATTGTACAGATTTCATTTTAAGTGTTTCTATTACTTTCTCGGCGATTGTTTACTTTTATTAGTAGACTTCCACTGTAAAGCGCTTAATAGAACACTCTAACTGTCAGGCTGAGATATATCTTGTTCAATATTACCTAACTCATAACTGCTATAATGGACTTATCTTCATTTTTCTCTTGAATTATTCTAGAGAAAGATGCCTCTGAAGAAGTCCAATCGAAAGGACAACAATCCTCCAACAAACCCGCCACCGCTACCTCCTCAATATGACCTTACTGTTTTCTAGGCAGCAGTTACAGCCGTCGTGGCTGCCGTAATGTCACAAATTAACGCAAATGGCACTAGAGGGGTGGGTAGTGGTGCCAACCCCTCTAACCTAGGTGACAGTCATGGACACACAAATGAGTGTTCATATAAGGACTTCATAAATGCCAAACATTGATCCTTTGATGGCACTGAAGGAGTCATTGCACTAACTCATTGGTTCGAAAAGACTGAATCAATCTTTGAGATCTGTGCTTGCCTCGCGAGAAGTAAAGTGAAGTTTGCAGCCTGCACCTTCACCGACAGAGCACTAACTTGGTGGAACAGCCAAGTCAAATATGGATGCCATGAGTTGGGAGGATTTGAAGGAACTAATGCTTGCTGAATACTGCCCGCGGGGCAAGATGCAAAAGTTGGAGTAAGAGCTTTGGAGTCTGAAAAATGAAAGGTTCTGACGTCGCTGCATACACTGCTAGTTTCAGCAACCTGGCTCTTCTGAGTCCCAGGATGGTCACCCCGGAAAGCAAGAAAGTTGAGAGATACATATGGGGATTGACATTCCCAACTCAAAGGAATGTCTTAGTTGCTAAACCACTCACATTCAATAGCGCCAAGCGTCTATCGCAGACCTTGATAGATCACGGGGATAACTATGAACCCGTAGCAGAGTCGTACATCTTGACTCTCCCATCTCTTAGATCTCTCAGGTAGTCAGGGTAGCTTCGTAACCAATGCCTCCTCTTTTGGCAGTAGAAATATATGGATTCTTCTAGAATGATACACGGGACTATCTCAAACTCAGCCTTTCTCTTGCATAGATAAAACTTTTCTGGACCTCCAATATTGTCATTGCCCATAGAAGGTTGGGATATTGATTTGTAACGCCCTGTTTATTTAAAAATAAATAAATAAATAAATGTGTAGAAGCCCTAAAATGAATAATAATTGAGCGAGGTGTAGTTTCGAGGAGTTAAAAGTTATAATTACAAAAGTCAGGGTGTGTTTGGTAATTAATGGACTTAAATTGAAGATATTTGAAGGCTTAAGGGCTTATTGGTAATAAAGGGATCTGTTATGAAAGGAATTTATGGGATCAGGGTTTAAAAGGTAAATTTTGGATTGATGCTGGAAATAATATGGGGAGGAGGGACCAAAAGTGTATTTTTGGTAGGGTAGTTTCATTTGGAGCTACGGGATATATCTGATCCCTTCATCCTCTCGTCAAAAAAAGGAGGTGCAGCCAAAGAACCTTAACCCTAGATCGTGTTTTCTCCAGCCGCCACCCGATACCTCTCTCGTTTTTCCAACTGGATGAAGCCTCGAACGCCGACGACTGCTGCCTCACCATCGATATGCCATCATGGTCTTGTTGCCGGTGAAGACACGCTCCCACTGTTCCATTGCCGCCGATATAGAAGCTGAGGACCGCCAAGACTAGGGCCGACGAAGATGTGGGATTCGAAGCCCGAGCCATCGCTGTGAACGAGATAGATTGGTCGGACCACAGCCAACCTTCGACCGACGATGTTGCTGCCGGAGAATCGCCATTTTTGGGCTCCGACCATCGTTTGCCACCTATGGTGGCTGAGTTGGGAAAGTTTCAGTCTCCGGATCGTGGTTGCGTGTGGATGCTGTTCGTTTGCTCGGATGAGGGACAAGAAAGACCACCGCCACCACCATTGGGTGGTGGCTAGCGTCACAACCGCCGCTGCTGTTGCTTTTTAGTGTTGCTGCCGCCGCCGTATGCCACCAAGGGGAGGTGGCTGAGTTCGTTTTGCAAGAAGAAATTATATGTGTGTGTTTATTGCAGTTTAGTGGTGTTTGGGTGTTTAGTCTAGCCGGATATAGCAAGGAAGCCACTACCACCACCATGAGGTGGTGGCTGCTGCCAAGCGCCACCACCGGCCACCATGGTGTGGTTGGGTGTGTGTGTATTAGTTAGTGTGTGTGTGTTAGTGTGTGTGTGGTTACGTTTTGATCAAACATTGTAATTGTAATTAATTTGGTTAATAATAAAAATAGTAGTAACCACCACCGTAAGGTGGTGGCCGCCGCCGTGAGCCGCCATCGACCACTACTACCCGAGGTGGTAATGGGTGGTGCCCCGCTAGCAAACCCTAATGGGCTTAGAGATTTGGTTTTGGGCCTAATTGGCCATGTTTGGGTGGAAAACCCTAATTATGAGTATTGGGCCTTAGACTTATTGGACCCACTTTTGGGCCATTGAGATGGGATTGTGTATTAAGCCCAATCACTCCATCTCATTTATCTAGTAGAGTAAAGAACTTAATGGACTAAGTCCTTAATGAGCTAATTGAGAAAATACTAATATTTGAGAGATTATCAGCACACACACGAGAATTATTTAATAAGTGAATATTAAATAATAATCATTGGCAGGAATTAATGTAAGCAATAATGGACTTAATGGATTAAGTCCTTAATGGAATAAGTCCCTAGTGTGTTAAGTCCTTAGTAGGTTAAGTAAGAATCACTTAACCCTAGTTATCATTTGATGTGAAACCCTAATTTCACTTGGGCTTTGTGTTGGGCCATCCGAGAATAATTAAATGGGCTAGAGTAATTAGTTGGGCTCTAGGGTAAGGCCCATATGAAGGATTAGGCCCAATTTGGAAAATTGGGCCATAGATGGGCCATAGTTGGGGCCTAGATGGTTGTATGATATTGGGCCCTAGAATGATACATGTTGGACTGGACTGATTAATTGGGCCTTAAGGGATGCCCATGTAGAGGTTTGGGCCCAATTTGGAAAATTGGGCCATATGTTGGGCTTTGATCCCTAGTTGACTTTGGGCCTATGGATTGGGCCTTGGGCTTGGGTAAGCCAAGCTAGGGGTAATGTAGTAATTATCCAAAGCATGTATTTTTAGTTATGTGTTAGAACCCAATTATTAATTGGGTGTTATTTGGTGTTGACAGTTCGGGAATCTGTCAGCCAGTAGCTGGGGTGGAGTCTGCGGGACTTCAGCAGTGTGGGATTGTGTCTGCGGGACTTCAGCAGTTTGAGGTGAGTTTCCTTCCAGTAGGAACGGGTCTAACGCCACAATGTCGGCCCGTACAGTTAGCAGTAGTTTCCGGACTTCGGTCCGATGCAGTAGTTAGTATGTTTGATGCCTTCGTGGCTCAGACAGGATTATGTGTTATGCGTTATGTGTTCCGGGAAACGGCCCGATGCAGTATGCAGTATATGTGTTTATGCTAGTTGATATGTTATGATATGCTATCTTCAGTCAGTTTCCGGACATCGGTCCGATGCAGGGGGCAAGGCCCCAGTTAGTCCGGACTTCGGTCCGATGCAGGGGACGGGGTCCCAGTCAGTTTCCGGACTTCCGTCTGATGCAGGGGGGCAAGGCCCCAGTTAGTCCGGACTTCGGTCCGATGTAGGGGACGGGGTCCTAGTCAGTTTCTGGACTTCGGTCCGATGCAAGGGGCAAGGCCCCAGTGAGTCTGGACCTCGGTCCAATGCAGTGGGCAAGGCCCAGTATGTGCTTATATGTATTGTTTGGTATGTGGTAGTTTGGGGGAGCTCACTAAGCTTCGTGCTTACAGTTTCAGTTTTGGTTTCAGGTACTCAGTTTTCAAAAGAGGAGTTCGGGAAGATTGCAGTGCACACACCATTTGCTCGGCCTGGGATGTTTATACTCTGATATATTTGGCAGTTGTTATGATATTTTGAGATACATAGCTTATGATTTTTACATGAGGTTCATCGACTATGGTTTTTATTATTAAATTAAATGAAATTTTCAGACTGTGTACTTGGGATGTTTCATGATTTATCAGAAAAATTTGCTCAACCAGTGCACCAAATCATTGCTGATTCAGCAGCAATAAGCAAATAAGTCAAATCAATGAGGGCCACGTCGTGGTCCACCACATAGTACTCTCTAATGAAGTCACTACATGATTCGGGAAGTGATTGAAGAACGAAGACAACAACCAACTTCCTTGAGACATCGACACCCAACATTCCCAATCTATCAATATGTAACTTCATATCCAAGAAGACATGAGCACATACAGACTTTCCATCTTCGTGTTTGTTTGCCAACAAGGCTTGAGTGACTTTGAACTTTTCAAGTCTTCGAACACGTGGGTCAGGGAGAATTATTGGAGGAGGTGGAGGAAGTGAAGAATGATTTCCATTTCCACAATCCAATCGTGGAACATCATCTTCAAGCAGAAAACTTTTTCCAACGGATTCAGGAAGATCATAATTGATAAACTTTGACATCTACAAAACGGGAGATATTCAAGTTAGTTTATTGAGTCCTTAATAAAACACCCAAATGAGATATTAAGGCTAGGACCCAACATAATATTCTACAACTGGAAGACGGATGTCGTAATCCAGTTGCAGAATATTTGAAGGTAGGTAAATGACGATTTTGCAATTTCCACCATGAAAAACGAAAGGGAAACTTAAGTTTTAAATGAATTGAAACTCCTAGATCTTTTGAGATACATTGAACTTTTCAATGGCACGTTTAATCTCGATTATACCCTTCAAGTTTGTGACTGGGATGTCGAGGATCACAAACAAGGTGTGAATAACCATGCAAATTAGCTTGGTACTCTCGAAGATGTCTATCACCTAATCAATGTGCCGGTTAACCACACACGCTCCATTGATCTATGATAATCTATGAGCTACCCATTGACATCCTTCATTGGTCCCATATTAGTATGTTGGTTAACCACAAATGCTCCACTAACGACCAACAAGGTGCAATGTGCAATTTCATGGATTAGCACCAACTCCACATTTTTCCTAAAGTAACTAAGATTTGGGAATTTATAAAAGTGTTTAGTTACTTCGTATTTCATTATACTTATAATGGAAGGTTGAGTCCTATCCTACCCGGTCGGCTAACGACCCTCCACTAGTCAAGAGGGCGGTGGGTAAGAGTGGATACCCATTCAATCGCCATTTTATAGGCAATTTCCTTAAACACCCCTTATAGACCAGCTTCGTGAATGAGGCCTACTAACTGTAAGACTGACTCTTTACTCATACATATATAATATTAGACTTTTAATTTTATATAATAGTATATGGATGTATTTCACACTTTTAAAATATTAGGTGGTCTAATTTAATAAATTATACTTTGGATTTAATTAAACTTAAACCATATCATTATGGATTTGTTAACTCTCTTTTAATTATAAACTTAATTAATAAATAAAGCCATAAGGGTGTAATTTAAACCTTTTCAAAATACTAGGGTTTTAGAATTTAATATTTCAAAATTAAAAACTTTTTAATTAAATTTTAAATTCCAAAACTCAAGGACATATTTTGAAACCTTTCAAAACATTAGGGCTTAACTATTTAAATTTCAAAAACTAAAACATTTAAGTTCAAATTTAAACTATAAAACCTAAAGGGTGTAAATTGAAACTTTTCAAACTTACTAGGTCAAATATTTGACTCATAATAATCCTATATTATCCATATTTAACCAAATCTATTAATTCTGATAAGGATAATCATTCCAAACATAAAAAATTGATTTTAGGCAATAAAAACGAGTTTTGGTCATTATTCTTAACAAAATCTGCTCAAAAAATCGAAAATCCCGGCAATAGCACCCTGGACTCGCTGAGTCCACTGATGGACTCGCCGAGTTCAGGCGACTTGCCGAGTCCACTAATGGACTCGCCGACTCGGCATCCCAGACAACAAAAATTTGACTTTTTGATCCTTTGGCAGTTCACTTTTGCATCTATTCAACTAGAAAAACAACCATTCTCTGATACCACTGATGGGTTAAGAGCATAACATCATTCCTATGGTGTTCATGAAACCCTAATTGCTTTGATCTAGGTTTTTCTAATTTGAACATACAACACTGAATACCAAAGCAATAAACCCTATGAACTAGCATATAATTCGAAATTGACATATGATTAGGGTTATCAACATTAACTTGATTGTTATGTAGCAATAACAATCACAATCCTTCTTGATCTTGACTTCTAAAATCCTAGTGCCTCAAATGTTGCACCTCTAATGGAATCACAAACATTCAATGCAACAAGATGACTTGGAGATGGAAGGATTTCGGCTAGGGTTTCTCATAAAACTCATGGGGGCTGAAAATCCTATGTAAAGGCTTCCTTATATAGTTGTGTGGGCTGCTAGGGTTTCTGAAGGAAACCCTAATTCCTGCTTAAGGCCTAAGCAGCCCATGGATTCCTTCCTTAGAGCCCTTGGACGAAATCTTATGGGCTTCCCCATAAATTTCGTCCACTCCACTCTATGAGTCCATCAGCCCAACTAGCAACTAACAGTTAATTGCAATATCAGTCCCCTCTATTTAATCAGTCTCTTTTGATCAAAAAAATTAATACCAAATTAATTTCTGATAAATACTAATTAAATAATATGATTTCCAAATAATATATTAAACTTGTAATATATTAATAAAACCATTTTCGAGTACCAATTTATTATTCATATAATAAATTATACTCTCTCTCCTCTTGTCATCCTATCAAGTTGCATGAGTGAAGGCAACCCAAAAGGACCATGCTCATAATCGGGTCAAGTACATACCAAAATAGTTATGGGCTTAGACACCTAATCCAACAACACCTTCATCGAAGGTATAGAAGGATCAAGATCACATTTTTATGGATCTTAAAAGCTCCATAATAGATAAAGTTTCCAACTTTATCTATTAGAATGATCTAAACCACCAAGATCTAGCCTTTAAGCATCAAAGGGACCAAAAGTGCATCCTTTTCAACTTAATACACTAAGTCCAAGTCTCCAACCTTCAGATCTGAATCATAATGATGTTTAGATGGATAAAGTTTCAAACTTTATCCATAAAAAGGTTACAAACTTTCAATATCTAAATCCACTAAAATGACCAAAAGCTTATAACATCCAAAACTAGCTTGATCTAACAACTGCATCATTAAGATTCAAACTTCATACCTCTAGAAGATAGATCAACGTGAACAAAGTCCAGATCTACAAGCTCCAAAGCAGCCAATACTTCTCCAACAAGTTCCTAGCCTTCTTCTCCAAGGTGCACCATGCATACTTCAAAGCACTCAAAAACACGTTCTTTTAGCTCACAAGGCTCATCTAGGGTTAGGGTTTCATGGAAGGGGTGTTGGAGGGGTGGGGCTGAGAATGGAATGGTTTTGGGGGGAGTTAAGGAGCTTAAATAGGGCTCAAACCATGAAAATAGGGTTTGAGCACTAATTGCATACGCCCAACGTACTCCTGGTACACCCAGCATACTCAGGATTCCCATAGTATGCCTAGCATACACCTCCTTGTACGCCCAACACACTCAGTTTGGCCCAAAACCACCCAAACTTCAAACGGTCATAACTTCTTCGTTTCAACTATGATTTCAATGATCTTTATATCCGCAGAAAGGCATTGAGGAGATATACAACCTTATCTAATTACTTTGACTTAAAACAATTCGAACTAAAATCCATAATTCATAAAAGAAGTCTGAAACACTACTTCCTATTTCACCCTTTGACTCCAACGCATAAATTGAACTCTTGGATCACACAATCTACATTATCCACATCCAAATGGGTCTAAACCTCTTATTACCAAATCCTAAAGCCTTTTCATACTTGATCATCCTTTCACGGTCCTAAATTATGAAACGACCCGAAATAGGGTGTTACACTTATGTGGTCATCATACATTAGAAATCAGGAAATAAAACTTTGACAATGAGATTGATTATAATCCATGTCTCATGTATGTATGATATCTTATAGATCAGATTGATATTTGATCACTTATCTTAGGACACATGACTAACTTGGTCAGATTTCGACAACGGCTTTTGGAAGCTACAATTTGCTGAACAGTTTGGAAGTTATATTGGCAGTTATAGTTGCAGACTTATCCAAGTGGGGGCTATTGGATTGGGTGTCTAAGCCGATAACTATAATTGGTATAAAGTTGAATTGATGGTAGCACAGTCCTTTTGGGTTACCCTCAAACCTAGCAATTGAATAGGATAACTTTTAGAGAGAGAGAGAGACTGATTTATTAATTTATTATATGGTTAATATATTAATTGTAAATCAAAATAAATAGTTTGTTAATATATTATGAGAACATATATTAATTAGAAATAATATTATTTAAATAATAATTAATCAGAAATTAATTAAAATTAATTTTGGATTAATAGATCTAATTAAAAGTGCATGGACTAAAGTGTAAATATTCAGTAATTAAGCAAGAGACATTCTAGCATCCTCCTATGCCTTGGATGGTTTTAATAGGGATCTAGAAGATCTATAATTATCCTTGGAGGATAATTAGGAAGCTAGATAATTACCAAAAATAAGATAATGTTATTTTGTTGTTTGGGACTTATCTAGGGTTTCCTTGTTAGACTATAAAAGGACCCTTAGCCTCATAATTTCGACCACTCATTCTTTTAGAGGGTTAGGCCAAAATTTTGACATCTCACCTCTCTGTCTTCAAGCTCCTTTATTTCTAAGGTTTGGGTGTGAACCATTAGAGGCACAACACTTGTGGTGCTTGCCTCCAAGAGTTTTTCAAGAAGGTTTATAGTTTTTGTTGTTTAATAGAATATTACTTCAATAGTGTTATGATATACATCCTTAGGTTGCATGTACCCTTAAGAGTTAAGGATTTATCTACGTTAGTGCCTGTAAAACTCATCATCTATATGTATATCCGGCGAAGACTGATGAATGTGATAAGGCGAGGCCCATCACATATTATTGACAGATCTGTTCTGAGCGGGGCTCGATGTCGGGAGGGGCCCGATGGTTGTTGGGCATGGCCCATTATATGTTTGATATGTATGAAATGAGGTATTTTGGGGAACTAAATAAGCATCTTGCTTACGGTTTTCTGGTTATATTATAGGTACTTTCAGATCGAAGGGGAAATGCTTTGGATGATCTCATCGCACACACTACATTGTTCTGCTTTTTATTTGACTTGAATGTAACTAGATGATTATTGATATACTATGATTTCATTATGGATTTTATGAAACATTTTGGATGATGGTTTTATTATTATAAAAATGAAATTTTTGGTCTTAAATTTTGGGACGTTACAGGTGGATTAAGGATTCGTGTGTGTTTTATCTGGAGTGAGCCACGACGTGGTGGCATGTGTGCCATGACATCACAATGGAATTGTATGTGACCGAGTTTGGTGGCCACAATGTGGCCATGGACTAACCACGATGTGGAATTCGGCTGATAATGATTTTGACCGTCGACTTTTAACTTGGTTGACTTTTGGTCAATTGGATAGTTGTAGAAGGTAAGCTAAGAGTTGACCTTATGTGGTTTATTAGCAGGTGTATAGCACCCGTTGATTGGTTCAGATTTGTTAGTTGTTGACTACATATTTGAGGTGAGTCTTCTCGCTATATTATATAGGATGCTAGTTGTCTTTGTGATACTTGCATGTAGGACTAGGGTGTGGCCCTTAGTATTTGTATGAAAGACCAGGATTTAGCTCCTGAAAATTATATGAAAGACCAGGAGCTGGTCCCTGGAAATTGTATGTATGATCAGGATCTTGCCCTGGAATTTGTATGTAGGATGCTAGTTGTCTTCGTGATACTTGCATGGAAGACCATGATTGACACTTGTTTGGAAGACCGAGTTTTGGCCCTCGGCATTGCAAGAAAAGACCATGATTTAGCCCATGGCAGGAAGTGACTGTAAGATTATGATTCGACATAAATTCACTATCTTAAGTATGGTATGTGGTATTTTGAGGAACTTTCCAAGTTTTGTTCTAAAGAGAATAGCTCGGCTTGACTACACAGCATCCCCTAATAGCTTTTTCCGCACCAATTATTATTGTTTTACTCTGATGTTTGAAAGATACATTTTACTATGAATGGTTTTGGAATAAATGTTTGTATGGATTTGGTGGTTTAAAAATGAAAATTTTTATTGGTATTTTTGTGACATTACAACCTTCAATACTTTTTTTTTGCCCAATTTCTTTAGTTAGGAAGTTGAAAAATTAATCTTGAAACCTGAAAGACTATTTCTTCTTCATACATCTTTTCCTAACAGCCTAAATTAATTTTTCACGGTTTGTCTGACTGGAGACTTGGAGTTCGAATATTGGGTTCTATATTTTTCCTCTTTTTTGATATGTTGGGTAAATGGTAAATTACATTTTATAATTGTTATTTTTTTGTTTTTTTTTTCTATTAATTTGATGTTTTTCATACTAAATTTTGAGATTCTGTTTTGAAGCTTCTCCATAATTACCTCAATCTCTAATGATTATAATCTACAAGAATAAGGTAATTTGAATTCCCGGGTTTTTTATGTTAAATTTTGAATGGTTTTTATCAATTGCCTTACAGTTATAAGTACTACTCACTACTACCTATTAAGTCTGATTAATTTACCGAAGGAGGTAAAAAAATTTACTTTCATGTGTATTCTGAAAAATTCAATTCACGAAAACTTCAAGGGCAGGGAAAGGGTGTGGACAGAGGAACGAGAGAATAGAGAAACTTTGGGGGTGGAGGCGGGGCATGTAACTAAATGTGACAAAAATTGACATGACATGAAACCCGACATGAAATCGACACGAAATAAACGAGTTTGGGTAATATATTTCAACCAGTTTAATTAAACAGGTTGACACGACACACACGAAAAATAAATGGGTAAGATTAGGCTGAGAATTTCTACTCAAAAATGACTTGTTTATATGTAAGTTTTATGAGTATTTTAAATAAACTAAAAAGACCCAAAACCAAAAAATATACGTAAAAGAAAACTTTTGGATTAACTCATTTTGTAACATGGAATACACTTAGTTGTCTTAGTCAAGACTTTCATTTTTAGTTTTTTTGTTATCGTCCAAATTACAGAGTCCCCTCAACCATTCTCTCATCCTCATGATCCATCCCTTCTCCTTCGAGCTCATACTCATTCCATTTTGCTCTCTAAACTTACTATAAATTTAGTCATTGTGCCTCCCAACTATTACATTTCCTTTCCACTTATCCAAATTATACTATTTCAACATGTTTAATGTTTCAACCTCACATGTCACAACACATTTTAAGGTATAATCCTAACCCAAAACCCGACACGAACTTAACACAAAAAAAGTGGGTTGACACGACACCATATGTTAATTAAACGGATCGGGTTAGGGTCAAGCTCTCTCAATCCGTTTACTGTTTTGGCACGACATGAACCCGACACGACACAACATGTTCGTTAACTATACATGCTAGGGATGAGCAGTAGTACCATTTCCCGTTCCCGTACCGAAACCGGTACCGAACCGGACCGATTTATACAACATGGGACGGTACTCGGTACATGTTTTGGTCTAAAATCGGGACTCGGGACTCGGTACCTGGTACCAAATCAACTAGGTAAAAAACCGGACCGGCCCGAGTAAAGAAGTTGAAGAGTCATGTGCTTACTGTAAAAAAATAATCTGATTACTTGATTAGTGATTACGCTTTATTCAACCGCCAAAACCAAACCCTCGGTACACCAAATGACTTGTGTATGCTCATCAGTCATCATAATCACAATTGTTCGATCAACAGCAATTCAACATTTGAAGGCTACTTCAAAGTTCAAACTCAGTTAGTTCTTTCAAATGGCAAATAAGAATTGGGTCAATACTCCTATTGAAGAAACACCGGTAATATTTTTTAGCTCGTTGATAGTAGTTCATATATTTTCTGGTTTTGACATGGGTTCTTGAAGTTCTTGATTTTGACATGGTTCAAGACTCCCATCGATTTCACATATATATCTTAGTTAGTTGGTTATGACCTATCAGTTTAAATATTTCCAGTTATGTAATATGTATTAATGAATCAATAGATAATTAATATCTTCTACTACGAAACACTTTGTTGTACTATCATTATTGCTTTCAATCTAGTTGATGGAATCTATATTCACGTCAAGTCCCTTTATCAAAAACTGATTTCTAATTAGAAATTGATTACAAAATATAGTAACACTCCGATCGATTTCACATATCATAATTATGAGTTCCGGTAATATTTTTTTGATTGCTAAAGCATATACTGGATTACATATGACTGTTACTTCTTCTTTTTTAGGATGAAGATTTTATTGAGGAAACATTGAACAAAAATGTAACAAATATTGATGATGATTCAGACAATCAAGATAATGTACCAAATTCTAACAAGAGAAAGCGACAACCGAACAAACCAAAGACGTATTATTGGAAAATTGGGAAAGATGGAAAAAAAAAAAGACATGGGAGATGTAAGTATTGCTCTGAAAATCTTAAAGTCGATACAACACGTAATGGCACATCAAGTTTAAGAAAACATTACCCTAAGTGCAAAAGTAACCCGGAAAACTTAGAAAAACAAAATATTTTGCAATTCAATAAAAAAAACTAGCGGGGAGGGTAGTGTGGAGACATGGAAGCATGACGAAGCTAAGATTAAGAAAGCTTTGTTAAACTTATTTGTAGTAGCAGAGGTACCATTTAAATTTGTTCAGAATGAAGCATTTATCGAATACACAAATGCACTAAATGGTAGGGTTATTTTGCCTTCACGTCATACTATTAGTAGGGATGTGTCCAATTATTATGTCGCAGAAAAAAAAGAAATTGTATGCGTTGTTAAGTAACCCAAATCACACCATAAATTTGACTACCGACACATGAACGTCCTCGTGTCAAAGAGCCGAATATATGGTAATCACAGCTTACTTTATTGATGAAAATTGGGAAATGCACAAGAGGATTATAAACTTTAAACAAATAGAAACTCACAAGAGAGAGGACGTGGGACGTATGTTGCTAAATTGTATACATGTGTGGGGCATAAAGAACGTTATGACCATCACGGTTGATAACGCTTCTTCAAACAATACGACCATTGAGTTTTTGAAAAGAAAATTACCGAACATGTATGAAGGTGGTAAGAATTTTCAAGTAAGGTGTACTGCACATATTTTGAATCTTATTGTCAGAGATGGCTTGAATGAACACAAATATAGTGTGGATTGTGTTCAAAAAGTTGTTAGGTACATAAGAAACTCGACACAAAGAATTTCTCGGTTTAAGAAGTGTATAAAGCTATGTGGATTGGAAACGAATAAGTTTTTATGTGGGGATTGTCCGACAAGATGGAATTCAACATACGATATGTTGAAGATTGCTTTGGAACTAAGAGAAGCATTCGTGAAGTATGAACTTGAAGGTATTTTCCTTTTTTTTTAACATTTGACAGTTTTTAAACATTTTTAAAAACTTTTTCTCTGCATGTTTTTAACTTCTAACAGCTTTTATAAGTTTTAAAACAGTTTTTTGCACGTTTTTTATGTTCAACAGCTTTTAAATGTTTTAAAAACAGCTTTCTGGATGTTTTTAATGTTTAACAGCATTTAAATGCTTTAAAAATAGTTTTCTGCATGTTTTTTTTATGTTTAACAGCTGTTAAATGTCTTAAAAACAGTTTTTCTACACTTCTTTTTAACTTGTATGTTTTTTTGTAGATAAGGAATATGCACGAGAGTTGGGTAGAGTGCCGGAGAAAGCGGATTTCGATATTTGCAAAGGTGTTGTAGGATTTCTAGAAAAATTTAAAACAAAAACAGAAATTGTTTCAGCATCTTCTAAACCTTTGGCACACATATTTCTCCGAGAGATTTTAGACGTTGACCAACATCTACGAGAGTGGGAAACGAGACCAGAATTTTGCTTAAATGGTGAGGACATGAGGAAGAAATTTGATAAGTATTGGGGGTCGTTCGATAAGCTCAATGATTACATGTACTTTGCTTTGTTGTTGGATCCCGAAATGCAATCTTCGTTTATTCACCATGCCTTTAAGACTATCATAAACATAAGGTAGAACGTGAATACAAATACGATTACTGAATCAGATATTGAAATAAAGGCGTCTAATATGCTTAGAGAGGTTGAACAAAAGTTGGAGAAGTTTTTTATGAGGTACAAAGAGTTGTACGGTAATGAATCATCTCAAGAAGAAAGAGTTGGAGATGTGGTTCCTCGTGATGGCGGGAACGATTATTTAGGTGCGTTCCTTAATGTGGGAGGCAACCTGATGTTAGTGGAAAACGAGTTAAAGAGGTATTTGAGAGAGGGAGTTGTAACTTACACAAAAGACTTTGACATTTTGCAATGGTGGAAACACAACAACATGCGTTTCCCAATCGATTCTCGGATGGCGAAAGGTAACTATTATTATTCTTAATGTATTTAGTGTTTATTAACAATCTAAATTTTTGTAACATTTTTTTAAAGATATTCTGGGGATACAAATATCTACCGTGGCATCCGAGTCGACATTTAACACGAGTGGTCGTATATTGGATGTTTATCGAACAAATTTGTCATCAACAATAGTCGAGGCGTTGGTTTGCACAAAAGATTGGGTTAGAAAAGCTAGCAAACCAATTGTAGACGATATTGACATCTTACACGATGATGACATAGCATGTGGTAATTAGTTTTAACTTTTAAAACGTATTTGTTGTTTTATTTTCTACAAATAATATTTATATGATATTGACTTTTGTATTTTTTTTTCTTTTTATATAGCGATTGAAGAAGCACTACTACATGGCGGATATAATAATGGAAAAACAACAATGACGACGGATGTTTAATAGCCCAATTTAAATGTGGTTTTTTTTATGGATTTATATACTTTTGATGTTTAAGACTTTAACTAGAAACATATGATGCCATCAAATGGATTGTTTTTTTGTTGTATTTTTACATTTGGGTTATTTTGGTTGTTGCAATCAATTTGGACAGATTTGCCCTTATGTTTTTGTTAATTGTTCGAATTATTAGTTAATTTGGTTGTATGAGTTTATATTCTTATTTTATGAATCAAATAGCATCACATGAATCAAATACCATCAAGTTAGTATTGTCTTAAAAGCAAATCTATTAACTTAATAAACAATTTATACCTGTTGTTTTGTATCACCATGAATAGTGTGATAAAGAAGCCATTCATGCATAACAAATAACAAATATTTGGAATTTATAAACAGTCACCAACTTTAACTTTTGTCAGATTCTAATTACACTTGTTATGTTGTCTTCCAATTTATGAATAGCCATGGCAGGGAAGCCATTCAAGCCACTACAAATAAAATGTCATTTAGTGGCACACATTTATAATGGCATATATTTGATGTGCCACTATATCATGTTTCTAGTGACACATTTTTATGTGCCACTATAAAAATTAATAAGTTTAGTGACACTTAACATTTTATGTCACTAATATTTATAATTATTAGTGGCATAATGGTTTAATATGTCATTAAAAGTTATATGTTGTTATATAGTATAAATATACAACTGTTATAATAAGAAAAGTAAATTACAGAACTAGTCCCTAATCTTTCAAAAAATTACAACTTTGGTCAGTTTTCCATCATTGCCTATTAATTTGATTCCTAATTTATATAAGGTTAATTTCTACAAACATTGTTCATATAAGGTTTATCCTGTTATATCCTTACATAGTTTGATGTGCTAATCACATTAAAGTATTTTGGTATTTTCTTAACACCCCCCCCCCTTATAAATTGACAGTTTTACCCTTGTTCTCTAGTTTACATTTTACCCCTCCCATTTTTAAAACCCTTACCAAGTAACGATCCAAACAATCAGCTTTTTAGCACGTCGTCGCTTTGCTCCACCGCCACCATCGTCCCTATTGTATCGGCGTCATCGCTACCTGCTCCAACGCCGTCGTGTCATTCGTCCAATGTCGTCGCCACATTCATTCACCATCTCTAGTCTTGACTTCAATTTGGTAATATGGATAATGATTAAGAATTTTCCAGCTCTTGTATATTGAGTTCAGTTTTCATCTTCTAATGCCTAGATTCAAATTCTCCCAACATACACACGTAACACTCGGATATACGATCCATTGATATGACCCTAAGGATTTCGGTTAGATTCTCACTAGAGGCAAGCACATGTATGTCAAAATTGGGAGACCTTGTGCCCTAAATTAGTTTCATGTTTATGACTTAGGAGTCGAATCATATGATTTAATGCAAAACAAATAACTAAATTGTTTCTTTTTTCAGACACCGACAACCAATTCAGGGTGAACTCTGTTAGAGACAGTTATGTAGATCGAACCACCATGTCTGTTTCTTCTGCCTACCAGGTGCTCGTCATAATGCCTGATTGCTCTTTGTCAAACAGTATTATTGATTTTGCTCCTCATCTTCACATGTGTTGTAATGTAAGTTTTACTTATGAACTTAAATAAAGCTATATTTCTAAATCAGAAACCACGAATCTTCAATTTGATTGGATCCAACACAATGATCACCTATTTGTTAAAGACAATAAACATGAATTCGGGTAGTTTTTTTGCATGTCGGGCAGTTCTCGATGAAGAATATTGGACAGCAACATGTCTTAGGGCAGAAACCCACTTGGGAGATAGGAAAGATTTGCTGATACCTACCGGCTACAGAAGAAAATTTACAGAGCAGGTAACATCTTAATTACTTTTTTGCCCTCGATTATAAATATTTACAATATTCATTCACATTTATTTCCACTTGATCAGGAGGTTAACACGCTAAAATGACAATGTGAAAGTAAACAGGGACAAAAAAGTGCATACATTGTCACGGTATATAATCTTTCATCTAATTTTGCTTTCTATTTTATTATTTATTTGGCTTATTATTCCTTACAATATTAGATGAAGAAAGAACATAGGAATGAGAGACAAACTGTATTGAAAAGTGTAGTTGGAACCCTTGATGTCAGCATCCGACCCTTCTTGCATGGAGAGACCTTTTTAGGGTTAATTTGGTAAAATACCATTTTGATTGACAACACGAATTCCAACTAACTGACCAACTTTCACATGTTTATATCTTTCTCCTCCGCCCTGATGCAACCTGCACCATCTCAATTGATAATGTAGAGAAACAAACAGGTAATTGACTTCTTCAACATTAAGTCCCCCTAATTTTTAATAGTAACTCATTTTTGAATTAATTTATAGCCTGAAGATTGGGATGTTAGTCTTTTTTCTGGTTTATTCTTTATAGTAAATATTTTCTAATTCTCATTATTCATATTTCTTTATTTTTTAGGCTGAAAAGGCGGCATTTGAAGAGCTAGAAAAGATAAAGGAGGAAGAGGTATCAAATCTTTCTGTTTAGTGTTTCTTACTTTCATATAATTGTGTATTATAGAGTCATACTTTCATTTATTTATTACAACATTATATTTTAAAAAATCCACAAATTTATAGATTGTTAATTTAAAGTAAAATGTCTTAATAAGAAAAAGAATGAAAGTACCATACATTAACTCTTTATTTTTTTTGTCCCCCTTTTAGGAATCAAAGGATGATCTGGTTGATTCTGATATATGGCCTTCTCTGACAACTTTTATTATTATTATTATTATTATTATTATTATTATTATTATTATTATTATTATTATTATTAAATTTAATTTTGGATTTTAAATTTGTTAAATGTTATGTTTTTTTTTCCAGGTTCGTAATGATGATGTTGAACCAGAAGATGAGGAAGAGGCTGATTAAAACAATGTTAAGGTAATTTTGAAGAAATAGCATTATGCTTTTATTCATTTGTTTATTATAGCAATTATAGCCCCCTTTTGAGAGGGCAATAATGTAATAAATAAATAAATGAAAGTATATTGCTATTTATTGCATATGTTCTTTTTGTCTAAACACCACCAATTCTCATTCTTCTTTTTGTATTTATGTATGCATGATGAGCTATAGAGAAGGCTTTTTTCAGCGGTTAGAGTTTAAGATTTTTTTTTCAATTTTAATTTTAAGCTGAGTTTCTAGGGATTTTTTTAATAGAGATTATAAAAAATATGATATATACTGGAGATGACATTTTTTTAACCCTGAATTGAGAATTCCATTGGTCTTTTTATTGGAAACTGTTGTGGTGGATTGGAATTGGAATTAAATGGAATTTGATGTGCTATGTAATAATATGTTGTATTAATATTCTTATTTAGCTTTTAATGTGTTATAACTTGAAGTTGAAGTCGCTAAAGTTATAGTTTGTTTCCAGGAAGAAGTTTCTAACCTTCAACAGCAATTATATGACAAGATCATGAAAGAAAGAAAATTGAGCAAGTTATTTGAAGAATAACAGTAATAAATAATATGCGGGTTTTTGTAGAAAGCACAAGCATCTAATGCATTATAAAAAATGAAACCTTTTACTCGATTTTTTGACAAAGAATTTATTAAAATTGTAATTAGTTTGCATATTATTGTTTGTTAGTTAACTTTTGTTTCAAATAATGATATTGGTATGTCTATGATCTTAATTATATTTTTATTATTTCAATGAAATTAAAAAAGTAATTGGACCTAATTTCTGGATTTTTTTTTTTTTTGCTAGAGCATGTGCCCCTAAAAGTAGGAAAATGACTTTTATTTTAACAAATGTATTAGTGGCATAAAAAAAGTGTCACTAAAACTAAAAATGTTATAGTGGCATAACCGAAAGTGCCACTAAAACCCGCAGTAGCACAACAAAAAAGTGTCACTAAAGACTTTTAGTAGGAGCGCTTTTAGTGACATTTTATTTTTGTGCGGTAGATTACAAAGTGAATTTTTAGTGACACTTTTTTGGTATTTAGTGGCACTTTTTTTATGCCACTAAATGTCATTTTATTTGTAGTGAGCATAACCAATATTCTAATTACAAAACTAGATTCAATCAAACCTTCAAATTTCAAAAAACCAAAATTAAATATAAACCAAATTTCCAAAAATTCAACTCAACAATTTTGTCCTCGGTTCGGTACTTGTACTGAGTACCGGTACCGGTACCATACCTCCTCTAAATCGGTCCGGTACTCGGGATCCACTTTCGGACAAATTCGGGATTCGGAAAATCGGAAACGATACCGGTTCCGTCCCATGCTCATCTCTTCTACATGCTTCCATTGGGGATACGAAAGGGCGTGGTTTAACTTTTGGCGCATAATAACTTGGAACAACTACTCATTCCTATTTTGAATGATGAAGTAGTTTTTCTCTCTGACCCAACTACTGTAACCTTAATTCCCCATTTCCCCGTCTCCTCAAATTACATCAATGGCTTGGTTTGAAGGTGTTCAGGAGACTCGTCTTCTTGTTTCGACATCAGGTATCCATCAATCCGTTCATGAACTCACCGAATTTGTTCATCAGAGTGCATTTGAGCGTCTTCTATGTTCCAGTAGATTTATTTGCACATCGGCATATATCGTTGATTATAATGTAACGCAAACATGATAATGATTAATGGGTCACTAGATATATTGTGAATCCACCAAATATAGGATTAATGATGTCCTAATATGGTTACTGCAGATCCTCCTGCCACTGGAGAGGACATGGGAGATTGCTAGAACTTCGCCATCCTAAAACTAGTAGTTTTAGTGTTTTACTTTATATGATTTATTACAAATCCTTCTGTTTTCGGATTTACTTGCTACATTGATCATCTTTATTTGTGAAAGAACGCAACGAATGGTATATTTTTAATAGTCTATGTATCATTATGCATTCCGAATCTTCAAAAATCAACCTTTCATTTACAGCTTCAATTTTGCATATGAATAATAAATAAGTGTATGCTGCCTTTTGCGGTTACTAACTAACAAAAGTGTTTGCTATTCTGACAGGAGAGACTACCAGCTACCTCGTTATCAATGGAGGCCTTCAAGAACTCAACTGGTTTAAACAATCTCATGGGTCTTGGTTCATGGGAGATTATGCTAGTGAAGGTAAACTTACATATAATGCAGATTTCGACTTTGTTTCATGTCAAAATCTTTTGTGTTAGATGAATTGAGGTCCGCCTAAGTTTTTATGATTTTTCCATCTATACCTTTACTTTGACAAAAAAAATTTAATGCAATATGGCCATGTGTGTAAACCTTAAGTCGTTCTATCAAATGCATAATTGTAAACTTTAAGCCGTTCTATCAAATGCATGATACTTTTGTTAAATGTTTCACAAGTTCTTTGAAAGAAAATGCTTTAAGTTCTTACCTTGTGATGTTATATTTTATTTATTTCTTTATAACATGTATGAGGTTTATTCTTGCCATTTCAAAGAAAACAAATCATCTTGAATTTGACAGTTAAAAACTAAAGCTATCATTTATATTGTATTGGTTGTTTTATTTTAGTAAAAGTAACGTAGTGACCAGAAGCCTTTGTTTGTATTCCTTCATAAAAATAATTAGGACACTTACTAAATGGGCCACTATTTACTATTTAACAAATTATTAACTTTAATATATTACCTTTGCTGATAAGATATTTGCAATTTTTTTTGATGGCATAAACACTAGCATAAGCATTATATTATTGATGGTTTTATCTTTCTCTTCCTTGTGAAAAGCTACTTGTTCCGATCCATGATTTAAAGTTAAACTGTATCACTTTGTAGAATGGAGTGAACATGTTTTTGCTTATTTATGCATGATTCGGATTGACCTGCCCGAGTATACCATAAAGGCGGACGGAGAAGTTGATTACAAAAATTTAGAAAATATGTTTAACAAGCAAGAACACACCGATTTCTCAAACAGAAGGTGACATTTTTTCTATATATATTAATTTAGCATTGTACTTTAGTTTAGTATTATTAGATCTATTATACAGGCCCGGTTTTAAGGGAGGGCAAGAGGTGCAGCCGCACAGGGCCCCAAAAAAATAGGGTTCGAGTGTTAATTAAATTATATATTTAATAATTAAATATATATGAAACTATTCGAATTTTTCCATAAAATGTGTATAGCTCAACTGGCAAAAACGCCTTTCCTTTTCAACCAAGCGATAGTTTGTTGGACTCATATTCACGACATTTTGATTTTTAAAATTCAAATTACAGTTTTGACCCTTACTTTATGCTATATATTTCATAATCAATCCTTACTTCCAATATGTTTAGCAAATCAGTTTTTAAAAGTTACATAATTAACCCTTAAACTTTTTATAAAATTCCATATGTTCCTTTTTAATTAATTTGTTTACTTTTAAGTTTTCCGTGACGACAATTCACCGTCTTAAGTTTGTTTACCTTATATATTAAAAATTATATTTAGGACCTCATTTTTCTTTTTAGCACAGGGCCCTTAAAATCTCCGAGCCGGCCCTGCTATTATACGATATTAAAAAAGGTTATTTGATATTGTAGAAAAAGAAAATGATCCTATTCTTGTTGATGAATATGTATATAATAGTGAATTTTGTATACCAAGTCACTACAAAATTAAAAATTAAGATTATTAGTGGCGACACCATTAGTGGCGACACCATTAGCGGCGACATCCGGTATCAATGGCGACACCACTAGATCTAAAACATGTGGTTATTTTTTTTAAGTTGGAACATCTGGATATCAATTTCCAGGTTTTATATACATATATGAATACTGGTATATATAAAATGCATTAAAATTTTGAAAATGGGATTTACAAATTACCCTAAAGTCACACCAAATCAACTAAAAACCTTTGACTTATTGCCTTATTGCCTACCCATGAGAAATTTGTAATCATAAAACACACATAAACACAATAATTATGCATCCTTTTGTTCTTCGATCTAAATACCATATAGAGTACGGAGCCCTTGAATGTCGTCCGGGGACAAACCTTTCGTGACCCCTGAGTCGAGATAACCCCACATTATTGCGTCTTGAAACTGGCTATGACGAAGCCCAAGAAGGTGCCCTATTTCATGTAAAGCCACACTCTCCACATCGAAAGCATTTTGCACTGCTCCAATCACAAAATTTTCATCCGCATCAAAATGGAATGTTCCATTCGGAGGTGCAAAAGCATGGGCCACCACGTCACCAGATCCGTCAAACGGAAACCCATCACCATGGTCTCCACGTTCAAAACTAATCTTTAAGTCAGCACCTTGATAACTTCCTGCTCTTGAAAACGTGAAGTATCCAGAAGAAGCAGTAGCCCATTTTCCAAAAGCTCGATCAACAGCGGGCATGAATTGGGTTGGGAAACTTGGTCCAAAACCATAAGTTAGCTGACCACGGTTCCATTTTGGTGCCCCAGGAAAGAATTGGAAATGAGAGACGGTGTGTAAAGAGTTATGATCGGTGTGCTTGTGAGTTACTTTGTCGGGGCACCCGCAACGAGGCCTCGCCATCTGGGACACCGTTGGCCCATCAAGCGTCCCCGTCGCATTCAGATGGTAGAAGACCTGGTACGACTTTATGGCTACCTCAAGCTCCTCGTCAAAATGATCTTCTTCAAGATCTGTCACATTAGGATTTTTCTGGTAGTTTAGGTATCCAAAGCGAGCAAGATACAGTTTAAGGTCACGAATGCCCTTCTCTGTGTCGCCCTTACGACACCCTTGCATGGCTTTAAGAAATCCGAAAGGTGACGGTTTCGTGTTATTACCCGATAACCCGTTTGGGCGTAAATGAGGGTCATGAACACGCGAAAGAACTGGTAGCATAAATGAAGAAAGAAAGAGGATATATGAAAAGGGAAGAAAGAGTTTAGACTCCATTACAACAAGTACGTTCAAATCTTGAGATGTCTGTACGGGGTTCATAGTTGTCATCTCTATTTATAGTAATTTTCTCTTATGTTATTATTTATTTATTTATTATTGTTTCTAAACAATCAGAATTTTTGAGAGGTGGGGTATGTTGATCTTGTATACACTTAAAATTTTGTGATTCTAATTAGGTCTTGGATCTTCCATTGACGCATCCCGGATAAAGTTTTATGTACGCTTAAAGATTTGTGATTCTAATATGGTCTTCTATTGTGACGTCGTCAGCTTAAAGTTAATAAGTGTCATTCTATTTGTCTTTTATACAGTTTCTAATTAGTCGTCTATTCATCGATTATATATAGAATATTGATCAAATATATTTAATATATTTCGTATTCTTACAAACATTCATTATATATATATATATATATATATATATATATATATATATATATATATATATATATATATATATATATATATATATATATATATAGGTTCATTTGAGACCACCTATATTTTGTGAGACATGGGGACCAAATCTGAGTCTTTGATCAAAACCGATCTTGTGGCTCATAAGAAAACGTGATTAACACTAATTAGTCTAAAAGATTAGTTAATTAGGGGTAGATTAGGCACTAGGTTAAATTTTAGATCATCAAATATGTTATCCCACTACAACAATAAAACCCTATGGTGACGACAATTTCGGACCCTATCCCGACGACTTGTTGTCGGTATAGAGTTGTCTTGTTCCGACGACTAGTCGTCGGGATAGAGTTTGTCAATCATATTTTCGGGGTTAAAAAATAAAGTTTTATTAATTACCTATAGCGACGACTTGTCGTCGGCAAACCTTTAGTGACGACTCGGGTTTGCCACAAGTTTAATCTATTACGATGACAAGTCGTCACTATAGGGTTTTAACGGGAGCCAATGACATACCTATAGCGACGACATGTCGTCGGGATAGGTATTGTTTGTTTTTTTTCTATTTTACGAATTTAGTACATTACCATTCCTGCATTTTTAACAAATCCAAAACACATTCCAACATATATCACTTAAAATGCATTAACTAAGTACCATTGTTCAAATTCAAAACATCAAATTCAAGTTCAAATTGAAGTCTGGTAGTTAATTAACATTGTTCAAATCACTAAAAAAACATCAAACATCATTATCATAATCATATCCTTCTTCTTCTTCTTCTCCTTCTTCTCCTTCTCCTTCTCCTTCTTCTCCTTGTTCTTCCATCCTTTCAGCAACTTATTGAGAGGTACTTGCTTGTGTGTTAGAGTTGAATAGAAAGGTAAGAAATGGAGGTGGTTGGAATCCCGGAATACATGTCACCAATGATGCATTATATTGTTGCAAGTATTCTTGCATTTGTTGTGCATCAAATTGGGATTGAGATTGGGGTTGAGATTGGGACGATTTTGAAGTGGAACATCGTTCATTTGGAATTAAACCGAAGTTGGCGGTTGGTCTCCTACCCACCCCGCGAGCATGCCCGCGTCTCGTCCCAAGGGCACGTTCTAAACATTCTTCCTCGTCTACTATTCCGCCTTCCCCAACCTCATTTTGCATTTTCTCATATTCTTCTTGAATTTTGTCCTAAAATAAAGAAAACAATAAGCATACGTTAATTAAAACAAACAACTAAACTTAAACATTAAAATAATAATAATATTCCTTAAACAAAAAGCTATAATTAATAATAATAATATATTTAAACAACACATTCATTTCGTTTATCACTTACCCAATCTTCTTGTGCTCGACTTGTACACCAACCTGAACCTTCTTTGTAGCGCATTTGTCTCCAACCCTCAATATGTTGCGACTTCATTCCCATTTTTTCCTATAATAAGTGAAATCAATAAATATATTTATACAAATGTTAATAACACTTTTAACTAATACTATAATATTTTATTACCTCTAAATAACGCCGTCGAGCATAGGGTTTACATCCGTGAGCACTTGTGTGCGGAAGTTTCGACCTACAAATTTTATTTTTGTTCGACGTTCGTCTGTATTCATCGGTCAAAAATAACAAATCAATCATTTTGTTCGATGCTTCGGCGGACCAATCAGTCGGTGGACATATTCTTGCCCTTTCCACATCATGATATCCACCAACTCTATCAAAATGGTTTTTCATATCATGCTTGCGGTCTCGATAAGCTCTTTGCATGTCTGCTTGGATACCCGCTCGAAGGGGTTCCCACAAGTCTGTGCCCCGGTACCTATTAATATCAAAATAAGTCTGCAAAAGGAAAAACATATTTGATTAGTAAAGAAATATTTAATAAGTGTAAAATTCAATACATATAAAATATATTGTATACTTACCTCTAGCTCGGGATATAAATCATTTTTGTAATCAATAGGAACACGACGCCAAGTATGATAATGCAACGGTACCTTTGATCCCACCAGTATTGAGATCAGTCTGACAAACATTTGCCTGTTGTCCCCCACAAATCGGTACGTCCGCCCAGAGATATCAATATCCAAATCCAAAGGGTTACACTTGTTTTCATACTCATCGTACAAATTTAAGTTTCTCCCTTTGCCACGCTTCTTCACATTCACATTCTTTGCTTGTGCTACATTTACATATAGAATTGAAATTTTAGAAATTTAAAACTTTAATATATCTATTACTTAAAAATTTCATGTAACTTACAAGATTGGCAACCCGATGGTACACCGCGTGCTCCCCCGTGTGGTGGTATATCCCCACCGTCTCCTTCATGTCCCCTCGCGACTTCTGCCATCTGTTTAACAAATATTATAAACATTCAGAATATATAATAAAGCTAATTATAAATAAGCAACATTTGAAATTTTAACAAATATTATAAGCAATCAGGATATATAATAACTACGAAATACCGTCAATCAGATTCATCACTAGAACAATATACATGTACACCATTATCACCATTGTCATATTTTTCATTATTTATTTCTTCATCTGAAGAGTACGTATCACCATTGTCATTGTCATCGTTAATGAAATCGTCACCTTTGTGGTTGTGTCCACCTATCGACTCTCGTTACAAATCGGGCAATTCTGCATGGAATCATTCTCCTTCCAAAACAAAGCACAGTCATATTTGCAATCATGGATGGACTCATATCCTAACCCTATCTTTCTCAACTTTTTCTTAGCTTCATAGTGTGAAGTTGGAATCTTGCTCTTCGGGAATGCAACTCTTAGCAACTCTAAGAGTTGGTCAAATGAACTATTTGTCCATTTATTGATCACTTTAATATGCAACAACTTTGCCAAAAAGTTTAAAGAAGACATCTCACAATCAGGGTATAACTTGGTATTGAGCTCCTCAAATAAAGCATCAAATTCTGGGTCCATGCCTCGTCCTTCATCATCTATATTTTCTTCATTTGTATTTTGTTCCGCCATAACATCACCAATTACATCAAACATCTCATGATTTGTTGGAATGTTTATTGGAGTCGAATTGTAGCCCAAATCCGAAACAGAATGCTTCTCACCGTGATAAATCCATATAGTATACGATTTTAGAAACCCACAGTCATGTATATGGGCATAAACCGTACTCAACAATTGTCGATACATATTCACACACTTTACGCACGGACAATGCACTTTGTCTTCAGAGTCAACATGTTTCCTAGCAATCTCCATAAAGTTTTTAAGACCTTCCAAGAATTTTGGGGACGTTCGGTGTTCCCGAATCCAACTCTTATCGATCGTTATTACTGTTTAATTATAAAAAATTAGATTGTATACATAGTTACAATAAATGTACTTTTATTAGTTTAAATATTTTTATATTTTTTTTACTCTCAATAAACATACTTTTATTAGTTTAAATATTTTTATATTTTCTTTTATGTTGCTATTATTAACGTTTGTTCTTAATCAAAAACATTTTACAGTATTGTACTTTTAATATTATATTTTTTATATTTTGTTTATTTTTTTTTTCAATTACAACATTGTACTTTTAATACTATTTTGTTTTTTTTATAGCACCATACTTTTAATAACAACGTGATTTTATTATTTTGTTTTATGTTATAACTTTCAAATAGAAATAAAAATAAAATATTTTAATAAACAAAATAAAAAAAAGTATGTTGTTATTAATAACTTTTGTAGTTTAAATATTTTTTACTTAATAAACTTTACTCTCAAATAGAAATGAAAATAAAATACTTTAATTAAATATTTTTGTAGTATATATACATTTTATTTTGTTTTATGTTATAGCTTTCAAATAGAAATGAAAATAAAATACTTTTATTAACAAGATAAAAAAAAAATATGTTGGTATTAATAACTTTTATAGTTTAAATATTTTTGACTTAATAAACATATTTTTATTAGTTTAATATTATTTTGTTATTTTTTTTTTGTTTGTTTATTTTTATCTTGTATATTGACATTAAAGTTTATTAGTTTGTTTAAAACATTAAGATGGTTCATTCCAAATTCCAAATTTTTAAGAGACGTCACAATTTTTAATTATTTATGATCTCTTATAATAATAGATGAAAAAAAGTTGGTCAAGTGACCCATCTTTTATATACATAGACTCGCCAATGCCTTTAATTATTTATGATCTTTTAATATTAATTTTAATAGCACCATAAACAAGATAAAAAATACTTTTAATATATTATTTTTTTTATAGCACCATAAACAAGATAAAAAATACTTTTAATATTACTTTTAATAACAACGTAATTTTATTATTTTGTTTTATGTTATAACTTTCAAATAGAAATGAAAATAAAATACTTTTATTAAAAAGATAAAAAAAAAAAAAAAGTATGTTGCTATTAATAACTAAACAAATTAAACACAACCATACATATTTTACATTTTATACATAAAATTTTATACCAACCTAAACAAAGATCACAATCATACAAAATTTCATACCAACCTAAACAAAGATCACATAAAATTTCATACCAACCTAAACAATTTCAATTTCATATACCAACCTAAACAACATCAATTTCATACAATTTCATACCAACTAAACAATTTCAATTTCATATACCAACCTAAAAAACATCAATTTCATACAATTTCATATACCAACCTAAATAATATCAATTTCATACAATTTCATATACTAACATAAACAATATCAATTTCATACGATTTCATATACCAACCTAAACAATATCAATTTCATACAATTAGTTTGTTTAAAGTATAAACCTAAACAAACAACAACACAATCACATATATTTTCAAAACAAGCAATACAATTATCTAATCAAAGGAGGATCAATTTCAATTTCAACACAATTCAATTTCAATGAAAATTCCAACACAATTCAATTTCAATTTCAACACGATTCAAATTCAATTTCAATAAAAATTAGAAGAAAAAAAACTAACCTCAGTTTTGTTCTTGTATGATGTTCAACTTTTCTGCCAAGTCAAAGAAGCAGTAATCCTCCGGTGGTGGCTGGTGGTGGCCACAGGCGACAACATCAAATCAAAAAAAACGCACAAGGTTTTAATACATACCAGTGAGCAACTCCAGTGGTGGCAGAGAGGATGTCGCCAGCAATAAACTTCCAGTTGAAGGTTGAAGCAGTCGGCGGTGGAGCTTCACCACCGGTTCCTACACACCAAAAAACCCCAAATTAGGGGTAAAAATCAATACCAAACAACAATAAAAAACAAATTAGGGGTAGAAACAACCTTGAAATGGGTTAATCGCCGGATATCTTCGTTGGGTAGCCGATTTCGTCGCCTGGGAGGAAAGGGATGAAGGAAAGAGTCGATGCGTGCAAATGAAAGAAGTCTGCGTATCTGTTTTAGGGTATACCCCTATGCCGACGACAGGTCGTCGGTATAGGGTCTCCATAAACGACGACGTATCATTTATTCCTGAAATAAATAAATAAATAAATAAATATATATATATATATATATATATATATATATATATACACATTAAAAACCATGTGCCGACGACAAGTCGTCGGGATAACATTTTCCAAAACTACGTCGTTCAGTTTTTCTGGCACATGGAATAAAAATAAATGGAAAATAGTTTTTTTTATACCTATACCGACGACATGCCGTCGGCACAAATTTTCAGATTACCGCCAACATTTTCGTCGTTCCCGCCAAACCTATGGCGACGACGCGTCGTCGGCACAGATATAGTGGTCAAAGGAAATTGGTCGAAAGTTTCAAATGATATGGCGACAACATGTCGTCGGCATAGGGTGACCTGTAACGACGACTTTTGTCATCGGGATAGCTTGGTATTCTTGTAGTGTCTTCACGTTATCACAAAACCCAGCTGCTTTGATTCTTTCTACCAATTCACACTAATCGATCAACATTCATTCATCTTCGATTCACGCTAATTAATCTTCTATTTGCTTTGATTTGGGTGATTGAGGTTTATGTTCATCTATCGACATCAACAATTCATTACAAGATTTTTATCGGTTTTAGCTCTGTGATCATTGATTTCATCCAAGGTAGAAGCTCAAGTGCTTGGTCGATTTCTACTAATCTTCATCTTCAACAATTGCTAACGATCTTTCAAGCTGTGCTTTTTACTCTACATCATGATTTCATCAATTGATCAAGGTTTGAGTTTTATTCCCCTGAGTTTTCATCGCTTTGAGATCAACGATTTTTAGCCATTCATCAACATTGGTAATCAATCATCAATTGATATCGATTTCCATCAGATTGATGCTTCGAGTTTACTATCAAATCAGGTGTTTTATCAATTTAACTTCATCTTAAATCTATTATCATTTCAAGTATTTGATTTTAGCCATCGATTATCAATTTCAAGCTTTTGGTTTTTTTTGTACATTCGAGCACATATTAAATGAAGATAAGCAAGCAAAAATAACGTATCTTCGTGTTATTTTGTGCTCATTCTATAAAATTGATGAGGTGTGTACATAACTATTATTGTTCTTGAGCCAATTATCTTACATTATACACGCACTCTACCTGTTTGATGAAAGTCCTGAATGAATAAAGAGTGTGATGTAGAGTCTGATATATCACTCCTTCATTCACACCCTTAAACTTTGTTACTATTTAATGATATTGACCCCAAATTCCAAGCTGGTTTTTCTCAACTTAGTGATGACTGGTGTACTTCTTTTTGTCAGTGATTGAAGGACATACAACTGTCATCAATGCAAATGTTCAGTGCATATGTTGGAAGAAGCATATCATCCATATCTTGCCACCATTAATTAATGATGAGAACTTCAAGAAGCATATTGAAATGTTGGTTTCAATGGTGCTTGGTCTATAAAGAGTTAAAGTGGCTAAAAAAGTTGATGGATGATGAGGACTTGGTTCATCTTTCTAATTGAAATTTGTAATGAGGATGTTGGTTTAATTTACTCCATGTACTCTCTTTATTTCTTTCTTGATGAAATTGTTCTTTACATTTGTACAACTTTAAACATTGTTATTGCAGCAGATATGTATCCTAATACCCATCAAACCCCTTTCACAGTGTAAAGTGGTACATACAGTTATGAAATTAGATAAAACTTTCATGTTTTCTATAATTACAACTTTTTAGGTAAGTCTTGAATGAAACTGTAGAGAATGTGGTTCAATAATAATTTCCTGGAGTGTCTCATTCAATGTAGTGGGATGTTGTAAATTTGCTTATATTTTTTTTGTTTGGTTTCAAGTGGTGTATTTGGATAATTGAATAAAATGATAACACTATATTCTAAGTTTTTACTTTTACATTGGTATTTACAAATAAACTGTGCATTATTTTAACTTTGTTACATATATATTGTTATATTCTAGTTCGATATTTGATGTTCGTATAATCATTTAGTGTTACATTCTATTTAGAATGTTCTACATATACAAACATCCTATAGCATTATTCTATAAGAATATTAAGTTGTGACTTGAATATAGACAACCTAATTAAATTATTCTGTTAGAATGGTATATATATTCAGAATATTAAATATAACATTAGAATCTTATGTAATATTAGTTCATTTTATATGTTATAACACAATTTAGAATATTACACTTTAATATCATAATATTCCATACAATTTCATAATATTACGTATCAATTAACAACATATTAGTAAATACTGTAACCTTGTGATATATTTTGTATAACACAAACTTGAAATTTGGTTTTTAATTTATGAGGTTTTTAGAATACGTTTCAACTTCCAGAGAAAAGTTTGATATTTATCCTAAAAGTATTCATTTCATTTTATAAACTTATATGTTTCTCATTCGTTTAAAAAGTTTATTACTCTAGGTTCCTACATATTATTTGTTTTCCTACACACTCAAAGGGAATGATGGTCTGAATTAGAATATTTCATCTTATAATATAATATTACATCATATTACAATCTTTCATATTATTACACATTAACATTATAAACTTTTCTTTTCTATAAATCAATTTTTATTCTATAGGCTACTCTATATATTCCTATAACACTCTAAATTGTAAATTCAGAGTATTACATAATATTTCACATAATATTAGAATCTTACATAATGTAAGTTAATTGTTCACATTACAACATAATTTTATAATACTACGCTTAAATTTCATAATATTACAAATAACTTCATAATATTACATATTAACAACACATTATAAAAATATTGAATATTTTAAATAATTAGATTAATATCATATCATTGAGTATTAAAAAGCCAAATTTTAATTATACATTGTTGTGTTAAAATATCTTGCATATAACTTAGAATGTCACGGAATATTATTCTATTAAAATATTCTACATATAGAATATAAAAACCTATAACTTTATTTTATTGGATTATAATTAAACATCATACATCATAAACTACAACATTCTAATGATTTTAAACATCCTATGCTCTACTTATAAAACTTACCTTGAATAGTGACTTAAATTCTAAAAAAGATATAAACATCAATTGACGATAACAAACAACACATAAAATTATTCTATTAGAATAATATACATATACTTATTATAACATAAAACATACAATATTATTCTGATGGAATATTTTACATAGAGACTTTAATTTTAAACTTGTCTAATATGTGAAAGAGATTACTACCATTACACGAAATAAACTACAAAATTACATGTATTATCATTTAAAACATAACTATTGTTCAACCACAATATTGTTTTATTAAATATTCACCAATCTTCAAACATTCAAACCATAACTATTATTTGATCAATTGATGAGCTATATGACGAGGCACCATGAACTACAGATTTTATAGACCTTGTCGTACATTCTTTTCTTTAGGATCAAAAGCTAATTTTCCCTTGATTTGGTAGTTTCGATGTCTTATCTGCATCAAAAAAATAAAGCATACTTTTGTTAAAACAATAAAGTAGGATATAAACAACAAATTTTAAAAAATGTTCTAAACATGTTTCCAAACTAAATGCATTTTGTTTAAAATCATATATTACACATTACTTAAAAAAATGTTCAAAACAAGTTATTTCAACAAAATTAAGATGTCTAAAATAATATATTACATATTGCTTAACAAAATTTTGAAAGAAAGTTGTTTCCAACAAAAATCAAAATGTCTGAAATTAGAATATGACATATAATTTTAAAATATTTCACATAACTGCATAGTATATCAAATGCTCTCTGAATATTACACATTACTTCACGAAAACGTTCAAATCAAGCAGTTTAAAAAAAATCAGATTATTTAGATAGCAAAACCCATATCACTCTATTTGTACTATATCTTCCAATTAAATAATACAATAACATTTGAAATTAGATTATACTAATAAGAATACGTAGAATATCAAAATTGAAAAAACCTTTTTACTAAATTTATACCAGAAGATAAATAATTAACATAATACCTGAAATAACTCACATATGGTCCTCATTGGAATCATAATGTTACTTTGTTTGAGAACTTTCTTTGAATCCTTTATCCTCAACTTTTTGGTATTGAATTTTCTGAAAATCTGAAATTCATAGATAAACCTGTTGACAATAAAACTACATCATAAATGTAAAAGAATTCAAAAACAGTTCCACTTCAATGTTATAAAACACTATATCATGTAATGAAATAAAGTTATGAAGTAACATATGACATCACATTAGAATAGCTAGAATATAAACTTATGAAACATCAAATTATTAAACTTTTCTTCAATATCCAAATAAGCAGCAAAATAACAATAACATCTAAGATTATATTATAGTTCAGACACCTATAACATCTTGGAAAATTCTAAAATTCATAGCAAAACCTATATACAACAAACCTATATCATAAACTCTAAAGATATCGTAAACAATTAGACTTCAATGTTATAAAACACTATATCATATAATAAAATAAAGTTATGAACTAACATATGAAATCATATCAGAATACCTAAAATATAAACTTATGAAACATCAACTTATTAAACTTTTTTCTAGAATATCAACTAATGAGCAAAATAACAAGAACATATCAGATTAAATTATAGTCCAAACACCTACAAAAAAATCTAGAAAAAAATTATATGATGTTATAAATTAATTGTTAAATGTAGCTAGAGTAAAAAATTTCATAAAAATGCTTCATAATCATAATCCTTGAATAATCAGAATCAAACACAAGGATAACTCAAGAGCATGTAGAATACAAATGCTTGAATTGTTGTTGATTTATAAATCAAAATAACTATATCATAAGCCCTAACTATGTAAATCAAAATAATTTTATTACCAAGTTATAGTCGAAATATAGAAAAAATCAATACATGTTTTGTGAATTGGAGAATGATCAGGTGTATAATCCAAATATGAATCGATAGAATGAAGCATTTCTATGACCGGTTTAGTGTTTATCGTGATGAAATCTGAAACAAATTATAATCACGAAAAACATGTTGATTCAGAAATAGATGAAAATTGAGCTTGGCGATTCTCTTTTCTAGGGTTTTGGATTTTTACAAAAACACATAATAGCAAGCATAATATATATAATTTTATATTAAAACACACATTTCAATTCATAGACTAACAAGATACCATGTAATAACATTTCAGAATATCTAGAATATTTTACTAGAACATACATTATAATAATTAGAATAGTTAAAATTTAGCATAATAACAATCAAGAATATATAAAATAAATATCAATCCAAAGAATTAGAATATCACATAAAAACATTCCAGAATATATAGACTTTAGTGGAATTATAAAAGTTCATGTTTTGCAAAGTGGAGATTCATCATGTATATAATCAGAATATGATTGTGTAGAATGAGCCATTTTTGTGATCATTTTAGTGTTTTGTTGTGATGAATATGAAACAAACTGACTTAAATTAACTACAAACATCAAATATTAGTAACATTCTAAAGCTTTACAACATACAAGAGATTCAATTAAATACCAAAACAAAAAATTAAAGTGATAATCCATTGATTAATATAAATCAAAATCATATACAAATCAGAATCATATAAGAACATTTGGAATACTAACATATCAACTCATATTATACAGATTTAGTACCAGGTCATGTCATTAATCAACAAATCTACTTCTAAAATCATATCTATAATTCATCAAATAAGCAAATCCAATATTATTAAGACATTACAAGGAGATAAAACCTAATTTATTAATTATTGAAACCTAAAATACCTGTAATAGATGTAATTTTCTCATGTTCTGGATCTTTTAAGTCATCAGGGGAAGTTTTTGTATGAAAACATAGATCTGAAGCCTTTGATTGAGAATCAACTACTTCTGATGGATCATCACACAAACCAGAGCTAGAATTAGAATCAATTTTAGCAAAATGAGCCACGATTAATGCTCGATTAGAAAAAAGATCTTCAAATTGGTGTACACGAGCTTTGATTTGGTTGAATGAAATCGTAGTTTTTAGGATAAGAATCATAATCAATTTCTTTGTGTTTTTATTGAGAGATTGGAAACAAAGTTTAATCATGAACGAACTTTGAATCGATGAAAGCAAAATGTAATCACGATTCAACATTAGAATATGAATCAGAACATTGAAAATCAAAATGATAGTGAATCATAATCGATTTTTAGGGTTTTAACGAGAAGAAATTTGAATATTTTAACTCAAAATCACTCACAGATATAAAATCAAGAAGAAATTATAGTATTATACGTCACCTGGATTAACCCTAGATGCAAAATCTGAATCTGATTCTGAATGACCCATTTGTTGTAAAACCAAAGCTTCGATTTCGTTTGATTCAGGAATGTTGATGCTCGAGAACTTGATCCGATTTTATGATTAATCCGAAACAAATTTGTAAAGGAAGCAGAAGATGTCGATGATCGAGATTTGTATCAAATGGGTTTTAGTGTTCGTATCTAGGGTTTTTAGGAAGAATATCGGGTGTTTTTGTGTGCTGAACAAAAAAGAATGCAAAATTCTATTCTAGCCCCTCCATGTCTTGATCTAATCCCAAAGTTCCATTAATTTACAAAAATGCCACCGCCTATTTTATGGTTTAATCTAAATTAATATCAGCCTTTGATTATTCAAGATGAGTGGTCAAGATTTGGTCTCCCCGTCTCACAAAATCTAATGGTCTCACATGAACCTAACCCTATATATATATATATATATATATATATATATATATATATACACACACACACACACACTAGCCGTTTACCCGCTCCAAGTGACAGGTGCGAATAGTTTATTTCAGAAATTAGTTATAAATTTTACCCACTAATTAATTTTTGAAATATAGTATTTATTTTAGGGAAAGCTACGAAAAAGTCCCAATATTTTAGGTCAGTTTACGATTTAGTCCCAAATTAAATTTTGTTTACAAAATAGGACACATTACCGGCTAAAACTTCGGATTAACCCTTCGTGGCCGGTTTCACACATTTAGTCGGTATCTCGTCTTTTTTCGTTAATTAATCCAAGTTTTGGGGCTTTTTCATTAATTAATCAAAATTTTAGGGCTTTTTCATTATTTATTACCAATAAACCAACAACAAAAATTTCACTCACAAGCCTCGTTAACTCCATCAATTTTCCAAAATTATCCATTCATAACTATGTGATCATCTTTCAATCTCCAAATAAAGAACGGAGAAAATCCTTGTTGATTACGTGGATGTCCCTATTACCTAACCATGACTTAAACCGTGGCTCCAACACTTGGATGTTCCTATTACCTAACCATGACTTGAACCCACACACTAATGGCGTTGTCCATAGTGTTGTTAACAATAGAAGACGAATCTCACATGTTCAACCACTAATACATTGGCTCAAGTCTTACTTGACCCTTGTTTCCTTACAACACTATAGAAGCCCCAACGTAAGATGAATCCCACATGGTTCATCATTTAATGGTTTTTTTGTCAAAAAGTAAAGCATTTTGGAAGCCCCAAATAGACTAAAACGCAATATGACAATTATTGTAATATCACACCAATTGTCATTATGACTTAAACGTAACATCACAACAATTGTCATTATTACATTTTAGTCTATTTGGGGCTTCCAGAATGCATTAGTTTTTGGCAAGACAAAAACCAATAAATGATGATCTTTTTGATAAATATCGGTACACAATCTTATTGATGGATCCAAGATCTCCTTCTCGTCCCAAGCCTTTTTCTCCTCAATCTTCTTCCAAAAAATGCACTACAATATGCAATATTAGCCTCTCTTTCTCTCTTACAAGCATATAGCTCAATTAGGGTTTCTCTCAGAGTGTTAAGAAGATACGGGAGGCGGAAATGAAGGCTTAAAGTCCTTTAAATAGGACACAAACCCTGAAAATTAGGGTTTTCACACTCAACTCCAACTCGTTGAGTTGGGGTGCTCCAACTCGTCGAGTAGACTCTAGAAATTACACGACCATCAACACTCTCTACTCGGCGAGTTGGGGCCTCCAACTCGTCAAGTTGATCAGACAACAAGAATATAAATTAATTAAATATTATACCTGGGATTCGGGATGTTACACCTATTGTAAGGAAACAAGGGTCAAGTAAGACTTGAGCCAAGGTATCAGTGGTTAAACCATGTGGGATTCGTATTTTGTTGTTAACAAAACTATGGACAATGTCATTAGTGTATGGGTTCGAAATAAGGTTCGAGTCATGGTTAGGTAATAGGAACATCCGAGTGTTGGAACTGTAGCTCATAGGTATACCAAATTAATATTTTAATAGTTTATGATGGATAGCTTGTTGACATTTTTTTACAATTAGAGTTAACATTCTTCATGGTTTTCAGTACATAATATCAAGTTGATTTTTTTACCTATGTTGAGTTTTTTAAGCTTAATGGTTCATTCTTCATGGTTTTCAAGCCCTATTGTAAGGAAACAAGGGTCATGTAAGACTTGAGCCAAGGTATCAGTGGTTAAACCATGTGGGATTCGTATTTTGTTGTGAACAACACTATGGACAATGCGAATAGTGTATGGGTTCGAAATAGGATTCAAGTCATGGTTAGGTAACAGGAACATCCAAGTGTTGGAACCATGGTTTAAGTCATGATTAGGTAATATGGACATCCACGTAATCAACAAGTATTTTCTCCGTTCTTTATTTGGAGATTGAAAGATAATCATAGAGTTATGAATGGATAATTTTAGAAAATCGATGGAGTTAACGAGGCTTATGAGTGAGATTTTTGTTGTTGGGTTTGACGACACCGATAAAAACACACGGTGAGCCTAGAAGAGCATAAGAAAGAAGACATGGAATAGTACATATTAAATTAGATCATATAATATATATTAGTTTAAAGGTAATCTTCAGAAAAGTCCAAATGTTTTGGTTTATTGGTAATAAATAATGAAAAAACCCTAAAATTTTGATTAATTAATGAAAATACCCCAAAATTTGGATTAATTAACAAAAAAAGACGAGATACCGGCTAAATCTGTGAAACCAGCCACAAAGGGTTAATCCGAAGTTTTAGCCGGTAATTTGTCCTTTTTTGTAAATAAAATTTAATTTGGGACTAAATCGTAAACTGACCTAAAATATTGGGATTTTTTCGCAAATTTCCCTTTATTTTATATATATTGAACAAATTAAAATAATACTTACTTTTATTTCCATTCCTAACAAAAATTAAATGAATATATTTAAATTTACAAGGTATTAACTTACTTACTAATGTAACTTTTCATAAATAATACTTTTATTTATATTTTTGTAATATATTAAAATAATGAAGATATAATATAAAATTTAAATACATTAGAAAAATAAGTATATACAATAACTCGATTAGAAAATTAATAGTAGCATTTCTTGCTTGAAAGAGTCATGACTAGTTGATTTTTATTTTTCTTCTATAATATCATATTTTGTCATTTCCTCGCATGTAAAACATATATTGACAGTTATTGAAGTTGCTTAATTAGCTTCATATGTTTAATGATAAAGCTCAATAGCTCTTTACTTCTTAAATAAAATACACCACATTCCATATCTTTATATATAAACACACCACAGAGCAACTGTATGTTGCAATAAAACTAAATTCCATTACTGGGCATGCAAAAACAAAATTGAATCAATAACTAAAACAACCTATAAAAGCATTTTTAAAATTCTAAAAAAAAAAAAAGATAACAAGAAATTTCAAATATAATTTTAAAAAGCATTAGTCGAGAAACTTTATGCTAATTTGATTTCCTTTTCTTTAAATCATAGCATGAATGAAACAAATACTCACCTAAAAATCTGGTGAAAGCAATTGAGCTACTTTTGTATCATCTCTTATTTATATAATGTTTTTTATGTATTATAAAATTTAGAGACATTTCAAAACTCAATCAAAACTAAAAAGGAATAATAGTGTAACACAATTACTCGCATTCATGGCAACTTGATCTTTTTTTTGGTTGGACACTACAACTAAAAATGAATAATGGCAAAAAGAATCAAAAAGCTCTATATTTTAAACTGTTCACTTTTTTGTTGGATAAAAAAAGTACTTCATGGTTGTAGCCTCCATCTACTATAAAGAATCAAATAAATTAAATTGAATCAATAGTTGAAAAAGATAATTTAAAAAAGATAGGACTTCCATTTCGAGTATCAAGTATCACAAATTATTCAATCAGCCCATGTAATTGAAGATTGTCGAGTTTTGCCCCTACATCCAAGCCGTTTCTCTGTTCATCAGGTTGTGAAATCTATCTAGACGGACTTTCCCTTGAGTCTTTGATTCTGTCTAGTTTATGTTGTAGTTGTTTCATGGTTCTAGGAAGTAAATATCAGAATAATATAAAGATTTGATAGACTGCTCTTGGAGTGCATCATGTAAAAGTACATTGTTATTATTGGGTGGTGCTTGAAAATACATTGTTATTGGGGAGGATTTCTTTATTAAGCACATGAATGTTACAAGATAGAGTTTGAAAGTACACTGATATTGCAGGTATATTGAAATTTCATTGTGAAATATTAGGCCCAAAGTATATAGACAAAGTAAAATATATCATTTTAGTATTAAAAAGGTAAAAAAAAAAAAAAAAAAAAAAAAAAAAAAAAAAAAAAAGGCATAGACTTACATATTCAAAAGCCCCTCTTAGAATCGTTATTCTCTCTGCACATCAACCTTTTATAACAAATGCTTTTGTAATAGCCCAAAATATAACCCAAAAAAAAATTTATTTGAAAACATTACTAAACCATAATATCAAATATCACAATATCAAAAACAATGAATCATGTGTCTCAGAATGTCATAATAAATTTATCAAATCAAACTAGTGACAAGATCATATCAAAAATTCAGAGTCGAACTTCCAGGCTAAACTGTGATGTGCGCCATGCCATCATCCCTAGCCCTTCCCTTTGCTAGCTGAAGTACCTGAAACCAAAACTGAAATTGTAAGCACGAAGCTTAGTGAGCTCCCCCAAACTACCACATACCATACAAAACATATAAGCACATACTGGGCCATGCCCACTGCATCGGACCGAAGTCTGAAAACTAACTAGGGCCTTGCCCACTACATCGGACCGAAGTCTGGAACTAATTAGGGCCTTGCTCACTGCATCGGACCGTAGTCCGGATACTGCATCGGACCGAAGTCTGGAACTAATTGGGGCCTTGCCCACTGTATCGGACCGATGTCCGGAAACTGCATCGAACCGAAGTCCGGAGCTAACTAGGGCCTTGCCCACTGCATCGGACCGAAGTCAATGGACATGTAACATAGTTTTTTGGATCTTAGTATTTAATGAAGTTGATTATAGAGTTATGGATGTTGGTTATAAAGAAGATATAAGACATAAGAGTGATATTCAAGTGTTTAGACCAAATATTAGATGCCATGTCAAAAGTTTTCCAAAATGATTTTATGACAAATATGATATCCTAAACTATTTATTTGAAACTTAACAAATAAAAAAATGATAATTCAATTTCGATTCGGAATGAGTACAATGTAACCTGTCTTCAAATTCGTGGGGATATTAAATGACTCCCTTGCACTATTCCATAAAAACAAGCTTTTTGGTACCTAAAACACTTTTAGATTAAATCTTAACCTCTTATCAAATAATCATATTTTTCTCAATTTATTATTATTATTATTATTATTATTATTATTATTATTATTATTATTATTATTATTATTATTATTATTATATTCAAGAAGCTTAACCCTAAAATAAAATCTACCTACGCAACACAATCAACCTTTAGAGCCGACTGTGAAAGAACTAACCGTCACTTGGACATAATTCGTCAAAAGAAAACTATTTGAAGTCATTGCTCAAAGAAAGATGACATTACAACCAAAATGACATTTTGCATGACAAAATATTAATAAGACACTTATAGACTTCAATTAGAATTTTTACTTATAATATTAATAGAACTTCCCCGTTAGACACTATTAAACCGTAAACCTTAAAAACCTTAATCACTAAATTGTAAACCTAAAATCTAAAAGAAACTACACACCCAAGGGAAATTATTCGCCGAAAATAACTATTCACAGCCCAACCCGCCTCCCGCTGCATTACACCAATAATAACTATTATCAACAATATAAATACGCCAAAAAAAAAACTCCATTGTGATATGGCATACTAAGCAATAAAAGATTAGACATCGGAAATAGAAATCAACAAACGAACATCTTAACCCATTAGTACTCTGTCTAACTTAAACAAAATAAAACTAACTGCGAAACAAAACTGTCAACATCGCATTTTACACCATCGCAAAAATTTTCCCTCCATCAAAGGTCCCCCCTCTGCGTCTAAACAGTCAACATCGATGGACATATATAGTAAATCTTTTAACTAGCACAATTTCCGAATGGAACTAATTGCCGGAAGATATATTTGTCGCCGCTGCTTTGTGCGGGTACAGGGCTAGTATGTATGTATGTATATATATATATATATATATATATATATATATATATATATATATATATATATATATATAAATTATAAAAAATAGTGTTTATAATATGTACAATAACTTTGACAATTATTTTGTTTAACTTTTAACAATTATTTTTTTTTTGAAACGGCAAACTAACTAATCTACTCCTAAATAACCACCTACGTCTCAACCGAGACTTGAACCCTTGACCTCTCAAATGAGATGATCACTCCATACCGCTAGGTCATTGGCCCTTTGGTTTTAACAATTATTTGGTTTGAATTATTTTGTTTAAATTTTAACATAGTCAACTCTGACGAAAAAGTAGACTACTTTTTTGGGTAAAGCTGACTACTTTGTTGCTAAATTTGACTAGTTTTTTTGTTAAACTTGACTACTTTTTCGTCAGAGTTGACTATTGTTTTCAACCAATCATATATATATATATATATATATATATATATATATATATATATATATATATATATATATATATATATATATATATATATATATATTAAGTATTTTATATTTTTGGAAAGTTTATTCTCTCTAGCTTCTTTATCTTCAAAATTAAGATAATGAGTTGTAACGAGTATTTTGTATTGTTCATTACAGATGGAAGATGGGAGTTTGTTAATTCTCAATTATCATATATTTGGTGTCACACCTCCGAACCAGACGGCGGAAACGTCCGAGGGCTGTCGTGACTTAATTGAATACCATAACATTGAATATATATGAAACATAACAACATTCGTCACCATGCATTAATATAGTACAACCGATAAAGTTTACATGAAGTACATTGTTTAAACATTACATTCCCAAAATTAAATTGTTCGATTCGTTAATAAGTAAACTGCAAGCCATCACTGAGTACATTTTCCTTTGATTCACTGGTTACCTGAGAATACAAATATTTTGAAAAAAAAACGTCAACATATGAAATGTTGGTGAGTTCATAAGCGGTATTTGAAAAGCAATGTTTTGTATCATTTTGAAAACCACCAGAAAATCCGATATTTTCTGAAAAGAGCTTTTGAAAACATTTGTGAAGATCCATAAGTATGCTTGTTTGTTTCTATAGTTGTAAGAAAAATGCTCTTCAAAATTGTGTACATTTTGAAAACCGTGTGTATTGAAAAACCCTAGGAAAACCCGATGTTTTCCTAATTCTTTGGATTCCATGAAGTTAAAAATAAAACCATTGCAGCGCGTGAAGTCATTAATTCCAGGCGACGTCGGATTATTTTTGCGCATGATTAATTGCTATAAACACGCGTTACACAAACGACCCGTTTATAACTATACGGACGATCCCGTAGGCGTCGTCCGTACTAATCACGTTATCCAACCGCCCTGACTTCGAGTAATCCCACATCCGAAGAGAAAGAGGACACGAAGACCCCGATGACTCCATTAACCGGTTGGGGATTAAAAAAAAGGTACGAGGGGCCCTTGACCCGCCTCGCATGAAATACCGACTTTACTAGCAATACCATAGGACCCTTGGGGACCAATAGTATAAAAGCCATTGAAAGTCCTTTTACGTTGTGTTAGATCATGTAAGACCCAACAACTCGTAAGGTAGAAGTCTTCGGGCCTTAAGATCAGGTCATTGGGCTAGCTAGGCCCAACAAACAAGATTTTACACTTTGGGGCCCAAAGATGGTGCGTAGACGTCTGTGCACTCTCACGTGTGTATTAAATTCCCAAATGTTACTTGTGTGAATCGAGGTATCGTCGCGTTAGTAGTTTCGGATTTTTTTATTGGTTCGAGACCGAACCAATTCGTTTAACAACGATTTTTGGTGTTGTTGTGTATTGTATTTCGTCGGTAGTCGCGGTGAAAATATTTGATCAAGTTGCATGTATTGAATTAGCCTTGAAAGTTTTCTGTTTTCAGCCCCTCATTGTTTGTAAAATTTACTTTTTCAACCCTCTAATTAAATAACTTTCCGGTTTGGTCCTTAAATCATTTTTCTTGACATTTTAACACCAAAAATTATTGAAATTAATATTTTTCAGCATATTTTTCATTGAAAACAGTTTAATTCCCTGAAAATGCAGTTTTCTCGGTTATAACCCCTCTTTTTCACAGTTTTTACAATTTTGGCCCAAATTGGAAATTTTTTGCAACTTTGGTCCTTTTTAAATTTGAAAAGCATTTTAAACCTTTGAAAAGTACTTGGAACACTAGTAGTCCACTGTTTTACAGAAAAACACAGTTTTGGCCCTCCAAAACAGAAAATTTCGCATAATGGGCCCTATTGGGCCGAAATTGTCATTTTTAGCCCATTAAGCTTGAAATTTATATTTTTAATCCTCCAAATGAGTATATTTCCAGAAAATATTTTATTGAAACTGTTTTGACACTCCTAATCCATCAGAATTCGTGATATGTCATTTTGGGCCCTTTAACTTTATATTTTTAACATTTTATGTCCAAAAATTGAGTTTTTAGCCCAAATAAAATGTTATTAAGCCATTTAGCTATTTTTCTTGGAACACTTTGTATGTAGAAATATATTTGATGCTAGTATCATTTAACATAAAGTATATCTCGATTTTTAGGGGTTTATGGCTAGATCCAACATTATAAACACACAAAAACACCCACATAAGCATAGAATCATACAAGGCATACAAAACACATATAGATCTACACTTTCACTTGTATTCCCCCCCCCCCCCCCACAAAACTCATAAAAACAGAAAATAGAGGGTATGAAGCTCACCTTAGGGTGTGATTTCGGTTTTTGAAGAAAAGATGGAAGAAAACTTGGTGATTTTTGGCCTTAGGACCCTTTTCTTGAAGATCTCGAGTTTGATGTGCTTCTAGGATGTAAGATCACGATTTTGGCATGAATTAGGAAAAGATTTTGATGACAAAAAGAATCTAAGTCATAGATCCAAGCATAATCTTACCTTAGATGAAGAATTTGTGGAAATATCCTCTTGAAAGCTTCCTAAATTTCGAGATCTTTGAGTGGAGAGGGAGGAAGTGTTCTTGAGTGAGTTTGTGAGGTGTGTGTGTCTTTGAAATGGCCGAGAGTGAGGGAGGGAAAGAAGAAGTGATCTTTGAGGTGATATGTTCCTAGAAGTATGAGAGGTGCATGGAAACATGTTGGATATAAGTGAGGTGGCAAGCAAATAGTCAACTCTTCACCATTTCTTCTTGGACTTGGGCCTTGGGCCGAGAATCTTGAAGGAAAAGGAAAATTTGGGCTTTTTGCCTTTAGGCCCAATATTAGAGTTAGTTTGGGTGATCATTGCCCCTTTAAAATAAAATTGTGACTTTTATTCTTCATTAAGCTAGATTAGGTTAATTATGGATCAAGGCTTTTAATTCATTTCATTCTAGGTCCACAATGGCCCAAAATGTTAAAATAAATGATTGTGGTCCAATTAGAGCCCAATTAGGGTTCTAAGCCCATGATAGTCAAATTGGAAGCTTATTGGTCCATTTGGGCCCAATAAGGAAGTCCTAGTCCAAAGTGGACCTAAACAAGAACTTCTAGGGTTTCCAATTGTTTGATGACTATTTGTAGCACTTGTATGATGTATTTGATTGAAGTTTTTGATGTCATAATAGTAGGTGTCACACATGCTCTTAAGTTTTTGATTCACATTAACTTGAGTGTATAGATTACATGACACAAAATTTCCAGTTGTGACATTTGGCCACTGGGATACAATCCGAGAATGTTTTATTTAGGTGTTGAATTTTACGAAAACACAACGTTCACCGAATTTGTTCAGTTGGTCAAGTGCAAGATGGGTCTTCCCGAAGAATCAAAAGTTAGTTTGGCCTATCAACATCCAGAACAACTCTATTATTGTGGTATTGTTGATGATCGTGATATTAGAAAGCTGATGAAGGTAATAAATGGCGTTGGAGATAAATATGTGTCTGTGTATGTGGTGGTTGAAGAAGGTGTTTGGCAGAACAAAATGGATGACAGAGGAAAGGCATCTGCAGCAAATTTATCTAGTGGAAAAGGGAGCAACAACCCAATAGGTAATTTTAAAATTCCAAGTAAAAGTCAATATCATAGTGTTGCTGAAAATGTAAATGTAGTTCCATAACCGATTATGTGTGTTACACCGGAGAATTATAAGTATATCGGTGATAATGATGTTGGTGCATATGCTAATGATGTTGGTGTAAATGATTCATTTGACAAAAAAAAAAAAAAGCAGTAGCCATGGTGAATAAGGTTGGTAATGAATCTGGAAAACAGGAAGTTCCGTTTTTGCATGACGGTGAACTAAAAGGATATCGTGAGTTTGCGGATTGTGACAAGTTGGATATATCCGACCTAGATAGTGATTCTAACGAAGAAGAATTAGATGACGAACCTAAGCTTATTTATTCAGATACCATGTTTCATGGTATGCCCCCTTTGCCTTCGTGTCTTGTAAACGCTAATGTGAACATTCCATGTCAGAGGGTGGATATAAGTGAAGAGATTAAGGTTTTAGACATTTTTGATGACAAAGAGTTGCTCAAGCTTGCAATCAGAAGACAATGCATGGAACAAGGTAAGCAGTATAAGACTACCAGATCGAGCAAAGGAAGGTTTGAGGTTGTTTGTTTGGTTAAAAATTGTTCATGGATGGTTAGGGCAAGGGGAATCCAATCGACTACTGCTTTCCAAGTCACAAAAGTTGTTGACCAACACACATGTTGTGCAACAAATTTGGAGTCTAATCATCGACAATCAAAGAAAAAGGTACTCGGCCACTTTATCGTTGAAGTATTGGCCGGTGACTATAATAGAGTTTATCGGGGTAATGAAATTGTTAGGGACATCAATTCGAAATTTCCAATCAATATGTCATACCAACAAGCATGGCGTGCAAAACAGTATGTGTTGTTGGTGTTAAGAGGCACCAAAGAGGATTCATTCACCAAACTACCAGCATGATAGCTTGATTTTTTGTATATATTTTAGCAATCGTTTTCTTTTACTTTTAGCATTTTTAAAATTCTTTTTGCATTAAATCGTTAGATTTATTATTTTGAATATTTTTACTCGTTTAAGCTAATTTTGTGTAGATTTGTTCGAGCAAGATGGTATTTTGGAGCATCTTCAAAGGCACATTGAATTCCTTGCAACCACGATTGAAGTCTCATAGCAAAATCCGGAAGCGAAAAGAAAAACAAAGCGATATAAATTAATTTTTCGGATTTTGACAGCTTTGCGCGGCTTTCTTCAAACGATCAGACGGAGGGGCAAACGATGTCCGATTGAGCTGGAAATTTACAGGAGTCTTCATAACTCATCAATCTTCGACCTCACCAAAAAGAAATTGATTCGGACTAGTTTTGATATAGTTTTTGGCCTTGTGAACATCAGGACACAAAGTTGTCGGCATCAAAAAGCCTAATAGTGCATAATTTATCAGCCTATATAGCATCCCATTACTTAATACTTCAAAAGCCCAATTTATTATCCTATTTGTCTTGTGCTGGGAATTGAACGCAGAAAGAAAAGCAGCACTACGGCAGCTCCATTTTCCAATTTTCGCCGGCAGGATAGAAAAAGAAGGGACGGCGCCTCTTGGTGTCTCTTTTCTTTTGCTGCTTCAATTTTTTTGGAACTTTAATATATCTTTCATGATATTATTATTGTGATGATTTATCTTTTTAATTAGATTAGGTTAGGTTAATTTGTGTATTAATACTTAGATTATGAATGGAGTTTTTTGGAGCAACAAGAAGTGACGATTTCAAGGAGTTTTATCATCTTCATTTCGTAATCGGTATTGGTATAATTTCTAGCCTTTTTATTGTTATTATTATTATGTGTTGTTAGTTTATACTTTCAATATTGGGTGAATTTATGGAACAATTAATTGATTAGGAATAGTTTTGTATGGTTTTGATGGTATGCTATGAAAATATTTTCTAATAACACATCTATTATGTTCATATGTCTTTAATATTTAATCATGAGTTTAGATATGTGAATGTTTAATTAGTTGGTTAATTTCTTGATTACGTAATAGATCCTCAAATTAACAAGCGGCAAATGGTTCTTGTGATTGCTTTCCTTTCACACAATCATGAAAGTATTTTCTCCAATATGGTAGTGAAAACATTTTGACTCCTCTTGGATTTGGTGACTTTTGAATCTTAATGCTAGTTAATTTTCATTAATTACATGCTTCATGGAGTTTGTGACTTTAACTAAGAAAATATGTTATGAGCTTCTATAACCATTACATTAACTAAGAAAAGTCTAGGTGATCTAAAGCTTCTTAGATTGCTATAGCCAAATTAGTATCCATTAAACTCATTGCACCACAAAATTATGATGATTAGTCAACTAATTGAACTTGTGATTTATCCCGATATTGGAACGTTTTATTTTATAGATTTTGTATTTTTCCATTTTTGTTATTTTTGTGAAATAGTTTTTATCGCATTTAACGTTTTGAAAACCCCCATATCATTTTATTTTTTTTATTTCGTAGAAACTAAATGCATAGATTTGATTCGAACCAATCTCTGTGGATTTGATCTCTATTACTGCTACTACAATTCATTTTTTGTATGTCGTCGTATTAAGGTATTTTTTTTATTGGGTGGTCTCGACACCCACCAAATTTTTGGCGCCGTTGCCTGGGATTGGTTATCTTTGATCGGATTTTTTTTGTATGCTCAAGTTTCTATATGTGTATATTTTTTATGTCTTTCTTTTATTCTTATTTTTGTTCTCATGTATTTTTTTTAGGTTGTATATATAGTGGTATTTTTAGTTTGCATTTTAGATCATATTTTATCGAAAATTCCAAAAAAAAAAAATTATTATTTTTAGAGTTTTTATTCTAGCATTGCATTTAGCTTAAGTTTTGCATGCATTTTTTTTCTCTCATTTTTATCTAAAACCCAAAAAGATTTGTGTTTCTTCTTTTCAAATTTTTTTATAACATAGCATTTAGTTTAGGTTCATTCTCATGCATTTTTGTTGTCTCTTTACTCTCACCTCCAAACATCTTTAATTGCAAGTCTTAATACGCCAAATATGCAAATCTTTTTAAAACAATAGAATTGTTCATAGGGACCTTCATTTGTCACATCTTCTTATAACACACATAAGGTAGAGTACAAGTTATTTATGCAAATGAATCGACTTATTGCAAGCATGCCATGACGTGTGAGACAAGTTAGCCCTAAAGTCTTAGAAACCGCCCCCCACGAGCATATTATTTGTTAAGCATACCGATTTTCCAAAGATGGGAACAAGAACTAGAACTTGCTATTTTGAGATCTTTTATGTCTAGTTATTACATTTCATGTCATCTTACTCCATGGTATAGACATATTTTCTATTTGATCTCAATTTAGCTTTTATTTATTTTTTCACTAGGTTACAACCCGTGGGAACCACGGGTAAAATATATTTATAATTTTATTAAATTAATAAGATTAAAATTTTTTAAAGCTTTTGTATTAATTGTTTAATTTTAATATTTAATATACGTTATATATGTGAAGACATTTAATATAAATATGATTTATAAAAAGAATATAAATTTGAATAGAGTATAAATATGTATTGTGAATAATATATAAAAGATAATATAAATAACAAAAAATATATTATTTAGTTAAACTTTAAATCTATGACGAAAACTAAACCCTTTAGTTGTTTGGACCCTTTTTGTTGAATAAGATTAAACATAGCTAATTTAGGTAAATTTTGTTATCATGATTTTATAGTTACAAATATATATGTAGTAAATTTCTCAAAAAAGTAAATTGTGGTAAAAACAATTCATCGTAAATGGATGATGAGATGTGATCGCAAGTGGTTACGTATCATTATAAAAAATATAAAGATAATCTGATAGTTAAATTATTGAATAAACGTTAGTTTCAGCTATTTTCAATTATTGAACAGACGATCCTTGTTGTAGGATAACAAACTAAAAACTTATTTTCCAATCAAATATAAGTAAAACTTTTTAAAACAATTGAATGTAAGAAAATGAATTATGAAAGGGTGCCGTTTTTAATGGTTGGTAGTGTTTAATTATAACAATAATAATAAAATAATTATTAATTTTCATATGATTATGTATGTTAATTTTGTCTTATTATTATCTACTCTTGAGACACGATTTTGATCTAAAAAATTATTATTTACCAATCCATATTGTTATCAAATTCAACAATTTGTGGGTGTTTTTATAAACATTTTTTAACCAGTTTTTAATTGTTATCTGTAAAAATAATTTCAAACCACATATATATTTAAAAGTAATTAAATTTGAGCCAAACCCAAGAAACACATTTAGCTAGTCGGCCAACATGCAGAAAAATGTCATTCATTTGGTTTTCATAAAAACACAAAGGCGCTAGAAAGGAAACAAAATTAGTTCGATCCCTTGAAAATTTGTGGTATCAGCTGCAAAGTATTATATCAAAATTTGAAATTGTAACAAACTTATGCACACTGATTCTTCAAAATGTAACCTATCATTTGTAGCACAAAATATGGATAGTGATATTTGTACCTTAATTACTCTGAATGCTGAAACACATAAACCATGGAATAGAGATTACAATACTTAGTAACAATTTGGTTACCACAGATCTTAATCGGGGACTTAAGTTCGAGAAAAGTAGGATGGTTAAGGAAAACCTCTTTGGAAGCAAAACAAGGCTTTCGGATCTCCGATTCCGAGAACGGAAACTGCTTTGGAATGGATCCAACCTTAACATTTAAAAGCTTCTTGATGAACTTGTCAGCACCACATCCTCCATTTCCGCTAAAATTTTAAATCCCCGGGTTTCTTATTTTTTTCTGATCTTGACAGAGATGATGAAGTAAAATAGGGCATAGAAATACAATATGGTTTAAAGAGAGAGTAAGGTTATAGAAAAAGAAATGGAGGGGTTCAAATCAGACGGGAAGGAGGTGACTTGGGGGTAACTTGGTAATTTAACTTTAAGGTTAAAAACATTTTGAAGAAGCCACGTGGAAAAAAAGGTTTCATTTATTATAATAGGGATTCTTAGCTTTGTTAGTTAGTTTTGCTAGTTGTAGATTGTATATAGTTTTGCTTTGTATTTTTATTTGATGTAATATTTGTATAACTCCTTGGTAAATCAAAAAAGTGAGCCCAAAAAAAAAAAAAAAAAAAAAAAAAAAAAAAAAAAAAAAGACAACTACCCCTTTTTAGTATTGTTTATTTTGTTTATGTAAGTTTCTATATATTTATTTTTGTGTTTTGTAAATCAAAGGCAAATTGTTTTAAAATGTCGTTCGAAAAATTTTGTACTAATTTTCGACAATTTTTTTTAGGAGCCTAATATTTAGTATGTGTTATGTGAAGTTTCATATGTGCTTATATTTGTTTGGAGAAGTCAAGTTTTGATCTTATGTGAAGTTTGAACTTTACTTTTGTTGATTTTAATCTTTAAAAGTCTTTAAAGAAAAAAAAATGTTTTAAGAATTCGGATATTATCGCAATCATAAAATGCGAATATAGTTAGATGTTTTTAGTATTTCCTTCATTGTATTTTTATTGATTTTTTGTTAGTAACTCTAACATTCATATTTATAATAGAATCTTTGGGGTTTTGTTGTCTTAAAAAAAAAAGAAAAAAAAAAAAAAGAAGTAGAAAAAAAAAATGAAAAAAAAAGAAAAAAAACATAATGAAAAGGGCTAGGCCAAGCGAGTTTCATTCTTTTTTTCATTTATTAGATGTTTAGATTAGATTTCTTCTTATATATTCCATTTCCGTTTTGATGTGTTTTTAGGCTAGAATTCGCATTTTGTTAGTAACTATAATGTAACACCCATAATTAGAAAGACCAAGAAAGGAAAGGAAAACCCTAGGTCAAAGGAGGGTCAACTCGTCGACTCCAGGGTGGAACTCGACGAGTCCGAGCGAGATCCGGGTCGAAGAGTAAGTGACCGACTCGACGAGTCGGAGAGTGGACTTGGCAAGTCCGGTCTGGATTAGGAAACCCTAAGTCCAGAGCTTTGTGCACTATATAATCATCTCATTCTCTCCTTTAGGGTTCTCTATAGCCTCTCTTATCCAGAACACGAAACCCTAAGCCTCCATTTTAGCACATTCAAGCTTTCTTGCCATTTTGGGTGATTTGAAGGAAGAAGGAGGAAGGGAACCTTTGGTGATTCAAGGATTGGCTTTAGATCCAGAGTTGGTGTGGCTTTTCTGATCCTCTGAGGTAATAATCTGACCCTATTGCATTTAGATCTATCTTATGGTTGAGTTTCGGGCATTTTTGAGTATGGAGGAGGTTTATTCCGAGTTTGGAGTAGATCTGAGGTTGCTACCTCAGATCTAAGCAATTAAGGATCCAGAAAGCCATAAAGTTTATGTCAATAAGTTTTCGGTGAAGCCCCTTGGTCACAAAACCTAGCCCTAGAGTGTTTTAAACCCATATCTCTTTGGTTTCACGTAAAGTTTGCAACTTTACGTGAGGAATGGACTGGGGAAGAGTGGATCTATAAGTTGGAGCCCCTGCATGAATCGAAAAGCCATTGTATGGATTAAGAACTGAAGCGACTCAGCGAGTTGCATGAAGATGGGCATGGACTCGACGAGTTGGAAGAACAACTCGGTGAGTCTATTGAAGATTGTCATGGACTCGGCGAGTCTGTTCTTGTACTCGGCGAGTCAGGTTGTGAAGCACTAACCCCTTCTAGTTAAGGCTTAGATCGGTGAGTTGAGTGGAGACTCAGTGAGTTGGGAAGGATGGGACTCAGAGATCGTTGAACTCGACGAGTCTTGAGGTGACTTGGCGAGTTGAGTCGTTTTATGGGAGTTTCTGAATGCTTGGACTCGACGAGTCTTGGGGCGACTCGGCGAGTAGAGTCAGTCAAGAAGGTTGACTTTGACCAGGAATTTGACTTTGGCAAGAGTGGACTTAGACGGCTTCTAAGAGTTCAGTTTGGGACTAAGTGTTATATGATATTGATATTGGTAGCTCGGGGAGCTAGTGGAGCAGCGGTTCAGAGAATTGTCGATCAGCAGTCAGAGGGTTATCAGCAAGTTCAACAGTGCAGGTGAGTTTCCCTTTTGTTTGAATGGGTCTAAGGCCACAATGTCGGCCCATGTAGTTATGAGTAGGAAGACTCGGGGGTTAGCCCTAGGCACTGTTTGCTAGTATGATATTCCGGACCAAGGTCTGATGTCGGGCGGGTGCCCAAGGAATGGTTTGCATGTTAGAGTATACTTGTTGTCTGTGTGATGCATGTATGTGCCTGGTAGGAAGGTAAGCGTGGGCGAGGTGTCGTATCTCACCAATAGCAGAGTATGGACGATGTTCCATATTTCATTAGTAGCAGAGCATGGGCGAGGCCCTAGATAGGTATGGAGTGAGTGTGGGCATGGGCCCATATATCACTCACAGTAGGAGCTTGGACGGGTTTCCATGACTCACTAGTGACAGGATAGGGGCGAGGCCCAAGACAGGCGAGGCCTAAGGACAGGATTACAGTAGGGTATGTTCAGTTATGTGTTATATTCTATTTGTATTATGCGGTTAGCGGACGGGGCCCAGAGACAGGCGGGGCCTAAGAGAAACAGATTTGTATCCGAGCAGGGCTCGAAGCCAGGCGGGGCCTGGAGCGGCGGGGTCGTTGTAGCGGGCGAGGCCCGAAGTAGCGGGCAAGGCCCGGAATAGCAGGCGTGGCCCAGTATGTGCAGTATGTGTTTATGCAGGGTTTGTGGTATGTTAGGGGAACTCACTAAGCTTCATGCTTACGGTTTTCAGTTTTGTTTTCATGTACTTCCGGTAACGGAGGGAAGAGCTCGGGGTGATCACATGGCACACACCATTGATTAGTCAGTCTGGGATGTTTTACTCTGATAATGAAATTATGTTTTGGAATTAATACTATGAATTATGTTATGTTTTATGATATGTTTTTATAAAAATGGTTTTAGTAATGATTTAAAGAAAAAATTTTGGTACGGATTTTTGGGATGTTACATATAATAGCACTACATGATCATATTTTGCTCAAGCATTCACTTTACATGGATCACAGTTTTATTGGAGCACTAGTACCTTTAGATGATTGTAGTTTTGCCAACCTTTGTATATAGCTCGTTTCTCTTTTGTCCTTTAGATTCGAGTTATTTTTCTTGATCTAGTTCCTTGATTTGGAAGAAAGTTATGAATGGTGAGTAGTATGCAAAGGGGGGACAACCTCTTTTGATGTGAAGGCTAGATCGGAACACAGATCATCTCATGTGAGCCATATTAGTGAAGTATGCATAAATAGCTTTGTATCTCTTTCATATGTGTCCCTTTGCTAGAAGTGTAACAAATGTCCGTCCCTTAAAGTGACTCTTAAATCTAAATGAAGGTTTTTATTTCTAAACGGTGTTGTTTTGATTTGTTACCGAAAATGTTTATTCTTTTTATTTTGTTTGTATTGTCATTACCGTTTTCTCTCGTTCTCGTTTTCCTTGAGGACAAGGAAATGTTCAAAGCTTGGGGGAGGATGCTTTATTTATTTTATTTTTCATCATTCCATTTTTTTTTCATTTAGGATAATTTTTTTATGCATTGTATTTAGTTAATTTCATGTTTTTATATGTCAAAAAGAAAAAAAAAAAAGAAAAAAAAACATTTTTTTAGCATTCTCATGTTGCATTAGTATGATAATTTGTGTTTTGATGGTACTTTAAGTTTATTTAGTTAATTTATGTTTGTTGAAATTGACATGTTAGGCTTAGTGGTTATGTTGTTTGTCCCCATTTTGTTGAAATTTCTAATTTCCGTTTTCGTTTCAAAATTTTGGTATAAGTTGGATTTTTTTTCATGATCATTAAGCTGGTGTCTTAATTGCAACTTACATAATCTTGTTCAAGTGTTTTTTTTAATGAAATATTTGAAAAAAAAAGATTTTTTATATTAGTTTTGATAAATTTGCATTTGTCGTATTTTTATTTTTGTTGTTTTTCTTCGGTTTAACTTTTTTGTATTGTTTTCCTCGAGGACAAGGAAAGGTTAAGCTTGGGGGATTTTGATGGCTTGATTATTTGTATATATTTTAGCAATCGTTTTCTTTTACTTTTAGCATTTTTAATATTCTTTTTGCATTAAACCGTTAGATTTATTGTTTTGAATATTTTTACTCGTTTAAGTTAATTTTGTGTAGATTTGTTCAAGCAAGATGGTATTTTGGAGCATCTTTAAAGGCACATTGAATTCCTTGCAACCACGATTGAAGTCTCGTAGCAAAATCCAGAAGCGAAAAGAAAAACAAAGCGATATAAATTAATTTTTGGATTTTGACAGCTTTGCGCGGCTTTCTTCAAGCGATCAGACGGGAGGCAAACGATGTCCGATTGAGCTGGAAATTTATAGGAGTCTTCATAACTCATCAATCTTCGACCTCACCAAAAAGAAATTGATTCGGACCAGTTTTGATATAGTTTTTGGCCTTGTGAACATCAGGACACAAAGCTGCTAGCATCAAAAAGCCCAATAGTGTATAATTTATCAGTCCATATAGCAGCCCATTACTTAATACTTCAAAAGCCCAATTTATTAGCCCATTTGTCTTGTGCTGAGAATTGAACGCAGAAAGAAAAGCAGCACTACGGCAGCTCCATTTTCCAGTTTTCGCCGGCAAGAAAGAAAAAGAAGGGACGGCGCCTCCTGGTGTCTCTTTTCTTTTGTTGCTTCATTCTTTTTGGAACTTTAATATATATGTCATGATATTATTGTTGTGATGATTTATCTTTTTAATTAGATTAGGTTAGGTTAATTTTTGTATTAATACTTGGATTACGAATGTAGTTTTTTTGGAGCAACAAGAAGTGACGATTTCAAGGAGCTTTATCGTCTTCATTTTATAATCGGTATTGGTATAATTTCTATCCTTTTTATTGTTATTATTATTATGTGTTGTAAGTTTTTACTTTCAATATTGGGTGAATCTATGGAACAATTAATTGATTAGGAATAGTTTTGTGTGGTTTTGATGGTATGCTATGAAAATTTTTTCTAATAACACATCTATTATGTTCATATGTCTTTAATATTTAATCATGAGTTTAGATATGTGAATGTTTAATTAGTTGGTTAATTTCTTGATTACGTAATAGATCCTCAAATTAACAAGAGACAAATGGTTCTTGTGATTGCTTTCCTTTCACACATTCATGAAAGTATTTTCTCCAATATGGTAGTGAAAACATTTTGACTCCTCTTGGATTTGGTGACTTTTGAATCTTAATGCTAGTTAATTTTCATTAATTACATGCTTCATGGAGTTTGTGACTTTAACTAAGAAAATGTGTTATGAGCTTCTATAACCATTACATTAACTAAGAAAAGTCTAGGTGATCTAAAGCTTCTTAGATTGCTATAGCCAAATTAGTATCCATTAAACTCATTGCACCACAAAATTATGATGATTAGTCAACTAATTGAACTTGTGATTTATCCCGATATTGGAACGTTTTATTTTATAGATTTTGTATTTTTCCATTTTTGTTATTTTTGTGAAATAGTTTTTATCGCATTTAACGTTTTAAAAACCCCATATCATTTTATTTTTTTTATTTCGTACAAACTAAATGCATAGATTTGATTCGAACCAATCTATGTGGATTTGATTTCTGTTACCGCTACTACAATTCATTTTTTTGTATGTCGTCGTATTAAGGTATTTTTTTATTGGGTGGTCTCGACACCCACCAAATTTTTGGCATCGTTGCCGGGGAACTGTTACTCAGATAAGAGTAGACGATGATGATTGGTTTGAGTTCGTGTTTATCGCGTTGGGTTGCTCGGTAAGCAGTGTTAATTTTTATAACAAATATAACATATGAATCCTAATTGGCATTTGTTAATGCAATGAAAAATAATTGTAGGTACGAGCGTTCATCAAGTATTGTAGGCCGACCCTAATAATTGATGGTGGTCACCTAAAGGGTGAATTTAAAGGCATGATGTTGCTTGCAGTGACAATGGACGGCAAAACCAAATCATGCATGTTGTTTATGTCATTTGCAAAAGTGAATGTACGGAGACGTGGTCCTGGTTCCTTCCAAAGCTACGTAAATGTATAGGCAACATGGAAGACCTTACAATCATATATGATAGGGCTCCATCAATAGCGACGTCAATTGCAAATATATTTCCTCACGCCTATCATGGAATATGTGGTATCCATTTGTATTTTAACATTTCAGCAAAATTTGGAAGCAACGACACAATGCACGCCTATACCATTAAAAAAATTCTATAGTGGGATGAAAAAATAAAAAATGTAAATATTCGTGTATGGGAATACATATAAAACATCAATCCAGAAAGATGGGTCAGGGCACATTTTCCTGGAAATCGGTATTTTCTTATGACATCAAATAGTGTGGAGTCGATAAATTCAATGTCACGATTTGCAAGAAAGATGTCAATATTGATGTTGATTAAGTATTTCCGTGCAACAATGTAACAATGGAGTTTTCAGAAACGTAATGTTGCAAGTACTAATATTTTATATACATTGTTGATTGAGTATTTTCGTAACTCGTGTAGTAATAATTTTATGAGAAATTATGTCTATTTTTTTAGCTGAAACTAAAACAATACTCACCCCATGGGCTGAAACGATTATACAAGCAAATAAGGATGCTTGTAATAATTGGATGGTGTACCCTATCTCAAATAGCATATTTGAAGTGAAAAGCTCTAACCACAAAAGTGTCATTGTTGATTTCCAACAAAGAACCTGTACATGTAGGCGGTGGCAAATAGATGGCTTACCTTGTGGCCATGTTATAAAAGTGCTGACAACGAACGGTTACGAAGATTGTTCGGAATTCGCTTTAAAAGCTTACTTTATAGAAACATTGAGGAAAACTTACGAGGAGTCTGTGAACCCCTTACCAAGTCCATCTGAGTGGGAGATCCCCGATAATCTGATGACCGTGAAGCCACCCATAATGGAGAGACGTCGGTCGGGTAGGCCTAGAAACACTGGACGTATTTCGTCGCAAGGTGAGCGTCCCATATGACAAGAATGTTCTACATGCGGTCAGTTTGGACACACGAGGAACGATTGTACGGGTAGGGGATCGGGGAGCGGATCTGGGGGGAGGAAAAAATTTACACAAAAGGCATAATGACTGATGAATTTGCATCCAGGAGCGGGTCACAGAACGAAAGCGTGTACCCTACTTTTGATTTCAATAGCACATTTGATTTGAATTGTCCTTAGATTAATGTAGGAAAGCAATGAATTCCCGTATTTTTAATTTGTATTGCTTGTATTAAAATGCGCTTTTGAGATTATTAATTAAATCTAGTACTCCACTTATTAACTCCTTTATTCCATGAAAAATAAAACACAAACATAAAACATTATAGAAAACTAGATACACCCTTACGGAACATTACATAAGACATTTCACATAAAAGAGCCTTCTATATGAAATATTTGTTATTTTTAAGTAGGATCCATGCATCCTCATACTCGAAGTCACTTCCCTCGTGCTCCAAAATGTACTGATCTTTAACCATTTCTAAAAGATATTCGTCGTTGTTTGGATAACGATACCTGTTTTCAAGATGATGATACCATCGATTAAACCATGTTATTTTTTCCTTTAAATCCATCCACTTACCAAAAATATCTTCTTGTGTTCGGTGTTTTCCTTCTCCCAACTAGAGGTTAAACATGGCTGTTATGTGGGTCCACTGATCACCTTCTAAACAATCAGGGTTAACCATGGTTACATCATCGTAAATGTTCATCCAACAACGTGTTACCACCGTAGTCATATAATGTCAAAGAGTAGTCCACTTGTCAGATACCTTACACGGAGATACTGTTTGAAACGACAAATATATTGTTCGAAAAGACAATACATTATTGACCTTGCCTTTGCAGCTCCTAAATACATATGTGTCCGCATGTTGAAAGCCCCTAACCCGCACAACCTTACGCACACTAAATAATTGCTAATTGTCTCTTACAATTGATTCATATCCTTTTTAGCTTGATTTTCATGTTTTATGTGTTCGTTACGTTCTTTATACATAGTTGTTTGTGGGAAAATATCCAAATTTAAAATCCGATACCGTTACCTCATTGGTTTTACTCTCTGAAGTTTGGTTTTTGCGGTTAAAAACGACATAAAATAACATAATTTTCCTTTTTTAGCTTAGCATGATAGTATTTTTTTTAGCCTGATTTTCATGTTTTGTATGTTCGTTACGTTTTTTATACATAATTGTTTGTGGGAAAATATCCACATTTAAAATCTGATATCGTTACCTCATGGGTTTTACCCTCTGAAATTTGGTTTTTGCGGTTAAAAACGACATAAATTAACATAAGTTGTCTTTTTTAGCTTACCATGATAGTATCTTTTTTAGCCTGGTTTTCATGTTTTGTATGTTCTTTACGTTTTTTATACATAATTGTTTGTGGGAAAATATCCAGATTTAAGATCCGATACCGTTACCTTATGGGTTTTACCCATCTAAGTTTGGTTTTTGCGGTTAAAAACGACATAAAATAACAAAACTTGACCTTTTTTAGGTTACTAATAAATGTAACCTTAATAATAAACATAACATAAAATTGAAAGGAAATTAGAATTACAAATAAACATGACATTTTAAATGAACATATTGCAACCTATAACGCAATAGTCAAACTACAATCATGTGTCCGAAATAGTAGTCTGCTTTTAACGGAGATACTATGTGAAACAACAAATATAACGTTCGAAAAGACAATACATTATGCAGGCTACAACGTAGTAGTCAAAGTCTATGAAACCGTAGTCGAATAATGTCAAAAAGTAGTTCGGTTATCAGATACCTTACACGGAGATACGGTTTGAAACGACAAATATATGGTTCGAAAAGACAATACATTATGCAGGCTACAACGTAGTTGTAACAACCCAAAGTTTTCCATCGTCGAAAACTCGTTCTACCCGTAAAAATTCGCCGTTTATCAATTCGTTCCGTTTTCGTTTTGGGTTAAATCATTTAAACTTATATGTTTATTATAATCTAATGAGTGTCCAAACCCCTTAGGAATTCATGAAATTAGCCCAAAAATGTTTATTTCAGAAATTTTAGAAACGTCCCCGCCGGGTTACGGAAACTTAATCGGGTGCGACCGAAAGCCCCGTTTAATGCCGGTATCGGGTAGAATTCCACCGTGTCCAAGTTTTGAGACCTATTTAAACGTGTTCAAGCTTTCATTTGAAGCTTTTGCTTCATCTCTCTACTCTCTCTCTAACCTCTCTCCTCAAACCAAGTTTAAGGGTCCAAAATCATCAAATTTAAGCTCCAAATCACCAAGGTAACTACCCTAACTCCTAGTATAACATCTTAGGCCTTCAAATTCAAGTTCAAATCATGGAATAGGACCATATTCATGAGTTTACGGCCCTAGAACAGTCCTAGGCCGTGAAATCACATCAAATGGGTTATGGAGCCCAAAAACCCTTCCAATCGACCTTTGGAGCTTAGTTATGGCTTGATGGCTTAATGGACTGGACTTAGAATGCCTTAAACATGCATTTTGAAGAGTAAACATGAGTTTACTGCCCAAGAGCATGCTTGGGCCGTAAACTCATATAAATGGGATTTTTATGCCCTTAAACCCTTCCAAAATAACATTGAAGCTTAGATATGAATTTTAGAATATTGGATTTGTCCATGGAACACCTTGAACATCAATTTAGAGGAGTAAACTTGAGTTTACTGCCCAAGAACATGCTTGGGCCGTAAACTCATTATCTTGGGGAGTAAACTCCTTCTAATGTGTTAAAATGCCATTTACACACACCATAAGCCTTGGGATAAATTCTAGAAGTGACTACAAACAAGATTTGGACCTTAAAACATATTAAAACACTCTTCCAAGGAGTTCACGGCCATGAGGGGGTTCATGGGCCATAAACTCCTAAATCTATGCCAAAAGTCCCCTAAAAATCCATGCAAGGCTTGGGAAAAATCATTGGAATCACATGTGATTGTTTAAGGACCAAAACATTAAGGATTCTATGTGTGGGGGAGTTTACGGCCGAAATCTCCAGGTTTATTGCCGTAAACTCCAATAAATGGTCCCTAAGTGAGTTTAAATTCATCCCAATGCCTTAGATGCAATCCTAGCTAATTTATCCATGAGTTATGAAGCCATTTAGAATCCAAACACACCACTTATGAGTTCACGGCTGTGAACTCATGTGGGTGTGGTGTTTAGGGCCGTAAGCTCCCTAAGGATTTTACTCTTGAAGTCCCGATTCAATATCCAAACCATATACGTCTGTAGATGTCACCCGGGTCCTTCCGAACACTTGTAATGAGGTGTTTCCGCAACTAGAAGTGTTTGTCCCTAACAAATAAATAATTGAAGTCCTAATTAGATACAAATGTGTATCTTTTCATAATTCTTAGGAACCTCGTGCATTTGCAAGCCCAGGACTGACGTTTAGCATCCAAACCGTCACATTCCGCGATTGGTGAGTTCATACCCCTACCCTTTTTCAATGATTTTTCAATGTTTTCAGGGGGGAATACAAGCAAATTACAAATGTTTTCAAAACATAACATTGATGTATTTCAATAAATATCTGGCAAATTTATAAATATCTTTACCCCTTTTGTATTATGCTGAGCATAAGGGATGATTTATCAACTACAACTATATGAATTTCAGTTAAGGAAATAATCTAACTAATCAAATTATTATGGGAATAATTTGGGGTTCTTTAGTTCTCGTTTAATCACATACTCATATATATATATATATATATATATATATATATATATATATATATATATAAAGTTATTAGATAAACTATGTCTGATTCAGTTTATCTCCGTTTCATTTGAATGTATTGCCAGATAATTTCATTATATAACTGTATTCACTGTATTATGCTTCAATACGATTTGTATGTTTGATAACGTCTGAGAACCTCGTGAATAACACAATACTAGCTTGTGAGATTCTTCATCATTATCAGTAAATCCTCCCCGGAAGTGTAACCAGAGTCTCCTGCAGGGAGAGCGTGGAATTTGTGAATAGATCTATTCGGGACTGACAATCCCACACCTTAACTGCTAGCTACAGTTAGGCGGGCACACCTGGGGTGACAAATTCTGGATATCGTCCGACGTCTAACAAATGTCAAGGAGGTCTCGTTGTCGTATCAGCATGGTTACCCGACTCACAATACGTATAAATATAAGTTTATTCACGGCTTGGGTTTGGTTTTGAATTTGATTCCAATTCATATTTACTTTCTGTTTATAGTTTCTATATCTAGTACGGGAGGTTAGTCCCATGGTTTTCAGTCTAGTGATCTTATATCTAGTACGGGATGATAGTCTCATGATTTCAACATATATCTTGTACGGGATGGTAATCCTATGGTTTTCAACTTATATCTTATACGGGATGCTAATCCCATGGTTTTGAAACTATATCTAATACGGGATGATAATCCCATGGTTAGGAATCTTGTATCTAGTTCGGGATGGGAGTCCCATGGTTTTCAGTCTATATTTTCATGTATATCAAACTATCTTGTATCTAGTCCGGGATGGTAGTCCCATGATTTTCAAACTACTTTCCATCTATAGTTCACGTATATCGAAGTATTTTATATCTAATTTGGGATAGTAATCCCACGATTTTCAATATATAGTTTTGTGTATTAAACTATACTTTGTGATATTCGATCGTTCTTGCATTTAGGAAAATATGGGATTTTCCTGGGGTAACATATAACGCGTAATTGAACTGGTAATGAAAGATAACGAAACTGTTTTACATAAGAAAATATGGGATTTTCTTGGATAACAAACCTTTCGGAAAACTAAAGGAAACTTATACACTTTTCAGAAAACAAACATCTTATGAACTCACCAGCTTTATGCTGATTTTCAAACTGCTTGTATTCTCAGGTCCGCATTAGACAGGTACCCGAAGATCTCTTTTGGTGAAGACGGAGTGTGTAGAAGACTCGTCTCGTTTTGTTCATATATATATATATATATATATATATATATATATATATATATATATATATATTATGTATCACACTTGTACAATTTACTTTTGAAAGAAATGTAAGCTTTCAAATATATGTAATGTAATGGTTGTTTACTTTGACTACTATGTGCATTGGATTTGATACTCAACGTGGAGTCAACCCCGGAAATGTTTCCGCCTTTGGTTTTCGGGGTGTGACAGTAGTAGTCAAAGTCTATGAAACCGTAGTCGAATAATGTCAAAGAGTAGTCCGATTTTCAGATACCTTACACGGAGACGCTGTTTGAAACGACAAATATACCGTTCAAAAAGACAATACATTATGCAGGCTACAACGTAGTAGTCAAAATCTATGAAACCGTAGTCGAATAATGTCAAAGAGTAGTCCGATTTTCAGATACCTTACACGGAGATATTGTTTGAAATGACAAATATACTGTTCGAAAAGACAATACATTATGCAGGTTACAAAGTATTAGTCAAAGTCTATGAAACTATAGTCCAATAATGTCAAAGAGTAGTCCGATTGTCAGATACCTTACTTGGAGATACCGTTTGAAACGACAAATATAATGTTCGAAAAGACAATACATTATGCATGCTACAAAGTATTAGTCAAAGTCTATGAAACCGTAGTCAAATAATGTCAAAGAGTAGTCTGATTATCAGATACCTTACACGGAGATACTGTTGGAAACGACAAATATATTGTTCAAAAAGACAATACATTATTGACCTTGCCTTTGCAGCTCCTACTTATTTATGTGTCCGCATGTAGAAAGCCCCTAACCCGCACAACCTTACGCATATTAAGTAATTGCTAATTGTCTCTTACGCATACTAAGTAGTCCGTCTCCGGACTGAGCCGGTAGATCCAAGAGGTAACCAAAGCTAGTCCTTGAAAATATCTCTCGAACGGGCCCATTCAACGGACTCAAAACTTCATGCAACTTGTGACATGAAGCTTTCACAGATATGTTGCATGTCATCTTTTTGTTAGGAAGCTACAAAATAAATAAAAAATAAAGTTAAATATGGTTTTATAAAACAAAAAAAAAAAAAAAACAGTGTTGGAGTATCACACAATAAAACAGTTAAACATTTCATATAACTATTTACTTTCTATAAAATACCAAAGTAAATTGTTTTAAACAAATTTTTGTCTTTTCTATACTACTTGTATACAAAAAATAGCATTGTACTTTAAAAATGGTGTGACAATAACATATTTTATAACAAACCCGGAACTACCAAAACACAATGTTATTTTATCAATACAGTATAATACAAAGTATCTACACATTATACACATAAAAACTTCTTCAAATAGATAGTGCATTGCTATTGTATGTTATAACTGAGACATAGAAAACAACATCATTTTTAACAACATGCAAAACATTGAATCATAAGATACATACAAGGGGATATAATCGTTACAAATACATTTTAGGAAAGATTTTTTTTTCAAACAAAAATCATAAGATACATACAAGGGGATACAAATGTTTATTGGCTATTAAATTTTTTTTAATAAAAAAAAAATGGCTTTTTTGTGAAACTTACGATGTACAAGTGTTTACTGCACAAACTATGCAGTAAATACTTGTACACCGTAGGTTTCTAAAAAACCTACGGTTTCCCTTTTGTTTATAAAAAAAATTATACCACAACAAAATACATTCAATTCATGTTCTATTGATACCACTTTTATTATTAAAAAAAAAACGTCTATACGGTTTCATATGAAACCTACGGTGTACAAGTCGACAATGCACAAACAGTGCATTGGGCACTTGTACACTGTAGGTTTCATATGAAACCTACGGTTTTATATATTTTTTTTTGAATTTTTTTCAAAAAAAAATTTATCCCCCATAAACAAAACCTACTCCTAATCACAAACACTATAAAATTTTTAAGAAAAGTAAACAAACCTGGTTGTTCTTCGGGTGCTCCATTGAGAGAAAAACGTAGCCAACCAAAAGAAAACAATAGGAAAATGATCTAATCTGAAAAAAAATTCATTATATACTTTGAGCTAATGGGTCACGAAAAAGTAAACGACCCCTTAAAACAGTAGCTCATTAGGGGAAAAGAGTAGACAACGGGCGTTGACCGTAGTCATCCTCTGTTGACCGTAGTCAACCAAAAGTTGACTACTCTTTTGTGAGCTATTTTTGGCTAAGTGAGTTTTTTTGGCTATTTTTTGATAAGTAATTAGGAAAAATGACTAGTTTTGTATTTTTCCCAAATTTAAATGAGTGTTAATATTATTTTTTTTGCTAATTATGTGAACTATTAAATCTTTAAATCTAAAAAAATGTGCAAAAAAAAAAAACTCTACAACATTATAAACAGTGACAAAAAAATCATGTATTGCTTTCCTTTTTTTCTTTCATGCATCACATCAAATCGCTTACCATTTTCTTCTTTCTCCCTCAAATGCCTACACAATCATAAGATGCTTGAAGCACATCGATGGTTTGATCAACTCTTATATACACCTTGTAAGGTCCTGAGAACGGATCTTACCAGAGATCAATAGCAAACACAATCACACAAAACAAGAATAGAGGCGAAAAGAATATAAACCAAGCTTGCACACGTTTTATAGCTATAAACGTCTGGTACAACTCGATAAAAAGCCGTGAACAAAAAGGCATCAACAACCACAAAACATCTTACTAACCCTCTATTTATAGGGACCACGACCGAGAAGAGTTTACGGTCGTAAGGTGTTTACGGCCGTAAACTCATTACAACCGTAAACATGCTATAATACCTACTAACATACTCCAACTAGACCAAACTACAATTACGTTGCAAAGCCTAGACCAAACCACTAATTTCATCCCTTCAATCTCCCCCTTGGTTTGGTGCTAGCTTGAAGTTAACCTTTATTGACCACCATAACATCTGCTTGCCCCATTCCACATACGCTTGTTAAGAATCTCAGCAACCATAGTCGTATATACCTTCGCAGCATCTTCAAAAGTATCCTCCGCCACCAAAATCTGAAAGTTGCTTAGGTGATGAATATCCCATTTTCGAAATTGTAACAAATCTCTTCGATCATATAGTCGAATGCATCCATTCTTGAGCTTGATGACCGCAGCGGAAGTAATTTCATCGAAAACCCAACACTCCATTGAACTTAGAGATCCATCTTGATAGTTTTGAAGCACAGGGAACTGTTTGACCTGCTTGGTTGCGTGCCACATCACAACTTGCAAAGGCTTGTCAGTTTTAGGATCAATGATATCAGGATGCTCTACTATGACAGACTCAGTAGTTTTCATGGCAGGAAACCCTTTCTTAACTTAAACTTCAAGGAAGTGCTTGAACTGAGTCGCCTGTGGATTGTTTGTAAGATTTGAGAAAGGAGCTCGAGACAATTATGACAGATCGACCCTAGTCCATGAACTGAAATCATGACTATCTCTGTAAAGCTCAGAGTTGCCACTTTTCCTTAGCACTATCCACATCTTGAGAGGATCATGAAATCCCCACAAAAAAATTCCCAATCTATCACCGAAAGTATCTCTGAATCGAACGACTTCAAGATCAGTCACTGTAATCGTAGGTTCATCCCAAGAAGCATTCTGATTAGGGTTTCTTTTAAACAACAGTTGCCCTTTATTAGTTGCTCCCTCTTGAGCATCGCGAATGGTTGCTGAAACATGGGGGGCTTGAGGAGGCTCATCTTCCACACGATTAACTGCTCCTGATGTTTGACCAGTTGGCAAAGTAACTGGAAAGGCTTAAACATGTAGATTGATCTTGTATTCATCAGGAGAAGTCTAATATTTATCACCGAGGTCTTCCTCAAGTTTCTTCTTTAGCTCAAAATAGCTTGAAGTTAAGAGATTGAAGTGATCTTGAAGATCAGAAATCTGTTTTGACTTTAGATCTTTGTCCTTAGTAAGATCAGCTACTTGCATACCAAGCTTTGAATTATCAGATTGAAGCTCAGACACTTGAACATTAAGCTTTGAATTTTCAGCTTGAAGATCTGACACACGAATATCAAGCTCAATGTTTTTCTGACTCAGCACCGATATCTCCTTCTGTAGCCCTGAGATAGTTAGGTTGTCTCCTCCAGAACCACCATCCCCTATAGAAATACCTTTACCGCAAGGAGAAGGCATCAAGAATTGCTCCTCAGCCAAATGCATGGCTATCATCACAGAAGCCTCATCATGATCAGATCGAGGAGGAGTAAACCCTGGTGGAATAGAGGGACCACCAACATCAAAAGTAGTGTCTGGACCCACGGTAAAAAGTTTGGTTGTGGTAAGACTGGGAGTAGTAGTAGGTGGCACTGGGAGGCCGCTAACGAGACTTGCAATTAACTCACTCTGCCTCGGATCCCTTATTTGTCTTTTCAACGGAGGTTGATCAGATTGTGTTGTTGCAGAATCACTCACAAATAGCTCTGAAGTAGGAGGAACAGAAACAGGAGGGGAAAGTCCCATAACCGTCTCCATTGGAGTGGAAACATTTGCCATTTCATTTGAAGTAAGGGTTGCAGTTTCCAAAACTTCATTAAACTCCCTTGTCTCCGTTGTTGGAAGAACAACTTCATCGACATTGTTAAAGATTGTGTCAAGATTCTCATTCGACACCAAGTTAGCACTACTGGCTAGAGAAGCTGCAATGTCATCATGATCAAAACCAGTGAGATCAAGATCACTAAAAGAATCATTTTTATCACCCTCAATATTTGTTTCAAACTCCACATTCATTCCTGAATCATCACCTTGAGCACGATCAAACATTACGTCATGTTCCTCTGCTACATGAGCGTCAGGAGTAGGAGTATCTTTCTTTTCAGTACTCTCATCCTCAGATACATCAATAACTACGTTGATTGGAGATGACTTCTCAGAAGATGCAGGCTCAGAACAAGTTTGGTCAGATGAACCATAAGATTCTGTAGGTTCATTCAGTTTAGTGAACTTTCCAAACTTTTCAAGTGGGTATTTTCCTTGAAAAATAAACTTTCCTTTTCGATTCTGTTTGATGAGTCCTACAGTGTGGGGACCCAATGAATTCATAACCAGAATATCACCTTCTTTTCTCACATCCGGAAACGGAGCATCGATGAACATCTGAATGAATCTAGGATACAATAAGAAAGTATCCCGAGTTGAAGCTCAAATGTTCATAACAAACACATCCAATATGAATCTTGAAAAATTGAACTTCACTCCTACGGCTAGAGAGACAATTGCACCAGTATTCCTTTGAGAAATCTCATCTGCTCCCGATCTTCTCCCTGAAATGCAGCTAACGAACACGTGTGCCAACAACCTCCAATATGGATGTAAGAGCTTCTTTAAAGTTGGAGGTGAGGTGCCTTCATAACTCATTCTCCTTAGAATTCTCTGAGTGTCTTCAATCCCAATCTCCGTAGGGTAATTAGGTTGATCGTCAATCAGCAGGGTCTCTCTGATAAAGCTTTCATTAATTACAATTTCACGTCCTTGAACTTTCGCTTTAAGAGTAAAATGACCGACATCACTCATATCCATGTTGGCAGTCGCCCAGAATTCTCTAATTAAATGCTGGTAAACAACAGGATTTACTGTAATAGCAGATGCCAAACAGCACTCCCAAAGTCTGTGAATCATCGACCGAAAATGCAAGTGAACAGTTGGAGGATCCGCAAAGACAATAGCAAGATTGTGCATATCTGCAAATTTGAGGTTCGCCATTACCCTGCACTCAACCATACAAAGTAAGACATAAACACAAGCCAAATGATCAACAAAAATTTTAATTTAATTTTGTAAGTCCCTAATTTGCCTGTGTATCAATTAAATCCGTTTGATGGTGCGGAATCTCAATCAAACGAATGATGTCAGATAAAATAAAAGATAAGAAGAAGAGGAATAAGATGAATCTCAATGTATTAATGAATAGAATGATGATCCAGATACAAGAGATTCACACACACACACACTAACACACAATAGCTATTCTCTCTCTCTGGCCATAAACTCTCTAGGGTTCATCAATCAGTTCCTCACACCCTAACACCTATATTTATACAAGGGGAACATTGGCTTGATGGACATGGGCCGTAAATGGGTTTATGGCCGTAAAACTGTTTATGGCTGTAAACTCAACCGTAAACATGACCGTAAACTCCAAAAATATTACAGAAAAATACAATTGCCCAGAAAAGCAAAGTATAAACCATATTTTGACCCAACAATCTCCCCCTTGGTTTATAGCTTTCTTTTCTTTTCTTAAATGACCCAACAAGCTCCCCCTAAAAAGTAGCTGGATTTCTTGATAATCTTCATTTGGAACTTGGCTTCAACATTAATCTTCAAATTCTTCACGACTTCAGGATGAACTTGATGAATCATCAATGAATGACTTCATCTTGAGCGGTTGGGCTTTTCTTCAGAATCTGGCATTGAACGCACGTTGGGTGAGGAGGTTTTACGTACTGATTCTTGAAAGATAGTGCTTTCAGCTTCAGAATCTTCAGAGAGAACATCAGAGAGAACAAATCTTCCAGATCACTTCAGTAGGTACAACAATAGCAACAGACTGATTGAGGATGCTTCAATGCAATCCGTCACATAATATTCAATTGCAGCTTCACCTTACTTCTGGGGTTAAGGATTGAATGTTGAAAGAATAATCTTCATTTCTTGCTCCTTCGAATGCGAATTCTTCGATGCTCACGGACGAGGCTTTGGCTCAGAAATCTTCAACACAAACTCCATGAGTCTTACTTATACCTAAAATCACTTTTCAAGACAAAACAAAACTAAAAGAAAACTTAGCACACAAAAATATTTTTGGATTTTTTGGATTTTTCTGAACAAGAAATAAAACAAAAATAACACTATTTTTGGATTTTTAGTTTTCTGATTTTTGTTTGGTTTTTAAAATTTTTAATTCTCTCCTAATATTTAAATTAGAAGACACTATGAACAAATTTAACAAAAATAAAATGATATCTAACTTTAAGAATGATTTGGGATCAAAGTTTTTAGACAATCTTTATCCACTTGTCGGTACCTTTTATATAGTCACATCTTTGTCTGGTCGATCGTCGGTATTGTGGTCCACTTAAACACGAAAAATTATGACAGATTTAGGACATACTATTTGTTACAAGACAGGGTGAACTTAAAATCCTAAAGTTTACATCTGATCCTAATTTCTTAAATACTATATCTTAAGGACCATTCATCTGACGACGACTAAGGATATTGTTGTCCACCTAAATTGAGCAGCGAGATCTATAGACAATCTGTATGAGTTCAATTTTAAGTGTACTGGAACGTGTTTCCCGCTTCCTGATATGCCCCAGCCATCAAGAACTTCCAGAGTACTCCTTACATCGGGTGAGCAGACAACCATTCAGAGAGAGAATAGATTCAGAATTCTATTACTTATTACTTTAGAGGGATTGAGAGGAAGAAGGTTGCATATGCTGTGTACCAGGTCGAATTAGAAGTCACGCAAAGGAGACAGCATATGGCTAACAGATAAGAGGAGTTTCATATATATAACTTGCAGAGAAATAGAGTTGCATATGTTGTGTACCAGGTCGGATTTGAGGTCACGCAAAGGAGACAACATATGACTAACAGATAGAAAGAAAGAAAACAATTTTCTACAGACCTAATTTATCGGAATTTACCAGTCGCCCCATCCAACCAGAATTAAGGACAGAATCCGCACATCGAGGAAAAGTTAAGCCACGGTTCCAAGTACGGGTTCAATTAATGTGACGGGTAGATTCCCATATATATCTCCCTGCTCAACCTATCCGAGCGTCATATTGTCAGGCTGAACTGATCTAACTAGGTCAAGATTTGTCAAGTCTATAAATTTCCTAAATTCAACTCTGCCTAATCAAGTCCATTTAGAATCTTTCGTGCCTACCGATGCATCAAGTCAGAGCAAAGACCCTTCAACTTTGGGTACGTTACGTAGACTTAGGTTGCCTGTTATCACTTGATAATATCACTTCCCAAAACATCTCCTGCAAGCACATTCCATTACAGACCTATTTTTGATTTTCTGATTTTCTAATGTTTTTGGATTTTTGAAAATTTTCTTTAAAAGTTTTCTAATTTTTGTTTTGTTTTTTTATTTCTCCCCCTAAATTTGTGCATATGAGAGAAACGAAAGTAAATGCGCAAATTTAAACTATCCTAAAACAAAAATCAGTCTTTAAAGCGAATGAGCTTGAGAAAAACTCAGGAGTATAGAAAAGAAAACGCAAATCGTAAGTAACCGATTGAATTTGCATCCAGAAGGTCTGAGAACAACACGCGTAATCTCAGAACAGATCCAAAAATTCTTCATGTCATTAAGCACTAACCCCGTGAGTGATCGCTTTCCTTTCTTCTCTTCCCGCAAAGGACACATACTCTCAAACAAATGTCTGAATATTGTACAGTTGAGAGATGTCCCCAATCATATGCCAGGAACAGCCACTACCAACAAACCGAAGTATGATGATATGCCTCCATGGCTGATCCGACACAGAGCGGGATCAGTTGGTCTTCGGAACCCAGTCCATTTTGAAACTGGGTCGACCTTTGTCATCCTTGCACAGTACTCTCTCCCATGATATGTCCTGCCTATCACAAACAGAAGATGTAGAAACGTTAGAAGCATTAGGAGATTTGGGAGTTTTCACCTTTGGTACCCATCTATATTCGGGTTTAACCCATTTCTTGTTCGATCCGATGGGTGCCTCAGCACTTGCTTTGGAACTTGAAGCCATCTGCTTAGATGACTTTGACCTAACCGGTCTTGGTTTCACAGGAGCATCTCTTGAACTAGACTTCTGGGCCAACATTCCCTTCTTGTTCTTGGGAGTTGGATGCTTGGCCTTGGGAGTTGGATGTTTGGCCTTGTGCGCATTCCAGTCATCATGGTCTGAACGTGACCTTGAGGGGTTTCTTTTGGAGTATCTCCCTCTTGGTGCGTTCTGCCAGCCTTGTGCATAGTAAGGAACATATGCGCGGTTTGGACAGTTTCTGGCAATGTGTCTAGGTGTTCCACAGTGAAAACAAGTCCTTTTCTTCACTGGGAAATTGTTTCTTCCTACCCCTGGTGGCGTATCCTTGCCTCGTTTCTTGTTGTTCCCACATGCACACTTACGACAGGCACTCTGTTGCGCTGGAATTGGAGGCCTGTATTTCTCAACGGCGGGTTTATCAGAAGCAGCTGAGTTCGAAGCAACAGACTCAGAGCTCAAAGAGACATTTGTTTGTTCAGTAGTGCTCTCCATGTTCTCATCTTCTGCTACTTTACCTGTACATGAAGTAGAAACATTAGTATTTTCAACATTAATAACTACTCCTGACACAATCCAGCTCGTTTGCCATATCGAAGATGTGGCTCCCTGTCAGTTTCGTCATGTGTCATAGGGATGGATGTGTAGTTATGATTATAAAGAGGAGGTACACTATCATACCCTAGACCCTTGTTTTGATTATCTTAGAATTTTAATTGGGTTTCATATAAGGACTCGACTGTCTGACTTGACGCAGTATAATTTTTGTAACTGACATATGTTTTTCCACACTTAATTTTTAAAGCGTCAAGTTCTTCAGTTACAGCAACAAGTTGTCTCTTAATATAATCATAATTTTCACACTTGTTGCTATACTCTTCCTGAAGTTTCCTAAAGTCCTTGGTTTTTGCTTCTAATTCAGCCTTCAGAGGTTTCTGTCGTTTCCTGAGTTGATATCCTTCATATCTCAGGTCCTCAACTTCTCTTTTTAATAAATCAATTTGTTCCCGAAGAAATTTAATCGTATCTTCACTAGATAGTGTACATGAAACTTCACATGATTGAGAACCTGAAACTTCATTGACCAAGATGTTTGCAGAACTCATTGTATTTCCACACTTCAAAGCATCAAGTTCTTCAATTACATCAGCAAGACTAAGACGATTGAGATCTTTTGTCTTCTTGATGATAGCCACGTCCATATCCCACGATTTTGGAAGTGAATTCAATAGCTTTTTGTTTATCTCAGATTTAGACAAGAAGATCCCAGCTATATTCATCTCGGTAATAAGTGTAGTATATCGCTGCAACTGAGTTTCGAGGGTTTCTCCAGGGATATAATCGAAAATGTTGTAATTTTGTCTTAACATATCCCGACGACTCTCTTTCATGTTTCAACTCCCTTGTAGACCTTAAAATCAATTAAAAACACAACTAGAAGCTAAAATAAAACTTAAACGTCAAACCCTTTTATTATAAACCTCAAAAGTCAACCTTAAAAGTCAAATTTAAAAAGTTAAACTCAAAAGTCAAACTTGAAAAGTCAAAATTAAAAGTCAAATTTAAAAAAGTAAACTTAAAAGTCAATTTTAAAAAATTAAACTCAAAAGTCAAACTTGAAAAGTCAAACTTAAAAGTCAAAACCGAAAAGCTAAATTTGAAAATTTAAAAGTTAAACGAAAAAGTCAAAGTTTAAAATCAAAGATCAAACTTGGAAGTCAAAGTCAAAAAATAATAGTCAAAAATATATATTTTTTTAATTATTTATTATTATTATTATTATTATTATTATTATTTATTTATTTATTTTGGATGAAAAAGGAATTTAAAAATAAAAGAAAATGAGTTTTTGGGTTAAAAGTGTCAAAATTCAAAATTCGGTGCGAAAAGTAGTCTTTATGAATTAAATTCGGAAGGGAAGTAATGAGGGATCATGTAGCCGAGTTGGATAAGGCGTGAGGTTCTTGATCTGGAGGTCGGGAGTTCGAACCTTTGCACCTGCACCTTCGCTTCCTTTTTATTTGACTCTGCTGAGTGCGAGGCTGCTGAAGTGCGAGGATGCTGAGCAGTAAACTCCGAGCCGCAAGCTCGGGCCGTAAACGTGCGAGACCTCGGACCGTAACCTCTGACCGCGAATTCCTCGGACCGCAAACACCGGCCGCAAACACTTCGGAAACCCTAGCTACTGGCCGCCACCCCCTCGCTGATTACGACCAAAAACACCGATATTTCGACTTTGAAGCTCCAAAACTCGATCAAAAACCCTTTTTTTATGAAAAACACAAAGAACAAACCCCCCTTATTTTTGCGAGATCTATCCAAAAACGCAAAAATATTTCGAAATTAAGATCAAATAATGCCCCAAATATGAAAAAATTGACTGATACAACTTGGCTCTGATACCAATTGTAAGTCCCTAATTTGCATGTGTATCAATTAAATCTGTTTGATGGTGCGGAATCCCAATCAAACGAATGATGTCAGATAAAATAAAAGATAAGAAGAAGAGGAATAAGATGAATCTCAATGTATTAATGAATAGAATGATGATCCGGATACAAGAGATTCACACACACACACACACACACACACTAACACACAATAGTTCTTCTCTCTCCCTGGCCGTAAATTCTCTAGGGTTCATCAATCAGTTCCTCACACCCTAACACCTATATTTATACAAGGGGAACATGGGCTTGGTGGACATGGGTCGTAAATGGGTTTATGGCCGTAAACCTGTTTACGGCTGTAAACTCAACCGTAAACATGACCATAAACTCCAAAAATATTACAGAAAAATACAATTACCCAGAAAAGCAAAGTATAAACCATATTTTGACCCAACAAATTTTGATCCCAAAAATAATAATATTAATTATTTTATTTAAAAATTTGGGTCAAAAATTATAAAAAAAAAAAAAAAAAAAAAAACTTTCATTTAAATCAAATCTAAATTTGCAGTCAACACTAATTTGCGGTCAACACCAGTTTGCGGCCCAAGAACAGAGTTTGCGGCTGAAGAACTGAGTTTACGGTTGACGAACAGAATTTACGACCAACACATGAAGATTGCGGTTAATTAAGGATTTACGGTCGCAAATCGGGACAATAATCAATCGGAGTTTGCGGTCGCAAGCATTTTGCGGTCAAACACTAGTTTACGGCCCAAGAACAGAGTTTGTGGCCCAAGTTTGCGGCCGTAAACTCCGTCGTATCCTTTTTCTCGATTTCTGCTTCGATAACTCAGTTAATTACACAATAAAATACATATTTCTGATGTAGAACTCATTACCTTCGAGACTATCGGATTAGATTTGCAAGATTTGACGGAAAAAATTTTGAGGAGAGAGAGAGAGAGAGAGAGAGAGAGAGTGTGGGAGTGATGTTTGCGGCCGGAATCTAAGATATGAGGGTGATTCCGACGGTAAAACCACTTTTTATACCCAATTACCATTTACCTGATAACCACACAGTATAGAACAGAGTCCAACACAGTTAAAAATTTAAAAATAATTCTTTTGAGGATTTTTACTAAAGGTAAAATTTAACACAAAACAAAAATAAAATTTAAAATAAAATAAAATAAATTTAATTATGCATAATAGAATAAAAATAAAATAAATAAAAAATAAAATAAAATAAACTTATAAATTTTAACAGCTAAAATTAAAAATAAAAATAAAAATAAAATAAAATAAAATAAAATAATTTAGCTTCAACTAAAACATAATCTCAAAATTTAACTACTGTGACTGAATTTGTGACGCTGGGATCAAAGTTGTTGGACAGCCTTATTCCACTTGTCGGTACCCTTATCTTCACATCTTCGTCTGATCGATCGTCAGTATTGTGGTCGACTTAAACACGAAACATTTGTGACAAGATTTGGACAATTTGCTAATGACATGATACATGTATATATCTAATTATAACTTTATTATCATGATTGGCCCTAATTTTTAAATAGATTCTTCTTATGACCATTTAACTGACTACAACCAGGGATATTGTTGTCCACCTAAATCGAGCAGCGAGATCTATAGACACTTTGTATGTGTTCAATTTTAATTGTACTAGAACGTGTTTCCCGCTTCCTGGCATGCCCCAGCCATCAAGGACTTCCAGAATACTCCTTACACCGGGTGAGCAGACAATTATTAAGAGAGAAGATAGATTTAGAATGCATATGCTGTACATACAGGTCGGATCTCTTCCAATCACGCAAAGGATGAAACATATGACTAACTGAAGTTTCAGAGGGATTGAGAAGAGAACGTTGCATATACTGTGTACCAGGTCGGATTTTGAGTCACGCAGAGGAGACAGTATATGGCTAACAGATGGAAAGAATTGCATAGATAGAAGATGCAGAGAGATAGAATTGCATATGTTACAGTCCAGGTCGGATCTCTCGATCACGCAGAGGAGGCAACATATGACTAACAGACAGAAAGAAAGAAAATAACCTTCTGCAGACCTAATTTATCGGAATTCCCCAGTCACCCCATCCAACCGAAATTAAGGATAGAATCCGCACATCGAGGAAAAGTGAATCCACAGTTCTAGATACGGGTTCTTTAGTGTAACCAGTAGATTCCCGTGTATATCTCCCTGCTCAACCTATCCGAGCGTCGTGAAGTCAGGTTAAACGGATCCAACTAGGTCAAAGTTTGTCAAGTCCTTAAATTCATTAGGTTCAACTTTCCCTAGTCAAGTCCATTTAAAATCTTTCGTGCCTACCAGCGCATCGAACACAGAGCGTAGACGATTCAACTTAGGTACGTTACGCCGATTCAGATTGCCCGTTATCACTTGCTAACTTCATTTCCCGTCACAACACCTACAAACAAAACTATCAACAATATTTTTTAATTTTCTAGGTTTTTTTATTGTTTTTGGATTTTTGATTATTTCTCCCCCTAAATTTGTGCATGGGTGAGAATGAAAATAAAAGAAAGTGAAATGCGCAAATTTAATCTATCCTAAGAATTTAAAAATTTAAAAATTAAAAATTAAATTAAATTAAAAATAAAAATAAAATTGAAAATAGAATTGAAGAATTAAGAAAAAAATAAGATAAAAAAACTTAATCCTCAAAATGAATCATTTTCAAAAAACCTACAAGCACATCAAAGCGAGCTTTGTTAAATGGCTTTGTGAACAAATCCGTCACATTATTATCAATGTGGACTTGTTCCAACCGGATTAGCGAACGTTCATAACAGTCTCTGATGAATTGAATTTTAATGTCGATGTGCTTGGTTTTAGAATGTTGGACTGGGTTTTTGGAAATTTGAATAGCTGCTTCATTATCACAATAAATAGAGGTTTCTAAATAATTCAAACCGTAGTCCAACAGCTGATGTTGGATCCAGATAACTTGAGAGCAGCAGGCCGATGCAGCAACGTATTCCGCCTCCGCTATGGAAGTTGAGACAGTGTGTTGCTTCTTGCATTGCCACAAAACCAGTCTATCACCTACGTATTGACATCCTCCTGAGGTTGATTTCCTGTCAAGCTCACAGCCTCCATAATTACTATCAGCAACAGCATAAAGATCAAATTCAGAATTCTTCGGATACCAAAGACTCAATTTTGGGCTCCCTTTGATATACCGAAAGATTCTTTTGACAGCAATAAGATGTGAAAGTTTAGGATTAGCCTGATAACGTGCGCATTGACAAACTGAAAACATGATGTCAGGTCAGCTTGCAGTAAGATACATCAGCGATCCGATCATCCATCGATAGTGAGTCTGATCTACGGATTCACCTTCAGGATCTGGAGTCAGAAGAGGTCGTTCAGCCATTGGTGTGGAAGCAGATTTAGCATCGTGAAACTCGAACTTCTCAAGAATATCCTCCACATACTTGGCTTGATGTAGCAGGATTCCGGTTGAATTCTGTTTAACCTAAAGCCCCAAAAACATGGTCATTTCTCCCAACGAACTCATTTCGAACCGTTTCTTCATTACACCTTCGAATTCTTTGCAGAGCTGCGGACTGGTTGACCCAAAGATGATGTCGTCAACATAGATTTGCACTAGAATTTGATAATTTCCGACATGCTTGATAAACAAAGTCTGATCGATGGTGCCACGTGAATAACCATACTTGAGTAAATGCTTTGTTAGAGTTGCGTACCACGCTCGAGGAGCTTGATGTAACCCATACAATGCCTTGTCCAACTTATAGACATGATTAGGAAATTTTGAGTCAACGAACCCAGGAGGTTGATCAACGTGGATTTCTTCCTTCACCTTGCTATACAAGAAGGCAGTCTTGACGTCCATTTGATACACGGTAAATTTCATGTAAGAAGCATATGCTAGAAAGATACGAATAGCCCTAGGCGGGCTACTGGAGCATAAACTTCAGTGTAATCAAGACCCTCGATTTGCCAAAACCTGCGAACCACCAATCGAGCTTTATTTCGCACAATGACCCCTGAATCGTCCTGCTTATTGCGATAAACCCATCTTGTGTCAAGAGACTTCTTACCCTTTGTTAACTCAACTAATTTCCAAACACCAAGTTTTTCAAATTGATGCAGTTCCTCATGCATTGCATCTACCCAGCTGGGCTCATTCAGAGCCATTTCAACATTCTTGGGCTCTATTTGAGAGATAAAGCAAGAGTAGAGACAGGTATTAACATCTCCACTCTGATTTCTTGTTTTAACATTGTCGCCCAGTTGACCAATGATGTTATCGATCAGATGATCGCGTTGAATTCTTGAAGGTATCTCTTGGCTGATATCATTGAGAGAGACAGGAAGAGTGTGAATGTTGATACCTCCTTCATTTGCTGATTGAGCCGCTCCAGAAGGCTCTGCCACAAACTCATCAGAGATAAATTCAGGAAAGAGTAGTTCCATAAAGGTTGAAGTGGTAGCGGAAGCGTTATTAGGCATGAACTCTCTCTCCATAGGTGTAGATGGCGTAGCTTCAGCATCAGGAGTATCATTTTGTACTGGAGATTTAGGACTATCATGTTATGCAGATGACTCCCCCTCTGGTGTAGCAGAGGACTCCCACTTAGGCATAACAGAGGACTCCCCCTCAGGCATAGTAGAGGACTCCCCCTCAGAAGACACCGGGGACTTCCCTTTGAATGATGAAGAGGATGCAGATGGAGATTTGTAGACAACTTCTTCGTCTTCGTCTTCAGAAATCTTCTTTAAACCAGAAATAGATCCAGATGAGCCACTCGAAGACACACTTATTGATTTGAAAAGCGATATGTAATCAAATAGCCAATCCGGACCCACTCTAGCGTCCGTCTCATTTTCTTCCAACCAACGCACATCATAGGATTCCACAATTTGATTCGTCCTTTTATTGTAGACTCTATAAGCAGTGCGAGCGGCATACCCTACAAAGTAACAGTCATCGGCCTTTGCATTAAATTTCGGGTTGGCATCTAAGTGAAGAAGAGTGAAAGGACAGCCAAATACACGGAAATGACTGACTGATGGCTTGTGACCATAGAGAATTTCATACGGGGTCTTCATCTGAGCTTTGTTGATCAACACTCGATTCTGAACATAACAGGCAGTGTTTATCACCTCGGCCCAAAAGAAAACCGGTAGCTTTGAATCACACAACATCGTCTTTGCAGCGTCCTTTAAAGTTTTGTTCCTTCTTTCAGCAACACCATTTTGTTGGGGTGTGTGAGCAGAACTGAATTGACGCAGGATACCCTTTTTTGTGCAAAAGCAATCGAGTACAGAATTCTTGAACTCTGTTCCGTTGTCGGTACGAAGCGCCTTTACTCGATTGTTAGTTTGGTTCCCAACTAATACAATGAACTTCTTGATCAAATCAGCAACTCCAGCTTTGTTGGATAGAAAGAAAACCCACATAAACCGAGAGAAATCATCAATCACAACCAGGCAATAAGAATTTTTGTTGATGCTGAGAACATTTACTGGTCCAAACAAATCCATATGAAGCAATTGAAGCAACTGGCTAATTGATTTGACATGTTTTAGCAGGTGTGGTTTTCTATGATGCTTTCCTTGGGCACATGACACACATTTTTCAAACGTAATGAAGTCCTTGACAGGCAATCCATGGACCATCTCATTCTTCGCAAGATGATTCAAATTCTTGGCATTAGCATGACCTAGTCTTCTGTGCCACAACATTGCAGTTTTTTCGGAGATCTTGGAGAAAAGGCACGTAACTTGTCCTGGAAGATTGTTATTCATATCAATGATATAGGCATTTCCATCCCTTTTAGATTTTACAAGAATCCACTCTTCTGGGATGACAAAGCCTGGCTTGAGAATCATGCATTCCTTATCAGTGAAATGCGTAGAATAGCCCTTGTCACATATCTAAGAAACACTTAACAAACTATGCTTCAGCTCGGGAGCAAAATTAATATTTTTGAAACTTAAAACCCCATTTGAGACAGTTCCTCTTTGAGTGATTTTGCCACCATCTCCACCCGCAAAGGAGATGTATCCCCCATTAAATGATTGAATGTTGTGTAGTTGGGCGATATCTCCTGTCGTATGCCGGGAACAGCCGCTGTCGACGAACCAAGGTCTAACGACATTTCCCCGCAAATGTCCCTGCAAAATGTGCGGGTTTAATTAGATTTGGGAACCCAGGTCATTACTTTCCTGGGTGGCCCCGATGCCTTTTCAGATTGATAATTTTCGGAATTTTTAGAGGACACGGAAGATGAATTGGAGGCTAGTTTGCGCAGCCATTCATAATAGCGTTTTCTAATAGTCCCGAGTGTTTTTGAGGTTGAGTGTCTATCAATTTGCTTAAGGCATGTGGGTTTTCTACCAGATTTGGTTGAAGACTCACTGCTGCCTCTTGACGAAACTGACCTTGGCTTGGCCACGCTCGGTTTTGTCAAACTGCCTGGGACTTTGTGATAAAAAAACCTTTTTATGCTTTTGAAATGGCTCGTTTTCTACTCCGATCATCTTTCCAATCATCATTCCGGGAACAATTTCTAGAGGACTTTCTAGTTAAAGACCTTCCTCTGGATTTGTTCTCTCCTCTTGGAAATTCGAAATGTACAAACATACGATTTTGACAATTTCTAGCTATATGACCACCAACACCATAATTGAAACAAATATGTTTGTTATTGTTATAACTTGTGCTACATTGATCAGATTTGTTTTCCATACTATCACCCTTGCTTCTCTCACAAGAACATGAACAAGAATTAGGTTGTGAGGCAAGCGAGGGTACATTAGATGGAGAAGTTTGTGAAACTGGTGGTTTTTCAAGATCATTATTACACACATCAGAATTGTCAACCAAATTGTTCAAACTAGACTTTTTCAAACCATTCAAAACAGTATCAGAAGTAATAGAAACACCACCACAAAAAACATTGTCACTTAAAACATCAGAAAAATTATTGTCTTTATTAAAAACTAAAACTTCAGGTTCGGACTCAGTTTTATTTTCAGAAACAGATCCTTCAACTGCGTGCTTTGACTGATTCAAGGATTGATCTGCAGAAGAAGTAGAAATGTTAGTACTTTCAACATTAATAAATCCTCCCGAAACAAAACCAGATGGCTTCCATAAACCATGAATGGTTCATTGGCAATCTCTTCTTTGGACAGGGGCTTATGCTGCTATGAATGATTGAAGGGAGGAGGTACTTGATTATAACCTAGACCCTTTGATTGATTTTTCTTAAATTGCATGCAGTGGTCTATCATATTTGCAACTACCTCACTCGATACATCAAATTTCCTAAAATCAAAATCAGCGGTTTCAAATTTGCCCTTTAAAGATTCAATTTCAGCCACTAGTTCAGCGTTTTGTGTCACTACATAATCATAATTTTCACATTTATTACTGTAGTCTTCCTGAAGTCTCCTAAAGTCCTTTATTTTTTATTCCAACTAGGCTTAAAGTGGTTTTTGACCTTTTCTGAGTTGGTAACCTTCATATCTAAGGTCTTCTACTTCTCTTTTTAATGAGTCATTAAGTTCACGAAGAATCTTAAGGTTTTCTACTTCACTATCTAATGTCTCAATTTTCTCATGCAGAATTTTAACATAATCAATACAAGCTTGAGAGCATGATGGTAAACTTACCTCGGTTGTATTAGGTTCATGAGAAGAGGATACCATCAACGCAAACTGCAACTCCATCATCTGATCTTCAGTTGCCACAGTCTCTGTCCGGGCATCATCATAAACTTGTGCCAGGTGGGCAGTTTTAGGTCCAGACAAGTTCAGGGCCTGCATCTGATCCTCCCAGTCAAATGACTGAGCGACCATAGCCTTCTCGTTGTTCATTTAAGTGCCACTTCGATTGTTTCCGACTGCAACAATTGTCTTATCATTATTTAATCTTTTGTCTGGCTGTGGACAATCACGAGCAAAATGCCCTGGCTCGTGGCAGTTGAAACATCGCAGCTTTCCCTTGTTGAACCCAACCTTCTTGTCAGCACTCATCCCCCAGTTTTTCTTTCCAGTCTTTTTGGCAAACTGTTTCGCCCTAAAGACTGTCATGGCAATTTGCCATGTAATATCCATCTCCTCAACGTCTTCAGGGTGAATCTGATCAAGATCGGCAAATGACAGTTGGGGTGAAAGATCCTCGGCTACGAGTGCATTATAGCAATTGACAAGCCCCGAAGCAAGTGCAAGATTTTCATCACCCTCCTTTCCCTTTGAAGAAGAAGCCCCAGTTGAGGATGAAGCAGCTTGAGAAGCCACAAACGATTGATTCTGCGAGAAAGGCATGGCTGATGCAGAAGAAGCTGATAGAGTGGGAAAAGTCTGAATCTAAGCTTATGGAGTAGTAAATGATTGACCTGCAGAAGGAAGAGGAAAAGAAAATGATGAAAGAGCATTATTAGAAGAGATGCCAAGGTTCGCAGCTGAGTATGAGTTCACATGGTTGATCTCCCGCTGCTTGTCATCAATATCACATGCCTTGATGACTGCCATTACTTCAGCAAGAGTGAGACGGCTGAGATCCTTAGTCTTCTTAATGACAACAACATTCATGTCCTAAGATTTTGGGAGAGCATTCAGTAGCTTCTTGATTATTTCTGACTTTGTAGAGAAAATCCCAGCCACAGTTATTTCAGTATTGAGAGATGTGAACCGTTGCAGCTGTGCTTCAAGAGTCTCTCCGGGAACATAATTGAACATATTGAATCATTGTCGCAGCATGTCTTGGCGACTCTCTCGCATGTCTTTGTTCCCTTCATAAACCTCAATTAGGGCTTCCCACAAAGCCTTAACAGACGTACTCTCTGAAACCTTGAGCAATATCTGGTGACAGGGCCATGGTCAAGATGGCCAAAGCACTTGCCCTGCAACTGTAGTGGTTATTCTGACTGGATCCTTGATGATGCATTTCCAGATCTTGAAGTCTTTCATTTTTATGTATTTCTCTATTCTGTACTTCCACTCGGGAAAACCATCAGCAGACATTAACCTTGGAATTCGAGCAGTGGTGCCCATGACAGCATCAAGTTCTTGAAAATGATTTTGACTTTGAGATTCCATTTTTATTGTTTAATAAATAAAAAAAAATTAAAAATTAAATTGAGGTCTTGGTCACAGTTAAAATCCGATTTGCTGTCAAAAAAAGTCTACTACCCAAAATTAGTTTGTGGCCGTAAACTCTAAGTTTGCGGTCGAAAGAAGAATACGGTCCAAGGTTCACGGTGCAAGAACACTCAGTCTTCGATTCCGAGTTTACGATTCAAGAATGCAGTTCACGGTTGAAGAACAATGATGAGATTGTGGCCGTAAATAGAGATTAAGGCCGTAACTCGATCCGTAAACAACGATTTTTGCAGTTTCTCGATGAAACCAAGAACCCTCTTGCAGAAAAACACGAACTTAATCTCTAGCCAACAAAAATTCGCTTCAAAAACGACTATAGAGTGCCTTTGACGTTGGTTTTGCTTTGATACCAATTGTAAGGTCCTGAGAACGGATCTTACCAGAGATCAATAGCAAACACAATCACACAAAACAAGAATAGAGGATAAAAGAATATAAACCAAGCTTGCACACGTTTTATAGCTATAAACGTCTGGTATAACTCGATAGAAAGCCGTGAACAAAAAGGCATCAACAACCACAAAACATCTTACTAACCCTCTATTTATAGGGACCACGACCGAGAAGAGTTTACGGCCGTAAGGTGTTTACGGTCGTAAACTCATTACAACCGTAAACATGCTATAATACCTACTAACATACTCCAACTAGACCAAACTACAATTACATTGCAAAGCCTAGACCAAACCACTAATTTGAGCCCTTCACACCTAATCGTTCAGATTTCTTGTTTTTAATGTTGGAATGGTGGTGATCAAGGGAAACAAACGCATAAAGGTCATTCCTTATTTATGTACGCTTTATCTCATTCTCCTCCTATCTTGCCCCCTTCCCCATTAATCATTTGGCACCCATAATATATAACCATCAATTGCAAAAAATTATTCACCCCTCCTAATTTATTCAAATTTACAAGGTTTCGTGATACGGTCTAACCTGATTAGAAACATTTGATTTGATCTTAAATTTTTGTTTGGTTATTAAAATTAATGTGGAGTATTGTGTTGTTAAAGGAGCTTATCAGTAGTGAAATGTATCCAAATGAAACACTAAACTTGGGAGTTTGAACATTATATTTGCTCGATACATCCAACAGATTTATTCTAAATTGAAATTTATCTTTTTTCATTTCCATGTACAGGTCGAAATTATGCGAAATTATGCAAATATCTCTTTGTTGGTGTAGAACTGTAAGATCTTAAAATGCAGTGATGGTGTCTTCGAGCTTTAATAGGGATCCAATGATACATCGGCTTAGTGTTGTTGAAAAAGGCATTGTGGGATCCTAAACCGGTGATTGTTGAGATAAAGGGTTGTTGTACTTTATTTACAACTTGTATTTGATGTCTTAATAGAAAGAGTTTGAGAGGAGGAAGAGAACTACCCAAAAATTTGTTTCTTCTTTGAATCTAGCATCCATATTATTTCTTTTGTAACTAAATTAGTTGGTGTTCATATTTATCAGGTTTTTGGAACAATAAGAGACATAATCTTCAAGAAGAATAAGGTTTTTCCCTGCAACATTGTATTTATGTTAGTAAATGTTCAATTTGAAGAACCGGACTTTATATTTATGACATATTCGAGGTCTAGCTAACATTTGGTATTAAGGGTGTGTTTGGATTAGAAAAGTTGTTTTTTAGAAGTAAAATGACTAAAAAGCTGAAAAACTAGGATTTTCTAGTTTTTTAAAAAATTTATTTTTTCTATCCAAAAAGTTGTTTAAAAAACATTTTTTAAATACACAAAAAACATTTTTAGTTTATTAACTTTTTAAAAAGATGATAAGCTGATAAACTATTTTCAAAAGATGTATCCCGAACACCACTAAAACTAATTCGTCTTCATCTTGATCTCACATATGAATGGTCAGTTTTTCTTTATCACTTCATATTTCGTATACATCACAATAACATGGATGAGATTAATAACAACTTTTTCTGCACACTCCACTTTTAATTTATTTTATTCATGTGTACTAAACTATACCCATTGGTGAATTTTTATATGTTTGGTTGTAAACAAAACATTAAATTAACGTAAAGAAACTATCAAAACTAGATGGAATTAGATGCATCTTTGGTGTTGTGTATCTTTTTTTTTTGTTATATGAAACTGTAGAAGTAACCATATTATAATTTTTTGCATTGTCTTGATTTCCTAGACTGTTGTTTCTAAAAACTGCCCTTTTTCGGTTGGATGTTGGTCCAGCCTACTACCTACTAAGAGGGATGTTCATATCAGTTACGTAGCAATAACTGCATAAAAAATGTTTCTTCGCATACTCTTTCAAAAATAAAGAAAAGCAAAACACCACCAAAAAAATTGCATAATCAATAAAATATTTATTTAAAAAAAAGAGTTTGATACACCCCTAAAAACTTGCCATACTCCCCTTGAATCCAATTACCAAAAGGTTACTTTAATTTAATATTATAAAATTCATGAAAAAAAATATTGAAATGGCAGAATACTCTTACTTGCCATTAACCGATCATTTCACTCCAACAAAATAAAACACATCATCATTGTCATATAGCTGCAGGAAAGTAAAAAAAAAAAATAATTAAAGTTTCATAAACCGCAACTCTAAAAATAATTAAAAATAAGGATAAATAACATTACATATGAAGCAAATGTAATAAGAAACATAAATTATTGCAATTGTCATTAATTAACTAAATGTAAAATTCTGAAAAATAAATAACTTAAGTCACATTATATGTAATATTTAAAAAACCGGTTTGAAGCGGCCGGTCGAACCGGTTGGACTCAGAACCGGGAGCGGGAGCGGTTTAACTATCACCGGTTTTACATTGATTTCTGAACCGAATTGACCGGTCAAAATAAACCGGTTGAATCGGTTAAACCTAATAAAGCCACATAAAAAAAATCATTTACATAATAAACTTTGGTGATTTTTTTTCAAATCTATTTAGTTTTCTCTAAATAAAAACATATGGTAAATTTTATAAAATTTTTTGATGTGTTTGCATCAATGTAAAACTATATTTTGTTTTGGTATTATACTTTTTTTTGGACGTATATGGATTGATGTAAAACATTAAAACTTATGGTTATATGTTATTTTAATGTATTTGTATTCATCTACAATTTATTTTTATATGTATTTTTAATGTTTGAACTTGTAAACATCAAATTCATAATTTATATATGTATGTATGTGTAGAAAATAGAAAAATACATGACAAATATAGAAACCGGTTCACCCGGCGGTCGAACCGGTTAAACCGATTGAACCGGGAACCGGTCACCATACCGGTTCAACTAAAAACCGATTTTTAAAACATTGATATGACCTTGTCGGATGACATTTTTAGTTTCAAGTAATAACTTCACCCCCTAAAACAAAAAACAAAAATGAGGTAACTTTTGATCAGATCTACAAATCTGAAGGGCAATTATCTAAAATTAAAGAAAAAATTAGTTGAATTTTAGGATAAATGTTCACTCTTACCAGATTATTGTTATCTTATGAGCATCAACCCTATCAATTGGAAGTACCAACTACAGATCAAACAAAAATGAATATGAAGATGATTGTTTTAAGTTTAGACAATACATAAAGTACAATACTTGATTGCAGCATTATTCTATTCAATATGTAAAGTTCAATTTTGTATCGAAAAAAAAGTTAAAACCCATATCCATTGTGAAGTTGGAAACTGAAATCCAATTGACAACGATAGTCAAAGTTTTTTTTTTTTTGGCAAAGCTAGAGTAATAAGATATAGAACCATAAATTAGAAGCTTACCATACATACTGTACAAACCTCCACAAGAGGTAAAATTCATCATTCGCATCCTACAGAACCATAAGGAATAAAAAAGTAATTTTATACAACGAACTACAAAAAAGCCCTTGTAATTATCCATAATTGTCCAGAAAAGACCAATTTTAATGACAGTGATGGTAATGGTTGTGCAATGATTTCCTAAAGTATAATGTTGTAAACGAACAAACAGAAGTAGGATGCTATAATCGACAAAGGTATGTTGCTATTTATTGCATTAATCCAAATAAGATAAAAAATATGTTTGCGGACTTGTGAATATTGTTGGTATAAGTTTTTTTAATTGCCATATAGATCAACTTAAAAATTGAAATGAGTGGCATTTCCTTGCATGACTAGCCTTTGAGCATATATAGTTAATCTTCTACACAGCTTCCTTACCTGTAAAAGCTACCTCACAACTTTACATATTTCTTTAAATGTATATTTATATAAAGAAAGTAAAAAAAAAAAAAAAAAAAAAAAAAAAAGCCTAATCAGTTTTGAAGAGACATTCAAATTTATTTTGTGTGTACCAATGTTCTTTAATGGCATCCTTAAAATTCTCTTGTGCTACCGTAAAACAATTATCAAGCAGAGGAAATCTAACCTGAAATCCAATAATACAAAATATCATTATTCAATAATCATTAATGATTTGTTTAAATCAAATAAACATAAACATGAAAAATGAAAAATTAATGAATAGTTGAATAGTAACGAATGTTATAAACACCATGTCTACCAACTTTGAAGATTCCATACGTCAATCTGAGATCAACACCAAACAGAAACAATATCATTCCTTTATAAATATTTGGAATAATCTCTAAATCTTCTATTAGACGGACCGGTTTTGTAATTTTTTGTTGTTAGAAGTATAAACACAACAGTTGATACATGCTCTTTTTATAGGTCTATCTTTAATGTGTGGTAAGCTGGACAGATTTCCGTTAGGTTAGTGAAAGTTTGGATTTGGTTGAATTGTGTAAGTGGAGGAAAGAGAAATTAGTTTTTTAATGAATAGTTTTGGATTGGGTTGTGAATGATGATAAGAGGACGATCAAAACCACCGCAAAGACTTATTATGCAAAAATTTAACGAATATGATAATGTATATATGGTCTCATTTATAACCACTAGCCAAATATAACAGTTTAGTAAAGAAAACTTGCCTAACGATAAGAAATTGACGAATATCGTAACATGACACACGAATTAAGAGATTAATTTTGAGTGAGTTAAACGTCACTAATGCCACGCCACTAATCATTTGTTTAAATGAATCATCTTCATTTGTTCTAAATGATTTGTTCTCACTAACATACATGATACTATACATGTATTATTAAATCCATACATACCTATGCTCCCTAAAAGACTCGTATTGCAATCTTCTTCAATTAAAAGAAACAATTCAAATGATAGGAAATGTAACCATGAAAATAGTGGTTGTACCCAAGACTCTATTCCTCTTACATTTTTGCTTCCCTCTATTGTGACCTCTTGCAACTAAATACATAATTGAACTCACTATTCTAAATCATCACATAGAACAAAATAGAGTTTGTCCTTAAATATTATAGCATAGTTTAAACACCTTTTTAATATATCTACCACAACATACGTAAACCATTCAAGCACCTTCTTGACCTCACAATGGAACCACTTGCTAAATTCAAAAGATTATAAAAAACCAAGATTTCATTATATCTTGCTGCACACTTGAATAAACCCATGCATGCCTTTGTAATGTATAAAACTATTACCCACATCATGTTTAGCTCCAACCTACAGATATAGACTAGCATGCTTCTTTACTTGAGACACCCACAAACCCATTCCCTTGTCATTTTTTTCTGCTTCGTGAACATCCAAAGAGCACTCTCATTTGGAGGTGTTGCTCTTGCATTTTCCAATAGAAAAAGAAGGTGCAACATCTCGTTTCTTCTCCTTCCTATTTCCAGCAATTAAGCAACTCAAGAACACCTCTAGAAGCTGTCAAGATCGTTGCTACCCCCCCCCCCCTTTCTTTTCTTCTCCTTCTTCTTCGTTGATGTTGCTGTCAAGCAAGGCTGCCAACCACCTCTTAGTCTACCGTTTGTAGGTTTCAAGCCTATTTATACAAGCTTTACACAAAACAGGGGACAAAAATTAACACAAGGAAGGAGGCAAATGTATATGTATTTTATTCACTGATAATGAAGGAAAACATAGGGGACAAATTACTACATACATCTGCCTGTGAATTTAAACTAAGACTTTGCAAAAAAAAAATAGGAAACAAACTTGACTAGTTGCCAAAGACCAGGAACCACTCACTGGTATCTTTGATTTATTTTAAACTAAATAAAAAATGTGCATTAATATAAGATTCTGAGTTAATCTTAACATTTTCCCCCTTAATTTTGAATCTTCTCAACTCCAATTAAGTCTCGCATCTCCTCATGTTTTGTCCTTGCTAATGACTTTGTGAGTATATCATCCTTCTGACTTTTTCTACTTATGTGAGTCACTGTTATATCACCATTCTCAACACACTCTCTGATGAAGTGATACCTTATGTCGATATGTTTACTTCGACCATGAAATATTGGGTTTTTCATTAGATAGTTGTGGTTTTGGGCCATTTGATCACCCTTGTTAGGGACTCCTGAAAATCCCTTGAATAATCTAGAGATTTTCGTCCAAGCACTAAGGAAGGGGTCCATGGACTTGTTTAGGCCCTAAGCTAAGGGATTAGGGTTTCCACATCAAAACCCTAGCTAGCCTCAAGTATAAATAGACCCATTGGCCTCTTGAATTCGTGCACTTCCATTAAACCCTAGAAGAGCTGAATTTTTGAGCAAGTAATTCCTCTCTGCTCTCTCTTTCTCATATTCATCTTCTTGCCTTAGTGTGTTTGTGAGCCATTAGAGGGTACTACACTTGTGGTACTTGTTCTTAAAAGAAATGATCTTCAAGTTCTGGTTGTTATTACTATATAGCAACAAAGGTATGTGTTTTAATCTTTCTAATGCAGATTTCGAAAATATTAGATGCATATTAGGATTTTCTAATTTTTTATTCAATGTTTGTATGTCTAATAGAGAAAACATAGATCCAATATAGGGTTTCATGCACAAATAGGATTGTGTCATACCCAAAACCGGAACGGTGGAAACGTTTCGGGGCGGAGGACGTCGTGTACAGTATCACAACAAAGCATTATAATAAACAAGCAACAACATCATCCATTTCATTAATAATATAATTTAATACAAGTGTCTTCTGTATAGTTTATAAGACACCAAAAACATAAATCAAAATAAGGATGAGTCTTGAATGTGCTCCATCTTCTCAAACGCTGGCATCGGTACCTGTCTACTGATGACCTGAGAATACAAGTTATTTTGAAAGAATTTATCAGCTTTAAAGCTGGTGGGTTCATAAGTATTTTAGTGTCATTATTTGTATGGAAAAATGTTTGTAAGTGTTTGATGTATAAGTTTGTAAAAGTTTGTAGTAAATGTTTGTATCTCCTAGAAAATCCTATAATTTCTACTAAAAGTAGCCTTTTACCAAGGCATTAAATGTTCTGTATGTTTGTTTCTTATAAAAGTGTGTATTTTTCCCAAGTGTGACTATCATTATCAAAATACATTTTTTTTTACATTACCGTTTATGTGAGAAGATCACAATATAAATGCAATGGGAAAATAATAAACTACTGTAGTGTTGTATTATAGTAACTACTGTTGTACTAACTACCTTAAGCCAACTGTTAATTAAGGTATAATGTGATTTGATTATAACCGTACTTGATCGACGAATGAAACACGACGCTCGAAGACGTCGAAATGGTATGACATTCGTCACCCGTAGACCTGCAGGTCCCACTATAGCTAGCAGCAAGGTGTAGGACGGTCAGTCCCGTATAGATCTATACACAAATTCACGCTCTCCCTCCAGGAGACTCTGGTTACAAAACGAGCCATAGCAGTGATGCCATGCCCCAAAGTAGTGACTCGCATTTATGTTATAGTATTCTTGTATATGTATTGTATGTACTAGTGTGTATGTTCTTTATGTCTAATATGTAGTATGTTCTCATGTATAGTGTAGTGTATGTATTGTTTCTCGTTATAGTATTCTCTATCTGTTTCTCTTTAGAGTAAGTAATGTTTCTCGTTATAGTGTTCTCTATCTGTTTCTCTTTATAGTAAATATTGACTCATGTATGAACTGACTCTTTATATGTTTCATTGTACTAGAAATAGTGAATAGTGACTTACAAAACTATACCTATTATAGTTTACTAGTAGAGTTGTTTGTATAACTGAGTGTATCGAACTGAGATAAAAGCTTTTATGTCTATACATATATACATAATATATAACTAAGGATCAAACGACACTCGGACAAAAAACAGGGTACTCTAAGTCCACAACCTAACAAGGAACAGGAAATAAAGTGAGTTATTAGTCCTAAGTCCTTCAAACCTTACTTATATAACTATATATGCATTAGACATGGTTTTGACAACATATAAGTTTGAAAGATTTAAAAGAAAAGGTTTGGCATATAAGAACAAGTTTGGTAAAGTACTTAACATGTAAAAGAGTTTGAGAACCCGTTTGAAGTAGTTTGCTTGATAAAACAGTTAAAAGCATAGTAAATCCTTTTGTTTGATAGTTATTAATCACATGTGATTGACATAATAACTATAATGTTTCAACTTGTATTCCCCCCCCCCCCCATAAAATCATTTTAAATCATTTAAAAGGTTGATTAAGGGGTATGAACTCACCTGTGGTGAGTGGTTTGGATGGAAGTGTTGGATTAGATGCAAAGTGTCAAGTGAAAACTTGAGCACACACGGATCCTATTTAACATATAATGACACATATATGTATCTAATTAGTGATTTAACAACAAATTAAGCAAGTAAGGACACCCTATGACATGGAAAACACTTTGATTCAAGTGCTAGAAGTACAAAGGGTTGCATCTAAGGGTTGTAGGGCCTCACATTGGAGTTTACGTCCCAAGGGTAAACCCCCATGAGTTTACGGCCCATGGGTTTATGGCCCAATGAGTTTACGACCGTAAACTCATGGTATCTTGTACCATTTTGTGTGTCAAGGTCCTATAATCATCTTAGAAGGGTTCTAGGCTTAGTTTCAAGGTTTAGGAAGGTGTTGTGGCAACTTTGCACCACAAATTAGGGTTTACGGCCAAGGGAGATTGCCTTGGCCGTAAACACCCTTTTGATCATGATTTCTTGATGTTTTCTAGATTTTTAACATGTGATTATAGTATACAACAAGCTAAGGGTAGTGTACTTACGCTTTGAAGGAAAATGAGGGTGTTTTCGACCCAAAACACTTAAGTGTTCTTGATGTTCTTGAGGATCTTGAAGATCTAGACCCAAAAGATGAATTTGTGGATGAATTCAAGAGTGAATCAAGAAGAAGAGATGTATTAACTCACAAAGGGAAGGAATCACTCGCATTATTGAAGTTTGGAAGCAAAACCTTAAGATCCTTGGGAGAGAAATCGAGCTCTAGGCTTGGAAGTGGTAAAAAGTGATTGAAAGTGGCCAAGGTTTGTATATATAGCATGGAGTTTATGGCCTCCATGAGTTTACGGCCGTAAACTCATGGTCCTTGGCCGTAAACTCCTCATTTGAGGGTTTATGGCTAGTTTGATTGGTTACAACCTCAATTGGCACTTCCTTTCACTCACTCCTATGGTGTACTAAGCTCAAAATGCTCAAACAGACTCTAAATAGTGCTAAAAGTTAGCAGAAACAAGTCTGACTTTGATGAAGTGAATGGTTTGTACAAGCTAGAAATTTCGGGTTGTCACATCATCCCCCCGTTAAAGAGAATTTCGTCCCGAAATTAGAGTTTAAGCAATAAATAGTTACAAATAACTAAGCGAAAAGATAAGGATATTTCAATTTCATTTGATCCTCACGTTCCCAAGTGAATTCAGGTCCTTGCTTGGCGTTCCAACAAACCTTCACTATCGGGATACGACTTTGCTTCGTTTACTTGACCTCTTGATCCATGATTTCTACAGGTTCTTCCACGAAGTTGAGGCTCTCGTTGATCTCGATCTCGTCGAGTGGGATTACAAGAGTCTCGTTGGATAGGCACTTTTTCAGGTTCGAGATGTGGAAAGTAGAATGTACATTACTAAGTTTGCGGGGTAGGTTGAGTTTGTAAGCCACAGGGTCGATTCTAGCGAGAATCTTGAAAGGCCCTATGTATCTTGGATTGAGCTTCCCACGCTTTCCGAAGCGTATCAAGCCCTTCCAGGGTGACACTTTCAAAAGAACGCAGTCTCATACCTGGAATTCTAAAGGTTTACTTCTCTTGTCAGCGTAGCTTTTCTGTCGATCTCTAGAGGCTTTTAATCGTTCACGAATCTGAACGATCTTCTTTATTGTTTCCCCAATGATCTACGGACCTGTGAGAGTGTTGTCAAGAACTCGTCCCTTAGCTAACTGGGTGTCACCCACCTCAGCCCAGCACAGAGGGGATCTGCACTTTCGGCCATAGAGGGCCTCGAATGGAGCAGCCTTTATGCTCGTGTGATAACTATTGTTGTAGGAAAACTCGACAATGGGTAAATGAGTATCCCATACCTTCCCAAAGTCGATCACACAGGCTCACAACATATCTTCCAAGGTTTGGATAGTTCTCTCACTTTGTCCATCGGTCTATGGATGGTAGGTTGTACTCATATCCAGCCTCGTTCCAAGGGAACTTTGTAGTGACTGCCAAAACCTCGAAGTGAATCTACTATCTCTATCATAGATAATAGATATAGGAACACCATGTAGTCATACAATCTCCCTAAAGTTTGTTCTCGTGAGCTTCTCCATCTTGTCAGTTTCTTTGATGGGCAGGAAGTGTGCAGATTTGGTCAATCTATCGACGATGACCCAAATTGTATCAAGTCCACCCGTTTTCTTAGGCAACTTGATTACGAAGTCCATTGTGATCCGCTCCCACTTCCATTCCGGTATCTCTAGTTGTTGAAGTAGACCTGATGGTTTATGGTATTCGACCTTGACCTTGGCGCAAGTAAGACATTTACTCACGAAGGTAGGAATCTATTCTTTCATGTTAGGTCACCAGTATAACTTTTTAAGATCTAGATACATCTTATCTGAACCTGGGTGAATAGAATATCGATTGTTGTGCGCTTCGGTCATGACCAAGTCTTTAAAGCCACCATGTTTCGGTGTCCAGATCCGGTCCATGAGATATAAGGCTCCGCCACCCTTGACTTCCAAGTTCTTAAGCATCCCTCTCAGGGATTCACCCACCACGTTTTCGGGTTTCAAGGCTTCGAGTTGAGCCTCTTTGATTTGCGTGGACAGGTGCGGATGGATAGTCATGGTCAATGATTTGACTCTTCAACCAGAATATTCTTTCCGACTTAGGGCGTCTGCTACTACGTTGGCTTTACCCGGATGATAACGAATTTTGCATTCGTAGTCATTGAGTAGCTCGACCCACCATCGTTCACTACTAGAAAACAGGCCTTTAATGACGCGCAAACAATGACACGCAGTGATTTACGATACACAAAAATGTGTGCCCTAAAAATAATGCCATCTCTTATAAAATTTGAAGGATAGACAACACGCATTTGTGTGTGCCCTAAAATGTGTGTCAGAAAAAGAAAAAAAAAGACATACGGAGGATGCTTATAATAAACTGTGTGTCGTGTAAGTGCGTCGCTTTTTATTTTTTTAATGAAACACGCCTTTTAAGCAGGAAATGAAATCCTGAAAAATTAAAACCCTGCCTATTCCATGTGAAAAATTAAAGCTCGTAGCTCCTCTTCCAATTAGCAAGAAAGAAGCCTAGGTCTTCGTCTTCCTCCCTCTCTCTCTCTTTCTCTCTCTCTCTCTCTCTAACCTAAAACCCAACCTACGATTTCATAGAGATTGTTATTACGATTTAAGAAGCAAAAAAGAAGACAAGCAAGGATAGTTTCATTGACACAATTTTCAAGTTTATAATCTCTTCTGACCAAAAATCAAGTGGTTCCCGAAGAGGTTGTAGTGACACAGTTTCAGAGATTGGGTCTCTATCTAGGATTCAGTCCAAATCCATGTCACCATCCATAGAATCCAAACTTGTTGCAAGATGTCAAAGTTTTCAAGAAAGACCTCAAGCTCAACCACTCCCTCTTCCAGTTCTTCACCCTTCGTGTATGACTCGTACCGAGTATGGACTCAGTGTATCCGGAAAACAAAAACAAGAAAAGGGCTCCAAAACGCCTCCCTTTCTTCCACTCCCCCATACGCGAACCAGACCAGATGCAAGAGATTTTGATGGAGCAGATTCTGTTTTTAGTGAATGTTATAGTGATAGTGATGATCCACCTAATTCAAGCCAGCTTAGCCCCTTGGCATCTGATTATGATACCGGGAGCCGAACAACCGAGGCAGCCCTTCCAAGTAAGCATATTTATAAAATTTGAAATTAAAAAAAATGCATTAAATCTTGTAAATGACTGATTCATTGTATGTTTCTCTTTTAGTTTATGAAGTATGATTGTTAAGGATCAGTTGCCTGTGACTAAAAGGGAGGTACCAAAACCACATGATCATCTTTTTGATAATCACATCTCCTCTTCACCACCTAGAAGAAAGCCTTTAAGAAGTCATGTCCCAAATCTTCAGGTCCCCTCTCATGGTGCGTTCTTCAGTGCTCCGGATTCTTCCATATCAAGTCCTTCTAGAAGCCCCTTACGTGCATTTGGAACAGAGCAAGTTAGAAATTCAGCTTTCTACACCTCAAAACCTAATCCGGATTTCCCTTTTCTTGGATCTGGATCGAGTCACTGTTCTAGCCCTGGTTCGGATCAAAACTCGGGTCATAATTCAATGGGAGGTGACATGGCAGGGTTGTTTTAGTAACCAAGTAGAGGTAGCCTAGAGTGTTCTCCACTTCCAAGTCCTAAAATGACAAGTCCAGGTCCTAGCTCTAGAATCCATAGTGGGGCAGTGACACCACTTCATCCAAGGGTAGGGGGAGGGGCAAATCGGACTAAAATAATAAATATAACTATATTATCACCTTCTTGACATGGGTTCACCTCATTCATCAATTCAAAGAAGCATGTATCTAACTCCATTAATTCACTCCTGACCATCCTAAAATCCTTTCCCGGTTGAAATGAATGTTATTGATATTTTCAGGTAATTATATTATACTTTTTTTCTTTTTAGTTTATTGAAATCTGATTCTTTTAGTTTCCAATTAATGGGAGTTAATTTCCAACAGTTTGGAAGTAATACCCTTCTAGTACATGTGGTTTAAGGTTCAATTAATTTAGGAGATTCCTTTTAGTTTCTGATCAAAAGATTAAAATTCCGTTAATGCCCTTCTAGGATATATTTGGCAATTAATGGAAGTTAATTCCCAACAGTTTTGATGGCTCCAAGGTGTTGTTCACAAATTGTCATAATTAATTATCAATGGATCAAGAATGATCTTACTTTCTGCTGTAATAAATTTTCTTTTTATTTCCACAAACAACATCATGTACTGTATATATGTTTTTTTTGAAATTTGGTTAGTTTGCCCATTTCCTATAATTTTTTTGGTATGATGGAATCAAAGGAATGGAATGGAATGTTTGATCAGATTACCTTACTGCTGAAGTTGAGGTTGAAATGTCTGCTCAAGTTGATTCCCAAAATATTAATCTTAATGTTTATGATGACAAAGCAATGCCAAAGCATGTGTATATATGTCCCTGTTTCAGTTTTCCATGTAGTGCGCAACTTAGGCCCTCAATGCAACATCTTAAACAACCCAAGAAACAGGTACTTCAATCTCTCTTGGATCTCTTTAAAACTCATGCAACATCTAGTATATTGACTGATTTGATTCCGGAATGTGAAAAAATACTAGAATCGTGCTCTGCAGTGATTGATTGTTATGCATACATCTTCATTTGGGACTGTTCTTTCACCAACTTTTCTTCATGTTGCTGAAGCTTTAAGTCTGCAATTTGGAGTTCTAGAGATTCCAGCTTCAACTGCATGTATCAATATCAATATTACTTTTACAAAAATAAAAAAGAGAAATTCCATTCAAGTTGCTTTGCATTAATTATAAGGAGTTTCCTGTTGAGTATATTGTTGGACAGTAAGAGCATTGTGCTCCTCCTTTTGCTTCAATTGGTTTCTTAACCTGAACAACATTTGTGATAAAACAATATGTTCAATAAATTTGGCATGGAAATGGAATATTATATATATATATATATATATATATATATATATATATATATATATATATATATATATATATATATATTGTTCTCCTTAAGTTGAGTCAGACTGTTATCCCTTTGCTCCTCCAGCTTATTTGTAACATTCTATAACACACAAACAAAAAGTTAGGTCTTCCATTGAAGGGTTGGCCTCTAACTGTAAGTTTCCTATAGAAATTTCTTTCAGTAATATATAAAATTTCATATTTTACATTGGGGTCGACATAAGAGTACAAATGCAGGGAATTAACCAACTACGCCCTGGTATAGGTCTTCAAGTCCATAAACCCAAATTACAGAACCCAAATCAGTTTTATTTGGCATCACAACAACAACAGCAACACCATCATCAACAGCAACAGCAAGTATTAGCACATGCTCACGCACAAGGAAAACTGGGTGCATCACTAAATTACGGATTTTCTAGATTATCAAGAGGCAATATAATCATGAAAGATGGTCAACCGTTGAGAAACGAAGGATCTAATGGCATCTTCAAGAATGCTAAGGTACTTAACACTTTTTTTTTAATATTAAAAATATTTTATATTGTAAAATAATCTTTCTTGTTTTCTCAGAACATTGAGCGCCTAAAGAAGTACTTTGATATATGTGGTGGTCCAGCAACCTTTATTGAGGTGCTTCTTTTATATTTCTTTTTAGATTGAATGCTTTGTGTAACTTCCACATTGTGCACCTTAATTATTTGTCCCCTAACTTCCATTTTCATAAGTTTTCTAGGTTTAAAAAAGATTAAGAAAAGAGGAAGTCATGGATCCTAAAAATGACCCACTCAATTGATGGGTTTTGGTCATAAGACATCCTATGTGCTCATACAAACCCTAATGCTTGGATCTAGGTTTCTCTATTGTACATTCTTTGAATCCAAGACTATAAACCCTAATTCTAGCATATGGAAATCAATATTAACATATAATTAGGTTTATGATATTACCTTGATTGTTATGTAGCAATAACAATCCCAATTCCTCCTTGAATTGACTTTGGAAGGCTTAGAGTCACAAGTGTCACTCCTCTAATGGCTTACAAACACCAAGAGCAAATGAAGAAGGTATAAAGAGAGAGGAGAGAGGTAGGAATTCGTCCTTAGGACTTCTTGGGAAGGCTTAGACGAATTCATGAGCCTTAGGGGTTCATATAGGTGTAAAGATTAGGGTTTTAGTCCTTATCCTTATCTAGTTGCTTGCCCACCAAGCAACCATAAGATAAGTCTTAGAAACCCTTATCCTAGTCGAATTCTAAGGCATTATCTCCTTAAATTCGTTCACCCTATATTTAAGATAATCCTTACCTTATTTTGTAACTATCACATAATTACAATTCAGCCCCTCTAGTTTAATTAATTACACTTGATCACAAAATTAATTCTTAATTAATTATTGACCAATATTAATTAAACAAATATGATTTCTCCTTTAATATATTATTCTTATAACATATTAATAAATCATAATAACCTCTCTCTCTATTTATTTCTCCAATCAACTTGCTTTTGTGAAGGCAACCCAAAAGGACCATGCACCATCGGGTCAAGTACATACCAAAATAGTTATGGACTTAGACACTAATCCAACAGTCTCCCACTTGGATAAGTCTAACAACTATTCTGCGTATGACTTCAGATCCTGATCTGCAATCGTAGCTTTCCAAAGCCGCTGTCAACTCTGATCCTATCAGATACGCATGTCCTTAGATAAGGGATCATATATTCCTCCATTCTAGATATTATATGAGAAATGATTTCAAATCATTTTCTTTGTACTATATCTCGATTTCTGATTTATGACGACAGACTAATTGAAAAAATCAAATTAGCCCTAGCCCGGCCGAGCATTTACGTTTGTCATCACTAAATCATCGAGGGGCCCAAAAGATATCACTTTTGTCCTACTTTGGATAAAAGGAACGGATAAACTTTGATACAATGCTCGCTTGCACTCACGCACCGAATCACACACAACAATATGTTTTATAACACCAAGTTACTAGTGCGTTTACATATTATCAATGTGCAACCGATTCGCAAGATACAACTCACACATCTCGGTTTCAAGAATATAAGATGTTATCGTCTCACCAATCACTCGTGATACAATTCATGGAGTGATCCAAGTGAGCGTGGGTTTAATCCAATGCTCAAATCATATTCATAAGCACTCATGAACGTTGCAGCAAACATTTGCTTATGTCTAATGCTCTTTAGACAATCCACACACCAATTCACGACAGTCTTCATTCATATCTACTTCCAACATATGAACAACTGTGGCCCGTTCGAATAATTCGATTATTCTTAATAAACTCAATTATTCTGGAAGTCAAAACATGCAAATGTGAAACACAAGAATAATACTAATCCCATATGGCCTTAAACCTTTGAGTATAAATAAAACACCTTCTATTTATCACCATATCGATTACTCATTATTTGTCGTTTCGGGCAATCAACTTCTTACTTGAATTATTACACTTGTCCCATGCTCCTAGCATGCACACAATGTTTACCTATGGTTCTTACTTTGTGAAATAGATCAAATTGAACACATTTCCAGTCTTTCTCATTTCACAACTCCAAATCCTTTTCCATAAGTGAAAGAATATCAAATTCTTGCTACTTATAGAATATGCTAGATTCTAACATTCTATGCAACTACCCTTTCGTAATGTCACTGCACCAAAGTCACAAAGACTCTTGCCAATGATATTACAAAGTCCTCTATCGGAGATTGTTACAAGACAATTCCTTAGATATGATGTCTCTCACTCAAAGAACATTCCTTTGAACATCCTTTTGCATAAAAGTTTCTAATCTAGTCATAGGTTTTCAATATTCAATTCCCCATATGGACACGTTTCCATATTTTCCATATGACAACTCATTCTTAATAGAATCTTTTCTATTCATAATAATGTCGATATGGTCCATCCAATATGAAAACATTTCCATATTTTCCAATACTATACTTCCAACTACTCACAAGCGACCAATCCTCGTCGAACTTTGGATTGTCCTTTGATAGTTGTTTAATTATTTTAGTCAAAAACGATTCTAGTCCCTTTTCCCTCTAAATGCGCTAGACATTTGGAAAATTTTAGAATGGTCAAACATTAAATCATTTGCAATCGATCCTATACCCGAAGCGTATGGGACACGACGCATAATGTTTTATTTGCTATGTTCTCAAAATTCGAATTGTGAAGAGGAATGTCGTAATCATAATTGAAATTTTAAGAACACACTATGTACCCTTGACTAAGTTTATTAACATTTCTCAACCTAATCCTTTAGATTTGAAATGAAGCATAATATTCTCTCCCTTAATTATAGCAAAACAACCTTTCAACTCTTACAACTTTGCAAAGTATGACTCTTGTTTTCTATAATTAATATTGCTAACCTTGCAATACTTTCCTTAATAATCATACAATCATAACTTTTATGCTCCCACTATCATGATGATTACTATAAAACATAACACTTATGCTCCCACTAGCTTCGACATGTATTCATAAACGTCTTACCTTTCAGAAAAGCAATACCTATTGAATTTCTTAAGTCCATGTTTCTAATACTTAATGCTTTGATAATCTTTTATCAAGGCCTCTTAAACTTATACACCTTTGCCTTAGATAGTTCATATGTGTGTTTAAACAATTAAGACTAATTGCCAAACCTCACAATTCAAATTATGGAAAGGGATACCGTAACCATAATTGAATTCGAGAATGCAATTTTACAATCACTATCTTCTTAAAATCTTTCTTAGTGAAAGCATTTCCTCACAATCATTTTCATGAAGGAGGAAATCTTATGACACTTAGATTTAAACGGTGTATTTGTTCCTATCCATGTGAATTTGTCAAAACCAAAGTTTACGATGAATTCAAACTCATATGGATCGAACTTTCTTAATCTTGATTTCTTGCCTTATGGTAGCACAGTTGCCCACCACGTCTTCCAAGTAGTTAAGCAGCTCACCTTTTCCTATCAATGTACTTTCCATTGATCAAGGTCCTTGCCTTTTATGCATTCAAATGAGAACTCATAGGACTCACATGCATAATTAACTCGATTGGATTGGCACAGAAACAAAATAATGTCAACACGATAGGTTGTAAACCTCAACTCGTGTGCTAGTGATGATCGATAAGGTTTATTTGATTTGTTCTTGAAACCTTTCAAGACCATTAAGACTCCCACTGACTCTTTGACATATACGATTCTCTTGTCAAAACATTTCTTGACAAACGAATATTCAAGAGCTAGTGTAGCTTTTATCAACACTTCATAACTTTGGTCCTAGTTGGTCTTTGTCTTATCCAAGACATCACAACTTTCCACAATTGATGAATGTTATAAACCTTCTTAATACTATTCACTCAATGTCACAATCTTAACTCTAAGACTTGTTTTGGAACGAAGTATGATTGACTTCTTGATTTGACCATTTCTTCAATCTTTGATTCCTCTTCTTGGACATACAATTGTACCAAGACTCACTTAGAGGATCAATTGAGATATGGTTCTTAATCATTAAGACCTATCATAAAGCATGAAAGCTACTCTCCCTTCTTCTTAGAATGGAGAAACTTTTATCTTTTTGCCTACTTGATTCTTGTTATTCGTTCTACTATTGATTTAAACTTTTTCAATCAATTCAGAATTACATTTAATCTTATAAGTATAATCATATTTACTAAACCTTTAGTAAATCATGACGAATATCTAGTTACTCTTATGGTGGACTTTGATCAACACGCAACTTTGTGTACTCGATCTCCTAGTCCTTCACTTGACACTTTGTCAATGAATTAGTCTAATTTCCAAATACGAAATTTCACATTCATCGTGCATCCACGTTGCATGATTCCAAGTTTCTGTCCAATTGAAACCTGGGCGATGAGAAACTCTCCCTATTTGGTAAATTCTCGACTTTCCATAACATAATAAGAACCAAATCCATTATTGCTAATAGAAACATTTTAACATCAATTTTTTTTTCCATACACGCCATTGTAATGATAAATAAATAAAATTTAAAATCAAAATTTATTTTATTGCGGAAAAATTTGTCCTTACAATGCAATTCATTGAAAAACTATGCTAATACATCTTTCTTAGCAATCTAATTTTAACTCTAAGTAGTAGCTCAATAATCTAATCTTCGAGAAATGCGATCGAAATCCATTCTTTCACGGTTAGATTTTGCTCACTTCTTCCCTTAAGCTTCCTTTCTTTTCCTCGATCCTACAAAACATCAATTGTAATCTTATCATATTATGTATTAAGAATCTAGAATAGAAGCTTAAAAGAGTTAGTTAATGGATTTTACCTATATTATAGCCATACGTTTCGACTCTCCCATCTCTTAGATATCTTAGGTAAATTGGGCAGCTTCGTCTCCAATGCCCCTTCTCTTGGCAATAAAAGCAAATTGACTCTTTTGGAACATGAGAAGGAACTACTTCAGACATTGCCATTCACTTATGATTAAACTTTTCGATCATAGCATGTCTTTCGTTGCCATTGTCTATATCCATAGAGGTCTTGAAGGCAGATTCACCAATCAACTTTGCTTTTCTATTGCGCCAAACCATTGCTGATTCAGCCGCAATAAGCATATAGGTGAGATCTATAAGGGTCGCGTCGCAATTCATCATATAGTACTCTCTTACGAACTCTCTATACGAGTTAGGAAGTGACTGAAGATCCCAATCAACAGCCATTTCCTCACAGACAACGGATTCCATCATTCTTAACCTATTAATGTGTGACTTCATCCCTAGGACGTGTCCACACACCGACTTTCCTTCTTTATGTTTACTTGCCAAAAGGGCTTCAGTGAGCTTGAACTTTTCAAGCCTTCGAACTTGTGGGTTAGGGAGAATAATAGGAGGAGGTGGAGGAAGTGAAGCATGATTTCTTGTTCCTCGATCGAATCGTGGAATATCATCTTCATGTGGAATGCTTGTTCCACGGGATTTGGGAAGACCATAGTTGTCGAACTTTGACATCTACAAAACGGGAGAAAAATGAATTCAAGTTAGTTGATTGATTGAGTCCTTAGTAAATCACCCAAATGAAATACTAAGGCTAGTACCCAACACAATATTCTACAACTCGGGAGAGGGATGCCGTAACCCTAATTGCAGAATATTTGAAGGTAAGTGAATGACGATTCACTAATTTCCACCATGAAAAACGAAAAAGAAATTTAAGTTTTAAATCTATGAAAACTCCTAGATCCTTTGAGATTCATTGAACTTTCAATGGCATGTTTAAATCTCGATATGCCCCTCTAGTTTGTGACTGGGATGCCGAGGATCACAAAGCGGGTGTGAATAACCATGCAAACTTACATGGTGCCCTCACATGTTACAGTCACCTATTCGATGTGCCGGTAAACCACACACGCTCCACCGAACTATGACAAACATTGAGTCACCCTTTGCTACCTTTGCTTAGAACCATTTAGTGTGCCGGTAAACCACACACGCTCCACTAACGTCTTCGCAAGGGCACAAAGTGTAATTTCATGGAATTGCATCAATTCACTTTTGCCTAAGTAACTAAGATTGGGAATTTTATGAAAACATTTAGTTAATTTTATACTTCATTATACTTATAATGGAAGGTTTTTGTCCTATCCTACCCGTTCGGCTAACGACCCTCCGCTAGTCAAGAGTGCGGTGGGTAAGAGTGGATACCCATTCAATCGCCATTTTATAGGCAATTTCCTTAAACACCCCTTATAGACTAGCTTCGTGAATGAGGCCTACTAACAGTAAGACTGACTTTTACTCATATATAATGTTATACTTTTAATGTTATATATAGTATAGGGTGTATTTTATACTTTCAAAATACTTAGGTGGTCTAATTTAACAATTATACCTTTAATTCAAATTAAATTGTAAATCTAAACTTTTATGGATTTATTAAACCTATTTTAGTTATACACCTTAATTAATTAATAAAACCATAAGGGTGTGATTTGAACTTTTTCAAAACTATATTAGAGTTTTAGAATTTAACATTCCTAATTAAACTTTTAATCAACTTTTAAATTCCAAAACTTGAGGGCAAGTTTTGAAACCTTTTTTCAAAACATTAGGGTTTCAACTATTTAAATTTCAAAAACTACAAAACTATTGGGTTCAAATTTAAACTATAAAACCTAAAGAGCAAAATATGAAACTTTTCATAACAACAAGGATCAAATAACAAATAATCTAAACTAACATTTAATTACATAATTATCCATATTTGATTTGTTTAATGATTTCTTGCAAAACAATTTATCAATTTACTCAAAATAATTAATCAATTATCTTATAAGGAAACAATTATCTTATTAATTGATAAATATCTTCAATTAGATCAAAAATATAGTCAAATATATCATATAATCGGATTAATATTGATCTAACATGATAAGGTAACTATCCCAATGCAAAAACAGCAAGAAATCCCGAGATAAGCTCTATCTGACGAGTTGACTCATCGAGTCAAGCCTAGACTCGGCGAGTTCAGCTATGGACTCGGCGAATCCAGCCTCCAAAACTCCAAAAATCATATTTTTCAGATATACAATGCATCAATACAATTGAAACCAAGCTAGGATCTGATACCACTGATGGGTTTTGGTCATAAGACATCCTATGTGCTCATACAAACCCTAATGCTTGGATCTAGGTTTCTCTATTGTACATGCTTTGAATCCAAGACTATAAACCCTAATTCTAGCATATGGAAATCAATATTAACTTATAATTAGGTTTATGATATTACCTTGATTGTTATGTAGCAATAACAATCCCAATTCCTCCTTGAATTGACTTTGGAAGGCTTAGAGTCACAAGTGTCACTCCTCTAATGGCTTACAAACACCAAGAGCAAATGGAGAAGGTATAAAGAGAGAGGAGAGAGGTAGGAATTCGTCCTTAGGACTTCTTGGGAAGGCTTAGACGAATTCATGAGCCTTAGGGGGTTCATATAGGTGTAAAGATTAGGGTTTTAGTCCTTATCCTTATCTAGTTGCTTGCCCACCAAGCAACCATAAGATAAGTCTTAGAAACCCTTATCCTAGTCGAATTCTAAGGCATTATCTCCTTAAATTCGTTCACCCTATATTTAAGATAATCCTTACCTTATTTTGTAACTATCACATAATTACAATTCAGCCCCTCTAGTTTAATTAATTACACTTGATCACAAAATTAATTCTTAATTAATTATTGACCAATATTAATTAAACAAATATGATTTCTCCTTTAATATATTATTCTTATAACATATTAATAAATCATAATAACCTCTCTCTCTATTTATTTCTCCAATCAACTTGCTTTGGTGAAGGCAACCCAAAAGGACCATGCACCATCGGGTCAAGTACATACCAAAATAGTTATGGACTTAGACACTAATCCAACATCAGTAAAAACAAACCCACTCAGTAGGAAAATGTCCCAGCTTTGGTGAGTTTTTTTTGTCCCAGCTTCTGGGTACATGGAATTTTTTATTTTCAAAAATGAATTAATCAGAATGACTCAGTCGATATTACCTGCTTCATGATCAGGTGCCTCTCTTGATCTTGTCTATTTGTTCTATCAATCAATCTCAGGCTATCAATCTTTTGGGTATGATGCAATTAGTCAACTTTGTTCATGTTTGGGATCTGTGTGTCTATGTGTATAATGTCTAAGTGCTTTTATGTAGTTGGATGAAATGAGACTTTTTAGTTTTTCAATTCACAAATCTATATGATGCAATGGATATTACAGGTAAACAAGAATAAAATCCCGGAAACTGCTAGAAATTGGTTCATTTCTATTAGGCATAGTCAACGTTGGAAGATGCCATGTCACATATATAACAGTTATTTTATCGTTTCCACTTTTTTCATTATTTTAAATTTTATCTGGAGTGTAAAGGGTAGTGTTAACTCTTAAATATCTTTGTTCACAACCCAACTCAACTCAATCTTTTATTTTGGAGCTTTTTCAAAAGCTTATTGGGTCAAATAAGCTATGAAAAGTCAAAAGAGCTATGGTCAACATTCCTTTTATTTTTCTTATTATTTCTTCTTAACCTTGTTTTTCTTTATGTTCCATTTACAGTTACTTCCTAGGATTAAATTGTCTTCAACGAGACGTTCCTTGTAACAGGAACACAACAACACCTTGTAAGTTGCTCATTATTTCTTTCCATTCTTATCTTCTCTTCATTATTTTCATCCCAACTTATCTTTTTTCCTTTTTTTAATTAATAATATTTTTTAATTAATTAATAATCTCTGTCTAGAACTGTGGTAAGTCTTGATATTCTAACAAATCTTTCCTCAAATCCTCTTCTTTTGCCTGCTCTTTTCTAAATTACATCAAGATGGCACTCAGTGAAAATCCCAAACCCTTCCCCAAATCCGCTTACAAGTCTTCTTCTTTTGTCCGTTCTTCTAAAAATGAAGCTTTAAATATGTTGTATGTATTTGTACTTGGTTGTAAATCGTATATTTTTTATATACGAGCTATATAATCAAAGCCAGAATGTGAGTTCTAATTTTTTTGTTTGAATGTGAGAATAGTAAATGGAAACATCACATAGGCATGGATATAATGACTTACTGCTTGAAAATTATCCCAAAGTTTTGGTATATGGTTATAAAAGTAGCATGATTTTGATGGCATAGACAGCTTGGTCATGTACTATCTCCAAAATTTTGAAAAGAAAATCTATATATTTCTTTCTCTTCTTCCATGTCATAATCTCATAATTGAAAAAAAAAGCATATGTGTCTACTTTCCCACAAAGAAATGCTACTTCTTGCATTATATAACTTGTATTTTGACTGCAAAAAGTTTGTACAAACCCAAATCCTGGTATTCTTGCAAAAACGTTGTGAACCTCAGGTTCCACAAGAACATTCATGTTCTCTTGCTTTAATCGAGCTAAATACAAGAAATAGCTATGTAGTTTCATTTTCATATGTTGGTGTATTATATTTAAAATTTATAAAATAATAATATAATATAATATCCCCTAATGCCAGGCTCACACTTTGCTGGAAATGAACTACACTGACAACCAACTGACAGCAGTTGTTGTGTCTAAAGGGTTAAGACCTGGTCTTGCAGGGACTGAATCAGGTGCACCACCAAGATTACTATCTCTGGTACAAAGATGTTGGGATGATGACATGCACAATAGGCCTTTATTTGATGATATCATCTCCAAACTTGATCTCAGCATGGTTTTGCCCTGTTGCCTGTAACAGGCCTCTAAAAGATTCTCTTGTTCTTATGTATTTGCCTGGTAATTTGTGTTTGGTTATAAAATTACACAAATTACCATTTTACCCCTGCAAGATATGCTTATATTTACTTCCTAATTGGATGTGATACTTTGTGTAGGGTTGGAAAGAACTGGAACTGGCCTTGTTGTACATGAGAAAGCTCTTGGAAAGTGTGTTGAATTTGGCTAAGTCATTATTGAGTGAGATGAGCCAATGTACAACTGCTTATCCATATAATCAGCTGTTTAGTGTATTAGTCTTAAAAAATTATGAAAGGCAAGATGCAACTTTACTTAGTTGGAATTTGATGTACATAGTAGATTAGATGCAAATTTATATATTGTAAGAGATAGAATTGTATGTCATTAAATTTATGCAATGGATTCTATTTTTTGTATATGATATTTTATTTTCTATTATGAAACATTAAATACAAATTTAATTTGAAAATAATTAAATCTATAAATAATATTTTTTTTAAACATTTAAAATTATGATACGCAAAAATGTGTGTCGTCTTCATTTATGACATGGCCTTTCTTGACAGGGGCTTTCTTCATACTCATTGTGTGTCATTAACACACACGTCGTAAGGTTACGACACGCGAATGCGTGTCATCTTCCTTTATGACAGGGCCTTCCTTGATACGCATTGCGTGTCGTAAACGCGCGTCGTAATTGCGCGTCGTAAATGCGCATCGTCTATAGACGACGCGCAAAAGCGCGTCGTCTCTCTTTATGATAGGGCCTTCCTTGACGTGCATTTGCGCGTCGTCTGAGCCTTTTACGACACGCAATGAGCGTCATAAAAGGCTGTTTTTCTAGTAGTGGTTGTCTCATGTTGACCTCCTTCTAGTCGAATATGTGTTGTAAGCTTTTGTGGGCTATAAAGATAGTGCTCATTGTACCATACAGGTAGTGTCTCCAGATCTTCAGAGAAAACACAACTGCTCCTAGCTCAAGATCGTGTGTGGTGTAATTGACCTCGTGCGTCTTCAGCTGTCTCGAGGCATAGGCGATGACCTTACCTTGTTGCATCAGAATACAGCTGAGCCCCTGGTTGGATGCATCACAATATACTACAAAGTCTTCTATCCCTTTCGGGGAGGGATAGTATCGGTGCTGTGCATAAGGCTCGTTCCAGCGATTGAAACCTTTTTCTTGCTTCTCTTCCCAGTCAAAGGCCACGCCTTTCTGGGTCAATGTTGTAAGAGGTTTAGCAATTTGTGAGAAGTTCTGTATGAATCTGAGATAGTAGCCAGCGAGGCCTAGAAATTGACAAATTTCTATAGGCGTCTTGGGCGCGGACCAATTCTCAATGGTTTTAATTTTGGAAGGGTCCACGTGGATTCCTTCTTCACTAACCACGTGTCCTAAGAATTCAACCCTTCGGATCCAAAATTCACATTTAGAGAACTTTGCGTAGAGCTTCTCTATTCGTAGGGTTCCTAGGACTTGTCGCAGATGATCACTATGTTCCTCCTTACTTCGAGAGTAGATAATTATGTCATCGATGAAGACGATGATGAACTGATCCAAGAAAGGATGGCATACTCTATTCATTAAGTCAATGAATACTGCGGGCGCATTGGTCAATCTGAATGGCATCAATACAAATTCGTAGTGACCGTAACAAGTTCGGAAGGCTGTCTTTGGAACATCCTCCTCTAGCACTCGTAACCGGTGATACCCGGATCTCTGATCAATCTTTGAAAAGTAATTAGCCCCTTGCAGTTGGTCGAATAAATCGTCTATGCGAGGCAGAGGGTAACGATTCTTGACCGTAAGTGTGTTGAGTTCTCTGCAGTCGATGCACATACGAAACGATCTGTCTTTCTTCTTGACGAACAAGACCAGTGCTCCCCAAGGCGAGAAGCTTGGTCTAATAAAGCCCTTTCTGAGCAGTTCGTTAAGTTGGCCAGATAGTTCCTACATCTCTGTTGGTGCTAGACGATAAGGAGATTTGGCTACTAGGGTAGCCCGTGGCACTAAGTCGATTATGAACTCGACTTGTCATTGCGGAGGTAATCCTGGTAGTTCTTCTGGAAAGATGTCGGGAAAGTCGCGTACTATTGGGATGTTCTTCAGGTCTTTCGTTTCTTGGCTTGTATCGACAACGTGAGCAAGGAATGCGTGATATTCCTTACGCAAGTACTTCTAAGCTTGAATACTTGAGATGATACGAAGGCTCGTGCCGAGCTTATCGCCGTAGATAATAAGAGTTTAGCTAGATGGAAGGTTAATACGAACAACTTTTTCATAACACATGATGTCGGTGCGATGAAGACTCAACCAATCCATGTCGATTATGACGTCGAAACTTTTAATTGAGACTGGCATGAGGTCAATGGAAATGAATGGCTATCTAGAGTTAGAGTACATCCTATGTATATACTGCTAGTGCTCTCAGTTTTTTCGTTATCCGTTTCTACAGTGAACGGTTTTTTAAGTGCTCGTGGTTTTTGCTTAAGTAAATGACCAAATTTTTGGTTTACGAAACTCCTCTCCGCTCCACTATCGAATAGTATGCATGCATAAGAGTTTTCAAGGAGAAACGTACCAGTGACAACTATAGGGTCGGCAACCGCTTCCTTGTGGCCTATGTCCAAAACTCTCCCCACTCCACCGGCATTCCCTGCCTTAGGGTAGTTCCTTTTGTAGTGGCCCACCTCGCCACAATCGTAGCAAGACTGGCCCACACCAGCGTCGGGGACTTAGTTGATTGGGGTTGTCGGAGCCTTGCAGAAACAGGCAGTGTGCCCCTTCCTGTTGCAGTTAGAACATTGCATTTCCCGGCAGGGTTCATTGTGGTGGAAGTTGCATTTGTTGCACTTCAGCAAGTTTCCAGCGTACTACTTTACTGGAGCAGCAGCGGCAGGTGCTATCGCAGCATGAACAGCCACGACATGCTGCTTTTTGGTAGCCTTCTACTTCTTCTTGTCATCCCATAACTTCTGCTTGTTATCAGTGGCTTTGGAGGGTTCCGAGATGGATAGGGTTGTTGTTGTTGACGGGGTACGGACCCCATGGTCAATGAGCCGTTGCGCCAATCGCTTGGCACTATCGAAGGTAGCGGGGTTGAAGCAAGTACATTCCCATGAAATGGAGGTACCAGCCCCCATATATACCTCTCCACCTTCTTTGCTTCAGAAGGGACCATTCTCGTACATAGCGCTACCAGATCGTTGAATCTGGCAGTGTAAGAAACTATGTCGGAGCCCTTCATTTTTAGGATCCAGAGCTCTTTCTCTAGCTTTTGAACTTCACCCCTCGGGCAGTATTCTTCAATCATGAGCTCCTTAAGAGCTTCCCAGCCTATGGCATTTGCCACTATAAAGGATAGTGACTTGACATGGCTATTCCACCACGTAAGAGCTCGGTCCGCGAAGGTGCAGGCGGCAAATTTTACCTTGCTCCCTTCTAGACAGGAACAAATCTCAAAGATTGATTTCGTCTTCTCGAACCATTGCGAAAGGGCAATGATTCCGCCAACTCCATTGAAGGCCCTAGGTTTGCAGCTAGTGAAGTCCTTGTACGAGCACTCCCTTGAGTGTATTGGAGCTTCAACAACAGTGGGAGGCACATAAGCTTCACTCCCACTAGTACCGGTTGAGGTTAATTGTGCTAAAGCTGCCGTGACAGCTGCATTTATCGCAATTTAGATAGCCGCCGGATTATATTGTGGAGGAGGCGGTGGTGGTGTTGAAGTTACTCGAGGATCGCGTCTCGTTGATCAGCGTGGAGGCATCCTTTAACTAAAAGTTTACAAAGATGAACATGATAGTAAGAATCAATTGTAAGTATAATGAGAGTGATCCATGGACTAAATTGCCATAGTCCAACAGTTGAATGAGTGTATGTCTTGAAATAGAGACGCAATATAAGAGTAGAGAAACACTAGAGTAAAGATTTTCCAATAGATTAGATAACGGTCAATATTACTGGTATTATTGATGTAACAAGTTCGGGAAAAATGACCTAACAGTAGGTCTTACATCAAACCATAAGGGAAAATGTTGACAGTTTAGAAGTCTAGTTAGAGTACTTGGAAGATAGGAATATTTTATAGACAAGTGCTTCATAGAGCATAGATAAGAAAGGCTATTCCTTAAACCAAAAGAATAGATGAGTCAGACATCTTCTACTGGCGACGGGCATTCCTCGGATGAACCCTCAGATCTGCCAGTTGGCGCACCACTTCTTGAAGATGTCGCTCATGAGCCCTCTGATGCACTCAAAGTTCTATGACTTCAGCTCGGGATGCAGCTAGTTGTTGCTGTAGAGCCTTATTGGCTCTTCTCGTCCCTTTGACAGCCTCTTCGAGATGGCGAATGCGGACCGTGTTAACGCCCGAATTGGCATCAACTTCCATACCTCGGTCGATGGCTGCTCGACCTTGCTCATCATTCCGAGCAATCATGCGGACCATAATGGGCAGGACTCGGTCAGCTGAGCCTCCCTCGCTTAAATTGTAAAAGACTCGGTCAGCTTAGTCACATATAACCTTAGTGTATCCACTTAGCAACTATTTACCTACTAGTAAAGACCTTTTTAGTTCTCACACAAGTAATTATAGTAACACAAAATACTCCTATAATATTTTAGGTTTATGTTATGTTCTAATGTTATCATTGTTAGTAGTGTTGGTAAGTTTTTAGACTTGTTGCAACCTCACAACCATTCTTAGGCACATGCTAGTCACTCCTTGGAAAATATAGTTGATCGGGCTATATCACCCCATATTTGACTATATGTCTCTAAGCCTAATTGTGTTGTTCAACAATCGTAATACTTTTGTTATGTCCTAGTGACACTGGTTTTAGTATGAATGCAGGTATGTATAGTTAGTTAAATATTTTATTATTTAAAAGTATAAACTCTTGGTCAGAGTATTTTAATCCCGTTGTGTTTATAGTTTTATATCTTTTATGGGTTGATATACTCGATTCACTATAAACAATGCCCTGATAACAATCTGTCACACCCCAAAACCGGAACGGTGGAAACGTTATGGGGCGGAGGACGTCATATACAGTATCACAACAAAGCATGATAGTAAACAAGCAACAACATCATCCATTGCATTAATAATATAATTTAATATAATTGTGTTCTGTATAGTTTAGAACACACCAAAAACATAAATCAAAATAAGAGATGAGTCTTGAATGTGCTCCATCTTCTCAAACGCTGGCATCGGTACCTGTCTACTGATGACCTGAGAATACAAGTTATTTTGAAAGAGTTTATCAGCTTTAAAGTTGGTGAGTTCATAAATATTTTAGTGTCATTTTTTGTACGGAAAAATGTTTGTAAGTGTTTGATGTATAAGTTTGTAAAAGTTTGTAGTAAATGTTTGTATCTCCTAAAATCCTATTTTTTCTACTAAAAGTAGCTTTCTACCAAGGCATCAAATGTTTCTTATGTTTGTTTCTTATAAAAGTGTGTATTTTTTCCCAAGTGTGACTATCATTATCAAAATACAGTTTTTTTTACATTATCGTTTATGTGAGAAGATCACAATATGAATGCAATGGGAAAATAATAAACTACTGTAGTGTTGTATAATAGTAACTATTGTTGTATTAACTACCTTAAGCTAATTGTTAATTAAGGTATTATGTGATTTGATTGTAACCATACTTGATCGACTAATGAAACACGACGCTCGAAGACGTCGAAATGGTATGACATTCGTCACCCGTAGACCTGTAGGTCCCACTATAGCTAGTAGCAAGGTGTAGGACGGTCAGTCCCGTATAGATCTATACACAAATTCATGCTCTCCCTCCAGGAGATTCTGGTTACAAAACGAGCCATAGCAGTGATGCCATGCTTCGAAGTAGTGACTCACATTTATGTTATAGTATTCTTGTATATGCATTGTATGTACTAGTGTAGTGTATTTTCTCTCTGTCTAGTATGTAGTATGTTCTCATGTATAGTTTAGTGTATGTATTGTTTCTCATTATAGTATTCTCTATTTGTTTCTCTTTATAGTAAGTAATGTTTCTCGTTATAGTGTTTTCTATCTGTTTCTCTTTATAGTAAGTATTGACTCATGTATGAACCGACTCTTTATATGTTTCATTGTACTAAAAATAGTGAATACCGACTTACTAAACAATACCTATTATAGTTTACTATTAGAGTTGTTTGTATAACTGAGTGTATTGAACTGAGATAAAAGCTTTTATGTGTGTGTGTGTGTGTATATATATATATATATATATATATATATATATATATATATATAATATAACTAAGGATCAAACAACACTCGGACAAACAACAGGGTACTCTAAGTCCACAACCAAACAAGGAATAGGAAATAAAGTGAGTTATCAGTCCTAAGTCCTTCAAACCTTACTTATATAACTATATATGCATTAGACATGGTTTTGACAACATATAAGTTTGAAGGATTTAAAATAAAAGGTTTGGCATATAAGAACAAGTTTGGTAAAGTACTTAACATGTAAAAGAGTTTGATAACCCGTTTGAAGTAGTTTGTTTGATAAAACAATTAAAAGCATAGTAAAACCATTTGTTTGATAGTTATTAATCACATGTGATAGATATAATAACTATAATGTTTCAACTTGTATTCCCCCCCCCCCCCCATAAAATCATTTTAAATCATTTAAAAGGTTGATTAAGGGGTATGAACTCACCTGTGGTAAGTGGTTTGGATGGAAGTGTTGGATTGGATGCAAAGTGTCAAGTGAAAACTTGAGCACACACGGATCCTATTTAACATATAATGACACATATATGTATCTAATTAGTGATTTAACAACAAATTAAGCAAGTAAGGACACCCTAGGACATGGAAAACACTTTGATTCAAGTGCTAGAAGTACAAAGGGTTGCATCTAAGGGTTGTAGGGCCTCACATTGGAGTTTACGTCCCAAGGGTAAACCCCCATGAGTTTACGGCCCATGGGTTTATGGCCCAATGAGTTTATGACCGTAAAGTCATGGTATCATGTACCATTTTGTGTGTCAAGGTCCTATAATCATCTTAGAAGGGTTCTAGGCTTAGTTTCAAGGTTTAGGAAGGTGTTGTGGCAACTTTGCACCACAAATTAGGGTTTACGGCCAAGGGAGATTGTCTTGGCCGTAAACACCCTTTTGATCATGATTTCTTGATGTTTAACATGTGATTCTAGTATACAACAAGATAAGGGTAGTGTACTTACGTTTTGAAGGTAAATGAGGGTGTTTTCGGCCCAAAACACTTAAGTGTTCTTGAGGATCTTGAAGATCTAGACCCAAAAGATGAATTTGTGGATGAATTCAAGAGTGAATCAAGAATAAGAGATGTATTAACCCACAAAAGGAAGGAATCACTTACATTATTGAAGTTTGGAAGCAAGACCTTAAGATCCTTGGGAGAGAAATCGAGTTCTAGGCTTGGAAGTGGTAAAAAGTGATTGAAAATGGCCAAGGTTTGTATATATAGCATGGAGTTTACGGCCTCCATGAGTTTACGGCCGTAAACTCATGGTCCTTGGTCGTAAACTCCTCATTTGAGGTTTTATGGCTAGTTTGATTGGTTACAACCTCAATTGGCACTTCCTTTCACTCACTCTTATGGTGTACGAAACTCAGAACGCTCAAACAGACTCTAAATAGTGCTAAAAGTGAGATGAAACAAGTCTGACTTTGATTGAAGTGAATGGTTTGTACAAGCTAGAAATTTCGGGTTGTCACAAATTGTTTGTATAAAACCCATTAGTGGTATCTGAGCTTTTGGTTTTTGTTTTCTATTAGATTTGATACAATAGATTGAACTTGACAAAAATAGGGTTTGTGGCTTTTACACCCTAGGGCTTAGATTTTTTTGAAATCAGGGTTTCTAAAACCTAGTTTCGAAACTTTGTTAGGGTTTTTTAAACCTTTTCCTTTGACCCTTATGATTTCAAATTTTAGGGTTTGCTAACCCTAGAATTTTCGAAAATGTCTTCCCCAAGATTAATTAGGATTTGAGCATTTTTGGATTGTAGGTTTGGGCCTTAGTCTTGGACCAAACTAGGTAAGGGGTAAAATGGTCCTTTTACCCTAAGTAACGTCTGATGGTTATGGATTGGAATCTAATTCTAGTTGGATGTTAATTGGTATTGATAGCTTGGGGATTTGTCGGACCAACAGCCAGAGATCTTTCAGCGTGATTCAACAATTCGAGATGAGTTTGCTCACCATGATTAGCAGGTCGAAGGCACTAATGCCGACCCATGACTTGTTATGTTAGTTTACTTGTTGTCTGTGTGACACTTGTGTGTGTATGTGTTGTATGCTTACTGGGCGGGGCCCGATGGTTATTCTGTATGCTATTAATTTTTATGCTTATATGAATTGTATGTGGACAGGGCCAATTATGCGAGTTAGAGTGGGGCCCGTTATACTCATAAGGTGGGGCCCGTTGTTCGAGTTAGGGTGGGGCTCATTATGCGAGTTAGGACAGGGTACATTATACTCATTGGGCGGGGCCCGTTATATGCTATATATGTATGGTATCTGGTATCTTGGGGAACTCACTAAGATTTATGCTTATCGTTTTAAGTTTATGTTCCAGGTACCTCTGGTTCCAAAGGGGAAGAACTTGGGATGATTGCAGAGCAAACACCACTTCGTTCCGCATTTTGTGATTTACTCTGATTTGTGATGATGCTTGATACACTTATTTTATCTGGATTGTATTGATGATGTTTTAGAATACTGATTTTATTAAATTAAAAATTAAAGTTTTGGGTCTAACGTTGCAATTGGGCCATAAGTGGGCCTTAGGTTGGCATTTAGGATTTGGGTCTTCTGAGTAGTTGGGTTGGGACTTGGTTTTGGATCAAGTAATAAAAAGGGTAAAAATGGTCTTTTTGTTGGATTAGTGTCTAAGTCCATAACTATTTTGGTATGTACTTGACCCGATGGTGCATGGTCCTTTTGGGTTGCCTTCACCAAAGCAACTTGATTGGAGAAATAAATAAAGAGAGAGAGGTTATTATGATTTATTAATATGTTATAAGAATAATATATTAAAGGAGAAATCATATTTGTTTAATTAATATTGGTCAATAATTAATTAAGAATTAATTTTGTGATCAAGTGTAATTAATTAAACTAGAGGGGCTAAATTGTAATTATGTGATAGTTACAAAATAAGGTAAGGATTATCTTATATATATGGTGAACGAATTTGAGGTGTAAATCCCTTAGAATTCAACTAGGATAAGGATTTCTAGGACTTATCTTATGGTTGCTTGGTGGACAAACAACTAGATAAGGATAAGGACTAAAACCCTAATCTTTACACCTATATAAACCCCCTAGGGCTTAGGAATTCGGCCAACCCTTCCCAAGAGGTCCTAAGGACGAATTCTAACCTCCCTCCTCTCTCTTTATACCTTCTCCACTTGCTTATGGTGTTTGTAAGCCATTAGAGGAGTGACACTTGTGACTCTCAGCTTTCTAAGGTCAATTCAAGGAGGAATTGGATTGTTATTGCTATATAACAATCAAGGTATGTTCTTAAACCTAATTACATGTAAATTATGATTTCCATATGCTAGAATTAGGGTTCAAAGTCTTGGATTCAAAGTATGTACAATAGAGAAACCTAGATCCAAGCTTTAGGGTTTGTATGAGCACATAGGATGTCTTATGACCAAAACCCATCAGTGGTTTCAGAGCCATGATTGGTTTCTATTGTATTGATGTTTGATTTAACTGAAAATCGTGTTTTAGCCTCACTGTTCGACCTGACTCGGCGAGTCACTCTTGGACTCGGCGAGTCAGCCCTACTCGGCGAGTTCCAGAGGGTGACTCGGCGAGTCGGTGCGTCAGATAGTGCTTATCTCGGGATTTCTTGCTGTTTTTGCATTGGGATAATTACCTAATCATGTTAGATTAATACTAATCCGATTATATGATATATTTAACTATATTTTTAATCTAATTGAAGATATTTATCAATTAATAAGATAATTGTTTCCTTATAAGATAATTGATTAATTATTTTAAGTAAATTGATAAATTGTTTTGCAAGAAATCATCAAATATGGATAATTATGTGATTAAATGTTAATTTGAAATTATTTGTTATTTGATCCCTGTTGTTATGAAAAGTTTCATATTTGGCCCTTTAGGTTTTATAGTTTAAATTTGAACCCCAAAAGTTTTGTTGTTTTGAAATTTAAATAGTTGAAACCCTAATGTTTTGAAAAAAATGTTTCAAAACTTGCCCTCAAGTTTTGGAATTTAAAAGTTGATTAAAAGTTTAATTAGGAATGTTAAATTCTAAAACTCTAGTATAGTTTTGAAAAAGGTCCAAATCACACCCTTATGGTTTTATTAATTAATTAAGGAGTATAATTAAAAGAGGTTTAATAAATCCATAAAAGTTTAGGTTAACAATTTAATTGAATTAAAAGTATAATTGTTAAATTTAACCACATAGTATTTTAAAAGTGTTAAAATGCACCCTATACTATATATGACATTAAAAGTCTAACATTATATATATGTATGAGTAAAAGTCAGTCTTACCGTTAGTAGGCCTCATTCACGAAGCTAGTCTATAAGGGGTGTTTAAGGAAATTGCCTATAAAATGGCGATTGAATGGGTATCCACTCTTACCCACCGCACTCTTGACTAGTGGAGGGTCGTTAGCCGAACGGGTAGGATGGGACAAAACATTCCATTATAAGTATAATGAAGTATAAAAGTAACTAAATGTTTTCATAAAATTCCCAATCTTAGTTACTTAGGCAAAAGTGAATTGATGCAATTCCATGAAATTACACTTTGTGCCCTTGCAAAGACATTAGTGGAGCGTGTGTGGTTTACCGGCACACTAAATGGTTCTAAGCAATGGTAGCAAAGGGTGACTCAATGTTTGTCATAGTTCGGTGGAGCGTGTGTGGTTTACCGGCACATCGAATAGGTGACTGTAACATGTGAGGGCACCATGTAAGTTTGCATGGTTATTCACACCCGCTTTGTGATCCTCGGCATCCCAGTCACAAACTAGAGGGGCATATCGAGATTTAAACATGCCATTGAAAGTTCAATGAATCTCAAAGGATCTAGGAGTTTTCATAGATTTAAAACTTAAATTTCTTTTCGTTTTTCATGGTGGAAATTAGTGAATCGTCATTCACTTACCTTAAAATGTTCTGCAATTTGGGTTACGGCATCCCTCTCCCGAGTTGTAGAATATTGTGTTGGGTCCTAGCCTTAGTATCTCATTTGGGTGATTTACTAAGGACTCAATCTATCAACTAACTTGAATTCGTTTTCTCCCGTTTTGTAGATGTCAAAGTTCGACAACTATGGTCTTCCCAAATCCCGTGGAACAAGCATTCCACATGAAGATGGTATTCCACGATTCAATCGAGGAACGAGAAATCATGCTTCACTTCCTCCTCCTCCTCCTATTGTTCTCCCTAACCCACAAGATCGAAGAATTGAAAGGTTCAATATCACTAAAGCCCTATTGGAAATGAAACATGAAGATGGTAAACTCGTGTGTACCCACGTTCTAGGAATGAAATCATACATTGATAGGTTGATAATGTTGGGTGTGTCATTCCCAGATGAGTTGGCTGTGAATTGGGTTTTGCAGTCACTTCCTGAATCATATAATGAGTTCAAAAGAAAGTATTATATGATGAATCATGACGACAACCTCATTGACCTAACTTACATGCTCATTGCTGCTGAATCAGAAATGATTTGGCGAAGCAATGGAGCGTATTTGTTGGAAAAGTCAACCAACCATGCTTCCGAGGACGTTCTAGGAGAACTGACCTGCGTTTGCTGCCAAAAGAGAGGGCGTTGGATACAAGTCTGCCCAAAGAGCCTGAAGAGTCCAGAAGATGGGAGAGTCAAAGAGTATGGCTGCGCTTCAGGTAAAATCCACTATCTAACTCCATTAAGTTCCTATTCATTGATACATAATGTGATAAGATTACATTTGAATGTTTTACAGGATCGGTGAAAAGAAAGGAAACTTGGTGAAAGAACAAGATGAATCTAATCACAAGGAATGGATCTTGATCGCATGGACTTGAAGATTAGATTTTGAGCTTTGATAGTTATGATAGAGTTGTTAGAAATTTTCTTTTGAAATACATAGTTTTCAATGGATTTTGCATTGTAAGGACAAATGTTTTCCGCTGCTTTTATAAATAAAATAAATTTTCGTTTGACTTATTTATTTATTTCCTTGCAATAAAATCGTTATGAAAATTGGTGTTTGCATATTTCTACAACAAATGGATATGATTCTTATTTATGGTGATTATGGAAAAGTCGAGAATTTACCAAATAGGGAGAGTTTCTCATCGCCCAAGTTTCAATTGGACAGAAATTTGGAATCATGCAACTTGGTTGCACGATGAATGAGAAATTTCATATTTGGAAATTAGACTAATTCATTGACAAAGTGTCAAGTGAAGGACTTGGAGATCGAATACACAAAGTTGCATGTTGATCAAGTCCACCATAAGAGTAACAAAGATATTTGTCATGATTTACTAAAGGTTTAGTAAATATGAGATTAAGTGTAAGTCTGAATTGATTAAAGGGTTTAGATCAATAGCAGAACGAATAAGAAGAATCAAGTAGGCAAAAAGATAAAAGTTTCTCCATTCTAAGAAGAAGGGAGAGTACCTTTTATGCTTTATGATAGGTCTTAATGATTAAGAACCATATCTCAATTGATCCTCTAAGTGAGTCTTAGTACAATTGTATGTCTAAGAAGAGGAATCAAGAATTGAAGAAATGGTTAAATCAATAAGTCAATCATACTTCGTTCCAAAACAAGTCTTAAAGTTAAGATTGTGGCATTGAGTGAAAAAGTATTAAGAAGGTTTATAACATTCAATAAATGTGGTAAGTTGTGATATCTTGGATAAGACAAAGACCAACTAGTACCAATTTATGAAGTGTTTTGGTAAAAGCTACACTAACTCTTGAATATTTGTTTGTCAAGAAATGTTTTGGCAAAAGAATCTTATATGTCAAGGAGTCAGTGGGAGTCTAAATGGTCTTGAAAGGTTTCAATAACAAATCAAATAAACCTTATCGATCATCACTAGCACACGAGTTGAGGTTTACAACCTATCGTGTTGACATTATTTTGTTTCTGTGCCAATCCAATCGAGTTAATTATGCATGTGAGTTCTATGAGTTCTCATTTTGAACGCATAAAAGGCAAAGCACCTTAATCAATGAAAGGTACATTGATAGGAAAGGGTGAGCTGCTTAACTACTTGGAAGACATGGTGGGCAGCTGTGCTACCATAAAGGAAAGAAATCGAGATCAAGAAAGTTCGATCCATAAGAGTTTGAATTTGTCGTAAACTTTGGTTTTGACAAATTCACATGGATAGGAACAAATACACTTTTAAATCTAAGTGTCATAAGATTTCCTACTTCATGAAAATGATTGTGAGGAAATGCTTTCACTAAGACAGATTTTAAGAAGATAGTGATTGTAAAATTGCATTCTCGAATTCAATTATGGTTACGGTATCCCTTTCCATAATTTGAATTGTGAGGTTTGGCAATTAGTCTTAATTGTTTAGACACACATATGAACTATCGAAGGCAAATGTGTATAAGTTCAAGAAACCTTGATAAAAGATTATCAAAGCACTAAGTATTAAAAACATGAACTTAAGAAATTCAATAAGTATTGTTTTCTGAAAGTTAAGATGTTTATGAATACATGTCGAAGCTAGTGGGAGCATAAGTGTTATGTTTTAATCATCAAGATAGTGGGAGCATAAAAGTTATGATTGTATGATTATTAAGGAAAGTATTGCAAGGTTAGCAATATTAATTATAGAAAACAAGAGTCATACTTTGCAAAGTCGCAATAATTGAAGAGTTGTTTTGCTATAATTAAGGGAGAGAATATTATGCTTCATTTCAAATCGAAAGGATTAGGTTGAGAAATGTTAATAAACTTAGTCAAGGGTACATAGTGTGTTCTTAAAATTTCAATTATGATTACGGCATTCCTCTTCACAATTCGAATTTTGAGAACATAGCAAATAAAACATTATGCGTCGTGTCCCATACGCTTCGAGTATAGGATCGATTGCAAATGATTTAATGTTTGACCATTCTAAAATTTTCCAAATGTCTAGCGCATTTAGAGGGAAAAAGGACTAGAATCGGTTTAGACTAAAATAATTAAACAACTATCAAAGGACAATCCAAGTTCGACGAGGATTGGTCGCTTGTGAGTAGTTGGAAGTATAGTATTGAAAAATATGGAAATGTTTCCATATTCGATGGACCATATCGACATCATTACGAATAGATAAGATTCTATTAAGAATGAGTTGTCATATGGAACATATGGAAGCGTGTCCATATTGGGAATTGAATATTGAGAAATCTATGATTAGATTAGAAACTTCTATGCAAAAGGATGTTCAAAGAATGTACTTTGAGTGAGAGACATCACGTCTATGGAATTGTCTTGTAACAATCTCCGATAGAAGACTTTGTAATATCATTGGCAATAGTCTTTGTGACTTTGGCGCAGTGACATTACAAAAGAGATCATTACATAAAATGTTAGAATCTAGCATATTCTATAAGGAGCAAGAATTTGATATTCTTTAACTTATGAAAAACGGATTTGGAATTGTGAAATGAGAAGGATTGGAAATGTGTTCAATGTGATCTATTTCACAAAGTAAGAACCACAGGTAAACATTGTGTGCATGCTAGGAGCATGAGACAAGTGTTGGAATTCAAGTAAGAAGTTGATTACCCGAAACTACAAATAATGAGTAATCAATATGGTGATAAATAAAAGGTGTTTTATTTATGCTCAAAGGGTTGAGGCCATATGGGATTAGTATTATTCTTGTGTTTCACATTTGCATGTTTTGACTTCCAGAATAATTGAGGTTATTAAGAATAATCGAATTATTCAAACGGGCCACAGTCGTTCATATGTTGGAAGTAGATATGAATGAAGACTGTCATGAATTGGTGTGTGGATTGTCTAGAAAAGTATTAGACATAAGCAAATGTTTGTTGCAACGTTCATGAGTGCTTACGAATATGATTTGAGCATTGGATTAAACCCACGCTCACTTGGATCACTCCATGAATTGTATCACGAGTGATTGGTGAGACGATAACATCTTATATTCTTGAAACCGAGATGTGTGAGTTGTATCTTGCGAATCGGTTGCACATTGATAATATGTAAACACACTAGTAACTTGGTGTTATAAAACATATTGTTGTGTGTGATTCGGTGCGTGAGTGCAAGCGAGCATTGTATCAAAGTTTATCCGTTCCTTTTATTCAAAGTAGGATAAAAGCGATATCTTTGGGCCCCTCGATGGTTTAGTGATGACAAACGTAAATGCTCGGCCGGGCTAGGGCTAATTTGATTTGTTCAATTAGTCAGACGTCATAAATCGGAAATCGAGATATAGTACAAAGAGAATGATTTGAAATCATATCTCATACGATATCTAGAATGGAGGAATATATGATCCCTTATCTAAGGACACGCGTATTTGATATGATCAGAGTTGACAGCGGCTTTGGAAAGCTACGATTGCAGATCGGGATCCGAAGTCATACGCAGAATAGTTGTTAGACTTATCCAAGTGGGAGACTATTGGATTAGTGTCTAAGTCCATAACTATTTTGGTATGTACTTGACCCGATGGTGCATGGTCCTTTTGGGTTGCCTTCACCAAAGCAACTTGATTGGAGAAATAAATAAAGAGAGAGAGGTTATTATGATTTATTAATATGTTATAAGAATAATATATTAAAGGAGAAATCATATTTGTTTAATTAATATTGGTCAATAATTAATTAAGAATTAATTTTGTGATCAAGTGTAATTAATTAAACTAGAGGGGCTAAATTGTAATTATGTGATAGTTACAAAATAAGGTAAGGATTATCTTATATATATGGTGAACGAATTTGAGGTGTAAATCCCTTAGAATTCGACTAGGATAAGGATTTCTAGGACTTATCTTATGGTTGCTTGGTGGACAAGCAACTAGATAAGGATAAGGACTAAAACCCTAATCTTTACACCTATATAAACCCCCTAGGGCTTAGGAATTCGGCCAACCCTTCCCAAGAGGTCCTAAGGACGAATTCTAACCTCCCTCCTCTCTCTTTATACCTTCTACACTTGCTTATGGTGTTTGTAAGCCATTAGAGGAGTGACACTTGTGACTCTCAGCTTTCCAAGGTCAATTCAAGGAGGAATTGGATTGTTATTGCTATATAACAATCAAGGTATGTTCTTAAACCTAATTACATGTGAATTCCGATTTCCATATGCTAGAATTAGGGTTCAAAGTCTTGGATTCAAAGTATGTACAATAGAGAAACCTAGATCCAAGCTTTAGGGTTTGTATGAGCACATAGGATGTCTTATGACCAAAACCCATCACTTTTATCCTGTTTATGGGCTAAGTAGCTTAATTCTTGGCTGGGTCGAGATCCAATTAATAATTGGATATGATTTGATGATGATAGCGCGAGGATTTTTCCTGACCATCAAGCAAAGTTTCGTTTGCATATTTCAACAGCTAGAGGTGAGTTTCCTCACTGTATTTTAGCGGGTCAAAAGCACCATTGTTGGCGTATGGTTTGTCATGTTAGGATGCTAGATGTCTGCATGACTTTTGCATGTGTTATGTGCTTGTATGCTTACCGGGCGGGGCCCCATGACCATTATTTATGCTTTTTATCTTTGTGATTATTGCATGTACTATGTGTTTACCTGTTATATGTTTATATGTATGTCGGGGAGCCCGATGTCGAGCGAGGCCCGATGACTGACATATTTGTATACCGAGCCAGGCTCGATGTCGGCCGGGGACCGATGACAGGTGGGGCCCATTATGTATTTATTATGTATGGTGTGGTATTTTGGAAAACTCACTAAGTTTTGTGATTACGGATTTCAGTTTATGATTCAGGTACTTCTGGTTCGAAAGGGAAGAGACCGAGATGATTGGAATGCACACACCACCTCGTTCAACATTTTATGATTACTCTGATGTTTTATGATGTAATTGATACACTTTGTTCCACCATGGTTTTATGATGCTGTTTTGGATAATAGTTTTATTAATTTAAAATCAAAATTATTTTGTCATAATTTTGGGACGTTACAAGTTGGTATCAGAGCCTTAGTTTGAGGGATTTGGACATACTCCCGGGTGTGTCTGAACTGAGACCGAGGGTTTGGTATAATTTTTCAAAAAAAAAATGTTTTATGAAAATGGTTTTTAATAAAAAAGAAGGGTGTGGTGCATGCAATCGACAAAGCTCAAGTAAGTTTTTCCAAAATACCCATACATGTTTTATGATATACTTTGATTTGTGAATCTGTGAATCACATGCTAGTTAGGTTTAAGGATCTGCTTAGGATTTGCATGATGGAATGTTAGGAGGGATGCCTTTATATGTCTACTATATGAGACAAGTTCAAGTTTCTCAATATTTGGAGGTTTTTATCCAAGTCCCGAAAATGGATAAAAGATTTTGGTAGAGAAAAAGGTGATTCAAAAAGAACCAAAGTTTTTGATACAAGTTACACTATTTCATCGGATGCATATTTTGGGGTTGATTTGAACAAAATGGACGAGCTTGATCTTGAAGAGGTAGTTCGACCGATGGGTCGAGATAAGACGAAAAAGAGAGGCTCTTCATCGAATACATCGGGAACGGGAAAATAAGATGACATTCACAAAGCTGCTAGGAATTTGAAAATTTATAATTTGAATTTTGAGATTTATCTAAATTTTGAAAATGAGAAGTTGGAGGAGAAAAAGAAAGGTAGAGAGGAGAAGCAAAGAGTTCGAGAGGAGAAACAAAGAAGTCGGGATATGTAATTTTTTACCAAAACCCTTCGATAATCTAATTGAAAATGAGTTCGATATAGTTTTAAGGCTAGAGCGGACATCATAAAAAAATATTACAAGTAGTATTTTTATTATAAATTTTTCGTTTTATATATAGTGTTTTTAATTAATTGTCGTTTTTTAGCTATGTAATCGTTTTAATTAAATTAATGAAGTGTTTTTCCTTTTATTAATTTTATTAAATTACATTTTATTAAAAAAATGTAATAAAAGTATAATACGACCCCAAAAAGAAAAATGAAGACGATAATAATATAGTATGGTGTGGTAGTCAAACGGAGAAGGGAAAATGACTATATAGGGTAACTAACTGTTGAGTTTGTTCTCATTTTGTCCCTTTTTTGTACTCAATATACCATCGAACTTGTTGTTTGTGTTCACCATAACCCTTTTGACCAACTTTTGATCTGTGATAGTCGGTGAAAGGGTTATGATGAATACAAACAACAAGTTCGATGATATATTGGATACAAAAAAAATAAAGGGACCAAATGAGAACAAACTTAACAATTGGTTACTCTCTTCAGTTATTTCCCTCAAAAAGTTAAATGAAATTAAAGCTGCAAAAGTATCAAATACCGTAACCTTTTTAGACTATAACGTATATGAAGAGCGTTTCGAATGAGTAACTTCGTTAAAACATGGTCTATTTTATTTTTACTGTGATTAGTTGTCAACAACTCTCTGCAAATTATCTTTATCAACATAAACGTTTATCCCAATGTATATTATGGTGACGTGTCTATAAAAGCTACATGATCTTATACTATTGATGTTGTATTTTATCTCCTGAATTCGATCTTAAAGCCAATTAACTTAAAAATCATAGCACTTGTGATTCCACTTGTTTGTAGATTTGTCCATAATCCATGATATGATAAATCATTTGATTGGAAATGTAAATTTAGTCTTGAATTACATCTGTTTAATCAAGATTTCTCTTATAAATATTCAAATGCTTTACAAAATTGTACATATACGAATAATGCTCTTTCGTGCGTTATGCTTTAAAGAGAAACAATAATAAATATCATAGTCATTAATATAAACAGATCCTGTAAATGAATAAAGGAAGCTTAAGCAACTCTTGAGTTTGTTTTATTATTATTATTATTATTATTATTATTATTATTATTATTATTTTGTGTGCGTCTATAGGAAAGGGCGGGGTTTAACTTTTTGGCGCGTAATAACTTAGAGCAAATATCCCTTAACCTAATAAACAATATACATCTACACAAATCAGAGACGCCTCCATCTATTCTTCTTTTCGATCGTTTCCTCCAAGCTCGCCGCCTTCTCCCCCGTGAAGCCACCGGCCGGAGACCGTCACACCCCCACAGCAACACCGGTGACCGGAGACCCCACTGCTAGGTTCGTTTTTGGTCAATTTTTCCTGCTGTCAATTTTTCCTGTGTATGTGATAGTAGCTAGATGCCAGATGCGAAAGTTGTTTATCTTTCATTTCTGTTATATGATTGTAGGATTCTAGACATTAAATCAACATGTTAAACCTAATTCCTCATTTCCCCATCTCCTCAAGTTACAGGCTACAAGCAATGGATTGGTTTGAAGGTGTGGAGGACACTCGTCTTCTTGTTTCCTCATCAGGTATCCATCAATCCTTTCATGTTCATCGCATTTCTCGTTTCTTTATCCTTTAATTTTAATTACAACTCCTTTCAGCGTCTTCTGTGAATCCACCAAATACATGATTATTAACGATGTCCTAATTTGATTACTGCAGAAGGAGATCCTTCTGCTACTGGAGACGACATGGGACACTTTCTGGAACTTCGCCATCCAAAAACTGGTAGCTTTAGTCTTTTACTTGCTACATTGATCACCTTTATCTGTTAAACAACGCAACTATCAGTATATTCTTAACACTCTATGTATCATTATGTATTCCAAATCTTCAAAAATCAACCTTTCATTTACAGCTGCAATTTTGCATATGAATAACAGGAGAAACTGTCAGTTACCTGATGATGAATGGATGCCTTCAAGAACTCAACTGGTTTAAACAATCTCATGGGTCTTGGTTCATGGGAGATTATATTACTGAAGGTAAACTTACATAATCACATAACAAGTTAACAACATTATGCCATTATCACTTTATAGATCCTTTTTTATTTACATTTTTCCAAGAAGTTTTTTTTTTAATGTTGTTTATATGTTCACAGATGGTAGATTGTATGCTGCTACTCCTGTTGACCCTGTTTTCATTCTTTTGCCACTATTTGATAAAGCACGAATGAAGGTACTAACAATTTGTAAAATAATATTCTCAAAAATATATTGGATTAAGTTAATTGTTATATTATTGAATCAAGTCTTGGTATTTTGTTACTGCAGAATGGAAATGATTTAGGGAAGTTTAGGCAACTTGATGAGATTATTTACATTCAAAATTATCCTGGTTATCATCATTTATCATCAATTGCTGAAAAGTCAATGGAAGTTGTTTGTGATTGTAAAGGTAAATTTTGTAGTTTTACTTTTGTTTTTCAAAGATATTTTATTTTTTATATACTATATTTTCATTTGTTGATATTATTTTATCTTTGAATTATGTATCAGAGATTGGATCCATAAAGTTTTTTAGACTCAATGACTCAAAGGTTTTATCTTGGATGTATTTTAAGGTAGCTTTTCATTTCTTCTTGAATAATTTTTATGTAAAGTAACTAAAATAAAATTTGTTTGACTTTTTGTATGTCAGTCTTGAGGTTTGACCGTTTGACTTTTTAATTGATGATTGGTAGGTACAACAACTAAAGCAGACCCTTCTCAAACTGGATAAAAACTATGCTGCTCAAACTGAAAAGGAAACATGTATGTTGTATGTTTTTATTATTTATGGAATAAATTTAATTATCTTGCTTTCAATAATACAAAAAAGCCAACTGAATAAATCCATAACAACCATTTATTTTATTTATTTATTTATTATTTTTTTTGTGTAGTGATTGATGCAGTCATGATTTTGGGTGAATACATGGAAGATGAGCCATGGTTGAAGCTTCTACGCAACAATCTTAGGTACTAATTGTAACAATTCTGTTTATTTATTTATTTATTTATTTTTATTCGGATGACAAATTCAAAGAAAATTTTCAGGCTAAATATTGATGAGGCAGTTCAAATTAAGCCACCAAAAACAGAAATCATCTCTTCTCCTTCACCAACTTCTGATTTTTCATTTAAACCCACACAGGTATTGTGTTTGTGTAAACACCATATTAAATCCCTGTTTTTACTTATTTATTTATTAAGTTTTTTCCTGTTATAAACATTTTCTGTTGTGACTTATTTCACATTTTTGATTATATCAAAAAAGAAAAAAAATCAGGAACAGGTAGGGAGCGACAAGAGAGTAACCCGAAATAAAAAGGTAAAAATAGAGACGAATTCACATAACATTAAAGATATGTTTACAAGGGCTCCAAAAAAGGGGAAATGACTTCAAGAATATGTCTCTAATAACACCAATTTCTAGGGTTTTGTGTTGTGTGACATCAAGTAGTGATTAGAGTTGGTAAAAATAACATGTTCAAGATTTTAAGTTAAATGAGTCAACCAATTTAATATGTTTAATTACTTGAGTTGAGTTACAGTTTGAAACTTTCAATGTGATTTTGACCTGGCAACCTATTTAAATATAATAATTATTTTTATTTTATGTTTAATTAATATAAATATTTTTATTTTTAATTGTTTTTGATTTGATAAATATAAAAAGCATGCTAACAGAAAGAACAGAAACCATTCAATTTTACATTCTCACTTTGTTTGAACTATGTGGAGTCATCATGACAAAAGATATACGATTAAGATGAAAGTCATCCCGAAAATTAAAGTCAAGTTGGTGAAAATGAAAATCAGTTTGTTTGTGGTTGTATTTTCTTCAAACATTTGAGTAATTATCGAAGTTTGTAACTTATTAAAATATGTGTAATTTTTTTTTTTTGATTTTAAATATTAAAATTAAAAAGGTGAACCCAAGTGTAGCATATTTATTAAACATGTTGGGTTGGAGAAAAAAATAAACTAAGTTAATGAAACTCAATCCATTTTTTTAACAAGTTGAGTTGAGTTGTAAAATCTCAAACTCTTTTAGTTAAACTAGGCCAGACAATCGAACGGGTTTTGACGTTGATCCGATCCAAACCCTTAACAATTATACGGGTTTGGAGCATAGTTTTTGATCTGTTTACCTGTTAATGACCGTATCCGCTAACCCTTTTATTAAAATGTTCGGGTATGGATCATCACCGATCCGCTCCGTTTATAATCCGCCCTATATAAGTTTTAGAAATATAAATTTATATTTTATATTGTCTAAAGTTTACATTAAATTCCAATTAGAAGTCCAAAGAGAAAAGGCCAAAGACTATATTGTTTTTACATAAGACTCGAGGACTCAACTTCTAGACTTCCAGTCTTCTCACAAGAGTCATGATTTCATTTCATTTATATTTCAACATGTAATCACCAATTTCATTTATAAATCAATAAGGTCATTTATCAACCGGAAGAAAGTTTGTAATTGCTATTCTCTATCAATGCAATCGACGGTCAAAAACCAATCGGAAGTAACTAAAATAATGATTTTAATTCCAATAAAAAGTCCTCGAGTACATACTGTGTTTTCTAAATCAAAACTTAATTTTATTTAATAAATGTGGTTTTATGATTTAAGTAAAATGTGTTTGATTATTCAAAAAACCTACAGGTTACGGGGCGGGTTTGGATATTTGCTGATTCGGTGGATAAGAGTATGAGTATGATTATTCAAAACCCTGCGGGTTACGGAGCGGGTTTGGATCGGATTTTGAAATTTGTTGAATAGGTTTGGATTAAGGTCGATTCGCTCCAAACCCGCCCCATTGCCAGGTCTAAGGTAAACATGCTGGGTTGCTAGGTTAGGCTTAGATTTTCAACTTTTTTTTAATAAATAGTTTGAAACACAATTTAACCCAACCAAACTTTAAGTAGATTTCATTGTGTGTGGTTGCAATCCTTCTTTCTTAAGCTTTAGTTAAATATTGAATTGATTCTATCTTGTGTATAAATTATCTTTGAATCGATTCCAGCTTATGTATGAATTAAAATTCAACGATTCTTATTTAGTACCATAAGGCCATTTCCAACCTTTAACATTATTTTTTGTTGGTGTTTTTAGTGTCACCATGTCATTTTAAGTAACTGGAACTAACATGTGAGCTAAAGGGCTTTATAATTTGTATTATAATATATGTATGGGGTTATGCGGAGTGCACGCATGTATAAGATCGAATTAGAAGCCGGTTCGACGACTAGTCGGGGGTCTGGGGGCAACGCCCCTTTGGCGGGATCTAGGGGTAGCGCCCCTAGCGGGGTCCAAGGGGCAGAGCCCCTGGTTGGGGTCCCGCTGAATTTTACATATGGGGACATAGTGGAAAATTCAATTTCTTGAGGACGATTATGATAACACTAACAAAACTCGTTAGTTTTGATAACCCTAAATCCTCATTAAATCCGGATTATCTTGACTTACTTCCAAAGCAACTAATGACCGCCCAACCCTAATAAAACCCTAATGTTGTTTAATATATAAACGACTCTTCCTTCTCAAAAGAGGGTACAAATTTTTAGCTCTCATTTTCATCAAACTCTCACAGAATCTCTCTAGCAAATTGACTTACGGTTTCTGTGCCTAGAATCGTAAGTGTCCACTTGGATTATTCTAGACTGAATTTTTTGTAACCCAGACATAAGATATAAATATCAGTTTGAAAAATGTACTCATGATCCAAGTTTGTATTCAGATCTCTACCACAAACCCTAAATTTCTTACATTTTTTATATAACTTTTAAATACAGTTTAAAAGATATTGTAAGCACTAAATCGTTTCAAATTCATTACATTATATATAACACCCAAAAATATTCTATGTATATTCTTTTTTTATCAAAGATTTAAAATTTTACAAAAAAACAACATTTATATTTATTAGGTTTTTACAAACTCAACCTACATCTTTTTATTACCTCTCACTCACACCAAAATCCATTAAAAAATTATTTATACTCTTCACTTTACATTAAATGTTCTACATATGCCCCTTGTTTCTACAATTTTTATTTTAAAATGTTATTCATTTCAATCTATTAACTTTATTTATTTATAATTTGATACTAAATTAAAATTACAATATCTCAATATTATTTATATTGGTACCATGGTTAAGTATTATTATTATCGTTTTTCTTTTTCTTTAAAGAAAATACACAAGGATATTTAATGATTGAATATAAAATTAATGGATTCATAGAGCATATTTGCTTCGGCCTTGGAAATGGAGAGATCGTGATGTGTTTTTTTGGATGCTTTGGCCCATATATATATATATATATATATATATATATATATATATATATATATATATATATATATATATATATATATATATATATTAACTATAAAAATAGACGTTACACAAGTAAGTCGTTAAAATATAGCTTTCAAAAAATTGCATCATTAAAAGTATCTCATCAATGCCTTTGAAATTGTCAACTGAATGTTTTGTTTGTCTTATGATTTTTTTTAAAAGATTAAATAAATATATAAATTAAGTGGAGACCATTTATAAACATTTAAAAAGTTTAGGCATGATGAAAATGGATTTATATATTATATAAAGTCTTGCATTTTGATAACATGACCCGAAGCCAGAAATTGCTTCGACATTTGAAAATAATTTGGGTCTGGGTTTATTACATATTATAGTTATTCTAACCGGCATTAGAAAGATAATTTCTAAGTTTTTACAGTCTATAATCCATAAGGAAATCTGGAAATGGTGTTGAGGATGATGTGTAAAAACGGGATGATTAAAGTAGAGGATACTCAAAGCAGTCTTGAGTCTTGTCCTATTTTATATGGTGACAATTATGCCGAATTTGTTGCCTGGATCACAATTAAGAAGTCACATGAGAAGATGGAAGTTGTACAAATGGGGATGATATGTGGTTGAACATTGTTAGTACATCGCACATATATGACAATCAATATTCAATATTGTGTTGGGAATGATGTCGATTGCCCGAAAACCAAGGGAAGGAATATTACAGTTTTTTTTTTTTGATAAAATTGCAAAAATGGTCATTGTGGTTTTTCATTTATGTGGCAAAGGTCTAAATTTTTGAAAAGTTGTAGATTTGGTCATTTTCAATAAGTTTTGTTGTGATTTTGGTCTTTCTTCCGTTAACTTTAACAACTTGTTTGTTAACTTTTTTTAAAATGACTGTTTTACCGATTTACTCTCAGGAACCATTTCTACAACGAAACTACAAGGACCATTTTCACATATCTTCTTTTTAATTTTCTTGAGTTATATATATATTAATAAATGTTATTTTAATATATAATATTTATATATCAATAAATATTATTTTATAAGATTATTAATTTCTTTTAATTATATATATTTTTAATTCCTTTCTTATTTGATTATTATATATGAATAATATAATTTTTAATGTATAATATTTATATATTGATAAATATTATTTTTTTGGATTTTTAATTTATTTTAGATAATTTTTTATGGAGTAATTCTTTTTTATTAGATTATTATATATTAAAAAAATAGTGTTTTAAATACATATTATTTATATTCTAATAAATATTACATTATTGGATTATTAATTTCTTTTGCTAAGTTTTTTTAATTTCTTTTTTGGAATAATTATTGTGACAACCCGAAATTTCCATTCTGAACAAGCCATATCAAGCCAATAGAGGTTAGAACAGTTTCAGTGAAATTTCAGACTTCGGGTAGAAGTTTGGCAGTTCTTCAGGATTTACCCTTAAGGAGATATTAGGAGAGTGGTTGCACTAGGGTTTTGTGCAACACTGTTATTCCGACACTCTGTTATATGAGAAATCATTTCAGGAATAAAAATATTTTCTGCCAGAAATATCTCAGGACTATAAATAGAATTCTGAACCAAATTCATTCATTATTCACATTTCCAGCTAGAGAAAAGCCATTTTCTCTCTCACGGATCTTCAGGTTTTTATACCAAAATGTGAGTACCTCTTTCTAGCAGTGTTAGAAAGCTTTATATGTGTTAATAACATGATTTAGAAGGCTAAATCACTAGATTTAGGAGTTTACTCCCCAAGGTGTTCTTGGGCGGTAAACTCCCGAAACAAAGCCGAGACCGACCCTTGTGTTATGCTACTGCCTTAGACTCATTTATATGTATGTTAGGGACATGAAATCAAGCAAGAACCACCCAAGTTTGGGAGTTCACGGCCCAAGAGTTTCTTAGGCTGTAAACTCCAAATTCAAGCTCAAATGGTGCTTTTATGGCACCTAAAGCCTTGGACTTTTACCTAGACTTGTTCCCAATAAATCAAGGGCATTAAACACATAAGAATCACCTTGCAAAGTGAGTTTACGGCCATGACATGGTTCATGAGCCGTAAACTCATTAAAGGGGCACCAAAGTGTGCCTAATGCCTTCATATGCTTTAGGTAAAAGTCTAGAACCTATCCTTCATATGCAAGAGACTTGAAAACAACAAAAACACCATTCCAAGGGAGTTAACGGCTGTAAAATCCAAAGGAAATGGCCTTGGGGCCGTAAACTCCTCTAGGGAGTGTTTCTAGGCCTTAAACCCTTTCAAGAATTGAACCACCAAGTTGGAATAATTCTAGGAATCATTTGGGACTTCAAAACACACAATACCCCCATGGTTGGGAGTTTACGGCCGTAAACTCAAGAGTTTACAACCGTAAACTCCATGTGTGATGGTATATGGGGAGTAAACTCATATACGGGGTCCTTTGGAACCCTAAACACAAGTGCCTTGTCCCACAATAGCTTAGATGCAATCCTTAGGGCTTAAAACACTTATATAAAGTGTTTATTATGTCTATGATGTCTTAACATTATCAATTAGTGATTTGAGACTAATTGAGTGCACATATGTGTGATTATATGTTCATTAGGATCGTAGTGTGTGTACAAGCCCTCACTTGACGCCTAACAATCCTACACCGTCTAGTTCATCTAAACTACCAACAACAGGTCAGTTCATACCCCTTAATCAATGTTTTAAATGATTTTAAATGCTTTAATGGGGGGGGGGGGGGGGGGGAGGGGAATACAAGTAGAAAACAATATGTTATTAAATCAATCTTATGTATTTTATAATTGTGTTTTCACTCAGTAGATTTCACATATTTCAAAAGGTGACACATGAAATGGTTTTCTATCTTAAAATACCTTGATAACAAAAGTATTAGTTTTGAAATGTTTATTAAAATGACATCAAGTCACTCTTAATTATTGTTCAAAACTCTTAGATATCTTACAAAACCATTAATTTTACCTTCTTGAACCAAACTATACTTATACGCATATGTTCATATATATGTTAGAGATTATGGTTTACATCTTTCATTTAGTTTCCCACACCCTTGAGTATTAAGATTGTATAAACCTACTTGAACAACTAATTACCTTTCAGTAAATTATCATAGGGATGATTTGAAGATATCAAACATTATTCCTATTACAAGGAATCACACAAGAGTCAGTTCATTCATGAGTCTTTACTAGTACATTACCTGATACATGAGTACATTTACATATGCTTACATGATACATGAATACCTTACATGAGTACCTTTACGTAGATACATTTACCTGTGTATTACTTACATGAATACTTGTATCTCGAATTGCGAGGATGATTATTAGTACCTTCTGTGTAACTTATCCTCCTTATCCCCCAGTACCTCGGGATATTTAGACGGGACCCTATCCCCCAGTACCTCGGGATATTTAGACGGGACCCTATCCCCCAGTACCTCGGGATATTTAGACGGGACCCTATCCCCAGTACCTCGAGATATTTAGACGGGACTAACCATTCAGAATCCCAACTGATTAGCACCAGTGGTCGATGAACATCTACGGATGCCTACGGTTATTACTTATACTAGGAGTACCTTTACGGGACTAACCCTTCCTCCAACCTGCTGCTGCTACAGAGGACAATTAGACCATTTTCGGAGGTTCATTAGGTTATACATATCGCTTACTGCGATGTCGTGTTTGTCCTGGTAACCCAAGATAATAACACTTACATGATTATATTTTTCCTGTCTTACTTTATTTTGTGATATATTCACATAAATGATGAGTTAGACTAAGCACATTTAGTACTAGTCAATAGAATGGAAAATCTATCATTTTACTTACAGAACATTTAAGTCTTGGTAGAAGACTATCATAACGTTTTCCTATTTTACTTTATTTTGTGATATATTCACATAAACGATGAGTTAGACTAAGCACATTTGGTACTAGTCAATAGAATGGAAAATCTATCATTTTACTTACAGAACATTTAAGTCTTGGTAGAAGACTATCATAACGTTTTCCTATTTTACTTTATTTTGTGATATATTTACATAAACGATGAGTTAGACTAAGCACATTTAGTACTAGTCAATAGAATGGAAAATCTATCATTTTACTTACAGAACATTTAAGTCTTGGTAGAAGACTACATTATCATAACAAAACATTCGGGTCTTGGTAGAAGACTACATTGTCATAACTAAACATTCGGGTCTTGGTAGAAGACTACATTGTCATAACTAAACATTTGGGTCTTGGTAGAAGACTAATAGAAAATAAGGGATTTTTTAGGGTTTTTCATACTTACATCAACATTTTCATTTAAAGTTTTACATGGCTTTCATAATAGATTTTCATAAGCAAGACAACGAAAATTAATTACTTATGAATTCACCAGCTTTAAAGCTGATACTCTCTTTCAAAATAACTTGTATTCTCAGGTCATCAGTTAGACAGGTGCGATGGTCAGGTTTTTGAGAAGATGGAGCACAGACAAGACTCGCCTTATTTTGATTATTCATTTTATTGTTGTACATTATGGAAGAACACACATGTATTAAAACTCTACTTATAATGCAATGGATGATGTTGTTGCTTGTTTATTATATTACACTATTGTGATACTGTACATGACGTCCTCCACCCCTGAACGTTTCCGCCGTTCGTGGTTTTGGGGTGTGACAATTATTTTTATTCGATTATTACTTTTAATTTATTATTTTCTTTATATAATAAATACTATTTTGATGGATTATTAGATTATTAGTTTATTTTTAATGTATACTATTAATTCTTTTTAATTTTATTAATTCCACCACAAAGTCGTCATAATACAAGAAAACGTTGCCTCTCATCATCAAAAATCGTCGGGAACACAAAATATCTTCATCGGAGGTCGGACAGAAACCCACCAACCTTTTCCAACCAACGATGATGATAGTCATCTATAATAACACCATTACCATCACCCGATCACCACCAACACTTTTAATGTTTATAGGAGTTTGTTGCACATTGTGTGAGATATAGATAATTCCAACAGATTGTGAAAAGGTTGTCGCAGGTGGCTACCAGTGATGTTGGGCGGAAAAAGTTGTTAGGGTTTACGTTGAACCTCCGATAAAGGTGTTTGACTTTGATCCCGATGATTTTTGTTGATGAGAGGCGGCTTTTTTGTGTATTCCGACAAATTTGTGGTGGAACTAATAAAATTAAAAAGAATTAATATCATCCAATAAAAATAAATTAATAATATATTAAATAATATTTATTATATAAAGAAAATAATAAATTAAAAGTAATATTCTAATAAAAAAGAATTAATCCAAAAAAAAAATTAAAAAATTGAACTAAAATAAATTTATAATATTTATTAGGATATGAATATTATAAATTAAAAATAATATTTATTAATATATAATAATCCAATAAAGAATTACTCCAATAAACAAAAATAACTAAAATAAAGTAATAATCCAATATAATAATATTTATTAATATATAAATATTATATATTAAAAATAATATTTATTCATGTATAATAATCCAATTAAAATATCCGATAACAAACAAATTTAAAAAAAAATAATTAAAAGAAATTAATAATCTAATAAAATACTAGTATTTATTAATATATAAATAATATATATTAAAGACAATATTTATAAATATATAATAATTTAAATAAAAAAAATATGTAAAAACAATCCTCGTAGTTTGGTTGCAGAAATGATAGTAAAGTAGTCATTTTAAAAAAAAGTTAACAACCAAAATGTTAAAATTAACAAGAGCATCAAAACCACAATAAAATATGTTGAAAATGACAAAATATACAACTTTTTAAAGGTTTGGACCTTAGCCACATAAAATGAAAAACCATTGCATCAATTTTGCAATTTTATCAGTTTTTTTTTTTTTTGATAATATAATTACCTTCTTATGTTTTTAGGCGTTAGGATACTTTTCATACATTTCTTATGTTTTCCCCTTTACTTTTTGTCCTAATTTTTTTTGTAACCCCATACTTTTGTCCTTAAAGTGGGCTCGTGATTCTTATGTTAGAGGATATTAATGGAAACAGTCTCTCTAGTCTCTACCTTTGGCGAAGGGCACGTCTAGTTAAAAAAAAAAATCTTACAATGAGATTTGAATATTGTTATTGTTGTTGTTTTAGTTAAAAAAAATGTTACAATGAAAACACATACAGTATAAACACAAATATAATATTTTGTTGAATCTAAAAGGATTTAAATATACATGATCCAAAACTTTTGACTAAAAATATTACATAGTTTCATGCTCATGAACATGTTCATGGTGTTGGCTTCTTTTCCCCACGGAAGGATGATAACAACGAGAAGTGTCTTGAAGCTGTCAATTGTAATGCCATGCCATGGGATCACATATTCAATACACCAACAAATATTTTATATTTGTTTACCCCCTCCCTCTTCTACTACTATTATATTCAGCTTAATGCAAGAAATAGCAACCTACTTTCATTGATTCATTTCTATATTATAGCATTATACTTTAGACAATCTATAACCGGGTAGATTTTTCAAAGTACAATACTGAAATAAAAAAAAAACATAAAAAAATAAATAAAATAAACATACAAATAAAAGAATGTTGCTATTTCTTGCAAGATGTATTATTATTATTATTATTATTATTATTATTATTATTATTATTATTATTATTAAAAGTCAACAATTGAGAAGCCATATTAATATTTTCCTTCTTCAACTGATGGTAGAGAGTAGTGCAATGGTTGCCCTAGGAAAACCTAAGAAGAGAATCAGTGTTGGGAGCCTTGTCTTTGTGGGATTATTGTGTGGGTAAAGAGTGACTTGGAAGAATCAAAACAATTCTTGAGGAAAGTACGAATAGATGTAGAAGGTATTATGGGCCCGTACTACTGGAAGCAAATGATCCGTACTCGAGTCAATGAGAGCTGCAATGAAACCAATAAGCTTGTGATTATGAGATGACAATTTGGTCTTGATGTACAGGATGTTGATGCCTAGAAGAGAATAAGAGTCCTTAGAGATGGGTGCAGACAATGCAGGACTTCGTGATTGGATTGCCACTGAGGTTTCACAGATCTTACTAGAGGAGTTTCCCGGTATCATTGGTCAGATCACTGACAGAATGATTATCAGATTTGAGGAGCGGGCCATAATCTCTCGTGCTGCAAGAGAAGCTGGAGAGGCTGTTAGCGAAGGAAATTTGGGTGTGGAGGCATGGCTAGGAAAAAGAAGGCGGAAACATAACTCGAAGTTACTGGAAGGTGGTGGAGAGTTCGATACAACTGACCTGGGTGGTGGAAGTCAAGAGAACTATGAGATGTGTGGCAAGTGTGGGGGAACACACATGTTTGCTTGTCACAAGCTCAGGTGTTTTAAGTGTGGGGAAAGAGGGCATGTGCATCGGGATTGTAAGAAGGATCAGATATGCTTTCATTGTCACCAGCCAGGTCATTTCAAGTCCAGCTATCCTGCCTGAGTGACGGAAGAAGTTCAGGTCCTAATACTCATTGTCCCTCAGGAGGTCAAGATTGAGCTGCAAGAAATCACTGGTATGTATTCTGAACCCCAATTATGTAATAATATTAATATCTATAATAAATATATTCTTGGCCAGTGTTGTATCGTCAGATCAAAAACCTTTTGTATGGTAGGACTGTTAGCACCATATCATAATTTCTACAATTTCAACAAATGAGAGTTCAATCCTCAGTACGTTTCATATTTCAGAGGGTGTAGATCGCTCTTGCTAGGTTTGGAGTTGTGACATCAGAAAGTTTCCAATTACCCCAGCTAGGGTTTAGAGCTCCTCTATTATTGACCGAGTCATCGTTCAAAGAGTTGTCATATGCCATTTTTCATACTGTGGACCGCGTTTAGAAGAGGCTTGAGTATTCCGCTTAGGAGCTCTAGCAGCGAAGAGCCGAGTATTGCAGTGTCAGTCAGTAGATGCCAGAGTTTCATCAGATGCTATTGCGGATATGTTATCTTTAGTTTTCTTCATGTTTGTTATCAGTAGTTATTTTTTCCTTGGAATATTGTATTGGTATGGGTAAGCATTATCTTTGTTTCAGTTCTCTGTTATCGCCTGAGTTATGTCATAAGGAATTGTTATATGTCATTTTTTTTGCATGCCAAGAATTATTAGAAGATCGTATCTTGCTAAATGGGATTCGTTTGTTCGGTTGTTGTTCCTGTTCCTTAATGGGGTCAATTTAGGAGTATTGTCTGGAAGAGCTATGGTTGAATCAATAGGAGTAGTTCACCAGTGGAGTCAGAGTTCAAGAGTTTCAGCATTTGTCCCGATAGGATTGGCAGCCGTCAATGGAAGGACCTTTGGTTCCAAATCACTACCGTTGCTAGGGAAGGAGCGGTAACATGAAGATGAAGGTGGCAGTCGCATGGGTTGTTTGGTCATTAGATGTGCCAAGGGAATTTCATAAATCGCGAAGGTTAAAGATGGTTAGAATGCAGAGATCCTTCTGGGAACAAGAAGTTGGAGTGAAGATTCGCCAATTTTAGTCAGAGGTTATAGTCTTTGTCACCAGCATAAAGGACTTAAGGAATTGATGATGTATCATGGGAAGTGATTGGGATTATCGGGCTCACTCAGATTTCTGCGAGTATTCATTTGGAATTTAAGAGTTATACGATCATTAAGATTGGCTAGAAATGGAACGCTGACATGTGTAAGCTTAGGATGTCGACAGTTTGAATCACAAGATTGTGAGATGGATTGGAAATCCATCTAATCTTATGGATTGGAAGGACCCAGTCTAGCCCAAGTGGGGGAGAATCGTTGGTTTAAGGATTGCACAAGGAAGGATAATCGGATTTCGTTGCACAACTATAGGGACAAATGACATAATTGAGGTGTCGTAAGACTACAAGGTAGACGTAGCATTCACCGGGATATTAGACAGTTGTGGAAATGTTGTAGGTCTGTGATGGGATCGTATTACTCACCAGATTGAGATAGAACATTGTTGGGGTGGTCGTTGCTATGAAGGAGGATCAGTTCGTGCCTTGGGCAGGGAAGACAATATTGTTGGAGAGCATTTCTCTATAATAGGAGGACTATTGGGGTCTGAGGCGAGGTTAGACCTGTGTAGCTTTCGATGGGGTGAGACCCGTAGGCATGGCTCGTTCATTGGTATAAACTGGGTGAGACACGTGGGCAAGGCTCGCATGATTATGGCAATGTAGGTGAGAACTGGTAGAGACCGATTAGGTCAGAATTTTGGATTATGGTTTTAGTGGAATGATTATGTGGTCGGTAAGTGGCATAGAGTGATGCATATGATAGGGTAACCTTATCAGTTTGATTCTCAGGAACCTGGTGAATGGATCAGGTGCGAGTCTGGCAGTCTTAGCGGTGTATTGGGGATTTTTATATCCCGGTTTAGTGAATGGTTGCCGTGAATCAGAAGATTTCGGGTGAAATACAAGTGTAAATCCTTGGATGGTAGGTTATGAGTTATGTACCGAGTTGGATTTTGTTTGAGACTTGCATGGGGAATCGTGAGTGTATATGTGCAAGATCTGATGGTGGAAAAGGCCCTTGTGATTGTGCTTTGGAATGGTTCTACCTGTGTGTAGGTGTGGCACGTTATGAGGCTTCAGAATTATAGCAGTAGCGTATTGGTTTGGCAGTTATGGAATCAATGATTTGTTCAACACTAGAAAGTTTAACTCCCAGGTTGGCTCTTGTTGCTCATTATGTTCATGGATTCGTTAACTTCAGGATGAGTCTTTTACTCAAAGAATTATCTAATCCCTTTTATCAGGTGAAAGGTTTCCGGCAGCAACGAATGGTCGGTGATTCTGTTTTCCAAGGGAAACGACAAGGTAATCATAAGTTGGATGATCAGTTTGGAATACAAAATGGAGTTGAATTAGCATGGGTTCAATATGGGATGTCGGTCAGAGAGTCATGCAAGTTTTAAGATTTCAGATTTTTGGCAGAGTAGAAATGATTATTCTTTAGGGGTTAATTTAAGTCGTGTAAGGATCCGTTCATTGTCAGAATTTGGGAGCCCTGATAAAGCTGGGTTCGGTTGCATTTTTGGAAGATTGTTGTATGCTCGGGGTTTCTTACTCAGTCTTTTCAAGGTTTGGCCTAGGTGGCCCGGGTTGCATATTGCTTGGATCTTCCAAATGAGCTAAGTCAGATCCATACCATGTTCCATGCCTCTAGGCTACAGAAGTGTTTAGTTGATAATTCCGTAGTTGTTCCATTAGAGGATATTCGTGTGGACGACCACCTGAATTATATTGAGACTGGTGGCGATTCTTAACTGGAAGACGGAAACCTTGAGGAACATGGTTGTTGAGTTGGTGAAAGTCCAGTGGAAGCATCACAAGGGTTCTGAATGGACGTAGGAACCGGAAGGTGAGATGAAGGAGCAGTAGACTTCGAGGACGAAGTCTGATTCAAGTGGGGGAGATTTGTAACAATCGATTCCAGGTATGAAATTATTTTTGTGTGTATGATGATTTCTTTTGAAGGCCACGACGTGGTGAAGCCTCACCATGACGTGGTGATAAGCTTTTGGGCCGTGGGAGTTTAAAGACCCACCACGACGTGGTGGCGGATGTTGGAGAAAACCCTAAAGTTTAAGGGTCGAGCCCCTATTTAAACTCCTTATCCTCTCATAACATCCCTCCTATCAGCCTCTATCTCTCCAAATCGCCCCTTGCAAACCCTAAATCCCTTGTGTGAGTTTTTAGCCTCAAAGCGTGTGTGTTTAGTGCTTGTAAAGGAAGAATGTGGTGGAAGATCATATTGGGAGTCCAAATCAACATAAATCCAAGAGTTTATCTTCCTCAAGCATCTCAATGAGGTATAAAGTCTTCATCTTGATAAGTTAGTTGATAGATCTATGGATTTTTTTCCTTTTTTCTCTATGCCTTGTTACTTTGGAAGTTGAATCTCATAAATCTTGCAACTTTATGAATCTCCAGGCCATTTAGAGCATTTGGATCTTGGGATCTGATTTAGATTTGAGTTTTGAGATTGTAACGCCCGTAGATCAGAGTTAGTTAATTTAGAGACGATAAGCGTCCAAAAGTGACTTCTTGATAGAAGATTATTTAGAATGACTAATCTTAACTAAATTGTAGTATATGTTACAAGGATTCCGTACATATAAAAAACGTCGAAATCTGAGTTATAATAAAGAAGTTATGACCGGGTGTTGCTATTCGCACCTAGAATTCGAGTCAAAACTACCAATTATAAAAGTCAAAACCACTCCTTCGGTTACAAACGTCAAAACCACCGACTATAAAAGTCAAAACCACTCCTTCGGTTACAAACCCAAATTGAAAGGACACTTGTTATTATTTGAATTGTATAATCGAGATCCCATCAAACATTCATTTAATCAAACATTAAACAATTTTAGAACTTTGCCCCTTCTATTTAAAACCTAGTTTCAACTTATATCCTTTTGTATTTTAAAAACTTATTTTCAGTCCTTATTACTTTAGTTTTATATATATATATATATATATATATATATATATATATATATATATATATATATATATATATATATATATATATATATATATATAAAAGTTTTCTTTATCTTTTTTCTTTAATTTTTATTTTTTCAAAAGTATTTTTCAATACTACGTAACTATACTAAGCAAAACCGTTGAGTTTTAAATAAGTATACAAAATAACTTATTAAAAGGTTTTTATTCTTTTTATATATAAGCATATTTATAATAAAATAAAATATAACTATATATATATATATATATATATATATATATATATATATATATATATATATATATATATATATATATATAATCAAACCCAAAAAATGCAAAATAATATAACTATATTTACATTTATGGTCTTTTAACTTACCCTACATTTAAAATAAATGTCCTATCTTTATTTTAGTGTTGTCTAAATAAAATATCACTACAATCAAATCAAATTTGTAGATGTCAACTGCATACTAGTCACGGGTTACCATGTGTGACGTCTATGTCAGATTAAAATGGGTCTAATCAGTTTGATTTAAACCAGAAACCAGACAGACATAATATATTTTCATTTCAACGACCTTCAACATTTTCGTCTTCGTTTATAATGGTCATACGGGTGTTGTTATTATCTTCGTTTATAATCGGCGACTTGTCAAATACGGGTGTTGTTATTGGCACCTAAATATTGGGTCAACATCACTGTTCTAAAAAGTCAATACAACCATTCTATTTGAAACCCAAATTGAAATGACATTTAAACAATATTATAATACTAAACTTTATTTTATATATTATTTGTATACAAAATCTTTTATCACGTTTTCTTTTTTCTTTTATATATATATATATATATATATATATATATATATATATATATATATATATATATATATATATATATATATATATATAATTTTTTTATTTTATATCTTATTTAATTTTTATTTTTTTGAGTATAAAGAAATGAAATATGGTATTTTTGTAATTAGTTTTAAATAAGTATATAAAAAATAACTTATTAAATAGTTTTAAGTCTTTTTTAGAACGAAAATATTAAATTTCTTTTTAGAACGGAAATATTAATTTTCTTTTTTTTTAAAACAAAATATTAATATGATAAAAAGACTAACTTATCATTCTTTTTATTTTATTTATTTATTTATTTATTTATTATTATTATTATTACAATTTTATTTTTTTTTAATTTAATAGACGATATTAAAAGTAGTTGTTATGATGGTATAATAGTTGTTTTTTCTTATATTTAAAATTATTCGTTTAAAAAGTAACAATAAAATCTCTTAAAGCTGAATAAAAAAAGTAAAGAATAAAAACAAATGATGTAAACGGAAAACACAAAAAATAACATTAAATAATTATATTTGATGTTTAATAGTTATCCAGAATTCTATTTTAATTTGTTTATTCGAGGAAAAGATAAAAAAACAAAAAAAAAACATTGTATATTGTGACCGAACAAGACGTAAAAAAAATATTAAATCGTATATTCTATTAAGACGCCAAAAATATTAAAAGATTTTTAAACTACACAAACAAATATGAATAAATAACTATATGATATATGTAATTTATATAATTAATTAAAAAAAAATAAAAATAATTTTATAAAAAAATATGTTATATAATAATAATAATAATAATAATAATAATAATAATAAATTGTTAAAAGAAAAAAGAAAAAAAAAAGAAATAATAAGTTATTCTTTTTTTTATGAAACAAAGGACTAAAACCATAATATTTAGAAACTACAGGGATATAACATATTTATTTGTAAATTTAGGAACCAAAACTATAAATCAGATCAAAACACAAGGACCACTTCTCTAATTTACGTGAAAATAGTTTTGAATAGGATTACATTTTTAATATTACTTTAATTGAATTTGGTTTTGTACTTTAATTGAATTTGGTTTTGTGTAGGTTGTCTTGACTTTTTATCGGGTGTGTTTAAAATCCTCTGTTATGATCTGTCGAAGTTTCGCGACAGAACCGATACGACACCGAATGACGTAAAAAGTAAATTTACGTTAGAACGATATTTAACCTTAGTAATCTAAATGAAAGTCGTGTATTTCGTTAAACCGAGAGCGTGCATAAAAAGAATGCCCAAATCTGACTTTGTATGAGGAAGTTATGCTTTTTCTAAGTTTCAGCTTAGCAATATGCAGCCCGAAACTCGAATTGGAGATCAAGTGATTATTGGTCGAAACAATCTAAACGAGAATTGAATATCCCATTGATAGTAGTGCAACGGTAAAAAGACAGACGAAAACGGACGTCGGATGAAGAAGTTATGAATTTATAACGGAATTTTCCTGTCCCGGCATACTAAAATAATATAATAAAAATAAATTCAAAATTAGCCGACGGAGTCTAAACAAAAGTTGTAGAGCGTAGTCTCATCTACGCGTGGATATAAAGAACGTCGAAAACGGAGTTCGTATGAGGAAGATATGAATTTTTGAAGTTTATTAAATAATTAAAATATTAAATTTAATTATAAAATCCGATATTATCCAAAGGGGGGGGGGGGAGTCACCGGGCTTATCTGGGTTACGTCCAGCGTAAATCGAGAATCCAGACCCTATAAAAGGAAGTCGAGGCTGCCGAGTTCTTGGCTCCTTTTCTCTTCTTCCTCTCTTGTTTTTGCATCGTTTTGCATGCAAGAAATATCCTGAAGCCCCGGTATTAATCCCGAGACCCGAAGCAAGTCCCGAAGCCCGATGATCCCGAGAAAAATAGTTTTCGAGCCGAAGCTCTGCCCGCGAGAAACCCGGTTTTGGAGAAAACATCCCGGTTTCGTCGCAAAAGATTATTTTAAGAGCCGTAGTGCTGTCCGATCATCTTCTAATCAAGTGAGTGTGTGGTTACTTTCTTCTAACACATAAATATGAAGTATTTGCTATGAAATACATGCTATGTGTTTATATACTGTTGTTTATTTGAGATAAGTGTGGAATTGATGTTTTATATGTTTTTTAAATGAGTTAAACTGTATATGTATTTTATATCTACTAATATGTTGGGTAGAACATGGGTAGATGAGATAGATGGTATGTGATAAAATGATGAGGTATGTAAGATGCTTAAGAATAATATTGGTAGATGCACCAATAGAGAATGTCATAATACTAGCAGATGCGCTTATAGGATAATCGTGACAGATGCGCTTATAGGATAATGTCGGCAGATGCGCCTAAAAGAGACTGTCATAAACCTGGTAGCCACGCCTCATAGTGTATGACGTAATCCTGGCAGAGGCGCTTAAAGGATGATGTTGGTATATGCGCCTTATGTAGCAATGGATTTTGTGCCAATTCCTTAGGTCAATCCTCAGGAATGAATGAATGAAGGATAGTTGAATTCTTAGGGTAAAACCTTGAGAAATAAAGAAGATAATGGGGATGGGTAATTGGGTTGATTGTTTGATGGTTGAATATAATAATTATATTATTGTGGGTCGAAAACCCTATATGCTCACCAGACTCCCAAGCCTGCCCCTCTCAGTTTTCTTTGTATTACAGGTTATGGCACGTGAACATAAGATGGCTGACACAACGGGAGATTTTGGATTATAGGCCAGTAGTTATGAATAATTGTTGTAAGGTCTGTTTTATTTTGATTATGCTTTTGTCTGTATTGAATATGACATCCCGAGATTTTGTTATATAATGAAAATACACTTCTTTAAAGAAATGCTTTGAAAAGTTCTTATCATATTTTTTTTTGGGAACAAATTCCGCAACTGTTTTCTGTAAAAGATTCCTCTGATTTTAAAAACAAAGCATAAACAAATCGGTATTTTCTGGCCGTTATATTGGGGATGTCACAATTGGCATCAGAGTGTTAGTTTAAGTGAACTAGGAATTTGTAGGAAATTTCTAGACTTAAACTTAAAATGTTAAGTAACGATCGTGAGGGGTGTGTCTAAAATATGTTAGGTAGTACACCTTAATTGACACAAGAACTAGTATATTTTAGGAATGATGCCTAAAATGCTTTTTATGTGCTAAATGTTATATGTTTGCCATATATGATATTATTTGTTCGGATCTATGGTCTGTTGCCGATCGGATCTAGAAACCTTATGTGTATAGGATTCTAAGCGTATGATTACGATATTAGAACTAGCATGTAAATGTTTCAGGGTGATTAGGATGATTTAAATATCTACCGTGAATGAGGATCTAAATTCACCTTATTCGGGGTATAGATAAAAAATGGCAAGAACCAGAAGTGGAGCTGGAAACGCAAATGAAAACCAGAATCAACCACCTGTGATTGAGCGAGTGGTTGTTGTAGCAGCAGCACCTGAGCCAATAACAATGGCCGATGTAGAAATGATGATTCAAACAATGTTGGATCATTAGATGGAAGAAACGAGACGTCTTCTTAGGCAGAATCGTGAAGAACTGTCAATTCAAGTGGAAGAGCCCGAAGTGAATAGAGGGCATTCGGAGGGAGGTAACTTTAGTGGGACTATTGGTCAAGCCAACCCACCGTTAGTTAGACAAAACCATTAGGAGGGAGGAATTGATGGACTTGGATGCAAGTACAAAGACTTTTTGACTTGCAAACCATCGACCTTCACTGGGAAGGAGGATCCGATTGGAGTCATGGATTGGATTTCGGAAATGGAATTAGCCTTTATGATATGTGGTTGCAAGGGCAAGTTACAAGCCATATTTGTAGTACGTCAGTTCAGAGGTGGCGTTGTTCGCTAGTGGAACACTCTGGGGGAGACCCTAATCCCTAACGAGCCATTGCAACTGTCTTGGGCAGAGTTCTTGGTGCAATCACGCGCAAGTTCTGCTCAGCCCAAAACCTGCTAGAGTTGGAGAACAAATTTTTGATATTGAAGAAAGACAGCATGTCAGTGGATGAGTACACTAATGCCTTCACAGACAAGATGGAGTTTGCTTTGCGCATCGTCCCAGGCGAGCTCGCAAAAGTTGACCGGTATGCAAAGGGACTCCCTTGGGAGTATGCGGTGCCAGTGCGTCAGGCACTTACTCTAGAGGCAGCTATTTGGGTTGCCAAGTCTGTTGAGAATATGATCGAGGGGAGGACCGACAGCAAGGTTGAAGTTGGCGAGAACAGAAAGTTGGAAGGAACTTCAAGTTCTAATGAGAAAAGAAAATTCTCGAAGTCTGGAGGAGGAGGAAGGGATGAGGCAAGGTGGTGCGATAAGTGCAAGAAGAAGCACTCGGGAAAATGTGGCGCGAAGGTGACATGTTTCAAGTGTGGAAAGCATGGGCACTACGCTGATGAATGTATATTCAACAAAAAGGTGTGTTACAAATGTAACGAAGATGGGCACTTCAAGCAAGACTGCCCAAGGAAAAATCAAGCAGCAAGGCTAGAGGCACCACCAAAGCCAAAGGCAAGAGCATTTCAAACGATCCTTGATGAAGCAGATGGCAATGCAAGGAATTAGGAATGATGATTTTATATCCAAAGATCAAGTTATGAAGTAGTAGTGTGAATAGTAACTTATGGTATAGCCTATTAGAGGCATAGTATAGGGTGAACTTGAACTTTTGTGTAATAGTTTCAAGAAAGTAATATAAACCCTAGTTTTGTTATCTGGTGTGTTGAATGATTGTATGATTTTCTTGTATGGTGACTTGTTCGACTGCGAGACAATACTTGGGACGAGTATGAGTAGGTGTGAAAGGTAGTAGATGCATATACTACCAGAAGCACAGGACTCGCACTTGGATCAAGGAAAGTCACAAAGTTACCAAGAAGCTGGTAATTGATTCCATTTTATTCTGGTATGTCATTACCATTGTTTCGGTAATGACTAGTGAAATGGTTGTTATTCCGACCCTAGTGGTCATGTCTAATGGGGGTCCGACTACGATAAGTATGTTACATGGTTCGGAGAACCAAGTTCGAAGTAACATCTGACGTAAGTCAGAAGGTTTAAATTAATGCGATCGATAGTATCGCGCTCGTTGTTAAAAGAAGTTTGCAGATAGGAATGCTACATGCTGAAATGTGATTATATCACATTAGAATATGAAGGAAGGTATATTCCATTTTGGAATTTGACTCTAAGAGACTTGAGTCAAAGCGTTGCATCATACGATGAGAGGTCATTAGAACATGACCCATCGATCCGTTACAATAGATAAGGAGAAGTATTTATCCTAAGAAGAAGAATGAGTCCACTATAAGGACTTATTTGTTAACTCGAAGGTTACGATTGAAAGTACAACATAGTACGATAAGCAGATGCAAGATTGGGCATCGTCTTCGGTCAAGAAATCCATAGAGTTAAATACTCATTCGAGGAAACATAGAAGTTATGGTTATTACCTAGAATGAAGAAATAACGTGTGGAATCATTATGCAAGTCCTATTTCATTGATGATTCCGGGACGTAATCATCCTAACGGGGAGATAATTGTAACGCCCGTAGATCAGGGCTAGTCAATTTAGAGACGATAAGCGTCCAAAAGTAACTTTTTGATAGAAGATTATTTAGAATGAATAATATTAACTAAGTTTAGTATATGATACAAGTATTCCATACATATAAAGAACGTCGAAACCCGATTTATAACGAAGAAGTTATGATCTGTCGAAGTTTCGCGACAGAACAGACACGACGCTGTATGACGTAAAAATTGAATTTACGTTAGAGTGATATTTAGCTTAGTAATCTAAACGAAAGTCGTAGAGTTCGTTAAACCGAGAGCGTGCATAAAAAGAATGCCCAAATCTGACTTCGTATGAGGAAGTTATGATTTTTCTAAGTTTCAGCATAGCAGTATGCAGCCCGAAACTCGAATTCGAGATCGAGTGATTGTTGGTCGAAACAATCTAAACGAGAATTGAATATCCCATTGATAGTAGTGCAACGGTAAAAAGACAGATGAAAACGGACGTCGGATGTGTTGGATTAGTGTCTAAGTCCATAATTATTTTGGTATGTACTTGACCCGATGGTGCATGGTCCTAAGGACGAATTCCTACCTCTCTCCTCTCTCTTTATACCTTCTCCATTTGCTCTTGGTGTTTGTAAGCCATTAGAGGAGTGACACTTGTGACTCTAAGCATTCCAAAGTCAATTCAAGGAGGAATTGGGATTGTTATTGCTACATAACAATCAAGGTAATATCATAAACCTAATTATATGTTAATATTGATTTCCATATGCTAGAATTAGGGTTTATAGCCTTGGATAACTTGCATGTACAATAGAGAAACCTAGATCCAAGCATTAGGGTTTGTATGAGCACATAGGATGTCTTATGACTAAAACCCATCAGTGGTATCAGAGCCTTGATTGGTTTCTATTGTATTGATGCTTGAGATGTTTGAAAAAATTCGATTTTTGGTGTTCTGCTTGATGGACTCGGCGAGTCCCACTGTGGACTCGGCGAGTTGCCCCTACTCGGCGAGTTCCAAAGGGTGACTCGGCGAGTCGGTGCGTCAGACAGAGGTATATTCGGGATTTCTTGCTGTTTTTGATTATGGATGGTTACCTTATCATGTTAGATCAATATTAATCCGATTATATGATATATTTGACTATATTTTTGATCTAATTGAAGATATTTATCAATTAATAAGATAATTGTTTCCTTATGTGATAATTGTTTAAATTATTTTGATTAAATTGATAAATTGTTTTGCAAGAAATCATTAAATAAATCAAATATGGATAATTATGTGATTAAATGTTAATTTGAATTATTTGTTATTTGATCCTTGTTGTTATGAAAGGTTTCATATTTTGCCCTTAAGGTTTTATAGTTTAAATTTGAACCCAAAAATTTTGTTATTTTGAAATTTAAATAGTTAAAACCCTAATGTTTTGAAAAAGGTTTCAAAACTTGCCCTCAAGTTTTGGAATTTGAATTTTGATTAAATGGTTTAATTTTGATGTATATTTAAATTCTAAACCCAAATGTGTTGAAATGTTTCAAAACTTGCCCTCAAGTTTTGTAATTTAAAAGTTGATTAAAAGTTTAATTAGGAATGTTAAATTCTAAAACTCTAGTATAGTTTTGAAAAAGTTTAAATCACATCCTTATGGTTTTATTAATTAATTAAGGTGTATAATTAAAAGAGGTTTAATAAATCCATAAAAGTTTAGGTTTACAATTTAATTGAATTAAAAGTATAATTGTTAAATTAGACCACCTAGTATTTTGAAAGTATAAAATACACCCTATACTATATATATAACATTAAAAGTCTAACATTATATATATGTATGAGTAAAAGTCAGTCTTACCATTAGTAGGCCTCATTCACGAAGCTGGTCTATAAGGGGTGTTTAAGGAAATTGCCTATAAAATGGCGATTGAATGGGTATCCACTCTTACCCACCGCACTCTTGACTAGTGGAGGGTCGTTAGCCGAACGGGTAGGATAGGACGAAACCTTCCATTATAAGTATAATGAATTATTAAAGTAACTAAATGTTTTATAAAATTCCCAATCTTAGTTACTTAGCAAAAGTGAATTGATGCAATTCCATGAAATTACACTTTGTGCCCTTGTGAAGACGTTAGTGGAACGTGTGTGGTTTACCGGTACACTAAATGGTTCTAAGCAAAGGTAGCAAAGGGTGACTCAATGTTTATCATAGTTCGGTGGAGCGTGTGTGGTTTACCGGCACATCGAATAGGTGACTGTAACATGTGAGGGCACCATGTAAGTTTGCATGGTTATTCACACCCGCTTTGTGATCCTCGGCATCCCAGTCACAAACAAGAGGGGCATATCGAGATTTAAACATGCCATTGAAAGTTCAATGAATCTCAAAGGATCTAGGAGTTTTCATAGATTTAAAACTTAAATTTTTTTCGTTTTTCGTGGTGGAAATTAGTGAATCGTCATTCACTTACCTTCAAATATTCTTCAATTAGGGTTACGACATCCCTCTCCCGAGTTGTAGAATATTGTGTTGGGTCCTAACCTTAGTATCTCATTTGGGTGATTTACTAAGGACTCAATCAATCAACTAACTTGAATTTGTTTTTCTCCCGTTTTGTAGATGTCAAAGTTCGACAACTATGGTCTTCCCAAATCCCGTGGAACAAGCATTCCACATGAAGATGGTATTCCACGATTCAATCGAGGAACGAGAAATCATGCTTCACTTCCTCCTCCTCCTATTATTCTCCCCAACCCACAAGATCGAAGAATTGAAAGGTTCAATATCACTAAAGCCCTATTGGAAATGAAACATGAAGATGGTAAACCCGTGTGTGCCCACGTTCTAGGAATGAAATCACACATTGATAGGTTGATAATGTTGGGTGTGTCATTCCCAGATGAGTTGGCTGTGAATTGGGTCTTGCAGTCACTTCCTGAATCATATAATGAGTTCAAAAGAAAGTATTATATGATGAATCATGACGACAACCTCATTGACCTAACTTACATGCTCATTGCTGCTGAATCAGAAATGATTTGGCGAAGCAATGGAGCGTATTTGTTGGAAAAGTCAACCGACCATGCTTCCGAGGACGTTCTAGAAGAACCGACATGCGTTTACTGCCAAAAGAAAGGGCGTTGGATACAAGTCTGCCCAAAGAGCCTGAAGAGTCCAGAAGATGGGAGAGTCAAAGAGTATGGCTGCGCTTCAGGTAAAATCCACTATCTTAAGTTCCTATTCATTAATTCTTAATACACAATGTAATAAGATTGCATTTGAATGTTTTACAGGATCGGTGAAAAGAAAGGAAGCTTGGTGAAAGAGCAAGATGAATCTAATCACAAGGAATGGATCTTGATCGCATGGACTTGAAGATTAGATTTTGAGCTTAGATAGTTATGATAGAGTTGTTAGAAATTTTTTCGTTTGAAATACATAGTTTTCAATGGATTTTGCATTGTAAGGACAATTGTTTCTCCGCTGCTTTTATAAATAAAATAAATTTTCGTTTGACTTATTTATTTATTTGTTTATTTCCTTGCAATGAAATCGTTATGAAAATTGGTGTTTGCGTATTTCTACAACAAATGGATATGATTCTTATTTATGGTGTTTATGGCAAAGTCGAGAATTTACCAAATAGGGAGAGTTTCTCATTGCCCAAGTTTCAATTGGACAAAAATTTGGAATCATGCAACTTGGTTGCACGATGAATGAGAAATTTCATATTTGGAAATTAGACTAATTCATTGACAAAGTGTCAAGTGAAGGACTTGGAGATCGAGTACACAAGGTTGTGTGTTGATCAAAGTCCACCATAAGAGTAACAAGATATTCGTCATGATTTACTAAAGGTTTAGTAAATATGATTATACTTATAAGATTAAGTGTAATTCTGAATTAATTGAAAAAGTTTAAATCAATAGTAGAACGAATAACAAGAATCAGATAGACAGAAAGATAAAAGTTTCTCCATTCTAAGAAGAAGGGAGAGTAGCTTTTATGCTTTATGATAGGTCTTAATGATTAAGAACCATATCTCAATTGATCCTCTAAATGAGTCTTAGTACAATTGTATGTTTAAGAAGAGAAATCAAGAATTGAAGAAATGGTTAAATCAAGAAGTCAATCATACTGCGTTCCAAAACAAGTCTTAGAGTTAAGATTGTGACAATGAGTGATAAGTATTAAGAAGGTTTATAACATTCATTAAATGTGGTAAGTTGTGATGTATTGGATAAGACAAAGACCAACTAGGACCAATTTATGAAATGTTTTAATAAAAGCTACACTAACTCTTGAATATTTGTTTGTCAAGAAATGATTATTGATAAGAGAATCTTATATGTCAAGGAGTCAGTGGGAGTCTTAATGGTCTTGAAAGGTTTCAAGAACAAATCAAATAAACCTTATTGATCATCATTAGCACACGAGTTGAGGTTTATAACCTATCGTGATGACATTATTTTGTTTTTGTGCCATTCCACTTGAGTTAATTATGCATGTGAGTTCTATGAGTTCTCATTTTGAATGCATAAAAGGCAAGGACCTTGATCAATGGAAAGTACATTGATAAGAAAATGTGAGCTGCTTAACTACTTGGAAGACATGGTGGGCAGCTGTGCTACCATAAGGGCAAGAAATCGAGATCAAGAAAGTTTGATCCATATGAGTTTGAATTTGTCGTAAACTTTGGTTTTAACAAATTCACATGGATAAGAACAAATACACCGTTTAAATCTAAGTGTCATAAGATTTCCTCCTTCATGAAAATGATTGTGAGGAAATGCTTTCACTAAGAAAGATTTTAAGAAGATAGTGATTGTAAAATTGCATTCTCGAATTCAATTATGGTTACGGTATCCCTTTCCATGATTTGAATTGTGAGGATTGGCAATTAGTCTTAAGTGTTTAGACACACATATGAACTATTCAATGCAAAGGTGTATAAGTTCAAGAAACCTTGATAAAAGATTATCAAAGCATTAAGTATTAGAAACATGGACTTAAGAAATTCAATAGGTATTGTTTTTCTAAAAGTTAAGATGTTTATGAGTACATGTCGAAGCTAGTGGGAGCATAAGTGTTATGTTTTATAATAATCATCATGATAGTGGGAGCATAAAAGTTATGATTGTATGATTATTAAGGAAAGTATTGCAAGTTGGCAATATTAATTATAGAAAACAAGAGTCATTCTTTGCAAAGTTGTAAGGATGGAATAGTTGTTTTGCTATAATTAAGGGAGATAATATTATGCTTCATTTCAAATCTAAAGGCTTAGGTTGAGAAATGTTAATAAATTTAGTCAAAGGTACACAGTGTGTTCTTAAAATTTCGATTATGATTACGGCATTCCTCTTCACAATTCGAATTTTGAGAACATAGTAAATAAAACATTATGCGTCGTGTCCCATACGCTTCGAGTATAGGATCGATTGCAAATGCTTTAATGTTTGACCATTCTAAAATTTTCCAAATGTCTAGCGCATTTAGAAGGAAAAAGGACAAGAATTGGTTTTGGCTAAAATAATTAAACAACTATCAAAGGAAAATCCAAAGTTCGACAAGGATTGGTCGCTTGTGAGTAGTTGGAAGCATGGTATTGGATGGACCATATCGACATTATTATGAATAGAAAAGATTCTATTAAGAATGAGTTGTCATATGGAAATTATGGAAATGTTTCCATATTGGATGGACCATATCGACATCATTACGAATAGATAAGATTCTATTAAGAATGAGTCGTCATATGGAAAATATGGAAGCGTGTCCATATTAGGAATTGAATATTGAAAATCTATGTCTAGATTAGAAACTTTTATGCAAAAGGATGTTCAAAGGAATGTACTTTGAGTGAGAGACATCATATCTAAGGAATTGTCTTGTAACAATGTCCGATAGAGGACTTTGTAATATCATTGGCAATAGTCTTTGTGACTTTGGTGCAGTGACATTACGAAAGGATCATTGCATAGAATGTTAGAATCTAGCATATTTTATAAGTAACAAGATTTGATATTCTCACACTTATGAAAAAGGATTTGGAGTTGTGAAATGAGAATGATTGGAAATGTGTTCAAATTGATCTATTTCACAAAAGAAAGAACCATAGGTAAACATTGTGTGCATGCTAGGAGCATGGGACAAGTGTTGTAATTCAAGTAAGAAGTTGATTAACCGAAACAACAAATAATGAGTAATCGATATGGTGATAAATAAAAGGTGTTTTATTTATGCTCAAAGGGTTGAGGCCATATGGGATTAGTATTATTCTTGTGTTTCACATTTGCATGTTTTGACTTCCAGAATAATTGAGTTTATTAAGAATAATCGAATTATTCAAACGGGCCACAGTCGTTCATATGTTGGAAGTAGATATGAATAAAGACTGTCGTGAATTGGTGTGTGGATTGTCTAAAAGAGTATTAGACATAAGCAAATGTTTGCTGCAACATTCATGAGTGCTTATGAATATGATTTGAGCATTGGATTAAACCCACGCTCACTTGGATCACTCCATGGATTGTTTCACGAGTGATTGGTGAGACGATAACATCTTATATTCTTGAAACTGAGATGTGTGAGTTGTATCTTGCAAATCGGTTGCACATTGATAATATGAAAACGCACCAGTAACTTGCTGTTATAAAACATATTGTTGTGTGTGATTCGGTGAGTGAGTGCAAGAAAGCATTGTGTTAAAGTTTATCTATTCCTTTTATTCAAAGTAGGATAAAAGCGATATCTTTGGGCCCCTCGATGATTTAGTGATGACAAACGTAAATGCTCGGCCGGGCTAGGGCTAATTTGATTTGTTCAATTAGTCAGTCGTCATAAATCGGGAATCGAGATATAGTACAAAGAGAATGATTTGAAATCATATCTCATATGATATCTATAATGGAGGAATATATGATCCCTTATCTAAGGACACGCGTATCTGATATGATCAGAGTTGACAGCGGCTTTGAAAAGCTACGATTGCAGATCAGGATCTGAAGTCATACGCATAATAGTTATTAGACTTATCCAAGTGGGAGACTATTGGATTAGTGTCTAAGTCCATAACTATTTTGGTATGTACTTGACCCGATGGTGCATGGTTCTTTTGGGTTGCCTTCACCAAAGCAACTTGATTGGAGAAATAAATAGAGAGAGAGGTTATTATGATTTATTAATATGTTATAAGAATAATATATTAAAGGAGAAATCATATTTGTTTAATTAATATTGGTCAATAATTAATTAAGAATTAATTTTGTGATCAAGTGTAATTAATTAAACTAGAGGGGCTGAATTGTAATTATGTGATAGTTACAAAATAAGGTAAGGATTATCTTAAATATAGGGTGAACGAATTTAAGGAGATAATGCCTTAGAATTCGACTAGGATAAGGGTTTCTAAGACTTATCTTATAGTTGCTTGGTGGGCAAGCAACTAGATAAGGATAAGGACTAAAACCCTAATCTTTACACCTATATAAACCCCCTAAGGCTCATGAATTCGTCTAAGCCTTCCCAAGAAGTCCTAAGGATGAATTCCTACCTCTCTCCTCTCTCTTTATACCTTCTCCATTTGCTCTTGGTGTTTGTAAGCCATTAGAGGAGTGACACTTGTGACTCTAAGCATTCCAAAGTCAATTCAAGGAGGAATTGGGATTGTTATTGCTACATAACAATCAAGGTAATATCATAAACCTAATTATATGTTAATATTGATTTCCATATGCTAGAATTAGGGTTTATAGCCTTGGATAACTTGCATGTACAATAGAGAAACCTAGATCCAAGCATTAGGGTTTGTATGAGCACATAGGATGTCTTATGACTAAAACCCATCAGGATGAAGAAGTTATGAATTTATAACGGAGTTTTCCTGTCCCGGCATAATAAAATAATATAATAAAAATAAATTCAAAATTAGCTGACGGAGCCTAAACAAAAGTTGTAGAGCGTAGGCTCATCTACGCGTGGATATAAAGAACGTCGAAAACGGAGTTTGTATGAGGAAGATATGAATTTTTGAAGTTTATTAAATAATTAAAATATTAAATTTAATTATAAAATCTGATATTATCCAAAGGGGGGGGGGGAGTCATCGGGCTTATCCGGGTTACACCCAGCGTAAATCGAGAATCCAGACCCTATAAAAGGAAGTCGAGGCTGCCGAGTTCTTGGCTCCTTTTCTCTTCTTTCTCTCTTGTTTTTGCATCGTTTTGCATGCAAGAAATATCCTGAAGCCCCGGTATTAATCCCGAGACCCGAAGCAAGTCCCGAAGCCCGATGATCCCGAGAAAAATAGTTTTCGAGCCGAAGCTCTGCCCGCGAGAAACCCGGTTTTGGAGAAAACATCCCGGTTTCGTCGCAAAAGATTATTTTAAGAGCCGTAGTGCTGTCCGATCATCTTCTAATCAAGTGAGTGTGTGGTTACTTTCTTCTAACACATAAATATGAAGTATTTGCTATGAAATACATGCTATGTGTTTATATACTGTTGTTTATTTGAGATAAGTGTGGAATTGATGTTTTATATGTTTTTTAAATGAGTTAAACTGTATATGTATTTTATATCTACTAATATGTTGGGTAGAACATGGGTAGATGAGATAGATGGTATGTGATAAAATGATGAGGTATGTAAGATGCTTAAGAATAATATTGGTAGATGCACCAATAGAGAATGTCATAATACTAGCAGATGCGCTTATAGGATAATCGTGGCAGATACGCTTATAGGATAATGTCGGCAGATGAGCCTAAAAGAGAATGTCATAAACTTGGTAGCCACGCCTCATAGTGTATGACGTAATCCTAGCAGAGGCGTTTAAAGGATGATGTTGGTATATGCGCCTTATGTAGCAATGGATTTTGTGCCAATTCCTTAGGTCAATCCTCAGGAATGAATGAATGAAGGATAGTTGAATTCTTAGGGTAAAACCTTGAGAAATAAAGAAGATAATGGGGATGGGTAATTGGGTTGATTGTTTGATGGTTGAATATAATAATTATATTATTGTGGGTCGAAAACCCTATATGCTCACCAGACTCCCAAGCCTGACCCTCTTAGTTTTCTTTGTATTACAGGTTATGGCACGTGAACATAAGTTGGCTGACACAACGGGAGATTTTGGATTATAGGCCAGTAGTTATGAATAACTGTTGTAAGGTCTGTTTTGTTTTGATTATGCTTTTGTCTGTATTAAACATGACATCCCGAGATTTTGTTATATAATGAAAATACACTTCTTTAAAGAAATGCTTTGAAAAGTTCTTATCATATTTTGTTTTGGGAACAAATTCCGCAACTGTTTTCTGTAAAAGATTCCTCTGATTTTAAAAACAAAGCATAAACAAATCGGTCCTTTCTGGCCGTTAAATTGAGGATGTCACAGAGGCCATGCATGGAAACTTGGCCCTTTTGACCTAATTTGACTTAATAATAATTCAAGACGTGCATTGGACATGCATGTCTGAAAAAGCACCGCTTTTTATGATGTGTTTGGTGTTAGAAACTCTTATGGAGCCTTTAAGCAAGTAATCTTAAGGATTGAGTGAATATTGCTTAAGTTATGTGATGATTTGGACCTTAAAGTTGAGATCTATGCACTTTGGAGGGTTATATTGAGAAAAGTTGGAAACTTTATCCATCTAGACCCTATTATGGACAAAATCTGAGTTAGAGACCCTTTTTGGATTAAAGGAAATGGTCGAATACGTTAAGCTGTTGAAAATCCAGTTACCACGATTTGGTGACAGAGTTGGTCGCGACTTTTTTGTCGCATTCGACGCCATAACGTGGTAAAGGGCTACCACAACATGACGGTCAGCTGAGTTGACTCTTTTTGACTTCTGACCGTTTGACCTAGTTTGACCCATGGTTTTTTTTGGGTATTCTGGATTATGTTTGAGAATTGGTCTTTTGATGGTTAGACCTCAGTTAGAGTTGAGATTCGGAGTCAGGACCTCATCAGCTATTGTTCAGATCCAGATGTGAGTTTTCTCACTATATCCATGGGTCGAAGGCACCAATGCTGACCCATTACTTGTTATGTGGAATACTGGTTGTCTCTGTGATGCTTGCATAAAAGACCAGCGTCTGGCTCCTGATAATTGTATGAAAGATCATGAGGGTAGCCCATGACACTTGTATCTAAGACCGGGATTTGGCCATTGGCATTGTAAGGAAAGACCATAGGGGTAGCCCATGACACTTGTATGTGTTGGTATGTGGTAATTTTAGGGAACTCACCAAACTTTGTGCTTACGATTTTCAGTTTATGTTTCAGGTGCTTCTGGTTCGAAAGGAAGAGTTGGGGATGATTGTAAAGCACACAACGACTTTATTCTGTATTTTGTGACTTACTTTGATATTCCATGATGTATTGATACATTTGTTCCACTCGGGATTTATGATGGTGTTTTGGGATACTATTTTTATTAATTTAAATATGAAATTTTTGGGTATTATTTTTGGGATGTTTCAGACCACGAGCCACCACGGATATCCGGGTGTTCGTGATCATGGTTCGTTGCCACGTCGACCACGAGGCCATCCCTTGTATGCATATCGGATGATCTAAGTGGATTTCATTGTGTGTGGTTGCAAACCTTCCTTTTTAATCTTCAATTATCTTTGAATTGATTATATCTTGTGTATGAATGTATTATTTTTGTTGTAAAATTCAAAGGATTTTTATTTATAGATCATCTCCAATTCTTAGTATCATTTTTAAATACAATTTAACAATTTAAAAGATAGTATAAATGTAGTTTAAAAATAATATAAACTTATAAATACAGTTTAAAAAATAATATAAACACTAAATCATTTCCAATCCATTACCTTAGTTTTAACACACACACACAAAAAAAAAGTATATTCCTTTTTATCAAAGTTCTATGATTTACAAATAAAAAAAACATTTATATTTATTAGGTTTTAGAAACTCGGCCTATATCTTTTTATTACCACTCACTCTCACACCGAAATCCATTAAAAACGTTATTTATACCCTTCACTTTACATTAAATGTTCTACATATTCCCCTTTTTCTATAATTTTTATTTTAAAATCTTATTCATTTCAATCTATTAACTTTATTTATTTATAATCTTCTGATACTAAATTACAATATCTCAATAATATTTATACTGGTACCAAGGTTAAGTATTATTATTATTTTCGTTTTTAAAGAAAATACACAAGGGTATTTAATGATTGAATATAAAATTAATGGATTCATTGAGCATATTTGGTCTTGGAAGTGGAGAGATCGTGATGTTTTTTTGGCTGCTTTGGCCCATAACTATATATATATTTTTTAACCATAAAAGTAGCCGTTACAAAAGTAAGTCATTAAAATATAGCTTTTAACAAATTACGTCATTAAAAGTATCTCATCAATGCCTTAGAAATTGTCAACTGAATGTTTTGTTTGTCGACCTGTTTTTCACTTTGGCATGGTCTGCAAGATATTTCACATCATAGATTTATTGTTATTGTCTTTGTTTATAATGGCCATTACGTAAAAATTGATTTACAAGAATTACATCTAATGCCTACAGTTTTGTCACTTCGGCGTCACCACAGATCAGAACGTACAGCTAGATGGGAAATATTGTATAATGCTCGACTTAATGCATATATTCCACCGAATGCACCACGTAATAATTGTAATATTCATGTAGTTAATGTCTCTGATAATTAATAAAATTAAAATATGATATTGTTTGACGAAACGGTAGTAAATGAAAATGATAATTTTATTTGTTATAGTTGTGAAAAAATATCATATTATATTTTTTTATTGTTCGTTTAATTGTTTGTGATCGTTATTTTTTATTGTTCGAAACGTAAACAAACTCGAATTTAAACCGAAAAGTTTATAAAAAAACCATGTAATTTAAAAAAATAAACAAAAGAAAAGGTTAACCACCTTGAATTATACCGACAAATATATAAAAATAAACACGTAAAAATAGTTTTTTTAGGTTAACGAATGAAAATTATTAATAAAAATCAAATTATGTATAATACGACGTTAGCAAAAAAGGTCATTCATGCAAGTTTTGGAAACCACAAATACCATATTCATAAAAAAAAAAAATTATCAGGGACTGACTTTGTGACTTTTGGCAAACCATATTGACCATTTTTGTAATTTTGATATATATATATATATATATATATATATATATATATATATATATATATATATATATATAAAGAAAATATATGAAATCTATACAAACTCTATTAAAATAAAGAAAAAATAAAATTGTTATATAATAATAATAATAATAATAATAGTAATAATAATAATAATAAATTGTTAAAAGAAAATAACAAAGGAAACGGAAGAATAAGTTAGTGATTTTATTTGAAACAAGGACTAAAAGTGTAATATTCATAAATTATAGAGATACAACCTATTAATTTTTAAATTAGGAAACAAAACTGAAAATAAAACAAAAACACAAGGACCATTTCTGTAATTTACTCTAAACAAATATATTAAAATAATTTTGAAATCCGTAATCTCTCATTCAATAAAACCATTATTACATATTTAATATTTTTTTAATTAACTTTACCATTAATAGTTTTCAACTAGTGGTTTTGACTTCTATTCCAGGTGTATTTAAAATCCCCCTTTGTTTATCTTGTGATTTTTTTTTAAAAGATTAAATAAATATATAAATTAAGTGGAGACCATTTATAAACATTTAAAAAGTTTAGGCATGATGAAAATGGATTTATATATTATATAAAGTCTTGCATTTTGATAACATGACCCGAAGCCAGAAATTGCTTCGACATTTGAAAATAATTTGGGTCTGGGTTTATTACATATTATAGTTATTCTAACCGGCATTAGAAAGATAATTTCTAAGTTTTTACAGTCTATAATCCATAAGGAAATCTGGAAATGGTGTTGAGGATGATGTGTAAAAACGGGATGATTAAAGTAGAGGATACTCAAAGCAGTCTTGAGTCTTGTCCTATTTTATATGGTGACAATTATGCCGAATTTGTTGCCTGGATCACAATTAAGAAGTCACATGAGAAGATGGAAGTTGTACAAATGGGGATGATAATATATGGTTGAACATTGTTACTACATGACAATTGACAAAGACATGACAATCAATATTTAATATTGTGTTGGGAGGGATGCCGATTACCAAAAACCGAGGGAAGGAATATTGCAGTTTTTTTTTTTCATAATGTAATTACCTTATGTTTTCCCCTTTACTTTTTGTCCTAATTTAATTTTATTATTATTATTTTTTTGTAACCCCATACTTTTGTTTCTTATGTTAGAGGGTATTACTGGAAGCAATCTCTCTAGTCTCTACCTTTGGTGAAGGCACGACTAGACACGTATTTGTCTTACTCCATTTTCATGAGATTTGGATATTGTTATTGTTGTTTTAGTTAAAAGCTGTAATAATATAAATGCCTAGGGACCAAAAAAAAATGTTACAATGAAAACCCATACATTATAGACACAAATATAATATTTTGTTGAATCTAAAAGGATTTAAATATACATGATCCAAAACTTTTGACTAAAAATATTACATAGTTTCATGCTCATGAACATGTTCATGGTGTTGGCTTCTTTTCCCCACGGAAGGATGATAACAACGAGAAGTGTCTTGAAGCTGTCAATTGTAATGCCATGCCATGGGATCACATATTCAATACACCAACAAATATTTTATATTTGTTTACCCCCTCCCTCTTCTACTACTATTATATTCAGCTTAATGCAAGAAATAGCAACCTACTTTCATTGATTTATTTCTCTCTATTTTTCAAAGTACAACGTTGAAATAGAAAAAAAACATTAAAAAAAAATAAAATAAACAAAGAAATGAAAGTATGTTGCTATTTCTTGCAAGATGTATTATTATTATTATTATACTCAAAAGCCAACACTAGAAAAACCATATTACTATTTTTGAAAGAATAGTTGACTAAAAGAACACTCACACTTTTGACCATGAGTGGGAGCTCGATCTTCAGCAATTAAGGTCTTCAATGTATGAACTTCACAACAAAAACATCAACATCAGATGAAAGTAAAGTTGTGTTTTTTTTTTGCATTCAGCCCTAATAATAATATACAAATTAGGGGTTACCACTTACCTCCACCTGAAGAAGCAACATCATTCCCACTTGCAGTATCTGAATGGGTATGGCTTTTCTTTCCAAGTTTCAAAAGTCGTCTGAATCCTTTCACTTCTTTGACCTGAGGCTTTTCAAGGACTTCAGGGATCTTTTCCAATTTTAAGTTGTTAAAATCAGATATATATGCTTTTTCAGTTCCCCCACCCACAAAATTTGTCTGAGGCTGAGGTGCTTTTGCATATTCTGAGTTTCTAGTTGATGGATCTTCAAAAGATGACACACGTGCAACAGGTGCTTGGTAGCTTTTTTCCCCTGAACTTTCCACCATTTCTGAATTTTTCCTCACCTAAACAAACAAGATAGATAATATAACTAAAAATACAACTTATAATCTAAAATTCTAAATGCATTTAACCCAAAAACAACTTTCTTACCTCACAAGAACTCGGTTGGATTGAAATGGTCTCCTTATCAACAACTTCCACCTTTTGAATGCCTACACAATCTTCCTCAAACTTTTTACTTACCCTACAAGTTACTGGAGAAGGCTGCTTATGTTCAAGCATTACAACACTCTTATCAATCATAGGATTCTCATCAATCAACAATTTTTCATTCAAATTCACTTTAGCAACTCCAGAAACTTTGTCTTTCTCCTCATTCATTTTCGAAAACTTTTCACTTAAATTCGAAGACACTTTAGATGTTTTGATCTTCAGCTCTGGTAAACTCGCTGCCTTACTTTGATCAAGGCTCATAATAGCAGAAATCTTTTTAATTTCAGGCCCATTTGATAATTTTGTTTTAGAAACAATTTCTGCACTCCGTGTCTTCAATAAAGTTGTAGTTGTAGGATGAGTGTTGTTGTTGTTGATCTTTTTAGGGTCTGATAGCCTTCTAATACGTGTAATGGAAGCTTTTGAATCAGGAGTAACAATGGAGTTGACTTCTTTCTTTGTGTCAGACATTGATGACATGGATTTAGTCATCCTGTTACTACTACTCCCTTCAGTTAATTTGCTGTTTGTTGAGGGTTTCTTTGAATTTGTTGATCCTATTGATCTTATTTTGGATCTTTGTAGAGGAGATGATGATCCGGGTTCTGAATCTGTGAACTTTGATGATTTGTGGGACATAGGGGAAAGTTTTGATGGTAATGATTTTCTCGTGGAAATGGAATTGGAATTGGAATGGGAATGGGAATTGGAATTGGAATTGGAATTGGCTCGTGCAGCAATTCTCTTTTGCCTTTCTATCTTTAGACCTTCGAGTCTTTTAAGTTCTGCATCTTGCTGAAAAAGGAAACTAGATTTAAGCATATGGCAATTTTATACAAAATGACATCAGAATTTACCACATCATCTTTAAGATAATCAACAACAACAATACCTGTTCTTTCTTCATTTTCTGGAGATCAGCTTTGAAAGATCTTAGTTTCTCAGCACGTGCCTTTGCATCCTCTAAAGTACTATTCACCTTTGATGGTTTACCCTTCCTTATGGGTCCCACAAGCTTCTTATCCCCATTAACTTTTGACCTTTGGATCTTTTCTGCACTTTTGGATCCTTTCTTGACATCAATCAAACTCTCTTTTCTCCTTTTCTCATCTTCAGTTAATTGCATTTCGTAGTCTAGAGCAGGATCATACCCTATTGACCTATCTTCAACACCTCGTTCAGGCATCAAGCTTAAGTCATGTGGCTCATAGTTGACTTTGTTTTCTGGATTTTGACTTCTTGATGAGAGGTCATAATCCATGTTGATGGTAGTAATTCTATTGTCATTTACACCAGAAGATGATCGGATGGAAACCATTAATGCTTCATCGGTATTCCCACGTAAGTCAATTCCATTCCGATCCTGAAACCTGGAATCAGCCAATGGATCTAACGAATTCCTTACATTTGCTTGTGCTCTTCCACCTACCATGAAATCATCATCATTTCCATTCCTGTAAATAATCTTTCTTCCATTTCTTTCATATGATTGCATATCAATTTTGTCCCCTTGGATATTGTCAGCATGTCCTCCATGAACTAATGGATCATCACCAGACATGGTTTTTTGTTGTCTTTTTTGGGGATTCTGATTCCGATTCCTTTCCATGGAAAACATATCTTCATTGGATTCCTTTCCATCTTCTGCAGCTCCTTTGAGTATAAAACTTTGAAATGCATCCCAATGGCCATTATCAGATTCGGTTTCTTTTTTACCTTTTCTCTTTGGAGATCTTAAGGTTTTCTTATTTGCAATTGCATTACTCTTGGGATCAGTGTCAGAAGCTGACTCATCATCTTCTGAGGAATCTTGTCTTTTTGAGTTGATGAAGTTAATATTACGAATAACCACCTTCCCTGATTTCATTTTTCCTGTATTTTTATGTTGTTCTGAACTTTCTTCAGAATCAAAGTTATCCATGGATTGCCTCTTTTGTTCAATTCTATGGGGATCCTCCATTGGAGGGTAAGGTGGAGGGTAAAATGGACCATTTCCTGGATAATGTTGATAGTAGGGCATTCCTTGCATATGATATGCTTGATAACCAGGGGAAGAATGCATTGACCATGGAGGAAAAGCTGGATGGGGAAATTGTCCTGTATGATATTGTTGTTGACCAGCTGGATTTGGTCAACCATATCACAAAAAAGTATAGAATATTAACATCAAAATGATAAAGATCAATTGGTTTATAAATCCTTACCTGCATTTGGATCACTGGATGTTTTTTCTTTAGTTTCTGGAGTTGTAGCCTCACTTCTGAGTTCATTATTATGACTTGAAAGCACAATTCCAGATGCATTTATGGCAGAATAATCTGATCTGGTGGAAATTGCATCTTCTGGTTCTATTTCAACCCATTGTCCTGAATCATGTTTCTGCTTCCATAAATCCATGTACCTCAAACAAGCACTCCTATTGTATATGAACCAAAAAAAAGTCAAAAGAATCTGCCAGGTTGTCAATTTTTTAAAAAAAAAATGTTAAAAATATAATCTACTTACATTAGACGTGATGCACCGAAACATTCAGCAAAAGATAACAAATTTGCCACATGGTCAATTTCAAATCCAGCAGCTACAGCACGTGCAAAAGCCATGCCTTGTTCTTTCTTCAGCACTGTTTTGCGTGTCTCAAGAACATTTAAGAGCTGGACTCTGAATGTTATACATGTGAATAAGAATTTAGTAGTTTTACATATAATCCTGTTTTTATATATAAATTGGGAAGTATTCGGTTTTCACACTGAATCAATTCAAGAAAGGAAGCACCAATACTTTGAATTTCCCTCCTTGCCACTGGAACTGCTAGTCTCCTGAACACCAGGCTGCCAAAAGGGGAAAAAGGAAAAAGGTAGTTAATAAAAAAAATGATAAGATACATGAGAAAATGAGTACATTGGTGATTTGTTTGTTACCTTATAAAGGACAATTGCCTTATCCTCATCAGTATCATGTCCAGGTTTGTTACCTTCATTGACTGACATTGCTAGAGGCTTTACATGTTGGTCTTCTATCTGCAATGATGAAAGCTTGAATTAAGAACAAATAATTCCGAAATATGATATAGTTAAATGTATATATGGTCATAAGGCTCACCATAATATCATTGTTTCCTTGAATGGCAATTGCTTCTTCTATCTGTAGGATTTCAGATTCTATAGTGTAGACACGTTCAAGAATCTCCGGGGTGCTCACAAAGCGAACAAAACTATAATCAACAAAGATATTAGGTTATCTTTTTTCCTTTTCTTCAATCTTCTCTACTAGTTTTAATAGGTTTTTACCAAAATGACTAATGCAAAAAACATTAAAGAACCAAGAATAAATAATACAGACCTTTCAACTGTACACTTTGTAAACCATGTTGCATTACTGCCAGATTCTGGTTGAAGCAAAACTGAATAACCACCTTCTGCAATCTGATCCTGAGCTGTCTTTAGGTGCGCAATAAAAGGGTTCAGCAAACCAGAAGCGATCTTCTCTTTCTTATCATTTGCGATGATGTATAAATCACACCTGGTAGTTTTGCAGGAGTAACGTTTAAATTCAAATTTCAATGCGAGCATTTCTCAATCCTTTTGATACTCATGCTAAACTATCCTTCTATTGCATTGGATGATGGTATCTGCTTATTTGTTTTCTAGGTTTTAAATGCTTCAACAGTGACGAAATAAATAACAATGATAAATCGAGCATACATCACACAAATTTGTCCACATTCATAGTAGGTCAAATGCCTGTGGAATAAGTTCTAACAGAAGTAACACTCGAACATCACGGAATTAAATGTTAACATATATGAAGTACAGCCACAGGACAAAGTGCAGTTCGGAGCTTAGCACATACAATAACCAAAAAACGCGTACAAACTTACCTTGTTCTTGTTGGCGTGAGTTGAAATACGGCGGAGTCCAAACGAGTCTTCGACTTCATTTTTGCTTGAAAATCCGATCAGATAGAAAGAAAAGCTGTAGACATCGATCTTTTCTGGACCTTGTAATTGTCAATATTTTGAGACATTCAAATCAACATTTGGACAAATCTGATAAGAAAAAAGAAGCAGAAAGTCGAATTGAAGTTTGATGAGCGAGCTACTGTTGCAGAGCTAAAGCAGAAACTTAAAAGATCCTTTAATGGCTGCTGCATTGAGAAAGAAAGAGAGAGAGAGACCGGAGAGCATCCAAAGTGCCTTTTTTTTTTTTCTCTCTCGACTGCTTCCTGCAAAACGTTATACCTACACCCCCCTATATGTTGGCGTATTCTCCAGTAAGAACCCTCAATATATCAAATTTGACTGAATATTAAAAAATACTCCCAAATGAATTATCTATATTTGACTTTTCAAAGTATTTATTTTTTAACTTTAATCTCAAATATTTTTCTTTTTGATATATAATACTTGATGCAAAATATATGAATGAATTGTATTTTAAATTTTTTTTATTGTTATAAGTTTCATCAAATACTATTTAACACAAATAAAAATATTTAAGATCAAAGTTAAAGAAAAATATTTCAAAAATAAAAATAGTCAATTAATTTGGGACGGAAAGAGTATAAATTACCAGAAAAGTTAAAAGACTAATATCAGAATTGTGTTTTTTAATTTTTTTTATTTGATCATTTTAGTTTTTTTTTCCTTCAAAAAAGCTTGTTTAATATGAGGATTTTTAAACAAAAAGTTTTGAATTTTTCAGAAAAAAATAAAAAGTGGAAGGTTTTATCGAAAAAATAAAAATAAAATATTAAGATTTTTTCAAAAGAAAATGAAAAATACATTGTAAAACACAATACATAACTTTTTCTATTATATTAGCAAAAGAATAATAATAATAATATACGTCAACTTATTACATCATAAAAAAATGAACAGCCCAACGATTTGGTTTAAATTAGATAATTTTTAAATCTAATTTAAATTTTAAACCAAAATGATTTCTAGAAAGATTGATTGACTATAATGGACGGGGGACTTTTATGACATTTGACTAAAAGTAAAGGGGGCAACGGTGGTGAACAAACAAAGAAAAGGGAGCAGGATATAAAATTACAGAAGCCGACACGTGGTTGACATTATGCGCCAAACTTTTTTATGGGAAGTTGTGATATCAGAAGAGTTTTGGGTTTTACTGCACAAATCCTTTTAACAAAAAGATGATAATAAGAATCTCTAATTTTACATTAAAAGATTTTATGTTATTTTTTCTAATGCGACAAAAAACTATACTGCTATGTGCGTTAGTAATCCGTAGTGTACATATATAACAAAAGAAAAATTAGAAAATAATGGTCAATTACATGATCAGTTTATATTACATGGAAACTATAATTATAAAAATAATTAAATTTTGTAGTAAAATTTATAATTATTAATTAATTATTTTAAATAAATTATTAATTAAACATGATTTTATTGAATTTTTAATATAGAAATATAATTAATTATCGACAATTATAAACGAAACTTATTATATACGAATTTAAATTTCTTTTAAAAATTAGAAATCAAATAAATAATTGTCTAACTTATTATCAATATCAATATATTTTAAAAACTAAAAAATGATGGAAAAATATGAAGTATTATTTTATAGAGCATTTGAAAAAAAAATGTATATCACGAAAAACTGACAAAGATACTAATAATTATTATTTTATTATTATAGGAAATTTAGTTTTTTTTTGTAAGTTTTAACCATTTTCAATAAAACAAAAATGATATCTTGTTATCTTATTAATAATAATAATAATAATAATACCCCAAATTTCTGATTATGTTTTCTTCAAATAGAATTTAACATTATATAACTCATAAAACTATTCGTTGTTAAAAATTGGATTATTTCGGATTGATAATAAATTAATAAAAACTAAAATGGTTGATCGTACTACAAGTGAATAAAAAAAAACTATTTTATAATAAAATGTCGGTTTGCTAATGAACATAATTTTTATGAAGCACCAACCTCACCCACCAGGTTGTGGCTACAAAGAGACTTGTTTTTAACAAATGTGGTATTATGAATAATTTATATAAATTGTAGTTATATTTAATAAGCATAATTAAGAGATTTTATTAAAAATGTGAAAATAAATTTGCATAAGATGTTCTTTAAAAGAACAAATTGGGAATTTTTTTTTTGGATATAATCTAAAATGTATTCAAATTATACAATTTGTCAAATTATTAAGGGGAGGAATTTCCTCCCGTAAAAATACTTTCACAAATTAGATGAACTTCTTAAATTTATATTTTACGAAACAAAGTTTATATTTGAATATTGCTGTGATTTTTTAATAAAATATGGCAAATAAAATCAGATAATGCTTAATTTATATAAAAAAAATGTGAAGTACATGAATGTCAGTCGGTTGGTGCTAAACTGCGCCGGGGCCGAATTTTGTGTGCTTGGGCCACAAAAAAACATGACAGCTGGGGTATTTGTCGAGACAAAATCTACCCAACGGTCAAATTGAATTCCTACATGCATCTCGGTCTCACAAAAAAACAATATTTTTCCTTTTTCAAATATTGTTTTCTTTTTAATTATAAAAGTTGACTATAATCTTTAAAGAAAATCCTACAAATATAAATATTTCAAATGTTTACCGATCATTAAACGCGAATTCGATTAAGATGAAAAGTTAAGTTTTTTTCCTTGAACGACAAATAATATTATTAAAAAGAAAAGACGGCTAAATGAGAAGCTCGAACCATGTTACAAAAAAAACACTCTGAGATGGGAGACATGCTCCAGCTAGCCCAATCTATTTTATAAAGATTAGTTTATTTTTGACGTACTAACTAAAAAACTAGTTGTTAAATAAAAAACTAGTTGATAGCTGAAAAGTAGCAGATAAAAAATAACGTCTGATAAAACTAGTTGAAAAGTCAACTGAAAAATATGAAATGACATAAAATGACATTAAAAAATTGTATTTTTATAACTAATTAAGGGTTATATTTGGAAATTAAAATAAAAAAACTCCTAAAAAGCTAGTCTAAGTAGCTTTTTAAAAAACTAACCTATAAACTACTTTTTGGTTTGCCAAACATGACAACTTAAAAAAGCTCGAAAAATAAGCTAGTTGTAGCACGTCAAACACAACCCAGATATATTATTAATTCAGTTAAAAGTAAGAGCACTAATGTCGTCCGCCATGATCATGATAGTTCGCCGTTTGTTACGAAAAATAATGGCATTCTAGGTCTTCTAGATAGTCCATAAGGTAGTGTAAACAAGAGAGAGCCACAATTTTTTCATCTTTTTACTTCCAGTAGTCGAGTTTATCATCTCCAACAACTCCAAGCAATTCAGGAGTATATTAAGAAGTATGGAAGACCAATTGGCCAACCAACTCCAAACTTACGATGCAGCATGACAGGAGAAAAAAACATGGTCTAAATCTTCATCCATCGAGTGATAAAATGATAGAGAGTTGAAGAAACGGTACCCCCCCCCCCCCTCTTGGAAAGATTGATTAAGGTGGGAATTCTATTTTTAAGCATCTTCCAAGCAAAACAGGTGACTTTTAGCGGGATCCAGTTCACTCCAATGAAGGGCGTAACCATACTACCCCTCGAAGCATCAATAACTAATCGAATAACCTTTATCGAAAAGGAATTTCCTCCACCACCAGCCCAATGCCATTTATCACATCCCATTGAGAACCGAAAGAATTTAACAAATTAGATAACACAGACAATTGATCAGCTTCTCTCCCTTTGCTTCTTAACATTCTCGACCAACTCCAATTCCACTAAGTCTCCATATTAGCCCCCCTTTTCACTCTATCAACAACCTTATAATCGTTATTTGTCTCCAACATATATAAATTAGGACAAAGATCTTTCAAAGCCACATCCCCACACCATGTATCCTTCCAAAAGAAAGTTTTGTCACCAATACCAACTACTATTTTAAAAAGATCATTTAAATTAACACCGTTATCACCGAGATCTATATGTAGTTAAAATATACTTAACCACACACCATTTAAGGATTTTTTGCCAAAGGTTTACCATCTATAAGTTCGATGTTGTGAATGCTTTTAATACATGAAAATTAAAAGGAATCGTACCCTTTTTTCAAGCGCCACCACCATCTAGCAAGTAGAGCCAAATTAGCCGAGTCGAGAGAACCAACTCCTAGACCACCTTCATTTTTTGGCTTAGTGACAATATCCCACGCAACCTAATTTATCTTATTTTTATCTTCATCGTCTCCCCATAAAAAACCTCCTTCTAATCCCTTAAAGGATACTTAAAACATTTTTTGGAGCTTTAAAAAGTGAAAAGTAATATAAGGGAAGGCTATTGAGCACTAAATCAACAAGTGTAAGTCGACCGCTAAATAACAAGGATTTTGCTTTTCATTTAAAAAGCCTATCCTTCAATGTATCAACAATAGGACCCTAATTTTTTGCTAGCTTCATATTGGTTCCAACCGGGAGCAAAAGATAAGTAAAAGGATAGGAGGCGGGTTCGCATTTTAAAATTTTAGCAAGTCTTTCAACCTCAATGTTATCAACAACAATACGGTACCATACACCTTAATTTCATGTAAATTCACCTTTAAGTCGGACGAGAGGAAGAAGCAACGAAGTAACCTGTTGAGGTTAATAAATTTTATTTCAATCCAATCTCCTATGAAAGTAACATCATCCACATACATGAGATGAGAAAGAGAGGTACCCCTATTCGGTAGTATAATACCCCGAAAGTAATGAAGATCGCAAGCTGCTTCCATAGACACTTGAAGGCCCTCCATCACGATTATAAAGAGAAAATGGGACAAAGGATCACCTTGCCTAACACCTCTTCTAATATCAAACTCCATAGTAGGAGAACCATTGATCAAAACGGAATCCCTTCCCAAAGAAAGACCACCCATAATCCATCTTCTCCATTTCCATCTAAACCCCATCTGATCCATAACAGAATCCAAAAATTCCCAACTCAAAGAGTCAAAAGCTTTGTCAAAATCAACCTTAAAAAATCAAGGTTTTATTCTTCACTTTTTTCGACCAAGTGTAGACTTCATTTAGCAAGAGTGGACCATCCAAAATATCCCGACCCCTACATATATAGATTGCTCTGAATTGATAATTTTGTCGATCACACCTTTAAGCCGGTTCGCCAAATCTTTAGAAATCACTTTATAGAGACATCCCACAAGATTTATCGACCTATAATCCTTCAAGTTGATATGATCTCTAACTTTTGGGATTAAAGATATAAAAGAGGAGTTATTGATGGGTTTTAGGCATAACAAAAATAACTTAAAACTCTTAAGTGTACGTGCAACCTAAAACAATATCTATGTTTTCACTATTGAACCTATAACTATGAACATCAAAATAAGAACCTTAGGAACCCTAGGTAATTTTCAAAATTAATAAAGAATAAGGTTTAGGGTTACATAACTTTTAGTTGTTATAGTAAACAACCAGAAATCCTTTTGTTAATCTTTTGGAAGCAAGCACCATAAGTATCGTGCCTCTAATGGTTCACACCCAACACAAGCAAGAAGGAGATTATGGAGAGAAGAGGGAGGAGGGAATAATTTCAGCCTAACTCTCTAAAGGTATATGATTGGACAAAATTTCTAGGGGTTAGGTTCCTTATATAGTGCAACTTGGAAACCCTAGATAAGCCCAAAACCAATATAATAATATTATTTTGAATTGGTATTTTTTCAGCTTCCTAACTATCCTCTAAGGATAATTCCAGAAACCCTAAAGGCCTCTAGAAACCGTCCACCCCATGTGTGGAAGGTTCTGGAGCCTTTTTCTCAACTATTGAACAATTTCACTTTAGACCTTGTACTTTTAATTAATTCCATTAATCCCAAAATTAATTTCAATTAAAATCTGATTAATTATTAATTAAATATTACTATTTCTAATTTATATATTATTCACATAATATATTAATAAATTATTCATTTTAATTTATTAATCAAATAATAAATCAATCTCTCTCTCTCCAAAAACCATTCTGTCAAAATGTTAGGTTTGAGGGAAACCCAAAAGGATTGTGCTACTATCAATTCAAATTTATACCAGTTATAGTTATGGGCTAAGAAACCTAATCCACTAGTATCCCACTTGGATAAGTCTATAACTATAATTGTTAGTATAACTTCTAAAATGATCAGCAAATTATAGCTTCCAAAAGCCGTTGTCGAACTTTGACCTAGTCAGTTATGTGTCCTAAGATAAGTGATCATATAATCCTCCATTCTGCAAGATATCATTCGCACATGAGACATGGAACATAATCAATCTCATTGTCCAATACTTTGTTTCCCGATGTTGATTTGTAATGACATGGAACTTCTAATCGAACATATCAATTTAGTCCTGACCGGTCCCGACACTATAAGTCAATACCAAATCACCGAGGGGCCCAAAGATATCACTTTTCCTGTTAGGGAAAAAGCAACGAATAAACTTTGACTTATATGCTTGCATCATTTATTCATCAAATCATACACAACAATACTTTTTATAACATCAAGTTACTAATGCATTTACTTATCATCAATGCATAACTAACTTTTAAACCACAACTCATATATCTCCGTTTAAAGATTATAAGATATTATCCTCTCATAATTACTCATGATAAACTCCATGAAGTATTCTATGAGCGTACGTTAATCCAATACTTAAATCTCAATTTCTATGTACTCATGAACATTATAGCAATACTATCGTTATGTCTAAAACTCTTTAGACAATATACAAATCAATTCATGATGGTCTTAATTCACTACTTACTTCCAAGATTGCGAACGACTGTGGAGTTTGAATAATCAAATTATTCAGGAAGTAAAACATGCAAACATGAAACATAAGGACAAACAATTGACAAAAGGTAGTAAACAAACTCATAAATAATTCTCTATTATTTAATCACCAAAAGTCAATTACATTTACTTTGTTACAAGTTTCAAAATAACTATCTAACTACTAAGAATAATATCATCTTTCAGACCATTGCTCCTGACATGTTGAATGTGTTTTTCCCTACTCAGACCCTTTGTGAGTGGATATGAAGGATTCTCTTCAGATGATACCCTATTCACTGTGAGGCGACCTTCTTTTGCTCTATGACTGATAAAATGGTATTTTATGTCGATGTGTCTCGATCTTCCATGATCTATTGGTTCCTTTGTCAAGCCAACCGCTCCTTCATTATCACATAAAATTTCCATTGGCTTTTTGATGGTTGGCACAACTCCAAGATCCCCAATGAAGTTCTTTAACCAAGTTGTCTCCTTTGATGCTTTGCTTGAAGATATGCACTCTGATTCACATGTAGAATCAACCACTATCTCTTGATTGGAACTCTTCTAAGTAATCACTCCTCCATTTAAGGTAAAAACCCAACCAGATTGAGAACGAAAGTTGTCTTTTTCTATTTGAAAGTTGTTGTCACCATACCTAGTTACTCTCAATGTATCACTGCCACCAAGTACTAAGAACCAGTCCTTAGTCCTTTGTAGATACTTGAGAATATTCTTAACTGCTATGCAATGAGCTTTACATGGATTTCCCTGATAACGACTGGCCATGCTCAAAGCAAAGGACACATCAGGACGAGTACATGACATAACATACATGATAGACCCAACGGCAAAAGCGTATGGAACTCTACTCATTTCTGCTATCTCTACACCAGTACTCAGACTCTGATTCTTACTCGGTTTGGTATTACTTTGGATAGGCAGTTCTCCTTTCTTGGAGCTTTCCATACTAAAATGTTTTAGCACCTTTTCCATACTACGTTGTAGTTTGATCATTTGAAACATTTTAGATATTTTTTATTTGGTGATTATTAATAATAAGTTGTTATGTTTATTCATATTATCTACGTTCCTTCTTTTGCATGTTTAGAACCATTTTTTGAATAATATTTAATTCTTCAAACTTCCACAATCAGTCCTACTCTTGGGAGATAGTAGTGAATTAAGATTGTCATGTAGTATTGGTAGATAGTTCATAGGGATGAACATTGCAAAGCCCCGCGGTTAATACCGATTAGTACTTGAAAATGAAGATTTTAAGTATTGGATTAACCACACTTAAATATTACTTCATGGATCATTACATAAGTAAATTATGATGAATAAATGTCTTATTCTTCAAATGGAGACACTTGAGGTTTTGTTCTACAATCTGTCGTGTCTTGGTTTTTTCCAAACGTAGTCCATAACTTGCAGCCATACATGGTTTGACTAGATATCACATGAGGAATAACACTAACCTATGTAGTCAAATTTTAGTTGATCCTTTTTCCTGAAATAAGGAAGTGAATATCTTTGGGCCCCTCGATGATTTGGTGTTGACAACAAATGCTTGGCCAAGCTAAGACTGAGTTTATTTTATTTGATAGTCAGTCTGAAGGTCACCACAAGTCAGTATCTAGAAACATAATCTTAAACCATGAGATTGACCATATATCTATGTCTCTAGTTCATATTAGGATATCATGAAGATTAAAGGAATTTGAAGTTATCAATCTTAGGGTTGTTTATAGCAAAGTTGTTATAATTCTAGTTGCATTGGACTGCCACTCACTATTGTCTTTAGTAAGTATTAGTTCGGTCAATTGTTGATGTCTAAGTGCAAGTGGGAGATGATGTAGATTGGTGCCTATATCCATAACAATCCCATTAATATTACTATAAATAACAATGTCCTTTTGGGTTACACGCAAGAACAAAATAAAGTAGAATTGAAAAGATATTTATACGAGGGACTTGTTTTGTTAATTAATTAATAGTTTAATTAATTAATTAGAAAATAAAGGAATGTGGAATATTCTAGAATGATTGAAATTCCATAGATATTTATTATGGTATTTTATAATTATCTTTAGGGTTTCAGAAGGATCCCAATATAGATGACAAACGCGGAATTGAAGAATCAATGCATAATCGATAAGACCCGATTTAAAGTTTAAGCATAGTTTGTATAGATAATCAGGAAAGTACAAAAATTATAGAAACATGTGGTTGCTTACTACATTATTCTCTCTCTCTCTCTAGAACCACTCTCTAGATATCTATACAATGAGATCTCTCTCAACCTATATAATGATACTAAGACTTGTATTTACAGGCTAGCTCAATCCAAAAACCCATACCACTAGGGGTGAGCCAAGACACCATCCAATGAACAACTTTGCACCCTAAGATTCTCCCCCTCAAAGCTTTGAATCGATGACCCAACTTCAATCTCCAAAAATGAGCAACAAGCGAACGAGAACTCAAACGTGACAAATGTAGAACCAACCAACAAATCTTCGAATCTTCAATGGTCTTCTAGTAGAACCAACCAACAAATCTTTGAACTTTCATTATCAAAGTTTTCTTAGATCTGAAAGTGCCGATTCTCTTAATGGTCCATAGGAGATTCGAATGCGAATGCATTCGAACGCTGAATATGAATAGTAACTCCTTAATGGTTAAGTAGCGAAAGTTTGTTATGAAGTGTCGAAAATCTGAACTTTCGCCATGAGGTGTCGAAAATGAACTTTCACTATCTGGTGTCAAAAAATGAATTGTTATCTAGGCTTTAAAGTTTTGACACTTCATAAAAAAAATAGTACTTTTGACATCACGTCTTCAAAGTTTAGACCCCCAAGACTTCATATTTTCGATAGTTAGGACTTCAAAATTTTGACTCCCAAAACCTCTAAGAGCAAACTAAAACACAATATTTTTGGTTTTTTGAGTTTTTCTGAGGCTTTAAACAAAAATTCGAACAAAACAAAAATCACCACCTATATAAAGAGGGCTCCAAATAAGGTTTTGACACTTGTGAAAATACCTTTCAACTACAAAAGTTTGGAACCCTCAAAATCCTAAAGAATCTCGAAGTGCAGTTCCCACGACGTTGCACCTTGATCGCCACATCGTGGTCAGTCGCATAATTGAGATTTCAATTTGGTTTGCATGTCACATTTCGAGGATTGCTTAGATTTGCTTCTATTTGGTTTCTTGGGTGTGATTACCGAAGAGTAACTCTCTGTTAGGTTCTCTAGTCCAATAAACTGGCTTGTTAAAAGAAGAAAGCCACAAAGAAATCCTAGGAATATTTTCTCTTCATTATGTCCTAATGAGTTGCATAGATTGTTGAGTTAGATCTATTATTTTTGAGTCTATTATATCAGAATTTTTATTTCTGTTACCCATTGTTTTGGTATTTGACTAGGCTCTAAACCCATCATAAAATATTTATAAACTAATAGATGAAGATACAGTGTAACAGCGCAAATTTTCATTTAAAAATCTCATTTATCTCAGTAACTGTAACGACCCAATTTTCTCGTCCAAAAATTTCGTTTTTAAAACATTACTTTAGAAAACATTAATAATTAAAAACATTGTTTGATCAAACCACATCACAACGTAAACCATGTCTAAAAGCCAAATCATACAACCAATCGAAATATCAGAGTATAAATCAAAGAGGAATCTCATAAGTGCGGAAACCAATGTGTGTGTATGATGTGCCGCTACCGCGCCAGCTCCTTCCCCTTCGATGAAGAGGTACCTGAAACCAAAACTGTAAACTGTAAGCACAAAGCTTAGTGAGTTCCCCCATAATACCTCATACCATGCAAGCATATAACATACAACATTCAGCTAGGAGTTACGGGCCTCGCCCACATTCGTGAAGATACGGGCCCTGCCCACACTTTGCTAGCTGGGAGATACGGGCCTCGCCCACACTCGTGAAGATACGGGCCCTGCCCACACTTCGCTAGCCGGGAGATACGGGCCTCGCCCACACTCTACTATTTGGGAGAAACGGGCCTAGCCCACACTCCACTCTCGGAGAGATACGGGCCTTGCCCACACTCAACCGCTAACTCATAATATACAAGTATCACACAAACAACAAGTATAGACAACTCTATCATACCGACACATATATCATAATTAACTAAACCAAGAGATACGGGCTTGGCCCACACTCTAGTGCTAACATCTCGTCTACACGGGTCGGCCTTGGTGCCTTAGACCCGTTCCTACTGGAAAGAAACTCACCTCGAAATAGCTGCTGGTCTGTGTGGGAATTGATTGTCTACTGCTGCTGCTGCTCCGGAAATCCTCCGGCTGTAATTCCCACAAAACACTCAATCAAATACCACTAACTGACCCTCGGGTAAATTGACCATTTTACCCTTGATCAGGTTAAAAGTCAAAGCCATAGTCATCTTTCAGTTGACCCGACTCGCCGAGTTGGCTCTCCAACTCGCCGAGTCCTTATCCAATCAATTGTCCTGCAACCCATCTCTACTCGTCGAGTTGGGCGTTGAATCGACGAGTTCTCCTTCTAAACTGATATCCAAGTCCTTCATCCTACTCGCCGAGTTGTATGAACAACTCGCCGAGTTCATCTTCATCCGATGAACAATTTATGCTGTGACTCGCCAAGTTGTATGAACAGCTCGTCGAGTCTGTTCTTGATCTAAGAAGATTGCCTTGAACTCGCCGAGTCAGGGCGTTGACTCGCCGAGTTCCTTCATGGGTGAGTTCAGCTACCAACTCACCGAGTCCACCCAGGACTCACTACTCAACTCGACACAACGAAAAGGGGACAAACTCGGAGACTCGCGACCAGACTCGCCGAGTCTGCTTCATGCAAAAGCCATATACGCGATTTTGCTCGAATCCAGTCCATGCCATTCATAGATCTGGGCTCCTAGGGCCTGGTTTACACGTAAAGTTTCCAACTTTACATGTAGATCATCACCAATAAAGATTCTAAGGCTCAAAGTGCACCAAAAGGGGTAGATCTAGGGCTTGTGTGCAATATGACTCCATAAAGGCAGTAGACCCAAGCTCCAGGGACTGAATAGGGTCTAGATCTAAAGGATAACAACTTGAATCAACCAATAATGAACAACCAAGCTTGGGACATGGTTCAAGAAGGACTTTAATGGAGTAATAAGCATAGAAACAGAGGGAAAACGAGTTATACCTTAAAGAAATTACTGAGAGAACACGAAGATGCTTGGCTTCCTTCCCTTCCTCTTGATCTACTCCTCTTCCTTCTCAAAATCTTCAAGGAAACACACTAAAAAGCCTCAAACTCACAAAAACAAGGGCTAGAATGTATGGAGAGCTTCTGAGGGTGAAGGGGGCGGAGTTGGGGCGCCAAGGGTCGTTTAAATAGGGTGCAAACCCTTGGAAATTAGGGTTTCATCAAACAGCGGACTCGCCGAGTCGCCAACTTAACCGCGTCCCAAGTCTCGTCTCTACTTGGCGAGTCGGGCCTCCAACTCGCCGAGTCCAAGGCCAATAATACAAAATACTCAGATAAATCTTACATACCAGGAACCAGGTGCTACAAATCTCCCCCACTTATTTTAGACTTCGTCCTCGAAGTCTGCTGCTCGATCCTGAAACAGCTCGGGGTAATGCTCCATGATCTCTTCCATCGGCTCCCAAGTCCACTCCAATCCCTTCCGGTGCTGCCATTGCACCTTCACGAGTTCCACTCGCTTGTTCCTCAAATCCTTCGACTTCCTGTCGAGGATTGCGACTGGGCGCTCAAAGTAATTCAGGCTGTCATCAACCTGTATATCCTCTATCGGCACAACTGCTGAATCGTCCACTAGGCACTTCCGTAGCTGAGAAACATGGAAAGTGCTATGGATCTGGCTGAGCTCGACTGGCAGATCCAGCCTATAAGCCACCTTGCCCACCCGGGCTACAACCCTGAACGGTCCGATGAATCTGGGGCCCAACTTGCCCCGCTTCCTGAATCGAATGACGCCTTTCCAAGGCGACACCTTCAGGAGAACCATATCCCCGACTTGGAACTCCAAGTCGGATTGATGCTTGTCGGCGTAACTTTTCTGTCGACTCTGAGCAGTCTGAAGCCTACTCTGAACCTGCTGGATCCTCTCGGTCGTCTTGAGCACCACCTCGGTGCTCCCCATGACCCTCTGGCCAACCTCCCCCCAGCATATCGGGGTCCTGCACCTCCGACCTTACAACAACTCGAATGGAGGGCGGTCAATACTCGCGTGGTAGCTGTTGTTGTATGAGAACTCTGCCAAGGGAAGATAGGTATCCCAACTACCACCGAAATCTAGCACGCATGCCCGCAACATATCGTCCAAAGTTTGGATGCTCCGCTCGCTCTGACCATCCATCTGCGGGTGAAAGGCGGTGCTAAAATGCAGACGAGTGCCCAACTCCTCATGAAACCTCTTCCAAAACCTGGAAGTGAACCACACATCTCGATCTGATATCACTGACACTGGCACCCCGTGCCGCGCTACTATCTCCCTGATGTAGATATCGTCCAGCTTTTTGGCCGCGATGCTCTCCTGGATCGGAATAAAATGTGTGCTCTTGGTCAATCGATCCACAAAGACCCAAATCGAATCTACTCCACGCCCAGTCCTGGGAAGCTTCGTGATAAAATCCATCGTGATATCTTCCCATTTCTACAGTGGAATATCCAACGGCTGCATCTTACCATGCGGCCTCTGATGTTCGGCCTTGACCTTCCTGCAGGTCAAGCACCGCTCGACGTACCACGCCACATCCCGCTTTATGCAGGGCCATCAATAGTCTAGGTGAAGATCCCGGTACATCTTCGTCGCCCCTGGATGAATGGAGAATCGGGATTTGTGCGCCTCTTCCATCAAGATCTGGCGCGCGCCTCCATGATATGGCACCCACACCTTATGGTGTAGTGTCAACAACCCCGGCTATCATAATCGAAAGAGATGACTTGACCCACTATTCGCTCACTCTTCCGATGCTCCTCCTTCATAGCCTCCTGTTGAGCCTCCCGGATCTGCTCCAACAGGGGAGTCACCACAATCATCTTCATACAAATATCCCTGATCGGCACCGCCTTGCGGCTAAGCGCATCGGCCACCACATTGGCCTTACCTGGGTGGTAAAGGATCTCACAATCATAATCCTTCACCACGTCCAACCACCGACGCTGCCTCATGTTCAGATTCGGCTGATCCATGAGGTACCTCAAACTCTTGTGGTCCGTGTAGATGGTACATCGAACCCCGTAGAGGTAATGCCGCCAAATCTTGAGGGCAAAAACCACCGCCCCCAACTCCAAATCATGCGTCGGGTAGTTCACTTCGTGAGGCTTGAGCTGCCTCGAAGCGTAGACAATGACATGCCCCCTCTGCATCAGTACCGCACCCAACCCTGAAATGGACGCGTCACAGTAAACCACAAAATCCTCTACGCCCTCTGGCAGGGCTAAGATTGGCGCCTCGCACAATCTCTATCTCAGCGTCTCAAACACAGCCTGCTGCTCGGGTCCCCACCGAAAGACTACGGCTTTCTTCGCCAGCCGTGTCTGGGGTATGGCTATCTTGGAGAAGTCCTGAATGAATCTCCGATAATAGCCTGCTAATCCCAGGAAACTCTGAATCTCAGATGGAGACTTCGGAACCTCCCATCTCATCACGGACTCGACCTTGGCCGGATCGACCAGAATCCCGTTCTGGTTGACAAGGTGTCCAAGAAATTGCACCTCCCACAACCAAAACTCGCACTTGGAGAACTTGGCATACAAGCTCTCCCTCCTCAGGGTCTCCAAAACTTCTCTCATATGCTCTTTATGCTCCTCCTATGTCTTGGAATAAACCAAGATGTCGTCAATGAAAACTATCACAGACCGATCCAACATCGGCCTGCACACGCGGTTCATGAGGTCCATGAACGCGGCAGGAGCATTGGTGAGCCCAAACGGCATCACCACGAACTCGTAGTGGCCATAGCGCGTCCGAAACGTGGTGTTCTGCACATCCTCCTCTCTGACCCTCATATGATGGTATCCCGAACGCAAATCGATCTTGGAAAACCAAGACGCTCCCTGAAGCTGGTCAAAGAGATCATCAATCCTCGGGAGTGGGTAACGGTTCTTCACCGTTACCTTATTCAGCTCCCGATAGTCTACGCACATCCGGTGCGACCCATCCTTCTTCTTCACAAACAGGATTGGGGCTCCCCAGGGTGAACTGCTCGGACGAATAAATCCCTTGTCTAGCAGCTCCTGCAGCTACGTAGACAACTCCTGCATCTCAGGAGGAGCCAACCGATACGGTGCCTTGGCTATCAGAGCCGCACCAGGAATGAGGTTAATCCTGAACTCCACCTGTCGCTCCGGAGGTATCCCAGGAAGCTCCTCTGGGTAAACATCCGCGAAATCTCGAACCACCGGAACCTCGCTCACTGTCGCCTTACCCGCCTCTCGGGTATCCATCACATAGGTGACATATCCTACGCATCCCTGCTGAAGATAGCGTCTAGCCCTCGCTGCTGAACATACAGTGGGTCCGCAATGTGGCCTCTCACCATGAATCACTAACTCTCCCCCACCTGGGGTCCTGACTCGAATTAGTTGCTGTGCGCAGTCTATCACCGCCCCATTAGGGCTCAAATAATCCATGCCTATAATCACCTTGTTCCCGCGCAACGGAATGGGAACCAAGTCTACTAAATAGCGCTCCTCAAACAAACGCAATACGCAATCCCGAAACACCATCGATGCTCACACCGATCGATCATCAACAATCTCTACCTCTAAAGGGCAATCCAATATGCCTGAAGACTCAGGAAACTTCTCGCTAAGCGCAAGGGAAACAAATGATTGGGAGGCACCCGAGTCGAACAACACCTGAACTGGGATGCCGTTCACATGGAACGATCCTAATGCATACATATACACACAGAGCACATATCGATATCATCACATCATAAAATAAAGTAGAGGGAAAGAATCATACCCGTCACCACGTCGGGTGCGGCGCGTGCCTCCTCGGTAGTCAGCTGAAATTCCCGGCTCCTCACCACCGGAGCCTCTGCCTTGCCTTGCCGGCCATTAGTGATCCGCAAGGTCGCTGGAGCTGGCGCCTTTACTGGCGCCGATGCTGTCAACTGGGGGCAATTGGCCTTCTTGTGGCCCCTCTGGTTGCAGTGAAAACACAACAACTCCGATGTCTGAATAGCCGAAACTGGAGTAGTACAATCCCTGCTAAAGTGCCCTGCCTTGCCGCACTTGTAGTAGCCTGCTGATCCCATCCTACATGCTCCCTCATGCGTCCTGCCGCATTTCCCGCAGCGGCCAGGTCCCCCTTGGCGTTTCGGCCTCCCATCTGATCCCCTGGGCTTCTTCCCTGAAGCCCCAAACACCTGCCCTGCCTCTGCTTTCCTCTTCCGTATGTGCTCTAAATCAATCTCCCTTTCCCTTTCCCTGGCAATCTTGGACTCCACGGTAGGGCAAGCTGAAAAGCTAACATGCTCCCGGATGTCAGTCCGTAGCATGTCATGATAACGGGTCGTCCTTATATCCTCATCACCCGCATACTAGGGCACCAACAACGCCCTCTCCTGGAACTTGGCGGTGATCTACGCCACAGTCTTCGTCGTCTGCCTCATGTCCAAAAACTCCCTGGCCAGCTGCTGAAGCTCGACAGCCGGTGCAAACTCTGCCCTGAATCTGGTCACAAAATCCGACCAAGTCATAGCCTCGATCGCTGAGGCTCCCAACGAGTCACCCACTGACTCCCACCAGTCTTGAGCTCGGTCTCGTAAACACCCTGCTGCATACCTCACCTTCGACCCCTCGGGGTAGAAGCTAGTCAACTGTGCAGACTCGATGTCTGCAATCCATCGTCTGACGGCAATGGGGTCTTTCACCCCATGGAAATCCGGCGCACCACTGCCCCTGAAGTCCTTAAAGGACGGTGTGCAAGATCCCGACTGGCCAGATGCCATGTCGCTCCTGAATGCCCGAAGGCGATCTTCCATCAACTCGATGATCCCCTCTTTGATCGACCCGACGATAATGGGGGTCGACTCAAGGATACCCCTGGTGATCTCTGACGCGATGAACTCGCGTAGTCCCTCATCTACTAGCTTGGAACCTGATCCTGAACCTGACCCCTCTCCTGAACCGCCATCTATCGGCCTCGATCGTAGTACCACCATTCTGCAATACATAATAACAATCATTAGTGATACTGATACTTCTTGAGGGATCACAACTACTTACAAGTTCCCTGGTCTTATCTTGGCATTCCTTGGTTCGGGTACGGATCCTCTACTTTAAGTAGTATGGGCCCATACTACCTTCCACATCTATCCATACCTTCTTCAAGGACTGCCTCGACTCCACAAGATTCCTTCCACTACTGCTGATTACCGCTGTACTCATCCTAGGATTGCCCTAGGAAATCTCAGGCTCCACCCTACCAGGTCCTCAGCTGCTGAAGGCCTTCTAGTAATGCCAATTAACCATTACCTGAATACCATCACGTGGGGTGAGGCTCGGATAATCCTTCGAGTAACAGACTCGTCCCTACAATGGTTAGACTCAAACAAGAGTTGCGCAATAAGGCCAAATCCAACACTCTAAGATTATTCAATCCTGATCACATGTGACGTGACGTATTCACCTAATGGCTAACTCCCACCACTAGGAGTCCCATAAAGCACAAAGCAAGCAACATTCGAACTAAGGGAACAATCTGAAGCAAATCCGCTCTCATAGAGAGAAACTGATCTAGCATACAGAGCTAAACTCATACTATCTGGCATAACCTAACATGCTATCCTACTGCTGTCTACTCGATTCTAGCATGCAATTTTCATACACTGAAGCACATAAAGCAGGCACATAAGGCATCACTACTAGATCCTTATTCCTATTCTAGCATGTTGTTCTACTGAAACTGATAAACACAACATAAGCTTGTATGGGTACTTTGGGGAATACTTACTTGAGCTTGGCCAGTTGCACACATCACACACTTCGTTTCTTCTTAAAATACTTTACTTAACCTTTTAGAAAACATTTTCTTTTTCAGAATCTTTTGACCCCTCGATTTGAGTTCAGATACCCCCGAAGGTGTGTCCGAATCCCTCAAACCAGGGCTCTGATACCAACTTGTGACGACCCAATTTTCTCGACCAAAAATTTCGTTTTTAAAACATTACTTTAGAAAACATTAATAATTAAAAACATTGTTTGATCAAACCACATCACAACGTAAACCATGTCTAAAAGCCAAATCATACAGCCAATCGAAATATCAGAGTATAAATCCAAAAGGAATCTCGTAAGTGCGGAAACCAGTGTGTGTGTATGATGTGCCGCTACCGTGCCAACTCCTTCCCCTTTGATGAAGAGGTACCTGAAACCAAAACTGTAAACTGTAAGCACAAAGCTTAGTGAGTTCCCCCATAATACCTCATACCATGCAAGCATATAACATACAACATTCAGCTAGGAGTTACGGGCCTCGCCCACACTCGTGAAGATACGGGCCCTGCCCACACTTCGCTGGCCGGGAGATACGGGCCTCGCCCACACTTGTGAAGATAGGGGCCCTGCCCACACTTCGCTAGCCGGGAGATACGGGCCTCGCCCACACTCTACTATTTGGGAGATACGGGCCTAGCCCACACTCCACTCTCGGGAAGATACGGGCTTTGCCCACACTCAACCGCTAACTCATAATATACAAGTATCACACAGACAACAAGTATAGACAACTCTATCATACCGACACATATATCACAATTAACTAAACCAAGAGATACGGGCTCGGCCCACACTCTAGTGCTAACATCTCGTCTACACGGGTCGGCCTTGGTGCCTTAGACCCGTTCCTACTGGAAGGAAACTCACCTCGAAATAGCTGCTGGTCTGTGTGGGAATTGACTGTCTGCTGCTACTGCTGCTCCGGAAATCCTCTGGCTATAATTCCCACAAAACACTCAATCAAAAACCACTAACTGACCCTCGGGTAAATTGACCATTTTACCATTGATCAGGTTAAAAGTCAAAGGCAGAGTCATCTTTCAGTTGACCCAACTCGCCTAGTTGGCTCCCCAACTCGCCGATTCCTTATCCAATCAATTGTCCTGCAACCCGTCTCTACTCGTCAAGTTGGGCGTTGACTCGACGAGTTCTCCTTCTAAACTGATATCCAAGTCCTTCATCCTACTCGCCGAGTTGTATGAACAACTCGCCGAGTTCATCTTCATCCGATGAACAATTTATGCTGTGACTCGTCGAGTTGTATGAACAGCTCGCCGAATCTGCTCTTAATCTAAGAAGATTGCCTTGAACTCACCGAGTCAGGGCGTTGACTCTTCGAGTTCCTTCATGGGTGAGTTTGGCTACCAACTCACAGAGTCCACCCAGGACTCACTACTCAACTCGTCACAACGAAAAGGGGACAAACTCGGAGACTCGCGACCAGACTCGCTGAGTCTGCTTCATGCAAAAGCCATATACGCGATTTTGCTCGAATCCAGTCCATGCCATTCATAGATCTGGGCTCCTAGGGCCTGGTTTACACGTAAAGTTTCCAACTTTACGTGTAGATCATCACCAATAAAGGTTCTAAGGCTCAAAGTGCACCAAAAGGGGTAGATCTAGGGCTTGTGTGCAATATGACTCCATAAAGGCAGTAGATCCAAGCTCCAGGGACTGAATAAGGTCTATATCTAAAGGCTAACAACTTGAATCAACCAACAATGCACAACCAAGCTTGGTACATGGTTCAAGAAGGACATTAATGGAACAATAAGCATAGAAACAGAGGGAAAACGAGTTATACCTCAAAGAAATTACTGAGAGAACACGAAGATGCTTGGCTTCCTTCCCTTCCTCTTGATATACTCCTCTTCCTTCTCAAAATCTTCAAGGATACACACTAAAAAGCCTCAAACTCACAAGAACAAGGGCTAGAATGTATGGAGAGCTTCTGAGGGTGAAGGGGGCGGAGTTGGGGCGCAAATGGTCATTTAAATAGGATGCAAACCCTTGGAAATTAGGGTTTCATCAGACAGCGCGGACTCGCCGAGTCGCCAACTTAACCGCATCCCAAGTCTCGTCTCTACTCGGCGAGTCGGGCCTCCAACTCGCCGAGTCCAAGGCCAATAATACAAAATACTCAGATAAATCTTACATACCAGGAACCAGGTGCTACATTAACACCATCACGAAATCCCATGAATATCGAATTATCAAAAACACATGTTCATAAATTGTTTAAAACACAATCCAAGATTCTCCAAAACATATCTCCAACTCGTGTGTACAATCAAGTCGGCGCCTTTCCGTGATCTTGAGAAGTACCTGAAGCACAAAGCACATAACACGTTAAGCACGAAGCTTAGTGAGTTCCCCAAAATACCACACACATATTCTTAACCTCTCATGGCTATACTTGAATAAGACCCTCCAATAATGTGTCTCAGTGGAACCCTCCGGTCCCACAACTCAGGTGGACCCTCTGGTCCTAACTCAGTAAGCTGAGTATAATACACAACATAAATCACAAAGACATAATGCAGGATATCACAATACTCAATATAAGCACATAAGACCCTTCGGTCACACACAAAAATTACCACTCTAGGTAAGTATAGTGAGAAGACTCACCTCGTAAGCTAGCAAGCGAATAAGCCTCATACACGAATCTCCGAACTAACCTTCGCCTAACACATAGGATAATTATCTCTAATTAACACTTAAATCTCGACTCTAAATAAACTAAGTTAATTCTCTCTCAATTCTTGGAATGGGTAAAAGACCATTTTACCCTCTATGGTCCCCATATTCCCTGTCTTGACCAAACCTTAAAGTCAACAGAAGTCAACATCGAGTCAATGGTCCATGTTGACTCGACTCGCCGAGTACATCTATGTGACTCATCGAGTCCCCTCGTTTCCTCTGAAATGTCGCGAAAATCTAACTTAACTTGTCAAGTTGTCTCATTAACTCGCCGGGTTACATATGTCCAGACTCATCGGGGAAAAACCTAGCTAACTCGTTGAGTCAGCTCATTGACTCGGCGAGTCCATTCATTCTATATTCTTATTCAGACGTTTTAAGGTAGATCTACCACTCTAAACTCTAGATCTAGCCTCCCAAGGCTCGAATGTCACGTAAAGTTGTAAACTTCTACGTTCATGCATGGCATATTAGGCTGGTAATGCCAATACAAACTCCAACAAGGGTTAGATGCATAAGAGCTTGTCTCTAGCTCAATAAAGCTCGAATCTTTGGGCTCCTAAATCCTCCTACAGTCCATATCTAAGGTTTCAACCTCATGATATGCTCAAACAACTCATTGTCAAAAGATGGATGGGAGAAAACCCTAAAAACCTCCCTAAACTAAGATCTCACAAAGGAAAGGTCAAGGTAGAAGCTTTTTACCTTTTCAATGAAGCTAATCACTGAAGAACTCTGGATCTATCGCCCCTCCTTGATCAAACACACCAAGCTCTCCAAATCTCCTTCCAAAGATGCACAAAACCACTAAATTTAACCTCTCTCTCTCTCTCTCTCTCCCAAATCAATATGATCGATTAGGGTTTCACATAGGGGAGTTGGGTGGGTGGTGAGGTAGAAATGAGGGCTTAAGGTACTTTAAATAGGACACAAACCATGGAGAATTAGGGTTTCCTCACACATTGCCAACTCGCCGAGTCAGTCTCTCCAACTTGTAGAGTGGGTAGTAAAACCCACGTGGTCAAATCTATCTCTACTCGACGAGTTGATGCCCCACTAGAATCAGACTTCGCCCTCGAAGTCATGCTCCAGAAATAACTCTAGGTACTGCTCGCGCATCTCGGACTCCGTAATTCTAAAAATAAATATATAAATAGTATGATTATATGTATTATAATCTTATGAACAAGTTTATATGTATGGTTAGGTGTTAGTGGTATTTTGTTAAATACCCATCATGTACTAGATAAAAATAAAGTATGTGGATATGTTTCAGTATTAATGGTATTGTGTTGAATACCTACATCTTAGTGGATGAAGATATAGATTAATTACGTAATGAATTAATTGCATATTGGTAGTATAAGATCTCTTAATGAGATGATGAGGTAGAGTGTTATGAGACATGTGATGTGTAAGACTATGGGGAAACCATAGAATCCACATGAAATATTATGAGAAGAGTAGAAAGATGCTTCCTACGGTAATGTAAAAAGATGTTTCCTAGGAATGTAGAAAGATGATTCATTTGGGAATAAGATTATGATTCCCGTAGGAATGTATATAGATGATTCGTTTAGTAATAAGAGTTATGTTTGTCAGAGAAGATTGAGAAAGGTTTCCATGAATGGAACAAGGTACAAGGGTTTTTTTTAGAGAACCTTGATAAGTAATCCGTTACAGATTAAGGGTAGAGGATCCATAAGGGAACGTTGGAATCCACGAGGGATTCAAGAAAAGAAAAGTGGTTAAAGGATCCAACGTGGGATCAAAGTGAGGGGACTAAGTCTGGATTATTGTAAACCGGTAAGGTTAGATTTATGTTGTCCCTCTATTAGAAAGTAAATAAAAAAACACGCAAAACCAAAAGCACACAAGAAACAATATTTATGTTGTTCGGGCAATGTGATCTACATCCACAGGCAGGAAGGCACACAATCTGCCATGCAATAGCTTATGGAATCTTCAACATCAAGGGCATCGACCATGAGCATCATCGAAGAGCGTTGTCCATGAGAATCATTGTTGTGCATCTTTCTTGGGAATCATCGATGAGATCTTCCATGAGCATCATTGATGTGCATCTTCCATGAGCATCATCGATAAGATCATCCATGAGCATCATCGATGGGATCTTCCATGCGCATCATCGATGAGCATCTTCCATGAGCATCATTAATGAGAATCTTCCATGATCATCGTAGCAAAGTGGCTCATCAAGGGATACCATGGCACTTCAAGGGACATATATGGCACACCTTGCACTAGGATGGTGCATCAATGATCCAATGTGCTCCATTCCTTTCCCAGGTGCTCCATAACCCCTTTTAGAAGATCCGTTCCTTTTTCATGTGATCCATTCCTTTTTCTAATGATTTATTCCCTTCTCAAATGATCCATTCCTTTGTCACATGATCCATGAACTCCAAGTTATCCATTGAGTTCCAAGTGCTCCATTGAACTAAATTTCTCCATGAGAATGCTCCAAATGCTCAAGTTACGTTTGACAATATCCACCTTGACTTGAGTACACTCTGAACTCCACCTCAAACAAGAACTTCATCTCCCTTCCTTCCATCAATCCCCGAAGGGTCCTAACTCCTACGAACATCAATCAAGTCCAAGCAAAGCTTAAACTTCTCCATAGGCAACGACTTTGTTAACATATATGTTTGGTTCACCTTGATATCAATCTTCAGTATAAAGAACTTCTATGTTTATAGAATGTCACAAATAAAATTCAACCTGACATCAATGTGCTTTGTCTTCTCATGATACGTAGGATTCTTTGCAAGATTCAGTGCACTCTACTATCACAGTACAAGATAGGCTTCTCCACTTTTAGACAAAGACTCTGAATATACCCGTGTAACCATATTTCTTCCTTTATTCCTTTAGTCACACACATGTACTTTGACTTTGTTGTAAACAAAGCAACAATATCTTATAACATTGACTTCCAATTGATGGCACATCCGAACAAAGTGAAAATATAACACATATGTGATTTGTGAATCAAAAAATCACTTCAAGGTACGAGTCTTCATATCTATCCAGGTCACTATTTGTATTAGCTCTATATACCAAGCAAACATCTGTCATTTCCTTCAAGTATCGCATGTTCCACTTTCCCGTTTCCCAATGTGCTTTCCATGGATTACTCATTAACCTACTTACTACACTGACTGAATAAGCCAAATCAAGTCTAGTACAGACCATTACATACTGAGAATTCCAACAACACTAGAGTATTGAACCCTGCTCTTATACTTCCTTTCCTTATTAGTTGTGGGTATAGTACCTGGACCAAGTAAAAGTAAACCGCCAAAGAAGTACCAATCGGATTGGACTGATCCATGTAGAATGACTGAAATACTTTCTCAATGTACTTTTGTTGAGAAATACACAACCTCCCCGATCTTCTATCCCATTCGAATCTCCATTCCAATTATATTCTTTGTAGCTCCCAAATCCTTCATTTCAAACTCATACTTCAGGGTCGCCTTCAAGTCATTTATTTCAGCCATGCCATTGTCTTCAATGAGCATGTCATAAACATATAACAACAAATATATGTAGGAATCATCTGAAAATTCCTTTGAGAAAACACACTTGTTAAACTAGTTACCGATGTAGCCATGCAAGATCATGAATGAATCAAATCCCTCGTACCATTGCCTTGGAGACTGCTTCAAACAATACATGGATTTCTTCAACAAATGTACATGATCCTTATTAGAATCAAGGAACCCTTCTAGTTGGGAGATATAAATCTTATCTTCTAAGCTTCCATGAAGAAATGAAGTTTTCACATCAAGTTGTTCAAGCTCCAGATTAAATACACTCACCATGGACAAAAGAACCTAAATTGTATTATGCTTCATGAACGGTGACAACACCTCGTGATAATAAATTCCTTCTTTATAATAAAATCCCCTCATCACAACCTTTCCTTGAACCTGACTGTTTCAGCTCCCAAAATCTCTTCCTTCTTATTAATGATCCATTTTCATCCCATTGGTTTTGCTCCCTTTGGTAATGGAACAATATTCCATGTTTCATTATTCTCCAATGATTGCATTTATTTATTCATATCCATTAACCAGTTAGTTGCTTCTTTACTCACTACTACCTCTTTATATGATTGAGGATCTTCAGTCTGAATGTCTTATACAATTTCCAAAGAAAATACAATGGGTTCGGGTTCACATGAATTGAAACATCCCACATATCTATCAGGTTGTCAAATAACAATCTTTAGTCTTCTCCTTGTTATAGTTTCTGACCCATCATCCATTTTGACATCAACATTATTAGACGAATATCCAATGTTGTTCTTAGATTTCATCTTGTCTAGGTTGTTCATTGTCGCCTTGCTGTTGATCACTTATCACAACTCTGTCTGGAGTTTGTGATGCAAAATCTACCTTATGGATAGAACCTTGATCTTTTTTTCCTGCTTGACTTGTATCTGTTGGATTAATGTCTAAGTGCATAACTATTTTGGTATGTACTTGACCCATTTGTGAGCATGGTCCTTTTGGGTTGCCTTCACACTGGTGACTAGACATGATGATTGTTGAGGAGAGAGGCTGGTTTATTGTTAAGAATAATAAATTAGGGTATAAATATGATTTGTTAATATATTATATGAATAATATATTAATTTGGAATCATATTATTAATTAGTATTTAATTAGAAATTAATTTAGAATTAATTTTGGGATTAAAGGAACTGACTGAAAGTGCAGGGGCTATTTTGTAATTATTCAGTAGTTGAGGCTTGGGCCATTGGATCACCTTTATTAAGGCTTGAACGAAAATCCTAGAAGGATCTAGGAGTTTTTGTCCAAGGGATTAAGGAAAGGAGTCCATGGACTTGCTTAGGACCTAAGCTAAGGGATTACGGTTTACACCTTGAAACCCTAGTTAGCCTTAAGTATAAATAGCACCCTAAGGCACTAAGATTTCGACCAAGCCTTGGGAAACCCTAAAAGGGACAAAATCTAGGGCAAGATACCCTTCTCTCCTCTCTCCCATATTCATCCTTTCACCTAGTATGTTTGTGAGCCATTAGAGGTACTACACTTGTGGTACTTGCTTTCAAGAGCTAAGGAAATTCAAGGAACTAGTTGTTATTACTATATAACAACAAAAGGTATGTATTCTATTCTTTTATATGGATTTCGAAAATAATAGTAGCATGCCAGGTTTCTTTTTGTGTTCATAAAATTGTATACCTAATAGTGAAAACATAGATCCAACTCTAGGGTTACATGCACACATAGGATTGTTTGTATAAAACCCATAAGTGGTATCAGAGCCATTGGTTTTGTTTTCAATTAGCATTATTCAAATGTATGAACTTGACAAATTAGGGTTTATAGCTAGTAAACCCTAGGGCTTGATAATTTTCGCAATTAGGGTTGCAAAACCCTAGTTGGCGATTTTTTGATAGGGTTTTAAACCCTTTCCTTAGCCTCCAAGATTTTGAATTCTAGGGTTATCCAACCCTTGGATTTCGAAATTGCCTCCTTCCCCAAGGTTAGATCCTAAATTTTAGGGATTTGGATAATGCCATATCTTGTAATTATCCTTTAAATGTTTAAGTTTGGTAATTAAAGATTTTGATTTATCCCATCCCATAATTTCGAAATCTAGGGGATTTAAGGGATTAGATTAAATTAATTGTTTAATTTAAAAGGTATCCTTACCTAAATAAAAGATAATTGTCAAACTAATTAGATAATCATTTCCTTATGTGATAAACTTGATTTATTTGAATTATTTGATAGATTATCTTGCAAGAAATTGAATTAGGTCATATTTAGATAATTACTAATTAATTGGTTAATTATTATTATTTGTAATTTGATCTAGAATGTTCTTGCTTATGTTTTGAAAAGTTTTAAAACTTGCCCTCAAGTTATGGAATTTAAATTGTTTGATTAAAAGGTTTATTTTTGAAAAAGTCTAAATTCTAAAACCTAATTTTGAAAAGTTTAAATTACACCCTTATGGTTTTATTAAATTAATTAAGTGTATAATTAAAAGAGAGTTAATAAATCCATAATGATATGGTTTATATTTAATTAAATTAAAAGTGTAATTTATAAAATTAAACCACCTAGTATTTTAAAAGTGTAAAATACACCCTTATACTATGTATAACATTAAAAGTCTAATATTATATATGTCTAACTTAAATGCTAGTCTTACCGTTAGTAGGCCTCATTCACAAAACCGATCTATAAGGTGGGGGGGGGGTATAAGGTTATGACCTATAAAATGGTCATTTAATGTGTGTCCACTCTCACCCACCGCTTCCTTGATTGGTGGAGGGTCGTTAGCCGAATGGGTAGGATAGGGTAAACCCTTTCCATTAAAAGTATAATGAAGTATAAAGTAACTATATGTTTTACAAAATTCCCAATCTTAGTTACTTTAGGCAAAAGTGAATTGATGCAATTCCATGAAACTACACTTTGTACCCTTGCGAAGATGTTAGTGGAGCGTGTGTGGTTAATCGGCACGCTAAATGGTTCTAAGTAAAGGTAGCAAAGGGTGACTCAATGTTTGTCATAGTTCGGTGGAGCGTGTGTGGTTAACCGGCACATCAAATAGGTGACTGTAACATTGGGGGCACTGTGTAAGTTTGCATGGTTATTCACACCCTGTTTTGTGATCCTCGGCATCCTAGTTACAAATCGAGGGGCATATCGAGATTTAAACATGTCATTGAAAAGTTCAATGAATCTCAAAAAATCTAGGAGTTTTCAATACATTTAAAACTCAAGTTTCCTTTTCGTTTTTCATGGTGGAAATTGGTAAATCGTCATTTACCTACCTTCAAATATTCTGTAACTAGATTACGACATCCCTCTTCTAGGTTGTAGAGTGTTGTGTTGGATCCTAGCCTTGATGTTTCATTTGGGTGTCACATCAAGGATTCGAATCAACTTAACTTGAATTTTCTCCCGTTTTATAGATGTCAAAGTATGACAACTATGGTCTTCCCAAATCCCGTGGAACAAGCTTTCCACATGAAGATGATATTCCACGATATGATCGAGGAACAAGAGATCATGCTTCACTACCTCCACTTCCTCCCATTATTCTCCCTAACCCACAATTTCGAAGGTTTGAAAAGTTCAAGCTCACTCAAGCCCTTTTGGCAAGTAAACGTGAAGATGGGAAACCTGTGTGTGCACACGTCTTAGAGATGAAGTCACACATCGATAGGTTAAGGATGTTGGGTGTCGAGATTTCAGGCGGGGTGATTGTTGATTGGGTTCTTCAGTCACTTCCTCAATCATATAGTGAGTTCGTTAGAGAGTACTATATGATGGATCGTGACGTGACCCTCATTGATCTCACATATTTGCTTATAGTTGCTGAATCAGCAATGATTTGGCGTGCTGGTCAAGCAAATTTGTCTGTTGAGTCAAACTCCCAAACTGCAATGGGCATTGGCAACATCGGAAATCTAGAAAGAACTAAGTCTATGATTGTCCGATGTGCTGTGCCAAAAGAGTCCATTTGCTTTTATTGCCAAGAGAAGGGGCATTAGAGACGAAGCTGCCCTATTTACCTAAGAGATCTAAGAGATGGGAGAGTCAAAACGTATGGCTCTGCTTTAGGTAAAATCCATTAACTAACTCTTTTAAGTTCCTATTCTAGATTCTTAATACATGATGTGATAAGATTACATTTTGATGTTTTGTAGGATCGAAGAAAATAAAGGAAGCTTAAGGGAAGAAGTGAGCTGAATCTAATCGTGAAGAAATGGATCTCGATCGCATTGCTTGAAGATTAGAATTTTGAGCTACTACTTGGAGTTATAATAGATTGCTATGAAATATGTATTAACATAGTTTTCAATTGAATTACATTGTAAGGACAAATTTTTCCGCAATAAAATAAAATTTGATTTTATTTATTTATCCTTGCAATGGCTTGTATGAAAAATTGATGTTATTAGCAATAATGGATTATGTTATTTGTGGAAATGTCAAGAATTTACCAAATAGGGAGAGTTTCTCATCGCCCAAGTTTCAATTGGACAGAAACTTGGAATCATGCAACTTGGTTGCATGATGAATGAGAAATTTCATAATTGGAAATTAGACTAATTCGTTGACAAAGTGTCAAGTGAAGGACTATGAGATCAAGTACACAAAGCTGTGTGTTGATCAAGTCCACCACAAGAGTGACAAAGATATTCATCATGATTTACTAAAGGTTTAGTAAATATGATTATACTTATAAGATTAAGTGTAATTCTGAATTGATTGAAAGAGTTTCAATCAATAGTAGAACAGATAAGAAGAATCAAGTAGGCAAAAAGATAAAAGTTTCTCTATTCTAAGAAGAAGGGAGAGTACCTTTTATTATGTTTTATGATAGGTCTTAATGATTAAGAACCATATCTCAATTGATCCTCTAAGTGAGTCTTAGTGCAATTGTATGTTTGAGAAGAGGAATTGAGAATTGAAGAAATGGTTAAATCAAGAAGTCAATCATACTTCGTTCCAGAAACAAGTCTTAGAGTTAAGATTGTGACATTGAGTGACAAGTCTTAAGAAGGTTTATAACATTCATCAAATGTGGAATTTGAAAAGGTTTTCTTATTCTTGCACATTTGAAATTGGAAAGTTGTGATGTCTTGGATAAGACAAAGACCAACTAGGACCAATTTTGTGAAGTGTTTTATCTTGATAAAAGCTACACTAACTCTTGAATATTCGTTTGTCGAGAAATGTTTATTGACAAGAGAATCTTATATGTCAAGGAGTCAGTGGGAGTCTCAATGGTCTTGAAAGGTCTCAAGAAAAAATCAAGAATAAACCTTATCGATCATCACTAGCACACGATTTGAGGTTTATAACCCATCGTGTTGACATTATTTTGTTTCTGTGCCATTCTAATTGAGTTAATTATGCATGTGAGTTCTATGAGTTCTCATTTGAATGCATAAAAGGCAAGGGACTTGATCAATGAAAAGTATATTGATAGGAAAGGGTGAGCTGCTTAACTACTTGGAAGACATGGTGGGCACTCGTGTTACCATAAGGCATGAAATCAAGATTAAGAGTTCGGTCCATATGAGTTTGGATTTGTCGCAAACTTTGGTTTTGACAAATTCACATGGATAGGAACACATACACCATTAAAATCTAAGTGTCATAAGATTCCCTCCTTCATGAAAATGACTTTGAAGAAATGCTTACATTAAGAGAGATTTTAAGAAGATAGTGATTGTGAAAATTGCATTCTTAAATTCGATTATGGTTACGGTATCCCTTTCCATGATTCGAATTATGAGATTTAGCAATTAGTCTGAATTATTTAGACACACATATGAGCTATCTAAGGAAAAGGTGTATAAGATTAAGAAGCTTAGATAAAGGATTATCAAATCATTAGGTATTAGAAATATGAACTTAAGAAATTCAATAGGTATTGTTTTTCTAGAAGTTAAGCTGGTTTTTGAATACATGTCAAAGCTAGTGGGAGCATAAGTGTTATGATTATATGATAATAATCATCATGATAGTGGGAGCATAAATGTTGTGCTTGTATGATTATTAAGGCAAGTATTGCAAGTTAGCAATATTAATAATAGAAAACAAGAGTTATACTTTGCAAAGTCGTAAGAGTTGAAAAGTTGTTTTGCTATAATTAAGGGAGAGAATATTATGCTTCATTTCAAATCTAAAGGCTTAGGTTGTGGAATGTTAATAAATTTAGTCAAGGATACATAGTGCGTTCTCAAAATTTCGATTATGATTATGGCCTCCCTCTTCATAATTCGAATTATAAGAACGTGACACATAAGATATTATGGCAGAAGATTGATAAAGTATGATATCTTTATGTAAGACATTATGCATCGTGTCCCATACGCTTCAGGTATAGGATCGATTGCAAATGCTATAATATTTGACCATTCTAAAATTTTCCAAATGTCTAGCGAATTAAGAGGGAAAAAGGACAAGAATCGGTTTTGACTAAGATAATTAAACAACTATCAAAGGACGATCCAAAGCTCGCTGAGGATTGGTCGCTTGTGAGTAGTTGGAAGTATGGTATTGGATGGACCATATCGACATTATTATGAATAGATAAGATTCTATTAAGAATGAGTTGTCATATGGAAAATATGGAAATGTTTCCATATTGGGAGTTGATTATTGAGAATCTATGTCTAGATTAGAAACTTTTATGCAAGAAGGATGTTCAAAGGAATGTACTTTGAGTGAGAGACATCATATCTATAGAATTGTTTCTGATAGAGATTGGCCAAGTCTTGATGATTTTGAGCTATGACTTTACGAAAGGATCATTGCATAAAATGTTAGAATCTAGCATATTCTATAAGTGGCAAGAATTTGATATTCTTTCACTTGTGATAAGGATTGGGAGTTGTGAAATGAGTATGATTGGAAATGTGTTCATTTGATCTATTTCACAAAGTAAGGACCATAAGTAAAGATAATGCGCATGCTAAGAGAATGGGACAATTGTTGTTATAATTCAAGTAATAAGTTAATTAACCGAAACAACAAATAATGAGTAATTGATATGGTGATAAATAAAAGGTGTTTTATTTATACTCAAGGATTTGGGACCATATAACATTAGTATTATTCTTGTGTTTCACTTTGCATGTTTTGAATTCTTGAATAATTAATTATTTCAGAATAATCAAATTATTCGAATGGACCACAATCGTTTATATGTTGGAAGTAGGTATGAATGAAGACTTTTGGGAATTGGTGTGTGGATTGTCTAAAGTGTATTAGACATAAGCAAATGTTTGCTGCAACGTTCATGAGTGCTTATGAATATGATTTGAGCATTGGATTAAACCCACGCTCACTTGGATCACTTCATGAATTGTATCATGAGTGATTGGTGAGACGATAATATCTTATATTCTTGAAACCAAGATGTGTGAGTTGTATCTTGCGAGTCGGTTACACATTGATAATATGTAAACGCACCAGTAACTTGGTGTTATAAAACATATTGTTGTGTGTGATTCGGTAAGTGAGTGCAAGCAAGCATTGAATCAAAGTTTGTCCATTCCTTTTATCCAAAGTAGGGTGAAAGTGATATCTGTGGGCCCCTCGATGATTTAGTGATGACACCCTAAGTGCTTGGCCAAACCGGGACTAATTTGATGTGTTCAATTGTAGTTTATTGTCAGTCGTCATAAATCGGAAATCGGGAAACCAAACATAGACTAAGAGAATGATTTCAATCCATGTCTCACGTCTATGCGATATCAAGAATGGAGGAATATATGATCCCTTATCTAAAGGACATACTTCTGATACAATCATAGTTGACAACGACTTTTGAAAGCTACGATTGCTGATTAGTTTTTGAAGTCATACACATAATAGTTATTAGACTTATCCAAGTGGGAGATTGTTGGATTAGTGTCTAAGTCCATAACTATTTTGGTATGTACTTGACCCGATTGTGAGCATGGTCCTTTTGGGTTGCCTTCACACTGGTGACTAGACATGATGATTGTTGAGGAGAGAGGCTGGTTTATTGTTAAGAATAATAAATTGGGGTATAAATATGATTTTTTAATATATTATATGAATAATATATTAATTTGGAATCATATTATTAATTAGTATTTAATCAGAATTAATTTAGAATTAATTTTGGGATTAAAGGAACTGACTGAAAGTGCAGGGGCTATTTTGTAATTATTCAATAGTTGAGGCTTTGGGCCATTGGATCACCTTTATTAAGGATTGAACAAAAATCCTAGAAGGATCTAGGAGTTTTCGTCCAAGGGCTTAAGGAAAGGAGTCCATGGACTTGCTTAGGCCCTAAGCTAAGGGATTACGGTTTACACCTTGAAACCCTAGTTAGCCTTAAGTATAAATAGCACCATAAGGCACTAAGATTTCGACCAAGCCTTGGGAAAACCTAAAAGGGATGAAATATAGGGCAAGATACCCTTCTCTCCTCTCTCCCATATTCATCCTTTCACCAAGTGTGTTTGTGAGCCATTAGAGGTACTACACTTGTGGTACTTGCTTTCAAGAGCTAAGGAAATTCAAGGAACTAGTTGTTATTACTATATAACAACAAAAGGTATGTATTCTATTCTTTTATATGGATTTCGAAAATAATAATAGCATGCCAGGTTTCTTTTTGTGTTCATAAAGTTGTATAACTAATAGTGAAAACATAGATCCAACTCTGGGGTTGCATGCACACATAGAATTGTTTGTATAAAACCCATCAGTATCACCTCCTCATTAGTTACTCATGGAAGATCCATCAAATGTTACATCTATGCTCATGATAAATTTAGGAGTTCTTCATTCTTCTGTACACCATAATCGATAACCTTTTACTCCCATCGCATATCCTAGAAATATGCACTTCATTACCCTTGGCTCAAGCTTACCATCATTCACATGAGAATATCCAAATATACATAAACTAGAATAGTCATAGGGTTTATCAAACCATACTCTTGAGGATTCTTCAAGTCTATAGCAGTTTATGACGATTTGTTCACCAGACAACACACAATGTTAACTGCTTCTGCCTAGAATTGCTTGGATAAGTTATCAAATAATTTCATGCACCTTGCACAACATGAATGTATGGTTCATATGTTCCGACACTCCATTTTGTTGTGTTGTGTGTCGTACAATGCATTGCCTCACTATACCTTCTGTCTTGAAGAAGTTATCAAATAGGGCATTGCAGAACTGCAACCCATTATCAGTCCTTAGAGTCTTGAACTATTTTCCAATCATTTTCTTAACCATGGTCTTCCTCTCCTTGAACTTTCCAAACATCTCATCCTTAGTCTTTAGAAATTGCACCCAAACCTTCCTTGAGTAATCGTCAATGAACATTGATATGTGCATATTTGATCATATATTTCATATAAAATCTTAATCCTTTTTGGCTATTTTGTCTCAATTATTGAACAAAAGGTACTTAATTATGTTTAAATTATATTTTCAGCCTAAAAGATATGTTCGTGTTAAAAAAAGCAGGATTAGCAAATGCAAGCTCGAAAAATAAAGAAAGAAGAAAATGAAGCTAAAAGAGTGAAGAATTCGACGAGTTGGCCATCGAATCGTCGAGTAGACACGAATGTTTGTGAACCATCAAAGCCTTGCCATACACGGATTCTTAGTGATGAACCTATCGAGTCAATCATTGGACTCGATGAGTTGCCCCTGTTTTCAGAAATCTATATAAAGGGCTTAATTGCTCAAAATCATAACTTTTCTCTGGACTTTTAGGGTGACTTAGATGCGATTAGAAAGTTATTGAAGCTCTGGAATTCGAAGATAAACCCTAGAGACCGATTCGAAGGAGATTAAAGGCAACATATACTCTCTTTTCCTTAATCTATTACACAAAACCATGTTTACACTTATGGATTTCTTTTTTGAGATATTATTTGCTGTAATTATGAGCTAAAAACTCATAACTTCTGTTTAGGGTAGATTAGCTTGTTAATATGGATTAATTTTATGGTATGGATTATTTGTTTTGGTGAAAATTGTTTTGTTAAGCTTGTGAATGATCCTTATGTGTTAACAACAACTATTTTCTGTTAATTATTGAGTGTATTAAGTTGCAAGATCCTCTTAATTGCTTGCTTCATATGATTTATTTGAAAGCATTGTTATATGCCTAGTATTAGTGAATATGAACCTATGATTAATTAGAAAATAGGTAAGTCACTGTGTGAGCTTGTATGATGAACAACCATACAAGATATTGATTGAATTAGTATTTTAATTGACTACAACTACAAGTCTTGCTTAACCCAAATAAAAATATTAGGAAATTCATTAGTTTAACCAATTGGCCATTGTTTAAATTAATTTATTTTCTAAGGAGTAGTAATAGTGAACACGAATCTAATCATATTAATCGGTAGCCAGGCCAATAACAAAATAATCCATTGCATTGCCATAAAATCAACTATAGAAACAAGTGAGTCAAACCTAAACAGAAGTCTCTTTTATTATTGAATCTAGTTATCTTCAATTTCCTTAGCTATTAGTTGTTTTTGTTTAAGTATTAGTTAATTGTTAAGTTTCTAGTCTTGCAAAACTAGAAAAAACCCCCTTTTTTATTATTTGTTTTAATTAGGTAATTTGAGTATTTAATTTAATTGTTACTGTTCTTGTGTTCGATACCCTGCTTGCTTGAACTATATTGCTAAACGATAGGTACACTGCCTTTCGTGTGTTTATTTGTGTTTGAAATAGTAGGATTAAAACTAGTGCATTTTACACACATTAAACATCACAAAGTATGCACATCCTCCATGAGACTTCACAGGAGATGGACCCCACAAATCTGAGTAAACATATTCAAGGATTTCCTTACTTGTGTGTTTACCGATACCGAAATTCACTTTGTGATGTTTTCCCTTAACACAAGTTTCACAAAACTTTATCTTTCAAGTAACCTCTCCACCAAAGAGCACTTGTTTACTTAGAACTGGCATGCTCTTCTCATTCATGTGTCCTAACCTAGGATGCCACATCTCTGTCTTGTCATCACCTTGATCTAAGGATCGAGATACATCCATTGTTCCCATAATTGTGTTGTCTTCGAGGATATAACCCCCCAATATTTATCTTTACCTTCATTATCACCAGATGAGGTGATTGAAGTTATCTATATGATCTTTTACTTTGGTACTCTTAGACATTCTGAGAGTGTATAAATGTTGCTTCTGATACAACCTATTCGTCAGCGAAATATTCTGGTACTTATCACTAAGTTTATCCCAGAGCCCAAAAGCAATTGTTTGATCCACGACCTCCCTTAGTACTTCATCTATCAAACTCCATAGAATTACACTAGTGCCTTCGTCTGAATATCAATATTTTTTTTCCAGATACCATGTCTTTAGGGAGTTTTGCTTCTCCGTCCCGTGCCGCTACACATCCTTGTTGAACCAGAAGATCCCTCGTCCTCACCTTCCAGAATGTTAAGCCATTTTAACCATCTAAATTTCTCCAAATCAAACTTGTAAGTAGACATCTTCAATTACAGGAAGCCAAACCACAACTCTGATATCACTTGTTAGGAAATTAGATAATGCTTTTCAAGAATTATAATAGATCTGATGCCACTTGCTAAGCTCTGATACCACTTGTTAGGAAGTAAAGCAGAAAACAAGCAAAACCAAAATCATACAAGACACAATGTTTATGTGTTTCGGTCAAGGTGACCTTCATCCACAAGCAGGAGGGGAGTATTCATTATCTATGAGCTCTCAAATAAAGGTTATAAGTACAATTCAACAGCGATTCGCTTATTACTCTAGAATCAAAGACACAAACAAATGACTAGCAGACATCCTTATTTATAGTGAAGGGATCATACCTAAAACCCTAATGAGCCAATCCCATTGGCCCATGAATGGAATCAACTAATCATAACCCTACATATAATAGCTTCTGAAATCTTCAACATCAAGGGCATCAACCATGAGCATCACCGACAAGAATCGTCCATGAGCGTCATTGATGAGAATCTTCCATGAGAATCATTGATGAGCATATTCCAAGATCATCTTCCATGAGCAACTTTGATGAGTTATTAAATCAATATAGGAATCAAGATTTGATAAAATGAATGAACACATAAAGTAAATAACACGTTTCAACTTAGATTGATCTGGAAAGAGGTTAGAGAGTAAAAGAGTGTGAATGAAAGGAAATGTGACAATATGCGTAAGCGTATTAATGAACCACTAATCTACATAACTATAAATAGACTGTTACACGTCCAGTTGGCGGCAGAATACGCTAGGTGGCGCGACATTAGGATGTTGGATAACAATCATTGAACATACATTGAACAATATAAAACAATACATGGCATAAATATCACTTCCACTTTAAATTATAGATTACATGATTAAATGTTTCTAAACTTTTTAAACTTTTAGCATAACTATAAGCCTTGATATGTTGGCATCAAGATGGTCTTCGAGTAATTCCATCAGTTAATAACTGTTGTGGGATATGTAATCTTCAACCTCTTTTAGCTTCCTAGGAATACGTGTAGGTTTTAAAAGGTCGCATGATGTTGGTGAGTTCACAGGTTTTTGGTGATATTGAAAATACTTATTTTCTTTTGAGTAAGATCTTTGTTTATGAATATAGTATTATATCTTACTATATATCCTTAATCCGATGTTTCTTACTTTTTGAACTTGTTTTTAATATCTTTTCGTATCATAGGGATATGTGTACGAATAACTATTACTTGACTAACTATAATCACTAGGGGTGTACCTACCTAGCCTTATTATGTATGTTAATCCTCTACTCTTTCTATGGTATTTATAGTTTTATGAATACTATTGATTTTTGTTGACTCGTTTCTATGAGTCTATGTGCATTATTACTACTTCATGTAGGTGTCCCTTCGGAGGTAGTTTTAGGCTAACATTGTTACAATGGGTTCCTATAATCAAGCTATGATGTTGCTTTCCCGGAATCAACGCTTCATCAGACGTCGCCATGGTTTAGAAAGTTATGTGTGTTATGACTTGACCGCCAAGGTTGTAGCAAGCAACCGCAGGTGAGGGTGTCTGCCCCACGTAGATCTATGCATATCTTTCCCATCCACTTAAGATTTAACGATTATAGGTCGAGTTACCTTGTAATGTCCATAAAATTCAAGCCAATTTAAAACTTTTTCAAACATTCAAAAACCATGATTTATTACAAATTGTTTTCAAAATAGTTCCATATCAGAGTATCCCAGAATCAAAATCATAAAAAATGCAAGGAGGTGCACGATCATGCCTTTGCCTTCCCGCGGTCATCCGAAGTACCTGAAACAAAATCCAAAATTGTAAGCCCGAAGCTTAGTAAGTTCCCCCAAAATACCAACGCCATATAAATCATAACCATATCATAACAAGTAAACAACATGCATATAGATTTTACAGTAAGACTGATTGCGCCAACCAGGCCTGCAGTCTAACTGGCCCACTCTCAGAACCTTCAGCATGTCTGGTCTGCCCATCCGGGCCTACATCCTGTATAGATCGTTCTTCGGGCCTTCGGCCTAACTGATATTCCCTAAAGGGTCTGCAATCTATCTGGTCCGCCCTGGTTTTGTTGGCCTCCAGGACAAAGCAAGTCCGCCTAAACCCAACCCCACATACACAATCAACACATAGATATCATAATCTAGCTAGCATGTGCAAGCAATCAAACCGATCTAATAGATCACTAATCATAGCATCATCCTATATACCAGGATACCGACCTAACATGTCACTAATCATATCATCATGCAATAACCAGGATAAGAATTCGATAAGGACCAACATTGATGCCTCCGACCCTGTTTGTATAGTGAGGACAACTTACCTCACAATGTCGATCGAAACTGAAATATCAAAATCCCGAAATACGGCTCCAAAAACCAACACTTACAACCACCAATGATCGATTTCCATAAATACCCGAATTACCAAAATACCCTCAGAAGTCAAACTGATCAACCCTTGGTCAAAGTCAAAGTCAACAGTCCATGTTGACCCGACTCATCGAGTGCAGCTTACTGACTCATCGAGTTCCTTCAGAACTCAAAGAATCGCAAAAATCCTAGTTGACTTGCTGAGTTTCCAGACAACTCGTGGAGTCCATGAAGTGTCCAATATATCGAGAAAACCCTAACCAACTCGTTGAGTCATCTTACTAACTCGGCGAGTCCATGTAGAAACCAAAAAACGAGAAATCTTCATCCGAGTCGTCGAGTTGACCATGCAACTCATCGAGTCCCTTCAGTCCTCTTCTTATTCATACGTTTTTAAGCAAAAACAAGACTCCAAATTTTAGATGTAGCTTCGTAGGGTATTGTTATCACGTAAAGTTGCTAAATTTACGTGCATACAAGGCTCCATGAAGCTAAAACACTCATAATTAGCTTTAAAAGATGGTTTAGGGAATGAAGAATGGCTAGATCTTGATAAAGCTGATGACTTTATGTTCATGAGGCTTAGAGGAGTCCATATCTAAGACCAGGTCCTCATAACAAGCTCAAACTTAAGAATGACTCCATTTTGTGCCAAAAATGTTCATATACCCACATAAAAGAGATCTAGGAATTGAAATGGCAAGGTAAATACTTTTTACCTTCAAATGGTTGCTAACACAAAGTAAATGTTGGATCGACTATTTCTCCCTTTTCTCTAACCTCTTCAAGCTTCAAAACCTTTCCAAAAGAGCATAAAAATGACCTTCTAAGCTCACATACACAAGGAAGTAGTAAAGAACGGCTAGGGTTTCCTTCTCTGGGTAATGAGGTGGTAAGGGAGGCCAAAGAATGTGGGTTAAGTCATTAAATGGGGTGCAAAACCTTAAAATTAGGGTTTCCCATTCAGATCCTACTCGTTGACTTGGGGTCCTCCAACTCGTCGAGTTGGTCCCAAATATCACGCAACCTTATCAGCTTCTACACGACGAGTTGAGGCATCCAACTCATCGAGTAGGTCTAAAAATGTGGATATAAAGATTTAAAATTTATACCTGGGAGTCGGGATGTTATAAATCTCCCCCACTTGAACTAGGCTTTGTCCTTGAAGTCTGCTACGGCGAACAACCCCGGATAATGCTCTTGCATCTCGGCCTCCGGCTCCTAAGTCAACTCGGGTCCCCTCCGATGCTCCCATTGTACCTTTACCAAAGGTACCTCCTTGTACCATAAAACCTTCACTTTCCTCTCCAAAACTAACATGGGCCTCTCCACGTAATTCAGGTGCTCATCGACCTGAATATCGTCAAATGACACTACCGCCTCCTCATCAAGTATGCACTTCTGTAACTGGGATACATGAAAAGTGTTGTGAATCTGACTGAGCTCCTCCGGGAGATCCAATCTATAAGCCACTTTGCCAACCCTGGCAATCACCTGAAATAGACCAATGTATCAGGGACCTAACTTTCCCCTCTTCCTAAAGCGGATCACACCATTCCAGGGTGAGACCTTCAGCAATACCATGTCGCTGACCTCGAATTCAAACTCGGATCAATGTCGGTCGGCATAACTCTTCTGTCGACTCTGAGCAATCTGCAACTGCTGCCTAATCTGATGAATCTTCTCGGTAGTCTACAGAACTACGTCGGTCCGACCCATCACCCTATGCCTAATCTCGCCCCAACAGACCAGGGTACGACATCTCCGCTTGTATAACAGCTCAAAAGGTGGAGCATCAATGTTGGAATGATATCTGTTGTTATAGGCGAACTCTACAAGGGGTAGGTGGGAATCCCAACTTCCACGAAGTCAAGGACGCAGAACCTTAACATGTCCTTGAGGGTCTGTATGGTCCGCTCACTCTGGCTATCGGTATGCGGATGATAAGTTGTACTAAAATACAGTCATGTGCCCAGCTCCTCGTGGAACTTCTGCCAGAAGCGAGAGGTGAACCTAACATCACGGTCGGAAACAATAGAGACCGGAACTCTATGGCGAGCAATGATCGCGAACATACACTTTGGCCAGCTTCTCAGCCGATAAGCTCTTCTGAATGGCCAGGATATGTGCACTCTTGGTCAATCGATCCACGATGACCCATATAACATCAAATCCCTTCGTCATCCTTGGTAACTTGATAATGAAGTCCATCGTGATCTATTCCCATTTCCACATGGGAATCTCTAGAGGCTGCAACTTGCCATGCGTCCTCTCATGCTTGGTCTTGACCATCCTATAGGTCAAGCACCTCTCGACATACCAAGCGATCTCTCGCTTCATGCACAGCCACGAGTAACTCAAACTCAGATCCCGATACATTTTGGTGGTGTTTCTGGGTGAATAGAGAAGTGAGACTTATGAGCCTCCTCCTGTACCATCTGTCTGACCCCACCAGACATCGGAACCCATACCCGACCACATCGGATAAATAATCCCCGAATATCCTGCACGAATATGGTGATCTCGCCTCTAATCTTCTCAAACTTTTAGTTCTTCTGCCGCATACCCTCAGCTTGAGCTTCCCTAATCAAGATTACGAGTGGAGAATCCACATATATCCTCATACATGCACCTGGAGTAGAAAATCCAACTGACTTGCGGCTCAGAGTGCCCGCAACCACATTCGCTTTACCAGGATGGTAAAAGATCTTGCAGTCATAATCCTTGACTACGTCAAGCCACCTGCGTTGTCTCATGTTCAGGTTTGGCTGGTCCATGATGTGCCTCAAACTCTTGTTGTCCCTGTAAATGGTACAACGTACCCAATATAGATAATGTCTCCAAATCTTAAGAGCGAATACCACCGCTCCCAGCTTCAGATTGTGTGTGGGATATCTCGTCTCATGCAGCTATAACTACCGCAACGCGTAGGCTATCAGCAGTCCTCTCTGCATGAGGACCACTCCCAGTCCTGTGATATATGCATCACAGAAAACCACAAAATCCTCCACTCCCTCAGGGAGGGTCAAGACTGGAGGCTTGCAAAGTCGCTGTCTCAGAGTCTTAAATGTTGTCTGCTTATCAGGGCCCCACCGAAAATTCACCCCTTCCTCGTCAGACGAGTGAAGGGTACTGCTATCTTGGAGAAATCTTGAATGAATCTTTGGTAGTACCCTGCCCATCCCAAAAAGCTCCTGATATCCGAGGGAGATTTTTGAACCTCCAACTCCATAACCCCCTTGATTTTGGCCGGATCGACCAAAATCCCCTCCTGGTTAACGAGGTGTCTAAGGACCTGGACCTCTCGTAACCAAAAATCACACTTCGAGAACTTAGCATACAACCGTTCTCGCCTCAATACTCCTAATAGCTGACGGAGATGCTCCTCATGCTACTCTCTGGTCTTGGAGTAAACCAATATGTCATCTATAAACACAATTACTGAGCGATCGAGCATCGGTCTACATAACCGATTCATCAGGTCTATAAATACTGCCAACGCGTTGGTGAGCCCAAACGGCATCACCACGAACTCTTAATGTCCATACCGAGTCCAGAATGCGATCTTCTCTACGTCCTCCGCTCTCACCCTTACCTGATGATACCTGGACCTTAAGTCTACCTTTGAAAACCAAGATGCTCCCTGAAACTGATCGAAAAGATCATCTATCTCTAGGAGTGGATAACGGTTCTTCACCGTTAACTTGTTCAACTCCCGGTAGTCGATGCACATTCGGTGTGAACCATCCTTCTTCCTAACGAAGACGATTGGTGCTCCCCATGGAGAACTGCTCGGACGAATGAACTGCTGGCCTAGCAGTTCCTGCAGCTGAGATGAAAACTTTTGCATCTCTGGTGGTGCCAACTGCCTTGGCGATAGGGGCCAAACCTAGCACTAGGTCGATCTTGAAATCGACCTGCCTCTTCGGAAGCACTCCAGGTAACTTCTCCGAAAACATATCGGCGAACTCTCTGACAACTGAAACATCGGAAACCAAAACCTAATCCTTTTCCCGCGTATCCACCACATATGCTAAGTAACCCGCACACCCGTGATGAATGTAATCTCTAGCCTTGGCAGTTGAGCAAAACCCTGAACCTAATCTGGTGCCCTCGCTATAGATAAACAGTTCTCCTTTACTTGGGGTTTGAACTACTACCCACTGACCCTCGCATCCGATCAAGACTCTGAAGGGACTCAACCAATCCATACCCATAATAAAACATACATCCCCCATGGGAATCGGAACCAAATCTATCGGGAAGGATACCCCGAAGATCTCCAGAACACAACCCCAATAGACCGAAGAAACATAAATCATGTGTACATTGGCGATAGAGACTCGCAACAGACACTCAAGCTCCCCCATAGACAAATCGAACTCCCTACTGAACGATCGAGAAACAAATGAACGACTCGCTCCGGAGTCAAATAATACCAATGCAGGTAATGAGTTCACTAAAAACGTACCTAAGATAGGTACAAACACATATGCATAAAACATATACAATCAATTAGATAAAAGGATGGAAACATACCAGCCACGACATCCGGTGTTGCCCAGGCCTCCTCGGCTGTAAGTTAGACGGTGCGTCCCTGAGCCCTCGGGGGCTCTACTCTACCCTGTCTCTCGTCAGTAATCCTCAGTGTGGCCGAAGCTGGAACCTGCACCGGCCGGGCAACGAGCAATGGACAGTTGGTCTTCACGTGACCAACTTGATCGTAGTGGTAGCAAATCCTCATATCATGTACCGTGGCTAACTGGCAGCAATCCCTCATGAAGTGCCCCCCTTGCTGCATTTGCGGCACGGAACACCAGATTTACACACCCCAGAGTTGCCCTTCCCATACTTCCTGCAAGTGAGGCCACGCTGGCCCCCATACCTAGTATCAGCGGTCTTAGACCGCTTCGGCGTCGGCTGCAATTGTGCCGGAGTCCGCCTCTGCTCCCGCAACTGTAACTCAATCTCAAGCTCCCACTGTCTAGTGGCCTCCTGTAACTCCAACAATGTATCACAATGCTGAGTAGCAACAAAATGTTGGATGGCGGTCTTGATCATGCTCAGATAACATGTCATCTGATCCTGCTCAGAAGCAAACTCCTGGCAAGACATCGCCCTCTCAGTGAACATTTGAGTGATCTCGTTACCTAATCTGTGCCCTGTCTCAAATCTAGAAACTCCTATGCTAATTGCTCACGCTAAACCCGCAGAATGTATCAGGGGCGGATCATCTCCCTGAACTGATCCCAAGTAACCGCAACTCTCTGCTCATCCGAATATGACCCCGTCATCATTCTCCACCAGTCCTTCGCCCCGGACCTCAACATATTCAGAGTGCACTTGACCTTCTGGTCAGTAGGACATGAACATGTGAAAAAGCATCCCTCAATGTCAGATAGCCACCTCATAGCTATGATCGGGTCCTAAATCCCATCAAAAGTTGGGGGCTTCATGTTATCGAAGTCCCGGTACTGGAAAGCCTGACTGGCTCCACCCTTTGTTGCTCTTATAGCTGCTATAGCTGTTACGGCAGCCGTCTCAGCAAGGGCTCCATAGCGCTCATCAAAGTACTCCACCATGGCGGTCTTGATAGACCCAAACATCTCTGGAAACTGTGTCCGGAACAATGCAGCAACCTCATCTTGTAGGATCTCCCGAATCCTGGCGTGTAACTCCTCCGGTCTCATCTGACCGATAGTCTCGGAGACTGCTGGTCCCTCTTGACCACTCCCTCCTAATCCTGACTCAGATCTAGTCACAAATCTCCGTGTAACAACCATGCTGAAAATATACTAGGAAGATATCAGACATCCCATATAATAACGGGGAACTAACTCCCAACAAAGCCCTAGGGGCTGTGACTTGCTTTCTACGCATATGGGTCCTGTGCTTTCAGTAGTACGGACCCATACTACCTTCCATACATACCTATATTTGTCTCAAGTATCATCACAAAACCCTAACAATATACATATGCATGGCGAGCGTTAAATCCTCACTCCTAGAGGAAGGCTAAATATCTCGTAACTAACTGACTGACTCCACACAACTCATCCATGAAACTTTCACCAACCCTGAAACACTCGGATATGCTAATCATACATAATGTGGACCCTATAGACTTTTGAATATCTGATCCTAGCCTAAGCCCTTCAATAAACAAGAACAGGAAATAAGGCCAAACCAAACATTCTCATGCTATAAGATCTTAATTATGTACAACTATGATGCATACACTAAGCAACTACAGTAATGATATCAATTACATATAAGAAAATCCCTAGGCTATCAGGCATCATATAATCAGGAAATTATATCATGCAATTCCTGAAGATCCTTAGCCTATCACTAGCATGCTGTTCTAACATACCATAATATCAAATATCCGTTTGGTATTTTGGGGTCTACTTACTGGCTCCAGCTGATTGTACCCATCATATCCTCCTTTAGTATTTTGAAAACCATTTAAAAATCATTTTGAAAATCTTTTCCTTGGTTTGAGACTAGATTCACACGAGTGTTCCTCAAATTCACTCAAACCAAGGCTTTGATACCAACTTGTAACGTCCATAAAATTTAAGCCAATTTAAAACTTTTTCAAACATTAAAAAACCATGATTTATTACAAATTGTTTTCAAAATAGTTCCATATCATAGTATCACAGAAACAAAATCATAAAAAATGCAAGGAGGTGCACGATCATGCCTTTGCCTTCCTACGGTCATCCGAAGTACCTGAAACAAAATCCAAAATTGTAAGCCCGAAGCTTAGTGAGTTCCCCCAAAATACCAACTCCATACAAATCATAACCATATCATAGAAAGTAAACAAAATGCATATAAATTTTATAGTAAGACTGGATTACGCCAACCAGGCCTGCAGTCTAACTTGCCCACTCTCAGAACCTTCAGCATGTCTGGTTTGCCCATCTGGGCCTTCATCCTGTATGGATCGTTCTCCGGGCCTTCGGCCTAACTGATATTCCCTAAAGGGTATTCAGTTTATCCGGTATGCCCTGGGTTTGTTGGCCTTCAGGACAAAGGACATTCACCTCAACCCAACCCCACATACACAATCAACACATATATATCATAAGCTAGCTAGCATGTACAAGCAGTCAGGCTGATCTAACAGATCACTAATCATAACATCATCCTATATACCAGGATACCGACCTAACAGGTCACTAACATATCATCTTATATACCTGGATACCGACCTAACATGTCACTAATCATATCATCATGCAATAACTAGGATAAGAATCCGATAAGGACCAATATTGGTGCCTTCGGCCTTGTTAATATAGTGAGGACAACTCACCTCATAATGTCGATCGAAACTGAAATATCAAACTCCCGAAATACGGCTCCAAACACCAACACTTACAACCACCAATGATCGATTTCTATAAATACCTGAATTACCAAAATACCCTCAGAAGTCAAATTGATCAAACCTTGGTCATAGTCAAAGTCAATAGTCCATGTTGACCCGACTCGTCGAGTGTAGCTTGCTGACTCGTCGAGTTCCTTCAGAACTCAAAGAATCCCAGAAATCCCAGTTGACTCGCCGAGTTTCCAGACAACTCGTCGAGTCCATGAAGTGTCCAATATATAGGGAAAACCCTAACCAACTCGTTGAGTCATCTTACTGACTTGCTGTAACACTCGTGTTTCTAGCCTAGGCATTTATATCGAGTTGATAGTCTAGGCTAACCTTTGTAACTCATTTTGAAGAAATGAAAAGGAGTTATGTGAATATTATGTGAATAATGTGTTTTATGCTTAATTATTAGGGCTTAATTAATTAAGAATAAAAATAAGCGTCAAAATTTAAGTGTGAGATAAGCCCGATATCTTTACATAAAGTTGTAGTGGTCGAAACAAGGATTTCGGGGATATAAAGAATACCAAAATCCGAGTTATAACGAAGAAGTTATGACCTGTCGAAGTTTCGCGACAAAACCGGCACGGTGCTGAATGTCGTAAAAAGTGAGTTTTTGATAAACTACTTTTTAGCCTTAGTAATCTAAACGAAAGTTGTAGTATTCGTTAAACCGAGAAGTTCGATAAAAAGAACGCCCAAATCTGACTTCGTATGAGGAAGTTATGATTTTTCGAAGTTTCAGCGTAGCAGTAGACAGCTAAAAACTCGAATTTTAGATCGAGCGATTTTTAGCCGACACAACCTAAACGAGAATTGAAGGTCTCGTTATTAGGAGCACAACGGTAAAAAGTCTGACGAAAACGGACGTCGGATGAAGAAGTTATGAATTTTTAACGGATTTCCTGTCCCGGTCTGTTAAAAATAATAATATAAAATTTAAAGTCAAAATTAGCCGACGAAGTCTAAACGGAAGTTGTAGATCGTAATTTTAGCTACGCGTGCATATAAAGAACGTCAAAAACGGAGCTCGTATGCGAAAGTTATGGATTTTAGAAGTTTTGGCGTGAAAACCGAGAAATTTCGCATAGTCACACTTTGCCACATCACCCTTGCCTCGCATGTGACACGTGTCCTGCTGAGTCACCGAAGCTGCTGAGTCACCAAAGCTGCTGAGTCACCAAGCTGCTGAGTCACGAAGCCACCTGGCGAGGCGTGTCATGTCCTTCCGAGTCCGAGCTGCGGTCCAATCCGCTGACTACACGTAGAAGCCTCGGTGGCGAGCCTCGCATCCGACGCGTGTGTAGTGACTCATGAGTCCGAACCCTCGCAGGCGCCACGAACCCCCTACTTCGGACCCTAGACCTCGGTCCAATCACAAGCCGCCAGAGAGCCCTTCGCACGCGCAGCCCTCATGCGAGCCTCCCCCTCTGCGAGCCTTCTCAGCCGTCGGATCAGAAGCCTCCTGGCCGTCCGATCAGAAGCTTCCCCCTATAAATAGGAGGGTGCGAGACCTCCCGGGTATTTTTGGAATTTTGCCATATTTAGCCCCTAAACCCATATTTTCTTCATATTAACATTCCGCAAAGCCCCGGTATCGATTGTAAAGCCCGGAATACCCCACGAAGTGCCCGAGAAGCCCGGAAAATTTATCTTTTCGGTTTCGAAGCCCGACTTTTACAAAGCCCGGTTTCTCAATAAAACTCCCGGTTTTATTAGAAACGGTCGTTTTAGGAAACGAATTGCTGCCCGATTATCATCAAATCATGTGAGTGTATAGTCACTTTCATTTTACACATAGATATGAAGTATTTACCTTATAATATGTGCTATGTGTAAATATATTAATTATTTATTTGAGGTGATTGTTGTGTTGACGTTTTATACAAGTTTTAAACTGTATAAGTATTTTTATCTACAAATATGTTGGGTAGAACATGGGTAGATTGTGATGTGTGATAAAATAAAATTGATGAGAGGCCTCGATGTGTTTTGAGATCCAGTCATCTAGCGGAGTTTGGATGACGACCACGGACTTTCTAGACAGTCCAGTGGGAAACATTAGCAGGTCCGCAACCTGTAGGTGTTAATGAACTAAGAGTGTTCATTCGCTGTACTCCATCCCCCTCATGGTTGCCTTTAGGACATGTATGGCTGAGGAAACCCCTTAGCAGTAGTGTCCATCCCGGTGATATTCTTTAGGCTAGGTCCCTTGTGACAAGTGTTTAGGGACATAAAGTGAGGATAACGGGAACGGGTAATCAGGGTTATTGTTGATTGATGAACTTAGTAAGTTTATTATTATTGTGGGTTGAAAACCCTATATGCTCACCAGGCTCCCAAGCCTGACCCACTCAGCTTTTTATGTTACAGGTAGTGGACCCCGAGCATAGTCGGAGGACAACGAGAGATTTTTGGATTATAGGCCAGTAGTTGTAAATAACTGTTGAAAGGCTTATAATGTCTTGTTTATGCTTTTGGATCTGTATCGGAACATGACATCCCGAGGTTTTGATATATATATATATGGAAAACATATACCTTCTTAATGAAGGGTTTTGATAAACTTTTATCATATTTTGTTTGGGGACTAATTCCGCAACATCTTTTAAAAAGATTTCTCTGATTTTATTTTAAAAAGCATAAATTAAATCGGTCTTTTCTGGCCGAGAAATTAGGGGATGTCACACTTGCCGAGTCCATGCAGAAACCAAAAAATGGGCAATCTTTATCCAACTTGTCGAGTTGACCATACAACTCGTCAAGTCCCTTCAGTCCTCTTCTTTTTCAGACGTTTTTAAGCAAAACCAAGACTCCAAATTTTAGATCTAGCTTCCTAGGGTATTGTTATCACGTAAAGTTGCTAACTTTACGTGCATACAAGGATCCATGAAGCTAAAACACTCATAACTAGCCTTAAAAGAAGTTTTAGGGCATAAGGAAGGGCTAGAGCTTGATAAAGTCGATGACTTTATGTTCATGAGTCCTAGAGGAGTCCATATATGAGACCAGGTACTCATGACAAGCTTAAGCCCAAGAATGACTCCATTTTGTGCCAAAATATACCCACATAAAAGAGATCTAGGAATTAAAATGGCAAGGTAAATACTTTTTACCTTCAAATGGTTGCTAACAAAAAGTAAATGTTGGATCTACTGTTTCTCCCTTTGTTCTAACCTCTTCAAGCTTCAAAACCTTTCCAAAAGATCACAAAAATGACCTTCTAAGCTCACACATACAAGGAAGTAGTAAAGAACGGCTAGGGTTTCCTTCTCTGGGTAATGAGGTGGTAAGGGAGGCCAAAGAATGTGGGTTAAGTCATTAAATGGGGTACAAAACCTTAAAATTAGGGTTTCCCATTCAACTCCTACTCGTTAAGTTGGGGTCCTCTAACTCATCGAGTAGGTCCGAAATATCACGCAGCCTGATCAACTTCTACACGACGAGTTGAGGCATCCAACTCGTTGAGTAGGTCTAAAAATTTGAATACAAAGCTTTAAAATTTATACATGGGAGTCAGGATTTTACATAGTTAAATGTTATTTAGCTGAGAGATGAATAAAGTGCCTTATTTAACAACAGTTGATGCATAGCCATGCTGATAGTTTTGATTTTCTCGTTTGTTTGTGCCATGCTTAATCTATATATAATTAAGTTGGTATAATTTGGGTTGAGCTTAAACTATATATAACGTCCTATATATAATTAAGTTGGTATAGCTTGTGTTAGGCTTTATATATCTGTATATATACATATATATATATATATATATATATATATATATATATATATATATATCACCTTATATATAGTTAACTTGGTATAGTTTTGTGTTGGCATGATATTTAGGCATAATAACTACTAGGTATAATACTATCCAAAAGTTTGACCGGAGTAATTGTCACACCCCAAAACCGAGAACGGTGGAAACGTTCTGGGGCGGAGGACGTCATGTAATGTATCACAACACAGTAGTAGTAAACAAGCATACAACATCATCCATTGCATTAAATATATAATTTTAATACAAGCATGTTCTGTACAGTTTTAGACACCAAAAACATAATGTAAATCAAAATAATAAGATGAGTCTTGGATGCGCTCCATCTTCTCAAAAGTTGGTCTCGGTACCTGTCTACTGATGACCTGAGAATACAAGTTATTTTGAAAGCGAGTATCATCATTAAGCTGGTGAGTTCATAAGTATTTTAGTGTCGGTGTTTGTTATCAAAACGTTTGAACATGTCTCAAGTGTAAGTTTGTAAAATGTATGTAAGTGTTTGTAAAAGTTTGAATCTCTCAGAAAACCTATATTTTCTATTAAAGTAGCCTTCTACCAAGGATTAACTGGTTTGTATGCTCGTTTGTTGTAAAAGTGTGTAATTTCCCAAGTGTAACTATCATTAACAAAATGTAGTTTGTACATTAATGTTTAAGTGAAATACTCACTAAATGTATGTAATGGGTAAATTAATGTAGTACTGTAGTGTTGTATTATAGGAACTACTGCTGTACTAACTACCTTAAACCGGATTTATATTAAGGTATTATGTGATTAATTGTACCATACTATCGACTGAGTAACAACGACAAATGTAGGTCGTAAAAAGGTATGACGTTTGGCACCCGCAGACCTGCAGGTCCGGCTATAGCTACCAGCAAGGTGTAGGATAGTCAATCCAGTATAGATCTATACGCAAACTCACGCTCTCCCTCCAAGAGATTCTGGTTACAACTCGGGCTATGACATTTAAGGCATGCCCGATACAGTGGATCACAATTGTAAACGTATTCATGTATAGGTAATGTAATGTTACTTGTTCTAGTATCGTTGTATATGTTCTCTTACTAGTATAGTTGTGTATGTTCCCTTTCTAGTATAGGTTGTAAATGTTCTCATAGTAATGCAATGTATATGTTCTCATAGTTAATAAGTATTGACTCATGAATGAAATGACTCATTGATCTAGAATTTGTAGAAGTATGATCCTGTGTTACCCCGATGGTAACTTACTGATGATGTAACTGATACGCATGAATATGGAAGTACTTTTATGTCTATATATGCACATATGATATATAATTAATATTGAAATGACCCTCGGACGGCTACCCGACATCCCACCAGACCACATCCAAATCGAGGAAAAGGAAATAGGGCGGATGGCCTTCCTAAGTCTTTTAAACATTTCTTATATATCTATGCATATATGGACATGCAATTTATAAGAAGTATAATAAAGTTTAAACAAAAGTATTTGATAAGTAAAAGAGTTTGTAAAACATTTTGAAGTGAAACTGTTTGATAAACAGTTTGAACAGTGATAAAATCATTGGTTTTCTAGTTATTAATCACATGTGATTGATGTAATAACTATAAGTATTTAGCTTGTATTCCCCCATATAAAAGTATTTAAAACATTTAAAAGTATTTCAAAGGTTAATTAAAGGGGTATGAACTCACCTGTAGTGAGTGGTTCTGATGACAATGTTGGATTAGACGCTAGGTGCCAAGTGGTGACTTGAGTACACGCGCGAATCCTATTTAGCATATATTGGTACATATATGGATTTAATTAGTGTTATGAATAACTAATTGATGATTTTGGGACCACCTTAGGGACTAGTAAACACTTATAATGAAGTGTTATAATCATATATGATTGTATGAGGGTTTATAAGGCTATACAAGAGGGTGTATGGCCAAAATACACACTATGTGTGTGTGTGCGGCCAGGTGTGCGGCCTAGTGTGCTGCCAGCACATGTGTGCGGCCATGTGTGTTGCTAGGCGGTGTGTGCTGCCATGTGTGCGGCCAGATGAAGATCTTGGTGTTCTTGGTGTTCTTGGTACCTTTTATGAAGATCTTCAAGGAGAATGGATGGTACTTGAGAGGATTTTCGTGTTCTATGCTTGAAGAAGTGAAGGAAGGGTTCAAGAATGATCTAAGTGTGGCATATATAGGTGGAGTGTGCGGTTGGGAGGGTGTGAGGCCGCAAACAAGAGTGTGTGGCCGCACACTCCATGTGTTGGAGTGTTTGGCCCGGTTTTTGATTCCTACACTTCGAGTTAACCCTTTTTAACACTCCCACCTTGATTATATCACATTTAGAATGCTTCATTAGACTCTAAAGGGTACTACTATATAGTAAAATAAGTCTAATATTGGAAAGAATTGAAGAATGCATGCGAGGAGTTTTTCGGGTTGTCACAGTAATAACTAGGCAATTTCTTCCTAGAAAGTTGGCTAACATAATGGCTAGGTATAATGTTTACACTAAGGTTTAGTCAACGTAATGACTAGCCATAATATTAACTAAAAAACTGGGCAGGGTATCTACAAGGTATAATACTACCCTAATGTTCTAGGCATAGTTATATCACTAATATTATAAAATTAGTAATATTTATCAAATAGTGAGTATTATAACATGTATCCCCCCTTTTAAAACATTTGAAATAGTAAATGTGGGACTGCGAACATACCCTTGAAGCTATTTTTGTGAACTTAGTGTATTTTTCTGGAACTGCAAAAGTTTGGAGATTGCTTGCAAGAAAGATAGATTCCATTGAGCGAGAGAGAGAGAGAGAGAGAGAGAGAGAGAGAGATCACATGATTTGGTGTGAGAAATGAGGTGGTGGAGACCTCTATTTATAATTGAAAATTTTGTGGTGCGCACAACATCATAAGGCCCGCGTCATGCATGTGCATCATGCACCTTTAAGAGCTTGACACATGTGACATTTTTTGTGGGTCACGTCATTCAATATATACACAAATTAGATGTCAGAACGCGCGCCATGTGTGGTGATGCGTGACGAAATCTAATTTTATAAGTTTCGTAACTTTTATGTTCGGGCTCCATTTCTGACCTTTCTTATATCTCTACGTAGGTATTGATATGTACTACAACTTTTCTTTTGGTTGTTTTGGCAGATTTTAACTTTAGTTTTTGGCTTATAATTTATACCCACGATCATTTCATAAAAATCATAACTTTCTCATACGAGTTCTGATTTTGGTATTTTTTGTTTAAAAATTCATATTTTGAGGAGTACTGCGATTCTCCTTTTGGTGGCTTTAGCTAAAAATCAACAATTATGTTGGTAGATTTTGGATGTTGTAACTTTTTGTGTGTGGTTGGTTTTTATGTATTATAACAATCACATTTCCTTGATGATAGGTTGGCTTTTTTTGAAGTTTGTGTTTTTGGAATCACCCTAACGCGTATATTCCGAAGGTGTTAACCTGCTCATAAGATGACACAATTTTTTGCGCACTTATTTATTAGCCTAATCGTCATAATAATTACGTGTGGTAATTTGAGTATATCTATTAATATATCAACTATTATATTATTTACCTATTACATTTATTTGTTTACGTCGATTTCTAACTGTGGTCAGTGACGCTTTTGTATCGGTTATCACATCCTCCCCCCCCCATTGAAGGAAATTTCGTCCCAAAATTTAGACTGCAATGCTCATCTCTTAGGAATTTGGAGACGTTTCTGATTTCTTGCTTAGTACTCTTACACAATTTGGAAGAAATCATGATCTTCTATTTTGAGATAAGAACTTGTCAATGTTTTGGTTTCTACTTCTAATTCTTTAACTTCATCAAAAGATGGTAAGTAGTATTAGCCCTTTTAACTCGTTTGTTTTATGTTCGTTTGGTTGAGTCTAATTATATCTATATTTTACATAAATAGGAAACCCAAGATTGTTCAAAAGTCTTCTTCTGAGGATTCTTGTAGATGGTCATTGTTCTCATGTATGAGATTGTAGTAGGTTTTGACATGACTTATTATTTGGTTTAAGAAGTTCATTATTTGGTATTTCGGCAAGTGTGTTGTTTGACGGATGTAGGTTTACTCGTTAGGATAGTTAAAAGAATTCAAAGATAGATAGCCATGTGAATTGTGCATTATATCGATTCTTATAAACATGTTAAGAGATTATGTACTTTTATTAAATATGATATTGTCTTTACCCATTACATGATAATTTGTCTAGGTAGTTCTTGGTTACATAATTCATGCTGCTTCTTAACCACCTTAACTAAGTCATTTTTCTACTAATCTTTCTTAATTTTCTGGACAGTCTCTCCTGTAGTGACCAGACTTTCTATATTTGTAATAACTATGATTTGGATCGGCCTTCTAGTACTTGAGGTGGGTTGGGTTTCTGAAAAACCAAGTAGTATGCCCCTTCTTTTCATAGTGTTTGCAGATTAGTTCTCTACATTATCCTACATGGTGGTATTTACACTCACTCCATTGCGGAAGACTTCCAACATAAGGTCTAGGTGTCTTACTATGGGGTTGATTGATACCCCGTTTCCCTTCTGTAGATCTACAGAAATGAGCATCATATTTTCTCTTGTTAGCCTTGTCTTTCTTTTCATCTATTTGTTCTTCTTGTGTTCTTTCATGAGTCGCCTGTCCTATTAGGCTTTAGGCCAAGTCTTTAGTCTCTTGGTAGGTGTTGGTTTGGGCATTGATTATTGGTCTTTGAAGTGATGGAGTTAGTCCTTCAACGTATTTCTTGATCATCTGACCCTCATAATTTTGTTTAGTATAGAGTTTATTATTGGCCTTACAACATCTTAATGGATTACATTTATTAAGGTTGGGGATGCTATAACTGATACAATAACATAAGCATAAACATGATTATTAATGGCCTTACAACATCTTAATGGCTTACATTTCTTTTAATCTTTCATCAGGTCCAAACGTCAAATATATTTGTATCGTTACCTGTTATACTAAGAAATTGAGTGGGTCAGGTTGGGAAACCCGGTGAGTATCCCCATTTTCAAACCACAACAATATAGTTAGTTATGTTTAATTATCAAACAATTAACCCGATTAAGCATCCCCATTTTCTTCTTTATTCTTTCCTAAGGATCTATCCTAAGGGTTATTTTTAATCATTGTTCCTGACAATACTATTACAAGGATTTCTCTGCAATACAGGTCAGTAGGTTTCTTTTCATTCTTCAGGGTTTGTCCTAAGGAATAGGCTCGAAGTCCACCGCTGCCAGTGTTTATCTAATAGGCAAGAAGTCCATTGCAACCAGTGTTTATCTAACAGGCACGAAGTCCATCGCTGCTAGTGTTTATTTAACAAGCACGAAGTCCATCGTTGCCAGTGTTCCACGAGACGGTCATGAATAGTCCGGTGGTCATCACATATACTTTGTTAGGTGAATACATCATTGGTACACTAGTACCATTCCTACATTATTGGCACACTAGTACCATTTGTACATTATTGGAACGCTAGTACTATTCGTATATTGCTAGTACACTAGTACCAGTTCCAAAGTTGTGTCATTCTATCCTCGCCTACATTTTCATCATACTATAGCATCCTATCTTTCGTCGTACTATGACATCTTTCACTACCCTTCGTTACCCAATGTATAATATTTATAAAAATACATATACGATAGAAATCATGTATACTTATCTTTATGTAACATCCCGTCTATTAAATTAATAAATAGATGAATTTTTTTTTATTAACGAATAGTGGCCCTAAATGCGGGATAATTTAGCAAGGCGTTATTGTTGTGGGTTAAAATGTAACTTTCGGATTAATTTGTAAAGATTTTGGAAGGTTGAGGGATGTTTAGTAAATTAAGGGTCTATTTTGAAAAGGATTTCAGAAGTTAGGGTGGATTTGGTAAATTATGGACTTATTATGAAAGACTTTATGGAGACAGGGGCTAAAGTGTAAGTTTTGGATTTAAATTGAAAACAATATTTTGGGGATGGACTAATATGGTGAAAATGAATTAATGTTTGGATAGACACGGGATTAGACCCGATACCATCCTTCCCTCCCATTCTCATAATGCCAAGCCCGTCTGCCGCCTGCTGCCTTGCCGATGAGCACCACGATAACACCTGATTCCGGGACGTGTGAGAAGACGAAAGAGCCACCGAGACCCACCAGCAAAGCTGTGAACGCCGTTGACCGCCTCCGGTGAAGACGCGACCAGTATGCTCAACTACAACCACCCCTTCGTTTCTCGTCTTCATGCCGTTCCACCGCTGGAAGTTCCCGGTAAGCCTTATTTCCTCATTGTGTGTGCGACTTGTCCACTGTTTGTGTTTTTCCGGTGATGACTACCACCTAAGAGGTGGAAGAATTTGTCTGCAATCGAGCATACAAGCTATTCCCGGTATTTGTGGTGATGTATGCTAGATAACTAGCCAAAAACCCACGCCACCACCACAAGGTGGTGGCTGCCATCGTTTTCTGCTGCCACAGCCACCGTGAAGGGTGGTTGTGTGTGTTGTTGTGTGTGTGTGAGTGTAGTTAGGTGTATATTGTTTTACGGGTTGTTTTGATTGATTTGAGTCAAGATTATAAGTCACCACCATTGGAAATGGTGGCTGCCGCTGTGAGCCGCCGCCGACCACCACTGCCCGAGGTGGCAGTGGGTGGTTCCCGGCCTAGTGGAACCCTAATGGACCTAAAAATCTAATTTTTGGACTAAGGGGCTCGTGATTGGGCTAGAAACCCTAATTAGGGTTTAGAAAACCCTAATTAGGGTTTAGAAAACCCTAATTTTGGGTTTATTGGTCTGGACCTATCAGGACCCGCGTTATGGGCCATTGGAATTGAAGTATGAATTACAACCGATTACATAGTATGACTTATCTAGTAGAGTGATGGACTTAGTGGATTAAGTCCTTAATGGATTAAGTAAGAAACACTTAACCCTAATCATCATTTCATGTGAAAACCTAATTACGTTGGATTTGAGTTGGGCCTAGATGTTTGGACTATTGATGGGCCATCCAAGAACAAGTATATGGACTAGAATATTTGGATTGGGCTTTAGGAAAAGGCCCATTGGACTGTCTTGGGTCCAATTTGGAAAATTAGGCCATAGATGGGCCATAACTAGGCCTTGATGATTATGAGATATTGGACCATCAGAATGTCAAGTGTTGGACTAAGAATAAATGTTTGGGACTTAAGGCAAGACCATGTAGAGGTTTGGGCCCAATTTGGAAAATTAGGCCATAGTTGGGCCTTGGTTGACCATTGGTATTTTGGGCTTTTAGAGTACGAGTTTGGGCCATAATCTTGGACCAAACTAGGTTAGGGGTAAAATAATCCTTTTACCCTAAGTGGGGATTTTAGAGTTATGCATTGGAAACCCAAATGGTTAAGTGGGTTTTATTTTAATGTTGACAATTTAGGGATCTATCAGCTAGCAGCCAGAGATTTATTCGCGGGACTCCAGCAGTGCGAGGTGAGTTTTCCTTCAGTAGTAACGGGTCTAAGGCACCAAGGCTGGTCCGTATATGTGATATGTTAGTAGCTGAGTGTAGGCGGGGCCCGTATCTCATTATTATCAGCGTATAGATATCATTCAGTTTGTTGGATTGCTATACTTGTTGTCCATGTGATACTTGTATGTGTTTGTTTATGTATGTGAGTGTGGGCAGGACCCATATCTCATTTTTATTCGAGTGTGGGTGTGGCCTGAATCTGTGACATCCCCAATTTTCACGGCCAGAAAAGACCGATTTTGTTTATGCTTTATAAAAATCAGAGTACTTCATTTCATAAAAATGTTGCGGATTTGTTCCCAGAAAAACACGATAAATACGTTATCAAAACATTTTCAAAGAAACGTATTTTATTCATTTTAAAATGTTTGGGATGTCATCGTTAATACAGAAACATAAGCATAAATGAAACTTACATTTATTTACACTAGTGATCTACATCTCTTTAATCTCTCAGTGTAATGTGACTTCGTATCAACACCTATGATTTAAATAACTGAGTGGGTCAGGTTGGTAAACCTGGTGAGTACATAGGGTTTTCAACCCACAATATTATAATTATTATGTTTAAACAATCAAACAATCAACCCAATTACCCATCCCCATTATCTTCTTTACTCTTAAGGATTTAACCTAAGAGTCATCTATCCTACATTCGTTTATTCTGAAGTCCCTTACTTCCAGGGTTATAGGACTGGCACTAAGTCCATAGCTGCCAATGTTCTTTCGTAAAGCACTAATTCCATAGCTGCTATAGTCTATTCATCGGGTACTAAATCCATAGCTACCAGTGTTTATCTAATAGGTACTAAGTCCATAGCTACCAATTCCCAACAGGTACTAAATCCATAGCTACCGGTGTTTGTCCAATAGGCACTAAGTCTATAGCTGCCGATGTTTATTAGGCACTAAGTCCATAGCTGCCAATGTTTACTCACATCATCTTTTATCTCTCATCGTTCATCTACCCATGTCATACCCAACATATTCGTATATATAAAATACATATACAGTTTAAATCCTTTAAAACATGCATAAAACGTTCATCCAGCATAGACAGCAAGTACTTCAAATAATATGCACACTTAGCATGTAATTTATATAAAATACTTCATATCTATGTGTAAGATGAAAGTAACTATGCACTCACCTGAAAGGTGGTGAGTCGGCACTCGGACAACACTTCGTTACTCTTAAAACAATTATCCATTGACGAAACCTAGTATCATTACCACTAGAGTTTAGTCTAACGCTAGACGAGACTAATTTAATAGTCTAGCTATTATTACTATTATATAAGCGTTAAATAACACTCAATATAACTCATAATAATAGCCCAAATAATTATTTCAAGGTCCTAATAATGTTACTATAATTAAATAAAATCTATATTAAATATAGTATAGGCGTAGCTCACTTACAGTGGGTTTTTATTAAAAACCGGGCTTCGCTGGAGCAGCGTTTCCGAGTCGAAAGCTTTTCTTCTCGGAGCCGTCGGGCGCTCCGGGGCTTTCTTCTCGTGATAGGGAGTTTCCCTAGACTTGGGAGGGATTTAGGGAGGTTAGAGAGAAGTTAGAGAGAGAAAGAAAGGTTTGAAGGTGTGAGGAAATTATGAAGAGTTATCTCTTATTTATAGGAATTGTATAGTAAAGTAGTCTCCAAGCTTCGTCCGTAACTTTTGCATACGAGCTCCATTTTTGTCTGTCTTTTTACCGTTGAGTTCCTATTAATGAGATCTTCAACTTTCATTTAGACCTCGTTGGCTAATTCTCATTCTATCTCGGATTTACAAAACTGTATCGAATTCGCCGCGCTCGAAAAGTAGAGACTAAGCTTCGTCCATAACTTTGGCATACGAGCTTCGTTTTTGTCTGTCTTTTTGTTGTTGAGTTCCTATTAATGAGATCTTCAACTTTCATTTAGACCTCGTTGGCTAATTCTCATTCTATCTCGAATTTACAAAACTATATCGAATTCGCCGCGCTCGAAAAGTAGAGACTAAGCTTCGTCCATAACTTTCGCATACGAGCTCTATTATCGACGTTCTTTATATCCATGCATTGGTATTTACGAGTACTAAAACTTTTGTTTAGATCGCTAAGGTTAAATCTCGCTCTATCGTAAATTCACTATTTACGCCTCCCGGTATCGTGTCGATTCCATCGCGAAACTTCGACGGGTCATAACTTCTTTGTTATAACTCGGATTTCGACGGTCTTTATATGTACGGAAACCTTGTAACATATACTAAAACTTGGTTGAGATTATTTATTCTTAATAGTCTTTTGTCGAAAAGTCGTTTTCGACCCCTATTGCCTCTAAATTGACTAGCCCGGATCTACAGGCGTTACAATTATCTCCCCCTTAGGATGATTACGTCCCGGAATCATCAATGAAACAAGATTGTATAATGACTCCATACGTTATCTCTTCATCCTAGGTAATAATTGTAACTTCTATGTTGCTTCGAACGAGTATCTAACACTTGGACTCCTTGACTGCAGGCGGTGCTCGATCTTGCACCTGCTCGTTAGACTTTCAATCATGAACTTCGTGTCACAATCTCAATCCTCACTGGATACGAACTTAAGATAAGTTCTTTTATTACTATAAGGGACCTATGTGTCATATTCTAATGACCTATCATCATATGTTGCAACGCTTAGACTCAGGTCTCTTAGAGTCAAATCCCAGAACAAACTACCTTCCTTCATGTTCAAATGGGATATAATCACATCTTAAATGGTAGCATTTCTAGCTACAAGAAACTACTGCGATACATGTACCGATCGCTTTGATTATCTTTTATTTCAATCTTTCGGCTTAAGTCAAATGCTACATCGAACTTGGTTCTCTGAACCACGTAACATACTCATCGTAGTCGGACTCAATTTGATATGACCACTAGGGTCGGAATAACAATCATCTTCTTAGTCATTACCGAAATGGTGGTAACGACATACTTGAATAAAACGAAATCGATTACTAGTTTCTTGGTAACCTTGTGACTTTCCCTGATCCAAGCGTGAGTCATGTGCTTTCGGTAGTATAGGTCTCTACTACCATTCACACTTACTCATACTCGTCTCAAGTATTGTCTCACAGTTCCCCAAGTTATTATCACAAAAACAATTTTAACACAAATGTGTCCAAACAATCATATAATTTTCCCTAGACTCTACTAGGACTTCTTCCGCGTGTATCTTCAATCATCAATTATGCTTCAACTCGGTTGGTGATGGAAATGTCAGACGATGGGATAACTTCATGGATTATACCAAAAATCTTTCTTTCTAGTAATCGAACATGTACTTCTCCCGTACTAGACGTATTATTTATTAGACGCATTCTAAAGGCAAGATATCACTCTTACGATATCTTCCGATAGGTATCATTCACTATCGTAAGCCTTCTCATTTCCTCATTTACTCAATTCACTACCAGTCTTCACCATGATGTTCTGCACACCAGAGCAGTCGTTTGGTGTATCGAGACGAGAATAAAGATAAAGGAAGATTTAGACGCGTATCCCTCCTTATTACCTCAAAAAAAATTTGCCAGTTCTAATATCGTAATTAAACGTTTAGAAATCTAAACACATAAAATTTCCAGATCCGGTCGGCAACAGACCATAGATCCGATCAAACGATAGCATAAAGCTTCCCAAATCATTTAGCACATAAAAGCATTTTAGGCATCTTGCCTAATTAAGCTAGTGCCTGTGTCAATTTAGGTGTACTTCCTAAAATATATTAGACACACCCCTCACGATCATCGCTTAGCATTCTAAGTTTAAGTCTAGAAATAAATCATTATTCCTATTTCGCTTAAACTAATGCTCTGATACCAACTGTGACATCCCCAATTTTCACGGCCAGAAAAGACCGATTTTGTTTATGCTTTATAAAAATCAGAGTACTTCATTTCATAAAAATGTTGCGGAATTTGTTCCCAGAAAAACACGATAAATACGTTATCAAAACATTTTCAAAGAAACGTATTTTATTCATTTTAAAATGTTTGGGATGTCATCGTCAATACAGAAACATAAGCATAAACGAAACTTACATTTATTTACACTAGTGATCTACATCTCTTTAATCTCTCAGTGTAATGTGACTTCGTATCAACACCTGTGATTTAAATAAACTGAGTGGGTCAGGTTGGGAAACCTGGTGAGTACATAGGGTTTTCAACCCACAATATTATAATTATTATGTTTAAACAATCAAACAATCAACCCAATTACCCATCCCCATTATCTTCTTTACTCTTAAGGATTTAACCTAAGAGTCATCTATCCTGCATTCGTTTATTCCGAAGTCCCTTACTTCCAGGGTTATAGGACTGGCACTAAGTCCATAGCTACCAATGTTCGTTCGTAAAGCATTAATTCCATAGCTGCTATAGTCTATTCATCAGGTACTAAATCCATAGCTACCAATGTTTATCTAATAGGTACTAAGTCCATAGCTACCAATTCCCAACAGGTACTAAATCCATAGCTACCGGTGTTTGTCCAATAGGCACTAAGTCTATAGCTGCCGATGTTTATTAGGCACTAAGTCCATAGCTGCCAATGTTTACTCACATCATCTTTTATCTCTCATCGTTCATCTACCCATGTCATACCCAACATATTCGTATATATAAAATACATATACAGTTTAAATCCTTTAAAACATGCATAAAACGTTCATCCAGCATAGACAACAAGTACTTCAAATAATATGCACACTTAGCATGTAATTTATATAAAATACTTCATATCTATGTGTAAGATGAAAGTAACTATGCACTCACCTGAAAGGTGGTGAGTCGGCACTCGGACAGCACTTCGTTACTCTTAAAACAATTATCCATTGACGAAACCTAGTATCATTACCACTAGAGTTTAGTCTAACGCTAGACGAGACTAATTTAATAGTCTAGCTATTATTACTATTATATAAGCGTTAAATAACACTCAATATAACTCATAATAATAGCCCAAATAATTATTTTAAGGTCCTAATAATGTTACTATAATTAAATAAAATCTATATTAAATATAGTATAGGCGTAGCTCACTTACAACGGGTTTTTATTAAAAACCGGGCTTCGCTGGAGCAACGTTTCCGAGTCGAAAGCTTTTCTTCTCGGAGCCGTCGGGCGCTCCGGGGCTTTCTTCTCGTGATAGGGAGGTTCCCTAGACTTGGGAGGGGTTTAAGGAGGTTAGAGAGAAGTTAGAGAGAGAAAGAAAGGTTTGAAGGTGTGAGGAAATTATGAAGAGTTCATCTCTTATTTATAGGAATTGTATAGTAAAGTAGTCTCCAAGCTTCGTCCGTAACTTTTGCATACGAGCTCCGTTTTTTTCCGTCTTTTTACCGTTGAGTTCCTATTAATGAGATCTTCAACTTTCATTTAGACCTCGTTGGCTAATTCTTATTCTATCTCGGATTTACAAAACTGTATCGAATTCGCTGCGCTCGAAAAGTAGAGACTAAGCTTCGTCCATAACTTTCGCATACGAGCTCCGTTTTTGTCTGTCTTTTTACCGTTGAGTTCCTTTTAATGAGATCTTTAACTTTTATTTAGACCTCGTTGGCTAATTCTCATTCTATCTCGGATTTACAAAACTATATCGAATTCGTCGCGCTCGAAAAGTAGAGACTAAGCTTCGTCCATAACTTTTGCATACGAGCTCTATTATCGATGTTCTTTATATCCATGCGTTGGTGTTTATGAGTACTACAACTTTCTTTTAGATCGCTAAGGCTAAATCTCGCTCTATCGTAAATTCATTATTTACGTCTCTCGGTATCGTGTTGGTTCCGTCGCGAAACTTCGACGGGTCATAACTTCTTTGTTAAACTCAGATTTCCACGCTCTTTATATGTACGGAAACCTTGTAACATATACTAAAACTTGGTTGAGATTATTTATTCTTAATAATCTTTTGTCGAAAAGTCGTTTTCGACCCCTATTGCCTCTAAATTGACTAGCCCGGATCTACGGGCGTTACAGAATCTCATAGTAGCCGAGTGTGGGCGGGGCCTGAATCTCGTAGTATTATTTGAGTATAAATGTGTGACTGCTTGATAGGAGTAGATATACGTGTTGTCCGTGTGATACTTGTATGCATATTAGTAGTAGAGTGTGGGCGGGTCTAAGGTACCAAGGTTGGCCCGTATATGTGCATGTTAGATTTATCTGGAAAGATGTTATAGAGTACAAGAGTAAGAATGAAAGGAAATGTGACAATGTGCATAAGCGTATTAATCACATCTAACCTACAACACTATATATAGACAACATGCCTTAGTGCCTTCAACATATCACAAAAAGTACAAGCAGACTTTGACATTTAAGAACATAAAAAAATGTGCTACTTGAAATAAAAAGATATATCAAAATGTGTAAGTTTCGATATAGACAACATATTGAGCCTTTGATACTCGAGACTATGATATCAACTACATTCAAAAGATACTTTTGACATTGAGCTACTCCACAACAAATTAAACTCTATAATCTTCCATGAGCATCGTAACAAAGTGTCTCATCAAGGGATATCATGGCACATCGAGGAACATATGTGGTGCACCTTGCATTAGGATGGTGCATTAATGCTTCAAAGTGCTCCATTCTTTTCCTAAGTGCTCCATACCCCCTTTGAGAAGATATGTTCCTTTGTAATTGTTGTGATATGCTGGAGATGGTTGGGTTGAGATTGTAGATGATATCCGTGCAAGTTTCTTCTCCTGAAATCACAGTGCAAAAGAGAAAGACGATCGTTAGTCGACGTCCGGGAGGAATTCCCGAGATGAAGCTCTGACGATCAAGTTAGTATAAGGTCTGAGAGAAATAAGAGTAAATCACAAGAAAAAGAGTTCTGTCTTTTATACCTATTTAAGAGGTGTATGCCCACTAACTGACTTTGTTGAGCATTCCCTCATGGGGTGCGACGTGGCGGACCCATATTAGAGGAGCCTCCGTCATGTGTTTTTGCCTCATCCCCTCATTGGCTAGAGGGGGATCTTTTAATTTTATGAGGATCATGGCTATTGTCAGATGGGAAAGTGGAACTCTCTAATTTTTCCCACGTTTTCCGAGTTATAATTCCTTGGTGAAGGGGTTAAGGCGTGGTTATGCACCTTAACCGCCATACCAGTGATCATTTCATTGGCGAAGACCCGACCTTGGCCTCGGTTTGGGTCCGAATGGGTTCTGGCTAGGCGAAGCTCAGTGTTATTTCGATATCTCCTTTTGTTATTGTTCTCCCTGAGGGATACGTTAATAAGTCCCTTAGGCTTGTAGGTGTATGCGTCGGCTTGATAGCGTCACCGTTCGAGCCTATGTTTCAACACGTGTATGTCTGGGATAATATTTAGCATTTGACAGGCTCTAGACAGCGCCGTCAATGTGTGTCAGATCCATCGTGAGATGGTTCGTGACACCAGTTTTTTCTTTAAAATCCCCCTTTTCCTGAGTCCTTTCATCCTCACCTCCTTTCTTTGCATTTGTTGTATCGACTCAAGCATTTTGCTAATTTGTTTTCCTGCCATTCATCAGTTTTTCGACAATGGATCGTTACGGTAAAGTCCCTACTGTAGAGGAATTCCAACTTCTGCAAGATTGTTTTGGTTTCTTACCGGAACACGGTGTGGTGATTCCGGAAAAGGGGGCATCGATCTATGACTATCCTCAAGGGAAAGTGGGGGTTCCGATCCCTCTTTTCGAAGCGGGGTTGCGCCTGCTGACATCTGATTTTTTTGACATGATTGTGCATCACTATGGCTTTTCCATTGATGAGTTAACCCCGAGTGCCATTGTTAGATGCCCATTTATGCATCTTTTAAGGTAGTTTTCATTAACATTTTAGCATTATATTTTGTACATTTGCATGTCATTTAGATAAACAATGTTCAGCTCATGTCTTTCGTTAGAATTCCCGTACTGCTAATGTTTTCATGTCAGTTTCAGATAGTTCGAGTGAAGCAGTTGGATGTGCGTTTGGAACTTTAAATGGAGCTTGAGACTTATGAAGGATTATGAGGAATGCTCGAAAGATGCTTTGGTCAAGAAACATTTGATCGAATTGATCACATGAAAAAAAATATACAGTCCAAAGTTAAAGGATGTTGTTGGCATCTTTGACCCCTGTTAGTATTTTGACCAGATCTCGAGATCCGTAACTCCGATTGTCGTGATTCAAAATGATCTGAAAAGTAGACGAAAATTTTGGACGTCGTAGGCACAACGTGCGATCGCAGGTTGCCTTCATGCAATCACATGGGGCCCTTTTGCGATCGCAGGTTGGCTCGTAACTTGTCTTTGGGGTTCTTTTGTGCCCAAAATTCATCTGGGTGTGAAAACTCTATACCTGCGATCGCAGGTTCTATACATGCGATCACAGGATGGCCAAAAAATGTCAAAATAGCATCCTACTTCATTAAAAAGGCACGAGACACGTTTTCTTCAAAACCTGCGATCGCAGGTTGTGCACATGCGATCGCAGGTGTGCCGTTTTTGCTGCTAGATGTATAAATAAACCTTATAACCTTCCAGTAATGTAATTTGGCGATTCTAGAGGTACCAGACGATGAAAATACAATTTTGGAGGTGTTTCTTCTCCGATTTTATCAATTTCTGAAGATTTGAAGACTACGGATCATCTCCTTCATGTAGATTAGTAAGATTAGTTGTTTGATGTTTCTTTTCATCTGTTTTCATCAGATTTTAGCCATGTCTGGCTAAAACCCTAGTTTTCAGTTCTACATAAGACAAGTACTTTTCATGTGATTGATCATTAGATCTGGTTTTTAATTTGTGTTTCTATCTAGATTCTTCAGTTTTGAGCTTAATGAATGTTTGATTTGAATTCTTATTAGTCAGATCACCTAGCTAGGGTTTTATCATTCTAGTTAATCGATTAATAGAATTCGTAATTGTTCTAATTAATTGGTAATAAGTAACAAGTAATAAATCGGTTCTGTGTTTGGGATTTGACTTTATTATAAACTGTAAAAATCATATCTTTATGCTTCCAAGCTTGTGAGAAGTATTGGGTGTTGCTGGGAATTTTACACAGATCATAAAGCTACTTTATTGATTTAATTAAGAGCTTGTTTAATTGAACAGTAAAAATTTAGGGTTAATTGAAGAGCGTGTTTTGATTAACTAATTTAGGTAAAAGAGAAATCACTAGAGCTTGTTAGTTTTTTCTCAGTACCAGCTTAGATAGAACGCATCTCAAATAATCAGATCTGGGTTAGTTGCATGATTAGGAAAGTCGCAGCACAGCTGAAATCGTTTTCAATATCGATTTTCGTTTAGTTTAATATCACTGCATTTTTAATTTTTATTTAAAACCCCCCTTTTATATTTTTTGTTTCTTGACTAGATTGTACCTGATGCAAAAAGGCATTGACTTTTAGGCTGTGTCCCTGAGGATTTGACCCTGTTTCCCTATGCTATATTTTTAGTGTAACCAACAGTGATAATTTATTTGCTTAATACGCATGCGACAACGTGTTAACAAATTGGCGCCGTTGCCGGGGACACGGTGCTTTCTAATATTTTTATGCCAATAATTTTTCATTCAGGTACACCTTTAGTTTTTGATCCAAAAATCGAGCGAACTGCTAGGAAACTAAAGAAAGAAGCAAAAAAAGAGAAAACAATTAGTTAGTTTATCATCATCTTCACTACCTCCAGAAACCTCCACACCATAGGGCACTCCCTTGTGGAATAAATCAGATCCGTTTTTTTTTCCAAATATTCTCCTCAAAACAACCCATATAAAACTTACTCCCCACCCTTTTCCATTAAAACTGAAACCACAGACTCTTCAGAAACCGAATATGAAGACTTAACCATGAGTGGAGACGAAGCAGAAAATACCCTTAGAGAATGGGCCACTCAAGAGGTCATCCAGCAACCCCTTTGCATTACATTTCCAGAAGCCCATAATTTCGAACTTAAATCTGGGTTGATTCATCTTCTTCCCACATTCCACGGTCTAGAAAACGAAGACCCACATAAATTCCTCAAGGAATTTCATGTGGTTTGTTCTGGAATGAAGCCTCATGCATTTACTGAAGATCAGATAAAGTTAAGGGCATTCCCCTTTTCACTTCAGGATTCATCAAGGGAATGGTTATATGAACTCCCATCTGGTTCCATTACCTCTTGGACCGAACTCGCGAAGCTGTTTTTAGAGAAATATTTTCCAGAAACGCGTGTTTCCAGCCTTAGAAGAGAAATCATTGGTATCAAACAAGGAAAAAGAGAAACTTTACACACTTATTGGGAGATATTCAAAAAGCTTCTGGTATAGTGCCCATGTTATCAGCGATTATCAACTCTACAATTGTTTTTGTGAAGGCCTGACACCTATGGAGAGGCGCTTGATAAATGCATCTAGTGGTGGTTCTTTGGGTGACATGGCCCCAAATGAAATCAGAGAGCTAATCGAAAAGCTGGAGATCGAGTACAAACATTCCAGGAATGAAGACGAGCGGTATCCAGATCAGCCAAGAGGAGTCAAGGAAGTCAACAATGTTCATCTAGAAGCTCAAATATCTGAATTGACGAAAGTTGTTCTGCTCCTAACGAAAGAAAAAGCAGTTGCAAAGAAACCATGTGGTATCTATTTAAAGACGGAACACCTAACTGATATGTGCCCATTATTGCAAGAAGATACAGTTGCAGTCAAAGCTGTTGGAGGGTATCAAAACAATTACCAAAATAATTTTCAGCAAAAGCAGCAATATCAGATGCCACTGGGATTTCAGCAGCATCGGAATTTTCAGCAGCCGAGCTTTCAGCAAAACTTTTAGCAACAAAATTTCCAGAATCAGAATTACCAGAATCAGAACACACATTAGCAACCCAGTAGTTCTAGCATGGCCTTAGAAGATATAGTGAAGAGTCTTGCCATGAGCACCCAAGCATTCCAGACTGAAACCAGAGATAGTATCAAGAATCTGGAGCAATAGGTGTCTCAACTTGCCACTTTTGTGGGTCGTCTGGAATCTTAAGGAAAGTTATCGAACCACACCGAAAATAATCCGAAGCATAATGTTAGTACCATTTCCTTAAGAAGCGGGAAAACATACGAAGGCCTAAGTGCATCTGAACCAGAAAACGAATCTGAAGAAAAATTTGAAGAAGTTCTAGTAGAAGGAGATATGGAAGAAACAGAAAAAGAGCCTGAAAAAGAAGAGGTGGAATATGAAGAGGTGCTGGTTGAAAAAGGATCTAAAAATATGGAAGAAAAAGGAACTCCAATACTACCCAAGCCAATTCTGAAAGAATATAAGCCACTACCGCCCTTCCTATCGCGACTGAGGAGCACGAAACGCGAGCGTGAGGATCAGGACATCATGGAAATTTTTCGCAAAGTTGAGGTAAATATCCCGTTGATGTTATAAAACACATTCCTCGGTATGCTATGTTTTTAAAAGAATTATGCGTTTCAAAGAAAAAATTGAAATCTAATGAAACAATTAAAGCTGGCGAAAATATATCCTCTATTTTGCAAAAAGGTTTGCCTCCAAAGTGCAATGATCCAGGGATTTTCTCAGTTCCTTGTAAATTAGGGAGCCTTGATTTTCCAAAAGTCATGCTTAATTTAGGAGCTTCAGTTAATGTCATTCCCTATTCTATTTTTGAAAAATTAAAAATGGGAACTTTACAAAAGATCGGGACAATTATCCAGTTGGCGGATTATTCAACAGTACACCCAAAAGGTGTACTTGAGGATGTTCTTGTCCAAGTGGGTGAGCTTATTTTTCCCGATGATTTTTATATTTTGGACATGGGAAACTTGGACACTTCAGACTGAAACTCTACTATTTTGGGAAGACCTTTTATGAAAACTACAAAAACAAAAATTGATGTTTTTAATGGAATGATTTCAATGGAGTTTGATGAGGAAGTGGTTAAATTTCAAATTAATAATGATGATTTTCCTTCTGAAAATGTTTCCGTCAATTATATGGGTACCAGTAGTCCTTTTTCTGAGGGCTGCTGTGAGTTTTCTAATGTCTCTATGCAAGAAAAAAATTTAGACTGGAATTCATCTGATAATATATCCAAGGAGCTGGCTGAAGATAAGCTTGGGGAAAACAAAGGAGGGAACTTGGCTATTGAAAAGAAATAAGTAGAAGCTGATAAACCTGAAAAGAAGTTATCTGTAGGGGTTGAGATTGATTTGAAAAAAAAAACAAACTTTTGGAAGGAGAAGTGGAAAAAGTGATGAGTTCTATTGAAGTGATTTCAGATATGAATCTGAAAAGAAGAAAGTTTGAAAAAAAGGAAGTGAAGACATATGGGAAAAAGAAGAAGATAAAAAAGAGAAAGAAGTCTAGTCATCTAAAGGACTTATCTGAAGACAATGTAGAGTCTTTCAAGTCTGTTGAACAAGTCCCAGATCCACCCATACTGCCTCATTTAAAGGGATCTGGAGTCACAAGAAAAAGAGTTGAGCTTCAAGGAAGTCCCAACCACACCAGTTAATAATCTAGTTGGGCAAAGTCGAGCCAACAACTTTAAAAAAGGGCGGCTTTCCGGGAGGCAACCCGATGATTAGTTTTTAGTTATTATGCTTTCAATAAAGAGATGGTCACAGTTCCAAGCAAGTTTGGGGAAATCAGAGGATCTTTAGAGTTGCTGAAATTCAGATTTTTCGTCAACATCCATCGTCAAAATCAGAATTTCTGCAATCTATCAGGTACATTCTTTCCTAGCTGCACCATTTTTTTTATTTGCTTTTTTGAGCTGTTCATTCCTCTCTAAGCATTCAGGACAATGCATTATTTTAAGCTTGGTGAGGGGGTTTGTGTAAAATTTTGCATTTTTGTTAAAAATTTTAATTTTTCAGTTTTTCATTTACAATTTACAATTTTAATTTTCTTTTGCATTTTATTTTCTGCATTAAAAAAAAATCCAAAAATATTTTCCTTTTTATTTTTCTGCATTCATAAAAACAAAGAAAAACCCAAAAAGATTTTATTTCTAGTTATTTTATTTTTTATTTTCTGCTAATTAAAATTATTAAAAATCTTAAACAAATTGAAATAAAGTACATGATATGAGGATATCTTTTTACATTTGATAGCTCTGTTAAGATGAAGTGTGATAGTTACCGAAAATAACAGTCTCACTACAATCAATTTTAAGAATTGTCTTTTAAAGTGCTTTAAATGTTTTCAATATGAACCAACATATGAGCCATATAATTTTTATAATGGAAGTGTGAGATGGAAAAATGAACAGTGTTTTAAAAATAATTTCTTTGGATGCCTTAAAAAGAACCTAGATTGGATAACCCTTGTCATTCCTTGAAGTACTGAACCCTATAGTTTCTACGCCTTGTGAGGTTGGGAGGGAAATCTTGTTATACCCACAATTTATTATCATTTATGAAGTATTGAAGATATGGTGGGCCTCAAAGTAAAATATGTGCCCAGTCAATATATATGTTAGAAATGGTATATCAAGCAACTTGAAGAAATCTGCAATTCAAAGTTAAATCCAAGTCAAGTTCAAGTCGAAATCAAGTTAATCTAAAGAGTCGATCAAGACAAAGAAGACGTGTGGTATAATGAGATTGATCCCTCGATAGTGGAATCATAGGGGTAAGCTTGGATTTTCTGTCCATAATGGATCTTACCGCGTTTACCGGACGAGTTCGGAAAAAAGGAGGGGTTAGTCAAGCTAAGTTTTTATAAACGAATTTTCGTGAAATTATTTTTTAAAAATACATTGTTTTCACAAATTTAATTTGGCATAAAAATTATATGCTCAAGCTTGGTTTAACTCGTTAAATATAACTGTGAATCGTTAATATAAGATACTGAGACTATTGTCTAGGTAGTGATTTCACTGGAGCTTCCTCGTTGTGAAATCTGATCATGTGACAAAAAAAAGAGTGAAGTAATAGTTTAACTTTTTATTTCCTTTTTATTCTAAGTTCATTTTTATGTCATCTACATCTTTCCATTTGTTTATAATGTTATATCTTTTTCTTACTTGAGGGCAAGTAAGGTTTAAACTTGGGGAGATTTGTTAGATGCTCAATTATGCATCTTTTACGGTAGTTTTCATTATCATTTTAGAATCATATTTTGTACATTTGCATGTCATTTAGGTAAACAATGTTCAACTCATGTCTTTTGTTAAAATTCCTGTACTGCTCATGTTTTTATGTCAATTTCAGATAGTTCGAGTGAAGCAGTGCTTTTGGAGAAGTTAGATGGGCGTTTAGAGCTTAAAATGGAGCTTGAGACTTATGAAGGATTATGTGGAATGCTTGAAAGATGATTTGGTCAAGAAACATTCGATCGAATTGATCACATGAAGAAAGAATATACATTCCAAAGTTAAAGGATGTTGCTAGTAGCTTTGACCCCCTGTCAGTAATTTGACCATATATCGAGAACTGTAACTCCGATTGACGCGATTCAAAATGATCTGAAAAATAGACGAAATTCCAGACATCATAGGCACAACATGCGATCGCGGGTTGCCTTCATGACATTGCATGGGCCCTTTTTCGATTGCAGGTTGGGTCGTAACTTGTCTTCGAGGTTCTTTTGTGCCCAAAATTCATCCGGGAGTGAAAACTCAATACCTGCGATCGCAAGTTGTGTACATGTGATCGCAGGTTGGCCAAAAAGTGTCAAAATAGCATCATAATTCATTAAAAAGGCACGAGACGCGTTTTCCTCAAAACCTGCGATCGCAGGTTGTGCACATGCGATCGCAGGTGCGCCGTTTTTGCTGTTGGACGTATAAATAGACATTATAACCTTCCAGTAACCTAAGTTGGTGATTCCAGAGGTACCAGACGATGAAAATACCATTTTGGAGGTGTTTCTTCTCCGATTTCATCAATTTCTGAAGATCTGAAGACTGTAGATCATCTGCTTCAAGTGGATTAGTAAGATTAGTTGTTTGATGTTTCTTTTCATCTATTTTCATCAGATTTTAGCCATGTTTGGCTAAATCCCTAGTTTTCAGTTCTGCATAAGACAAGTACTTTTCATGTGATTGATCATTAGATCTGGTTTTTGATTTGTGTTTCTATCTAGATTCTTCAGTTTTGAGCTTAATGAATGTTTCATTTGAATTCTTGTTAGTCTGATCACCTAGCTAGGGTTTTATCATTCTAGTTAATCAATTAATAGAATCTGCAATTGTTCTAATTTAATGGTAATAACTAACAATTAATAAATCGGTTCCATGTTTGGGATTTGACTTTATTATAAACTATAAAAACCATATCTTTATGCTTCTGAGCTTGTGAGAAGTATTGGGTATTGCTGGGAATTTTACATAGATCATAAAGTTGCTTTATTGATTTAATTAAGAGCTTGTTTAATTGAACAAAAGTTAGGGTTAATTGAAGAGCTTGTTTTGATTAACTAATTTAGGTAAAAGAGAAATCACTAAAGCTTGGTAGTTTTTTCTTAGTACCAGCTTAGATAGAACACATCTCAAATAATCAGATCTGGGTTAGTTGCAAGATTAGGAAAGTCACAGCACAACTGAAATCGTTTTTAATATTGATTTTCGTTTAGTTTAATATCACTGCGTTTTTAGTTTTTATTTTAAACCCCCCTTTTATATTTTCTGTCTCTTGACTAGATTGTGCCTGATGCAAAAAGACATTGACTTTTAGGCTGTGTCCCTGAGGATTCGACCCTGCTTCCCTGTGCTATATTTTTAGTGCAACCAATAGTGATAATTTATTTGCTTAATACGCGCATGACAGCATGTTAACAACCATCAATAAGATTATGGGTTTTGAACTGATTTGTCGATCCCTGGGTTGTATACCCACTTTTTGGGTTTTTTTGTTACTTTTTTTGTTTAACTACAAACTCTGGCGTTCGTACTCTAGTGAAAAGGCAGGGCATTCATCACTTGATCTCTAAACAAGATATTCCCAAGAAGAACTGGCAGATGCAATGGCTTTGGGTTACCCGAAACCTTGTAGGTCATGGTTTTCATAAGACCCGAGACTTTCCTGACCGTCTTCCTAAGCTGTTCGGGAGTAACTTAACTCTTGGCAAACTACTAGGAAGCATCACTATCATTGGAGAGAACTGGGAAGATTCATACTTGCCACGGTCGGTATGAGCGCCGCCTGGAGGACTTGTGGGAAGATGGCTCAGCTATTCGTTGTGAGATGCGATATTTACTCGCTTCTTTCTCCTCCCCTCTTTTTTTAAAAAGAAAGAAGAGGATTAGAATATGGTACCTTATTAGCTCGTGAGTTCTTATATTCGGTGTTTGTTTTTATAGATGATGAAGCCGAGATTTCCTTAGAGATGGCCCTGCGTGGTCACTATCGGGGTAAGATTTGCCACAGGGATATCGATCTTGTAGAGGATCTTCCCTCTCCTATGTCTGAAAAATTCATGCGAGAGTGCGTTGGATTGCTCTTGGCAGAAGGGGGAAATGTTGGCTCCAGCGGACCCGCCTCGCTTTCCCAGCCGGCTGTTAGGGTTGTTTCCCCAGTTCAATTGCCGGCTCCAGGTTCTTTCGATTTGTCTATGGGGGTACAAGAAGAAAAAGGTATTGCCCTTATTAGGAAGAGACAAAGTTTACGCGCGGTGCCGTCGTTAGGCGAGGTGACAGAATCCGATGATGCGGGCCTCCATCCTCAAAAGATGCATAAGACTGTGTCCGTAGCCAAGCTTCTTGGTGGCATCGACAATGTTCTTGGTGACAAGTTTTCTGTGCCTGGGCAGAAGGAGAGAGTGGTGGTGCCTAGTTCTTCGGTGACACCACCTTCGCTGCTTACTGGTTCATTACCAGTTGATCTTGGTTTCGGCTCCGTGTTAGGGGTGCATCGGGCTCACCCAGAGGTTCTTCCCAGCCTGAGAGGCCTACCACAACTGGGCGACTAAAAAGGATTCCTTACTATCGGAAGACGTCACCGTCCAGGTATAGAGTAGTTGTGCTCACCACCAGCTACAATGAGGTTACTTGCGGACCAATCGAGCGCTCGTATGACCGGTGACCTTCGTTATTGTAACATCCCAAAATACGACCGAAAAATTTTGTTTTAATAATAATAAAAATCATATACTGAACGTCATATCATAAAACCATATGTCAAATATCTCAAACCATAATAAAATGTCGTGATATAACTGTATCAAATCAAACTAAGTATCAAAACAAACTCCCAGGACAAAAACTGAAGCTGTGGTGTGTGCGATGCCATCATCCCGAGCTCTTCCCTTTACTTGCAGAAGTACCTGAAACCAAAACTGAAACTGTAAGCTCGAAGCTTAGTGAGCTCCCCCAAACTACCGCATACCATACAATACATATAAATCACATACTGGGCCTTGCCCACTGCATCAGACCGAAGTTCAGAAACTGCATCGGACCGAAGTTCGGAACTGACTGGGACCTCGTCCCTTGCATCGGACCGAAGTCTGGAACTAGCTGCATCGGACCGAAGTCTGGAACTGACTGCATCAGACCGAAGTCCGGAACTAACTGCATCGGACCGAAGTCCGGAACTGGCTGAACATAGCATAGCATAAACACATATCAACTAGCATATACACATATCAACTAGCATAAACACATATACTGCATACTGCATCAGGCCGTAGCCCGGAACACATAACACATAAATCCTGTTTGAGCCACGAAGGCATCAAACACACTAACTGCTGCATCGGGCCGAAGCCCGGAAACTACTGCTAACTAGTCGGGCTGGCATTGTGGTCGTAGACCCGTTCCTACTGGAAGGAAACTCACCTCACAATGCTAACTGCTAAACACCTGAAGAAGGAACCCCTGACTGCTGCTCCGGCTGCTTCCCGGTTATCATGGACATATAAAAATACTTAATGAGAATAGGGATTCCTCTATGGGTAAAATGACCATTTTACCCCAACTATGGTGTGGGTCAGAAACAAGGCCCAAACCCTTAATTCCTTCTAAGTCCTCCAATGGCCCACTAAAGGTCCACTAATGGCCCAATTTTCCACATTGGGCCCAAATCTCTATATTGGGCCTTACACTAGGCCCACACTCCTACTTGGCCCATAATCACTGACTTCTGATGACCCATACGACCGAAAAGGCTCTAAGTCCAAAGCACAACCCACACCGAGGCCCAAATGCTCGAAGCCCAAGCTGACCAGGTATGCGGGGCGTACCTCTAGGTACACTGAGCGTACTGGCTGTTGGCTGGTACGCCGTGCGTACTTCCTCGTACGCCCAGCGTACCGCCCTGTTAAGCCAACTTTCCATTAAGACCTCATTCCATCGATTCAGAAGCTACAATTTCAGATCCACGACTTATTCTCTGTCCCAAGCCATAAAGTTGCTTACTTGATGGCTTGGATGACTCACAAAGGCTCAAACTTCAAAAAGTAATGTCCAAACTCCATAGAAATGGCTAAATCTCTTGCATCGCCACATGAAAACCTCCAAGATCAAAACTTTATCGCTTAAGAGGTGCTTTGAGCCTAAAGGATGGAGATCCCACGCTCAAAAACATATTTTTATGATAAAGGTCCAACCTTTGGACCCAAAATGTACCAAAACTTTCATTACTCTAGATCTAGCATATGAAGAAGAAAGTTCAGTGCTTTATACCTCTTTTGGATGCCCAATGAAGAAATAATCCTAGATCCTTGAGCTCAAGATACTCAAGTTCTTCTTCTTCCACTTCTCTTCTTCTCCTTCTTCACAAAATAAACTCAAAAAATCGAACACACACAAGCAAGGAGCAAAGGGGACGAACTAGGGTTTCTCTAGGGTGAATGATAAGCGAGGAGGCCAAATGGGAGGCTATAATGGGGTTTAAATACGTCTCAACCCTTAAAATTAGGGTTTGCCAACTGGTCACATATGCTGGGCGTACCATAAGGTACGCTGCGCGTACGTTCCTCCTCCCCGCGTTTCATTTAAGCATTACGCCCAGCGTACCAGGGGGGTTACGCCCCGCGTACGGCTTGTGGGCTGCTTACACTTCGGCCCAAATAAAAAGAGAGTCCAACCCATTCCAAGATGAAAATTCCTAATCATAGCCCAAATAAAATTCAAGCAATTAAATAAGTTAATACCTCCAAAGTTGATCGTTACAGTTATGCTACGGCTCAGGCTTCTGTCCTTATGGTTGCTGCCTCCGACCGGGTTTGTCGCGCCAGCGTGAATGAAACACAGTTAAAAAATTTGCAAGGGGCCATGACAGGCATAAGGGAGGAACTCCGTGATCCGGTGGCTGAGCGCCGAGTACTTTCGGAGCAAAATTTTATTGTAGCCTGCGAGAAGGCCATTTTGGAAGATCATATGGCCACTTTGGATGGCCAAACAAAGTGACTCGAAAGTCAAGTGAGTTCTCTTACTCAGGAGAAAGGTGTGCTAGCGAGTGAGTTGGCCAGGTGCCAACGTAAATTGGCTTGTGCCCGTGTTGATGGTGTTGTTGCCTGATGCAATTTGCAATGGATGCTGGAAAAGGGGGTGGTTCGCATAATTGATAAATTTATCAAGAGCGCAAAATTTGCTAGTGGAATCCAGGGTGTTCGTAGGGCGTGTGAGGCCCTTGGGTTTGAGAAGGGGAAGAAACTAGGAAGTTGCTCTAAAATTTTTGGGCAATCTGAAGCCCCGAATCCTAGCCGTGTCGCGAGAAGAACCGAAGAGGTGGATATTGCTCTTTCATCCTTTGCTGAGATGGATTTCGCGGGCCTCTTTTGCTTAGGGGAGCTAGATTATGACAGCTTCCGCTAGTTTTGTCGCAGACCGAGCATGAGAGGTTCTTTTTCAGACTCCGAGGACTGGTTTTTGTTTGTCCCTTCTGTTTATTCTATAATGTAGTTGCATTTCTATGTATTATATGCATAGTGGAAAACACTAGTTGTTAATAACCAGGCATTGTATATTTTGCTTTGTATGGGAATGTTCTCTTCCCCTTTTTTTGTTTGATACATATATACATATTTTGAATTTTCCTGTGGTATCTTTAAGGATGGGCTATACACATATTCCTTTGTTTGATGATTCATTCCCTTCTCAGATGATCTGTTCCTTTTTAACATACTCCATGAACTCCAAGTGCTCTATTGATTTCCAAGTGCTCCAATAAAATCAAATGCTCCATGAGAATGCTCCAAATGCTTAAGTCACATTTAACACCCTCTATATAATAGGTGAGGCTATAATATGTAGTTAGATCATTGGGTTCTAAGAAAGAATAGAAGGAAGAGGCATGAGAAGATGAGAATAAAGAGGCAGGAGGCAAGAAGATATGAGTGTAACGTATGAAAAGAGGTAAAAAGAAAAGACGTGGATGGAGTAAGATTAATAATAAGAGGTGTCGTTACAGAAAAAGAATGTATAAGATAGAGTGTGCAAAGAGAGAGAAGTAGGGGATGAGGTAAAGATAGAGAAAGAAAAAGACACAAGATGAGATGAAGAAAGATAAGAGTAAGAGAAGAGGATAGACATACTATAGATGGAGCCTGCGACGAGTATGAGAAGATATGATGTTGTAGATTTTTCATGTTTTGTAGGGTCATGTAGTAACAATTATACAAGAGGATATTGGAGAACAAGGACATAGACTAGAAGTATTTTTTTTCATAGTATGACCTTATTGCTCTAAATTATGATTTTATTGAATCCGATAATAGTCTGGGATGTAAATGTTTTAAGTTTTGAATTCCGCAAATTTTTGTAGGAAACTCTAATAAATCCATAGATATTTAGAGTGAAAAGTGGTGTGAATTATGAACATTGGTTTGGCATGCAAAATTAAAGAACACACAAAGAACACAATGATTTCGGTGTTTAAGAGATGCATTCGATTATGAAAGGTGTTACAAAAAGGGATCTAGATCTAAATCTACATAATTAACACACACTAACACTCTCAATGTTACATCTCTCAAGATCACCTCTACATATGGAATGGACCCACCTTATATATAGGTGTTTACATGTATCTCTTTCTCTCCATCTCTCATGCCACAAGGCTACTTTACCACATGCAAGTGGGTCTCCAAAAGTCAAACCATTTACAAAGTCATAAATGGATAACTTTGTACCCAACATTCTCCCCTTCAAAGTTAGGAATGGATGACCCGCTTCAAATCTTCCAAACTCGAGAAACTTCACGAACCGAGCCTCAAAGGTGACACATGTAGAAATGAACATCAAATCTTCAATTCCTCCATGATTCTTCAATTTGGGTTCTAGAATGTGAGACCATACGAACTGAGCATTAAAAGGTAATTAGGAGTTTCTCAATCTCCAAAAAAATTACCCAAGTTCTAGAATAAAAGCACACTCCAAAACTCTTCAATAATTCCAAACCCATCATGAATCGAAACCATTTCCGAATCTCCAATCGAATCATCTCATGAACTTCAAATACTCGAGGTCATTTCGGTCTTCAAGTCCGCGTAATATGAAAAAATCATCTTTCAAATTTCTATATTTAAATCTCTCCTCCTTTTTATAATAAAAAAATGATTATAAAACCAAAAAGGAAATGAGAAAGCGATCAATTCAGAATTTTTCTATCCAAAACTCCCCCTTAACACATGGCATAAACATTTTGCTTCAATGCGGAAAATCCAAAAAATCTTCATTTTTTAGCTTCGTTCACGGACCACCTTTGACAAAATTTCTCAAAAATAGGTAGAAGTTGTCACTTTCAAAATTATGTAGTGACCCGGTACGCCCAAAACAACCAAAAATACGAAACACTCCCCCATTTGCAAAACTGGGTAGAAAGAATCAATTCGCATTAACTGCAGGGGCCTGATTCGAAAATTATTCGGTTTCTCAACTTTTATTACACCATTTTCGAATTTGGGTATAAACTGCCAAAGTTTCGAAACTGCAGGTGCTACTTTCAAAACTTCTGCACACTTATGCAAACATTCAAAAATTTGGTCCAAATTTCGAATATGGGTTTAAATTGTCAAGTTGTCGAAACGTTAAGGACCAATGTCGAAACTTTTGTGTTTCCTTCTCCAATTCGTTAGCCATTCGCGAATCACAAATCTTCGACAATTGATAAAAATGTTCGACAGTCGACACCCATACCCAAAATTTTCGACTATCGAATTCCCAAATTACTTGCGAAAACCTCATCTGAACCATTCAATTGCTTAACCATAATTTCGCAATTACAACTCTTCCAAAACCATCGACATCAACAGAAAATACTTGGCACATCGATTAAAAAAACCTTCGCTTTTCATCAACAACAACTCAACATCACAAAATCCAAACATTCGTTCTTTAGCCCCAAATCATCTTGTTCCAGTCGACTAAGATTTTGAAGCCAAGTAGAGTCGACATTGAAGCCAAGTAGCGACTTCCGACCATCGATGTTCAGTAATACCCATTGACCAAAATCGACATCTCGACTACAAGTACAGACTCCGTTTACATCATTCAAACCAAAACATCAACTTCCAAAATTTATATCATCCCAAATTGATTCCATAACTCATTCGACATTTAAACACTGAGACCCCAAAATCAAACCTTATCAAAATCCAATCACTAGGACCTTCGCTTTTAACGATCAGACATTGACATCTATTGCTCAAAGTGAATATCCAAATCACGACTTTAGAAGCGAACTATCCCAAATGATGCGATCATGACTTTCCATTCGATTCTTTGTTCTCAGTCTCACATGTTCGACATCAAGAACATAGACTCAATCAATTTTCTAAATTGAACCCCGAATCAAACATGATTTTGACGTCATAGATCGTATTCAACTCAAATCCAACGATTTCAACTTTCAATTCACCGAATCAACCCATAGAAGTCAAGTTTGACTTTTTCTAGAATTGACTTTTCGAAGTCAAGGATTAATACACACGAAATCAAGGACTACAACACCAAATTTTAGATCGAAATATGTTCAAACAACTATTCTAAACATGTTCTTCACAAAAATTTGAGATTTCTTGATCAATTTCTTCAAACTCAAAGTAATGGATTGACAATTACTTGATCATTATCGACTTTGAGATTGAAGACTTCAAATAAAATCGATTCACACTTTTACCAACAATAATTGGTAATCAATTTGCAAGAACGATGAGAAAAAATCGATACGCAAGAACGCTTATGGTGAACAGATAGATAAACCACCGATCAAATAAAAGAATCGACGCAAACAGATATGTATATTGAATTGATTTGGATGAATCTTTGGGCTCAATTAAAAGATATCGGATTAAAACACATTTTGGGCCCAAAATACGATCGATGAACAGTAATATCCATATAATTGGGTTCAAAACGAATGAATGAACAGTAACAAAATTGATTTTGTTTTTGTTTGGGCTTGATCTAAACAAGAATTAATTGGATCAAACAAATGGAATTGAAACGAATTAGATCCAATGAATCAAAACGATAAAAAATTTAAGAACGTACGCACGAATCAACAAGATTTAGAGAGATCATAGAGAGACTCACCATAAATGCTTCGACTGTGTCAAATTTAGCCAAACTGAGAACCATTTCTTCAAAAAATCATGTTGATCTTCGAAGACCCGCTTTGATACTAATTGATGTGAATTATGAACATTGGTTTGGCATGTGGAATTAAAGAACACCCAAAGAACACTATAATTTTGGATCTAGATTTAAATCTACATAATTAACACACACTAACACTCTCAATGTTACATCTCTCAAGCTCACCTCTACATGTGGAATAAACCCACCTTATATAGAGGTGTTTACATGTATCTATTTCTCTCTATCTCTCATGTCACAAGGCTACTTTACCACATGCAAGTGGGTCTACAAAAATCAAACCATTTACAAAGTCATACATGGATAACTTTGTACCCAACAAAAATTTGGGTCTTTACAATTGGAATCAGAGCAATAGTTTAAGAAAATTAGGTTTAGTATGTCCACACCAAGACTTAAACTGTAGGAGATGAAAAGAATGAGAGTGTTTACGACCACAATTAATGATGAGCATGTATGTCATGTATGTTTATAGTTAGTGTTAGTGTGCATGACTGAGAGATAGAGTATTAGCTAGTATCGTAATAAACCATGTTATGAGATTTTATGTACACAGATATAGTTATGTGTAGAGAAAAAAACAAAGAGTTGAGTTAGTAGATGGACCAACTAAGATGGGTTTGGTTCAAGTATGTTAAGAAGAAATAGTAAACGGTCATTTTTCAAAATGACATAATAGATGACTCTCTATGTAAAGAGATGTTATATGTCTAAACAGAATGATATCATGGTTATCATGATAAAAAGATGTCTTAAATATGATGTGTCTTAGCATAAGGAAAATAATTTAGGTGTGTGTCCCTAAAGAGATAGAGATAGAGATGTAGAGAAAGAGTGAGATAGTTGGCATGCACAAAGGAAGAGCAAGAGGGAAATGGAGATAGAGAATGAACTTGGGTATATAAGCAAAGAGAGAAAGAAAAATAGATAAGGAGATAAAGAGAAAATGGGTCAAGAATTCCATGGAAGTAAGATATAGTGCAATAAGTGTAAGAGGGAATATGTTGATAATATGTCCAGGGAAGAAACTCTAACAAGTGCAAAGAGAAAGAGATATGGATGTAACTCTGAGGGTGAGAAAATTGGACCCATTAGATTTTGTAGATATATGTATGTTATGTAAATGTTCAACCGTGAGGAACTATTAGAAAAATAAGAGACTTGAACCTTATTTGTGATAAGGGATAGTTAGAGAACAATTGTGAAGATGTATAGAATGGTGACAAGTTAGTGGACTTATGGTAAGAGTCTAAGACTGAGTGTAGAGTTCCAGTAAAGAATATGATGACGAAGTTCATATAGAAATGTGAAGTTAGAAATTGTGGAAGTGTATGACTCACTGATATGAAAGACATATATGTATGTTAAAATACATCTTTTGATGTATCTATTTTGTAAGTAGAAGTGTGATGGTGATAGAAGCTGATTGGTGAGAAGCTAGAAGTTAAAAAAGACGAATTACCAAACTTTTCATGTAGAGAAATTAGGTTATAAGTAAAGAGATAGAAAACTTATGAATCATGGATTGGCAAGGTGAGGTTGAAACTATATAATTATAGTGTGATGTAGTGTTATGGGTACTACAGGTACATGATAATTATTGTGGTTCAATGGAATCATAAAGTTACCTAAGGATTGGGTGGATTTGCATAAGAAGTGCTAGCATGCTATTCAGGAAGAATTTTCCATGTATGAATTGAGACTTGGGTCTCATGAATGGTGTAAGATTAGATGTGAAGGTTTGGTGTATGAGCATAACAAATTATTAAGTTAAGGTTCATTGTTACATGTGACGGTTTAGAATGAATGTGATGTGATTAGGTATGATACTTCACCAAGAATGTAGGAGAAAGTTGTCACACCCCCAAACCAGAACGGTGGAAACATCCGGAGGTGGGTGACGTCATTGTGTCGTATCATAATAATTGTATATAATTGAAGCATAGCAAATCGAAACATCATATATCAATATAACAAGCTTACATTGTTTTACATCGTGTTTGTGTTCTCAAATTTACACAAAAGAAACATCAGTAAGCAAATTTCCAAAATACAGCAAAATAATCTTGAGTCCGCGATCCATAACCTGCTTATTGATTTCCTGAGAATACAAGTCGTTTGAAAAGCGTCAACATAAAATATGTTGGTGAGTTCATAAGCATTTTCATATAAAACTTCGATGATAGTTTAGAAATCCAGAAAATCCAATATTTTCTCATCAAAATAGTTGTAATTCTTGTTTCAAGTCGAGTATAGTCGCATGTGTGTCTTAAATCATCGTTTTCGAAGTCGTACAAATCGTTTCCCCAGAAAATCCTATATTTTCTGATGTGTAAAAGCAGCAGCTTTCGTAAAAACATAACACTTGTGTGGAAAGTCTCTTTGTGTTAGTCAAAACATAGTTGATTTTAAAGCGAAGGCGAAATCTGTATAAATACGTTTCTGATGTATTCTAGTGAGTCGTTATAACCATAATAATATGATGGAGTTCCTGTTATGACGTTCTTCAGGCGTCGGTTTTGTTTAAGATATTTGTCACCCTAGACAAGCCGGTCTAGCTGAAGCGAACAAGGAATGTGCTGGGTGTCAACCCCATATAGATCTATACAAAAATTCTTGCTCCCCCTCCAGGAGACTCTGGTTATAACTCTTACAAGAGTTTAGGCGTACACTATTATATATAAATAAATGTACTGTGAAGATTTTTCTGACTAGAATACTAACCGACTTTTGAGCAAATCGTGGAAAACCATTATTTAATAAATAAATAATAATAGTTGTAGTCATTGACTTGATATTTCGTTTAGTTTCGTTTCGTGTCGTTTGTTAAAAATAATCCGCTTGTATATTTATCAATCGACCCAATATTAGCGAAATCGACAAATTGGCTCATCCCTTTATAAATTACTAAATGAGGCCCCATTTGTCGGAAGGTGTCAAGTTATGATTTGTGTAAAACTATGACTTGTGTGAAGTTATGACAACAACTTTATGACATGCAAAATTTTCCGTCATAAAGGCTCAATTTATATATTTTCTTGCCGAAAATATTAATATCAAATATTTACGAAATACTCCCTAATAGTTTGCAAAAAGTATTTATAGAGCAATAAGTTCCAACTTTTGAAAATTACTTACAATGGTGACAACCTATCAAAGTCCATTATAGTAACTTTTTAGTTCGAGGCATGAAGGCATAGAAAAAGGGGGTATACTGGACAAAACCCAAACTTGGGAGGTTCTTATGAAGACAAATATTCTCTATGAGGTGATTCAAATATTATTTTACACTTCCAGAGATTTTGAAATTTTCATGCTTCTGGGAGTTATAATAAAATAATAATAATATTTAACACACATACCAAACATACGTTCACATGCAACTATTCAAGAAATTCAGAACAAGAGTTAACTTGTACTCTCCCCCAAAAACAATAAAAATATTGAAAAAGGTGGGGTATGGAGCTCACCTTGATTTAGCTTGCTGTGTCGTTTGAAGATCCTTTGAATTCTTAGAATATTCTAGGAAAATATATGTGTGTAAATATAATGGAATCTTAGAAATAACGATGATAATTATTATCCAAAGAAGATAAAATATTTACATAAAGAAATCTGCAAATTTTCCTTGAAGATATGAACTTGGAGCTTGAAGGAGTTGGGAGTTTTCTGGATGTGAAGAATGAGAAGTGGAATAAAGGAGGAAAGGTTCACGTATCTAAATGGAAGGATAAGGGAGTGACTTGACTCTTGCATGGAGGGCTGGTGGGTAAAGCTTAGTTTCTTTGGATAATATATGTTTTATTGAGATTTGCATGGGAAATGAGGAATTCGCATCACATCATAAAGTCAAACCTCTTTATCCTCTAAAAATCTCTTTAAAATTCTTGGGTGTTATTTTATATAAATATGTTTAAAATAATTAATTTTGGCATAAAATATGTGTTTAAAGGGTTGAAGATATGAAAAATATGAGTTTGGTTTGATTTCCGACATTAAAATGCCTTAAAATGATGAAAAAGTCCGAAAATGTCAAAAATCCGGAGCCTTTAAGTGAATTCCGGAGTCCATGCGAAGTTTCGAAGCTGAGTTTCAATTTCCGGAGCATTTCCTCGGTTCCGAAGTCAGAAGGCGGAGTCACTGGTCCGGTCCGAGGTGCGAAGCCGGATGGAATTTCCGAAGCGGACTTATGCGAGATCTTCCGGAGCCAAGAAGCTCTGAGGTACAAGATTTTCTGGAGCCAAGATGTTCCGAGATTGCAAGATGGTCCGGTACTAGGTCTATCCGAGGCTTCTTACTTCTGGGGTACTTAATATTACTTTATAGAGTTGCTACTTCCCTAAATCAGATTACGGTTTTAAATTTTGAACATTAGGGACTTTCAAGTGTTAATTTGCATTTGGATTTATAGTTGTACATTAGTAAACATAAAGAAATCCCCAACATATAAAAACTAGTTAAGTTGACTAGATTGGCTTGTTGAACTTGACTTGACTTTGAATTGACTAGAAGATTGCCGGTTTTCACATCATCCCCTGCTTGAGGGAATTTCGTCTCGAAATTTTGCTTTAAAGTAGCCTTCAAGGTTTAGCAAATAGGTGGGGGTAATTATGTATCATTTGATCTTCATGTTCCTATGTGAATTCAGGCCCGTGTTTGGCACTCTAACGAACTTTTACAATTGGGATGCGACTTTGCTTAGTACGTTTCACTTCTCTGTCCATGATTTCGTCTGGTTCCTCCACTAACAAGAGATCTCGTTTATCTCGATCTCTTCTAGCGAGATTACAAAGGTTTCATCCGATAAGTACTTTTTCAAATTCGATACATGAAACACAGGGTGCACGTTGCTGGGCTCAGAGGGTAGCTACAACATATAGACCACGGGACCAATTTGGGCTAGAATCTCGAATGGTCAGATGTAGCGCGGGTTTAACTTTCCTCGCTTCCCAAAGCGGATCGTCCCTTTCCAGAGAGAGAATTTCAGTAACACGTGTTCTCCCACTTGGAACTCCAGCGGCTTCCGTCTTTTGACTGTGTAACTTTTCTGTCTATCCTGGGACGCTTGGAGTCATGACCTGATTTGGATGATTTTCTCGGTTGTTTCCCAGATAATCTCAGGACTTGAAAGGGTGCTATCTGGTAATTGCCCTCTTTCCAACTATGTGTCACCCACCTCGGCCCAACAAAGGGGCGATTTGCACTTCCGGCCATACAAGGCCTCAAAGGGGGCGACTCCTATGCTTGTGTGGTAGTTGTTGTTATATTAAAATTCAACTAGAGGCAAGTGGGTATCCCAGGATTTGCCAAAATCTATTACACATGCTCGGAGCATGTCCTCTAGAGTCTGAATAGTTCGCTCGCTTTGGCCATCTGTCTGAGGGTGGTAGGCAGTGCTCATGTCTAATCGGGTTCCCAATGCCTTCTGGAGCGACTGCCAAAAATGAGAGGTGAATCTACTATCCCGATCCGAGATAATAGATATGGGGACTCCGTGAAGTCTCACTACATCCTTCAGGTATATTCTATTGGATATAGTGTCTAAGTCCATAACTATATTAGTATGTACTTGACCCGACCCGGCATGATCCATTTGGGTTGCATGACATCATGCACTTGGATAGACTAAATGAGAGAAATAAGACACTTATGGTTTATTAATATAAGTTCTAATATATTAATAATAAGAATAATAATATTTAGTTAGTATTGATCAATAATTAATTTGGAATTAATTATGTGATCAAAAGAAGACTAATTAAATATATGGGTTGATTGTGTCAATCATCCATAACTTATATAGTGGGCCAAGGCTCCATGGATTATCAAGTTGGGTTAAACCCATAAGATGCTCCATGGATGCTCCATGGGGGTTACATAACCCAAGGGTCATGGAAATGAAAGGTTATGACAATTAGGGTTTACATGGTGTAACCCTAATTGTAACATACTATATAAAGAAGCTATTATTCACCATTTTCGGCCACTAGAGTGAATCCAAGAGGGCTAGCCAAAAATCCAAGTGTTCTTATTCTCTTAGAGTTTATTCCAAGTGTACTTGGTGTTGTGTGAAGCATTTGAGGCATCACACTTGAGGTGCTAGGCTCACAAGGTTTCAAAGGAATCCAAGCTACAAAGAGGTATGTAATTCTTACTAACTATTAGAATAAAAGATCCCCATGTATGCTAGATAGGATTATGAACCTTGGAAAATCATTTTGCATGTATCTTAGTCAAACATAGATCCAAGGTTTCTAGGGTTGCATGTACACCATAGGAGTGTTAGAATGCTCAAAACCTAACAATGGTATCAGAGCCTAGGCTTGTTTGTTTGATACTTGATGCAAAATAGCTGAAAAACGAATTTTTTTGTTCACTGCATGTATGAACTCGCCGAGTCCATGGGGGGACTTGACGAGTCCATGAAGAAATGCATGCTACTCGTCGAGTCTGTTCATGTACTCGACGAGTAGAGGCTGCAGTGTCCATATTTTCGAGTTATTCTGCTGGAAATGGACTAGAAACATCACCCTAAATTGATTTGGTGTTTTAAAATGTGTTTTAGTTGGTATAATGTTTATGCTAATCCATTTTCAATGGCTATTATCAAAAATTACAAGTTTTATATAATTTTGTTATGATTCTTGAAATTCTTGATAATCATGTTCTTGAACTTATGAATTTAGATGATCATAGGAATTATTTGTAACTTCCATGTTAGTTAATTCTTGATCATTATGTGTTTTAATGGAGTCCATAACTTGTCCTCAAGTTATGGAAAACCAAGAGTCACACTTGAATTAAAACCATTAAAAGAACACAAGAGTTATGAAAATGAAGTGTCTTCATTTTAATACTCTAATAAAATCATAAGTTATTCGAAATGAAAAGTTTTGAAAGTTTACAAAACTTGCCCTCAAGTTTTGGAACAAGTAAAGTCATAATTAAAACTTTAGTTCCAACCCTTAGAATTTTAAATATTAAAATTCAACCCTTATACTTTATAATATTATAAGTGAATAATAATTATATATGTATAAGATCAAGTCGCCTTACCGCTAGTACGCCTCATTCACGAAGCCGGTCTATAAGGGGGGTATAAGGTTGTTTCCTATAAAATGGCAACTTAATGGGTGTCCACTCTCACCCACCGCTTCCTTTATCGGTGGAGGGTCGTTAGCCGAACGGGTAGGACAAGGACTTATAAATTCTCATAATAAGTATTATGAATATATTAAAGTAACTAAACATTTATTAATTCCCAATCTTAGTTACTTTAGGAAAATGTGAATAAGGTGCTAATCCATGAAATTACACTTTGCACTTTGATTAAGTCATTAGTGGAGCATGTGTGGTTAACCGGCACACTAACTTGGACTTATCAAGGTAGGCAAAGGGTGACTTAATTGTTATCATAGTATCATTGGAGCATGTGTGGTTAACCGACACTTCGATTGAGGGGTAATACATTAAGTGTACCAAGTAATTTGCATGGTTACTTCACACCTTGTTTTGTGATCCTCGGCATCCCAGTCACAAAACTTGAAGGGCACACTCGAGATTGAAACATGTCATTTAAAAGTTCATTGAATCTCAAAGAACCTAGGAATTTCTAAACCAATTAAAACCTAATAAGATTTATTCCATTTTATGGTGGAAATTGGTGAATCGTCATTCACCTACCTTCAAGTATTTTATTGCTTGGATTCGACATCCTTCTTCTAAGTTATAAAATATTGTGTTAGGTCCTAGCCTTAATATAACATTTGGGTGCTTTATTAAGGACTTTCCTGAAATCTAATCTAAACTTATTCATTCATTTCAGATGTCTTCGAAAAACAATGCCTCTGGCTCAAACCCTACTGGATCCTTCTCTCTCATGAACCTTTGTGGGAGAGTCATCTTTGATGTATCCAATTTTATGGATTGGATCAGAAACATCAGGATGGTCACTCGCTATGAGGACAAAGAATATGTCTTTGATAGGGAGCTGAAGGAGATTGATGAGTCAACTGCTACCCCAGAGGAGATTGCTGCATTTCAGGCACATGAAATGGATGCTACCAAAGTAGCATGTATCATGGCTACCACAATGATAGCTGACCTCCAAAAGTCTTATGAGGACTATTACCTTTTTGACAGGTATGAAATAATCTCCTCCATGATAACCACCCAAATGATAGCTAACTCGTCAAGACAGGTATGAAATAATCTCCTCCATGATAACCACCCAAATGAAGGACAATGAGTCCCTCACGACCCACATGCAGAAAATGAAAAGACTTGTGGATCGCTTGAAGAAACTGAATGTTAACTTTCCTGAGGAGTTAGCAATAGATATCATTTTGCACTCCTTACCTTCATTTTATGTTCAATTTAGAATGACATACCACATGAATAAGGAAGAAGTTACACTTAGTAAACTTCAAGGACTCTTAAAGACTGCAAAAAGTAGTCTTAAGGGTAAGTCGGGTGTTACTACTCATCCTACTCCTACTACGGCTAGTGTCTTGGCAACCGGACATGGAAAAGGTAAAAAGAGAAAGAACCCTTCTAAGGGTACCAAGGGTAAGAACCTTGAAGGCTCCTCTTCAACCAAAACCAAGAAAGGTTGTGTCACTCCTTCTGCTAACCCTAATGAGGCTGAATGCTTTTATTGCCATGAAAAGTCGCACTGGAAGCGAAACTGCCCTAAATACCAACAAGATCTTAAGGATGAGAAAGTAAAACCCAACCATACAGGTATATACACTATATTGTCTAATAAATCACCTCATTCTAAGACTTGGGTCCTTGATACAGGTTGTGGAATCCACATATGTTCTGATTTGCAGGGACTAAGAAGAAGTGAGGATTTGGAGCATGGAAAGATAAACCTAATCATGGCGAATGGGAAAGTTTCGCCTGTCACCAAGATTGGAGTTTATTCCTTGTTACTAGATAGTGGGTTTACATTAGACTTGAATAAATGTTGTTATTCACCAGAAATGGAAAGAAATGTTATTTCCTTTCATGCATTGTATAAACAAGGTTTCACCTTTTATTTTGATAATAAAAGTGGTGGTATTGATTCTTTCTATAATAGTGTTCTTTATTTTAAAGCATTACCTTGTGATGGTGTGTATGAAACTGTATCTGTTGTAGATAACTTAGGAAATAATGTATTGTGTATCGACTCTTCCACTAGCTCAGATAAAGCATTCTTATGGCATTGCTGTCTTGGACACGTAAGCAAGAAACACATAGGCCAACTCCAAAAGGATAGAGTCTTGGAATCATTTGACCTAAAGTCAGATGATAGTTGTGAATCTTATCTACTTCGAAAAATGACAAAGTCACCTTTTACTGGCACTTGTGCTAGGGGTGAAGGTTTGTTGGATCTCATACACACAGATGTGTGTGGACCCTTCAGAACAGCCACTAGAGATGCTAATCGCTTTTATGTGACTTTTATTGATGATTTTAGTAGATATGGATATGTCTACTTAATCAAACACAAGTAGGAAACCTTTGATAAATTCAAAGAGTTTAAGCAAGAAGTGGAGAATCAATTGGGCAGGAACATTACGATGCTTCGATCCGATTGAGGTGGTGAGTATCTTAGTACCGAGTGCGTTGACTATCTTAAGGAATGTGGGATAGTCTCACAATTGACACCTCCCAGAACACCACAGTTGAATGGTGTAGCTAAGAGGCGCAATCGAACCTTGTTGTACATGGTTCATTCCATGATGAGTCGTGTTTCTCTACCGATCTCATTTTGGGGGTATGCCTTAGAGATTACCACCAATATCCTTAATCTAGTCCCTACAAAGAAGGTTGCCAAAACACCTCACGAGATGTGGAATGGAAAAGTTCCAAATCTAAACCACATCAAGGTTTAGGGTTGTGAGGCTTTCGTGAGATGCGAGACTCACGACAAGATCGAACCTCGAAGTGAGAGGTGTATTTTCATCGGCTACCCACATAAATCTTTTGGTTATATCTTCTACAGATCCAATGACAATGTGGTCTTTGTAGAAAGAAGAGGAGTCTTTCAAGAGAGAGAACTCATAAGCCAAGGAGACAGTGGGAGGCAAGTTGACCTTGAAGAAATTCAAGAGTCAAGCGGTGAAGGAACCTCAAACCCTAGCCCTCTACCTGAGGAGGAAACTCCTGTTGAGCTGACTGAAGATTTCATACCTCTGAGGCATTCCGCCAGAGTTAGGAATGCACCCGAACATTATTATGGTTTCCATATTACTGTAGAAGGTGATACCCTTATCAGTGATAATACACTGATAAATCTGGAAGAGCCTAACAGCTACGCGGAAGCCATGGCAGGCCCTGAGTCTGCTAAATGGAAAGAGGCTATGGATAGCGAGATACAATCCATGTATGACAATCAAGTTTGGAACTTGGTTGACAATGTACCAGGTTGTAAGACAGTAGGGTGCAAATGGATCTTCAAGAAGAAGACCGACATGGATGGTAATGTACACACTTATAAGGAACGACTGGTTGCAAAGGGTTATTCTCAAACTCCGGGAGTTGATTATGATGAGACCTTTGCACCAGTGGCCAAGATGAAGTCTATTAGGGTTCTGTTAGCCATTGTTGCATTTCATGATTATGAAATATGGAAAATTGATGTCAAAACCGCTTTCCTTAATGGAAATTTGGCTGAAGATGTTTACATGGTTCAGCTAGAGGGTTTTGTAAGTACAGAATACCCTAATAGGGTGTGTAAGCTTGAAAAATCCATATATGGATTGAAACAATCATCTCACATATGGAATCTTTGCTTCGATGAGAAAGTCAAAGAGTTTGGCTTTTCGAGATGTGAAGATGAATCTTGTATATATGTCAAGGCTAGTGGGAGTATAGTTAGCTTTTTGGTACTATATGTGGATGACATATTGCTCATAGGAAATGACATCCCAACCTTGTAGGATGTGAAATCCTGGCTTGGGAAGTGTTTCGCTATGAAAGACCTAAGAGAAGCTGCCTATATCCTCGGGATAAAGATTTTGAGAAGCAAGAGTAAAAGACTAATTGGACTTAGTCAGAGTACCTACTTGGACAAAGTGCTGAAGAGGTTCAGTATGGAAAATTCCAAGAAAGGAGATTTACCTATTCAGTGTAATGCCAGACTGAGTAAAATTCAGAGCCCGAGTACAGATGAAAAGATAGTTGGGATGAGTCGAGTCCCATATGCTTCCGTTGTAGGCTCGATCATGTATGCTATGACTTGTACTCATCCTGATGTTGCTTTTGCTTTAATCATGGTTAGCAGATATCAGAGTAATCCTAGCAAGGCTCATTGGACTGCAGTAAAGAATATTCTCAAGTATCTGCGATGGACTAAGGACTGGGTCCTTACCCTTGGTGGGAGTGATTACTTGAAAGTAGCAGGATATAGTGATGCTAACTTTCAGATTGATAAGGATAGTTTCCACTCTCAGTAGGGCTGGGTCTTTACCCTAAATGGAGGGGCAATTACATGGAAAAGTTCCAAGGAAGATATAGTGGCTGATTCATCTTGTGAATCAAAGTATATAACAACAAGTGAAGCAGCAAAGGAGGCTATATGGCTAAGAAACTTCATTGGAGACCTTGGAGTTGTACCAACTATTAAGGAGCCCATGGAAATTTTCTGTGATAGTGAAAGTGCAGTTGCCTTAGCAAAGGAACCAAGGGATCACGGGAGATCCAGGCACATCGACAGAAAATATCATTTCATCAGACATCAAATAGAAGAAGGAATCCTCGTGGCAAAGAGGGTATCATCATATGAGAACCCGACAGATCTCCTCATGAAGAGACTGAGTAGGGTTAAGCATCTTCTGCATGCTAGATGCATAGGGCTAAGAGATGATATTAGTTTTTAGAATTTAGATGATTTTGAAATATGTAAAATGTAATTGACATTTGATGATAAATAAAAGTTGTTATTTATGAGTAAAGTGTTGCTATCTCTTGTCAATCATTTACTAGTATTTCTTTTTGCATGTTTTGACTTCCAGAATAATTATGTTATGGTATATATCATATTATTCAAATTCTCCACAATCAATTATATGTTGGAAGTACATATGAATCAAGACTGTCATAGGTTGTTTGTAGAGGTCCAGGATGTTGGACAAAGGGGGCTACAACACTCATGAGTGCTCATAAGTTCTGAGTATTGGATTCAACCCACACTCACTGGTATTACTTCATGGAATTTATCTCGAGTGATCGTGAGACGCTAATATCATATAAGTCTTCAAAACTAGACATATTATTTGTTACGTATGAGTTGGTTATGCATTGATTGTACGAAAACGCATTGGTAACTCGATGTTATAAAACAAACCTTTGTGTGTAATTCAACAAGTAATAGAGCAAAGATATGAGTCGAAGTTTATCTGTTCCTTCTTGGATTCGAAGCGATATTTGGACCCCTCGATGATTTTGTTTTGACCCATGTACTGGGCCCGGTCAAAACTAAATTGATGTGTTCAATTAAGTTCTATGTCAAACAAATCAGAAATCGGGAAACAACTACTAGACAATAGAAAGACGCTGTTCCATGTGTTTGTCTGGCTGATATCTAGAATAGAGGATTATATGATCACTTATCTAAAATGGCACTCCATCATCTTCTCAGTTCCGAGAGACCTTGCAAGAGCTACAATTGCTGATCGGTTCCTGAAGTCATACTTGCAACTATAGTTATTAGACTTATCCAAGTGGGAGACTATTGGATATATTGTCCAAGTCCATAACTATATTGGTATGTACTTGACCCGAACCGACATGGTCCATTTGGGTTGCATGGCATCATGCACTTGGATAGACTAAATGAGAGAAATAAGACACTTATGGTTTATTAATATAAGTTCTAATATTTTAATAATAAGATTAATAATATTTAGTTAGTATTGATCAATAATTAATTTGGAATTAATTATGTGATCAAAAGAAGACTAATTAAATATATGGGTTGATTGTGTCAATCATCCATAACTTATATAGTGGGCCAAGGCTCCATGGATTATCAAGTTGGGTTAAACCCATAAGATGCTCCATGGATGCTCCATGGGGGTTACATAACCCATGGGTCATGGAAATGAAAGGTCATGACAATTAGGGTTTACATGGTGTAACCCTAATTGTAACATACTATATAAAGAAGCTATTATTCAGCATTTTTGGCCACTAGAGTGAATCCAAGAGGGCTAGCCGAAAATCCAAGTGTTCTTATTCTCTTAGTGTTTATTCCAAGTGTACTTGGTGTTGTGTGAAGCATTTGAGGCATCACACTTGAGGTGCTAGGCTCACAAGGTTTCAAAGGAATCCAAGCTACAAAGAGGTATGCAATTCTTACTAACTATTAGAATAAAAGATCCCCATGTATGCTAGATAGGATTATGAACCTTGGAAAATCATTTTGCATATATCTTAGTTAATCATAGATCCAAGGTTTCTAGGGTTTCATGTACACCATAGGAGTGTTAGAATGCTCAAAACCCAACATATTCGCGTCAGCCTTTCCATATTGTATGTCTCCTTTATTGGGAGGAAATGGGTGGATTTTGTCAATTGGTGAACGATCACCCATATAGCATCCAAACCGTCTGCCGTCTTGGGTAATTTGGTTATAAAATCCATTGTTATCCTCTCCCATTTCCACTCAGGTATTTAGGGTTGCTGAAGTAGACCCGACGGCTTCTGATACTCCACTTTAACTTTGGCTCAAGTGAGGCACTTGCCTACGTAAGTGCCAATCTCCGCTTTCATGTTCGGCCACCAATAATATTGTTTGATATCCAGGTACATCTTGTCGGAACCAGGATGGATAGAGTACCTTGTTTTATGAGCCTCATTCATTATCACGTCCCGAAACCCACCGAACCTCGGTGTCCAGATTCGGTCCATAAGATAATAGGCTCCGTCTTCTTTGACTGTCAGATTCTTTTCCATTCCGCATAATGCCTCATTGGTGATGTTTTCCAGCTTCAAAGCTTCCTGTTGGGGCTCTTTGATTTGTGAAGATAAATGGGAATGGACGGTCATTGTCAGTGTCTTTACTCGGCGACCCGAGTACTCTTTTCGACTTAAGGCATCGACTACTACATTCACTTTGCCTAGGTGGTATTTGATTTCACACTCGTAGTCATTTAGTAATTCGACCCATCTTCGTTGTCTCATGTTCAATTCCGTTTGGTTTAGGATGTGTCGGAGGCTCTTGTGATCACTTTGTACCGTGAAGGTAGTGCCTCTAAATCTTTAAAGCGGATACCACAACTCCCAGTTCGAGTTCTTGGGTGGTGTAGTTTACTTCATGGGTCTTTAGTTTGCTTGAGGCGTAAGCTATCACCTTTCCTCGTTGCATGAGCACACACCCTAACCCATGATTAGAATCATCGCAGTATACTACGAAGTCCTCCGTTCCTTCTGGCAAGGACAGTACTAGAGCACTGCAGAGGGCTTGTTTTAGGGTTTGGAAGACAGCTTCTTGTTTGTCATTCCAAAGGAAAGGCGCACCCTTCTGGGTGAGAGCGGTGAGAGGCTTGGTGATTTTGGAGAAGTTTTGGATGAATCTTCGGTAATAACCGGCGAGGCCTAAAAATTGTTGGATTTCGGTTGGGGTTTTTGGGGTTTCCCAGCCCTAAATAGCTTTGATCTTGGCGGTGTCCACATGTATTCCCTCTTCACTGACTATGTGACCCAAAAATTCCACTCTATGAATCCAGAATTTGTATTTTGAGAATTTTGCGTAAAGCTTTTCTGCTCTCAATGTTCCCAAAATCCGTCATAGATGTTGGTCGTGCTCTTCCTTGCTCTTAGAGTAAACGCGTATATCATCGATGAAAACAATCATGAAGTTATCAAGAAATGGCCGACTAACTCTGTTCATTAGATCCATAAAGGCTACTGACGCGTTTGTGAGACCGAAAGGCATGACTACAAACTTGAAGTGTCCATAACGGGTTCGGAAAGCAGTCTTTGGGATATCCTCCTCTCGGACTCTTAGTTGGTAGTATCCGGACCTCAGATCTATCTTGGAAAAGTAATTAGCTCCTTGGAGTTGGTCGAATAAATCATCGATTCGAGGAAGTGGGTATCGATTCTTGACGGTGAGCTTGTTCAATTCTCGGTAATCTATGCACATTCTGAAAGACCCGTCCTTCTTCTTAACAAACAGAACTGGAGCTACCCAAGGCGAGAAACTTGGCTTGATGAATCCTTTGTCGAGAAGCTCACTTAGTTGACTAGATAACTCTTTCATCTCGATAGGAGCTAATATGTAAGGTGATTTGGCGATAGGGGTGGCTCCAGGTACAAGATCGATTCGGAACTCGACCTGGCGCTCGAGAGGTATTCCAAGAAAATCCTCAGGAAATACGTCGGGAAAGTCACGTACATCAGGAATATCGTTGATGTTTTTCTCCTCCTTTGTTTTACCCACAACATGAGCAAGAAAGGTGTGATTCTTTTTATGCAGGCACTTTTGTGCTTGGATGCAAGAAATGAGTTGGAGGTTTGAGCCTGGTTTAATGCCATAAACTATTAGGGTTTCATCGTTGGGTAGGTGAAGGCGAACAACCTTCTCGTGACACATAATCTCAGCATGGTGGGGGCTTAACCACTTCATGCCAACAATCACATCAAAGCTCCTAATATTAATCGACATCAAACTGATTGGGAAGGAATGATTATTTAACATTAGTGTGCACCCTACGTAGACATCGTTGGTTGATTCTGTTTTACCGTTGGCCATCTCGACCGTATACGTTTCATTCAATTTGTGAGGATTTTGATCGAGTAAGTGTTTGAATTTGTGGCGTACGAAGCTTCATTCAGTGACACTATCAAATAAAACACACACATAAGAGTTGTTGAGGGGAAGCATACCAATCACTACTGTTGGATCTTGCACTGCTTCTCCTTGCCCCATGGTTAAGACCCTTCCTGCGTTCTGATTGTTGTTCTTGGGGAAGTTGCGTTTAAAATGGCCGGTTTCTCCGCATCCATAGCATGCACGGCTGGATACGGAGTTGTTGTCATTGAGTTGCTTTTTTTTTTGTGGGGGCATCTTACAATACCGGACAGTGTGTCCCTTTCGATTGCAGTTGGTGCATTGGAAATCCTTGCATGCCCCGTAATGGTGATAGTTACACTTGTCACACTTGGGATTGGATCCCGCGTATGTCTTTGTTAGCGCTGTTGTGGTTGAGGCAGGGGCGGTTGGGGCTGGTGCGGCTGGAGCGGTAGCAGAATGGACTGCTACTGTCTATGGTTTCTTGGATGGCCCTGCGTTCTGTCATCCTCTTTGCTTGTTTCCCCGTTCTTCTTGCTTCCTCCTTCCTGTTTGCTCTCTCCCTCGGTTGTTTGGTACTTTTCTTATCACTGTGATCATAAAGTTTCTTGGCCAGCCATTTTGCAATGTCGTAGGTCTCGGGTTTTCAGGCAATTATGTTCCCCTGAATGGGAGGCGTCAACCCCCATATGAATCGCTCGACCTTCTTTCCTTCGGATGTAATCATACTAGGACACAAGAGGGATAGCTCGTTAAACCTTGAAATATACGCGTCAATGTCCGAATTCTGCATTGTAAGGTTCCATAATTCTTGGTCGAGCTTTTGTACCTCCCTTGAGGACAGTACTCTACGATTAACATTTCCATGAGTTCTTCCCAGGACATGGCGTTTGCAACGAGAAGTGTCATGGCCTCAATATGACCGTTCCACCATGACAATGCTTGATCAATGAAGGTGCATGCAGTGAAATTGACCTTACTCCCTTCTAGAAATTCGTATATTTCGAACACCGATTCAATCTTCTTGATCCATCGTTTCAAGGCTATGACTCCTCCAGTCCTGTTGAAATTGCGGGGTCTTGCATTAGAAAAGTCTTTGTAGGTGCAAGCCCTCACAGGTCCTTGATTTATTCCTTGGTAGGAGCTTCTCGTCCCTTGACCATTACCACTATTATTTCCGTTTTGTATGTGGGCTAACTCTGCTGTTACTGCTGCTGAGACCGCCGCTTGAAATGTTGCAGAGTTCATTTCCGGCGGGGGCGGCGGTGGTGGTGATGTGTTATTGTTCTTTCAAATTGGTCTCCTCGGCATCTTTCTTCCTGGATCAGAAGCATAATGAGTATCCAATGCATTTCGCTTCACGATTTATTGATTATAGAATTGTATCGGTGATTTGGGTGCATATGAACAAGTGTGTGTATAAATTCAACATGTAATAGTAGCAACAAAGTACACAATGGGTAACACATCAGAAGAAATATATATATATATATATATATATATATATATATATATATATATCCGCTTTTCATTGATGATAATTTCTTGAGTACATGAAAATTTTGCCTTATAACAACATACAATACACATAGTGAAATAAAAGCTAACACAAAAATACATAGGGTAGTGCACAGAAGGAAGTCGATACGGTGGCGAGTGAATAGGTGCTAGCCGCAACGAGTGGGTTCTGGTGGTGCCGACGATGAGGTAGACGTGCCCTAGAGCTCAACTAACCTGCATTTGGTGATTCGTACATGCTCCTCCAAAGCGGAGTGCTGCTGCTAGTATTCTCTGACCTCCGCTCATGCAGTGGCAAGATCTTCCATGAGTCATTCCATCGGATAGAAGTCTCACTCTAGGTCTCGCGTGCGAGTATCCATGATCTACATAGCTGCCCGCATCTGCATTACTCGGTCGGTAGTCACTTGAGCCTGGGCACCGATGTCCCTAATGCGTCTGACGACGACAGGGAGTGCGTGATCTGTTGGTCCTCCATGCCGAAGATCGTAGTAACCTCGGTTCATCCCAAATGGTAGTTGCTGACCCTGGCGTCGGCCCCATCTCTCGATATCATCAGCCCAAGGAGGTGTAGGGCCATTGTAGCCCATCCTATACGGTAGTACCCTTTCCATTTAGGGAGGGTTGATAACCTCAGACTCTGCATCTGATTCCTCATCCGCCCGCATCTTCCTCGACTTCTTCATCGATGTCCTCTTCTTCAAACTCTATCGGTTCTTCGGGATCCTCCATGGGTTCCTCAGGGTCTTCTTCAGGGTCTTCCTCAATCTAACCTCATTCCCTTGATTAGGAAAGTAGGGTTCTCCAGGGTGGTGAAGGCCTGCCATGTCGTCTGTGCAAGAATGAGTGAGTACGAGAAAATAGGTAAAACGTCAAAATACTCCTATAGTATTTTACTTATTTTAGGGTTAGTTCTCAAAACTTTTGGATAACAAGTTGGGAAACTTTAGACTTGTTGATACACCACTACCACTCCCGAAGACATGTTGGTCATATCTCAAATAAATATAGTCGATCAGGCTATATTTATTCCATATATGATTACATAACTGTCCAGGTTTGACTGTAGTGTTCAACCTTTGAGTTCTTTTGTTTTACATCTTGTTATGATACAGTCCTAGCAAGCATGTGTTCTTTTAGTCAGAGTGTTTTAGTCCCATTTTATTTATAGTTGTATATCCTGTATGGCTAGATATACTAGTTCACTATAAACAATGCTATAATACCAATCTGTCACACCCCCGAACCAGAACGGCGGAAACGCCCGGAGGTGGGTGACGTCATTGTGCAATATCATAACAATTGTATATAATTGAAGCATAGCAAATCCAAACATCATAAATCAATATAACAAGCTTACATTGTTTTACAACGTGTTTATGTTCTTAAATTTACTCAAAAGAAACATCACTAAGCAATTTTCCAAAATACAGTAAAATAATCTTGAGTCCGCGATCCATAACCTGCTTATTGATTTCCTAAGAATACAAGTCATTTGAAAAGCGTCAACATAAAATATGTTAGTGAGTTCATAAGCATTTTCGTGTAAAAACTTCGATGATAGTTTAGAAATTAAAAAAATCCAATATTTTCTCATCAAAATAGTTGTAATTCTTGTTTCAAATCGAGTATAGTTGCATGTGTGTCTTAAATCAACGTTTTCGAAGTCGTACAAATCGTTTCCCCAGAAAATCCTATATTTTCTGATTTGTAAAAACAGTAGCTTTGGTAAAAACATAACACTTGTGTGGAAAGTGTCTTTGTGTTAATCAAAACATAGTTGATTTTAAACCGAAGGTGAAATCTTTATAAATACGTTTCTGATGTATTCTAGTGAGTCGTTATAACCATACTAATCTGACGGAGTTCCTGTTGTGATGTTCTTCAGGCGTTGGTTTTGTTTAAGACATTTGTCACCCTAGACTGGCCGGTCTAGCTGTAGCGAATAGCGAAGGTGCTGGGTGTCAACCCCATATGGATCTATACACAAATTCTCGCTCCCCCTCCAGGAGACTCTGGTTATAACTCTTACAAGACTTTAGGCGTACACTATTATATATAAATAAATGTACTGTGAAGATTTTTCTGACTATAATACTAACCGACTTTTGAGCAAATCATGAAAAACCATTATTTAATAAATAAATAATAATAGTTGTAGTCGTTGACTTGATATTTCGTTTAGTTTTGTTTCGTGTCGTTTGTTAAAAATAATCCGCTTTGTATATTTATCAATCGAGCCAATATTAGCAAAGTCGACAAATTGGCTCTTCCCTTTATAAATTACTAAATGAGGCCCCATTTGTCGGAAGGTGTCAAGTTATGATTTGTGTGAAACTATGACTGGTGTGAAGTTATGACAACAGCTTTATGACATGCAAAGTTTTCTATCATAAAGGCTTAATTTATATATTTTCTTGCTGCAAATATTAATATCAAATATTTACGAAATACTCCTTAATAGTTTGCAAAAAGTATTTATAGAGCAATAAGTTCCAACTTTCGAAAATTACTAACAATGGTGACAACTTATCAAAGTCCATTTTAGTAACTTTTTTGTTCAAGGCATGAAGGCATAGAAAAAGGGGGTATACTGGACAAACCCCAAACTTGGGAGGTTCTTATGAAGAAAAATATTCTCTATGAGGTGATTCAAATATTATTTTACACATCCAGAGATTTTCAAATTTTCATGCTTCTGGGAGTTATAATAAAATAGTATTAATCTTTAACACACATACCAAACATACGTTTACATGCAATTATTCAAAAAATTTAGAACAAGAGTTGACTTGTACTCTCCCCCAAAAACAATAAAAATATTGAAAAAGGTGGGGTATGAAGCTCACCTTGATTTAGCTTGTTGTGTAGTTTGAAGAGATGAGAAGAAGTTTCCAAGCTCCAACTAAAAATTCCAACGACTTTTTCTATGGTTAACTAATTGGCGAGCTCCCAGAATACACATTGAATGCTGAGATTACACATTGAATAAGATCCTTTGAATTCTTAGAATATTCTAGGTAAATATTTATGTGTAAATATAATGGAATCTTAGAAATAATGAGGAGAATTATTATCCAAAGAAGATAAAATACTTACAAAAAGAAATCTGCAAATTTTCCTAGTAGAGATGAACTTGGAGCTTGAAGGAGTTGGGAGTATTATTGGGAGTTTTCTGGAAGTGAAGAATGAGAAGTAGAATAAGGGAGGAAAGGTTCACGTATCTAAAGGGGAGGATAAGGAAGTGACTTGACACTTGCATAGAGGGCTGGTGGGTAAAGCTTAGTTTCTTTGGATAATACATGTTTTACTGAGATTTGCATGGGAAATGAGGAATTTGGATCACATCATAAAGTCAAACCCCTTTATCCTCTCAAAATCTCTTTAAAAATATTGGGTGTTATTTTATATAAATATGTTTAAAATAATTAATTGTGGCATAAAATAGGGGTTTAAGGGGTTTAAGATATGAAAAATATGAGTTTGGTTTGATTTCCGATGTTAAAATGCCTTAAAATGATGAAAAAGTCCGAAAATGTCAAAAATCTGGAGCCTTTAAGTGAATTCTGGAGTCCATGCGAAGTTCCAAAGCTGAGTTTCAATTTCCGGAGCATTTCCTCGGTTCCGAAGTCAGGAGGCGGAGTCAATGGTCCGGTCCGAGGTGCGAAGCCGGCTGGAATTTCCGAAGCGACCTTAGGTGAGATCTTCCAGAGCTAAGAAGCTCTGAGGTGCGAGATTGTTTGGAGACAAGATGTTCCGAGATTGCGAGATGGTCTGATACTAGGTCTATCCGAGGCTTCTTACTTCCAGGGTCATCCCCAAAATTCTGAAGGAGGGGGGTTCCGAAGAAGCGAGTCTTCTTGGTTTCTTAAGAGGCATTCCAGATCAAGAGGGTTCCGAACAAGAGGTTTAGGACCAAGAGGGTTTCGGGACCAAGAAGGTCCTTTTGGGTTTTCTCCTTCGGTTTTGGGCTGCTTTCAGCTGAGGAAGGTACATAGAGAGATTTGGGAGAGATTTCACATACTTGGAGAGATTTGGGAGAGATTTCACATACTTGGAGAGATTTGCGAGAGATTTCACATACTTAGAGAAATTTGGGAGAGAAAGGGATATAGTGGGAGAGATTTTGTTGGGGGCCTTTATTAGTGTTTTTCTTCGTAGATCAAAGAGCGTAGACTTAGTTACATATCATTTTAAGTGCTATACACCCCCGAAGGGTACTTAACAGTACTTTATAGAGTTGCTACTTCTTTAAATCATATTAGGGTTTTAAATTTTGAACATTAGGGACTTTCAAGTGTTACTTAGTATTAGGATTTATAGTTGTACATTAGTAAACATAAAGAAATCCCCAACATATAAAAACTAGTTGAGTTGACCACATTGGCTTGTTGACCTTGACTTGACTTTGACTTGACCAGAAGATTGCCGGTTGTCATAAAAGTTAGGAACGTGGTAGTGTAGCCACTTATGGAATCATAGTAGTGTAGTGGAAGTGTAGTAGATTTGCAACCCACCTAAGAGTATATGGTCAAGAATTATATTGGTTTGTAACCACGGTTGTAAGAATAAGAATGAAAAGGATACGTGTATGCTTAAGGTTGCGTAAAGTGGGACACAATATGGAAGATGGTGTTATGTATTCAATGTGTTTGCATCAGAATATATATGGTAGTAGGTGTCTAATATCATCCATTGTGAATAGATTGATGAAGAGAGTTTAGCAATTGCATTGAGAATGCAAGGGAATAACATCCAGATTTCTATTTTGTGTAATAAGAGTTAAAAAAAATAAAATAACCATATCAATGAACCATAGAATGAGATAATGTCTATGGAAGTTAAGGAAATATTCCAAGTACGAGATATATTTAATGATGGTTGATTGTAAGAATCCATTATTTAGAGAGATTTGACTTTAGGTGAATAATCAACCAAAAGGGAAATTTGGTCATTTAGAGGAATTTCATGACTTGAGAAGAAATAACTTCATGAAACGAGTCAAGATAAGTCTAAGTCAAATTTATAAGATAAGATAAGTGAGTTTAGGAGAAGAAATGAAAAAGATGGTGCATTTAGGCTAAAAAGGGTTAAATGGGATTTTATGCTTTTTCGTCCAAGTTTGTGACTTAATATATTAAGATCTTTACGTAGACCGTCATATGCGACTTAATGGAGTTGTAGAAATAATCCCCACCTTCGTGTGGATATAAAGATCATAAAATATGGGTTTAAAAAGAAGGAGTTATTAGTGTTACAAGATTAGTAGAAAATTGTCCCAAAGCTGGAATAGAATCTGCTTAAGGCATGTTATAGTGCAAGAACTGCGACGCGATAAGGGCCTTGCAACGACGCAGCGGGGAAAAAGGTGATTGGGATGAAAGTTTATTCATAATTAGAGGAAAATGTACTTTTGTCACACCCCCAAACCAGAATGGCGGAAACATTCGGGGGTGGATGACTTCACGTAGTATCACAACCATTGAGTATTGTAAAGAAAGTAACACAACCATCACATATATAATGAAAACGTATGTTGTTGCGTTATACATATTAGCAAAAGAATATTACAATAAGATGATAAATGTTCAATAATAAAACATCCGTAGTGTTCCCTTCTTCAAAAGCTGATGGTTACCTGTATTACTGATTCCCTGAGAAATACAAGTTGTTTCGAAAAAGTGTCAACAATTAAGTTGGTGAGTTCATAAGTGTTTTGCATTGAAAAGTATGTCCTTTTTGATAGTAACTCGACGAACGAGGGTTTTCAGAAAATCCAATATTTTCTATAAATGATTTGAAAAGGGTTTCCCGTGTTGGAGTGCATCAGTGTTTTCCATGCTTGAATAATAGTGATAAAATTTGTGTTACCAATAAAATGGAAAACTGAAATGCATATATGAATCTTGTAAATCAAACTTGTTTTTATACTTTTATGTGAGTTTTATAACCATGCTATTGACACTGATGGCCTGTAACAACGTTCTTCAGGCGTTGGAACTGTTATGACGTTTGTCACCTCAGACCTGCCGGCCTAGCTGTAGCTAACAGCTTAGGTGTGGGATTATCAATCCCGTATAGATCTATACACAAGTATCACGCTCTCCCTCCAAGAGATTATGGTATATAATACAGGACTTGAAATGCATACATACGAGTACGTTGAAGTTTGAATGTCACACATTACTTGGTATAAACAGATATACGATGATAAAGACTTTACTTCATTTGAAAGTATTTCATTTGTCAAGATGTATATGTAAAATGTATGAATAACTTGTTAGCTATGCTCGTTATAGCTTCTCAAAAGTATGTTTTCATTTAGTAAAAATAACTTGGTGATATAATAGCCCTCTAAGCATAAAGATGTTTATAAAAACGATACTTCAACTTATAATGTACTTGTATTCCCCCCCTAAAACATGAAAAGAATTGAAAAGTGGGGGTATGAACTCAACCGTTTAGTTTGAAGAGAGAGGCTAGGGTTGAGCAGAACTTCGACCGCGGATGGTTGCGTCGTCGGGCTCTTCAGGGATCTCTGCAGCGTAAATCTTTCGTTAGGGGCTCGAGTGCGGAAACCAAGGTGAGGGAATGGTCTCTGGTGCTTGGAAGGGTGTGAGAGTATCTGGAGATTTGAGAATGTGTGCTTAAACTCGCAGCTGATGCCATCTATTTATAGTGCTGGAAGAGTGAGTACGCGGGGCGTAATTTTGGAGTACGCTGGGCGTACTCACGTACGCGGCGCGTACGTCGTTACGCTGGGCGTAATATGGCGTCATGGATTACGACTCCTGGCTAGCTAAGTGTAGCTTGGGCGGGCCGATGGGACTCGACTCTGGGTCTAGTACGCGGGGCGTACTCCCAGAGAACGCGGGGCGTAATCCGGCCTATCCTCTTCTAAATTCCGTAACTTTCGCGTACGAGCTCCGTTTTTCGTGTTCTTTATATCCACGCGTAGGTGAGATTATGCTCTACAACTTTCATCTAGACTCCGTCGGCTAGTTTTGACTTTAATTTTAATGATATATTTTTAATAGGCCGGGCCTCCTAAAGTTCGTTAGAAATTCATAGGTTCTTTATTCGACGTCGGTTTTCGTTTGTCTTTTTTATCGTTTTATTACCACTGAGGAGATCTTCAACTTCCGTTTAGGTGGCGATAGCTAAATAACACTCGATCTTAAATCCGAGTTTTTAGCTTTCTACTACTGTTGCGAAACTTTGAAAATCCGTAACTTCTTCATACGAGGTCCAATTTGGGCGATCTTTTTATGCACGCTCACCTTTCAACGAGATCTACGACTTTTGTTTAGATACTTAAGGCTAAAATGTATTTTATTGATATTTTTCTTTTTATGTCAAATAATGTTTTAACGTCGTGTCGTAAATATATGAGTGGTTATACTTTCTTCAATCCAACCCGGTTTTGAGCGTTCTTTATGTTTTTGGAAACCTTGGCATGATATCAAATATTTGAGGCATCCCAACTTAGATACTTGAACGCTTTATTTTCGAGGTTAATTTCGTTGTACTTAGCTTTCGAGTGTTACAATGCTTTTGGAAAATATAGGGTTGTCACAACTTTGTATCGCAGCGTGGTATATGCGTACCCATAGCACGGTGGCGAAAGTAGGATGATACTCGAGAAAGGCACCACAGGTCGGTAGACATATCACCGTGGCACCGTTTCGCAATGAGAATACTAATTTAAATAAGTCAAGGATTTCTTCCCCCAATTTGTTTGAGACCTAAGGTGGGGAGATTATGGTGCCAAGATGATGCCAAGAGAAGGTATAGATGGTGGATTGAAAGGATTAACATCCTCTTCCTCTTAAGGTAAAGAATTCTCCTTTAGCTGAAGCTTTTACCTTTAATGGTGAAATTCCTAGATTGGTTAGATTGCTTGAGTTGGTAGGATTATAACTCAATTAGTATATTATTGTGAGTGTTTAGAAGCTTTGAACAAGCTTTGTATATGATTTCCATGGCGAAATCCACATATGTGAAGTTAAGGTTTCAACCCTAACTAATGAGGATGATGAATTGATGCAATAGAGATTAGAGTGTAATGAATTAGGTAGTATGGGATGCTTAATTCACTGGGTGAAATAAATTTAGAGGTAGAAGAGGAAATGTTATAATTATGATCAATTGAGTGATCATTTGTATAAGGAGAGTAGTTAAGCTAATTATAGGGAGACATGTTTTAAGGAACTTGATATGTTGTATGAATAAGCCTTGAGAACAGAAGACATATCAAGATGCATCAATTGAAGATTGGAACCAAGGGTAGTTAGTCTTCATTAACTGAGAAGGTGAGTTATAACTATCTCTTACTAGATTATGTATGCATGATTAGATGTAAAAGGTATTGCTTTAAACACATATAAACTAATAAATGAAGATAAAGTATGATCATATGTATTATGAGACACGTGATATGTAAGACTATGGGGAGACCATAACATTCACATGAAATATTATGAGAATAGTAGAAAGATGATTCCTTTAAGAATGTAGAAAGATGACTCCTTTGGGAATGAGATTAAGATTCCTTTGGGAATATAGATAGACAATTTTTGCAGGAATAAGAGCTGTGTTTGGTAGAGAAGATTGAGAAAGGTCCCCACTACAAGGAAACGCCAAAATAGCAATGAAAGGTTGCTATGAAATGTATTTTCGTTGTTATTCTACAACAGATCATGCTATGGAATGTCGTTCCATAGCTAATTTGCTACCACATTTTCTACGGAGTTAATTTTCCGTAGCAAAGATGGGAATTGCTACGGAAATTGTTACCGACTCAAAGTCCGTTGGTATATTGTTACCGATATTTCTATGGAAAAACCATTTGTAGCAAATTTGCAACAAAATTTTTTACAAAAATACTTTCCGTTGTAATTTTGCTACAAAATTAAATATCGTGGTTACTCTGCAACGAAATTTTTCAACGGAATAAAATTTTATAGTTGTTTTGCTATAGAAGTAGCATTCATAGCTATTTACCTACGAAATTTGATTTCTATTGTTTGTATTGCTATGAAAAGAAAAGCCTAACTAAGTTGTTACAAAATTTGTAACGAAATTAAATTCCATAGAAAATTTGTTAAAGAGTTCAAATTCATAACTTTTTAGCTATGGAAATTTGCAACGACAATAAAACTCGTGGAAGTTTGACGATGGAGTCAATATCCATTGCAATTTTTGTTACGGATTTTGTTAGGAATTACTATTTCTTAGCTGTCTAGCAACATATATTAGCTACGAAAATCAATCTCATAGATGATTTGCTATAGAGTAAATATCAATTCCTATTTTGTAACGATTTTTGTTACGAAATTAAATTTTGTAGCAACTTGTCTCAAATTAAATTTTGTAACGATTTTTATCAATTGCTAAAATCAAAAGTTCCAAATGACCAAAACACAAATGTTTCCGAGTTCCAGCAGGCTTATAGCAGCCATTCCAATTTCCAGTTTGGATCAAGACAGCCAGGGGCAGCTCTGTATGTTAAAGGTTTAAATTAAAAAATGAGCACCAATTAACTGAAATATAGTATTTTTGACAAAAAAAAAAAAAAAAAAAAAAAAAAAAAAAAACCAACAACGTTAATTCTTAGAAATGGGAATTGAACTCACGGCATTATAGACAAAACAAAGGAATAAAACCAGTAAGACTAAATTGACGTTTGTGGGCTATATCAAAAATAAATTCTAAATTCTTAAATAAAGTAAATTTTTTCAATGTCACATCCTCATATATATATATATATATATATATATATATATATATATATATATATATATATATATATATATATATATATATATATATATATATATATATATATATTATACATGTTTCAACACTAGCTGAAAAGTATTTCAAATGAAAGTATTTTAGAGGCTAAGAAAGTCTCTAAAGAAAGGTGAGAATATAGATAACCTACTCTCTAGTTTTTTTCATAATGTGTCCATGCATATACTTCATAATATAATATAACATCTACAAATTGCCATATTATTGAAGATGATATGAGTAACTTGTGATGTCACCTCAAAGTTTAATTCTTGCTAAAAAAATATTATAGCTTTACCTTATATTAAGTAACAATTTTATTTATCTTCCCCCATGTGAAGGCCATAAGCAAAGAGGATATCATCAACCTATTTTCTCTAAAACTATTTATCTATTTCTTATAAAAATCATATATCTTTACCTAAAATTAAAACTAAAACTTAATTTATATTAGTTCACATATTTATGAGTAGACGATTTATGTATACAAAATTTACGCATATCTATTGGTATGTTCTTAATGAATTTATCAACAATATAACATTAATAACTTATATGTGTGTATTTAAATATTTTTATAATAAATTCTAGGTAAAGAAAAGAATGATTCTAACATGATTATGAATACTTTTCAATAAATTTATTCTTCAATAAGAAAAATCAATTGAGATTTATTATATTTCTCATTGCTCCGACACCTTCTTAGGAACCTAAGGTTGGAATCCAGAAGATATGTATCATGAAAAATGAATTACATTCTAGACTTTCTTAAATATATTTATAAATATTTTTGAGAAAATTTATATGGCTTTTCAACTCTAGTTTCATTTTTGTTTGTTGTGTGAAATTAGGTTAGATTGTAACATATTTATTTGTTTGACTAATAACTTGTGGACGATATACATGTAAATGACAATGATGTGACAACATATCTAAAATAACTTCATTATGCAATAACTATTTTTTTATTGTTCAATCAAAGGTAAACTACATAAAATGTACAAATGTTTATGTAAAATTGATGTAATATGATCAGCATCTTTCATTTTAATCTTTTTCTTCACTAAAAGCAAGTAATGTAAATCTTTTGTCTCTAGCCTATATAATTTAATTGAACGTAACGGGTCCATCCAATCACCCCCGCCCCTCTTATCTAACCATTTTTCTTCTCACATCATCCTATTTACTTATAAACCTAGAGGATGTTCATGACAGATCAATCAATCTTCAATGAGCATACACTAGATGTAGCTCGTTGCCGTTACGACGAATGTAGACTATCTATCAATATCCTCAGTCAATCGAGCCTAATTTCCATTTCAAAGGAAAATTGAATCAAGATTTATGGTTTCAAATTCTTTGGGGTTTTTCCAAGATATGTACATCATGAGTAGAGAATTCGTTAAAAAGTGCCTTCCTAGGATATCTTCTACGTTGAAATCACGTACATTATCTAACTTTTTGGTTTCATTCATGTTAGAGTCAAATAAATGTTTTGTACTTGGTAAAATCATCATTATGTGTTGGAGTTGTCTATTCCTAGTATTGTTGCTATTTTGTTAAGTTCAACCTACTTGACATCTGTAATAATACTATAACCAATGTAATTGATCTGATTCCTATTATGAAATCTTGTATCTTTGTATGGTCTGGATTTCAATTTAATACTATATTAAGTGTGGATTTTTGACTTAATTACCTTCTAACTACCTAGATATGTGTATGGTATTCCATGCATAACACTCATGGTTTATAGTAAGAATAACGAGGGGAGTAAATAAAATAGAAGTGGAGTTTTTGTAGTTATCGAGGCATGTGATATGTACAAGAGATCCTAAATGATAATAAGTTAAAATTAAAATTCAAAATTGTATTATATTTCATATAGACGTTGATTAACTCTCCCATCGAGTAGTCAAAGGGCTTGTAGTCCAGGGAAATCAGGTGTTACCCTTCGTCCTCCTGATGTCGAATGTTCATGTCGCGTTTGTGACATAGGTGGATTAAGGAGTAAGTTAGGAGTAGTTAGATTTTTTGTTTAAAAAATATATATATCATGTAGCCGAAACCACCTGATTTCCCCGACGACCTTCTACTCTAGCGACTCCTCGAACACAAAGTTTTTTATTAAGGGGTTGTGTTTTAAAAGGGTATATGTGTGTGTGTGTGTCTATATATATATATATATATATATATATATATATATATATATATATATATATATATATATATATATCCATTATTGGTAGTTCAAAAAATACTTACTTAATAGTTGTGCTTTATTATTTTAAAGAAATTGAAAAACATTTCATAGAAACTACCATTACCATATCCTTCCCCTTGCGTGACTTTCTACCCTCTTTCCTTGACCAACATTTTTTTCATGTATTGCCCTCACCTTTCTCCTTCCTATAATTGTTTATTTTTGAAAGACCAATATTGCCTCACCATTCATTGTTGTTGCCTTTTCATTGATCATTGTTGCCTCGTTGCTTGCTACGATTGTAACAAACCTCATATCCCCTAAATCACTCTCATTCCTAGAAATAGTAACTGACATTCTTTCGTAATCATTTGTAATATACTATAATATATTCATATATTTTACACTTTTAGAAAAAGGTCAAAAATATTTTACCAAATTGATGAAAAATAAAACGAAATAACGAAAAGAATAAAAATAGGAAAAAACTAAAAATTAATACGAAAAAATCAATAAAATAATATGAAAAAATAAAAAAAAAAAACCAAAAAAGATGAAAAGTATAAAATTTATTAATATATTAGAGTATATTACAATTTTGGTGTTTGAGTTTTTTTTTTCTTTTTGTTTTCCTGTTTTTCATTACTTGAATCAAAATAAATAAAAACAACAGAAGAATAATAAATAACTAAAATTATATATAGAAAAATAGAAAACAAAAAGTGAAATAATGATAACGATAAATGCAAACATAAAATTGATAACAATATTTAACTATGGAGCATCCAAGTAAAATACATATAACATAACTTCAAAAAAAATAATTAATTTTTCAGTCCAAAAATAAGAAAATTAAAAAAAAAAAAAGCAGAGTTTCGATATTGTTTATCGAATTTAAGTTTATTTACTCGAATCAATGTAAATAAAAGGGAGATGATCGTCCACAACAATTTTTCTCCATGCACAACAATTGATGCTTTATATATATATATATATATATATATATATATATATATATATATACAAAATTTAAATTTATAATTTATATATAAACAAAATTTCAAATTTACAAAATTATACAAATGGTCCAAACCACAGGACCAATTAATAAATTTTGTCTTAAGTTTAAGATATGACTTCTATAGAAATTGTAGTTCAAAAATAACTATTTAGAAAGATCAATACAAATAAGATTTTGTAGTATTTGAAATACTATCAACTATTTCAAATATTTGTATATTTGTTGAACTTTTTGATCAAGTAATCTCGTTCAAAAAAGAAATTATACGTATAACCATTAAAAAACGGTCATATTTTTAATGTATTTTGAAAAATAGTAACAACCTTCATATATAAAAATTATTTATCTAAAAGAGAGTCGTTGGGCAACGGTCAATAAATGCTTCTATATATACTTTTTTTGTCAATTTCATATCAGTGCTCTTTCATTTTATATTTGTAAAAATTTTGTTTTTGTTATTCATTGCCACCATTTGCATCATATGTATATCTTACTATTATACATGATTGGTGTTTCAATGAAAAGCATTTCAAATGAAAGTATTTTCGAGGATAAGAAAATCTCTAAAGAAAGGTGAGAATATAGATAACCTCCCCCTCTAGTTTTTTGCATAATGTGTCCATGCATATACTTCCTAATATAATATAACATCTACAAATTGTCATATTATTGAAGATGGTATGACTAACTTGTGATGTCACCTCAAAGTTTAAGTCTTGTTCAAAACAATATTATAACTTTACCTTATATTAAGTAACCACTTTGTTTATCTTTCCCCATGTGAAGGCCATAATCAAAGAGGATATCATCAACCTATTTTCTCTAAAACCATTTATCTATTTCTTATAAAAATCATATATCTTTACATAAAATGAAAACTAAAACTTAAGTTTTTAAGCATATCTATTGGTATGTTCTTAATGAATTTATCACCAATATAACGTTAATAACTTAAATGTATGTATTTAAAAAATTTTATAATAAATTCGAGGTAAAGAAAAGAATGACTCTAACATGATTATGAATACTTTTCAATAAATTTTTTCTTCAATAAGAAAATCAATTGAGATTTATTATATTTCTCATTGCCCCGACCCCTTCTTAGGAACCTAAGGTTGGAATCCAAAAGATATGTATCATGAGAAATGAATTACATTCAAGATTTTCTTCAATATATTTATAAATATTTTTGAGAAAATTTATATGGCTTGCCAACTCTAGTTTCATTTGTGTTTGTTGTGTGAAATTAGGTAGATTGTAACATATTTATTTGTTTGACTAACAAATTGTGAATGACATACAAGTAAATGACAATGATGCGACAACATATCTAAAATAACTTCATTATACAATAACTATTTTTTTTATTATTCTATAAAAGGTAAACTACATAATTTATTTAAACGTAACAGGTCCATCCAATAGCCCCCACCCCTCTTCTCTAACCATTTTTCTTCACACATCATCCTATTTACTAATAAAACTTGAGGATGTTCATGACAGATCAATCAATCTTCAATGGGCGTACACTAGACGTAGCTCGTTGTCACCACAACAGGCGTAGCTCGCTGCCGTTACGACGAATGTAGATTGTCTATCAATATCCTTAGTCAATCAAGCCTAATTTCCATTTCAAAGGAAAATTGAATCAAGATTTATGGTTTCAAATTCTTGGGGGTTTTTCCAAGATGAGTAAAGAATTCGTTAATAAGTGCCTTCCTAGGGTATAGTCTATGTTGAAATCACATCCATTATGTGAGTTTTTGGTTTCATTCATGTTAGATTCAAATGAATGTTTTGTACTTGGTTAAATCATCATTATGTGTTGGAGTTGTCTATTCCTAGTGATATTCCTATTTTGTTAAGTTCAACCTTCTTGACATCTGTAATATTATTATTGATGGGTTTTAGCCATAAGAACATCCTATGTGCTCATACAAACCCTAATGCTTGGATCTAGGTTTCTCTATTGTACATGCAATTCATCCAAGACTATAAACCCTAGATCTAGCATATGATAATCAATATAACATATAAATTAGGGTTTAGATCATACCTTGATTGTTATGTAGCAATAACAATCTCAAATCCTTCTTGTATTGACTTTAGAAAGCTTAGAGTCACAAATGTCACTCCTCTAATGGTTCACAAACACCAAGAGCAAGAGGATGAAGAAGAGAAGAGAAGGAGGCTGCCCAAAACATGTGGAAACCCTAGAAGGAAGCTTGGCCACGTTTTTGGGGCATAAGGGTTCTTTAAATAGTGAGACTATTAGGGTTATCTAACAAGGAAACCCTAATTTGGATGCTTAAGCCCTAAGCAACCCATGGGCTCCTTCCTTAAAGGCCTTGGGATGATTTCTAATAGGTTTCCCCATAGAATTCATCCACTCCTTTAATATGGAGTCAATTAGCTCAATATTCAACTATCATGCAATTGACAGTTCTAGTCCCTTAGTTTAATTAATGTCTTTTAGCCACAAACTTAATTCTTATTAATTATTGACTAATATTAATTAAACAATATGATTTATCCTTTAATATATTATTCTCATAATATATTAATAAATCATATTTAATCCTTTCTCTCCATTATTCATCCTATCAAGTTGCTTTGGTGAAGGCAACCCAAAAGTACCATGCACCATCGGGTCAAGTACATACCAAAATAGTTATGGACTTAGACACTAATCCAACAGTCTCCCACTTGGATAAGTCTAATAACTATTATGCATATGACTTCAAATCTTGATCTACAATCGTAGCTTTCCAAAGCCACTGTCAACTCTGATCATATTAGATACGCATGTCCTTTAGATAAGGGATCATATATTCCTCCAATCTAGATATCGTATAGACTGAGACATGGATCTAAATCATTCTCTCTGTCTATGTGCTGTTTCCCGATTTTAGATTTATGAAGACTGACAACAGACTTTAATTGAACACATCAATTTAGTCCCGGCTTGGCCAAGTGCTTAGGTGCCATCACTAAATCATCGAGTGGCCCACATATATCGCTTTTATCCTACTTTGGATAAAAGGAACGGATAAACTTTGACTCAATGCTCGCTTGCACTCACTTACCAAATCACACACAACAATATGTTTTATAACACCAAGTTACTGGTGCGTTTACATATTATCAATGTGCAACTGATTCGCGAGATACAACTCACACATCTCGGTTTCAATAATATAAGATATTATCGTCTCACCAATCACTCGTGATAAAATCCATGAAGTGATCCAAGTGAGCGTGGGTTTAATCCAATGCTCAAATCATATTCATAAGCACTCATGAACGTTGCAGCAAACATTTGCTTATGTTTAATACTCTTTAGACAATCCACACACCAATTCATGACAATCTTCATTCATATCTACTTCCAACATATGAACGACTATGGCCCGTTCGAATAATTTGACTGTTCTAAACTGATTAAATTATTCAGGAAGTCAAAACATGCAAAGTGAAACACATGAATAATACTAATCCCATATGGCCTCAAACCTTTGAGTATAAATAAAACACCTTTTATTTATCACCATATCGATTACTCATTATTTGTTGTTTCGGGTAATCAACTTCTTACTTGAATTATTACAACACTTGTCCCATGCTCTTAGCATGCACACAATGTTTACCTATGGTTCTTACTTTTTGAAATAGATCAAATGAACACATTTCCAATCATACTCATTTCACAACTCCTAATCCTTTTTTCATAAGTGAAAGAATATCAAATTCTTGCCACTTATAGAATATGTTAGATTCTAACATTTTATGCAATGATCCTTTCGTAATGTCACTGCACTAAAGTCACAATGACTATTGCCAATGAAATTACAAAGTCCTCTATCAGAGATTGTTATAAGATAATTCCATATATGTGATGTCTCTCACTCAAAGTACATTCCTTTGAACATCATTTTGCATAAAATTTATAATCTAGACATAGATTCTCAATATCCAATTCCCAATATGGAAACATTTCCATATTTTCCATATGACAACTCATTCTTAATAGAATCTTTTCTATTCATAATAACGTCGATATGGTCCATCCAATACTATACTTCCAACTACTCACAAGCGACCAATCCTCGTCGAACTTTGGATTGTCTTTTAATAGTTGTTTAATTATCTTAGTCAAACCGATTCTTGTCCTTTTCCCTCTAAATGCGCTAGACATTTGGAAAATTTTAGAATGGTCAAATATTATAGCATTTGCAATTGATCCTATACCCGAAGCGTATGGGACACGATGCATAATGTCTTACATAAAGATTCGATACTTTATCAATCTTCTGCCATAATATTTTATGTGCTACGTTCTCTCAATTCGAAATATGAAGAGGAATGCCGTCATCATAATTGAAATTTAAGAACACACTATGTATCCTTTGACTAATATTATTAATATTCAACAACCTAAGCCTTTAGATTTGAAATGAAGCATAATATTCTCTCCCTTAATTATAGCAAAACAACTAATCAACCCTTAAAACTTTGCAAAGTATGACTCTTGTTTTCTATAATTAATATTGCTAACTTGCAATACTTGCCTTAATAATCATGCAATCATAACATTTATGCTCCCACTATCACGATGATTATTACAAACATAACACTTATGCTCCCACTAGCTTTGACATGTATTCAGAAGCAGCTTAACTTTCAGAAAAACAATGCCTATTGAATTTCTTTAAGTTCATATTTCTAATACCCAATGCTTTGATAATTTTTTATCAAGGCTTCTTAAACTTATACATCTTTGCCTTAGATAGTTTATATGTGTGTCTTAAACAATTTAGACTAATTGCCAAATCTCATAATTCGAATCATGGAAAGGGATATCGTAACCATAATCGAATTCGAGAATACAATTTTTCACAATCACTATCTTCTTAAAATCTTTCTTAGTGAAAGCATTTCCTCACAGTCATTTTCATGAAGGAGGAAATCTTATGACACTTAGATTTTAATGGTGTGTGTGTTCCTATCCATGTGAATTTTTCAAAACCAAAGTTTGCGATAAATCCAAACTCATATGGACCGAACTTTCTTAATCTTGATTTCTTGCCTTATGGTAACACAGCTGCCCACCATGTCTTCCAAGTAGTTAAGCAGCTCACCCTTTCCTATCAATGTACTTTCAATTGATCAAGGTCCTTGCCTTTTATGCATTCAAATGAGAACTCATAGGACCCACATGCATAATTAACTCAATTGGAACGGCATAGAAACAAGATAGTGTCAACACGATAGGTTGTAAACCTCTACTCGTGTGTTAGTGATGATCGATAAGGTTTATTCTTGATTTTTTTCTTGAAACCTTTCAAGACCATTAAGACTCTCACTGACTCATATAAGATTCTTTTGTCAATAAACATTTCTTGACAAACAAATATTCAAGAGTTAGTGTAGCCTTTATCAAGACAACACATTTCATAAATTTGGTCCTAGTTGGTCTTTGTCTTATCCAAGACATCACAACTTTCCAATTTCAAATGTGCGAGAATAGGAAAGCCTTTTTCCAACTTCTACATTTGATGAATGTTATAAACCTTGTTAAGACTTGTCACTTAATGTCACAATCTTAACTCTAAGACTTGTTTTGGAATGAAGTATGATTGACTTCTTGATTTTAACCATTTCTTCAATTCTTGATTCCTCTTCTCAGACATACAATTGTACTAAGACTTACTTAGAGGATCAATTGAGATATGGTTCTTAATCATTAAGACATATCATAAAGCATAAAAGGTACTCTCCCTTCTTCTTAAAATAGAGAAACTTTTATCTTTCTGCCTACTTGATTCTTCATATTCGTTCTGCTATTGATTTAAACCTTTTCAATCAATTCAGAATTACACTTAATCTTGTAAGTATAATCACATTTACTAAACTTTTAATAAATCATGATGAATATCTTTTTTACTCTTGTGGTGGACTTAATCAACACACAACTTTGTGTACTCGATCTCCTAGTCCTTCACATGACACTTTGTCAACGAATTTGTCTAATTTCCAAATATGAAATTTCTCATTCATCGTGCAACCAAGTTGCATGATTCCAAGTTTCTGTCCAATTGAACCTTGGGTGATGAGAAACTCTCCCTATTTGGTAAATTCTCGACATTTCCACAAACACCATAATTAAGAATCACATCCACTCGTTGTAGAAATATATGAACATCAATTTTTCATAACGATTTCATTGCAAGGAAATAAATAAATGAGTCAAACCAAAATTTATTTTATTCATAAAAGCAGCGGAAAACATTTGTCCTTACAATGCAAAATCAACTAAAAAACTATGTAGTCAAAATTCCTAACAACTCTATCTAAACATTCTAAGCTCAAAATCTAATCTTCAAATGCATGAGATCGAGATCCATTTCTTCGTGATTAGACTCATCTTGCTCTTTCATCAAGCTTCCTCTCTTTTCACTGATCCTGCAAAACATTCAAATGCAATCTTATCACATCATGTATTAAGAATCAACGAATGGGAACTTAATGGAGTTAGATAGTGGATTTTACCTGAAGCACAACCATACTCTTTGACTCTCCCATCTTCTGGGCTCTTCAGGCTCTTAAGCAGACTTGTATCCAACACCCTTTCTCTTGGCAGCAAACGCAGGTCGGTTCTCCTAGAACGTCCTCGGAAGCATGGTTGGTTGACTTTCCCAACAAATATGCTCTATTTCTTTGCCAAATCATTTCTGATTCAGCAGCAATGAGCATGTAAGTTAGGTCAATGAGGTTATCGTCATGATCCATCATATAATACTTTCTTTTGAACTCATTATATGATTCAACTTATCGATGTGTGATTTCATTCCTAGAACGTGGGCACACACGGGTTTACCATCTTCATGTTTCATTTCCAATAGGGCTTTAGTGACATTGAACCTTTCAATTCTTCTGGGTTAGGGAGAATAATTTGAGGAGGAGGAGGAAGTGAAGCATGATTTCTTGTTCCTCGATCGAATCGTGGAATATCATCTTCATGTGGAATGCTTGTTCCACAGGAATTGGGAAGACCATAGTTGTCGTACTTTTACATCTACAAAACGGGAGAAAAATAATTCAAGTTAGTTGATTGATTGAGTCCTTAATAAGTCACCCAAATGAGATATTAAGGCTAGGACCCAACACAATACGCTACAACCTAGAAAAGGGATGTCGTAATCTAGTTGCAGAATATTTGAAGGTAAGTGAATGACGATTCATTAATTTCCACCAACGAAAAACAAAAAAGAAATTTAAGTTTTAAATCTATGAAAACTCCTAGATCCTTTGAGATTCATTGAACATTTCAACAGCATGTTTAAATCTCGATATGCCCCTCTAGTTTGTGACTGGGATGCCGAGGATCACAAAGTGGGTGTGAATAACCATGCAAACTTACATGGTGCCCCCACATGTTACAGTCACCTATTCGATGTGCCGGTAAACCACACACGCTCCACTAACATCTTCGCAAGGGTACAAAGTGTAATTTCATGGAATTGCATCAATTCACTTTTGCCTAAAGTAACTAAGATTGGGAATTAGTAAAACATTTAGTTACTTTTGTACTTCATTATACTTATAATGGAAGGCTTTTGTCCTATCCTACCCGTTCGGCTAACGACCCTCCACCAGTCAAGAGTGCGGTGGGTAAGAGTGGATACCCATTCAATCGCCATTTTATAGGCAATTTCCTTAAACACCCCTTATAGACCAGCTTCGTGAATGAGGCCTACTAACGGTAAGACTGACTTTTACTCATACATATATATAATGTTAGACTTTTAATGTTATATATAGTACAGGGTGTATTTTACACTTTTAAAATACTAGGTGGTCAAGTTTAAGAATTATACTTTTAATTCAATTAAATTGTAAACCAAAACTTTTATGGATTTATTAAATCTCTTTTAATTATACACCTTAATTAATTAATAAAACCATAAGGGTGTGATATGAACTTTTCAAAACATCACTAGGGTTTTAGAATTTAGCATTCCTACATTAAACTTTTAATCAACTTTTAAATTCCAAAACTTGAGGGCAAGTTTTGAAACATTTCAAAACATTAGGGTTTAGGATTTAAATATACATCAAAATTAAACTTTTAATCAAAATTTAAATTCCAAAACTTGAGGGCAAGTTTTGAAACCTTTTCAAAACATTAGGGTTTCAACTATTTAAATTTCAAAACAAAAACTTTTTGAGTTCAAATTTAAACTATAAAACCTAAAAGGGGAAAATTGAAACTTTTCATAACACAAGGATCAAATAACAAATAATATAAATTAAACAATTAATTTTATCATTATCTATATTTGACCTAATTTCAATTTCTTGAAATATAAGTTACCCAATTAATACAAATAATCAAACTTTATCATATAAGGAAGTTATTATCTAATCAATTGGTAATTATCTTTTGTTTAATCAAGGGTATACTCATAAATATGTATAAAATCGGATTTTAATGATCTAAAACAAATAAGGCAAGTATTCATGAGTAAATCAGGCAGGTGAGCAAAAGATCGATTTTGCAACTTGAACAAACATACAAGGCATCAATACAATAGAAACCAATCAAGGCTCTGATACCACTGATAGGTTTTAGCCATAAGAACATCCTATGTGCTCATACAAACCCTAATACTTGGATCTACGTTTCTCTATTGTACATGCAATTCATCCAAGACTATAAACCCTAGATCTAGCATATGATAATCATTATAACATATAAATTAGGGTTTAGATCATACCTTGATTGTTATGTAGCAATAACAATCTCAAATCCTTCTTGTATTGACTTTAGAAAGCTTAGAGTCACAAATGTCACTCCTCTAATGGTTCACAAACACCAAGAGCAAGAGGATGAAGAAGAGAAGAGAAGGAGGCTGCCCAAAACATGTGGAAACCCTAGAAGGAAGCTTGGCCACGTTTTTGGGGCATAAGGGTTCTTTAAATAGTGAGGCTATTAGGGTTATCTAACAAGGAAACCCTAATTTGGATGCTTAAGCCCTAAGCAACCCATGGGCTCCTTCCTTAAAGGCCTTGGGACGATTTCTAATGGGTTTCCCCATAGAATTCATCCACTCCTTTAATATAGAGTCCATTAGCTCAATATTCAACTATCATGCAATTGACAGTTCTAGTCCCTTAGTTTAATTAATGTCTTTTAGCCACAAACTTAATTCTTATTAATTATTGACTAATATTAATTAAACAATATGATTTATCCTTTAATATATTATTCTCATAATATATTAATAAATCATATTTAATCCTTTCTCTCCATTATTCATCCTATCAAGTTGCTTTGGTGAAGGCAACCCAAAAGTACCATGCACCATCGGGTCAAGTACATACCAAAATAGTTATGGACTTAGACACTAGTCCAACAATTAAAACCAATGTAATTGATCTGATTCCTATTATGAAATCCTTGTATCTTTTTATGGTCTGGATTTCAATTTAGTACTATATTAAGTGTGGATTTTTGGCTTAATTACCTTCTAACTATCTAGATATGTGTATGGTATTCCATGCATAACTCTCATGGTTTATAGTAAGAATAATGAGGGGAGTAAATAAAATAGAAGTTGAGTTATTGTAGTTATCTAGGCATGTGATATGTATAAGAGACCCTAAATGATAATAAGTAAAAATTTAATTTCATAATTGTATTGTATTTCATATAAATGTTGATTCACTCTCCTATTGAGTAGTCAAAGGGCTTATAGCCCATGGATATCAGGTGTTACCCTTTGTCCTCCTATTGTCGAGAGTTCATGAAGCGTTTGTGACATAGCTAGCTTAAGGAGTAAGTTAGGAGTAGTTTGCTTTTTCGTTTAAAAAAATATATATCATGTAGCCGACACCACCTGATGATTTCCCCGACGACCTTCCACTCTAGCGACTCCTCGCACACAGAGTTTTTTTTAAGGGGTTGTGTTTTAAAAGGACATATATATATATATATATATATATATATATATATATATATATATATATATATATATATATCCATTATTGGTAGTTTAAAAAATACTTACTTAAAGTTGTGCTTTTTTATTTGAAAGAAATTGAAAAACATTTCATAGAAACTACCATTACCATATCCTTCCCCTTGCATGACTTTCTGCCCTCTTTCCTTGACCAACATTTTTTTCTTGTATTGCCCTCACCTTTCTACTTCTTATAATTGTGTATTTTTCAATGACCAATATTGCCTCACCGTTCATTGTTGTTGCCTTCTCATTGATCATTGTTGCCTCGTTGCATGCTACGATTGTAAGAAACCTCATATACCTTAAGTCACTCTCCTTCCTAGACAAAGTACTTGACATTCTTTCGTAATAATTTGTAATCTATTATCATATATTCATACATTTTTCACTTTTAGAAAAAGGTCAAAATATTTTATCAAATTGATGAAAAATAAAACGAAACAACGAAAAAAATAAAAATAGAGAAAAACTAAAAATTAATACAAAAAAATCAATAAAATAATATGAAAAAAATAAAAAGAAAACCAAAAAGATGAAAAGTATAAAAATGAATTAATATATTAGAGTATATTACAATTTTGGTGTTTGAGTTTTTTTTTTCTTTTTGTTTTCCTATTTTTCATTACTTTAATCAAAATAAATAAAAATAATTGAAGAATAATAAATAACTAAAATTATACATAGAAAAATAGAAAACAAAATGTGAAATAATGATAACGATAAATGTAAACATAAAGTTGATAACGATATTAACTATGGGACATCCAAGTAAAAACATGAAACGTGACTTCAAAAAAAATTAATAAATTTTTCAATTCAAAAATAAGAAAATTAAAAAAAACAAAGTTTCGATATTGTTTATCGAATTTAAGTTTATTTACTTGAATCAATAAAAATAAAAGGGAGATAATTTGTACACAAAAATTTTTCTCCATACACAACAATTGACGTTATATATATATATATATATATATATATATATATATATATATATATATATATATATATATATATATATATATATATAATTTATATTTATAATTTATATATATACAAAATTTATATTTATAATTTATATATAAATAAAATTTCAAATTTACAAAATTACACAAATGGTTCTGGAGGTTTGTAGTATAGCGAAAATTTGGTTAAAGGGCAAAATAGCATTTTTCATTAAAATCTAACAGCTGAAAAGTTTGATTTAACGGCAGCATGACGTTTTCCTTGAAAGTCCTCAAAGTGAGATATTTTCCAAACCACAGGGACCAATTATTAAATTTTGTCTTAATTTTAAGATATGACTTCCTATAGAAATTGTAGTTCAAAAATAATTTTTAGAAAGATGAACACAAATAAGATTTTGTAGTATTTGCAATACTATCAACTATTTCAAATATTTGTATATTTGTTGAACTTTTTGATCAAGGAATATCGTTCAAAAAAAGTTATACGTATAACGAAACGGTCATATTTTCAATGTATTTTGAAAAATATTAACAACCTTCATATTTAAAAATGGTCTAAAAGAGAATCGTTGGGCAACGGTCAAGAAATCTTCTATATATAGTTATTTTTGTCAATGTCATGTCAGTGCTCTTTCATTTATATTTGTAATTTTTTTTTGTTATTCATTGCCACCATTTGCATCATATGTATATCTGACTATTATACATGATTGGCTTTTCAACTCTAGCTGAAAAGCATTTCAAATGAAAGTGTTTTCGAGGCTAAGAAAGTATCAAAAGAAAGGTGAGAATATAGATAACCTCCCCTTCTAGTTTTTTGCATAATGTGTCCATGCATATACTTCATAATATAAAATAACATCTACAAATTGTCATATTATTGAAGATGATACGAATAACTTGTAATGTCACCTCAAAGTTTACGTCTTGCTAAAAACAATATTATAGCTTTACCTTATATTAAGTAACCATTTTGTTTATCTTCCCCCATGTGAAGGCCAAAAGCAAAGAGGATATCATCAACCTATTTTCTCTAAAACCATTTATCTATTTTTAATAGCCCGGATTCCCAGGTATTATTCATTTATTTATTTTTGGTAATTTGTGAGGAGACTCGGCGAGTTGAAGCCTAGACTCGCCGAGTATGATCGCGTATTTGGACGCGGGATCGCGTCCGGACTCTGCGAGTCCACGCTGTTTAATGAAACCCTAATTTCCCGGCCCTGAGCCCTATTTAAAGGACCTTATAACCCTTCATTGCGGCTACCTTCGACCTTGAGAGCACCAGAGCATCTGAGAGTCCTTGTGAGTGAGAAAAGAGGCCATTATTCACCATCCTTGTGTGTGTTAGCAAGAAAGGAAGAGGAAGGCCAAGCTAGGAGAGTTGGGGAGCTTGGATCTACTTCCATTTCGGCAGAGGAAGCTATTTGAGGTAACATTCAGAGCTTATTCTCGTGTTTTTATTGATATGGTCAAATCTAGGGTTTCTTCATGCATTGTTTACCTTGTAATTGGAGTGTGAGAGGTCCCATGGAGAATTGGTACCTAGATCTGGACCTTAGTAGGTCTAGAGAGTCCCAAATGCTCTGCTTTATGCCTTTCCTTTTGAGTTATGGACTTAGGTTACCATTTTAGATGTCATTTCACCAAAAGAAGCCTTGTAGGCGTCGCATGGTAGCCAAGATTGTAACTTTACGTGATAAATGTGCTTGGAAGGACTGGATCTATGAGTTACTGGAACGAATCTGACCTCAGGAGTGAGTTTGAGTTCATGCATGGCTTAGACTCACCGAGTCCGAAGAACAGACTCGGCGAGTAGCATGAAGATTGTCCATAACCACTCAGCGAGTGGTCTTACCAAGTTAAGGGTTGACTCAAGTGAGTCAGGGAGAGTAAGATAGGGTTGACAGGTGGACTGAGTCAAGATGGACCTCGCCGAGTTGTTCTTGAGACTCGGCGAGTTGAGTCGTGGTGGCCCCGCGAATCATGCCAGGTGGAACTCGTCGAGTCAGGGAAGTACTCGACGTGTCAAGAGAGGAACGTAGGGAGTCAGTGAACACGTATAGGCTCGCCGAGTCGCTCTAGTGCACTCGCCGAGTCCGGTCAAAGTTGACAGTTGACCGTTGACCGTTGACCAGAGTTGACCAGTGTTGACTTGATAGGGGTAGTCAACCTTAGTTGTGAAATTGTTAATTAGAGATATATGGTGTTATAGGAGGATTATAGCTCGGAGGATCGAGCGCGAGTGATTTCCAGGATTTGCGAGTTATCGAGATACGTGAGGTGAGTCTTCTCACTATACTTTACCTTGACTAGGTAATCAGAGTTATGTGACAGGGTATTTGTATGCTATATGTATGTTATGTTTTCTACTGCATTATTTCTATGTGATTTATGTTGTGCATGCTTATAGAGTTGGAACCGGAAGGTTCCCAGAGGTAGAACCAGAGGGTTCACAGAGTAGGGTCTACGGACCCACAGAGTTATAGCCTCGAGTGGCTAATATGTGTTATGTGTGGTATTTTGAGGAACTCACTAAGCTTTGTGCTTACAGTGTTGGTGTTTATTGTTTCAGGTACTAGTGATGATCGTGGGAAGGCGCCGGCTTGATCAGTACACACATGTGGGATTTTTATGTTATGTGATCTTGGGATTCTTTGTATGACATGGATTGGAGTTTCAAACATTGATATTTTTATGAAAATTTAAATGAATATGTTTTTATATTATGCGAAAAATTATTTTGAAATTCACGGTGTTACAAGTTGGTATCAGAGCCTTGGTTTGAGGGATTTGAGTACACCTTCGGGCGTATTTGAACTCAAACTGACGATTTGAGAAGTATTTTCAAAAAGAATAAAAGATTTTTGGAAGAACGCAGAGCAGAGTTGTGTGTACGATCAGTCCGCGCCCGAACGGTGATTTCCCAAAATACCCTCATGTTATGTGATATTGATATTGATATGATGTATTCTCATGCTAGAGTAGTCTAGGTACTCCTATTAGGACTAGAGTGGCCTGATTTGTGATGCCTTAGCCTAGGGAGAGGTGAGCTGCTATGAGATGCTTGAGAGTGAGTAGGTAGCATCGATGGGCTTATGAGAGATTTGTTAGAGAATAGATTGTGCATGATAGAGTACTTGGAATTTGGGATCCAAAGAGGAGGACTTGGGGTGTATTCCGATACGGTGCGGGCAGTAGTATTGGGCCCGTACTACTGAAAGCACCGAAGCGGTGTACAACCCAAGTAGGAATCTTTGGAATACCAAGGATCAAGGAGGGATGAGTTGTCGAGTGTGAGTATGCTCGAATGGATTCTAATTTATTGTATGTTGTATTTCAGAGGTAGATCATGGTGAGGACATGTCTGATGCCTGAGAGCAGTGAGACCAGTGATGAGGAGATCCGCCAGATCATCCATGAGGAGGTGGCTGCGGCCATCAGGGCGGAGATACCAGAGATGTTCAGGTCTATTAAGACCATGTTGATTGAGACCTTCGACGAGCGTTATGCCGCTCTTTCTGAGGCTGTTGTTGCAGCGGCTACCACAGCTATTGCTGCCGCGAGGCCGCAGGGTGGTGATGCGTTGCTGTTCCGAGAGTTCAGCAACACAAAACCACCAGAGTTTGATGGGACCCATGACCCGATGGCGGCTATGAGATGGATTTCTGACATAGAGGGGTGTTTCTTCACTTGCTCAACTCCTGAGAATTTGAAGGTTCGGTTCACGCTGAACCAGCTTCGCTTGGGAGCGAAGGACTGGTGGAAGTTTGTGACGGCGCACTTTACGCCTGCTGAGCTTGCGGCAGTGACCTGGGAGAGGTTCACTGCCATGTTCCGAGATGAGTACGTTCACTAGGTGGAGAGGGAGCGTTTGGCCCAGGAGTTCCTGACCCTCAAGCAGGGTACTGAGTCTGTTACGGTGATTACCAGGATGTTCCATGAGAGGGCGATGTTCTGCCCTGAGAACGTGTCCACGGAGCAGGCACGTATGAGCCGATATTTGAGTATCTTGAGGCGAGACATTCGGGAGTTCGCGGCGAACTCCTCGTACCGGACATTTGCCGAGCTTCAGGTAAATGCCCGGAAGAGGGAGATTGAGCTAGAGACTCGGGCCAGGGAAGAGGCGGAGTCTCAAGGGAGGGATCGGCGACCGGCGCAGTCTCAGCCGGCAGCCAAGCGGGCCAAGCCCGCTGATCCCAAACCAGGGAGCCAGAAGGGCCGCACTTGTGGGAAGTGTGGCAAGGGTCATGATGGAGTCTGTGGAGCGGGATCTTGCTACAAGTGTGGCAAGGAGGGACACATGGCCAAGGACTGCCCCAAGGGGTTTGCGGTGTGTTTTCACTGCAACCAGACCGGACACCGGAAGGCAGAGTGTCCGCAATTACGAGGATCATCTCAGGGAGCACCTCAGGGATCTGCCTCTACCGCCATCAGAGCTACCGAGAGTCGGCCAGTGAAGGCCGAGGCGCCGAGAGCACGAGGGAGAGCTTTTCAGTTGACCGCGGAGGAGGTCCGCGCATCACCCGATGTCGTGGCTGGTATGTATTCTTTCATGTATTTATTTTGATGTTGAGATATTATGCTTATATTATGTTATGCGTAGGTACTTTTCTTGTGAATTCTGTACCTGCCTTGGTGTTATTTGACTCGGGTGCGGGTTGGTCTTTTGTATCTTTGGCTTTTAGTCAGCATATCAGTGTTAGTCGTGAGGCGTTGAGTTGGCCTCTGAGAGTTTCCATAGCTGACGAGAGGGTGATATATGCCACGGAGGCTCTCCGAGGGTGCGTAGTCGATATTTTCGGTGTTGAGTTCCCGATTGATCTGGTTCCTATTGCGATGGGTGATGTCTGTGTCATTGTGGGCATGGCCTGGTTGAGCAGATTCGGTGCTGTTATCGACTGCGAGCGACAGCTGGTGACCATACAAGACCCTAGTAGGGGAGTTCTTACGGTGTACGACGAGGGTACACGTTCTGGATCAGCATTTTGTTCGGCCGCTAGGGCAAGGCAGTGTCTACAGCAGGGCTGTAAGGGTTTTGTGGCGTATGTGATGGATACACGGGTGGATTCCGAGAGACCGAGGTCTCTTGAGGAGGTTCCGATAGTGCGTGAGTTCCCTGATGTATTTACTGAGGAGTTGTCGGGTGTGCCTCCTGTGAGACAAGTGGAGTTCAGTATTGATTTGGTTCCGGGGGCCGCGCCTATCGCTAATGTGCCTTATCGCCTTGCACCTCCAGAGATGCAAGAGTTATCCTCGCAGCTTCAGGAGCTGCTGGGGAAGGGGTTTATTCGGCCGAGCAGCTCGCCGTGGGGAGCGCCTATCCTGTTCGTCAAGAAGAAGGATGGTTCACACCGGATGTGCATTGATTACCGGGAGTTGAACAAGCTGACGGTCAAGAACTGTTACCCGTTGCCGAGGATCGACGATTTGTCCGATCAGTTGCAGGGAGCATCTTGGTTCTCCAAGATCGATTTGAGGTCTGGATATCATCAGGTGAGGGTGCGGGATGAGGACGTCCAGAAGACAGCGTTCAGGACGCGTTATGGGCATTACGAGTTTGTGGTGATGCCTTTTGGGCTCACCAATGCCCCGGCAGTGTTCATGGATCTCATGAACCGAGTGTGTAGGCCGATGCTGGATCGATCGGTGATTGTATTTATCGACGACATTTTGGTATATTCGAGATCTAGAGAGCAGCATGAGGAGCATTTGAGAGAGGTTCTCGGAGTTCTGAGATCGGAGAGGCTTTATGCCAAATTCTCCAAGTGTGATTTCTGGTTGCGGGAGGTCCAATTCTTAGGACATCTCGTTAACCAGAAAAGGATATTGGTCGACCCGGCCAAAGTTGAGGCGGTGATGAGTTGGGAGGTGCCGAGGTCACCCTCCGAGATCAGGAGTTTCCTAGGGTTGGCAGGGTATTATCGGAGATTTATCAAGGATTTCTCTAAAATCGCAGTGCCACTCACCAGGTTGACCCGGAAGGGTGTTGCTTTTTCATGGGGCCCCGAGCAGCAGGCCTCCTTTGAGATACTTCGCCAAAGGTTATGCGAATCCCCGGTGTTAGCCCTCCCGGAAGGGATGGAGGACTTTGTGGTATACTGTGACGCATCGATTTTGGGGTTGGGGGCGGTGCTGATGCAGAGAGGGCATGTGATAGCATATACATCGAGGCAGCTGAAGCCTCATGAGATGAGATATCCCACCCATGATCTAGAGTTGGGGGTAGTGGTGTTCGCTCTCAAGATTTGGCGTCATTACCTGTATGGGGTTCGGTGTACGATATACACGGACCATAAGAGTTTGAAATATTTGATGGATCAGCCCAACCTAAATATGCGACAGAGAAGGTGGTTGGATGTGGTCAAAGATTATGATTGTGAGATCCTGTACCACCCAGGCAAGGATAATGTTGTAGCCGATGCACTGAGCCACAGGGCGGAGAGCACCCCGCCGCAGGATGTATATTTGAGATTGACTGTGATAGCTCCAGTGTTGGACGCCATTCGTGGGGCACAGGCCGAGGCTGTGCAACCTGAGATGCAGAAGAAAGAGCGGGTTGTTGGTTTGGTTTCAGAGGTCGTTACCGATGGTCGGGGGCTTATGACATTTCAGGGGCGTATCTGGGTGCCGTACGTGGGAGGAACGCGTACAATTTTGATGGAAGAGGCTCATCGGTCGAAATTTTTGATCCATCCTGGGGCCACTAAGATGTATTTGGACCTGAGGAAGGAGTATTGGTGGCCCTGTATGAAGAGGGATGTTGTGTGGTTTGTTGAGAGGTGCTTGACCTGTCGTAGGGTTAAGGCCGAGCACCAGAGGCCGCATGGTAAGTTGCAACCGTTGGAAGTTCCCGAATGGAAGTGGGAACAGATCACCATGGATTTTATCACCAAATTGCCAAGGACTGCCAGCGGAGTTGATGCAATTTGGGTGATTGTGGACAGGTTGACGAAGAGCGCTCACTTTCTTGCTATCAGCGAGAGTTCTTTAGCAGAGAAATTTGGCAGAGGTGTACGTGAGGGAAGTGGTATCTCGGCATGGGGTGCCGATCTCGATTGTTTCAGACCGAGATGTGCGTTTCACTTCCAGATTCTGGAAGAAGTTTCATGAGGAGTTGGGTACTAGGCTGCATTTTAGTACCGCATATCATCCCCAGACAGACGGTCAGAGTGAGCGGACGATTCAGACGCTCGAGGACATGCTCCGGGCATGTGTGTTGGATTTCGGGGGTAGTTGGGATGCGTACTTGCCCTTGGCAGAGTTTTCCTACAACAACAGCCATCATTCGAGCATTGGTATGCCGCCCTTTGATCTGTTGTATGGGAGGAGGTGTCGGACCCTCATTTGTTGGGGAGAGGTTGGACAACGTGTGATGGGCAGTACAGAGATCGTGCTTCAGAAGACAAAGCAAATCCAGCAGGTCAGACAGAGGTTGTTGACCGCTCAAAGTCGTCAGAAGAGCTATGCAGACAGACGCTGGTCCGAGCTTGAGTTTTAGGTCGGCGACCTTGTACTCTTGAAGGTCTCTCCTTGGAAAGGAGTGATTCGATTCAGGAAGAGGGGAAAGTTGGGGCCCCGATATATTGGTCCTTTCCAAGTGATCGCAAGGGTAGGCCGGGTAGCCTATCGTTTGGATTTGCCAGCAGAGTTGGGGCAGATTCACGACACTTTTCATGTGTCGCAGCTGAGGAAGTGTATAGCCGATGAGTCAGCAGTGGTTCCATTAGAGGATATTCAGGTGGATGCGAGCCTGAATTATGCTGAGAGACCAGTGGCAATCAGAGATCGGAAAATCAAGGTTTTGAGGAACAAGGAGGTACCCCTGGTTTTGGTTCAGTGACAGCATCGAAAGGGGTCCGAGATGACTTGGGAACCGGAGCGTGAGATGCGTGAGCAACATCCATAGTTATTTGCAGAGCGAGAGTTCGAGGGCGAAGTCTAGTTCTAGTGGGGGAGAATTGTAACAGCCCGGATTCCCAGGTGTTGTTCATTTATTTATTTTTGGTAATTTATGAGGAGACTCGGCGAGTTGGAGCCTAGACTCGCCGAGTATGATCGCGGATTTGGACGCGGGTTCACATCCGGACTCGGCGAGGCCACACTGTTTAATGAAACCCTAATTTCTCGGCCCTGAGCCCTATTTAAAGGACCTTATAACCCTTCATTGCAGCTACCTTCGACCTTGAGAGCACCAGAGCATCTGAGAGTCCTTGTGAGTGAGAAAAGAGGCCATTATTCACCATACTTGTGTGTGTTAGCTGATGGGTTTTGAGCATTCTAACACTTCCTAAGTGTACATGCAACCCTAATAACCTTGGATCTATGTTTGTCTAATTATCATGCAAAGTTGAATTCCAAGGTTATATTCCTATCTAGCATACATGGGGAACAATTTTAACTTGAATCATAGATAGAATAACTTACCTTGTTGTTGCTTGTGTTCCTTGAAACCTTGTGAGCCTAGCACCCCAAGTGTGATGCCTCAAATGCTTCACACAACACCAAATGCTCTTGGAAAAACTCTTGAGATAATACACACTTCTCAAAAATCAGCCAAGCCCTCTAGTTTCTTAGTGTTCAACTTGTGTAGCCAATTTTGTGGAGAATGGGTCTCTTATATAGTGTTGACACATCTAGGGTTACACCATGTAAACCCTAATGTGTCATGACTCTTCATTTCCATGACCCATGGGTTTGTAACTCCCATAGAGCATCCTATGGGTAGAACCCAACTTGATAATCCATGGAGCCTCTTAGCCCACTATATAAGATATAGATGATTTACATAATCAACCCATATATTTAATTAGTTATCCTTTGATCACTTAATTAATTCCAAATTAATTCTTTGATCAACTAATCAAATAATATTATTAATATATTAGAACTTATAATATATTAATAATCTCCAAGTGTTATTTCTCTCATTTAGTCTATCCAATTGCATGGTGCCATACAACCCAAATGGACCATGCCGGGTCGGGTCAAGTACAAGCCCGAAATAGTTATGGACTTAGACACCTTATCCAACAGTCTCCCACTTGGATAAGTCTAATAACTATATCTCTAGTACTTCAGTAACCGACCGGCAATCGTAGCTCTTTCAAGGTCTCTCGGAACTGAGAAGATGATGGTACGCCATTTAAGATAAGTGATCATATAATCCTCCGTTCTAGATATCAGCCGGACAAATACATGGAACATTATCTTGCTTATTGTCCAGCATTTGTTTCCCGATTTCCGATTTGTTTGACATAGAACTTAATTGAACACATCAACTTAGTTCTGACCGGGCCCGGTACATGGGTCAAAACAAAATCATCGAGGGGCCCAGATATCAGCTTCTAATCCAAGAAGGAACAGATAAACTTCGACTCATATGTTTGTTCTACCACTCATTGAATTACACACAAAAGTACGTTTTATAACATCGAGTTACCAATGCGGTTTCGTACAGTTAATGCATAACCAATTTGTAAGTAACAAATCATATCTCTAGGTTTGAAGACTTATATGATATTACCGTCTCACGATCACTCGAGATAGAATTCCATGAAGTGATTCCAGTGAGCGTGGGTTGAATCCAATGCTCAGAACTTATGAGCACTCATGATTGTTGTAGCCTTGTCCAAGACCTCTACAACCAAACATGACAGTCTTGATTCATATCTACTTCCAACATATGATCGACTGTGGAGGTTTGAATAATATGTTATACCAAACAAAATTATTCTGGAAGTCAAAACATGCAAAAGAAATATAGTAAACGATCGACAAGAGATAGTAACACTTTACTCATAAATAAAATACTTTTTATTCATCATCAAATGTCAATTACACTTTACAAATTTCGAGATTATCTAACTACTAAATCTAATATCATCCTTCAGCCCTATGCTCCGAGCATGCTGGAGATGCTTAACCCGAGACAGTCCCTTTGTGAGGGGATCTGCTGGATTCTCATCTGATGATACCCTCTTTGCCACGAGGTGTCCTTCTTCGATCCGATGTCTAATGAAATGGTATTTTCTGTCGATGTGTCTGGATCTCCCATGATCCCTTGGTTCCTTGGCTAAGGCAACAACACTTTCACTATCACAGAAAATTTCCATTGGCTCTTTAATAGCTGGTACAACTCCAAGGTCTCCAATGAAGTTCTTCAGCCATATAGCCTCATTTGCTGCTTCGCTAGCTGCAATATACTCTGATTCACAAGTAGAATCTGCCACTGTCTCTTGCTTGGAACTCTTCCAAGAAATTGCTCCTCCGTTTAGGGTAAAGACCCAGCCCGACTGAGAGCGGAAATTATCCCTATCAGTCTGGAAGCTAGCATCACTATACCCTACAACTCTCAAGTCATCACTCCCACCGAGGGTCAGAACCCAGTCCTTAGTCCTCCGTAGGTACTTGAGGATATTCTTTACCGCAGTCCAGTGTGCCTTGCCAGGGTTCGCCTGATACCTGCTAACCATGCTCAAGGCAAACGCTACATCGGGTCGAGTACACGTCATAGCATACATGATCGATCCTACAGCCGAAGCGTAAGGTGTTCGACTCATTTATGCTAACTCAGCCTCAGTGCTAGGGCTTTGTGTCTTACTCAGTCTGGTGTTACTCTGGATGGGTAACTCTCCTTTCTTGGAATCCTGCATGCTGAATCTCTTCAGCACCTTATCCAAGTAGGTACTCTGACTAAGTCCAATTAGTCTTTTACTCCGATCTCTCAAGATCCTTATCCCTAGAATATAGGCAGCTTCACCAAGGTCCTTCATAGCGAAACACTTCCCAAGCCAGGATTTTACTTCCTGCAGGGTTGGAATGTCGTTTCCTATGAGTAGTATGTCATCCACATACAATACCAAAAAGCTAACTATACTCCCACTAGCCTTGACATAAACACAAGATTCATCTTCACTCCTAGAAAAGCCAAATTCCTTGACCTTTTCATCAAAGCAAAGATTCCATCTGCGAGGTGCTTGCTTCAATCCATAAATGGATTTCTCAAGCTTACACACTCTATTAGGGTACTCGTTGCTGACAAAACCCTCTGGCTGACTCATGTAAACATCTTTAGCCAACTTCCCATTAAGGAAAGCGGTTTTGACATCCATCTGCCATATTTCATAATCATGAAATGCAGCAATGGCTAACAGAACCCGAATAGACTTAATCTTGGCTACTGGAGAAAAGGTCTCATCATAATCCACTCCAGGAATTTGAGAGAAGCCCTTTGCAACCAGTCTAGCCTTATAAGTGTGTACTTTACCATCCATGTCGGTCTTCTTCTTGAAGACCCATTTGCACCCTACTGTCTTACGACCTGGTACATTTTCAACCAAGTTCCAAACTTGATTGTCATACATGGATTGTATCTCGCTATCCATAGCCTCTTTCCATTTAGCAGACTCGGGGCCTGCCATGGCTTCCTCGTAGCTGTTAGGGTCATCTTGACTTACTAGTGTCTCATCACTAATAAGTGTCTCACCTTCTGCAGTAATATGGAATCCATAGTAATGCTCAGGTGCACTCCTAACTCTCGTGGAACGTCTCAGAGGTACAGATTTGTCAATTGGCTCAACAGGAGTTTCCTCCTCAAGTTGAGGGCTAGAGTTTGAAGTTCCTTCACCGCTTGATTCTTGAATTTCTTCAAGATCAATTTGCCTCCCACTGTCTCCTTGGCTTATAAACTCTCTTTCTCGAAAGACTCCTCTTCTTGCTACAAAAACCACATTGTCACTAGGTCTGTAGAAGAGGTAACCAAAGGATCGCTGTGGGTAACCGATGAAAATACACCTCTCGCTTCGAGGTTCGAGCTTATCATGAGTCTCGCGTCTCACGAAAGCCTCGCAACCCCAAATCTTGATGTGGTCTAGTTTAGGTACTTTACCAGTCCACATCTCGTGAGGAGTTTTGGCAACTTTCTTTGTAGGGACTAAATTAAGAATATGGGCGGCAGTCTCTAAGGCATACCCCCAGAATGAGATTGGTAGCGAAGCTCGACTCATCATGGAACGAACCATATCCAACAAGGTTCGATTACGCCTCTCAGCCACACCATTCAACTGTGGTGTCCTGGGAGGTGTCAATTGTGAGACTATCCCACATTCCCTTAGATAGTCGAGGAACTCTGAACTAAGATACTCACCACCATGATCGGATCGAAGCATCTTAATGTTCCTGCCCAATTGATTCTCGACTTCCTGTTTAAATTCCTTAAACCTCTCGAAAGTCTCTGACTTATGCTTGATCAAGTTGACATATCCATATCTACTATAATCATCAGTAAAAGTCAAATAATAACGATTAGCATCCCTTGTGGCATGTTTGAATGGTCCACACACATCCGTGTGTATAAGGTCCAACAAACATTCACCCCTCTCACACGAACCTGTGAAGGGTGACTTTGTCATTTTTCCAAGTAAGCATGATTCGCAACTATCATCTGACTTTAGGTCAAACGACTCCAAGACTCCATCCTTTTGGAGTTGGCCTATGCGTTTCTTGCTTATATGTCCAAGACGACAGTGCCATAAAGATGCTTTATCCAAGTTATTATTAGTAGAATCAATACACAAAACATTATTTCCTAAGTTATCTACAACAGATACAGCTTCATACACACCATCACAAGGTAATGCTTTAAAATAAAGAACATTATTAAAGAAAGCATCAATAGAACCAACTTCATTATTAAATGAAAAGGTAAACCCTTGTTTGTACAAAGCATGAAAGGAAATAATATTTCTTGCCATTCCTGGCGAATAACAACACTTATTCAAATCTAAACTAAACCCACTACTTAGCGATAAAGTATAAACTCCAATCTTGGTAACAGGTATAGCTTTCCTATTCCCCATGATCAAGTTTATCCTTCCTTGCTCCACATCCTCACTTCTTCTTAGTCCCTGCAAGTCACAACAAATATGAATACCACAACCGGTATCAAGGACCCAAGAATTAGAATGGGGTGAGTTATTAGAAATGATAGTGTAAATACCTGCATGGTTGGGTTTAACTTTCCCATCCTTCACATCTTGCTGGTATTTTGGGCAGTTCCGCTTCCAATGAGCCTTTTCATGGCAATAGAAGCATTCAGCCTCTTTTGGGTCAGAAGAAGGAGTAATGAAACCTTTCTTGGTTCCACTTGAAGAAGAGCCATCAAGGGTCCGAGCCTTGGTACCCTTAGAAGAGCTCTTTCTCTTCCTCCCTCGACTTTTCCCGATTGCCAAAACCGGAGTAGAGTTTTGAGTAGGAGTGATAGCAACAGACTTCCCCTTAAGACCTGTTTCTGCGGTCTTGAGAAGTCCCTGAAGTTTGCTGAGGGTGACTTCTTCCTTGTTCATGTGATATGTCATGCGGAATTGATCATAGCACGATGGTAAGGAATGCAAAATAATATCTATTGCAAGATCCTCCGGGAAGTTCACATTAAGCTTCAGCAAACGATCCACATACCTTTGCATTTTCTGCATGTGGCTCGTGACGGATTCCCCGTCCTTCATCATGGTTGTTATCATGGAGCAGATGATTTCATACCTCTCTTGTCTTGCACTTTGATGGTATCTTTCCATCAAATCTTGGTGCATGTCATAAGGGTAGAAATCCTCATAAGACTTTTGGAGTTCCGCTGTCATCGTGGCCATCATGATGCAAGCCACTTTCGTAGCATCCCTTTCATGTGCCCGGAATTCAGCGATCTCCGGAGGAGTTGCAGTGGACTCATTAATCTCCTTAAGCTCCTTGTCAAGGACATATTCTTTGTCCTCGTAGCGGGTAATCATCCTGATGTTTCTGATCCACTCATTAAAGTTGGATCCATCAAAGGTGACTTTCCCACACAAGTTCATAAGGGAAAAGGAGCCATTAGGATTAGAGCCAGAAGCATTGTTGAAAGACATCTGAAGAAAGGAGGACAAGATTAGTTTAGATAAGAGAGTCCTTAATAAAACACCCAAATGTAATATTAAGGCTAGGATCCAATCACAATATAATATAACTTAGAAGAGGTATGCCGTAATCTAAGCTATATCATATTTGAAAGGTAGGTGAATGACGATTCACCAATTTCCACCACGAAAACCGCAATATTTTTAGTATTAGGTTTTTTGAATGGTTCTTAGAAATTCCTAGATTCTTTGAGATTCAATGAACTTTTCAAAGGCATGTTTCAATCTCGAGTGTGCCCTCCAAGTTTTGTGACTGGGATACCGAGGATCACAAAACGAGGTGTGAAGTAACCATGCAAATCACTTGGTACCCTTAAAGTTTATCACTCAATCGATGTGCCGGTTAACCACACACGCTCCACCGATACTATAATAAACCCTAAGTCACCCTTTACCTACCTTGTTAAGTCCAAGTTAGTGTGCCGGTTAACCACACACGCTCCACCAACGACTTAATCAAAGTGTAAAGTGTAATTTCATGGAATAGCACCTTATTCACATTTTTCCTAAAGTAACTAAGATTGGGAATTTAATAAAAACATTTAGTTACTTTATAATATTCATCATACTTTGAATGAGAATTAATAAGTCCTTGTCTTACCCGTTCGGCTAACGACCCTCCACCGATCAAGCAAGCGGTGGGTGAGAGTGGACACCCATTAAGTCACCATTTTATAGGCAACAACCTTATACCCACCTTATAGACCGGCTTCGTGAATGAGGCGTACTAGCGGTAAGACGACTTTGTTCTTATACATATATATATATATATATATATATATATATATATATATATATATATATATATATAATTATTTAAATCATAATAATATAAGTATAAGGGTTGAATTTTAACTTTTAAAATTCTAGGGGTTGGAACTAAAGTTTTAACTTAACTTTACTTGTTCCAAAACTTGAGGGCAAGTTTTGTAATCTTTCAAAACTTTTCATTTCTTGTAACTTATGAGTTTAATAGAGTAATAAAATGAGGACTTTTCATTTTTCCTAACTCTTGTGTTCTTTTAATGGTTTTTAGTCCAAGAGACTTTTGGTTTTCCATAACTTGAGGACAAGTTATGGACTCCATTAAAACACATTATGATCATGAATTAATCTACCACATAGGTTACAAATAATTCCTATGATCATCTAAACATCATAAGAACAAGAATATGAATATGAACACTTTCAAAATCACAATTAATCTTTGTAATTTTGATAACTAGTTGTTGTAAATGAGTTAGAAAAGACATTACACCTTCTAAAATAAGTTTTCAGGTACCAAAACATTTTAGGGTAATGATTCTAATCCATTTCCAGCAACTCAAGTCGAAATTCTGCACTCTGTCGACCCTACTCGCCGAGTGCATAAACCTACTCGCCGAGTAGGTTGAAGATACACGTGAACTCGTCGAGTCCTCCCCATGGACTCGCCGAGTCCATCAGTCAGACAGCAAGATTTTCGACTTTCTTCAACTTTTAAGCACAAATAACAAACAAACAAGCCTAGGCTCTGATACCACTGATGGGTTTTGAGCATTCTAACACTTCCTAAGTGTACATGCAACCCTAATAACCTTGGATCTATGTTTGTCTAATTATCATGCAAAGTTGAATTCCAAGGTTATATTCCTATCTAGCATACATGGGGAACAATTTTAACTTGAATCATAGATAGAATAACTTACCTTGTTGTTGCTTGTGTTCCTTGAAACCTTGTGAGCCTAGCACCCCAAGTGTGATGCCTCAAATGCTTCACACAACACCAAATGCTCTTGGAAAAACTCTTGAGATAATACACACTTCTCAGAAATCAGCCAAGCCCTCTAGTTTCTTAGTGTTCAACTTGTGTAGCCAATTTTGTGGAGAATGGGTCTCTTATATAGTGTTGACACATCTAGGGTTACACCATGTAAACCCTAATGTGTCATGACTCTTCATTTCCATGACCCATGGGTTTGTAACTCCCATAGAGCATCCTATGGGTAGAACCCAACTTGATAATCCATGGAGCCTCTTAGCCCACTATATAAGATATAGATGATTTACATAATCAACCCATATATTTAATTAGTTATCCTTTGATCACTTAATTAATTCCAAATTAATTCTTTGATCAACTAATCAAATAATATTATTAATATATTAGAACTTATAATATATTAATAATCTCCAAGTGTTATTTCTCTCATTTAGTCTATCCAATTGCATGGTGCCATGCAACCCAAATGGACCATGCCGGGTCGGGTCAAGTACAAGCCCGAAATAGTTATGGACTTAGACACCTTATCCAACATTAGCAAGAAGGGAAGAGGAAGGCCAGGCTAGGAGAGTTGGGGAGCTTGGATCTACTTCCATTTTCGCATAGGAAGCTATTTGAGGTAATATTCAGAGCTTATTCTCGTGTTTTTTATTGATATGGTCAAATCTAGGGTTTCTTCATGCATTGTTTACCTTGTAATTGGAGTGTGAGAGGTCCCATGGAGAATTGGTACCTAGATCTGGACCTTAGTAGGTCCAGAGAGTCCCAAATGCTCTGCTTTATGCCTTTCCTTTTGAGTTATGGACTTAGGTTACCATTTTAGATGTCATTTCACCAAAAGAAGCCTTGTAGGCGTCGCATGGTATCCAAGATTGTAACTTTACGTGATAAATGTGCTTGGAAGGACTGGATCTATGAGTTATTGGAACGGATCTGACCTCAGGAGTGAGTTTGAGTTCATGCATGGCTTAGACTCGCCGAGTCCAAAGAACAGACTTGGTGAGTAGCATGAAGATTGTCCATAACCACTCAGCGAGTGGTCTTACCGAGTTAAGGGTTGACTCAAGTGAGTCAGGGAGAGTCAGACAGGGTTGACAGGTGGACTGAGTCAAGCTGGACCTCGCCGAGTTGTTCTTGAGACTTGGCGAGTTGAGTTGTGGTGGCCCCGCGAATCATACCAGGTGGAACTCGTCGAGTCAGCGAAGTACTCGACGTGTCAAGAGAGGATCCTAGGGAGTCAGTGAACACGTATAGACTCGCCAAGTCGCTCTAGTGCACTCGCCGAGTCCGGTCAAAGTTGACAGTTGACCGTTGACCGTTGACCAGAGTTGACCAGTGTTGACTTGATAGGGGTAGTCAACCTTAGTTGTGAAAGTGTTAATTAGAGATATATGGTGTTATAGGAGGATTATAGCTCGGAGGATTGAGCGCGAGTGATTTCCGGAATTTGCGAGTTATCGAGATACGCGAGGTGAGTCTTCTCACTATACTTTACCTTGAGTAGGTAATCAGAGTTATGTGACAGAGTATTTGAATGCTATATGTATGTTATGTGTTGTACTGCATTATTTCTATGTGATTTATGTTGTGCATGCTTATAGGGTTGGAACCGGAAGGTTCCCAGAGTTAGAACCAGAGGGTTCACAGAGTAGGGTCTACGGACCCACAGAGTTATAGCCTCGAGTGGCTAATATGTGTTATGTGTGGTATTTTGGGGAACTCACTAAGCTTTGTGCTTACAGTGTTGGTGTTTATTGTTTCAGGTACTAGTGATGACCGTAGGAAGGCGCCGGCTTGATCAGTACACACACGTGGGATTTTTATGTTATGTGATCTTGGGATTCTTTGTATGACATGGATTGGAGTTTCAAACATTGATGTTTTTATGAAAATTTAAATGAAAATGTTTTTATATTATGCAAAAAATTATTTTGAAATTCACGGTGTTACACTAGTTCTTATAAAAATCATATATCTTTACATACAATTAATACTAAAATTTAAGTTTATATTAGTTCACATATTTTTGAGTAGACGTTTTATGTATACAAAATTTATGCATATCTACTCGTATGTTCTTAATGAATTTATCAATAATATAACATTAATAACTTATATGTATGTATATAAATATTTTTATAATAAATTCTAGCTAAAGAAAAGAATGACTCTAACATGATTATGAATACTTTTCAATAAAAATTTTCTTCAATAAGAAAATCAATTGAGATTTATTATATTTCTCAGTGTTCCGAGACCTTCTTAGGAACCTACGGTTGGAATCCACAAGATATGTATCATGAGAAATGAATTAAATTCTAGATTTTCATCAATATATTTATAAATATTTTTGAGAAAATTTATATAGCTTGCCAACTCTAGTTTCATTTTTGTTTGTTGTGTGAAATTAGGTAGATTGTAACATATTTATTTGTTTGACTAACAACTTGTGAATGATATACATGTAAATGACAATGATGTGACAACATATCTAAAATAACTTCATTATACAATAACTATTTTTTATTGTTCTATAAAAGGTAAACTACATAAAATATAGAAATGTTTATGTAAAATTAATGTAATATGATCAACATCTTTCATTTTAATCTTTTTCTTCGCTAACAGCAAGTAATGTAAATCTTTTCTCTAGCCTACATAATTTATTTAAACGTAACGGGTCCATCCAATAACCCATCACCCCTCTTCTCTAACCATTTTTCTTATCACATCATCCTATTTACTAATAAACCTTGAGGATGTTCATGACAGATCAATCAATCTTCAATGGGCGTACACTAGACGCAACTCGTTGTCGTCACAGCAGGCGTAGCTCACTGCCGTTACGACAAAAGTAGATTGTCTATCAATATCCTCAATCAATCAAGCCTAATTTCCATTTCAAAGGAAAATTGAATTAAGGTTTATGGTTTCAAATTCTTTGTGGTTTTTCCAAGTTGAGTAAAGAATTCGTTAAGAAGTGCCTTCCTAGGGTATCTTCTACGTTGAAATCACGTCCATTATGTGACTTTTTGGTTTCATTCATGTTAGAGTCAAATGAATGTTTTCTACTTCGTTAAATCTTCATTATGTGTTGAGTTGTCTATTCCTAGTGATGTTGGTATTTTGTTAAGTTTAACCTTTTTGACATATGTAATAATGTTATAACCAATGTAATTGATCTGATTCCTATTATGAAATCATGTATCTTTGTATGGTCTGGATTTCAATTTAGTACTATATTAAGTGTGGATTTTTTGCTTAATTACCTTCTTACTATCTAGATATGTGTATGGTCTTCCATGTATAACTCTCATGGTTTATAGTAAGAATAACGAGGGGAGTAAATAAAGAGTTTTTGTAGTTATCGAGGCATATGATATGTACAAGAGACCCTAAATGATAATAAGTTAAAATTAAAATTCAAAATTGTATTGTATTTCATATAGACGTTGATTCACTCTCTCATCAAGTAGTCAAAGGGCTTGTAGCCCAGGGATATCAGGTGTTACCCTTCGTCCTCCTGATTTCGAGAGTTCATGTCGCGTTTGTGACATAGGTGGATTAAGGAGTAAGTTAGGAGTAATTAGACGTTTAAAAAATATATATATCATGTGGACGACACCACCTGATTTCCCCGACGACCTTTGTAACATCCTGAGTCCAGGTATACTTCAAGAACCTTGATCTGTTGAGCTATTATCTATTTTAGCCCTTATTATAAAAAGAGTGAAAAACGAGTACGCGGGGCGTACCTGAGGTGTACGCTTAGCGTACTCGTCAGCATGCATGTGACGTGGAGACCACCTAGTACGCTGGGCGTACTAGGCCGAGAATGCAAACCCTAGTTTGGGGTGAGTCCCCTATATAAGGGATATGATTGCCTCATTTATGGCCACCATTCCTAGAGAGAAAACCCTAAGAGTGCCCTAACTAGGGGTGCAAACGAGCCGAGCCGAGCCCGAGCCCAGCCAGGCTCGGCTCGGGCTCGTTTAAGTTATATGAGGCTCGAGCTCGAGCTCGGCTCAATTCGAGCTTTCTCGTACTGAGCTCAACTCGAGCTCGTAAAGAATTATCCAAGCTCGGCTCGGGCTTGGGCTCGACTCGTTTGTTATCTGACGTGCCTAAATAAGCTTAAGCTTGGCTCGAGCTCGTTAAGAAGCTCGTTTACTAATACCCTAAATCTGTAATTCCTGTAATATATTTTTATTTTAATATATATAAATAATAATAAATTATATTATGTAAAGGCTCGTTTAGGATCGCGAGCCTAATCGAGCTTAATGACGTAGGCTCGAGCTCGAGCTCGTTTGATAAACGAGCTTAATATTAAGCTCGAGCTCGGCTCGGGCTCGTTTAAAATCGATTTCGAGTCGAGCTTTTAACAATCTGATCCTGAGTAGCTCGCGAGTAGCTTGGCTCGTTTGCACCCCTAGCCCTAACCTCTGTTCTAGAGCTTGTGTGTGTGTGTGTTTGAGCCTTGAGAGTGTTTGTGTGGTTTTGAAGAGAAGAGAAGGTCTTGAAGAAGAAGGAATTGGAGTCCAAGCTTCTAGATCCAAGCAAATCTGAGTGGGAAGCTTCTTCTTGAGGTATAAAGCTTCAGACTTTGCCTTTCCTTTGTCATGAGCTTGTTGTTTGAGTATATTAGGCTTTTGTCCCAAAAGATGTACACTTTATGAGATAATGAGCTCCAGGGACCTTGATCTACCCCTTTTCAATGTATTGTGTGTAGTAGAGTCATAAAAATCCAATTTTGGACGTTAGGAGTGAGCCATGCATGATTTATGAGCTTCATAAGGAAAGGAAAAGGTTGTTTTGAGTGTTTGTGACCTAATCAGCCATGCAAAGTCTTAAAGTCACTGATATTATGGACTAAGAGACATTATGGAGTCCAGATCTGAGATATGAGCCTATGTATTAACTGATTAAGACCAAAAATGAGAAGAGTGTAAAACTAGGGCATACGCTGGGCATAATTCCAATACGCGCAATGTAGGGATTGAGCATCCCCGATGCCTGCATGGTAGCCGAGTACGCGCAATGTAGAGATCGAGTATGCGCAGCGTACTCCCTTCCGTTGACTTTTGTTGACTTTTAGGGTTTGGTCAAATTGTGGACTACTAAGCCTATGGAGAGGTAAAATCATCTTTTCACCCTTATATGAGTGTATAAGGGTTAATCTACTTTCTTGAGAGCCAATATTAATTAGGGATAATTATTATGTGCTAGGTGGGGGCTAGACCGGTGGGTAGAGTACAAGATTCCGAGTTCGAGGTTTTCATTTGCTAGCTTACGATGTGAGTCTTCTCACTATACTTACCTTGACTGGTAACTTATGTGTGACCAGAGGGTCTTATATGTATGTGATGTGTATTGAGATATCCTGCTATTTGTTTTGTGATAGGCTTACTATGTACTATATTGAGATGTTGAGTTGAGGGACCAGAGGGTCCATCTAAGTTGTGGGGCCGGAGGGTCCCACTGAGACACATTGACCAGAGGGTCTTATTGAGTTATAGCCTCGAGTGGCTGATGTGCTTTGTGTGGTATTTTGGGGAACTTACTAAGCTTTATGCTTACCATGTCATGTGTTATGTGTTTCAGGTAGTTCCGAGGATCGCGACAAGGCACCGGCATAATTGTACACACTGGCGGGAGATTGTTTTTATGATTATGGGATTGTGTTTTACTTGTTGACATTTGAGACATATGTGATTTTGAGAATTATGAAATGAGTTTTACTGTGTTTGAAAATTTACGTTGTTACAATCTTCCACTCTAGCGACTCCTCGCACACAGAGATTTATATTAAGGTGTTGTGTTTTAAAAGGATATATATATATATATATATATATATATATATATATATATATATATATATATATATATATATATCCATTATTAGTTGTTTAAAAAAATACTTACTTTATAGTTGTGCTTTATTATTTTAAAGAAATTGAAAAACATTTCACAAAAACTACCATTACCATATCCTTCCCCTTCCATGACTTTCTGCCCACTTTCCTTGACCAACATTTTTTTTCATGTATTGCCCTCACCTTTCTCCTTCTTATAATTGTGCATTTTTCAATGACCAATATTGTCTCACCATTCATTGTTGTTGCATTTTCATTGATCATTGTTGCCTCGTTGCTTGCTACGAATATAAGAAACCTCATAACCCTTAAATCATTCTCCTTCCTAGACAAAGTACCTGACATTCTTTCGTAATCATTTTTAATATACTATAATATATTCATACATTTTACACTTTTAGAAAAAGGTCAAAAATATTTTATCAAATTGATGAAAAAATAAAACAAAAAAACGAAAAGAATAAAAATTGGAGAAAACTAAAAATAAATACGAAAAAATCAACAAAATAATATGAAAAAATAAAAAAAAACCCAAAAAAAGTTGGAAAGTATAAAATGTATTAATATATTAGAGTATATTACAATTTTGGTGTTGAGTTTTTTTTTCTTTTTGTTTTCCTATTTTTCATTACTTGAATCAAAATAAATAAAAACAACAGAAGAATAAAAAATAACAAAAATTATATTTAAAAATAGAAAACAAAATGTGAAATAATGATGAAGATAAATGCAAACATAAAATTGATAACGATATTAACTATGGAGCACCTAAGTAAAAAACATGAAATGTAACTTAAAAAAAAATTAATTAATTTTTCAGTTCAAAAATAAGAATTTAAAAAAAACATTTTCGATATTGTTTATCGAATTTAAGTTTATTTACTTGAATCAATATAAATAAAAGGGAGATGATTTGTACACAATAATTTTCTCAATGCACAACACTTGATGCTTTATGCATATATATATATATATATATATATATATATATATATATATATATATATATATACACACAAAATTTATATTTATATTTTATATATAAACAAAATTTCAAATTTATAAAATTACACAAATGGTCCTTGAGGTTTATAGTATATTGAAAACTTGGGACAAGGACAAAATAGCATTTTTCATTAAAATTTAACAGCTGAAAAGTTTGATTTAATGGCAGCGTGACGTTTTCCTTGAAAGTCCTCAAAGTAAGATATTTTCCAAACCATAGGGACCAATTACGAAATTTTGTCTTAATTTTAAGATATGACTTCCTATAGAAATTGTAGTTCAAAAATAACTTTTTTAGAAAGATAAATACAAATAAGATTTTGTAGTATTTGCAATACTATCAACTATTTCAAATATTTGTATATTAATTGAACTATTTGATCAAGGAATATCGTTCAGAAAAGAAATTATATGTATAACCGTTACAAAACGGTCATATTTTCAATGTATTTTGAAAAATTGTAACAACCTTTATATTTAAAAATTATCTAAAAGAGAGTCGTTGGGCAACGGTCAAGAAATGTTTCTATATATACTTTTTTTTGTCAACTTCATATCAGTGCTCTTTCATTTTATATTTATAAAAATTTTGTTTTCGTTATTCATTGTCACCATTTGCATCATATGTATATCTTACTATTATACATAATTGGTGTTTCAACACTAGCTGAAAAGCATTTCAAATGAAAGTATTTTCAAGGCTAAGAAAGTCTCTAAAGAAATGTGAGATTATAGATAACCTCTCCCTCTAGTTTTTTGTATAATGTGTCCATGCATATACTTCATAATATAATATAACATCTACAAATTGTCATATTATTGAAGATTATATGAGTAACTTGTGATGTCACCTCAAAGTTTATGTCTTGTTAAAAACAATATTATAGCTTTACCTTATATTAAGTAACCACTTTGTTTATCTTCCCCCATGTGAAAGCCATAATCAAAGAGGATACCATCAACCTATTTTCTCTAAAACCATTTTTCTATTTCTTATAAAAATCATATATCTTTACATAAAATTAAAACTAAAACTTAAGTTTATATTAGTTCACATATTTATGAGCAGACGTTTTATGTATACAAAATTTATTAATGAATTTATCAACAGTATAACATTAATAACTTAGATGTATGTATTTAAGTATTTTTGTAATAAATTCTAGGTAAAGAAAAGAATGACTCTAACATGATTATGAATAATTTTTAATACATTTTTTCTTCAATCATAAAATCAATTGAGATTTTTTATATTTCTCAATACTCCGACACCTTCATAGGACGTTAAGGTTGGAATCCAAAAGATATGTATCATGAGAAATGAATTACATTCAAGATTTTCTTCAATATATTTATAAATATTTTTGAGAAAATTTATATGACTTGCCAACTCTAGTTTCATTTGTGTTTGTTGTGTGAATTTAGGTAGATTGTAACATATATACTTGTTTGACTAACAAATTGTGAATGACATACATGTAAATGAAAATGACGTGACAACATATCTAAAATTTATGTAATATGATCAACATCTTTCTTTTTAATCTTTTACTTCACTAAAAGCAAGTAATGTAAATCTTTATATCTCTAGCCTACATAATTTAATTAAACGTAGTGGGTCCATCCAATAACCCCCACCACTCTTATCTAACCATTTTTCTTCTCACATCATCCTATTTACTAATTAACCTTGAGGATGTTCATGACAGATCGGTCAATCTTCAATGGGCGTACATTGGACGTAGCTTGTTGTCGTCACATCAGACGTAGCTCGCTGTCGTTACGACGAATGTAAATTGTCTATCAATATCCACAGTAAATCAAGCCTAATTTCCATTTCAAAGGAAAATTGAATCAAAATTTATGTTTTCAAATTCTTTGGGGGTTTTCCAAGATACGTACCTCATGAGTAGAGAATTCGTTAAGAAGTGCCTTCCTAGGGTATCTTCTACGTTGAAATCACGTCGGTTATGTGACTTGTTGGTTTCATTCATGTTAGAGTCAAATGAATTTATTGTACTTTGTTAAATCATCATTATGTGTTGGAGTAGTCAAATGGCTTGTAGACTTGGGATATCAGGTGTTACCCTTCTTCCTCCTTATGTGTAGAGTTCATGTCGCGTTTGTGACATAACTGGATTAAGGAGTAAGTTAGGAGTAGTTAGATTTTTCGTTTAAAAAAATATATATCATGTAGTCGACACCACCTGATTTCCTCGACGACCTTCCACTCTAGCGACTCCTCGCACACAGAGTTTTTGATTAAGGGGTTGTATTTTGAAAGTATATATATATATATATATATATATATATATATATATATATATATATATATATATACATGTGTGTGTGTATATATATATATATGTGTGTGTGTATATATATATATATATATATATATATATGTATATATATATATATATATATATATATATATATCCATTAACGGTAGTTTAAAAAATACTTACTTAACAGTTGTGCATTATTATTTTAAAGAAATTGTAAAACATTTCATAGAAACTATCATTACCATATCCTTCCCCTTGCGTGACTTTCTGCCCTCTTTTCTTAACCACCATTTTTTTCATGTATTGCCCTCACCTTTCTCCTTCTTATAATTGTGCATTTTTCAATGACCAATATTGTCTCACCATTCATTGTTGTTGCCTTTTCACTGATCATTGTTGCCTCGTTGCTTGCTATGATTGTAAGAAACCTCAAATCCCTTAAATCATTCTCCTTCCTAGACAATGTAACTGACATTATTTCGTAATCATTTGTAATATACTCTAATATATTCATACATTTTACAGTTTTAGAAAAAGGTCCAAAATATATTATCAAATTTATGAAAAATAAAACGAAACAACAAAAAGAATAAAAATAGGAAAAAACAAAAAATTAATACGAAAAAATCAATAAAATAATATGAAAGATAATAAATAAACCAAAAAAGATGAAAAGTATAAAATATACTAATATATTAGAGTATATTAAAATTTGGGAGTTCGAGTTTTTTTTCTTCATGTTTTCCTATTTTTCATTACTTGAATCAAAATAAATGAAAACAATAGAAGAATAATAAATAACTAAAATTATATATAGAAAAATAGAAAACAAAATGTGAAATAATGACAATGATAAATGCAAACATAAAGTTGAAAACGATATTAACTATGGAGCTTCCAAGTAAAAAACATGAAATGTAACTTCAAAAAAAAATTAATTAATTTTTCAGTTCAAAAATAAGAAAATTAAAACAAAAACACATTTTCGATATTGTTTATATTCATTCTTTATATATAAACAAAATTTAAGATTTACAAAATTACTCAAACGGTCCTTGAGGTTTCTAGTATATTGAAAATTTGGTATAAGGGCAAAATTTCATTTTTCAAAAAAATCTAACAGCTGAAAATTTTGATTTAACGGTAGCGTGACGTTTTCCTTTAAAGTCCTCAAAGTGAGATATTTTCCATACCATAGGGACCAATTATGAAATTTTTTCTTAATTATAAGATATGATTTCCTATAGAAATTGTAGTTAAATAATAACATTTTTAGAAAGATGAATACAAATAAGATTTTGTAGTATTTGCAATACTTTCAACTATTTCAAATATTTGATATTTATTGCACTTTTTGATCAAGGAATATCGTTCAAAAAAGAAATTATGTGTATAACCGTTACAAAACGGTCATATTTTCAATGTATTTTGAAAAATAGTAACAACCTTTATATTTAAAATTATCTAAAAGAGAGTCGTTGGGCAACGGTCAAGAAATGCTTCTATATATACTTTTTTTGTCAATGTCATATCAATGCTCTTTCATTTTATATTTGTAAAAATTTTGTTTTTGTTATTCATTGCCACCATTTGCATCTTATGTATATCTTACTATTATACATGATTAGTGTTTCAACACTAGTTGAAAAGCATTTCAAATGAAAGTATTTTCGAGGCTAAGAAAGTCTCTAAAGAAAGGTGAGAATATAGATAACCTCCCCCTCTAGTTTTTTGCATAAAGTGTCCATGCATATACTTCATAATATAATATAACATCTACAAATTTCCATATTATTTGAAGATGATATGAGTAACTTGCAATGTCATCTCAAAGTTTAAGTCTTGCTAAAAACAATGTTATAGCTTTACCTTATATTTAGTAAGCATTTTGTTTATCTTCCCCCATGTGAAGGCCATAAGCAAAAAGGATATCATCAACTTATTTTCTCTAAAACCATTTATCCATTTATTATAAAAATCATATATCTTTACATAAAATTAAAACTAAAACTTAAGTTTATATTACTTCAAATATTTATGAGTAGACATTTTATGTATACAAAATTTATGCATATTTATTGGTATGTTCTTAATGAATTTATCAACAATATAACATTAATAACTTAGATGTATGTATTTAAACATTTTTATAATACATTCTAGGTAAAGAAAAGAATGACTCTAACATGATTATGAATACTTTTCAATAAATTTTTTCTTCAATCATAAAATCAATTGAGATTTATTATATTTCTCATTGCTCCGACGCCAAGGTTGGAATCCAAAAGATATGTATCATGAGAAATGAATTACATTCAAGATTTTCTTCAATATATTTATAAATATTTTTGAGAAAATTTATATGGCTTGCTAACTTTAGTTTCATTTTTGTTTGTTGTGTGAAAGTTGGTAGATTGTAACATATTTATTTGTTTGACTAACAAATTGTGAATGACATACATGTAAATGAAAATGACGTGACAACATATCTAAAATAACTTCATTGTACATTAACTATTTTTTTATTGTTCTATAAAAGGTAAACTACATAAAATGTAGAAATGTTTATGTAAAATTTATGTAATATGATCACCATCTTTCTTTTTAATCTTTTTCTTCACTAAAAGCAAGTAATGTAAATCTTTCTGTCTCTAGCCTACATAATTTAATTAAACGTAACGGGTCCATCTAATAACCCCCCACCCCTCTTCCCTAAGCATTTTTATTCTCACATCATCCTATTTACTAATAAACCTTGAGGATGTTCATGGCAGATCAATCAATCTTCATTGGGCGTACATTGGACGTAGCTTGTTGTCGTCACAGCAAACGTAGCTCGCTGCCGTTATGACGAATGTAGATTGTCTATCAATATTCTCAGTAAATCAAGCCTAATTTCCATTTCAAAGGAAAATTGAATCAAAATTTATGTTTTCAAATTCTGTGGGGTTTTTCCAAGATACGTACATCATGAGTAGAGAATTCGTTAAGAAGTGCCTTCCTAGGGTATCTTCTACGTTGAAATCACGTCCATAATGTGTCTTTTTGGTTTCATTCATGTTAGAGTCTAATGAATGTTTTGTACTTTGTTAAATCATCATTATGTGTTGGAGTTGTCTACTCCCAGTGATGTTGCTATTTTGTTAAGTTCAACCTTCTTGACATCTGTAATAATATTATAACCAATGTAATTGATCTGATTCCTATTATGAAATCCTGTATCTTTGTATGGTCTGGATTTCAATTAAGTACTATATTAAGTGTGGATTTTTGGCTTAATTGCCTTCTAACTCGCTAGATATGTGTATGGTATTCCGTGCATAACTCTCATGGTTTATAGTAAAAATAACGAGGGGAGTAATAATAAAATAGAAGTTGAGTTTTTTTAGTTATCGATGCATGTGAAATGTACAAGAGACCCTAAATGATAATAAGTTAAAATTAAAATTCATAATTGTATTGTATTTCATATAGACGTTGATTCACTCTCCCATGGAGTAGTCAAATAGCTTGTAGCCTAGGGATATCAGGTATTACCCTTCTTCCTCCTGATGTGTAGAGTTCATGTCACGTTTGTGACATAGGTGGATTAAGGAGTAACTTATGAGTAGTTACATTTTTCGTTTAAAAAAATATATATCATGTAGCCGACACCACCTGATTTCCCGACAAGCTTCCACTCTAGCGACTCCTCGCACATAGAGTTTTTGATTAAGGGGCTGTATTTTGAATGTATATATATATATATATATATATATATATATATATATATATATATATATGTATGTATATATATATATATATATCCATTAATGGTAGTTTAAAAAATACTTACTTAACAGTTGTGCTTTATTATTTTAAAGAAATTGTAAAACATTTCATAGAAACTACCATTACCATATCCTTCCCCTTGCGTGACTTTCTGCCCTCTTTTCTTGACCACCATTTTTTTCATGTATTGCCGTGACCTTTCTCCTTCTTATAATTGTGAATTTTTCAATGACCAATATTGTCTCACCATTCATTGTTGTTGTCTTTTCATTGATCATTACTGCCTCGTTGCTTGCTATGATTGTAAGAAACCTCATATCCCTTAAATCATTCTCCTTCCTAGACAATGTAACTGACAT